>NC_090266.1:347369093-348661593 GCF_040414725.1 Anabrus simplex | reverse complement strand
CACTTTGCGACGGATGCGAAAGTGAAATCAGCAGTCCGCAGATGGCTATACTCCAATCAAATGGACTTCTACAAAGAGGACATACTGAAACTGGTACCACGATGGGAGAAATGTGCTGAGAAACTTGGTGACTATGTAAAAAAGTAGGTGCAAAGCTGTAAGTTCATTTATGATTTGTTTGGTTTTGGTACATATTAAACATTTTGAGAAAAAAGTTATTGTGCGTTACTTTGCAATCTGCCCTCGGAAATCATATGTGTTCATTTTCTGGCCGTGGCAACTAATATCTCGTTGCATAGCCTTCTGCTTGTATCACATCACATCTCTCAGGCATGGAAGCAATAAGAGATCTAATTTTTTTCTTTAGCGACTTTTGCCCATTCACATTTGAAATTATCAAAGAACTCCACTACATTTGTTTGTGATCCTGCCGTTACACGTGTGTCCAGAAACATGTGTTCTATTGTATTTAAATCCTGATTTTTAATTCGACCTGGTAAAACTTTTATATTCTAATATAATATGTTAGATATTTACATCGATGTTTGGGATCATTAGCATGTTGACAACACCACTGTAGAGGCGTATTTTTCTCTATTATAAGGTACTAAATGCTTGTCCAAAATATCCTTGAGTCAGGACCCTTCATTATACCATTGATGCGCACTAATAAACCTACACCGTTAGCGAAGAAGCATCCCCAGATCATATAACGTTTTCACCTCTATGTTTTACAGTAGGAGCCTGGGAGCGTGGATGGTTATCTTTTTTTTTCGAAGCCGACGAACATACTGAATAACACCAGCTGACATCATATTAAATATGTTTCCTTTTATCGCTCCATAATAGCCTAATCTAGATCACTCCTGCTGTGTCTAGTTACGGTGCTCTTTCGCAAAGGCAAGACTCTTCTTTACCTTGCGTTAATTTATGAAGGGATTTTTGCAAGGGCGGTGAGCTAACAAATCCTGATCTTTTTAACTTACGTTTTGCAGGAGACACATGAACATCCACTCCATAATTCTGCCTCAGATCAGCAGTGATATTTCGAGCTGTCTTTCTAGAGTCTGCTACTAATTGCCTTCTAATTAACCTATCTATTCCCTAGGTTATCTTTCCAGGTCCAACTCTTCATGGTTTATTGTGCATATGACCACGTATTGTGTACAGTTCTTTCAAGACAGATATTAGATATCTTAATAAGTTAAACGTTCGAGCGACCTTCGCCTAAGATGTCCTCCTCCTTGAAGGCACTTATTGCTGTCTCATTAAACACTGTGGAGTACTCTCTTAGTTTAGATAGTGGCATTGGATTACTTAATGCTATTCAATTACGCAGCAAAACATAGATATTCACAATTGAGAATGAAATATCTAAACAGTTCCTGGAAAAAGACTTTGAACATTCACTGATGTGTTAATGCCCATTAGGAAACACTTACTGTACGTACGCTGTAGTAAACACTACATTTCCTTTCCACCTTTATACACTATATTTCGATCGTCTGTGTTTATGCTGCTATCTATTAGAGGTCAAAAGTCAAAAGATTATGAGTGCTACTGTACAAATGTGTGTTTACCGCTTAGTTCTATTCCCTGATACGGTGTCGGGATGAGGCGAAATGAAATAATATGGTACATTTTTACGGTCATATGCCCTTACCAGTATTGCCAACTTAGCGTATTTTCCGCTAAATTTGGCGGAATTAGAAGACTGTCGGCGGAGAAATATATCATTTAGCGGACAGCGGAGTTTTTGGCGGAATTCTGGATTTATTACAGCGGAATTTATTGTTTTATCCATTTTACGTTTTTTGTTAAATTTGTACTCCAGTCCGTCTCCGAGCTATTCCGTATTTCTTGTCAGGAGCTAGCAGTTACATGAGGAAAACGTGTTATTTGGATTTGATGTTATGAGGTCATGCTATCAAATTTGTAATGCGTGGGTAAAGGGTACTTATCTCTTAGTTGACGAATAACGACAGATAATGAAACTCTGGGAGAGTAGCATTTATATTTATGCAATGAAGGAAGACCGTTTAATGAACTGGCCTGTTTTGCGTATGGTCCTGGAGGTAGGGGATTCACCTAGTTTGCACCCGGCAGTAAAACGCCTACAAGTTTTAGCTCGCCGGCTCGCAGGCAGGGGGTTAATCCCAGTGAAACTCACGGATCAGATGAGTGCAGACATTTACTTTTATTATTTTATTGTTGTTACTATTATTGCTCATTTTAATTGATCCTTATTTGAGATCGGATTTCTTGGCGGAATTTTAGTGGATTTTTAGTAGTATTCAGCTGATCTAGAAAATAATTTGGCAACACTGGCTTTTACAGACGCCAATCTCAGTTGAGGAGCTTATGAAGATTAAATGAATGATGATGGGAGGAATCGGGTGTGGCCTATGAATAGGATCCATCCAGTCATTTGAATGGAAGTTAATATGGCAAACAACAGAAAACCATTCTCAAGACGCCGACGGTGGGGTTCGAACCCACTCATCTACCAAGTTCACAGCTTGGCTCCAAAACCGTAGCGCGTTAACACGCGCAGCCAATCCACCTCGGTAATACAAACGTATAAAGGTCTTAAAAAATTCGCTCCTGAATATCCAGGAATGAATTACTTTTGATATCTTTAAACGTGTGTCAGTATTCACATAAAAGGAACCCGGTAGGAATAACTGTCCAGATTATGAGTTACTAACTGATGTTGCCTCCCCTGCGAACCATGTGACCTTGCATTTTGGGGAGGCTTGCGCGTCCCAATGAAGCAGATAGCCGAGCCGCAGGTGCAACCATATCGGATGGGTATTTGTCGAGAGACCAGACTAACGAGTAGTTCATCGAATGGGAGAGTAGCAGCCTTTCGGAAGTTACAAGTGCGACATTCTAGATTATTAACAGGTATGGCTTTGTTATAATACCTAACATGGTTTAGATGTGTTGATACTGCTACACGGCTGAAAGCAACGGGAAAATATAGCCGTAACTAATTCCCGAGGACATGAAGCTCTCTCTGTATGAATGATGTACTGATGATGACTCCCTCCCGAGTAAAATATCCCGGAGGTAAAATATTCCCCCATTCGGATCTCCGAGTGAAGACTACACGAGAGGGAGAAATCATAAGGAAGATGGATACTGACATTCCGCTAGTCGGAGGGTGGATGTTAGAAATTTGAATCGTTGTGGTAGATTAGAGAATCTGAAAAGGGAGATGGATACACTAAAATTAGATGTAGTTAGTATAAGTGAAGTATGTTGGCAGGAAAAGCAGGATTTTGGTCAGGCGGCTACAGAATTATCAACACAAAATCAAACAAGGAAAATGCAGGAGCTGGTTTAACAATGAATAAGAAAATAGGGCAGCGGGTAAGCTACTACGACCAGCATAGTCAGAGAATTATTGTTGTTAAGGTAGACACCAATCCAATGCCCACTACAATAATGCAGGTCTATGTGCCCACTAGTTCAGCGGATGATGAGGAAACCGAAAAAATATATGAAGAGATAGAAGATTTAATACAGTATGTAAAAGGTGACGAGAGTCTAATTGTGATGGGAGACTGGAATGCAGTGGTAGGCCAAAGAAGGGAAGGTAATGAAGTAGGAGAATTCGGATTGGGACAGAGAAACGAAAGAGGAAGTCGGCTGGTCATATGCCCACACACATACGCACCAGTCACAATTTAGTCCTTGCTAATATTTGGTACAAACACCACAAACGACAGCTGTGCACATGGATGAGACCTGGAGACACTGGAAGGTATCAAATATAATTCATTATGATTAGTCAGAGATTCTGAAACCTGGTGTTGAATTGCAGAACTTTCCCAGGAGTAGACGTGGACTCTGATCACAACTTGTTGGTCATGAAATGCCATCTGAAGTTGAAGAAATCGAAGAAGGGAAGGAATCCAGGGAAATGGGATCTATACTAGTTGAAAGAAAAGAGTGTGAAGGATTGTTTCAATTAACGTGTTGCACAAGGACTAAATGGAAACGCTGAAGGAAACACAGTAGAAGAAGAATGGACAGTCATGAAGAATGAGGTCAGTAGGGCTGCTGAAGAGATGTTCGGAAAAAGAAAAGATCATGTAAGAATGAACGGATAACTCAAGAGATCGATGAACGACGAAAATACAAGAATGCAAAAAAAAAATGAAGAGGGCAGGTGATTAAAGAATATAGTGGATAGGAAGTGCAGGGCAGCTAAGGAAGAATGGCTGAAGGAGAAGTGCAAGGATGTTGAAAGTTGTGTGGTCTAGGGAAGGTAGGTGCTGCATACAGGAAAATCAAGGAAACCTTTATGGAAAGGAAAACTAGGTGTATGAATATTAAGAGTTCAGGTGGAAAACCACTTCTAGGGAAAGGAGACAAGGCAGAAAAGTGGCAGGAACATATCCAACAGTTGTATCAAGGAAGGGCGTAGATGTGGTTCTGGGCCAAGAAGAGGCTGTTGATGCTAATGAAATGGGTAACCCAATTATGAGGTCATATTTCGACACAGCTTTGAGAGACGTACATAGGAGCAAAGTTCCTGGAATTGATGGCATTCCCTCTGAGTTACTCACTGCTTTAGGAGAAACAAGCATGGCGAGGTTATACCATTTGGTGTGAAGGATATATGAGACAAGAGAAATGCCATCCAATTTTCGGCAGAATATTGCTATACCTATTCCCAAGAAATCCGGTGTTGACAAGTGCGAGAACTACCGCACCATTAGTTTAGTATCTCACGCCTGCAAAATTATAACACGTATTATTTACAGAATAATGGAAAGACAAGTTAAAACGGAGCTGGGAGAAGATCAATTTGTCTTCAGAAGATATGTAGGAACACGTGAAACTAACCTGACTTTACGTCTAATCTTAGAGGATCGAATTAAGAAGGGTATTCCCACATACATGGCGTTCGTAGATCTAGAAAAGGCATTTGATAAGATTGATTGGACCAAGCTATATGAGATTCTGAAGGTGATCGGGATCAGACACCGAGAAAGAAGAATTTGGAAAGGGAATCACAATCCAAGGAACGGAAATCAAAACCCTGAGATTTGCCGATGTTATTGTTATTTTATCTGAGACTTCAAAAGATTTGGAGAAGTTGCTGAATGGTATGAACGGTTTCTTGGGTGAGGGGTACACGATGAAAATAAATAAGTCCAAAACAAAAGTAATGGAGCGCAGTCGTACGAAGTCAAGCAATGGAGGAAATATTAGATTAGGAAATGAAGTCCTAAAGGAAGTGGTAGAATATTGTTACTTGGGTAGTAAAATAACTAACGATGGCAGAAGTAAGGAGGACATGAAATGCTGGCTAGCACAAGTAAGGAAGGCCTTTCTTAAGAAAAGAAATTTGCTCAGTTCGAACATTGATTTAGGAATAAGGAAAATGATTTTGAAGACTTTCGTTTGGAGCGTGGCAATGTATGGAAGTGAAACATGGACAGTAACTAGTTCAGAAAGACATAAATGGAATATAAGCTTTTGAACTGTGGTTTTATAGAAGAACGCTGAAGGTAAGATGGATAGATCGAATCACGAATGAAGAGATACTGAATCGAATTGGTGAGAGGAGATCGTTGTGGCTAAATTTGACCAGAAGAAGTGATAGAATGATAAGACAAATTTTTAGACACCCAGGACATACGCAGTCGTTTCTTTAGGGAAGTATAGGGGGTAAGAACGGTAGGGGTAAACCAACGTATGAATATGACAAGCAGATTAGAGCAGATGTACCGTGGGTTAGAAAGAACAAATCCTTATCGAATTTGAAGAACAAATAACGGAGAACACTGGAATGATAGGCAATATGGATGCCTAAGTTGGTAAAGAGAGACAAGGTTGTGAAAACATCATCGGTTCTTATGGTTTTGAAAACAGAAAATCCGAAGAGGACAACTTGAATAATGTCTGCGTGCGGAACAACTAAAGCGTGCAAACCACTTGGTACCAGAAGAGAGAGAGAGTCAAAAAATGACGAAATACAATTGAAATGGAAATATCAAGGCTGTAGTAGACTACATCATCACTGATAGCCAAGCTGGTCGGTACGTTAGAAGTGTTAAAATCATACCCAGGGAGAGTCTAGATAGCGATAATTGGGTGTTAATAGCTGATACTTAAGATGTTCCAGAGCTAAGTACCAGCAAACGCCCAAGATTAATACCTGGCTGTTAAAGGACTCAGGGGAGAAAAATAATTACCCAGCAGGAACAACAATGAAACTGTCCAAAAATCATATTATAGAGGTAGAAGAAGAATATACCGTCATCAAAGAAATTCTCGTAAAGGAAGCTGAGGAAATCAGCGGAAAAATAAGTGTGACACCGGTAGAGAAGTTACCGCCTTGGTGAAAAGACAGGATTAATACAGGAGTAAAAGAAGGAAATATGCCGAAAAGAAAAGGTCAACTGAGAGGCTAGCGCAGCAAGTCCTATCGCATAAACCTGCGGATGTTCTTTTCAATACAGAACGCAGCAGATTGTATGTTGAATGTTCTAAAGTTTCGTGTTCATTACTAAATACACACATAGATTTTACATATTTGAACAGGGTGGGATAATATAAAAAAAGAGTGTAATAAACATACACACACAATCATAGGTCGTAAGCATTCAATATTTCTGCTTGCTTTCGTGCATATGCGCGTGCTGCCATCTTGCTCACTAGCGTACTTTGCGGAGGATACAGAACTAACTGCTAACTGCTACTGCCATCTGTTTTTCAGCTACATAACGTAGCTAGTAACTAACGAACTGGCCGTCAGCGTGTGCTAGTTGTATGCCTGCGCGCGCATCTCCACCTTCGCTCACTCGCCTTCCCACACCTCCCACTCCCCCCCCCCCCCCCACGCCAACAAGTGTGGTAAAAAAGGATGGTACAGACGGACTTTAATGCTGATCTTCCTTGATTGGAAGAGCAGCCAGCTGGCCTCCTGCTCCCAAGGAAGGCAGCAATTAATGTGGTCGGGTCTGGAGGTGACCTATAGAGGACTGAACCCTCTCTCCCTTCCCGATTTTTGGATGGGTGAGGAAGATGACCCCATGGAAGAGAGGAAGCTCTCCTCCCTCATAAACCTCGGTCGTTAACCTGACCGATAAGGCTATTACATAAGAAGCCTGTGTAAGTTTAGGTTATCGTTCGTGGGCAATGTTAGGTTATGATGTCATAATGACGTCCTAACCTCACCTACAGGTAACCTGGCCGATTGGGATCTTCGTTAATTATCTAAAAAAGAATGGGTTTGTTGCAACAGTATCCATGTATGTTTGGAAATCAACTCTACGCTCAAAAAATAATCCATCCAATGATTCGTTCACCACTCATGGCACGCCATACAAATACACTAATATTCTAATCGTGGAGGGGCACTTAATAAACGGAATTAGGTTTCTCACGTCGATTACTTTGCGTACTCATATAACTATTGTAGGCCTCATCCGAGTAAAATATTACATTCAAGTTATTTCATTTTTTTATGAATTATGCAGAATCCACGGTCAAAATGTACGCTTACGGATCATCCAGTTGGAGAGAATGTGCCACACTTATTTTATGTAGAACTTTAGCAATTCAGTACCTTCACGCATAGCCATAAGAAATTACTGCTTCTTGTGAAAGATGCATAAGAGATTTTTCGGTTAATTTTTTTCTTCAGTGAGAACCTACGCTGTCTATTCGGTTTCTTAGGCTGAACACTTACTGTAACATGATATTTATTATTAAGAGAATGGATTGTTGTACCATTTGGATCTTTTACAATTTCACAACTAAAGCTGCCTCAAATCGCTAAAAATGGCATATTTAAGAAAAACACTCATTCTAAGACCTAACGTTAAAATAGTTTCGAAATATCCATTTATATGACAAATAAATTGCCTGCAAATTGTGAGAGTAATCACTAGACGTGCGTTAAAACCCAGTTAGACATGCAAATATACGCAAGAAACTAACAAGGTGGCACTCCCTACTCGTCACCACCGATTTCGCTCAAATTTATAGAACATGCAGGGCTTGGCTAGAAATGAAAGTACCCGAAGTCGGAACTCCAGATGGCTAAGCGTATAGAAAATAAAAAATAAAAATAAAAATGTTGACGCGGCTCTCGCATCGTATAAGCCACTTACGTTAAGTGCGCCCGCCGGGCAGTTGGCGTAGCGGTAAGAGCTCGGACTGGTAATTCGATGGTCGTGGGTTCGACTCCCAGAGCGGAGACTGGTTTTTTCTGTCAAATTTTATATTATTCATTTTCCAATTACGCAAAGAGGTGAATAATTCATTTTATTTATTTATTTATTTATACGCAAAAGGCATAGAAAAGATAAAAAATTGGGATTTCATTGTCAGACCTTTTTGTACCTGTGCCAAGAATCTATTGTTTGTGTACAGCCGCCAGGAGCAACCTTCACTTGTCAGGTGAAAACGAATCTTACAGCGAAACGACTATTCACGTTTATGGCACATTCGCCATGGAGGGGGGATAGCCAGTAAAGGAGAAAAAAAGAAGAATTTCTGTTTGAACAAGTCGGGAAAGTTCGCAACTCCAAATTTTCTACAATTGTGCGCTTATTAAAAAAATGACGTCTTGTATGTCTTTTGCATATAAAATAAATTAAAATAAATGACTAATATAAAAATTGAGAAAAACATTCTCCACACGAGAAGCCGAACCCACGACCATCGAATTACTAGTCCAAGCTCTTACCGCTACGCCAACAACTGCTCGGGGTGCGAACTAACGTAAGTGACTTATACGTTGCGAGAGCCGCGTCAACATTTCTATTTTTATTTTTATTTTCTATACGCTTTGCCATGTGGAGTTCCCACGTCGGGTACTTTCATTTCTAGCCAAGCTCTGCATGTTCTATAAATTTGAGCGAAATCGGTGGTGACGAGTAGGGAATGCCCCCTTGTAAGTATGGCTTGCCATAAACGTGCGAACTTCAGAAATTACTGATAGATGCTGGGATCTTTGGCCGTGTGAAACGGTAAATAACTGGTGACGAGCTCACCGCTTGCGATGGTGACAGCGTAGTATTGCCCAAACAGAAAACACAGCCTGAGTGTTCACAAGCAACACATAGTACATAGTACACCTGACCACACCACCGTGCGTATTAACGTCAACACAAGCAAGTAGACTGCCACTTCCTCTATCAGGGAGACAGCATGGCCCCTCCAGTACGGTCACAGAACCTGGCAACCGACACCAACAGTGATAAGCTGCATAAGCACAATTTGTATACTCTTAATCCCAGACACACATCGTAACAATGTCATCATCATCATCATCATCATCATCTGTTTACCCTCCAGGGTCGGCTTTTCCCTCGGACAAAGCGAGGGATCCCACCTCTACCGCCTCAAGGGCAGTGTCCTGGAGTTTCAGACTCTTGGTCGGGGATACAACTGGGGAGTATGACCAGTACCTCGCCCAGGCGGCCTCACCTGCTATGCTGAATAGGGGCCTTGCGGAGGGATGGAAAGATTGGAAGGGATAGGCAAGGAAGAGGGAAGGAAGCGGCCGTGGCCTTATGTTAGGTACCATTCCGGTATTCGCCTGGAGGAGAAGTGGTAAACCACGGAAAACCACTTCCAGGATGGCTGAGGTGGGAATCGAACCCACCTCTACTCAGTTGACCTCCCGAGGCTGAGTGGACTCCGTTCCAGTCCTCATACCACTTTTCAAATTTCGTGGCAGAGCGGGGAATCGAACCCGGGCCTCCGGGGGTGGCAGCTAATCACGCTAACCACTACACCACAGAGGCGGACTGGTAACAATACGCATCAAAATTAGGGCTTTTCTCTATGCATCGTGATATGAATAAATATCCTTTTGAAAACATGGCCCCAAGGAATTTCAAAATTATTTTACATGAAAATATCGTCGTTGCCGGGACAAAACCTCCTATGTGATAATATTTTTGGAGATATGCTGACCCGCAGCACGTACGTTAGGTAGAGCGATAATGCCTTGACCATTTTCACACAATATTGCACCTCAGATGACAGAACCTTGCTGGCCAAAATTCTAAGCTAAAATATTTCACATAGGAGGTTTTGTCCCGGTAGCGACGATGTTTTAAGAGCGTCTTTTATCAATGCTTTCGAGAGTTCTACAAAATTTCGTAACTTGTTATTTGTATGAGAATCTATATAAATAAAACTGTAGGGGGTCCGCTGTCTGTAATTTCTTTTGTTTTGCCAATTTTTTAGATATTTATCCGTTTTAGGTCAACTCAAGACCGAATCGGTGGTTTTTACGTTTCGTGTCTGTTTGTCTGTTTGTCTGTCTGTTTGTCTGTTTCACCATCACGTCGAAACGGCTGGATAGATCTGAACCAAACTTCATATTTAGAGTATACTCCTCGCGGGGAAGGTTTAGATATACATATCATTTTAAAATCTTTGAATACTCGAGGGGTTTATAGGAAAACCAGAATGGTTTTTCCACCATCACGTCGAAACGGCTATATAGATCTCAACCAAACTTCATATTTAGAGTATACTCATCCCGGGGAAGGTTCCGATATGCATGTTATTTTAAAATCTTTGAATAGACGGGGGCTTTATAGGAAAACCTGAATGGTTTTTCCACCATCACGTTGAAACAGCTGGATAGATTTCAACCAAACTTCATATTTAGAGTATACTCATCCCGGGGAAGGTTTCGATATGCATATTATTTCAAAATAGTTTAATAGAGCGGGGGTGTATAGGAAAACCACTCCATTTTCTCTTATACTATTGATTTTCTGTAAAATTCGTTTACCGTACGTGAAACTTCTCTTCATTATAAACAACTTTCGTTATGTTCATAATTTACATTACTCTTCACATGACGGAGAAATTTACAATTTTCCGCTGGTATCATGCTCTGCATTGGGTGCCCGACAGACCGACAACGAACCTACAGGTTACCATGGCAACGTCTCTGACTGCATGCCAGCAGGGAAGTAACGTATTGCCATTTTCCTCATCATGCTTTTAAATTCGTGGTTGTTCCTTGGGTAGAAGGCAAGAGAGGCGTCAATCGGCCTATCTGCGGGATATTGGCGGAATATCGTTGGATGTTATAACCGCCCTCGAATAGATTAAGTAATAACACCATTAGTCATCTTCTTATTATTTGTTTACCTAAGAGTCACTGGACCTAAATTTCTCCTCTGTTACCGCTTTATTATCTCCATAACTCACACTAGCATAATTTATTTAGGGGCATTTAATTTTCCAATACATTCACTTGGCATTTACATATTTGTCGTTATCCGACTGTCCTCAGTTATAATCCATTTTCTATTACTTTCAACTTTCTTAACTGTATTATTTTCTTCCTTAATTACGCCGTATGTACGCGAGTGCTACAAACTACTGGATGTATTTCCACCAAGACTCATATTTAGAATAAACCTGTCCATGATAGGTTTGAGGGCAAATATTGTTTCTAAATCCCTGAACTGACTGGGGGTTTATACGAAACCGAAACAGTGATTTTGCACTTCCACAAAATATACACAACCAAACTTAATGGAAATCTACCTACCTTGGTAGAAATTAATTTCTAAACCTTTTTTCTCATGTGCATCATTTCGATACGAGGATTAATAAGGGAGATATCAATAACGGACCGTTTTTCTGTACAAGTCCCATCGGACTTGACTCTCGAGCGGGTGCGTGTAGAGCGTATTCCTTACAACTTGAAAACTACTGAAGACATTCGAACCAAAATTTATATTTAGCATCCACCTGTCCAAAGGTAGGTTTCAAACGTAAATAACATTTCATATTCCGGAATGGACTGGCGGTTTATAGGGAACACAAATGGTGATTTTACTCTTCCACAATATATACAGAACAAGACCAACCTGACTGGAAATCGACCAAACCTGATGGTATTCCACCTCTAAACCTTTTTTTCATGTGCATTTTTTCGTCAGGAGGATTAATAATGGAGATATCATGAATGGTCACTTTTGCAGGTTAAGTCCAGCGGACATAGCCCAAAAGGTGTTTTACATGGAGCAGATTCCTTATCTACATAAATCAAATCGTAACGAATGTGTGCCTCTACACTGACTATTTTGGCGAAATTTTCGTACAGCTTTCCGTTTAAGGGGTAATAATAACCATCTCCATAATTTTTGGTTTATTTTCCTGAAAGTCCTAATTTTTACCCGCCTCGCCCAAAATCCACATTGTGGCATAATCTCCCAGAAGAATAAGAAGATAATTGAAATTTGAAAAAATTATACGGTTTAGCCTGTAACGAATGGAAAAATCCTATATCATTAAATTTTTCATTTTTTATCCCCGAAGAATATCGAAATATGCAGGCAATTTTAATGATGGTGCAGACCTTCGGAAATTCCTATCACATAACGGAATGCACAATCTCCGTTCAATTTGGAATGATCTACAACCTTGGTCTTATGACTTTTTGCCGTATCAGTATATCTTTTACGTTTGATTTTTCTCTATTAATCGATGTTAAGTCAATTGGAATTTTCACATGCATAATTCATACTTTCAAGTACTTATATCAAATACAGAATCATCATACTCTTCACGAAAATTGGCCCACCCAGTAGGCATATGTGAGCCAAATGCTATGTATGTAGCTGTCACATAATTATCCGAAAAGTAATGTAATGTGAGATAATCTTACAAAACCTTTACCCTGTTCCACGTTTCTAACTCAATCTGACCCAAGAATTGATGACATATCATAGGACCAGCCATTTAGGCCACTAAATCGGGCGTGTCTTATGGTATAATCCTTTGTCGATATGACGTACGTTTAGTAGCAGTTAATTTGTAAATGAAGGTCTTCAATATTGTAAACAGGCATATACTTTCGTATGTCGATCTATATATATTCACTGATGTCAATTTTTAGCGATCGAGAAAGGGTGGGTCTGATATTGTAATCAGTACTCCCCACACCGAATTTGACTGGCAGTAGGAAAGGGTTCCTTCTCAAACTCCTGTGTAACTGTCATTAGTAAGGAAGGCCTACAATTGTAATGAATAGTTCCCTTCTCGATTTGACTTGCAGAAGGCAAGTGAGCATGCAGTTTTGTTTAAAACTCCCCCACCCGATTGTGTTTGGCAGTAGGCAAGGGTGCCCGCCATTATAAAGAAATGTCCTCATCTAAAATGTGACTGGCATTAGGCACAGTGGCCTGCTATTTTGATGGAAACTCACCAACTTGGTGTGACTGGCGGTAAGCTGGCTGGCAGTAGGAAAATGGGCCTGGCATTATAATGATAACTGCACAACTCAATTTCGAGTGATAGTAGGGTAATTGCCTACCATTATAATAGAAACTCCTCAACTGTAATCTGTCTGGAAGTAGGAAAGGGGGGCTGCCATTTTAACGAAAACTCCCCAAATCGATTCTGTCGGCGTAGTAGGCAATGGGGCCTGCAATTACAATGTAAACTTAACTCGATTTTGAATGCCAGTAGGCAAGTGAGCCTGCCGTTATATCACAAATCCGTAACAAACACGTAACATTGGAAACAACGTACGGGGACCTCCCCATGCTCTTTCTCGGATAAAGCTAAGAGACATGCAATTTTAAAACAATCTTATTTACTGCATGTACACTATTTACTTCGATATTCGAATACAATGTAGAATACCGTAGCGAGGCACGGGTACATTCGCTAGTCTATGTATGTATGTATGTTTAGTCCTCAGCCCGAAGGCTGGTTGGATCCTCAACAGTTCCGCCATCAGCTGTCATAGATGGCCTAGGCATCACTGAAGAGGCGTACTAGGGAAATGAGGAGAGAGGTAGTTTCCCGTTGCTTTCCTCACCGAGCCACAAGTTGCTATTACACATCAGTCTGCCAAGCCCACTGAAATGCATGCACCAACTGACCCTATGAGCAATATTTTCACACCATTCATAGCAGGGACTGGCTGCAGAAGGAATGGCATTACTAGCATTACTCATACCTCAGTCACTTTCATTTTGTCAAAGCTAAGGATAAAGCTGAGACAGGTCAATGAAAGTAACAAAATTCCTCTAGCAAATACCAGAAGACATAGTGCACTGTAAACACTAGGTCCTGCCAGCAAAGGCACTCGCTAGTCTATTCTATATAAATAAAGTTGTTTCTGATTGTCCGTCTGTTTGTCTGTTCCACCATCACGTCGAAACAGCTGGATAGATCTCAACCAAACTTCATATTTAGGGTATACTCATCCCAGGGAAGGTTTTCATATGCATATCATTTTAAAATCCTTGAATAGACGGGGGGTTTATAGGAAAACCAGAATGGTTTTTCCACCATCACGTTGAAACGGCTGGATGGATCTCAACCAAACTTCATATTTAGAGTATACTCATACCGGGTAAGTTTTCCTTATGCATATCATTTTAAAATATTTGAATAGACGGGGGTCTATAGGAAAATCAGAATGGTTTTTCCGCCATCACGTCGAAACGGCTGGATAAATCTCAACCAAACTTCATATTTGTAGTAAACTCATCCCGAGGAAGGTTTCAATATGCATATCATTTTAAAATCCTTGAATACACGGGGGGTTTATAGGAAAACCAGAATGGTTTTTCCACCATCCCGGCGAAACTGCTGGATAGATCTCAGCCAAACTTCACATTTAGAGTATACGCATCCCGGGAAAGGTTCGAATATGCATATACTGTGGTTTTCCTATAAACACCCCAGTAGTTTTCCTCCATTTTCTCTTATACTATTGATTTTCTGTAAAATTCGTTTACCGTACGTGAAACGTCTCTTCATTATAAGAAACTTTCGTTACGTTCATAATTTACCTTACTCTTCACATGACGGAGAAATTTACAAATTTCTGCTGCTATCATGCTCCGCATTTTCTGACCGACAGACCGACAACGAACCTACAGGTTACCATGGCAACGTCTCTGACTGCATGCCAGTAGGGAAGTAATGTATTGCCATTTTCCATATCATGCTTTTAAATTCGTGGTTGTTACTTGGGTAGATGGCAAGAGAGGCGTCAATCGGCTCATCTGCGGGATATTGGCGGAATATCGTTGGAGGTTATAACCGCCCTCGAATAGATTAAGTAATGACACCATTAGTCATCTTCTTATTTGTTTACCTAAGAATCACTGGACCTAAATTTCTCCTCTGTTACCGCTTTATTATATCCATAACTCACACTAGCATAATTTATTGAGGGGCATTTGATTTTCCAATACATTCACTTGGCATTTACATATTTGTCGTTATCCGGCTGTCCTCAGTTATAATCCATTTTCTATTAGTTTCAACATTCTTAACTGTATTATTTTCTTCCTTAATTACGCCGTATGTACGTGAGTGCTAGAAACAAATGGATGCATTTCCACCAAGATTCGTATTTAGAATACACCTGTCCTTGATAGGTTTTAGGGCAAATATTTTTTCTAAATCCCTGAACTGACTGGGGGTTTATAGGAAACCGAAACAGTGATTTTGCACTTCCAAAAAATATACACAACCAAACTTTATGGAAGTCTACCTACCTTGATAGAAATTAATTTCTAAACCTTTTTTCTCATGTGCATCATTTCGATACGAGGATTAATAAGGGAGATATCATTAACGGACCGTTTTTCTGTACAAGTCCCATCGGACTTGACTCACGAGCGGGTGCGTGTAAAGCGTATTCCTTACAACTTGAAAACTACTGAAGACATTCGAACCAAAATTTATATTTAGCATCCACCTGTCCAAAGGTAGGTTTCAAACGTAAATAACATTTCATGTTCCGGAATGGACTGGCGGTTTATAGGGAACACAAATGGTGATTTTACTCTTCCACAATATATACAGAACAAGACCAACCTGACTGGAAATCGACCAAACCCGATGGAATTCCACTTCTAAACCTTTTTTTCATGTGCATTTTTTCGTCAGGAGGATTAATAATGGAGATATCATGAATGGTCACTTTTGCAGGTTAAGTCCAGCGGACATAGCCCAAAAGGTGTTTTACATGGAGAAGATTCCTTATCTATATAAATCAAATCGTAACGACTGTGTGCCTCTACACTGACTATTTTGGCGAAATTTTCGTACAGCTTTCCGTTTAAGGGGTAATAATAACCATCTCCATAATTTTTGGTTTATTTTCCTGAAAGTCCTAATTTTTACCCGCCTCGCCCAAAATACAGATTGCGGCATAATCTCCCAGAAGAATAAGAAGATAATTGTAATTTGAAAAAATTATACGTTTTAGCCTGTAACGAATGGAAAAATCCTATATCATTAATTTTTCATTTTTTATCCCCGAAGAATATCGAAATATGCAGGCAATTTTAATGATGGTGCAGACCTTCGGAAATTCCTATCACATAACGGATTGCACAATCTCCGTTCAATTTGGAATGATCTACAACCTTGGTCTTATGACTTTTTGCCGTATCAGTATCCCTTTTACGTTTGATTTTTCTCTATTAATCGATGTTAAGTCAATTGGAATTTTCACATGCACAATTCATACTTTCAATTACTTATATGAAATACAGAATCATCATACTCTTCACGAAAATTGGCCCACCCAGTAGGCATATGTGAGCCAAATGCTATGTATGTATCCGAAAAGTAATGTAATGTGAGATAATCTTACAAAACCTTTACCCTGTTCCACGTTTCTAACTCAATCTGACCCAAGAATTGATGACATATCATAGGACCAGCCATTTAGGCCACTAAATCGGGGGTGTCTTATGGTATAATCCTTTGTCGATATAACGTACGTTTAGTAGCAGTTAATCTGTAAATGAAGGTCTTCAATATTGTAAACAGGCATATACTTTCGTATGTCGATCTATATATATTCACTGATGTCAATTTTTAGCGATCGAGAAAGGGTGGGTCTGATATTGTAATCAGTACTCCCCACACCGAATTTGACTGGCAGTAGGAAAGGGTTCCTTCTCAAACTCCTGTGTAACTGTCATTAGTAAGGAAGGCCTACAATTGTAATGAATAGTTCCCTTCTCGATTTGACTTGCAGAAGGCAAGTGAGCATGCAGTTTTGTTTAAAACTCCCCCACCCGATTGTGTTTGGCAGTAGGCAAGGGTGCCCGCCATTATAAAGAAATGTCCTCATCTAAAATGTGACTGGCATTAGGCACAGTGGCCTGCTATTTTGATGGAAACTCACCAACTTGGTGTGACTGGCAGTAAGCTGGCTGGCAGTAGGAAAATGGGCCTGGCATTATAATGATAACTGCACAACTCAATTTCGAGTGATAGTAGGGTAATTGCCTACCATTATAATAGAAACTCCTCAACTGTAATCTGTCTGGAAGTAGGAAAGGGGAAGCCATTTCAACGAAAACTCCCCAAATCGATTCTGTCGGCGTAGTAGGCAATGGGGCCTGCAATTACAATGTAAACTTAACTCGATTTTGAATGCCAGTAGGCAAGTGAGCCTGCCGTTATATCACAAATCCGTAACAAACACGTAATATTGGAAACAACGTACGCGGACCTCCCCATGCTCTTTCTCGGATAACGCTAAGAGACATGCAATTTTAAAACAATCTTATTTACTGCATGTACACTATTTACTTCGATATTCGAATACAATGTAGAATACCGTAGCGAAGCACGGGTACATTCGCTAGTTATAAATAACTGACACACGAAGGAAGGTGCTATTCCACTGCTTATCTATATAAATAAAATTGTAGGGGGTCCACTTTCTGTAATTTCTTTTGTTTTGCCAATTTTTCAGATATTTATCCGTTTTAGGTCAACTCAAGACTGAATCGGTGGTTTTTACTTTTCGTGTCTGTTTGTTTGTCTGTTTGTCTGTCTGTTTCTCTGTTCCACCATCACGTCGAAACGGCTGGATAGATCTCAACCAAACTTCATATTTAGAGTATACTCATCCCGGGAAAGGTTTCGATATGCATATCGTTTTAAAATCTTTGAATACACGGGGGTTTTATAGGAAAACCACAACGTTTTTTTCAGCATCACGTCGAAAAGGCTGGATAGATCTCAACCAAACTTCATATTCAGAATATACTCATCCCGGGGAAGGTTTCGATATTCATATCGTTTTAAAATTTTTGAATACACGCGGGTTTTATAGAAAACCAGAAAGTTTTTCCACCATCACGTCGAAAAGGCTGGATAGATCTCAACCAAACTTCATATTTAGAGTATACACATCCCGGGGAAGGTTTTGATATACATATCAATTTAAAATATTTGAATACACGGGTGGTTTATAGGAAAATCAGAATGGTTTTTCCACCATCACGTCGAAACGGCTGGATAGATCACAACCAAACTTCATATTTAGAGTATACTCATCCCGGGGAAGGTTTCGATATACATATCATTTTAAAATCTTTCAATACACGGGTGGTTTATAGGAAAACCAGAATGGTTTTTCCACCATCACGTCGAAACGGCTGGATAGATCACAACCAAACCTCATATTTAGAGTACACTCATCCCGGGGAAAGTTTCGATATACATATCATTTTAAAATCTTTGAATACACGGGTGGTTTATAGGAAAACCAGAATGGTTTTTCCACCATCACGTCGAAACGGCTGGATAGATCACAACCAAACTTCATATTTAGAGTACACTCATCCCGGGGAAAGTTTCTATATGCATATCATTTTAAAATCTTTGAACAGACGGGGGTTTATAGGAAAACCAGAATGGTTTTTCCACCATCACTTCGAAACGGCTGGATAGATCTCAACCAAACTTCACATTTAGAGTATACTCATCCCGAGGAAGGTTTAGATATGCATATCATTTTAAAATATTTGAATAGACGGGTGTTTATAGGAAAACAAGAATGGTTTTCCTCCATTTTCTCTTATACTATTGATTTTCTGTAAACTTAGTTTACCGTACGTGAAATGTCTCTTCATTATAAACAACAATTTACCTTACTCTTCACATGACGGAGAAATTTACAATTTTCCGCTGGTATCATGCTCTGCATTGAGTGCCCGACAGACCGACAACGAACCTACAGGTTACCATGGCAACGTCTCTGACTGCATGCCAGCAGGGAAGTAACGTATTGCCATTTTCCTCATCATGCTTTTAAATTCGTGGTTGTTCCTTGGGTAGAAGGCAAGAGAGGCGTCAATCGGCCTATCTGCGGGATATTGGTGGAATATCGTTGGATGTTATAACCGCCCTC
This sequence comes from Anabrus simplex, assembly GCF_040414725.1. NCBI lineage: Eukaryota > Metazoa > Arthropoda > Insecta > Orthoptera > Tettigoniidae > Anabrus > Anabrus simplex. The sequence continues at coordinate 348,642,401 of NC_090266.1, read as the reverse complement.
GAATAGATTAAGTAATAACACCATTAGTCATCTTCTTATTATTTGTTTACCTAAGAATCACTGGACCTAAATTTCTCCTCTGTTACCGCTTTATTATATCCATAACTCACACTAGCATAATTTATTGAGGGGCATTTGATTTTCCAATACATTCACTTGGCATTTACATATTTGTCGTTATCCGGCTGTCCTCAGTTATAATCCATTTTCTATTACTTTCAACTTTCTTAACTGTATTATTTTCTTCCTTAATTACGCCGTATGTACGCGAGTGCTACAAACTACTGGATGTATTTCCACCAAGACTCATATTTAGAATACACCTGTCCTTGATAGGTTTGAGGGCAAATATTGTTTCTAAATCCCTGAACTGACTGGGGGTTTATACGAAACCGAAACAGTGATTTTGCACTTCCACAAAATATACACAACCAAACTTAATGGAAATCTACCTACCTTGGTAGAAATTAATTTCTAAACCTTTTTTCTCATGTGCATCATTTCCATACGAGGATTAATAAGGGAGATATCAATAACGGGCCGTTTTTCTGTACAAGTCCCATCGGACTTGACTCACGAGCCGGTGCGTGAAAAGCGTATTCCTTACAACTTGAAAACTACTGAAGACATTCGAACCGAAATTTATATTTAGCATCCACCTGTCCAGAGGTAGGTTTTAAACGTAAATAACATTTCATGTTCCGGAATGGACTGGCGGTTTATAGGGAACCGAAATGGTGACTTTACTCTTCCACAATATATACAGAACAAGACCAACCTGTCTGGAAATCGACCAAACGTAATAGAATTCCACCTCTAAACCTTTCTTTCATGTGCATATTTTCGTCAGGATGATTAATAAGGGAGATATCATGAATGGTCACTTTTGCAGGTTAAGTCCAGCGGACATAGCCCTAAAGGTGTTTTACATGGGGCAGATTCCTTATCTATATAAATCAAATCGTAACGACTGTGTGCCTCTACATTGACTATTTTGGCGAAATTTTCGTACAGCTTTCCGTTTAAGGGGTAATAATGACCAACTCCATAATTTTTGATTTAGTTTCCTGAAAGTCCTAATTTTTACCCGCCTCGCCCAAAATCCAGATTGCGGCATAATCTGCCAGAAGAAAAAGAAGATGATTGAAATTTGACAAAATTATACGTTTTCGCCTGGAACGAACGGAAAACATCCTAGATCAATAAATTTTTCTCTTTTTATCCCCGAAAAATCTCGAAATATGCAGGCAATTTTAATGATGGTGCAGAACTTCGGAAATTTCTATCACATAACGGAATGCACAATCTCCGTTCAATTTGGAATGATCTACAACCTTGGTCTTATTACTTCTTGCCGTATCTGTATCCCTTTTACGTTTGATTTTTCTCTATTAATCGATGTTAAGTCAATTTGGAATTTTCACATGCATAATTCATACTTTCAATTACTTATATGAAATACAGAATCATCATACTCTTCACGAAAATTGGCCCACCCAGTAGGCATATGTGAGCCAAATGCTATGTATGTATCCGAAAAGTAATGTAATGTGAGATAATCTTACAAAACCTTTACCCTGTTCCACGTTTCTAACTCAATCTGACCCAAGAATTGATGACATATCATAGGACCAGCCATTTAGGCCACTAAATCGGGGGTGTCTTATGGTATAATCCTTTGTCGATATAACGTACGTTTAGTAGCAGTTAATCTGTAAATGAAGGTCTTCAATATTGTAAACAGGCATATACTTTCGTATGTCGATCTATATATATTCACTGATGTCAATTTTTAGCGATCGAGAAAGGGTGGGTCTGATATTGTAATCAGTACTCCCCACACCGAATTTGACTGGCAGTAGGAAAGGGTTCCTTCTCAAACTCCTGTGTAACTGTCATTAGTAAGGAAGGCCTACAATTGTAATGAATAGTTCCCTTCTCGATTTGACTTGCAGAAGGCAAGTGAGCATGCAGTTTTGTTTAAAACTCCCCTACCCGATTGTGTATGGCAGTAGGCAAGGGTGCCCGCCCTTATAAAGAAATGTCTTAATCTAAAATGTGACTGGCATTAGGCATAGTGGCCTGCTATTTTGATGGAAACTCACCAACTTGGTGTGACTGGCAGTAAGCTCGCTGGCAGTAGGAAAATGGGCCTGGCATTATAATGATAACTGCACAACTCAATTTCGAGTGATAGTAGGGTAATTTCCTACCATTATAATAGAAACTCCTCAACTGTAATCTGTCTGGAAGTAGGAAAGGGGGGCTGCCATTTCAACGAACACTCCCCAAATCGATTCTGTCCGCGTAGTAGGCAATGGGGCCTGCAATTACAATGTAAACTTAACTCGATTTTGAATGCCAGTAGGCAAGTGAGCCTGCCGTTATATCACAAATCCGTAACAAACACGTAACATTGGAAACAACGTACGGGGACCTCCCCATGCTCTTTCTCGGATAACGCTAAGAGACATGCAATTTTAAAACAAACTTATTTACTGCATGTACACTATTTACTTCGATATTCGAATACAATGTAGAATACCGTAGCGAAGCACGGGTACATTCGCTAGTCAGAAATAAGAGTGGTAGCTCATTTAACTGTTATAATGTCTAAACAAAAGCATGTAATATTAAAAGGTGTTAAAAACCATATAATAATAGGTGTTTCCGAGGAAAGTTACGAGTTTATTTTCCCTCCTACAAAATTATACTCACAATAAAATAATTAGAAAGATGTCCTAAACAAATAGCACTACAACAGGTGGACCTCTAGGATTGTTCACTGGAGACCATGGGAACACGAGAGAGGCATCGGAAGACCCCAGAAGAGATAGCTCGACGACATAAAGCTGTTGGCTGGAACACGCTGGTTCCAAGTGGCTCAAGACCGAAGACGATGGAAGCACATGGAAGAGGCCTAGCAGTGGATTGAAATAGGCTAGAAAAGAATAAGAAGAATAAGCAAATAGAGCTTTAATCATCCTCTCCAGGCTTTGATGACTCTTCATCGACAAGGATTGCTAAATGCGCCGAACTATACCTTTTCTCAAATGTATCTAACAACCTCAGTGAAAATATCAAGGGAAATTTAGAAAGTGAAACTGCAAAATGATCTCTGTCATGGTTGAAGTACATGGAAGGTCAGTCCCGACAGAGAACATATTACCCGTCCAAATTCGCATAAGTTTACTCTTGAGTAAATGAAGAAAATTGTGGCAAGATATGAACGCTCAGTTAGATAGTGTGACATTCATTAAAATTAATGTAGTGAATTATTTAACACGTTTTCCCAACAAGCATTATTTTATCGTATTAAAAATACTTTCTAATCAAGTTGATCTGGATTCCAGGTGAACGCACTGAATGGTATCAAAGTCACGGTTCGTTGTTGAACATCTGCAAGCTTTAGTGATGAAACAAAGTGAATGAACTTTATTTACGTAACTTTTTTGGTTGTGAGATTCAACTTGATAGAATGAATACAGGAAAAAGCCTCAAGGGGCTATTGTAGGAATCTCTGGGGCAACAGTATTTATGTGCCTTACCGGGCAGCTGACGGGTAATAATTTATCCTGCAGCAGCAAGTTTCTGTTACGACGCTCATTTATCAATACTATCTAGTTTATGGCTCCAAGGAAACACAGCAGCGTCAGGAAGTTCATTCACAAAACTTGAGAGCGGAATGAAATTTCTTTCTCTCCTTCACGTTAGATACTTTGATCTATCCACTGACGAGAGCTACACTCTAACATACGGTCAGTAAATGTTGTGAACATTACGTTCAAACAAAGTTCAGCTGCACACTCTCAAATCCCTTGTATTCAATTACAGTCCAGGTGATGTAGATAGGAAAGTAAATCCATATCCTTATCGTTCATGAAGGCCCTAGCAGAAGTAAAACGTAAATAGCGCTCTTCGGTAAACAAGAACCCATTTGTTTCCAACAATGAACATGGTACTCATTCCTGAGTCCTGACAGAGACACGAACCATATACTTCGGAATGAACGAAGACCAGTCTTACAGGCTGTTAGGTACCTTCGTTAAATTAATTTAGGTGAGTAGGGACATTGAATAATTTTGAAACTACGACTGTAGCACCTGAAGGAGTATCTTCATGTGAATGATTGTGAATACAGTATATACCCATAACAATGTATTGCATATGCATGTTTGAGTGTCTTATACTCCTGAATGAGACATCATCCCCATTTCAACGTTTTCATTCAAATTAAAAATCCCTAAAATAATTATAATAGAATGTACATTTTACAGTGCAACGTCCTGTAACCCACAATGAACTACTGGGATCTGGCGACACTCCTTGAAGGTCACAAATATCGAGATGATCGGCCACTACGGACAACTTATTCATAACATGAGCAGAGAAGCAGAAAAAATTAAGTTGCTTCGATAATCATGAAACATGGGAAGTTTCAATTACAGGAAGAAGCATGTGAATAATTTCAAGAATTATAGTACTCATTCCCTCGAAATTCCATCATGGTTTAAACATGGTACGTACGTAGCCTATCTACATCATGTTACGATCCCTGGCAGGTAAGTGTTTATTTTTTTATTATATATAATCTTTTGACATATTGTGAATTCAGAGCTGTGTTGAATTCTGAAATGATGGTTCTTACAATGGAAGCGAAGGTGTTTATCGTAGAACATTATTTTCTGTCATGCCGAGGGGAATGTCAGAATGGGCCGAGATTGCTTCACGTTAAAGAACAGTATGATGAGCGACTTAATAAGGAGGCACCAAGTAATACAAAATATTAGCAAACGTTGACAAGTTTCTTCACACAGGATCAGTCTTATGTCAACAAAAGGGGACAACAGGGCGTCCAAGCACCGTCATCACAAACGAGAATCATGGACGAATTTTGTAAGAGATGTTAAGTCCCCAAAACTTAGTATAGGACGAACATCGCTGAAACTCAGCTTGGGCGATAGGTCTGTTTAAAGAGATGGGTACATTTGTATACCGAATTCAAGTTTCTCAGCGTCTATCAGAAAGGGGTGAGTAAGCCAGATTCCTGTGTTGACCGTGACGTAAGAGAACCCTGATTTCTTCTGCAATATATGGTTTTCAGATAAAAGTCATGTTCACCTTCACGGCTACTCTTATTTTAGGGTTCATTTTCCGTCGCACCAGGAACATTCCGCTCAAACGACAATAGACGCAGCAATACGGAACTACAGCCCACACCGCGGGGTACTCATTTACCCTTCTGCACTTACACTTTGGGGATCGTCAAATTTCTCAGGAAACTCTATCGCCGTATCATTCTTCTCCTTGAATCTCACGGCCCCAGATGACTACGTATGGGGTATGTTTAAGGAATCAGTTGTAAAGATAGATGACCCCACCTATAAATATTCCCGAATTACTAGAGAAAACACCTTCATTTTTGTGCCCTGACAGGAAACTTTGTTCATCAACATGTTCAATAATATTCAGAAACATTATGAACAATATGTGGCACGAGTTGGTACACATTTTGAACACATGCTGTACTAACGCATTTAAAGAAACCCTCAGTGTCGTTCGGTTTACCTCATACGGTATAAAAATAAAGCTAATTCAATGTCGAGTTTATCCTTACATAGCTGAGCTTCGAGCTAATTCTCCCCAACCGGCCCAAAAGTTGGACAGATGGATTTCGTATCCATGGTCTATAAATAACAGACGCGAAAATAGCAAGAATCACTAACAGTGTCAATAGTAGGGAGAAATGGTAGGAGAGCATTGCTAATAAAATGAACGTGACCATTTGGCAAGAATCACATTCACACAACGTAAAGAACTTTCACTTAACCACGAGATATCGTTGGCGCTCGAAACACATGCTTCATGGTATGAACCGCAGCAGCAAGCTCACTATTATAAATAACATAAGACATAGTTGCTTAGAACTGACGTTTAATGAAGACTTCTGCTGCTGAGTGATTTGGGATCTTAAATATTTAACAACATTCCAATGATTTTCCTATATCTGTAACGATTGTGAAAAACCGGGTAACTGACAATTCACTTCCTAACCATTATTTTCCTTAAGACTGGTCACGCCTCTCAGCCACGTACGGATATGCAGTCCATCCGGACAATTGTCGTTGTGTTCATTTTCATATACATATGTGTACAGGAAAATGAACCTTACATACCTTGTAGCATAATTAGGCCTGCTGCAGAAATATATCGTCGTTGCCGGGACAAAACCTCGTATGTGATAATATTCTTTGAGATATACTGACCCGCAGCACATACATTATGAAGAGCGAGAATGCCTTGACAACATGCACACAATATTGTACCTTCCATGACAGGATCTTACCGGCCGAAGCTCTAAGTTAAAATATTTCACATAGGAGGTTTTGTCCCGCCAGCGACGATATGCATGATTCCCTCCTACAGTATAATGCACGTAAGGTTCATTTTTCTGTACAAATCGGCATAGAAATATGAACACAAGGACACTGGTTCTGATGGACTGCATATCCGTACGTGGCTGAGAGGCGTGACCAGTCTTAAGGAAAATAATGGTTAGGAGGTACATTGACAGTTACCCGGTTTTTCACAATCGTTACAGATATTAGCTCTTCTCTTACAGTAAATGGGGTGAACAATCCTGATGAGTTCAATGACTCACCCTTCATTCGGTGTTCATGGTGCAAGTTAAAGTGTGCGTTGATTCTTTGACTACTATGACTTCAATCAATTTGGGTAATGTAATTCCTATCGAGTATGGACCATATTTCTCTGCAGAGGCAGATGAATTTCTCACAACCCAAAGATAAACTTTTTATGTTTTTGAAGGGGATATAGTTTCCCTCTAGTAGGTAATATTGTGCATGTGAGCTAGACGTCGTTTGATACATTTAATGATTTCAATATTATACTTTGAAATCACGTCGACGAAGCAGGTAAACTGATAGTAAATGCTTCCCATCCTCTCTCCAGGCAAAACCTCGAGCAGTACATGTTATTGTTGACCACCGTGGTCAGGGGATTAGCATAGTAATTCCTCTCCAGTTGGTACAGGTTCAATTTTGTCGAAACAACTTATTTTCTGCGATTTTTCACTTCACTTCTAGACTACATCCGGGAAGGCATTTTATAAATAGGCCACGACCTCTCCATTTCTTCGTTTACCTAAACATCGTACCAGCTACACAATAGCTACACACATTAAGCGCACTGGACTCTTGATTACAATATAGTAAGCCCCATACATGAACCAATATGAACACATACATTGATATATTGAGTCCTTGGACAGATTTATTATAGTCACGTTATCAGAAATTGCAAGAGCTCAGGTTGACATGTATCTCTTATTCACGAAACTTCCATTAGTCTGTATTTGAATTAATAATAATAATAATAATAATAATAATAATAATAATAATAATAATAATAATAATAATAATAATAATAATAATAATAATAATAATAATAATAATAACTATTAAACTGTCATTTATTGTAAACTTGGATTGAAGCTCAGGTCTTTATATTTCAAATTGAGAGGTTATATATTTATTTGCTCAGTCGGTATGAAACTATTCATCCATCATACATAAGTACACGTGTGCTTACGTTTCTAGTAAGTATTGGCAACAAAGCACCAACAAGGCGAACCCATTATTTACTGATGTAATAGCCGATGTCAGCATCAGCCTCTGCGCTATATGTGCAATCCAGGCTCATGCATGAGATTCTGGCAGTTAAATTTCAAAGCCAGCGTCGGGTCGGAATTAGAATTATTTATTAGATCTAGGTTACGGACCTAGCTTCGACAGAGAAGAAAGAACGCGGAAACTACAGGAAAGAAAGCAGAGGCTGGCAGTCAGGATCGTCTGAAGTTGAGAGGTTAAATATGCATGACTCCTGCACAAATGGGAATGTGATGAAAGGGCTGTCACGACCACATAGAACCAAGCGTGCTACCAGCCGATCAATGCCACCCAGATCTTCCAGCCGACCTCCTGTTGCTGGATGTCGAGGTACACGTGTCCCCCAATGCGGCATTACGTTATCATATTTGCCAGTGTCTGAAAGCGATCATCTACATTTATCTCGGCATCATGACTGAGAAAAGTGTTCTTTTTCCTTTTTTGCTATAGGCTTTACGTCGCACCGACACAGATAGGTCTTATGGCATTTTTTTCTTTAGAAACAGTTTCAGACCTGGGGTCAGAATCGAAGTTTAAAATAGCAACCTTAAGTTTTTGTACGATTTGGGATGTACGTTATTTTCAGGTTAACAAAGTCACTTTCAATATTACACGTCTATGAGTGTATTTTCTTCATTTAATCCATAATCCCCAGGGTCAGCTCATTCACATGCCAGGCTGAGAGTAAATCTGTTTCCGTAGCATTACCCTGTACACACTTCAGAATATTGCTGAAGTTTAACCACTAAAGTACTGAGGTAATTACTTCCGTTCTGTGCGATTACTTGCGCGAAGAGTGACTTTCAAAGTTCGTTCATGCTCTCGTGAAGAATTAGCAGGCCAAAGGATTCATGGAAAGTTGAAAGTGTTTCATCGTTAAAGATAGCCTCGGGTCTGTAAAATTAGTCGTGTTCACATAACTACGCCGAATAACTGAATACGACTGCGTACGCTAAATACAGGATGATCACAATATTAAGAGTCACGTACAACTACAAGCTCGCTTATTACTTAGTACAGGTTTGGTGATCGCGTGTTTTATGTTGATAGAGCGGGGACTGAGCTAGGTAAAGTATTCAAATGCTTCGCTTGTCTAATTTAATTGGAGAATAAAATTAATCAGGTATGTATAGTGCATAACAGGACTATGTAATGTTCCACTATATTCTATAGGAATGTAATATGTGTTATTGAAATAACGTCTGCCCATACTTGAGAATGCACGTTTGGATGATGGCGTGCATTCTTCTTTCATCCTTTCCCTATCTTTCTTGTTACTGTGTGTATGCCTACGCCGTTAGAATTTATGAAGTGGATAATGGTATGAAACTCTTTTCTTGAACGATGCCCTCCCATTGGATATTTCGGATATTTCCTTGCAAAGTCATTGGTCTAAAAATTTAACTTGGTTCTCTGGCCTTCCAATTTCGTGCATTCTCCACTGGAGGAATGGCAATCATTTAACAGATTTATCACATTATAGGAGCCCGTACAATAGAAATCTTGGGCCTGAAAATGGAGTCAAGTTATGAATAACTGTCATATGAGCAACATATATTCTAGAATCAACAAAATACATAGGCATGATACATTCATTTAAATTGACAGCTCATCAAATGACCTTAAACTTGAAAGAGACACAAAGATTTCTCATGAAAGTGAGCATGATTTTACGACGGTAATTCAACCAAACTATGTATTTGGAATCTACTCACACAGGATTGTGTTATCTATCAGGTGCATATGATGTCGTGGTAATCAAATGGTGTTGTTATTTATAGGAAGATTGTTCTGAAATATTTTCTTTAACGTTAGGTTTATCAAAAGGCTGAATATAACAAACGTCTAAACACATGTTATTTCCGTTCCTTTATGCAACCGTTTAACTCCACCTCTGGCCTTGATAACCGTCTGGATTCGGTTAGGAAGTGAGTGCACAAGGTTGTACAGGTACGTCGCATCCAGGTTCAGCCACTCGCTGAGAATTTGATCGCTCAACTCCACCAAATTGCGGGGGTGCTGATGTCGGCGTTTTGCACGCTGTTCCAACTTGTCCCACAGATTTTTAATGGGGTTCAAGTCAGGTGATTTTGCAGGCTAAAAGAGATGTAATGGGGGGTGTTCATAAAGCCAGTCACATGTTCGCCCAGCCCGATGAACTTTGCTAATGTCAATCTGAAAAGTCGGGATTATCAGTAGCATACTCATCATGCTGATGTTGACTAAAACGCAACGCTTGAACATCCAGAATGATTAAATAAACATGCTGGTTCATGTTAGTGGTCAGCTCAGTGAGCAGGTCCCAATCCATGGTACGAAAAACATCCCCAAAACATCACAGACCCACCTTCGGCTTGAACCTGACCATGCACACATCAAGGATGAAATGCTTCATTTGGCCTTCGGTGCACTCTACGACGTGTGTCATTGGAATCAGGCAAAAACGTGATTCGTTTGACCATATTACGTTCCGCCAGTCAGCTACTGTCCACGTTCGACGATTTCTACCCCATTGAAGATGCGCAGGTTTATGTGCCTGTGTGAGCAATGGCCTCTTGCGAGGTCACCGACTCCAAATGTTCATTGCATGCAGGTCCTGTCGCAATATTCTCTCGCTAACAGGTTGAGATGGACCTTCATTCACTGACTGCAGCAATTCCTGTCGGGTTCGGAAGCGAATTTGATTCCCTCTCTGTCCGAAATCTTTGCCGTCCACAATTCTGACAGCCACTTGTAGTACACTACTGCTTGTAGACACTTTGAACAGTCCGCTGCGAAACACCAACAAATCTAGCAACTTCACGCACCGTATGGCCATGAGCACGGCCAAACATGATTGCCTCTTTTTGTCACTCTGTCATATCCCTTACATCTACGCATGTTGACGTACACTGTCCGCTTGAAACATCAATGTCTCACTGATCGCTCACGTAGAGACAGTGCGTAATCTGTTGAGCACGGAACTCGTTTGTTGCGCCATCTGTACAGGCTTAACGATCCATCTGCGCGTGCGCACTAGTGTGACTATTATTATTATATCCGTATGTACTAATGAATTCGTTTGTTAGTATTATCTGCGTGCAGTTAACACAAGTACCATCACTGCATCCATCCTGCTTCGTTCTCCCTCCGCAGCCAGCTGCCACGAGCGGGGGAAGTGGTTCCCGCTTCCCAGAACAACGAGTTCATGATGTATAGAGAAGAGTTTTATTTCCTTGTATTCGTATAGATAGATTCATTCCTTACGTTGCCATTATTCTAATACCAATTATGACCTCCAAATGTACAGTCCTTAGTAACCAATTGGGTGATTTATTTCATGAATATCGATGGCTTACTTCTAAAACCTCGTATCTCGTATCTCCCAAGGCACTTCCTTAAGACTGGTCACGCCTCCCAGCCACACATGGATGTACAGTCCATCAGAACAATTTTCGTTGTGTTAATTTTTCTATGGTAATGTGTAAAGGAAAATGAACCTTAAATACGTTAAACTGTAGGAGTGCTTAAATTCGCCATGAAAACTACATCCGTACAGAACTGTATGCTAAAGTCCATTTTCCTTTACACGTCTGCACAGCAAAATGAACACTACGAAAAAGATTCTGATAGACTGCATATGCAGTAAATATGTGGCTGGGAGGCGTGGCCAATGTTAAGGAATATAATGGGAGGGAAGAACATTGTGACATACGAGGTTTTAGAAGTAAGCCGACGATATGTAAGGACTCTTTTGATCTCAGCTCCCAATATTTCAAATCTTCATTATAATACGTACGTATATCTTACTCACTATTGAACGGATAATATTCGAATTTTCATCAATTTACCGAGCTCGATACATGCAGTCGCTTAAGTGCGGCCAGTATCCAGTAATCGGCAGATAGTGGGTTCGAATCCCACTGTCGGCAGCCCTGAAGATGGTTTTCCGTTGTTTCCCATTTTCACACCAGGCAAATGCTGGGGCTATACCTTAATTAAGGCCACGGGCTCTTCCTTCCCATTCCTAGGCCTTTCCTATCCCATCGTCGCAATAAGAGCTATCTGTGTCGGTGCGACGTAAAGCAATAGCAAAAAATAGCTAAATTTTTATCAATTTATCAATAAATTCATAAAGTCACTGAAATAAATTCGTAATCAATTATTTCTCATAGTCTGAATTATAGACATGCTATGTACACTGCCGGCTAAAATTTCCGGACAAGCATTGAATTGTTAAAGAATGGAATGAGATTAAAATAAAACAACATAACTATACAAGTAATTGGCAATACATATTATAAAACTAATATTTTACAACAAAACTACGTTTTAACATTACATCTGAGCAAGAAATATGCAATACGTACACATTTATTCTCAAAGATCACCAGAACACATAAAACTCTCTTCTCGTCAAAGAAACCCCACTTTGCTGCAAGTACACTTTTAACTATTCTCGGCATTCTCAGAACAAATTTTGCTAATATTGATGCAGGTATACTTTGCCAGGCATTCTGCAATACACCCACAGCTTTTCCGATGAAGGACACTCTTTCCGGTCTTGCGGATCCAACTCCTCCCACAGCAGCTCAATTGGATTTAAGTCCTGAATTGGCGGGGGGCCATTCCATTAAAAGCAATTTCCCAGAATTTTATTGGTTTTGCAGATAAGTCATGCAACAGTGAGACGTGTGTCTGGGGTCATTGTTTCGTTGGAGGACAAACCAACGTTGCTGTCCAGACAGAGGAGCATAACGAGATAGGATGGAATGGTAGACACTTTTGTCCAGTGTTCCTTGAATTCGATGCAGTCCTACAACTCCACTGAATGCGAAGCAACCACAAACCAACACAGAGTCCCCTCCATGTTTCACTGTAGGTGTTATACAGTAGGAAGCATTTTTTCCGATGCTGAACGTCTAACATAAATTCATCGCCGTTGTTAGAAAACCTTCGAAACTTGGTTACATTAACATATTCTGTCATTAAACAATCATTAAACATTTTCTTGCGGGTACATATGTTTTGTCTTGAAACTTTTGGCGAGCAATGTATATGTATATCCCTTATTCCGTTCAAAAATGAATAAGTATGAAATAATTCAAATCATAAGAAGAACTTAGCTCTTGTAATTGAACTCAGAAGTGCAAATTTAAATTTCTAAATGCAGATGATTCAAAGACACCCGACCAGAATTTCACAATTTTAACAATGATGAGGTAGAAAAATCCAACTCCTTTATACACAGTTTTATTTATGAAATCTGAGAGAGAACAATGGATAAAAACCGAAAGGCAGTTTCATTTCAATTATAACTGCTCTTCTGATCGGAGTAATATTTCTAATATTGAATTACCTAAAATTACTACCGCTGTTGCTTTATTTTAGGAACCAAGGATACATTTCATCATCAGTCTCGTGTACAAGAGATGTCGAACAACTTGTGCTTTTGTAGAGTTTTAGTTAATATGGATAACAGTTTCAAAAAGTGATCTGGGAATTTTAGCACAGCAGTATTCCAAGTATATTCTTAATGAATGTGTGGGAAAACCCACAATCTGTGTCAGAATTTGAACGTCGGAACACTATCAGTGCATCTGATGAGTTTTAAGAAACATTTTGTTAATAATTAAAATCACAATAATATCATTTAAAATTAAATCAATGAATATTATTCGAAGTCTGCCTCTGTGGTGCAGTGGTTGGTGTGATTAGGTGCCACCCCCGGAGGGACGGGTTCGATTCCCGGCTCTGTAACGAGATTTGAAAAGTGGTATGAGGGCTGGAACGGGGTCCACTCAGCCTCGGGAGGTCAACTGAGTAGAGGTGGGTTCGATTCCCACCTCAGCCATCCTAGAAGTGGTTTTGCATGGTCCACTACTTCACCTCCAGGCAAATGCTGGAATGTTACCTAACTTAAGGCCACGACCGCTTCCTTCCCTCTTCCTTGTCTATCTCTTCCAATCTTCCCCTCCTCCCACAAGGCCCCAGTTCAGCATAGCAGGTGAGACCGCCTGGGCGAGCTTCTGCTCCTCCTACCCAGTTGTATCCTTCGACCCAAAGTCTCACGCTCCAGGACACTGCCCTTGAGGCTATAGAGGTGGGATTCCTTGCTGAGTCCGAGGGAAAAACCAACCCTGGAGGGTAAACAGATTAAGAAAGAAAGAAAGAAAAGAAAGAAAGAAAGAAAGAAAGAAAGAAAGAAAGAAAGAAAGAAAGAAAGAAAGAAAGAAGAATTCGCCTATTCGAAATAAACCCGTTCAATTTAAGAGGTATGTTTTTATTACTGAGAATAAAATTTAGATAAATTATATTACGTAATGATGATAAACATCGTATTAATATAGTTTAGCTCCTTTTCTCTCTTACAACGTTAAATACATTACCTCGTATGGCCACTGTATTCGTGGCCGTCCTCAGTATTAAAACGTAAATAAGGAATAACTGCCCAAACATTCAGGAAATCACGTTATAAAAGAACGTTGAAAAAAAAAGAACAGAATTCTTCACATAAATAACCACAGAAACAACATCCAGCACTCAGCGATTTATAAATTACCGCACAGCGTAAATTTTTGCGTTGTACAAACTGATCGAAGATCCAACCGAGGTACACAGAGCACGTTAAAATATTCGAATTTAATATGCAATCTGCACTTATCAACCAATTATTACACGACACTGGACACTAAAATGTAGACATTTACACAAACATACTGTAACCGTAAAAGATTGATTCGATGGCTAGCTGAACACAAGACTCGGCCAGGGATGACCGGTCCTTATCTGAATTGTTACAGAGGAGAGGGAAGTAAGATAAGTATAATGGAACACTAATTATTTTAAAAAGTTTATTCATGAAATAAAGTCAGATTTTAACATCACCTCAGCACAGCAGATACAATGAGTACTTCTCCTTGGGGATGAATAAGTCCTGATACATTGCGGGTTGCAATGTCTGCTCATGGTGCCACCATCTTCCGAGCCGGTCTCGAATATCTCGAAATTCTTGAATATCTCGGAGGTCTGGATGGTCTAGGAGCACTCGTGGTCCTGGTTGTAACGCGGCACTGGGTTATGAAATGGACTCAAAGTAATTGGTCTGCACAAATGAAATTGTAGTTAGTAGCGATCTTTAATGAGTCACAAGCTGCACTCAATTGGCTTCACAGTAGGATTTCACTAATTAGTTGAACGAACACAGTCATTGCTGATGGATTAAAGTGAACTCAAAATTAAACTCGTGATGTGTTAATCACGTAAAACAAAAGTCACCTTATTAAAGTTAACTGTGAGAATATTGTTCGAACAACGATGTAGAAAACAAGGTATCACGTTAACACTTCACACAACATCAAATGAAAAGAACAAATTCCGTGAATTTAGTCCTGTTCACTATAGAAAATGGCAAAATAAAACACTGTCCTTCCTGGAACCGCCCTGGGTTCGACACAAGTCTTATTAAAGAATGTTAAATGCACCAGATCGTTTAAATATAGTACTGAGTTTATGCTCACTTAAGAATCTGGACACTTGCAAAAGATAATCAAAGTTCGACGACACTGTTAAAAATGATTAATGATATCAGTCGTTCGTAACATAGACGCTGAGCCCCTCCCGCTTCCAGGTACGATACAGCCATAAAATCCCGACAGTCAGATGTAATCTCAGGGTATCTCAACAAATAAGAACTTTTTTGTAGGTTAGGCTTTACGTGAGTTCATAGAAAAACGCAGATACCGCACGCGATAATCACCGATGAACGTCTCCATCCTATCGCCTAGAAGTATAAATTCATCATCGACCGCATAATTCTAACGCAAATCGCATGATCAACACCTTACAAACTAAGTCAATCTACTTTCAACTACCACAAATTACCACTCACAGTATTATAAAATAATGAGAAAACATATTTATTAAACTAAGAAAACTAAGAAAGAATTGGGAACTCATGTCATCATAATCTTCCACAATCGTTGCTTAAAATCAACAATAATTCGTGAAATACAACATTTAAGTCAGCGCTGGCTTATTAACAAAATAATATGATATTATGAATTCAATATTTCTGAAATGAACTCAGATTTCCATATCTACAATCATCCTTAAAAAAATTAAACCAGTCATTCACATGCACCACTGTATCACAATTACATCGTAATAAAAGAATTTTTTTTTAATTCTTTCTTATAATTTACAAAGTTTGAAATCATGTAATCTGAATTCGTTAACGTGAATTATATTATTAGAATGACTGACGTGTTAAGGTTTCCATCTCTATTCCCTCTTAAATCACGGCTCCTAATTTACTATCTTCCCATTTAAAATTATAACATGCATTATAAAACATCACTCAAAATATAAAATAATCTATCTAAATAATTCTTAATTTACTGCTATACGGCTCAATATGCATTCATTCGTTAAATTTATCTCTAATATATCATATGTGCAAGTAATTCAACAAGTATCTACGTTAAGATATCTCGGTACTATGTATATGCGTCGCCTCTACTATATACATATATATAGTCTTAACTTACCTCACACTTCACATATGTTACGAAAATACGTCGTAAGATTCACATATTTTATGTTAACAGCTGTATTTGGCACTACACCACCTATCAAATCTCAACTATAGATGAATATTCACCATTCATACCTTATTTCATGTCACTCCCACGGTGTATTTCTTTCCTTGTGCTTGCATCGTCTAACTGATTCAATATATTCATATTTAGCACCTATCATCCATATATACGTCTTATAATTACCATAACGCGCATTATCATACTCAAATCTATTCATATATCTTCTTACTACCTTATAAAACCTTCAATTAATTCCATTTCTTCTTTCTCAATATCAATTCTCATCATTCATAACCTCCTTCATAATAATTGCAATTACTGAGACATAACATTCTTCTGGACGTAAATACTCCTTTACATTGATAAATTCTCTTCCAAAATTACGATTACCTTAAATACTGCGTTCATGAATTTAACAACATTACTGTTAAATGCACCAGATCGTTTAAATATAGTACTGAGTTTATGCTCACTTAAGAATCTGGACACTTGTAAAGTTAATCACTTTCATTCAAATACGAATATCAAATTACATTAACGTAATATCGTATTGGTGAAACATGTAAGTTTCCGTCACACTGTTCTCGTAAATGAAAACACTCCTCAACTGTTCACATTTCATCTAAGACGCAGTTTCTGTCACCATACACACGGGACTGAAAATATTCTAAGTCTTGTAGTGCGTCGTAATACGCTGACTTAAGCTTTCGCAGAGAGCCGAACTGATGACTTACATTGTGACCGCAGAATACCCAACAGCCGGCCGTAGAATCCCGGCTGTGGTACAAGGTGAACTGGCTTGACAAGCGAAATGCCTGCCTATTTATTCCGTATCCCCAAGAAATTGTAATGGCTAGTATCTTCCGTAATTTTCAACAGATCTCGTTGAAACTTGGGAATCATAATTATAAAAATTCAGGCTACACGTTGACGTAGCTCATTTCGTCATATCTTAATCATTTTAGAAGATATTAAGTATGGAAAAGAATAGAATATTCCGTCGTCTGGTGTAATACAAGCTCTCCAGTTGTGACGTCTTACTTCCCCGCTGTTCACAGCTGACATGCTCGCAGGGGAAGCGTGCTCGGCGGGTAACATAACTCAACATACATCGGAGACTTTAACTTAGAACCGTGTTAGGGGTATAATACATGTTCTCCATAACAGCTCTCGAGGACATACACTCTTAACCACCCGAAGTGAGTGGCTCAAGCAGTAGATCACTGGCCTTCTGTGCTTCAAGATTGCTGATTCGATCCATACTCTGTCCGGTCGTGATTAAAGGTGTTCAAATACGCCAGCTTCGAGTCAGTAGATTTACTGGTTTAAAAAAAGAATCTATATGGGACAAAATCATAGCACTTTGGTGACTCCTAAAACTGTAAAATATTTAGTGCGACGTGATACTAATGACATTACAAATGGTTACACTTTATGGTTTAAAAGAATATAAACAACGCACTGTAATTCAAAACACCAATATTCTCAATGAACAGACAAAATTCAAAACGCCACATTATGAACTAATAATTATGAACTAATAAGGTTTTGGTAATAACCTGGAAAGGCTAGGTCAAGCAGCAGGGAAACCATTTTGGTCAGAATAAAGAATCTTAGGAAGGAAGGGAAAAAGGAAATGAACAGTGTTTGGAGTAATTCAGGTGAACTCATAACAGATACCAGCAAATCAGTGGACAGGTGGAGGGAATATTTTGAAAACCTTCTCAACCTAAAAGGAAATCTTAATGGTGGTGTCGCGATCAACCAAGCTCATGGGGAGGAAGAACATTATGTTGGTGAAATTACGCTTGAGGAAGTGAAAAGGAAGGTAAACTCCATTGTCATAAAGCAGCAGGAATAGATTAAATTAGACCTGAAATACTGGGGGACTATGGAATTAAAGGTAGTAGATTATTAAAATCAATCAAAGGCATTAGTGTTGAAAATTGGGCTTCCGTGAGAATTGATGGTAGAATGAGTTCTTGGTTCAAGGTATTTACAGGGGTTAGACAAGGCTGTAATCTTTCACCTTTGATATTCGTAGTTTATATGGATCATCTGCTGAAAGGTATAAAATGGCAGGGAGGGATTCAGTTAGGTGGAAATGTAGTAAGCAATCTGGCCTATGCTGCGACTTGGTCTTAATGACAGATTGTGGCAAAAGCCTGCAGTCTAATACCTTGGAACTTGAAAATAGGTGCAATGAGTATGGTATGAAAATTAGCCTTTCGAAGACTAAAATGATGTCAGTAGGTAAGAACTTCAACAGAATTGAATGTCAGATTGTTATTACAAAGCTAGAACAGGTCGATAATTTCAAGTATTTAGGTTGTGTGTTCTCCCAGGACGGTAATATAATAAGTGAGATTGAATCAAAGTGTAGTAAAGCTAATGCAGTGAGCTCTTAGTTGCTGTTACGGAGTTTTCCGTGGTAGTTATGCGTGAAAGAAGGTACGGGGTGGTGAATAGGTCTCAGGCTACGAAATTAAAGTGAATTTAAAATTTAACAAGGTTATATTTTCTTTTCAAAACCAAGAAATAACAAACATGGCAGGTACAGAGTAGCAAGGCAACAAAAGTACAATTACAGTATTTACAGGATTTGGGCTTCGAGCCCCGCGATCACAATCCTTGAGCAATCAGCTCAGTTTTACCCCAAACACAAGTGTCAACAGAGGGGCAGAGAACCCCATTCATGCCCAGGAGCACTTGCTCCAAAATACACAGTAAGGCCTCCTTGAGGCGCGCAGAAAACAAAATTTTCAGAAAAAGAGCAACTTGCTCTCAAAATTCAGGCCTGTCAAAGGCCCCACCTAATTCCACTTCCAAGCTGTCCTTTCAGGACATATACACAGGGGTAAAATACCCAACCTACTGAGGTCTGTTAAATGACAAGAAGGTTAATTACATGACCTCTAAAATAACAATTTGAGAGGAGGCGATCTGCACTCCTAATACACTTGTTTTTAAAACCTAATCTGGCTCTAGGCCACTAATGCAAGGGCTAATCCCATACTACAGAGGTGACTTTAGAAAAGAACAATTTGCTTTACGTTAACGAAGAATAGGTTGAGAAAAATAAGTTCACCTCAAAACAATATGATTGGGAGCTCGAGAGGGTTAAGCACTCTCTATCCCGATATGCAGTTTAAAAGATGGAATAAATACAAGTTTCTTTACATTTTAAGGAAGGTTACATAATGGAAAAACTTCGGACCCGCCCCGAGAGTTAAACTGCTGAGCAAGCAAGGAAAGAAGTAATTAACCGGCCATTACCTGGTTGTTGACTGCCGCCGAAGAAAGAGGCGCTTCCCGCCCCCTGCTATGTACTTTACACACGAAAAGATGGAACAGAAGTGGCCCGGAGACCCTAAAATCAGCAGTTTATATACTCTCGCGGAAAGTTCGAGGCGTTAGGGGAATGAGAACACCCTCCCACAAACTCTTTATTGGGTAGGATACAGCAACATATTCAAGTTGGGGGAAGATACATCCGATTGGTCAGAAATTAATAAAAGAAATTCGGGATTGGCTAAATACAAAACAAGGGGAAAGAGAGGGGTATACAGCCAACTTAAACAATAACAGAAAGAAATTTAACAAGAAACAAACTTTTGAAATAAACATTTCTTCAAAAAAAATAGTTCTTTCACGTCACACTAGGGTGCACCATTGTAGTTTTTCAGTAGTGTCCTCTAGAAGAGAAAGTTCACACTTCTTACTACCGGTAAAACAAAAATACATCAAAAGTGGCACAGTTCAAAAACTCCAAACTTTCCACGTAGTGACATCTTCCGAGAAACTTGAAAATTAATACCGTCAATAAAGTTCAGACTTCCTCCAGCAGAGGAGTTTCAATTGGCGCACATTTTAAATTAGCGGCGTAGAGGTGTACAGCCCGGTACAGACCTCCCCCCCCAAAAGTTCCTCCAGGGGTGACACATGAAATTTGTTTGAAAACAAGGTCCAAGTTTTGATGTTGATATGGAGATTAATTGCCGAAGTATTTATCGAAATGGCTGAAATTTAGTTTGATTCAGTTTCAAAATTTCTTTTAGTAACAGCGGAAATACTGTCTTAATGTTTGTAGAAGGTTGAATTGAGAAGGAAAACTTTAGTTTTAAAGTTGAAGAAAATTTTCTAAGTCCACCAAATATTGCAGTAGAATACCCAAGAAAAGGTAGTGAGGTTGATCTGGAATGTCCATATAGTTGATGTTGATTAAGTTGGATGGCCATACCGGCCGTTGCAGCTTGCGTCCAAAGGCGGCCGCTCGGACCCCACAAGTACCCTGAGATACCGCTCGCCCGCACTATGAGGGGAGCAGAGGTGTAGAAGCACGCCGCGCCCGCGGTGAACATATACAGGCTGCGGGCAAGTAGCAGGTCGTGCGCCGCACATCAGCCTTGGCCGGGAGGAGAGCTCCGGCTCGCCGTGCACATGTGGTCCTCGCTGGGGAAGAGGGGGCCCATCCTCTAACCCAGTCGCGGCACGGCGCCGCGCGGCTGCGGGGGCACTGAAACATTAAAACTAGGCGGCAGAATTTGTTGGACCATCATCTTTTTTTGAGGGCACAGGCTTTGTGGAGGGGTTGAGGGGCCAGCGGCGTGCAGAAATTCATTGCATTAATTAAGCCACTGTGTAGAGTGGAGCAGGAGACGGGAGCGTGGTAATGGCCGTGGCAAGGACAGGATGGCAGTTTAATGGTTCGGGGCAGGTTTCACAAAAATGCTTACATATAAAACAAAATACTATAGAAGGGGCAGAAAGCCTTAAAAGTGGAAACTCAAAAAAAATATAACCTTCATATTCCTTTCACGATTATATGAAGCAAGTTAACACAGAAATTACACCGGTTTCACCTGTGACAGGTGAACCCTAAATATCCTCTCGGTGGCTGGATTGCTTGATAATAATGTGACCGGCGTAAGGAAATCTAGAATGACACACGGCCCATGGAATCTGGGGGCAAGCTTGCCCGCGGGAACAAAATTCTTGACCATAACTTGGTCACCTACCTTCAAAGGGGTGGGACTCCGTCCACGATCCTATCTTTCCCTAACCTTTTCATGAGAGACTTTAAGATTGGCTTTAGCCTTCTTCCAAAGATCTTTAATGTTGTCCGGATCTATTGTCTCGGGTAGAATGTCACTCAGAGACCAGAGGTTAGAGAGCGGCGTGTTGGGAACAAACTTGAACATCAAAGAAGCTGGAGTAAACTTGTGAGATTCATGAACCGCCGAATTCAAAGCAAAAGCTAACCAATGCAGGGACGTGTCCCACCTGGAATGATCTTCATGATGATAGGCAATAAGCGCGGACATGAGATTACGATTAACCCGTTCAGCCAGAGATGGTTGAGGGTAATAAGCAGAAGTTGTCACATGAGAGATGGACAGGTCAAAGCAGAATTTACGAAATAAGTTAGATGTAAAAGCCTTAGCATTATCAGATACCATATATTGGCACGGACCAAAAGAAGCAAAAATAGAATTTAGGCAAGTAATGGTGGACTGAGCGGTAGCCAGCTTAGTCGGAAATAACCAGGAAAATCTAGTAAAGCCATCTACGCATACAAAGATGAACTTGTTGGCATTTCCCTTTGACAGGGGGAAGGGTCCTACATAATCAATATACAGGCGTTTCATGGGGCGCGACGCTTGATGCGAAGACAAAAGGCCTACCTTGGTGGACATGGTTGGTTTACTAAGCAAACAAGATTTACAAGCTTTTACTAGTTCACGGATTTCACCGTCCATACCTTTCCAGATGAACATTTCACGAATCTTCTCACGAGTTTTAAAGATACCAAGATGCCCCCCTAATGGGGTCTCATGATAGTACTTGAAGATCATAGGTACAAGAACAGCTGGAACGACAACCTTCATCATCTTATCATGCCTCGAAGGGCAACATAGAACACCATTCCTCAGAACATAAGGGACAACATGTTCCCCAGAAGAAAGGGTTTCCATTATCGGAGCCAGCGTCGGATCTTCACGTTGATATTTCTCGATATCCCTAAAGAGCATGGGAGCATCTGTTAAGATGGCATTAACATCAGATAGTATGGACTCGGGAGGTGATGAACTGTCGACCGGTTCGTGGGTCTCGACGTCGTTGGAAAACATACGGCTGAGTCCATCAGCAACAACATTTTCGGTACCTCTGATATGCCTGACATCGAATTGGAAGGCAGAAATACGGATGGCCCAACGGGCTATACGGCCAGTACGACGTGGCCTACATAAGACCCAGCTTAAGGCTTGATTATCTGTCTCCAGGTCGAATTTGACATGTTCAAGATAGAGACGGAACTTTTCTAAGGCAAGTAAGACTGCCAAACCTTCGAGCTCATAGATAGAATACTTGGCTTCTTGAGCCGACAAGGTCCTAGATGCATAGGCGATGGGTCGCCTCCCTAGTTCAGTCTCTTGAAGAAGGACTGCAGCTACTGCTGACGACGACGCGTCGGTTTGGACAATGAATTTCTTTGAGAAATCAGGCATAGCAAGTACAGGGGCATTACAGAGAGCTAATTTAACATCTTCAAAAGCGGCTTGTTGAGAAGGTCCCCACTCGAATTTGATGCCTTTCCTACGAAGAAGGTTTAAGGGCGCCGCTCTATTAGCGAAGTTAGGAATAAACTTCCTGAAGAAATTCACCATACCAATGAACATGGCGATACCTTTAATGTCCTTGGGAGGTTTAAAATCACGGATGGCCTGTGTTCTAGAATGATCGACTGCTACACCATCAGGTGACACAATATGCCCTAGGAATGACATAGAGGGCTTAGCAAAGGCAACCTTGGACAACTTGACAGTTAACCCAGCCTTACGAAGGCGATCGAGAACTTCTCGCAGATGATCTAGATGTTCTTCAAAAGTCTCTGAAAATACGACGACATCATCCAAGTAGTGATATAAGTACTCAAATTTGATGACGGAGAAGACCCTATCTAGTAGCCTAGTGAGCACAGCTGCTCACGTGGGGAGCCCGAAAGGCACGCGGTTGTATTCGTATAAGTTCCAGTCCGTGGCAAACGCAGTAAGATGTTTAGACTCTTCGGCGAGAGGAATTTCATTGTAGGCTTGATTCAAGTCCAAGATAGTAAAGAACTTGGCCTTACGAAGCCATGAAAAACAAGAATGAAGGTCAGGAAGGGGCACGGATTGCAACACCACCTTCCGATTGAGAGCCCTATAATCAATGACAGGCCTGAAGCCTCCTTGGGGTTTCGGGACTAGAAAAATAGGTGACGAATACGCCGACTTAGAGCGCCTAATAATACCGTCCTTCAACATCTTATCGATGATTTCTTTCAGAGCCTTCATTTTAGGTGGAGATAGCCTATAAGGTGGAAAACGGACAGGAATCGAATCCGTGACCTCAATTTTGTATTCAATAAGGTCAGTAACACCAAGAGTATCAGAGAACACCTCTGGAAACGACTGACACAACTTACGAATACTACCAGCCTGCTCCTCAGGTAGATGTCTAAGGTCTAACAACATCTCATCCTGGGTAGGCGAAATAGATGAACATGATACAGAATTACACTTTAACAAGGGAATTTTACATTTGGACGCAAATTTGAATGTGCACGACCTACTCTGGAGATCGAGCACAAGACCAGTGTAAGAAATGAAGTCAGCTCCCAATATAATGGGGCAAGACAAGTGCTTAGCCACAAACAGTTTGATTTTCCATGTAAATTTAAAAATACGAATTTTGGCATTTACAGAACCTAGGATTTCCAATGGGGATGAATTAGCCGAAACATATTGAACAGGAGATGAGTCATAGTCAGGTAGTTTACAAACAGACTTAAATTTTGAATACCATTGGTCCGAAATAATTGAACAAACACTGACTGAATCTAATAGAGCGGTTATAGGCTCGTTATTTAACTCAATCTTAAGAAAAGGACCAGGCGCGGGGGAACCCGCCGCAATCCTAAGACACTCTTTAGGGCATTCAAAAGACGAATTTGTAGACTGATCGTTCCCTGAATTTACGACCTGTTTACCCGGGGCTGAGTCTCGGGAAGATGGATTAGTTGACTCAGCCGAAGCCACTAGTCACTTTTGATTGTTGTTGGAAGTTGCACCAGAAGTTGAGCAGGAGGGGGTGCTATTTGAATTTGGGCAATTTTTGGCGATATGTGAGAAAGCCCCACATTTAAAAGAGCCTTGTGATGAACCAGCCCCATTCCTTGTCCCACTCGACTTGATCAGTGGACACTTATTGCGCAGATGGTCGGGCGACCCGCAAGCATAACA
Organism: Anabrus simplex; assembly: GCF_040414725.1. Lineage (NCBI taxonomy): Eukaryota > Metazoa > Arthropoda > Insecta > Orthoptera > Tettigoniidae > Anabrus > Anabrus simplex. The sequence goes on along the minus strand of NC_090266.1, from coordinate 348,617,849 downwards.
TTTACGGGGTGTGACTGGTCGGCGAGGTGGAGGCCGAGTATTACTAAAGGAAGGTGGGGGTTATTTCGCGACACGCAAGGAATCGGCGTACCTCACTCCTTCCGCTGAGACGGCCAACGCTTCAAGTTCAGAGAAAGTTTGCGGGCACGCCGCGAAACACAAATATGACCTATAGGGTGGTGAAATTTCTTCTACAATAGCCTGTACAATCTGATCTCCAGAAAAATGAAGGGCAAACACCCTAGTATAAAACTTAATGTCTTGTATGAAATCAGCCAGATTTTCATCCAATCTCTGTACTCGATAATAGTACTTCTGAATCAGAGATGACCTCGCGCGGGCAGGAATAAAATTTGCAAGCAAGTGTGCGTGAAAATCTTCAATAGATGACTGTTCAGCTATGGCTCTTACTATTTTGTCGGAGAGAATACCAATTGCATAAGGATAGATGATTTGCAAAATTTGACATGGGGAAAGAGAAAACACAAGGGCATGGTCCTGAAATTCAACTAAAAATCTTCAAAATGAAATTACGTCACTGGTGGTATTAACGAAAACTTAGAGATACCTCTGAGTAACATTGCCAATGGATGAGGCAAGCTGCTAAACTCGGGTGACATAGTAGGTAAAGGTTTCAATGGCAAGGAAGTTAATTCCGAACGTATATTATTCAACGATGCACGGCGTCCAGACTCGTTGTCCAATGGGGCAGAGATAGTTTGAGCAGCAACGGTTATCGTATTAACTTCTCCCTTAGGAGGCTCTTCCTCGGAACCTGCATTCATCGTGGTGGGTTGATCAATTTTGGGAGGAATTTCCCCAGTTAACAATTGAGTGACCTTGCTAGATAATTCAGAAATATTTTCAAGCAGCGTACTAGCTTCCTTCCTCTGAACGTCATTCAACTTTAGAGACAACAGATCGTTAACTCTATTTGAAAAATGAAACAGCCTGGCTTGCACACGTTTGATTTGATTAGGAGAAGGATCATTTTCATCAAAAAAACTAACTACAGATGCTAGCCCAGTAATATTCTCGACGATCGTGGAAAGAGAGTCGTCAATTTCTTTCTCTCCCAAAGCGGGGATGGAAATGGGCAAGTCAAGGGACTCTCTATGCTTCTTGGAGTCTATCGCAACCGTGCCTCCAGATTGCACATTTCTGATAGTTAACTCATAGATCAACTCCTCCTTGCGCAAATAGTTAAGATGGAGAACATCGCGAGGGCCGGGCATGATGACAGAACAATTTTGAAAAAGAAAAAATCAAAAAAATTCCAGCAACTGAGAAAATAGTTAAAGTTGTAATCAAAGCAATGCTTAGCAGTCAAAAAGAGCTAAAATGAGACCCATTCAACCACGCTCTGCTACCACTTGTTACGGAGTTTTCCGTGGTAGTTATGCGTGAAAGAAGGTGCGGGGTGGTGAATAGGTCTCAGGCTACGAAATTAAAGTGAATTTAAAATTTAACAAGGTTATATTTTCTTTTCAAAATCAAGAAATAACAAACATGGCGGGTACAGAGTAGCAAGGCAACAAAAGTACAATTACAGTATTTACAGGATTTGGGCTTCGAGCCCCGCGATCACAATTCTTGAGCAATCAGCTCAGTTTTACCCCAAACACAAGTGTCAACAGAGGGGCAGAGAACCCCATTCATGCCTAGGAGCACTTGCTCCAAAATACACAGTAAGGCCTCCTTGAGGCGCGCAGAAAACAAAATTTTCAGAAAAAGAGCAACTTGCTCTCAAAATTCAGGCCTGTCAAAGGCCCCACCTAATTCCACTTCCAAGCTGTCCTTTCAGGACATATACACAGGGGTATAATACCCAACCTACTGAGGTCTGTTAAATGACAAGAAGGTTAATTACATGACCTCTAAAATAACAATTTGAGAGGAGGCGATCTGCACTCCTAATACACTTGTTTTTAAAACCTAATCTGGCTCTAGGCCACTAATGCAAGGGCTAATCCCATACTACAGAGGTGACTTTAGAAAAGAACAATTTGCTTTACGTTAACGAAGAATAGGTTGAGAAAAATAAGTTCACCTCAAAACAATATGATTGGGAGCTCGAGAGGGTTAAGCACTCTCTATCCCGATATGCAGTTTAAAAGATGGAATAAATACAAGTTTCTTTACATTTTAAGGAAGGTTACATAATGGAAAAACTTCGGACCCGCCCCGAGAGTTAAACTGCTGAGCAAGCAAGAAAAGAAGTAATTAACCGGCCATTACCTGGTTGTTGACTGCCGCCGAAGAAAGAGGCGCTTCCCGCCCCCTGCTATGTACTTTACACACGAAAAGATGGAACAGAAGTGGCCCGGAGACCCTAAAATCAGCAGTTTATATACTCTCGCGGAAAGTTCGAGGCGTTAGGGGAATGAGAACACCCTCCCACAAACTCTTTATTGGGTAGGATACAGCAACATATTCAAGTTGGGGGAAGATACATCCGATTGGTCAGAAATTAATAAAAGAAATTCGGGATTGGCTAAATACAAAACAAGGGGAAAGAGAGGGGTATACAGCCAACTTAAACAATAACAGAAAGAAATTTAACAAGAAACAAACTTTTGAAATAAACATTTCTTCAAAAAAAATAGTTCTTTCACGTCACACTAGGGTGCACCATTGTAGTTTTTCAGTAGTGTCCTCTAGAAGAGAAAGTTCACACTTCTTACTACCGGTAAAACAAAAATACATCAAAAGTGGCACAGTTCAAAAACTCCAAACTTTCCACGTAGTGACATCTTCCGAGAAACTTGAAAATTAATACCGTCAATAAAGTTCAGACTTCCTCCAGCAGAGGAGTTTCAATTGGCGCACATTTTAAATTAGCGGCGTGGAGGTGTACCGCCCGGTACAGTTGCGATCAGCGGTATTCTGTAAGAAGGAACTCAGCTCCCAGACGAAACCATCTTTACATCGGTCTGTTTTCAGACCAACTTTGCTTTACGGGAGAGAAAGTTGGGTGGACTCAGGATATCTTGTTCACAAGTTAGAAGTAACAGACATGAAAGTAGCGACAATGATTGCTGGTACAAACAGGTGGGAACAATGGCAAGATGTAATCGGAATGAGGAGATAAAGGCTAATTTAGGAATGAACTCGATGGATGAAGCTGTACTCATAAACCGGCTTCGGTGGTGGGGTCCTGTGAGGCGAATCGAGGAGGATAGGTTACCCAGGAGAATAATGGACTCTTTTATGGTGGGTAATAGAAGTAGAGAGAGGCCAAGACGACGATGGTTAGACTCAGTTTCTAACGATTTAAAGATAAGAAGTATAGAACTAAATGAGGCCACAGCACTAGTTGCAAATAGAGGATTGAGGCGACGTTTATTAAATTCCCAGAGGCTTGCAGACTGAACGCTGAAAGGCATAGCAGTCTTTAACGATAATGTATGAATGAATGTATGTATGTACCGGTATGTAATAACAATAGTATGACCTCAGTTACGAGAGTTGCACACTCTCTGAATTGGTATTATCTTAGCGTCGTTATGCTGATTATGTTGCTGTCTAGCAACGACGGCAGACTTCTACAGGACAGTTGCTAAAGTGGAGTTAATTTAATTTTGTTGCGTGACGCTAATTGCACACCCAGAGAACAATTACAATTACATGTAGGACCAATATATTTGAATATGTGATCACATCACACAAAGCTGCCGATCACCTGTTATATTGCTAAGAGGCACAAAACATCAAGAAATGATATGAAAAGCAGAGTCCTGCAGCTAGGCCCACCGCACAGCACTTCAAACCCACGGGTTCCGGCAGCCCAGCCCGTGCAGTACCGCTGTCTTCTGACGCGGCAGCGTACTGACCCACAGCACCGGTCTCATAAAGCCCACAGCAGTCCACCGCACCGGGCGGGCTCAGTAGAGTAACCTTGAGTACTTCTACACGATAACATGTGCGCCGTGAACAACGAAATGTTCACGTCACACTACTATTCGGATCATTCACTCTACGAATTCCCGTACGCTAATACCATATTTCAAAGTAGGCAAATCGCATTTTGAAATTAATCGGTAGAGATTTCTCCTGCACTGTATTAATAATAATAATAATTTAAATAATAATAATAATAATAATACCGAGCTCGATACCTGCAGTCTCTTAAGTGCGGCCAGTATCCAGTATTCGGGAGATAGTAGGTTTGAACCTCACTGTCGCCAGCCCTGAAAATTGTTTTCCGTGGTTTCCCATTTTCACACCAGGCAAATACTGGGCTGTACCTTAATTAAGGCCACGGCAGCTTCCTTCCCACTCCTAGCCCTTCCCTGTGCCATCGTCACCATAGACCTATCTGTGTCGGTGCGACGTAAAGCAACTAACAATAATAATAATAATAATAATAATAATAATAATAATTGAAAACAAACAGAAACTTTATTATAAAATATTATCCGTTTGCAATTGACATCAAGTTAACTGAAAATGAATCCAAATAAGACGAAGCATATCCATAGGACTTCATTCGCGTTTAACTCAATATAAAATACAAACAGAAATGATGTGCAATATGCCAAAAACAAAAACAAACCTGAACATAGCTTTTACTTAGTGTGCGTAGTTTATTGGTCATCGTTAATGTGTGTGGAATGGAAATACTGCGAATGAAAAGAAGAGCGTCAGCATTGTCTGGTTGTAGAAGAGATCGTCGTGCGTTGAGAATGAAGCTCGCTGAACTGAAATTTCTCTCTGAAGCTGAATTTGACGATTGCATACATATTACTTTCTTAGCGATCTGGTGAAATTTTGGATTGTCCATTTGTTCTCCAATAGGACGCTATATCTATCTTCTTCCATTCCACACTTATACTTTAAATATCTTTCCAGCTCATCTGTTGGAATAAGAGCATCATGAACGTCAGTCTACGGAGAAAACTTCATTACTTTGGCAGGCTGTGGCATAGTCGTGGAGTCTGATGACACGGAAACATTAGAATGCTCGTCATTCAGGCACACCTCGTTCATCGTAAGTTTTTTATCTAATCATAAAAAGACAAAATCAGTCCGACTCCTTTAATCTATACTAATATAATAAAGAGAGAGCGCGAATTTTCTTAGTTTGTGTATATCTATAGGGTAATCTCAGAAACTACTGGACTGATTCCAAAAATCCCTTTACTAATGTAAATATATATTATCCATGAGGGACATGGGCTGTATTTTATTTTCAAAACAATTCGAGTCGGGGAGCAACGGGGGAGATATAAACATAATAGGCTAATATAGGCGAAATATCGAATTTGTCGTGCAAGGACGAGACTAAGCTCATTTTAAGCCCCTTGACCTAAAGAACAAATCTCGGTAAGCCCTACGGGCCCGAACACCACATTTTAAGGCCCTAAAACCGACCATTATGGAGATATTAGCGCCGCACTACCCCTGCTCTTGGAATCGGATAAGGAAATGAACTGCCGTAACCATTGCAACGCCAGCTCCAGGATTCTACACCAGCGAGATTATGCACGTACGTTTAGGCATAGCTGTCAACCGAAATTTGTACACATAATCCCTGAGCATATCTACAATATATATCAAAACTGAACATGTTAAAGACGTTAAGTGGTATTTATAATCTCTTTTAAAAATAAAGAGACATGTATTACTTTGTTTGCGGAAAAGGCACTTAAGGGGGGGGGGGGAGGTAAAAAGGACTGAAATGTGGGTTGGCGTGAATTTTTAAGATGAGCATATCTACAGTATATCTCAAACACTTAACATGTTGCAGATGTGAAAATTGATATTTTTAATATTTTAAAAATAAAAAGCACGTATTTTTTTGTGAAGAACCACTTAACGTTGGGAGTAAAAGGGACTGAAAAGGGGATTGAATTAATTTACTAGGGTACTGATATCTCAAAAAATGTTGTTACAGACGTAAAAATTGTTATTTAGAGTCTCCTTAAAAAAATACGTATTCTTTCGGTTTTGGAAAATCTACTTAAGGGTTGATGAAAGGACTGAAATATTAGTTGAATTATTTGTATGAGGATACTTATATCTAAAAAAACCTAAGATGTTGCAGACGTGAAAATGGGTATTTGAAATCACCTTTAAAAATAAAGAAACACTCATTTTTGGGTGGTAAAATTAACTTCGGAGGGGGCGTTGAAATAGGTGCTGAATTATTTTCATGAGGATACAAACATCTCAAGAACTGAGGAAGTTACAGTCGTGATAATTGGTATTAGGCAGCTCCTTTATCAATAAACACGTATTTTTTTGTTTTCGGAAAACCACTAAGGGAATGAAAATAATTGAAAAACCAGGTGAATTTTTAAAATGAGTACCGGTATATCTATAGTGTATGTAAAAAACATTACATGTTACATACATGGAACTTGGTAGTTGGAATGTCCTTTAAAAATAAAGATACATGTCTCTCTTTTTTTATTTTCGGAAGATCCCCGTAGGTGGGGTGGACCGTTTTAATCAGGAATGGTTCAGAGATCTCCCCCATGAATTTAACTTTGGAGATAGTGTCAGTGAGTGTTGCCTTGACAAGGTTGAGTGTCTTGGAAGCAAGCCCCCGTTCCTCAAGAATAACGAAGAGAGACTGTCGATCAACCGAGTCGTACGCTTTCCTGAAGTCAACAAAAATGCAGATGATCGGTTTGTTCCTCAATGCTATGTATTTAAGTGTTGCCTTCAAGTTGAATAGTTGTTCTGCACACGAGCGACCAGGGCGGAAGCCTGCTTGATATTCGCCAATACTTTGTGCAAGTTGATCTTGCGTTCTCTACAAAAGGTAAGCTGAAAGAATTTTGTATGCCACTTGGAGAAGAGAAATCCCCCTGTAATTGTTCACGTCACTCTTACCTCCCTTTTTGTGTAATGGGTGGATGAGGGCGTACTTCCAGTCCTGAGGTAATTCTTCCGATTGCCAGATATCTGTGATGATTTGAGTGGGTTCCTTGAAGGAGTTAGGTCCAAGATTTTTCAGAAGTTCCGCAATGATGCCATCTCCTCCAGAGGTTCTATTGTTTTTAAGTTTGAGGATGTGGGCGCGGATTTCTCCCTCTTTCGGTGGTGGAGATTCTGGGAAAGTGTGTCTTGGGGGTTCGTGAGGAAATCTTGTGAGGGGCTCTGGACAGAGTAGAAGATCAGTGAAGTAAAGTGCTAGTTCCTGACAATTTTCTTGATTACTGAGTGCAAGTTTTCCATCTGATCTTTTGAATGCCAGGTTTTGAGGAGCATACCCACGGATTTGTCTTCCGAATTCCCTGTAGAAATCTCGTACGTAGTAGTTATGAAAGTTATCTTCAATCGAGTCCAGTTGTTGCTTCAAGAGTTTTCTCTTGACCTGCCTGATGATTTTGGCTACTCGTTTTCTAGTTTCTGGTCATTTCTTGCTTCTGTATTTCAGGAATGCTTTTTTCGTTCTTTCAAGGCACGTTCGCATTCAGAATTCCACCAAGGATGTTTAGTTTTCTTTTTCAGGGGAATTTGCTCTCGAGCTTTCTGGATGATTTTGTTGCGGAATTTCTCCCAGGTGCCTGCAAGTTCCCTTTCCCACACTTCTTGCAGATTAGTGTTTCCGTGTAGTGTCAAACTTCGGTATGTGTGACCTCTTATGATGAATTTTCTTCCGGGTTAATTTTACATTTATTCTCACTAGGTAGTGATCGGAATCGACGTTTGCTCCTCGGCGTACCTGTACATCGTGTACCTCTCTCTGCATGGGATGAGAGATGGCAATGTGATCGATTTAAATTTCACTGATCCCTCGAACGGGAGACCTCCAGGTCTTCTGTTTCTGTGGAGATTTTCTCAGAGAAGTTGACATGATTTTAAGATTGTTTTCTTGACACAGTTCAATGAGTCTCAACCCGTTTTTGTTAGTGAATTTGTGAGCAGGAAATTTTCCAACAGTTTTCTGGTGTTCTTTTTCTTTACCAATTTGTGCGTTAAAGTCACCCAGCAAAATTTTTGTATCCTCTTTTGGAATCTTCGCCATGATTTTCTCAAGTTTAGCCCAGAATGCATCAGTTTTCTGTGGCTCTATTTTATTGTCCGCGTTAGTGTGTGCATGTACATTCACTACTGTATATTTCTTGTTAGCACATTGGATTCGCATTGTCATGAGCCGGTTACTTATGGGAGGGTGACTTCTTTTATTGAGCCTACTATACTTTTATGTACCATGAAGGCCATTCCTAGTAAGGGAGTTCCTTACCAACTCTCCTGTCCGTTTTACTCTTGAATATCAGGTAGTTTCCATAATCATTTTTGTCCTCATCAGTAAATCCCGTTTCCTGCAGGGCAAATATCTGGATTTTCTGTTGATCTAGTTCTGTTACAAGATTGTGCAATTTACCAGGTTGGACTAAGGTATTTACATTGAACCTACCAATGTATGTGAAGGTTTTGGATGTTAGTTTGCCAGAGAACTCCGACTTTCTCTGTGTTCGTGATTGCCTGGGTTCCCCAGAATGCGAATACCCAATAGTCGTCTCATAACGGCTGGATTGGTTACCACCTGGGGTAATACTGATTTTACTCTCACGAAACATCATAGCTTGTAATCAAAGATTGGTCCAGTGTTTCCACTGGGAAATTAGGACCAGGGATTGCTAATTCTTGGAACGTAACTATACAGCCGTACCTACTAGGTAAATAGACGATGACCACTTCGCCGCACGATCCGAGTCAGATGCAAAGTGGATTTTATTTTTGGTTCTTCCGCCCTCTCAGCCATTGAGACACATGTCCTCTTCTGCCATCGAAGCCGTTGACCACAGTTCTAGTTTCCTCAGTTGATCCGCGAGTGCTTATTTGACGACGTCTTATTCACACTTGTCCTGTGTGTCTACAGGAGACTTCCCCTATTAGCCATTGGGAAGCGCCGTGTCGGGGTTGTGGGCCCCATCCCAATGTCTCACGCAGGGTTATGCTTAATTCGTACTCAGTTCGGGACTAAACCCCCACGTGAGCTGACCAGGTAATAATGTATTATGCTGTCCAATACATATGCGTCACATTGCCAGTCTTAAAAATGTCTGACAATAGTGGTCGGCAGTGTGACCTTGGCAACGCTGATAGTAAAAGGAATATTGCATATCTTATTCGTGGCTTATATGGAATTGATGACAAAAGAAAGGAAATGCGTGCAGTCATGTCAAAAATGTTCATTAGATATATGAAGTGACCTCTACATCGTACTTTCTATGGAATAATTGTCGTATTTACAAAGATGGTGGACATTTACGGCATAAAATTCAAATTAAATACTAATCAAAAACCCTGTTATATAGCAACAAAATCACAAGATAACACTAGCACACCTATAACACCACAAGTAGAACTACTTTTATTCCTCGGAAGCCATAAAATAAGTACAGTTCTTCTGTATAAGCCGACAAATGACGCAGCACCATTACACATGATCTTACCCACTGGGCACGGTGTTATTATTATTATTATTATTATTATTATTATTATTATTATTATTATTATTATTATTATTATTATTATTATTATTATTATTATTATCATTTAGCATACACTCGTAATATTTCACCCATTCCTTCCTTCAAAACTGACGCCCCTTCTTCTCCATTCTTGATGAGGTCTTCCTCTACATCCTCTGGCAATCTCATTCTGGATCTTCCTTCCTTTCTCTGTCAAATTAATAATGAAGCACTCTGTTTACAATTTCTTCCTCTGGTATTCTCATCAACTCTCCCAATATTATTATTATTATTATTATTATTATTATTATTATTATTATTATTATTATTATCATTACTATTATTATTATTAATATTATTATTATTATTATCATTGTTATTATTATTATTATTATTATTATTATTATTATTATTATTATTATTATTATTATTATTATTATTATTATTATTATTATTATTATTATTATTATTATTATTATTATTATTATTATTATTATTATTATTATTGTTCCGGGGTACTTCGTGGATCGCAGAGGTGAAAGAAGGTGCCGGGGTGAATGGGTCTAACTATAATGTCAAGAATTGAATTTATAACTTAAACTGAAGGTTATATTTTCAACAATTTCCAACTTCACAGTTTTTACAGGTACAAGTAGCAAACATTAAACAAGATTGGGAAACATCCAAGATTAGTGATTTTAACAGATCATGGGCTTCAAGCCCCCGCTTCACTTTTCCTGAGCTCCTAGCTCAAATTTACAAAGAGCACAAATTTACTCAAGGGCAGAAATCCCACAATATATGGAGCATTTGCTCCCTAAATTACAAGGTACAGCCTCCCAGAGGCAATTTTACAAAACTTGAAAAAGAGCTAACGTGCTCTCAGTTTTCCAAGCCTACTTAAGGCAACATAGCATGCAACTCTAATAATCTCTGGTCTTACCAGGCACTAGTTAAAAAAAATAGAAAACTTAATACACAGAGGTATCTAATACCCAACATACAGGGCCTTAGTGAAAAAGAACAGGTTAAATAAACCGCCCGAGTACAATTTGAATGGAGTCGAAGACTGAGCTCCAAAACCTTAAAACCTATAAGGCGCTTGGCCGACGAAACAGGGGCTATTCCCAAACTACTGAGGTTGCACGCATGGAAATCACTTTAATACATTGCAGAAACAAAACGTGGCACCTCAAACCAAGATGAAGGGGAGCTCGAGAGGGTACATCACTCTCCATCCCTGACTTACAGTTGAACATTTTATGAAGTTGTTACATTAACGGGCAGAAAGTTACATTTTAGAAAAGAAGGTTACATAATTGATGATTGGGGCCTTTCCCTTGGGTTAAATTGCGGAGCTAGCAAGAAAGAAAGAAGGATTTTATGTGGCCATTACCTGGTAGAAGTTCTAGCAGCTGATGAAGAGGCCTCCCGCCTCCTGCTTGACACACACACTCAGTAAGATGATCAATTGGCCAAGAGACATGAAAATACGCAGTTTATAAACTCTCGGGGAATGTTCGAGACCATTCAAAATTAAACTAGCCACACCTTCTCAATTTTATTGGTTAATTTAACAGTTACACTCAAAATCGAAGAAGAAGAAGAAGAAGAAGAAGAAGAAGAAGACTGTGATTGGTAGAAAATTAATTACAGAAGTTATTGATTGGTTGGATTTAAAACTGGCGGAAAGAAAAGATAAATATTGCCAACCCAAAAATAAATGAACATCAATTAGTAAAAAAACTTATGAATACAAAACTTATTTAAATCAAAAGTTCTCTCACTTCGCACCAGGGTGCATGATCATAGTTTTTGGCAGTGTCATCTATGGAAGAATGTCCAAACTTCTTGATGAATGGCAAACAAAACAAGTAGAAATACAGTCAGTTCAGGAAACTTCACAATAAGAAAATTAATCATATTTTAGTGGTGACATCTTCTGAGTAACTTTATAAGTTGGTGCAGGTTCAGTTTCACTGTTTCACCAGTAGAGGAGTTCTTTTAGGCGCTAGATTTAAATGCGCGGCCTTGGGGTGTACCTCCCTGTACAATTATTAACATTTTCTTTATTATTATTATTATTATTATTATTATTATTATTATTATTATTATTAATATTATTATTATTATTATTATTATCATTCAATCGAAATACGTTACGAAAGCGTAACTTCTAGCTATATTTTTTCCATTTCCTTACAAAATGCGTTACTTCTTAGAAACATTTTTAAAATGTACACGTACGGATGGAGGGGAGAGGCAAGCAGCTCGTAATAGCTCTGAAATTTAGACAACGTGTACTCTAGGTCTAGGGCTCAAATTATACTTCTACTTTTCCTTATACATTCCCAAGTATATGAATCGAACAAAGCAGTCGTTTCAATAATTAGGTTATCTTAATACAATCACTTTGCAAGATAATAATGGCAAACTACGTCGAAAACTTTTAATATTCAGAACTTGGTAAAGAAGGCATCGAGTTCCACACGAAAATTGACTTTTTATACTGAAGTTATGAAAACTTGCAAAACATTAAGATAAAAAATCAAGTACGGAATACGAAATTGGAGGAAGAGAATCACCTCAAGTACTCGTATATTATCTTTAAATTATAATATAATGATATGAATTAAATAAAGGTACAAAAGTCAGTGCAATAAATTCGAAGGTCAAATTAGCACTCATCCACTTTGAAGGATGGCATCATTTCCGTCTTTTCAAAGGAGATTTGTAATCCAATTTTTGCTGCTATTTGTTCTAATTCTTCAATTTGGAGTTTAGCCTCTTCCACACTACTTGCAAGTAGCGCAAGGTCATCTGTAAATGCTAGACAATTAAGTTTGATATTTTTTCCGATCTTGATGTTTGGCTGACATTTCTTAGACCATTCTCGCATGACTTTCTCCAATGCACTGTTAAACAGTATTGGTGAGAGACCATTCCCCTGTCGAAGTCCAGTCCGGATTTCAAATGATTCAGGACAACTCTCCTCGGAATTTAACTTTTGCTCTAGTGTTCTTGAGGGTAACACCAACGAGATTAATGAGTTTCTGGTGTAACCCAAATTCTTAAAGAAAAATGTATTATTAAAAACTAAATTATTAAACTTGAAGCTTCAGTAAGATATACATTAGCAGTGTACTTGTACCGCTAAGAACTTAGTTTAGACGAAAACATAATATTATTCTCTGAATCGGACACAAAACCATAATTAAACTTACTTTGAGTACAAGAATTGAAACTAGTATGTTATTAATTAAAGCAATTTTGTTTGTATCACCGCCCTCGAACAAACACTCAATTAATCAACCCATCAGTGAAGCAAACTACACTGAATTACGTAAGATCACATTACTGAATATTGGATGTTTGTCTAAGAATCCTCCCTTGATGAGCCAAGAGTTCACTAACAGCTTGTGGGTATCCTTTAGGGACGGTAATCAGTTCATTATCTGTCCTCCCACTTGGCCTGAGTCCCAGATGTGTCTTTGATATGTGCCTGCTGGAGGACGTTGTCGAACTCGAGATCGTTCTCTCGAGGGTGGGATACAGATTAAATTTATGTGTAGAAGATGAATGATGAGTATTATTCCCTTCGTGCTAAAAATAACTTGCGGAACGGAGAAATAAATACTGTGTAAAGAACAGCAGAATGAGCTGTATGGTGCAGATGTTTACATTTCAATATGCAAGTCAGAAAAGTTGCCAGAATCTAAGTTCCAAGGATTTATATCTCTAGGGAAAGATAACGGAAAATTGAGTTATTTTCCTAAGAAGTGCTACACCCCTATATTTAACTTATGTTATTGATACTAATTCACGAACATTATCAATATGAAGATCCACAGCCTGTTTCCAGTCATTCGAGCAGGTCAGCGGCGAGGATAGGAATTTTGCCGGTTACCGAAGCCTGCCTCACGCCTTTGGGGCAATGTTTAATGAATGATAGATGAAATGAAATGATATTGGAGAGTGTTACTGGAATGAAATATGACAGGGAAAATTGGAGTACCCGGACAAAAACCCGTCTCGCCTCCGCTTGGTCCAGCACAAATCTCACATTGAGTGAGCGGGATTTGAACCACGGAACCCAGCGATGAAAGGTCGGCGCGCTGCCGCCTGAGCCACGAAAGCTCACTTCTGTACATTATCAATACATCTGACTAAATTAGAACATAATGCTTTAGTGAATTATCTCTCGACTCGAAACCCTGCACATCAAGCACAAATCTTCCGTGAACTCACATAAATAAGTGAAACTACTACAATTCTGTACAAATGAACTATTCAAGGAAACTCTCGTGTTATCAAAACATAATATCTTTAAGAATTTCTTCCATTATGAAATATTTGGTCCGCCTCTGTGGTGTAGTGGTTAGCGTGATTAGCTGCCACCCCCGGACGCCCGGGTTCGAAAAGTGGTACGAGGGCTGGAACGGGGTCCACTCAGCCTCGGGAGGTCAACTGAGTAGAGGTGGGTTCGATTCCCACCTCAGCCATCCTGGAAGTGGTTTTCCGTGGTTTCCCACTTCTCCTCCAGGCGAATGCCGGGATGGTACCTAACTTAAGGCCACGGCCGCTTCCTTCCCTCTCCCTTGCCTATCCCCTCCAATCTTCCCATCCCTCCACAAGGCCCCTGTTCAGCATAGCAGGTGAGGCCGCCTGGGCGAGGTACTGGTCATACTCCCCAGTTGTATCCCCGACCAAGAGTCTGAAGCTCCAGGACACTACCCTTGAGGCGGTAGAGGTGGGATCCCTCGCTAAGTCCGAGGGGAAAACCGAACCTGGAGGGTAAACAGATGATGATGATGATTATGATGATGAAATATTTGGGAAACTAGGTCATACATTTGAAAGTTGTACAAGTTTCGGTATCTGTGGCACTAAATAGAAATGATTTTGTTCTGACGTCGTTTAGGCTCTCACCGTGTCACTCTCCATTTTCCTTTTACTCTGTTTGGAGGTAGAGAAGCCAAAACTCTGTAGGACGAACATTCACCTATTTTAGTTACCATTGTCGGGTAAACTCCGAACGTGTTACCAGATATCTTTTACATGTCAACATCTAACGACATGCAGAGCCGAATGGACTTTCCTTCTCCATTCCTGGCTCCTTCTTGGTATCCGGAGTATAACACAGTACCGCTCATCCACAGTATTATTAATGAATGGCATCATTATCTTTTTCATAAGTGTAAATATAAAACGTTTACTAACGGTATCTTCGTCCGGCTCCGTGGTGTAGAGGGAAACGCGTCCGCCTGTCACCCGGTGGCCCCAGGTTCGATTTCCGGCCGGGTCAGGAGTTTTTAGTTGTAAATGATTAATATCCCTGGCTTTGGGATTGGGTGTTTGTGTCGTCCTTAATGTTCCTTTCCTCTCATTCAACACGTCACACTTCCGCCATTTACATAATACACGCAGGTTCCTCACATATGATGCAAATAGGGGCAAAAGATCTTCCTAGGTCGACGCCCCTAACGAGTAGCGTTTTAAGAAATCCGTTATCTCTCGTACAGTACTCTAGGAATCTATGTTTGCGTGACTTATTCTCGCATAGTGCTGGGGACGGAGAGGAGCGGAGCGGAGCAGTTGTTGTGACGTCATCAACCGGTAGTACCGAGTGAACTACCGAGTGAATGTCCTGACGCGGGACTTTTAAACACGTTATAGGTATGGCACTGCGAAGGTATTGCATCCCCCTATTAATACCCTTTTCTCACAACGTAACAAACTGCATATATATTCACTATAATTGTTATATACGTAACTGCTAGGGAGTAGGAGGTAGTATGTGGAATAAATGTTAGTAACTCGTATAATTAACTCATTCGAATAGTGAAACAAAGTATGGCGCATACCTACCGAAAGGGTTTGTATACAAGGGGATTGGAAGTTAACAGAAAAGTAATGTATTAACAATTATTTCGTAAGTTCATGTGATACGGTACACTGTTAATGAGAATAATAACCTGAATATAAAGAATCTTATCAGAATATAATGAAAAACACTGACATAATTTCATCTACAGGATGACAAAAGTAATTAAGTAAATGAACGTTGACTGGAATGTCCTTCTTTGCAAATGTGATTACAAAACATATCTGATAACATACTACTACACGTCCCAATGCCAAACAGCTATCAGTAGAATGCTTCTATAAATGCAGTTATTATATTATATTATATTATATTATATTATATTATATTATATTATATTATATTATATTATATTATATTATATTATATTATATTATATTATATTATATTTGATGTGCCACCACCCGTCGCGTATGTGCGGCCACAAAATTTGCATTTTGCGTGTTTCCTATTATCAGTGATGTCAAAAAACTGCCAGACATCCGACGGTTTTCGTGGCATTTGTGGAACAACGTTCTGTAACAATTTCTTTAAATTCCTTTAAATGTTCTAAAAATATAACTACTATCTACGAATATGTTTAAACATCACACTAACACCACAAATATAATCTAACAGACGTTACATTATCCACAAAACATAACAAGCGTAGGAAATATATACGTACATTCGAAACACACAGATTGAATACAGGTACTTTCGTACGTGTGTTGTGCGCTACACTGTGCTCAGGTCCTCCGCGAGTACTCGCAGTTGTAAGCGGAGGGGATCGGTGGTGCGCTCTACCGCTACAACCGGCTTACTCATCGGTATTACTCGCTCCGTCCCCACCTCTATTCACGCACTCCTACAGTACTATATACTTAAGGTTCATTTTCCTTCACACGTTCTCGATAGCTGCAGTCGCTTAAGTGCGGCCAGTATCCAGTATTCGGGAGATAGTAGGTTCGAACACTGTCGGCAGCCCTGAAGATGGTTTTCTGTGGTTTCTCTTTTTCACACCAGGCAAATGCTGGGGCTGTAACTTAATTAAGGCCGCGGACGCTTCCTTCCCACTCCTAGCCCTTTCCTGTCCCATCGTCGCAGTACGACTTATATGCGTCGGTGCGACTTAAAGCAAAGAGCAAAAAAAAAACTTTACACATTAGCAACGAAGCTGAACAAAACGAAAATTGTTCTGATGGACTGCATATCCATATGTGGCTAGGAGGCGCGACCAAGCTTAAGTAAATTAATGGATAGGCAGAGCATTGTGAGATACGACCTTTTGCCCGAACAGCAACGATGTGTGAATCTCACAATAAGTAATACAAAATATGAACATTTAGTTTTCCATTAATAACTTATGATTTACAATTTTTGTACTGGTACAGAAACTCGAGGTGTCAAAAAATCTGAGGTGACAAAAATGTAGTGAGGAACTATAACAATGACGATAGTGCCGATGTCGAGAATTCCGGATCCCGTGTGTGAGACCCACCGTTATCGGCTCAACAGCTGGTTTTCCACAGTTTCCCATTTCACATCAGGCACATGTCGAGACTATACCTCAGTTAAGGCCCACGGCCACCACCTTCCGAGTCCTAGTCCTTTGTCATCCCGTAATCACGGAAAGCCTGCAGATGTCAGTGTGATGTAGCTCCTTGCCTTGACATTAGGAATTCATTATGTTTAAGAGCTTATACTTAATGAACAAAATTTACACTGACATTCGCGGCCTACCAAGGACGTTTTTATTGGGCTACATGTTAAATCAAATGTATGCAGGTTTCCTGTGCCTTTGTGTTTATACTTCGTGCAACAACAGCAACTATCATACCGGCAATGTTAGCAAGAGTGCGAGGGAGCATAATGAGAAGAGTAGCGTTGTGTAAAGAACAGGGAAGGGATACAATGAAGTCTTGTGTTGAAACGTGCAACAATATCCGTACGCACTGTGATCTTCCTTCAAAGTTCCTTTCCAAATAAACTGTGGAGTATGCACCTAGCAGGTGCGGCAACCTAGCATAGTGTTGCTCATATACCGGAAACCCTGGACAGTATGTATATTTGTATGTACTTTATGTGTGTAAATATGTGTGCATTTATGCAAACATGTACTGCATCTCTCCAGATATGGTCGGGGCATAATTTACACAACTGAGTTTCACAAATAAATATCTGAATTGAGATCTTCCGGATGAGGAACTCCGGAAATCAATCCCGGACATCGAAGACCCATCTTCCCTACTTTCACTGTCACAACGGATAAGCTAAGAGCATACGGGTCAATTAGCAGTTTGAAATAAAGTGGGCACTTAAATTAATTATATTGAAAGTAGGGTGTTCTATACTCTGAGAAGAATACACTATACTATTGGAATGAGAAGAATGTTTGTTCCCAATTCAGAACATAAAGTGAATGAAACTGATACAGTCACAAGAGATCAAGCTACACGAGAAATACAGAAAAGGAAAGTCAATTATGTGGAAAATGCCTGTATATCCATTTTAGTCCTATGCTCTCTGAATTCTCATGTTGGCACTCCCACCTCAATTTGATAATACACATACTTGTATATCGCACTTTGTAATAACCAGGGATATGTCCCTGTTACCTGCTGTCGATACCCGCAGGTATAAGTTAAATTATTGCACAACTACATAATTATAAACGCCTCTCGTGAAGAAAACACTACACTTAAAAACAGTCACGGTTTTGTGACGTTCGTATATGTTACAGTTTCGCACATCTCCCTAACCATGAAAATCATGTCGCCGCTTACCGCACATAATGTTTACTTAATTACATTAATTATATATTACATTATCTCTTATACATGTTTCTCCGGGGTAATATCTTACCCTACTATATTACAAAGCAGACCAATTCAACGTTGGTATCTTGTAAATCATCCTACAAAAACACGATTCAATAACATAAAAACATGAAAAAGAAAGCACTCCCGTAAACACATACAATATAATTCAAGCATACTAAATGACTTCAAAGATTGTGACCCCTTTCAGGTCTCCTGGTGTTGATCCAAGGACGGCGATACGTGCGGTATCGAACCCGTGTTATTTGACCTCGTAGTGCGAGACTAAAACCCTAGTTCTACCTCATGTGAATAATAAGATTGCGAGGATCACTTCATTTATCGAATCATAGTACCTACAACGCTGGTGGTAATACATTACTAGCATGTGAATAATCACTGCAGCGTTAAAGCGAGGCAAACTTCTTTTATAAATATTACAAGCATTAACAGACGAGCGAAACAACCGCAAGGACCCGGCCTTCTTCCCGTTAAGTATCATAAATCTTCCTCAGAGCGGTAACCTATATCCGACAGCTGGGACAATTACTTTCACTTCGTCCTCCCAACACACGTACGAAAAATCTATTCTCAATTATCCCTCGCCTTATCCAGGCACATAATTATTCATGGCTACCAAATATAATTTCTCAATGCTCCGTCCAAATACAACCTTATTCATCACATCGCTCTGATTATAATTATTCTCTTTCTCATTTTCCAATCTGTCATCATAAACATTGTCACACATTCTGTCTCATTCCTCACCTACACGACGTGTACTTCAAACCCACATTATTTATGCATTAAGAAGTTTCGAATTCAACAGGCAATTTAACTAACTACACCCGCGTATCTCCTCACCTTCTTCCAATTGTCAACATCCTTAATATTACAGGAAATACTTGGGCGCATGCACTAATCGTGAAGCATTTGAATAAGATATACTGTATATTGAAATATTGTGAAGACCCATATCGACTAACTGGAACTTGGACTGAACTATGAAGCTTGTTGAAGTATTATTCCACCCTTTAAATGCTTCACGCTCACACAAAACATTACAAACTAATTCACGCAAGAAACATTTCACGGAATAAAGTCATGATTACACACAATCACGGATGAAACCCACCTAAAAAGCAAACTAACGCATATTGCGTTACCTACTCATTATAGAAATTACATGCTGGAAATTATATATACAAATATAATATTTATGGCGGCTTTGCATGAATGTCATGCATAGGAAAATGGAGTGTACTCAACGTTGCTGCGTGTAGTCGTGATGTCATCCGGGGTACACATATGGGTTTAAGCCCACATCACGGACGTCTCGTTAGCTGATAATCCTTGGTTCATCTTCTTATTAGTCGCGTACACGATATCTCGAACTGTAGCCTCCTGCGGTCGAAAGTTCTAGACGGTCCCTGAAGAGATCATAGCAAGCACACTGGCGCGTTTCTGGTCAATTCTCCTCTGCATCTGCTGACACAATGGCGCCTTCTGGACGATTCCAACCCTGGGTTCGACGATCACTATCATACAGTTGGACAAATGAGAAAATGGTTAATGAAGTACTGTCTATGCGTCTTCAAATAACATAGTATGGCTAGACCCACTCATGAACTCGAATGGCCTACCCGAGTAGCGGATAAGTCCCTGGAGATCACCACTCATTTCCCTTTGTTGTAACAAGACTCAATTGACGGTTGCCGTCATTTTTAATGTGAGTGACACTCGTCCAATCAGACATCACTCCCTGACTAAACCAGCACATTTCTATTAGCTCAAATACCTCTCCCACTACTGCATCTGCCTTAATCTCGGCCACTAATTATTATTAAAATATATTCAGCGTCTCACTACGTCTGAGCGATTATCAGGAGTTTACCCGCTCTTAAATATTATTCCTATGAGCCGTCACTGATTTCACGAATATGCATTCCCCTAATAAATATTTATGGGAATTAAAAACACCTCTATTCAAACAACACAATGATTATTTCACACCGTACGTTTTGATTACTTTGGACGTGTATCGATCTGACACATTTATTCAACACTGAATAACACACAATATTCCTCAATAGCAATGAATCACAGTAACTGAGCACAATGGTTCACAATGACGGATGAAGTGGCACATCGAACGTGTAAAGACTGCGGTATAATAGATCAGAATGGATACTAGGGCCAATTCGGTGTTTCTCTTATTGTGAATCCGGCATGCCGGCTGGAGATTGGGTCGGCCCCACGCAGAAGCGACAAATTGCTCCGTTAGCAATGATCTCTCATTGTCGTGTAAAAATTAATTTTGTAGCCCTAGAATTCTACCTTACACTGATCCAATTTCATGTAAATCGCATCGACGGATATCTCGTAATCTTACAAGCTTTCTCCTACAAATTCGCACGCTAGCCATTATCAAGTGGGGACTCCCTCGTTTCCGTCAGGCTACGGGCGTTCAACATCTGGTTTCCGTTAGGCACATCTGCCTAAGTTGCGTCATTAGCTATACATTCATCAAGTAGGACATCTTCTGGCATCATTAAATATTAGAATTTTTACTGATTACGATGTGTCATTACTCATAAATTCCACAAGCTTGTATCAGAATTATTATTATTACTATTATTATTATTATTATTATTATTATTATTATTATTATTTACGCGCCTGAATTGTGAGTAGGCACTCATGAACATACAGTGAAATCGCTGAGAATCTCGAGTTCTTAGGTTAAAACACTGTAAAAACTGACTCCGCCTTCTGATCTGGATGGCTTCCTATTTCCTTCCTTCTTGGCACATAGAGAGAGTGATTTCAAGGTTCCGCTGCAGTGAGCTCCCTCCGTACGCGTAACAAGACCTGCACCCTCCGAGCTAACGCAAAGCTGCTCGTATCCAGGACTGGGTGAAAAATGCTCATTACGACGAAATATGGCATTGAATGACGCGGAAAACGGCATATACAACCTGTGACAATAAAGTTCCGTGAATGGAATCAGAACCGTCGATCCGGTAACACAGGTGACACAACGCTGCACCTGCGTAGCAGCAAGTTTTGAGCACCTGCTCCCAACAGTGTTCAGTTGAGCATCGTGTGTGTGCCGTGTAAGACCTGTTTGACACAGTTCGTGTTTAGTCCATTTGTACTGAACTGTGAATAGGAACATGAGCGACCAAAAGATCAATGTACAGTTTTGTTTCAAACTTGGCAAGACACCGAAAAAACAGCATGCGTTGCTGGTACGTGTTATGAAGATCAAGCACTGTCCTTGGTGTGTGTTATGAGTGGTTCGCCCGTTTTCGAGGAGGCCGTGAAAGTGTTTCTGACAACCCCCGTAGTAGAAGACAGGCGACCGCCGTCAGTGACGAAAACATTGAGAAGGTGAGGACATTAATCACGAACGATCGGCGATTACCTGTGCGCATATTAGCGGATGAACTGCAGATTAACCGTGAATCCGTACGACAAATCGTTACCCAAAAGTTAGGTAAGAGGAAAACGTGCTCTCGTCTTGTGCCACACCACTTGACTGACGATCAGAAGCAGGCACGTTTAGAGGCTTCAAAGGATTTTGTCGAAACGGCGGATGCGACACCAAATTTCTTGAACTCTATTGTCACTGAGGATGAAACCTGGTGTCTCAGATACGACCTTGAAACGAAACGGCAAAGCATGGAATGGCGTTCTTCGGGATCCCCTCGTCGGAAAAAGGTCAGAGACGAAAAGTCACGCATCAAACTCGCTTTGAAAGGAAGATTTGACGATATTCCTGACATCCAACGAAACGTGACGAGGCTTTTGAACACCATCCAAAAGGAAGCCTTCTTGGGAAGCTTCCAGGACATGTATCGCCGATCTCAGCAGTGCATAGTTATGGGAGGAGACTATTTCGAAGGACAGTAAGGTCACTGTAGTGCATTGTTCATCTGTGTTGATAGTACAGGACTATTCACCGAACTTTATTGTCACAGGTTGTGTTACTTATAGGAACTCATGACTTGCCTATTAGCATGGTAATGAACGGTTACATTATATACTGTCCCCCTCAAATTTGGCATATAGGGAATATTTGTAATATCTACGGGTGTAAGAATATAATTTCATTAGCAAGGGCAGAAATTTTTCCCAACTCCGTGTTACAGAGAAAAGAGCTTGCTCGAAACCAGATTTTCCAAGCGAGGGGTGAGGTGTGGAATTTTTGTGCGTCAGGCTGTTTACTACCGGTTATTAACGGGGAGTTTGCCCGATGTAATGTATACAGAGTCATGTATTGTGCTGCCTTGTAATTGTTTGTTGTTGTACCAGTTCGTACAATAGCCATTTAACTTCTTGCGTATGTAACTCCCATTGTACCCAGAAGACTGTAGTGTGATACTTTAATATCGGTACTTGTTGAATACATAGACCTTCGTCAGCTATAACGCAATAGTACAGGTAAAGTAAGACTACAGGTCTGCCTGTGATTACTGTATATCTACTGCATATATAAATGCACATCTTTTTCATTTTTCAATGCTTTTCTTATTACGTCAAAGTTGACTACAAACCATGTCATACTCATATCAAAGTTGCCTATGCATTAAATTTATTTATATAAGACAACCATTGCTGCAATTGAAATGTGTTGTGCCTGTCACTGCAAAACATAAATAAATCGTTCAGTACAAGCACAAATAAAACATTCTACCTATAGGCCTATTCCTTATACCACAGTACGCGATGTCATTTCGTTATGACACAACTGATAGCGTACACGAAATGGGTGAGGGAAGCGGACATAAAAAGAAGATCTGTACCTATAACCAGGTTTTGATATCCCGAGGTACCGAATCTCATTACATTTATTGAGATCGTCTACAAGGGCACGTAATTTCTTTACATAAAAAGGTACCTATTTAACGTTGTTTAAAGGTGGGAGATTTATTTAGTGGTGGGTGATTTAAGTCAATTAATTCCATATGTATGCCCACTCTACAGGACACTACCGACAGCTTTAAGGCGTTTTAGAAGTAAATAATAATTTAAGCGTAGGTAGGACGCGGCACCCCATCCCACGTTTGACCACACCCGGTGGTACTTAACTCGGAGTTGTACCTACGAATGTGACAACTCACCGGAATTAGCAAAAATGAAAATATAATATTTGAATAAAATATGGGTATATTAGTTTAGGTTATTTGTTATCATTATGTGTGATACGGAACGTTATTTAAAGGATTTCAATAATTATAGTACGAAAAGAAGCAAAGTATAGAGCCGGTCCTGTTCAACAGCTAAGCAGCTGGCAAGAGCGGGAGGAAGGGAAACGTGCCTTGACGAACCTCTTGGTGTGGGGTGGGAAGGAGGTGCAGAGGTGTGTCTCCAGGCACGCAGTGTGCCGGCTTAGTATCATTGGCCAGCAAGTATTCATCGCTGATCGCGCGGAATTTGAAATGTCGCAAATTTTAGGCCCCTTAGTTAACGCCGTAATGAATGTTGGCACGCAAAATTGATGCCGACATCATTTTTACGTGTACCTCAATGTGTTTTCCAAGTTTCATCGCGACCGGCGATTTAAACATTGCCGATGTTCCCTTGTTAGAAAAAAGTTAATAAGCAAGGGTCATGTCCGTGGACAGGAGTCACGAACAATTTATTGTAAAACCTACAAAGGTAAAAATTCTCAATGAGTGTAATATTGGAGAAGGATATTGCGTTAATTTATGTAATTATTATGGGAAATTTTGAGATAATAATTATGGAGAATTTTTCATTTATAAATTTAAATCTGAGGAAGACATGTTGAATGGAATTTCGACAGGAAAATTTTATTTTAAATTTTTCTCATTACAATCGAGTGGAAGTAACGTTAATTTAAAATATTAAGCAGGAAGGGATAATTTAATCGCTGACAATAAATGAATCAGAAAAAATATTTATTAAAATCTTAATTTGTAAATAATCCTGTTAACATTAGAGAAGGGTCTTCTCATTAAATTACGTTTTTTATTTTATTATATCAGATGTAGGCTAATACTCGTCTGTGTATTTCCAGAAATTATGTCACCAGAATTATGGGAAGAATATTTATATTATACCGAAAATACCGGCAGAGAAGATAAATTAAATTCCAAGATTTTGTTCAATTTAAAATTTGTTGTTAAGAGTGCTTAGTTATAATAAATGTTAAAACCTAATATTATTGAGTGTTGATTTTATTGTCGCTAGTCCTTATTTCTATTCCTGCCCTTAAAATTCTGGAAAAGCCAGAAAACGAACGGTCTACGACTGAGACTCTCGTTCTCCGGCTGAGTAGCCAGGTAATATGGGTGCAATACGTACATTCAATCTTGAAGGTTTACCACAGGCTGACGTGCTCCATTCAAGATATTTCGGATGCGGAAGGAAATGAATAGTCCTACTACACGTGTGTAAGTCTGCCACCTCTGTAACAATAGGCAACTTTTCAGACTTTACTGCGTTCTTCGTAGCCGTGTCATATTTTTTGAAAATTCCTGCAGTTGACCAGAGAGATCGCCCATCTACTGCAGAGTGCGGATATGAAGCTCAAGGTACATACATACATACATACATACATACATACATACATACATACATACATACATACATACATACATACATACATACATACATACATACATACATACATACACACACAATGTACCGAAAACGCCGCTACGAGAGAAGTCCGAAGTATGTTTATTGAACTTCGTGCGAGGCGGAAGGTATGCAACCCGCCGAACTCAATGACGTACGCAGCGAGTGACGTGACCTCCTTGAGCGCGCTATACGTGACCATATAAGGTAATGTCCTAGCTTACCCGCAAAAGTCTATTTTGCGCTAAACTATCGCTATTTCAACACTGCCATCATAAAAACCAGTACTATGGACGCAATCTGTCAAGATTTCAGGGAAATCCACCGAATACTTTAGGAGATATAAGGGTAGATAATACCCGGGTTCTAGACACTTCCACGCGAACGGGTATAAAAGGAGGACCACCCGACCTACGAATTCAGTATCTGCCGCTCCACCGTCTCTGCGACACGGGTGACGGGAGGAGCATTGTGTGTGGCTAACTTATAGTTGAAAAGTCTTCGAAATCCAAGTGTTGGAACTTCGTTATTTTCTCAAGGTGTCGTGTTGGGACTTTGTCATATTCTTCGAGTGTCATACTGGACTTTGTTATTTTCTTAAAGTGACATAGGAACTTTGTCATATTCTTCGAGTGTCACATTGGACTTTGTTATTTTCTTAAAGTGTCACGTAGGGAATTTGTCATTTTCTTGAAGGGCCGCGTTGGGACTTGGTTATCCGACGATGATTGAAAGAACTTAGAATTTTCATGAGTGTTGTGTACCACGTTGGAACTTATGTTTCGAACTTATTCGAACTTGTATTTTCGTGAACATAGAAATTTTCCGAACGTGTAGGTTGAACTTGTGTCCTACCAACATAAACTTTGGTGTGAACGATATGACTTTTTTTCTCAAGTGCCCCTCGAATTTACGTTCTGTGAAGAATTTCGAAACTTAGGGACGTTCAAACATTACGTTTAATTGTGAAAATATTCAATACTTTCCAAGTGCTGCATCGGGACTTGGGTTTGGATTCTTATCCTCATTAAAGACTTTGATAACTCAGAATACTCAGAATACGCATGTCACGTTCCCAGAAAGCATAGAACGTTCCAGCATTTTGAGTGAATCCATAATTTATGAAATTATACTTTTTTCAAATATCATTATTCACTTTGCCTATTGACGGAACAGTTTCAGAGTGTTATTTCATTTATTCAGTTCATTGCCAATGTGCCAATGTGTTCTAAATCTTCAGAAACTATGCGTTAAGTACTGTGGTGACTCTAATCCTACAGAACATTCTGATTTACTGTAAGCCTTTCAAACTCATCCTGTTCTCCGAGTGATTATTGCAGGACGTTTTCGATTCAATGTTAAGAGTGTAGTAACAATCATTGAAAAGTTGTATCTGTTTAAACAGTGCCATGAATGTGTGGAGTGCCGTGCAGAAAACTCACATATGAATCACATCTCAAATCGAACTCTGAACGTGTGCATCCAGAACTTCGGGACATTCCAGATCTTCGGGACATTCCAGAAATTCGAGACATTCCAGAAGTTCAAGAAAGTCCAGAACTTCGAGAAATTCTAGAACTTCTCATCCAAGCAGGCGTGGTCCCCGCCCAGGCCGTATCCGGCGCCATCTCAGGACTCGGAGTTGCTAACCAGCCACAACACTTCCATGCTGCTGTACGAAGGTGATATCAACTTGCTTTCAATAATCAATAAATTCAGATTATTAAAAAAAATCTTTAAGGTTGATAACTATACCCCTCTCTGTACCAACTCCAATGATAAATCCACTCCCTAGATATAATAATATAATTTCGTGTGGCTATTTCTAGCCGACTGCAGCCCTTGTAAGGCAGACCCTCCGATGAGGGTGAGCGGCATCTGCCATGTGTAGGTAACTGCGTGTTATTGTGGTGGAGGATAGTGTTATGTGTAGTGTGTGAGTTGCAGGGATGTTGGGGACAGCACAAGCACCCGGCCCCCGAGCCATTGGAATTAATCAATGAAGGTTAAAATCCCCGACACGGCCGGGAATCGAACTCGGGACCCTCTGAACCGAAGGCCAGGACGCTGACCATTCAGCCAACGAGTCGGACACTCCCTATATAGAATCCATGCTCATTAATTTAATATCAAGCGCCTCAAAGATATAAACACTTTTCCGGGTACAATACATACATACATACATGTATGTAGAACAACGATCATCGATGTTTCCAATAGTATATGATGAAGGTTTCGTTACTGGATGAGTGTATTTCTGCTACCTATTAACTTGAGTACAGGGAACATTCAAGAAAAATTCCCACTTGTCAGAAAGTGAATATCACCAAGGTTGCGGTCTTTTTAATTTCAAAGCTTCTTAGTTAGGTCTAATTGCATTTTGTACTCTTTTCTGACGCTCCAGTGAACGTTATATTATCCTTTATCAATTTCAAAGTAGGAACATCCTTATGAATGATCGATTTGAGACAACGTGCGGAATAATTCAGTATTGATGGCATCTATGTCAAACTTTCGAATGTAAGACAAGATGGTAAGGTTTAAGTAATACCGAAAGCAATCTCAGAATTCCCCATAAAATTTTATATGTATGGAGCAATATTCTTGGTAGTGAAGATATAATAAGACTCTTTACGACCGCCTAGAGAGCCCATTATATTTGGCTTAAGGAATGTTTATGATACATTCACTCAAGTTTAGGAGCCCGTACGTGGAAAGTGAGGGAAGTTGCATCAATATTACACGG
The DNA here is from genome assembly GCF_040414725.1 of Anabrus simplex. Taxonomy (NCBI): domain Eukaryota; kingdom Metazoa; phylum Arthropoda; class Insecta; order Orthoptera; family Tettigoniidae; genus Anabrus; species Anabrus simplex. The sequence continues at coordinate 348,590,381 of NC_090266.1, read as the reverse complement.
GTATATGTATGCACTTAACGAATACAATGTAGTAAAATAAATGATTTTGGTAACAGTTAACTCACCTTACCGGTGCAGATATCTAAGATAATGATGTGAAACATTACTCTTGGGTCGAATACAATTCATAATACGAGTATCACTGAAACATTAAGACATACCGCGTGGTACAGCTACCCCTATACATTCAATTTCATGCAACCCGCATATCATAGCCTAACCTAAAATAATGACCTTGGCCATTTACAACAACGTCTGGTCTTACTACGCTTTCTATAATTCGTTTATTTGTGTCAACCAAATCAGCATTAATGATAAAATACCGAATGATGGCAAAGTATCGTTAACATTCTGAATCACAGGAAATATAATGTACAGAGGTTATGATGGCTGAGTTACTAGAAGTACTATTAACATAATAGCGGTACATGACAATGCCTGATAGCCGAGCGTGGTAAATAGGGTAGGAAACCCGTGGTGGCTAGATGGAGGTTCGAATCCTATGTGGAACGAATAATTTTATTTCGTTGTTAATGTTCGTGTGAGACGCATTGTTTAAAACAAATCTAAATCATGATCAGTTATCGTATTGCATGTACTGTGCTATGTTTATTACTAAGTAGCACTTAAAAGAGTCCGTCTCTGTGGTGTAGTGTTTAGTGTGATTAGCTGCCACACCAGGAGGCCCAGGTTCGATTCCCGGCTCTGCCACGTAATTCGAAAAGTGGCACGAGGGCTGGGACGGGGTTCACTCAGCCTCGGGAAGTCAACTCAGTAGAGGTGAGTTCGACACCCATCTCAGCCATCCTGGAAGTGGTTTCCCGTGGTTTCTCACTCCTCCTCCAGGCAAATACCGGGATGGTGCCTAACTTAAGACCCCGGCCGCTTCCTTCCCTCTTCCTTGTCTATCTCTTCCAATCTTCCCATCCCCCCGAAAGGCCCCTGTTCATCATAGCTGGTGAGCCCGCCTGGGCGAGGCACTGGTCATCCTTCCCAGTTGTATCCCCCGACAAGGAGTCTGAAGCTCCTAGACACTGCCCTTGAGGCGGTAGAAGTGTGATCCCTCGCTGAGTCCAAGGGAAACCGAACCTGGTGGATAAACAGATGAAGAAGCAGAAGAGGAATTTCTTGAAAGGGCTGTTTGCAATAAAGTAAGCTGTTACCGACAGAGATGCAATGGGCTTGTGTATGACCATTCGATTAATGAAGCAAATCCTCAAATTTACCACCTCTTTCGCTAATACAGATCTGAGCACGGTTGAGAAGAGGCATTCATGCTTGTTGCGACAAATGTTGTGGAAGATGCCTGCAGGCTTCAGTAATGAGCGTGCGTAAATGATTCGGGCTCACTGCCTCCTGTTCATATTTCTTTTAAATAACCCCAGAGGAAAAAATCTATTGGGGTAAGATCAAGTGATCGAGGCGGCAATATGACAGGACCCCCTCGTCCAGGATATCGTCACTCCTATGTCAAAACCACGAATGTGACAATGCTCTTCCTATCTATTATTTCCCTTAAGACTGGTCACGCCCCCCCCCCCAGCCACACATTGATATGAAGTACTTCAGAACAATTTTTTCTTGAGTTCACTTTCCTATACACGTATATAAAGGAGAATAAACTTCAAATACATGATACTCTAGGATTCGGTAAATATGTCACGTAAATGCACATTCCTACAGTATGGTACAGCAAGGTCGCCGAAGGGGCTGCTCAGCCCGAAGGCCTGCCGATTATGAGCTGTCGTGTGGTCAGCACGACGAATCCTCTCGGACATTATTCTTGGCTTTCTAGACGGGGAGTTCGTTGTAGCCGTTTGCCATATGAAAGTCGCTTGTTTTTCCTATTTTATCCGTGCTTTCTTTGTAAAGGTGAAACATGTCTTTTGAGCCTTAAGGTAGCTAAACCTCAATTACGAATGCCTTTACGAATATAGCATATACAAAAAACTGAAAAATCTCATAACCAGATTCAAATTCTGAATCCCTGCAAACAATAATTTGCTGGATGCGATTAGTACCGTGTAGCCACTCCACGCGACAAACAGTATGACTCGTAAGTCTGTGTTAATGGAATAATTTAGGCTGTCGTTTCGAAACTGTTGTATTTTACAAGTTCTGAACTCGAATATGCAGAGAGGTTTACTTTGTTGCAAACACCACAGTGTGCTAAAGAATTATATATATCTAAAGCCCAGATAGTTGCAACAATTCCCTCCCGGATAGATGTACTCATTACTCGGCTGAATGAGTCCTGTATAATGTTTCAGGTGATATTCACAATGCATTTGTCCATAGTCGGTGCTTACCTGGCGATATTATGTCTATTGATTATAACTTGCTTGGAAGATTATCTGAGAGTTCGGAAAGGTCAAGCCTTCGTAGAGGATGCCTATGCGAGTACGAAAAGAAAATTTAAAAAGGCGTGACTCTAGAAGGGTATGGACCCTCTCTACTCCAAGTAGCCTAACCATTATACGTGCCATGCATAATTCCACGCAGCTACTTCCAGCGTGAACGCTCAGCCCATATACAGTAACTCTGTATTCACGAGAAGAGCGCAAGTTCTCCTTTCGAAAAGTTACTGTTGTGTTATAGCCTTATGGCCCGGCTTATTGAAGTCTCAACTCTATTAATTACATGGGATAAGCTCTCACATCTGCAGTGCAGCATTTCTGTGTCCCAGATTATATAATACTGCGAGAATCACGTTTCTATCAATTTCGGTGTGATGATACTATACAAAATGGCGGTGAATTGACGTATCCGTACCTGGTCCTAACTTATCACGCTTTTTATGATACAGCGACCACCCTTTTCTGCCGAAATAAAATGGCCTCTTCAACCAATCAGGTTCGTAATTCTCTACCGACAGCTCAAGGAGTGGCTATGGTTTGTACAGTACAGTAACATTTCATAAAAATGACTAGAATATTGTACTCCGTTCTACATAAAATGGTATAGTGTTTTTTAGATGGGCCTCACTTACCTCTTGTACCATTTTTTCATTGTGCGGGGAGGTCTATATGGGGCTAACTCCGCATAAAATAACTGTAAGATGTTTAGTAAGATAGTACTAAGAGACATTTAATTTCTAGTTGGGTGCATATCGTCGTTGCCGGAACAAAACCTCCTATGTGATAATTATGGAGATATACTGACCCGCAACACATACATTATGAAGAGCGAGAATTCCTTGACAGTATTCACACAATATTGCACCTTAGATGACAGAACCTTACTGTCCAAAGTTCTAAGCTAAAATATTTCACATAGGAGGTTTTGTCCCGGCAGCGACGATATGTTCGGGAAAATATAGGGCAGCTGTACCACCCGGTATAAGCTGAAATACATACCTTTATTAACACATAAAAATGTTTTTGTTCTTCCACATTATAAGAGGTTAATTACAGGTGACGTACCTGTATCATAATGGAATCCTTGATATGACTGCCATTCATTAAACTATTACGTTTTTACAAGCCGCTTTACGTCGCACCGACACAGATAGGTCACATGACGACGATCGGAGAGGGAAGGCATACGAATGCGAAGGAAGCGGCCGTGGTCTTAATTAAGGCATATCCCCAGCATTTGCCTGTTGTAAAAATGGGTAATCACGGAAAACCATGTTCAGGGTTGCCAACAGTATGGTTCGAACCCACTATTTCACGGATGCAAGCTCACAGCTGCGTGCCCCTAACTACACGGCCAACTTGCCCGGTAAAACTACTGCTGTTGTTGCTACTAGGGATTTCCAGCTAACCGTATCCGATATCGAGTAATATCGTACGCGGAACAGTCCTCAAGGCTTGAAAGCAGCAAAATGGCAGGAGTGATTTGTGAAAGTGATGCTAAGTTCGAACCACCGAAATTTGAGGCAGAACTGTTGAATTTTGCTAACAAATTATTGCCGTAAAAGTCAAGCAGATGTATTGAAAACTTATATGAGCAATTCATGTTTTAGAGGAAAATTGAGTTCATTTCTTGTGTGTTGCTTTGAGATTATTATCCACACAGGCCATCTCTTGAACTAGTCAGAAACACTCACGATTAGTACACGGCCAGCTGGATTCGTACCGCGCCGGAGCTAGCTAGAGCCACACATCAAGTCGGCCATGGCCAATATACATATTGGTGGTCATCTGTTGCAATAATCAATACTGACTAGTGTGAAATGAATGATCTGTATATTTTAAACTGTATTCCACTAAGCTGGATCTTAAAGTAACTTCTGATAGAATCATTAAAGGTGCGTCAAGAATATCATTATCTTCATTTCAGTGATGAACATCTTAATAATAATAATAATAATAATAATAATAATAATAATAATAATAATAATAATAATAATAATAATAATAATAATAATAATAATAATGTAACTTGCTTTACGTCCGACTAACTATTTGTACAGTTTTCGGAGACGCCACAATGGACATCTTGTTTAGAGGCATTTATCGTTAAGATTGTTTGTTTTCATATTTTATCATAGTACTCGTAGAAAGATATACACACGGTGTTGCACTTGGAGTATGAAATAACGATTGGAAGAAGAAAGTATATTTATACAGATATTTTGTAAAACCGCAGAATTTAGATATTTAATTATGATTGAACAAAGCAGTTGAATGTAACTTGCCTGTAATGGCGAGTAAGACGCTCTTATGAAAATTATAAAAAAAAATCGCTCGTTTCATAAGCATACTCACGTCTCAATAAATGCTATTATAGGCGCGTTGCATTATATATTTGTTTTAGGTCTCATGTTATATTTCGTTTATATGAATTACATTGTGTTTAACGGACTGAAATTTTACCATTGTTACTGTAAACCCCTAAGATGTTTCCTGAGTATAGGAAAAATGTCATCCAATAATCCCAGACAATGATGAAGGTGTTGAGGACATTTAACGAATAAACGCAACTCTCTTTCTTAATTTTCATCCGGAGCCAACTGGGGAAAGTAGCCATTCTTCAGGGGGTCGTTCTGATTGATCTCAGTTCGATTTTTGCTTTCAAACGACGATTGGATTGAACGGAATATTGAATTCATACAAACAATTGCACTTCGGTTATTGATGGCTCCTGGCGTTTTATGGACACTGGACACTGACAAAGTGAATTTCGCAGCATAACAGTGATTTGAAAAGTCGTGGGTACTCCTTTCAGGGCATTTAGGCTGCATACCTCGTTTAAAACGACATTACGTTACTTGGCCCATTTGAAATTTTATGGAAATTGCGAGTTAGAGGGTTGTTTCCTGTCCTCATTCTTACTGTCTCGATTCTCTTTATTATTGGACCGCATTTCTCGTACCCTCTGCATATTAGTCTATACATAGGCCACCGCTAATGAATATGACTGAATATTACGTTCCCATAATTATACGCGTGATATTTCTTGCATATGAAACTAGTAACAACATACATTACCATCTCACTTGTTGTCCCGTTCCTTGGCAGAATTTTAAGTGTAATAGACTTAATTTCACAGACCCCGAATTCGATTCCCAGCCGGGTCAGTGATATTAATATTAAGTGATTAATTCCCTTGACTCGGGACTGGGAGTTCTTGTTGTCCCTGAATTTCATACACCACACATAACACAATTATCCACTACAATAACACGTAGATTCCCATTCATGACAGATATCACCCATCCTCGTCGGAGGGTCTGCCCTACAGGGGCTGCACTAGGCTAGCAATAGCCACACAAAATTGTTTTCAATTCTTAACATTAAAGGTAACAGACTGCGTGATAAGTAAGTTTCCTGAGGAAACGAAAGCCGTCGGTTTTATTGTTGTTGGTAACTCGGCTGAGAGCTTGAAGATACCGTCTTTGCTTCTCATGCTGTGAATTTTTTTTTGCTAGTTGCTTTACGTCGCACCGACACAGATAGGTCCTATTGCGACGATGGGACAGGAAAGGCCTAGGAATTGGAAGGAAGCGGCCGTGGCCTTAATTAAGGTACAGCCCCAGCATTTGCCTGGTATGAATATGGGAAACCACGGAACACCATTTTCAGGGCTGCCGACAGTGGGGTTCGAACCCACTATCTCCCGAATACTGGATACTGGCCGCACTTAAGCGACTGCAGCTATCGAGCTCGGGCATGCTGTGATTAGGATAATGCTATTATTTTAGATAATAATGGTGATGAATAGATTTATAAAACTAGTAGGCTATAGTTAGTGAAAGTGTTTCACATAGTAATAAAGGAGAGCTCTAAAGCGTTTATTTATTTATTTATTTATTTATTTATTTATTTATTTATTTATTTATTTATTTATTTATTTATTTATTTGACCTTGGCAATGGCGAAGTTAAGGCTCGTGGCCCTCTCTTACCTAAACCACGTAAATTACATAATAATGCATATATAAAAGAAATGTACTATTCTATTCTAAAATTAAAGATTACTAAGCTAAATAACAGATTTGGATAACATACAATGACGAAAGAAAGGAAAGCTCAATAAATAAAATAAAATAAAATAAAATAAAATAAAATAAAAACAAATCAGGAGCATAATTTTTTAAGAAAATTAAAGGGTCATAGGCTAATGAAAAGTAACATATAAACTGAGAAATATAAGCAATGCATAAACAGAACACAATACAAAATAACATAACTTAATGGAAATACAGTATGACCGTAAACAGTGATCTATGTAATATCACTTCGGGTAACTGTAAAATGTAAGATCCATAAGGCTACTACGTCCTCTCCCCGCCTCGCAGGACCATTCCTTAGTATGGCTTCTCGGCGGATACACATCCGGTATTTTTGCACTTACGACTCGGCTACCTACTTCATTCGGAAACACAAGTCTTCCTACCGCGGCGACATCACATGGTTCACTTTACATCCTACTTACTACTTTTACTTTTCTCCGAGACGCCAAGGTGCCGGAGGTCCTTTTCAAAACCAGAGGAGACATTTTTTGTGGGTGCAAAAATCTACTGGAAGTACAATAATAACCCGTTAACATTGTTCGATTGCATATTTCCTGGCAACGTTTTCAATTGTCCGTCGAACCGCTCACCGAGTTCGTCAATGAAAGGTTATAAATTATTCGTGTAAATGTCCAAGCACAATCACAATTTTGAACCTGAAAACAAGTGTCACATTCGTTTTCACGGTAGGCTACCACCATTATTTCCTCATAATATTAATTTTACAGTATTCTGATTCCTTCTTCCTCAAATGATATTTTATGGTGTCTTTGAAGCATTTCCTATCATAATTTCTCTCTTCCTTCTAAAACTGCATCCAACTCACTTCATCTTCTTTCGTCATTTGCCGTATTTGGTGACCAACATAAGTGGTTCCTTGATTTTTCACCTCCCATACTTTGAAAACTTATATTTTATGTACTGAAATAAAATAAATAAATGATCCATAATTCCTTAACTCTGTTCAACAAGGCTATGGAACAACTCATGTCTCACAAATCATTAAAATCAACTCTGATGCAGTGTTAGAATAGTAAAATTAGGAGAAGCAAACGGAAAGTGAGGAAAGTATGGATTAATGACTCGTTAGTTTGGAACATATGAAAAGATTATCACATTGTCCAAAGAATTCGTTTGTGGAAAAGAAAACTGTCCATGAGAAGATGACCTAGATGTGATTGCAAGATCAAGCATCATCACAAGCATCAAAACTGTTCGTTGGAATTGATACGGACAGGCTTTCTTTCAAGGGAAATTTGTGGAGAAATATTTATATTTATGTGAGGATACAGAAGGGAACAGTCATAATTTGCCTATGATAAAGTCCTGATAATACAAAATAATTATCGATAATTTAGTAGTAGCCAGTGAAATAAAGGTTAGTATTTAAGCGTTCATATCAAATAGAAAGGCTTGGTGATACTGTATATCTGACTGGTAACTGATTACCTTTCTTCCACGCAATCTACATATTGAAAGGACCTGACGATATTAATAGCGAGGTACTGAAATTAGGAGGATAGACATACTATAAAATACTTAGAAGTACCACTCAATATTTCGTATCAATATTAACGACAAACAAATTGCTGAAGACGTAAGAAAGCTACAGTACTTCAAATTTTAAAGTGGTGGTGGTGGTGGTGGTGGTGGTGGTGGTGGTGGTGGTGGTGGTGGTGGTGGTGGTGGTGGTGGTGGTGGTGGTGGTGGTGGTGGTGGTGGTGGTGGTGGTGGTGGTGGTGGTGGTGGTGGTGATTATTGCTTTAAGATGAATTACAACTAGCCAACCATCCTCTATATAACACTAATCAGAGAGAACCAATGGAAGGATTCCGACACTTCGAAAAATGAAGGTAAGTGTCAAAGAAATATAAAGGCCATGAAGGGCGTGAAAATGAAATTCTCACTAGGCATGGAGTGCTCTAATACCATTAGGGTCGTAAAATAACAAGATTTGACCAAGGAAGGTCGGATAGGATATATTAACGTGAGGAACCTGGCACGAGTAAGTGGAAGCAATTCCAGGACTCTCTGAAGGACCCGTGGTCGTCAACCCACGCTCCCAAGTTAAGAGCCCCTGAGCTTCGTTTAGTCACCTCTTACGATAGTCAGGGGATACCGCGTGTGTTATTCTACCACCCCCAACCACAGGGGGATTCAAATTTTAAAGGAGGTGGCTATCAGCGAATACACAATTAGAGACCAGTCTGACTGAAATTTATCTTAGGTGAGCACATTTAACATCCTTCCTGGGAACACTTACGAGAAATGACGGCAAATATTCTACCGTTACTTAATGGCCCGCAATATGGTTTTAGGAAAGGATTCTGTTGTGTGTTTTTAATACAATTAAGACATTAGAGAGGCTTTCGAGAAACGCTGAATTTGATGTTGCCATAATAAATTTCACTAAATACTTCGAGGTCAAAACACATATATTCTGATCCGAAAACCAGTGGAAATAACGTTACATAACAGAGGTTGTTGTATATCCAAGAGTTTTTTAATGGGCCATAAGTAAGTGTAAAAGTAGGATGTGATTTTTCTGATGAATTTCGTATAACTTCTAGAGCCGTGTAGGGTAGTGCCACTGGGACACAAAATTCGAAGTTACCATAGGCTGTTTGCGGATGATTGCGTAATATGAAAATCCGGGTATCTAAAGATAGTAAGTTGTTGCAAGCCAATTTAAAAGTGCTCTAACCGGGCTTCTCGGTGAATAGAAGATGGTAGAGTTGAATGTGAAAAGTGCATGCTTAAATGATTTCACTCCTACGGGTAGTGTAACAAGAATGGCAGAGAAACTTGTCTGGGAGATAAAAGGCCTAGTGTGTACCGTGTATAATGTCCATACGAACAAAGTAATGGGAGAAAAATTGAGCAACCAGCCATAAATTCATTACGGCACTACGTCTTCATCTTCATGTAAGTCATGTAATGTCATGTAAGTGGTTCAGCAGGAGTCTTTGCACGCCATTTTCTACACTTCAGTGACTGTACATACCAATAAAACAACATCTAAGCAGTGCGAATAGTTTCTATGAGGTGTCCATTTCAAGAGAAAGTAATGAAAACATATCTGTTTACAACTAATTGCAATGTGGAAGTACCTATTTGAATTTCCTATCGATAACACACAATATTAGTTATGCAGGAAAAATATTGTAAGGGTTTTTCTAACTCAAGTTAAATTTCAGACTGAATACAAACGATTACACATTTCACTGTGAAAATTAGGAAACTCATCGCTTTGAAATGTGTTACTGCGAAGTAATTTATGAAAGATTACTTTAATAAAAACACAGAAATGAAATGTCTAATGGTAAACGAACTAACGACTAGCGAATTACATGTGTTTAACAAACGGACATCACGTCACCTCCGCAGAACCACACTGGGGGATTTAAGAACACATTTCTACCAGGACTGTAAGGGGGCAACTGCACCGCATAGGCTTCTCCAGTCGTCAGTCAACTCGTATCCCTTTGCTGACACATCCATACCGAGCCTGCGAACATCGGCAATGGACCATGGAAGTGTGGCGGCGTGTGAGTCCCGGTTCCAGTTGTATCGAGCTGATGTGCGCGTGACAGTATGGCGTATTCCCTATGAAGCTATGGATTCTGCGAGTCAACAAGGTTGTGTCCAGGCGGGAGGTGGTTCAGTTCTGGTCTGACCGGGCGAGTTGGCCATGCGCGTAGAGGCGCGCGGCTGTGAGCTTGCATCCGGGAGATAGTAGGTTCGAATCCCACTATCGGCAGCCCTGAAGATGGTTTTCCGTGGTTTCCCATTTTCACACCAGGCAAATGCTGGGGCTGTACCTTAATTAAGGCCACGGCCGCTTCCTTCCAACTCCTAGGCCTTTCCTATCCTATCGTCGCCATAAGACCTATCTGTGTCGGTGCGACGTAAAGCCCCTAGCAAAAAAAACAAAGTTCTGGTCTGGGCGGCGATCTCTTAGGCCCCATTGTCCGGCTGCAGGGAGCACTGACAGCTGCACGTTATGTGAACATTCATTCAGACCATCTACATCCCTTTCTGGCCTTAGAGTACCCTCATGGAGATGCCATGTTTCAAAAAGAACATTCGCCATGTCACCGCCCTGTTGGGGCACGCAGGTGGTTGGAGGAGCACTCCATTGAAGTTGCTACCAATTTTCATCGTGCTCATTTTCCTATGCTGACGTGTAAATGAAAATGGACCTTAACATACCGTACTGTAGGGATGTTGTTTGCATGACGAATTTACGCACTACTACAGTTTAATGTGTTTAAGGTTCATTTTACTTTACACCTCAGCATAGGAAAATGAACACAACGAAAATTGTTCTGATGGACTGTACATACATATGTGGCTGGGAGGCGTGACCAGTCTTAAAGAAGATCGAAGGATAATCGCCTTTGAAGGGAATTCTTGCAATTCGCGTATCAAAAGTAACCCATCTACGAGATTACAAATTTGAATACCACATTCTACGTTCATTATAAGAGTAGATGAACAACGATCAACGGATTTCAGGGTTTAAATCTGTCCTCTGTGTTCATTCATGTGAGTGTAATCAGGGCCTACAAATGGTAACTAGTCAAACGATTAATTTTAGTGTTTATAAATAAATTTCACTTCTCTTTGAATTTCAGAGTTTGAAGAAATATCATCATATATATACCGATTATCTGTTATTAATATGACTTCTATGTGAGTCATCTGCCTTAGGTTTCTTGTCTCTATGACAGTTTAAAATTTAGTTACTCTTACGGTTAGCACATCGTCGTTGCCGGGACAAAACCTCCTATGTGATAATATTTTAGGAGATATACTGACCCGCAGCACATACATTATCAAGGGCGAGAATGCCTTGACCATTTTCACACAATATTGCACCTTAGATGACAGAACCTTACAGGACAAAGTTCTAAGCTAAAATATTTCACATAGGAGGTTTTGTCCCGGCAGCGACGATATGCACGTGGATGCTAGAAATATACTCTCACTGGAGTTCAGGTTGGCGCATTTTGAGCATTTTCAAGTAGCACAGGGCTGATCCGCGATCGAGCTGACCAACTTGGGCTCAGACCGTCCGAGCCACTCACTCCGGCAAGTTTTAATTTGAATACTATCATTGAACATAGAAGAGATGGCAGAAGTGAGAAAACCAAAACGTCTTTGCATACTTGAAGGAGGTCTAATGTTCATTCAGAAGAAGAATTTTCCTTTAGTGTATCGTAACATACAGCTTATTCACACACAGGAAATGTCTGGAATGGTAATTAATGCAAGTCTCTGGGTATCCTCTTTGATCCATGCTTGTAGCAAGGATAATATCATACTTATGCAACTGACTTCCGTAAATCACGGGTTATGGAGTAACATCCGAAGCTTCTAAGAGAATATCTTTTGGCAATATCTGGAGGCAAGAATGACTCCATCGTCGCCATAAGACCTATCTGTGTCGGTGCGACGTAAAGCCCCTAGCAAAAAAAATAAAATAAAAGAATGACTCCAGACAGAAAGGTTTCCAGCAATAAACAGACTGTATACTGACGAAATAAAGTATGTTTATTTTTATTTTTTTCACTACTGGTTATTATGTTGACTAGTGTTCTGAGCTCACAAATCGAAATGGTTCGTATGTATTAGAAACTCCTAGCTTGTGTATGGATATCACGTATATATAATAACTACGGAACTGAAAGTCGGACAGAAAAAAAAGAGGAATATTTGCAGTCAGAACACAAATAATAGATATCAATAACCTAACTGTTGAAATATGAAATTCGAATTTCTTTCAGTAAAATTTAGAATTATATTAGTGGGATTTGAACTGTCATTGATAGTTGACACGAATCTGTTATCGTGATGTAAGTCTAAAAATAAACAGTAGTTTGGTACATACATTCTCACTTTCTGACTATTTACTCTTGATAATGTGCAAATTATGTTCAGACGAGCCGTTCGACTAGTGAGGCGGAAAATTAATGGTATTCAGTGAGTATAACTTAATTCATGCCATATGCACCACGTAACAAATTTAAACACATTGCAAATGCACATAACACTGAATTAACGTAACAATATAAAATGAATGGACTATGCATCCTGTTAATTAGAGGCCAATTTGCACTTTTGTAAAAAGAATAATTATCATCCCATACGGTCACAGAGTGTTGTTAAAATTCAGAATGGGATGCCACGATTTAGATAGGTGAAAAATTACAGTTTCAGAAATACTTGACAACTGATATACAGTTTGATAAGTAACATCACAATACCTTATTTTACAAGAACCTCAGTACGGTCCTACTTACTCTCATGTTATTACAGATATCTAATGTTTGCCGAAAGCGTATTTTATTACTTACTGTTCCTTGATTTCATTTCTAGATCTTTCATATCATATCGTCGCTCCTGTGCCAAAACCGCCAAAACCTGCTCCTAGAATATGATATATTTAATGTTCATTTTCCTTTAGACACGCTCATAGGAAAATTAACTCAACGAAATTCTTTCTGATGGACTACTTATCAATATGTGGCAGGGGGGCGTGACCAGTCTTAAGGGAAATAATGATTAGGAAGAGCACATCCGCGGTTTTGGCATAGAAGTTGCGATATGTCACAGCCCATTGTACAAAACATTTGACTGAGTCTGTAAGTAAAGTTTGGCAGACGCTGTGATTTCGAAGGAGTTTGTAATATAGGCGAATAAGTAAGTCTTGTTACTCTTTCTTAGATAATAGGAAAGATCTACAGGCTGGTTGGAAACAACGTGAGCCGAATATATGAGCGTTAGAGAATTGGTCATGCTGAAATGAAATGGCGTATTTCTTTTAGTGCCGGGAGATCCCAGGACGGGTTCGGCTCGCCAGGTGCAGGTCTTTTGATTCGACCCCCGTAGGCAACCGGCGCGTCCTGATGTGGATGAGATGATGATAAAGACAACATATCGTCGTTGCCGGGACAAAACCTCCTATGTGATAATATGTTTTGGAGATATACTGACCCGCAGCACATACTTTGTGAAGAGCGAGAATGCCTTGATAATATGCACACGATATTGCACCTTAGATGACAGAAGCTTACCAGCCAAAGTTCTAAGCTAAAATTATTTCACATAGGAGGTTTTGTCCCGGCAGCGACGATATACAACCAGTCCCCGTGCCAGGGAAATTAATCAATGATGATTAAAATTTCCGACCCTGCCTGGAATCGAACCCAGGACACCTGTGGCCAAAGGCCAGCACGTTAACCATTTAGCCATAGTGCCGGACATTGGTCATACTGATAGGTAATTTGACAAATTACGTCGATAACTCGCATCGTTCTCATTTTATCAACTGCCAATCAGATCGCTTCGCGGGAGAATTAAAGTGGGCTTATATGAGCAGGTTTTGCTAAATCTGCACGTAGCTTGGTCGGGATTGAGAGCCATGCCGAGAAATGAACATCCAACACTAACACACTGTGGGTTTCAGCCCGTGCCACCGTAGCGTGCTTGCTATGGGAGGAGCCTATGAGCAAGGAGGTCCTTGTTGAAGTCCCCCCCCCCCTGGAGAAGGTTATTTTTTTCTATTGGCGCGCTCAAGCCGCTCATATGCCACGTGCAGATTTAGTAACACCGCCTCGCAAAGCCCATCTGATGTCGCCCGCGGAGCGATCTGATAGACTAACTTAAACAGCTGAAAATATGGCAACGGCGCAATATATCTAATTATTTTTTCCAATTAATTATCAGTGTGACCAATCCTTTAACGCTCATATACTCGGTTCTCGCTGTTTCCGAGCACGCTATATACATGGGATATAATAACTTTGGATAACTGTGAGCGAATCATTGTTTCTGAGTTGGTATGCACATTATCGTGCAATGACGGTATTCGCTGTATCTGGTGAGATTTCAAGTCCTTTTATTCCTTTAATTAACACTTTCAAGAACAGACAAGCTGGTCAGAAATGTACTTCAGACATTTGGACGCATTACGTTAAATAACACAACAGAAGTGACTGTAATCAGCCAACAATCTGAGTGTTATGTTCTTCTAAGACATCTCGAGGACGTAAGTGTAATTACTCAGATAAAGTTGTACGTAACTTACAAGAATATTTTACTACACCCTCCATACTTACAGCATTCTGTACCATTCCACAGCTACTTATTTCGGGCTCTGCATAATTATCTCCTTTTCTTCTCTTATTCATTGAAATGTCGGGGTAACTTCGTTCTGTCCCATTCTGCCACTCGGATCCATTCCCACATATTCAATTTAATTTTCAGTACTGTTTTCGCATGTTTGTATCCTTTTCCCACAATCCTGTCATCCCATGAGATGTGAGGACTTCCTGGAAAAGCTCTTCTTTCCACTCGCGTGGAAGTGAGGTAGTTTCCCGTTGCTTTCCTCACAGAGCCAGAAGTTGCTATTACATATCAGTCTGCCAAGCCCACTGAAATGCATGCACCAACCGACCCTATGAGCAACATCTTCACACCATTCACACCAGGGACTGGCTGCATAAAGAATGGCATAACTAACATCGCTCATACCTCAGTCACTTTCATATTGTCAAAGCCAAGGGTAAGACACAGACAGACCAATGAAAGTAAGAAAATTGCTCTAGCCTATACTAGAAGACTTATTGCACTGTAAACACTAGGTCCCGCCAGTAGGTATCTTAAAATGCTTACTAATGCTGCATTGCTCTTTTCTAATATTTTGTTTCGAAATCCACTTATTAACTTCAATTTTTTACAGTAGCAGTGTTTATAGTACAATAGTAATTGTTGTATTAATATACACTGACCGAGCAAATGTCATGGGATAGCGGAGCACTGATGCGCAGGTGTGCTGTCTGCGCACCACACGCCCCCTGTGCCAGCGGCAGTGTATAAGAGACCTTGTGAGCAGTGGCTGTGCATGTGACAGGTGTAACATGGAACGTCGTCGTGAGCTGACACCGTTCGAACGGGGTATGGTGTACGGTGCCCGATGGATGGGAAGTGCGATTTCGGAAGTGGTGCGGAAATTCGGCTTCACACGATCAACTGTGTCCAGGGTGTATCGTGAAAGGTTGAATACGGATGTTACTGTCCACAACAGACGAACGACCGGCCGTCCAGCCACCCTCGATGACCGCGACCGGCGACATCTGAGACGGATTGTCAATAGTGACAGACGGGCAACCGTGCAACAAATCACGGCTCAATTCAACACAGGCCGTGCTAGACACGTCTTCCAGTGGATAATCCGTACGAACATGGGTTCTATGGGGTATGGGAGCCGGCACCGCACACAGGTGCCACTGTTAACCCGTCATCGGGCACAACGACGCGCATTTGTCGCCAGTCACCAGGGATGGACACTGGAACAATGGCGTAACGTGATATGTTCGGACGAATCACGATTTCAACTGCAACATGCCGATGGGAGGCACCGTGTATGGCGCAGACCACAAGAAGCGATGGATCCCGCCTGCCTCGAAGGTGTGGTCCAGAGCGCTGGTGTCTCTGTTATGGTCTGGGGTGCATTTTCCTGGAATGGAATGATCCCCCTAGTTGTTCTGGAAGAGACTTTGAATGGTACGCGGTATGTTGAGCTGCTCGGAGACCATCTCCATCCATTTTTGGCATTCCAGCGCCCAGACGGTTCTGCGGTGTTTCAAGATTATAACGCGCCGCCACATCGCTCCCACGTCGCCCGGGAATTGTTCCAGGAACATGCAGCGGAGGTCCAACGACTGCCATGACCACACAGGAGCCCCGATATGAACCCTATCCAGCATATCTGGGATGTCCTGGAACGCAGGCTTCGTGCCACGGATCCTGCACCCACGAACAGACCAGCATGGCGGCCGCTCTGCAAACGATTTGGTGTCAGCTGCGTCCAGAGGACTACCAGGGACTTATCGACTCACTTCCACGGCGTCTCACTGCAGTTCGCAGGGCCAGAGGTGGCCCCACAGGCTATTAGGTGACTATTCCATGACATTTGCTAAGTCAGTGTAATACTCGTATATATGCTACTAGCAATTACCCGCGGCTTCGCTCGCGTGTATTTCGTAATTTGATTAGAGTAAACGTTCCTCGGCATTGTACTAAGAGACTATCTGAAAATTCCTAAAGTATAAAAACTCACCCAAAAATTGAGTTTCATTTACCCCAGAAATTCTTTGTTAACCATGTTTGGGCTAAGACGACCATGCGACATAGAACTGTAATTGCGAGAAACAGTCTTCTCTCAAGTCAAAAAATAAATATATGTTTCTATATTTTTAAAGGATATTCCAAATACCTATTCCCAAATCTGTGACATATTCCGTTTTTGAGATATACATAAGTATCCCCATAAAAAGAGTTCAACCCATTGATCAGTCCCTCCCCTACACCCATCTAAGTGAATTTTCCAAAAACGAAAATAAATGTTTCCTTATTTTTAAAGGAGATTCCAAATATCAATTTTCACGTCTGTAACATTTCCAGTTTTTAACATAAGAGTATCCTCATAAAAAATATTTCAACTATTTTTCACTTCTTTTTATCCCCTGTTAAGTGCCCTCTCCGAAGGTAAAAAAGGACTTTTTTAAAGAACATTAAAGGACTTTCCTCTCCGAGCTCGATAGCTGCAGTCGTTTAAGTGCGGCCAGTATCCAGTATTCGGGAGATAGTAGGTTCGAACCCCACTGTCGGCAGCCCTGAAAATGGTTTTCCGTGGTTTCCCATTTTCACACCCGGCAGATGCTGTGGCTGTACCATAATTAAGGCCACGGCCGCTTCCATCCCACTCCTAGCCCTTTCCTATCCCATCGTCGCCATAAGACCTATCTGTGTCGGTGCGACGTAAAGCAACTAGCAAGAAAAAAGGACTTTCCAAATACCAAGTTTCTTGTCTCTAGCATGTTAAGTTTTTGACATATAATGTAAAATGAAATAGCGTATGGATTTTAGTGCCGGGAGATCCCAGGACGGTTCCGGCTCGCCAGGTGCAGGTCTTTTGATTTGGCTCTCGTAGGCGACCTGCGCGTCGTGATGAGGATGAAATGATGATGAAGACAACACGTACACCTAGCCCCCGTGCCAGGAAAATTAACCAATGATGGTTAAAATTCCGGCCCTGCCGGGAATCGAACCCGGGACCCCTGTGACCAAAGACCAGGACGCTAACCATTTAGCCATGGATCTGGACAACATTTTTATTTTATTTTTTTGAGATTTAAGTATCCTCACACAAAGAATTCAACTAATTTTTCAATTCATTCATCCCCTTAAGTGGATTTTCCATAGACAAAAGAACACGTGTTTCTTTACTTTGAAAGAATATTTCAAATATAAATGTCCATGCCTCCAACATTTTCAGTTTTTGAGATATAAGTATCCTCATAAAAATAATTCAACTCCTTTTTCATCCCAGCCCGATAAGTTGATTTCCACCCCACCCTCCTCACCACCACCACCAAAAATGCGTGTTACTCTATTTTTAAGGTGATTCCAAGTAAAAAATTTCTCGTGTGCAGCCTTGAGTTTTTGAGATATAAGTTTCTCCATAAAAAGAATTAAATTTACCTCACTTCCTTTCACCCTCCCACTTAAGTGAATTTTCCAAAAATCAAAAAACTTATTTCTGTGTTTATAGAGGAGCTTCCAAATGACAATTATCACGACTGCAACATCTTCAGTTTCGAGATATATGTACTCTCATAAAAAGGAATTAAACTCCTTTTTCACCGCCCCGCCCCCGGCTCCAAGTTGATTTCCCCCCCCCCCTCCACCAATTTGTAAAGGAGATTCCAAATAGTAATTTTCACGTCTGTAACTTATTTAGTTTTGAGATATAAGTATCCCGAAACAAAGTATTCAAGTAATTTTACAATTAATTCAGCCCCCTTAAGTGGATTTCCCAAAGACAAAAGATTACGTGTTTCTTTAGTTTGAAAGAAAATTCCAAATGCAAATTTTCATGTTTGTAACATCTTCAGTTTTGAGATATAAGTATCCTCATGAAAAGAATTCAACTCCCTTATTACTCCACCCCCGCCCGTAAAGTTGGTTTCCTCCCAATCAAGAAATGCGTGTTTCTTTATTTTTAAAGGAGATTCGAAATACCTATTTCCACGTCTGTTTTTTTTTTTTTTGCGTCGCACTGACACAGATAGGTCTTAAAGCGACGGCGGGACAGGGAAGGGCTAGGAGTGGGAAGGAAGCGGCCGTGGCCTTAATTAAGGTACAGCCCCAGCATTTGCCTGGTGTAAAAATGGGAAACCACGGAAAACCATTTTCAGGGCTGCCGACAGTGGAGTTCGAACCTACTATCTCCCGAATACTGGATACTGGCCGCACTTAAGCGACTGCAGCTATCGAGCTCGGTTCCACGTCTGTAACCTTCAGTTTTGAGATATAAGTTTTCCAGAAAAAGTATTCAAATTTTTTACTTCCTATCACACTCCCCACTCAAGTGAATTTTCCAAAAACAATTTCGACAATGTGAAAGAGCTTCCAAACACCAATTATCACGACTGTAACATCCTCAGTTTTTGAGATATATGTGTCCTCGTAAAAGGAATTCATCTCCGTTTTCATGCCCCCTCTACCAAGTTGATTCCTCCCCCCCCCCACCCCCCGCAAATGCGTGTTTGCGTGTTTCCTTATTTATAAAGCAGATTCCAAGTACCAGTTTTCACTTTTTTATCACCTTTAGATTTTTGGTATGTATATACATTCTCATACAAATAATTCAACTAATGTTTCAATCCGTTCACACACACACACACACACACACACACACACACTCTCCCCCCCGTTAAGGGTCTTCTCAGAAAACCAAAGAATATATGTTCCGTTATTTTTAAAGGAGATTTCACATACCAATTTTCATGTCTGCAACATGTTAAATTTTTGAGATATAATGTAGAAATGCTAATTTTAAAAATTTCCCCCTTTTTCAGTTCCCCTTACGTGGATTTTCCGAAAAACATATTTATGTTTCTTTACTTTTACAGTCAAATACCAGTTTTCAAATCTGTAATATGTTGCATGTCTGAGATAATTTGCAGATATAGTTTTATTTTAAATTCACCCCGTTTGTCACTCCTGTTCACCCACTATTCATCAGATTATCCCAAAACACAAAAATACTTTTTTTTTATTTTCAAAGGAGATTCCAAATTTCAATTTTCATGCCTGTAACATCTGCAGTTTTTGAGATATAAGTCTCCTCATAAAAGGTGTTCAACCTCTTTCCCCCATTTTTACCCCCTTAATGGGATTTTCCCAAAACAAAAAATACGTGGTCCTTTATTTTAAAATCAGATTCCAAATACCAATTTTTAGATCTGTAAACTTTTAAGTTTTTGAGATATAGATATCCTCATTTTAAATATTCACCCCTATTTCACCCCCCTTAGAAATGAAATATGCAAAAATCCTCCCTTAGCTAGCACCTAGATGTTAATATGAACGTATCCCCAAAATGTCATTTCTTTATGACCAGTAGTTTTGGCTCGGCGATGATGAATCAGTCAGTCAGTCAGTCAGTCAGGACAAGTTATTTTATATATATAGATATATCGTTGTTCGGTAGTGAAAACCTTGTAATTCCACTCACGACAAAAGCATGTTTCCCCATCTGTCTTGTGAACGCTTGTCGTGCTGCCTGAGAAGGGAACAGAAATCTCTAATTGACGAATAATTGGGCTGTTGCTAAGCAATGAAAATGCCTGGAACAGTTCTCCGGCCTTTCCTCAGCGCTCAGTTTTGGGCTTCTTCTGTAAAATTTACTCCGAAGAAGGTACGAGATTCCCTTTGCCCAACGACTATATATATAGGGGAAGTCCGTGTAACATGGACCTGCGTGTAATTTGGACCGATACTACTTTTTTGCATTTGCAAGTTTGATCATCCCTGTCTGAAGCAAGGTCAGCTAAACAGCCAAGGGTAGCTTTCCTCCCGGAAGTTGTTTCGCTAATGGACGTAAATTGAAGGGTGAAAGAGGAAAACAATCTTAATACTCACATTCCTTGTAAGCTTATACGGGGACAAGTAAGTGTACTGTGAAGTAGTGTTGGCTAGTGAGTGTATGATATGAAGCAGTGTATCAATATTCATTCAAGTGTCCGAGTGAATCGATACACAGGAACGACGAGCTCAAGGCACGCGATTCAGCTGACTCGCAGCAGACAATGTTGAGTGGCGCACTCGCGGAGCAGTGAGACACAATACACACACAGCTCACTGCCGGGACACTGGACATTGACGGAGAGCCGAACTTCCGCTGCAGCAAGACATACAGAGCCATGGCACACTGAAAGAATCCTACCGTACGCTATGAAGGACTCTCGCGCATAGCTCATATTAAAATATTACTCACTTGCATTCACTGTCCTCTTCTTACAGGAAGGTTAAAATAATAGATAGATTTATTTGCAGTGTTAAAAGGGTAGTCTAAACACAATTCCAAAGTACCTAGCTTGTAAGTAGGTAGGCTATTAGGTTATTCTATTTACCGTATTAATCAGTCAGCATTTTTATAACTAGTTGACATTCGACAATTAATTAAACTCAGCTCTCTAGCCTACCCGCCTGGCTGAGTGGCTCAGACGGTTGAGGCAGTGGCCTTCTGACTCCAACTTGGCGGCTTCGATCCTGGCTCAGTCCAGTGGTATTTGAAGGTGCTCAAGTATGTCAGCTTCGTGCCGGAAAATTTACTGGCACGTAAAATAACTCCTGTGGGACGAAATTCCGGCACCTCGGTGTCTCCGAAACCGGAAGAGTAGTTAGTGGCACGTAAAGTCATTAACATTATTATCTAGCCTACCCTATGACTATTAGTAATGCTCATTATCACTCGAAATTGTCTGTTTTATGTTGGAAAGAACCGCTCGGTATTCTCTCAGTTCGTATGTCGCATCATTGCACAATACTTCAATAATCGAATCACGAGATCACCGGTGTACGTGGACAGTGAGTAAGTGATACGACTGATGCAATAGCTTAAATAAAAGTATGTTTAATCAGAAAACTAGTGGGCTACTGTACATCTCAAGTAGCTTATACAAAATATGACGATTTAAAAATCCTCTGCTGATAAAAAAATGTATTTTCAACGATGACAAAGCTAGTTGGCAGTGCGTTTAGTGTCGTGTAACTATGAGCTTGCATTTGGGGTATGGTGGGTTCGAATCCTACCGTCGGCAGCCGTTAAGATGGTTTTCCGTGGTTTCCAATATTCACACCAGGCAAATGCTGGTGCTGTACCTTAAATAAGGTCATGGCCGCTTCCTTGCTAATTCTAGCCCTTTCCTATTTCATCGCCACCCTAAGACCTATCTGTGTCGGTGCGACGTAAACCAACTTATTTCATTTATATTTAATATGCAGGTCGATTATTGTGGACACAGGTATTTTTACATCTAATTCCGTATACATAATAGAGTTGTGACTTTTAGAGAACTGTGGAAAACCATAAAGTCATCATCATCATCATCATCTGTTTACCCTCCAGGTTCGGTTTTTCCCTCGGACTCAGCGAGGGATCCCACCTCTACCGCCTCAAGGGCAGTGTCCTGGAGCTTCAGACTCTTGGTCGTGGGATACAACTGGGGAGAATGACCAGTATCTCGCCCAGGCGGCCTCACCTGCTATGGTGAACAGGGGCCTTGTGGAGGGATGGGAAGATCGGATGGGATAGGCAAGGAAGAGGGAAGGAAGCGGCCGTGGCCTTAAGTTAGGTACCATCCCGGCATTCGTCTGGAGGAGAAGTGGGAAACCACGGAAAACCACTTCCAGGATGGCTGAGGTGGGAATCGAACCCACCTCTACTCAGTTGACCTCCCGAGGCTGAGTGGACCCCGTTCCAGCCCTCTTACCACTTTTCAAATTTCGTGACAGAGCCGGGAATCGAACCCGGACCTCCGGGGGTGGCAGCTAATCACGCTAACCACTACACCACAGAGGCGGACAAACCATAAAGTAATGTATAAAATTTGAGTTATGGCTATTATTATTAACTATCTATTTTTTCTGCATTTCAATTTTGAACTTATTTATTTTATATTATGTACTGACCGGGAATATAATAGCATTTCCATGTTCTTTGAAATCATTTAAGAAAAGAATAGCCAAGAACTGATAGGGAATCTCCCGCCTGGGCGATAGTTCTAAATGTAGATCATTGATGATTGTATGTACAAACATCTTTCATCTAACGCTATATACTTATTTAATGGAGTTGTCACTGTGGGTTTGGGGTGGGGGAGAAGGGTCTCTAACATCAAAAGTTGATGAGAAGAAGTGGCTGCAGGAGAAACGTGAATCTGAAAGCTAAATGACACATAGGAAAGTAGCTCATAGAATGAAGACCAGATGGCAGAAGCAAGCATTGAATGATGTTGCTGCTGTCGTATCAGTACACACTACACAGATGCAATAGGATCGATGACTCTAATGAGCCGTAAATCGGCCCACTGTATCGATTCAGTAACGCGAACGGAATCAAATGAATCGATTCAGTAAAATGAATCGAATATCCCATTACTTCTGTGAAGTAGTGATTTCAGCAAGTGGGTGTATAGCTCTTACAAGTACTGGATAAATATCTAGATACGTTTTAACATAAATTTGTTAATAAATTTTAAATACATTGCTTAGTATCTAGTTTTTGATTAAATCTTTGCGTGTTGTGTACTTTGGACTTCTCAAGAGTGGGTAATTTGGATCGTTGAAACAACCGTAATAATTCTGTTTCATCGTAGATTTTCTGGTGATTCTAAAAGAAGCTGTTTTATAATTTGAATCCGGCCCCGCAGTGTAAGAGTAGCGTGTCTGCCTCTTAACCGGAAGCCCCTGTTTCAATTCCTGGCCAAGTCAGGAAATTTTTCCTGTCTACAGCCTACGTGATTACGAGTGAGGAGCTATCTGACAGTGAGATGTCGGTCCCTTTCTAAAAAGCCAAGAAAACGGGTGAGAGGGTTTGTCGTGCTGATGACACGACACCTCATAAACTGCAGGTGTTCGGGCTGAGCAGCGGTCGCTTGGTTGGCTATGGCCGAGCGAGCAACGCCGACATCAACGTTACCGAAAAAAGAAGAAATTATTCACAACAGACGCAATAATATTTTTAAAAAATTTTGCATTTTGTGTGACAAGTATTATGATGACGATAGGATCCGGTACAATAATTGCAAAAAGTGGACTCATGAAAACTGCACCGAAATTCACGATGAATTGTTTTATTATTGTTCTACATGCCAAAAGTGACGACCACAATTCGTAGTAACGTATGTTATTGCTTATTATTTCATAATAAATACATTAAATAACTTGCAAATGTTTATATTTAACAGTCCAAATTACACGATCACTTGGTCCAAGTTATCGCTATCGGTCTAAATTACCCGATAACAAATTTTAGAATAAAAATTGCTTTTAACCAAATCCTGAACATAATAACATTTATTTTCACCAAATCATATGATACATCGTACTAATTATCGTGTATAAAATTTGAGATATTTTCAAAACGGACAATAGAGTTATGGACGTTTAAATTTAAGTGGTCCAAATTACACGGACTTCCCTCGAACAATACATTATTGTTATTATTGGGGAACAGTATGGTGTAGCAGATTAGCTGCTTGCCTGTCACCCTGACGACCGTGGTTCGATTCCTGGTGCTGCTGGGGTGGGTTTTTCAGCTGAAAATCCCGTGGTGCTAAGAAGGGCATGCGACGGTAATCCCCGGCCACAACACTGCCATGCGCCTGTGCATGCAGAGAACCTGAGCTAGCGCAATAACCTGGGGATGATGATGGTGATGATGATGAAATGAAATGTCGTATGGCCTTTAGTGCCGGGATATCCCAGGACGGGTTCGGCTCCCCAGGTGCAGGTCTTTCTATTTGACTCCCGTAGGCGACCTGCGCGTCATGATGGGTATGAAATGATGATGAAGACAACACATACACCCAGCCCCCGTGCCATTGGAATTAACCAATTAAGGTTAAAATCCCCGACCCGGCCGGGAGTCGAACCCGGGCCCCTCTGAACCGAAGGCCAGTACGCTGACCGTTCAGCCAACGAGTCCGACAATGGTGATGATAATCAATATTATTTGTCATCCAGCAACTATCATTTGTTATTTCTTGTATAATGGCAATATACTCGTACTACGGGGGTACAAAGGTAAAACAATTGGATCTTGGGGGTACGCTAACCAAAACGTTTGAATACCACTGGGCTAGAGAATCTATCCTCACGGAGAAATTTCAATGCTTTATTTTTTTTATCTTTATGATGATCATTATTGTACCGGGGAGTAGACCTTCCCGGCCCAGTCAAACTGCCCGCCTTCTCTAATGCCATATATGTACACAAATTTGAACTGGTGTACTAAAATATACTTTGGTCTTCAACTGTTAGATGTTTCTGCCATCGGTTTAATTGCTCCCTGTAGCGGGATAAACTCTAATTATTTCGTAAAGAAATGTATTTTCAATGTTTGATTTGGTTCTTAGGATTGTTTCTTTAATGTACCGAATTTGTCAATACTTCAGCTGGTTCCTCCTCGATTGTAATCAACCCATCAGATTTTTGGATACATTTCCTTTAGCAATTTAAAATCGGGGGTGTGTATAGTAAAGATTTCTGGAAGCTTCTCCTAAAAATACGATAAAAGCAGGGTGCTTTTGATCCGTATTGTCTTAATTGCTCCAGGGATTTGAGTGCGGCGTGTCGTAAGGGAGTCAGGGGCGCGGCCTGCGTGAGGAAAGCCCAGCGACTCAACGTAATAACATGATTTCCATAGACATGTGATAGCTCATGCAGATAGTGTGAGGGGAAGGTTTCAGCCTCTTTTATTTAATGTAAATTTCTAAATTTGGTAGTTTAAATGTAGAATTTTCGGCAAGTCTGAGGACTCTGTTCTATTCCCTACTGGGAAATATGTAATGTAAGGGAACAAGGATTGATCACCCTCTGTTGGTTTCCATTCATCTTGGCATGGAGTGACTAAAGATTTCAAACTTCTACATTTCAGAAAAGTACTTTGGCATTAACGTTTCCCATTTAGTCACCCCGGTGTAGTATCTTCGGGCCATAAGCCCACTTAGGATTTGAACTATTTCTGGAAGGAGTGCACGTGTTTCGCCTCCTTGCATTTTGTTTATGGCCGGTTACAACCAACCTTTCTCTTTTGTGATTAAGGCCATTTAGTATGGGCAAACATGCCAGTATTAATTCGGTAATTGTATCTGGCGTTATTTTCCTTTGGGAACAGTGAATTATATAACTATTGAGCAATAGATAAGCCCACATCGGGGCAACTGTGAACAAATACTGTGAGGCCAACCGACAGGTTATAAGACGGAATTGGAGTGTGCCATAAGAAACTACCGCCTCTGCAAGGCGGGACTATAGTATATTTGGAGCACAGACTTCTATGTTTGGTAAATGATCTGAGCAAAACATGCTCTTGTAAAATATTGTTCCTGTCAAGAGCAATAAGGCTCTTTCTTATGTAAATCAACAAATTGATAATTATCTCAAGTTCCTGATGTTCGGACTTCTAAGTCCCCTATATTGTTAGAGCTGAGGAGTTCATTAACATTGTTGTTATTCATTGAGATTTTCTATTTTTCAAATTATAAACTAGAAAAAAGGAAAGAAATAAAATTTTAAAGTTTGTCGCGTTAAGTTCTGGTCTAGTTAACTCCTTGTCTACCCATTCAACCCTCACGCTTCTTGTCCTTCTGCGAGCCATGATATTATCTCAAAAAATATCATCAACATTGATTGTTTGCCAGAGGTTTTGTGTTGCAGTAACCTAGGTAAGTATTTCAAAGACGATGGGATCCGAATAGCCTAGGACGGGGAAGGAAGCAGCCGTGACCTTAATCTATGTGGAGTCCCTATATTTGCCTGGTGTGTGAATAGGAAACCAGGGAGATCAACACCCAGGCTGCTGATATTGAGCTTCCAATCCACCACCTCCCGACTACAAGATTACTGTTACGCGACTTATACCGCGCAGCCACCTCACTGGCGTATTATTATTAGAATTATAAATAATATTATTGGCTTTACGTCCCAATAACACTTTTACGGTTTTCGGAGACGCCGAGGTGCCAGAATTTAGTCTCGCAGGAGTTCTTTTACGTGCCAGTAAATCTGCCGACACGAAGCCTACGTATTTGAATACCTTCAAATACCACCCGACTGAACCAGGATCGAATCTGCCAAGTTGGGGTCAACTATTGAATATTATTATTATTATTATTATTATTATTATTATTATTATTATTATTATTATTATTATTATTATTATTATTTCCTTTCATACTACCTTCAACAAATATCTGAACAGTCATTGAGACATTAGGTAGGTAAGGGTTATTCTGCCCGAAGGCAGGTCCGAACCTCTGCAGAGGTGTTCCTGAGCCGGAGTTTACGTGCGGTAGGGTGGCCAGTTCCTTTCCGCTCCTCCATTCCCTCACCCCCACCAACAGCGCATGGCAACCCATCCAAATCCTGATCACGCCCAATGTTGCTTAACTTCGGAAATCTCACTGGATTCGGTGTTTCAACACGGCTACGGCCGTGGGCATTGAGACATTGGTATACGCAATAATATATTCACACGTATGTATATAAATTGAAGACATGGAGGGGGGATATTAATGATATATTTATGTAGCTTTTCATCATTAGAGAAAAACCCATATAGAAAATGTTTAAACACTTTATTGGGAACATGTGTTAAGAAGTTGAAATCTAGTTGTGGCTAACATAAATTTTTAATAAGTAGATTATGACAATGACAGCAATACAGTTTATGAATTTCATAATGTTCCGTATTGACAGTAAGTAGCATACAAAAGTCCCTTAAAAAAAGAAAGGAAATTATTAAAAAGGTCCACCTTAGCCAATACAATTCTTGTGTTAAAACTCTTTAAGAGATTATTGTAAAAAATCGGTACATGTTTCGGCATATTACATATTACAATACAATGAGTAAACAAAATGGTGAGAAAAGCAAATGATACAAACAAAACTGTTTAAAAATAATCAGGAAATGTTCATCTTGATGCGAGAAATCCACGAAATATGGTATAATCAGTTTCTTAGGGAACATATTATGTCCAGTCACTTACCCTTAGAAAGCCATCACTTAGAATATCTTAAAATATTGAAGAAAAGAACAATCTTGTTTAAGAATTTCTATTTTCTGCGTCTGAATTGGAGAAAACTCACTGAAAAATTAACATTGTGCAGTAATACACTTAGTGGAAAATACAAGTATGTAAAACAAGCGTTCTTGTAGTCAACACAGAACAGTGATATTCTAGGTGTAGTTAATGACTGGTACGACGTTCCAATTAAAATCTATAAAAAAGGGAAAAAGCAAGAAAGATAATAATTTCATAGAAAAAGAATGTAAGAAAAACATGGGAGAGAATCTACGAAAATATTTTCATACATCTGGACCAAAGAAATAATCCCGCATATAATTTTAATGACATTTCAGGTCAGTCCAACATTCATTTCGGAGCATTAATAATTATTTTTAATGAAAGTAAGAAGGCTAAAACATCCCCTAAAACTCACAACTCTGCCCGCAAAATTCCTCTCCTCCCTTCTCTAACATCCCTTTCTCCCCTCCCTCCGCTTTTCTCAGCTGAAAGCTGACTTGTACCCAACAGTCTGGCAATTCCCACAGTAGAACGCGCTTGTTCATTTATACGATTTCTCCATTCAGCATGTG
Source organism: Anabrus simplex (assembly GCF_040414725.1). Lineage (NCBI taxonomy): Eukaryota > Metazoa > Arthropoda > Insecta > Orthoptera > Tettigoniidae > Anabrus > Anabrus simplex. The sequence goes on along the minus strand of NC_090266.1, from coordinate 348,562,183 downwards.
AACAAGAAGTAAGTCAATATTTTTTGGTACTTTGCTTTACTTTGCTCTCCCATGTTTTATTCCTACTTCCTTTTTCTATGAAATTATTTCCTTTCCTTCTTTTTCTCTGTTTCATATATATTTAATTGGAACGTCATATTACATTAACTTCACATAGAAAACCACTGTTCCGTGAGGACTCCAAGCTCAAGCTTGTTTTACATAATTGCATTTTCCACTAAGTAAAATACTACATATTTTTAATTGTTCAGTGAGGTTTCTCCAACTGTTACATAGACAAAAATTCTCAAACAAGATTGTATTTTACTTCAACAATTTAAGGAGATATTCCCAGAGATGTCTTCATAAGAATAAGTGATCCGACATATCGTCGGCTTACTTCTAAAACCTCGTATGTCACAATGTTCTTCCTACCCATTATATTCCTTAACAATGGTCGCGCCTCTCAGCCACATATTTATATGCAATCCATCAGAACCTTTAGTGTAGTGTTCATTTTCCTGTGCAGGCGTGTAAACGAAAATGGACGTTACCACACCGTACTGTAGGAATGTTGTTTTCGTGGCGAATTTAAGCACTCCTACAGTTTAACGTTTTTAAGGTTAATTTTCCTTTACACACGGTCATAGGAAAATGAACACAACGAAAATTGTTCTGATGGATTGTACATCCATATGTGGCTGGGAGGCGTGACCTGTGTTAAGGAATATAATGGGTAGGAAGAACATTGTGACATACGAGGTTTTAGAAGTACGCCGACGATGTACCGAATTTTTACAATAATCTCCTTAGTGTTTTATTGTATTGACTAACGTGGACATTTTTAATCTTTACCTTTCTCAAGGAAATGTTGTATGCTAATGACAACGATAAACACTTCTGTCTCTATTTAATATACATTTGCAAGCAGAAAAATCTATTAAAGTTCGTTAATTGATGTAGAAACGATGAAGTTTCTTTGTTCTACAATTTGTTCACAGTCGTTGCACAATTTATATTAATGAATCAACTAAGATCACGCATTAAATATTTCAATTGATACAGTAATACGCATTACAAGTTTCTAAGAATCTAAATCAGTGGAACTTATTGTTAAAGTTTGAGAATTTTTCATATGTGCAGTCCATCAGAACAATTTTCGTTGTGTTCATATTCCTATGCTACCATGTAAAGGAAAACGGACCTTACCATACCGTATTGTAGGGATGTTGTTTGCATGGTGAATTTACGAACTCCTACAGTTTAATGTGTTTAAGGTTCATTTTCCTTTACACGTTAGCATAGGAAAATGAACACAACGAAAATTGTTTTGATAGGAAATGCATTCGGAGATTCGAAGTTCTAGAAGTAAGCCATCGATGTGTTCATAGAGGTATATTGTTATAGTTTTTCTGTCTCATTGGAGAGAGGTCTTATCAGCCCCTGAAACACATAAACTTGACCTTAAAATGAATGAAATAAAAATAAAGATGTTCGTTGTTAATAATAACCTGTAGATATTTTCATTTTAACAGTGGAACCAGTATAATGTCCATGGATGCTGGTCCAGGTAAGACGAATTCTCCATCTGCTATTGTAACCTCCATTGTCTTCCTCTTTTCACCCTGCATTCTCTAATAACAGCATACCAATCTTGAGAAACTTCGGTAGTTAGTTTCTGTGGAATGAGTGATTTTGGCGCACTCTAAATGAAAGTGTCCCCCTTCAGGGAATATCATTGTGATTATACAAGGTGATCGGAAACAACTTGAACCGGATATATCGGCGTTAGAGCGTTGGTCATACTGATAAGTAATTGGAAAAAATTACGTCGACATCTCGTGCCGTATTCATTTTACCAACTGCTGAAGTTAGCCAATAAGATCGCTTCGCAGTCGAATTCATTTGGGCTTTACGATGCGGTGTTGCTAAATCTGCGCGTGGCCGGGCTTGAGAGCCACGCCAAGAAACGAGCATCAAACACTAACACACCATCGGTTTTAGCCAATGCCACCGTAACGAGCTTGCCAAGGGTCAAGCCTAACAGCAGGGAGGTCCTTGTGCAAGTCCCCCCCTTGGAGAAGTTTATTTCTTCTATTAGCGGTCTCAAGGCGGTCATAAGTCACGAGAAGCGATCTGATTGCTTAACTTTAGCAGCTGATATAATGACAACTGTGCGAGATACCTAATTACTTTTTTCCAATTAGTATTTATCGGTATGACCAACTCTCTAGTGCTCATATATCCGGTTCACGTCGTTTCCAATCACCCTGTACATCTCCGGCGATATGGTGATGCCACATGGTGAATCTATCGAAAACTAGTGTTTTTGATATTTCGTCCACCGCAAGAGTTTCAGAAAATGTGTAGCTGTTTCACTTGAAGTGGAAGAATATTGAAAAAATGTATGGTGAAACATGGATATTACTTCATCTCAACTCTTCAACAATGGCAACATCTAAGGAAACACTTTAAAATAACACCCGGAATTACCAACATTTTAACATAACGCCATGAAAATCATCATGTTCCCCGTTTCCTATGTTTTAATACTTGCTTATTATTTCTGACTTTCATTATTTTTCGAGTAAGCTGATACAACAAAAAAGTACGGATTTCCCCCTACCTAACTGAAATGTAGGTATAATTTCGATAAAAAGTGACACTCATCCAATGTCCCACATGCCATAGACTAGTAGTAGTAGTATGTATGTATGTTCAGTCTTCAGCCCTAAAGCTGGTTGGATCCTCAACAGCTCTGCCATCAGCTGTCATATACGGCCTAGGCATCACTGAAGAGGCGTACTACGGAAATGAGGAGTGAGGTAGTTTCCCGCTGCTTTCCTCACCGAGCCAGAAGTTGCTATTATATATCAGTCCACCAAGCCCATTGAAACGCATGCACCAACCGACAATATGAGCAACATTTTTACACCATTCATAGCACGGACTGGCTGAAGAATGAATGGCATTACTAGCATCGCTCATACCCCAGTCAATTTCATATTGTGAAAGCCAAGGATAAAACAGAGACAGATCAATGAAAGTAGCAAAATTGCTCTAGCCCATACCAGAAGACATAGTTCACTGTAAACATAGGTCCTGCCAGCAAAGGCATAGTAGTAGTAGTAGTAGTAGTAGTAGTAGTAGTAGTAGTAGTAGTAGTAGTAGTAGGTAGTAGTATTTTGCAGATCTTGTGTATTTTGCGGACAACCGTGCGAAGCGATCAGTATTATGAGCACAAACCCCCGTTCAGTGCTCTGAGCTCGCTGTATAAACTTAGTTCACAAATTCAGTCTCTGAATGACTACTGAGAAAAATCACGCTTCACTTCATATAGCAGAGAGCAAGGAAAAATTATACTGCACGAGGTAATTGAAGCGTGCGGTTTAACACGTGAATAGGATCTAGATTTTTTATAGAGAAAGGAAAAATAGCGAACCTGTAAATTTAATCCCTACTGTGAGTTCCCAGAAATAACTGTGTTTGAGCTTTTAATATTTTTATCCTGCCTTGCAGAAAATCCAACAGTACGCCAGAAGATAATTTGCATATAGGGATGCTAACTCAACCTTCAAGTTCGACATACGAAAGATCGGAATTTATAATTCATATTTGGACGCTATTATCTTTCCAATACTACCTTTAACAAAATCTGAACATCTGAGTAAAGAATAATTTACTCCCTACAGTCATTAAGACATTGGTGTATGTCATAATGTAATGGATATACAAATCAATGCAAATCATTAATGAGGTATTTTCGTACGGTACTGAATGTTGTTCGCAAAGCACGAAATCAGCACACTGTTCAACTTCAAATTATTCGTGTAGTCTACTGATTGTCTTCTATATTTCTCAGATATATTAATAATAATAATAATAATAATAATAATAATAATAATAATAATAATAATAATAATAATAATGTTGTGGCCTAAGGTACCCAGTTACAGACCCTCAAAATAGGTCCATCTAGGCCACCTAGACTCACCAATTTCGACATTCATCTTGTATTGCTGTCTAGCACCTAAAGTGACGGATACTACGGCCGAGTGAATTTAACATTCCCGCAGTGTGCGACCAGAGATCTCTACATGATAACAATAAAGACATGAAGAGGCAAGATTTTGGAGCGATCTTCAAAAGTGGCTCCCTCAGCCGAAATGATCATGTTCCTTGGCTGTATGGTTAGAGTAGAGGCCTTAGGTTTAGAGGGCCCCAGGTTCAATTTCTGGTGGGGTTGGGATATTAATCTTAAATGGTTAAATATTTTCGTTCGAGGACTGGGTATGTGTGCTGCATCCAATTACCTTTCCACTCACTCACCACACGCAACACTATTCTCCACCTCGGTTACAGGCAGTTTCCCACATATGGCAGATACCACCCACCGTCGTCAGAGGGTCTGCCTTGCAAGGACTGCACCAGGCTACCAATAGCCACATGAAATTTAATTTATTTACTTAAACTGGACCAAACCTGCGAACTAAATATCATGAGTCAGCCATTCTACCACTAATCAATTGAGACTGCTTTCTCTAAAGTGGTGTGAAATCATTTTTCTTCAATGCCAAGCATAGTACCGGTATTGAAAACGTCTCTATATTTCAACAATAATTTAACATCTAGTACGGCGAAGTAAGGTATTTTGATGATACAGGTAATTTGGTGATGATGTTTTAAACAAATGCCAGCACAAAACCTGTTCTATTTCTGAGCTCGTCTGTTGTCAGCTGGGTGTCCGGTTTTTTTTTCTCCCACGCTCATGTATAATCCTTGGACCCTTTCACTTACTGAGGTATGAGATTTTGTAACACTCAGTTGCAGTGATTTGTCAAGTGCAGACATATAAAATGCAGTGTGCTATTCAAGTAAAATAAACTGTGAAAATATATCGTGTGTGTTAGTTAGTATTGATGGCAAACTGTTCCCAAGAAAGTGCGTTATGTTTTGTATTGAGAGAAAAGTTGAATGCCATAGTCGTTTTCGGGACAACCCTTAAGATAATAGCCAAATATTTAAGCTGATGGTAACCCACAACAATATTATTTTCTATTTCCAGCTTGGTTCATTAAATGTCTGAAGGAATGAAAATTTTATATAAAGTTCAGGTGTAGGTAGTGTAAATTAACAAAATTCATTATCTGTTTTAGAAAATAGACTATCACCAAATTAATTTACGGTGAATTGCCGAAAAAACAACAACATGAAACGAAAACCTGGACAAGATGATAATCATTATGTGTATAAGCAGTAAAAAGTGCAGACTTAGTGGAGGCTGCTAGATTAGTGATTGAGGTAAAATGACAGTGTACCGAGTCTCAAAATTCAGAGGTGTTCCGTGGTCGTCTCTCAAACGATGGCTCCAAAACAGTGAAGAAAGAGGTATTGATGAAGGTATCTTACCCAAACTCGGATTACATGTGAAATCATCCCAACAATAAACCAAACCAATTTAATTTACGTTCATTGTTCAATCCTGCATTTATTTCAAGTTTCTACCATTCCAACATAACATGTGGATCTACAAAAGCTGGAAAAATCACCACACAAAATGTGATCTCTTCTGTAGCTATGGCCTCGTCTCTCATAACTGGGAGACCTTTCTCAGAAAGAAGTGAATCTGCAGACTCAAATTCCAATGTTGAGCACTTCCTTAGGCTTCCCAATGAACCAAGACGCGAAAGACTCACAAAAAAGCAGAAGAGACACTTCCGCGAAGTGCCAAACCCCTACCGAGCAGCGACAGTAAGAGGAAAGAAGACCTAGCAAGGTTGATGTTGACTTACTGATTCCTGGACCTTCAGGTGTAAAGTTAGACTGTATATGTGTCATATGTAAAAATCGTATTCTAATTATTCAAAACACAAAACTGGAGCAAAGTGAATTCAATGCAGCTTTTGTAGACATACTTTGCAGGAAGACTGGCCAATTGCAGGATACTGATGACGACATAATCGTGTATATGTGTCACGTGTGTTATGAAGACTCATCATAAGACGAAAACTCCTGTGAAGTGTAGTTATACAACTCTTGAAAGTAAAAAGTGTTCTAAAATAACTATCACCAAATTACCTTGCTACTATCACCAAATTACCTATATGTATCACCAAATAACCTGACTCAGTTGAATTGCACAAAATCATATAAGAGTTCAAGATAAAGTAATTGCAAGAAAACATTAATGATCAAAACTTATAGCTAATGTTCTGTTCTCTATGATACATGAAATTTAAAGAAAGTAAATAATGTATCGTTCCCCTTTATGGTGCTATAATCTAAAATGATCACCAAATTACCTTACTTTACCCTATAGCCTGAAGTACACAATTACCGTACTTAAATGACTGGATTACGTTTTCATCATAGATGTAATGAGCAACTGGGGGGAGGGGTATTAACCCTTAAATGTACAATGTATTATTTCTTTTAAATATGATGGTTTTTCATTCCAAAAGTAATATATTGTTATCAGAAATTTTTTTAAAAACATTTGTCAAAATGAATATGTTATTTTATTTATTTGGATCAGTTAATATGTTAAGAGTTTTGCATGTTTCACGAATGCTTTACGATTACTGTAGCTACTGCCACGTCCGCCTCTGTGGTGTAGTGGTTAGTGTGTTCAGCGTGACCAGTCTTAAGGAATATAATTGGTAGGAAGAGCATTATAACATACGAAGTTTTAGAAGTAAGCCAACGATATGCAGATAAAGTTAGAATTCAAGAGGACAGATTGGGCAAATGTTCATTTATAGGACGAGGAATAACGGATTGGAATAAATTATCAAGGGAAATTTTCGATAAATTCATTGAAAATAGACAAAAAATTAAATATTAAGTTTAAATATTTAAGATAAAGCTAGGTAAACAATTATCAATAAATGCAAATATGATGAAAACAACTGATAGGGAATCTGCCACATAGGCAATTGCCCTAAATGCTGATGATTGATTGATTGATTGATTGATTGATTGATTGATTGATTGATTGATTGATTGATTGATTGATTGATTGATTGATTGATTGATTGATTGATTGATTGATTGATTGATTGATTGATTGATTGATTGATTGATTGAAATGAAATGAAATGTCGTATGGCTTTTAGTGCCGGGATATCCCAGGACGGGTTCGGCTCGCCAGGTGCAGGTCTTTCTATTTGACTCCCGTAGGCGACCTGCGCGTCGTGATGAGGATGAAATGATGATGAAGACAACACATACACCCAGCCCCCTGCCATTATAATCAACCAATTAAGGTTAAAATCCCCGACCCGGCCGGGAATCGAACCCGGGACCCTCTGAACCGAAGGCCAGTACGCTGACAGTTCAGCCAACGAGTCGGACATTGATTGATTGATTGATTGATTGATTGATTGATTGATTGATTGATTGATTGATTGATTGATTGATTGATTGATTGATTGATTGATTGATTGATTGATTGATTGATTGATTGATTGATTGATTGATTGATTGATTGACAAAACAAATCATGATAAATTCATTGCATAATGAATTCATGAATCTGGTGTTAGTTAATAAAACTGTCATAAGAGATATAGGAGCATTTATATTTCCTCTCTTTAAAAAGTTATCAGCAGTAGGCTGTGTTCGAATATACAACCTCACGAATATCAACCCAAATCGTTATCGCCACAATGCAGAGTCCGTCCAATGTAACTGCAGATATCAGGCCACGTCTGACCGTGGCCCTACAACATGTAGTATAGAATAGAATATAATATACTTTTATTCAGTCATTAAGCATGTTACATACAATAGACATTATCAAAAATAAAATCACAATGTACAGTGCATACACAAACTAATAACAAATTGTCATTTCATTATATATCAAAATCATTAATTTCATGGTATCCCCGCACTGAGTAAAATTAGTTGTGAATATATTAGAGGGTAGTTCTTTTACATCTGAAGGCAGTTTAGTAAACATCTTCAACTGAGCAATGAAATGGCTTGAAGCCGTCTTTTGTAACCTATGGCGAGGTACATCGACTTGGTTACCTGACCTGGTATTATATTTATGAACATCACTTCTGAGCTTGATTTTGTCTGTTTCTACATATAATTATATTATAATTATATAATTATATTATTATTACATTATAATTATCATTTATAATTATAATTTAAGAAGTGCGTTATAAATATATGTAATCACAACAGTCATAACGTACAGATTAATAAATATAGGCCTAGGCCCTACAGTGGGATATCATAGAAGATTTTGTTACAACACGCAATGTCCTCTTATGTAGAAGTAAAATTTCAGAAATCCGGCTGGAGTTTCCCCAAAGTAGAATTCCGTATTGAAGAATACTGTGGAAGAATGAAAAGTAGGCATTTACAAGCTCTATTTACTTGGAACATTATCTCCGACGGCTCTCAAGAGATACACAACTCTTGATAGTTTACTTGAAATAAAATCTATGTGAGCATTCCAGTTCACGTTTGAATATAAATGTATTCCTAATGATTTCACATGTTGATTATCATGACTTACTTGATTTTTATATATGTATGTATGTATGTTCAGTATTCAGCCCTAAGGCTGGTTGGATCCTCAACAGCTCTGCCATCAGCTGTCATAGATGGCCTAGGCATCACTGAAGAGGCGTACTAGGGAAATGAGGAGCGAGGTAGTTTCCCGTTGCTTTCCTCACCGAGCCAGAAGTTGCCATTACAGTCAGTCTGCCAGGCCCACTGAAATGCATGCACCAGCTGATCCTATGAGCAACATTTTCACACCATTCATAGCAGGGACTGGCTGCATAAGGAATGGCATTACTAGCATTGCTCATACCTCAGTCACTTTCACATTGTCAAAGTCAAGGATAAGACAGAGACAGATCAATGAAAGTAACAAAATTGCTCTAGCCCTTACCAGAAGACATAGTGCACTGTAAACACTAGGTCCTGCCGGCAAAGGCATCATTTTATAGGTAATTAAAATAATTAAATATAATTGACTGAGTGATTTTATCATTTATCGTGAGTTTGTTCGCAGAGAACCATTCAACTGCCATGTTCAACGTTTGCTTATATAGCACATTCAGTTCTTCGACTGTTTTAGCCTCATTTAAAAAGGTAGTATCATTTGCACTTAAAACCGAACTGGCATTACAGCCTGTATTATTATGCAAGTCATTTATTTGAACCTTACCATACCGTATCGTAGGGATGTTGTTTGCATGTTGTATTTACGCACTCCTACAGTTTAATGTGTTTAAGGTTTATTTTCCTTTACGCGTTAGCATAGGAAAATGAACACAACGAAAATTGTTCTGATGGACTGTACATCCATATGTGGCTGGGAGGCGTGACCACTCTTAAGCAAGATAATGGATAGGAAGTGCATTGGGAGATACGAGGTTTTAGAAGTAAGCCATCGAAATATTCTGCTGTGGATGAGGTAGCTCAATGCAACCCTATGAGTGGCAGGAATATTCTCATAATTGTTATTTAGAGATTGAATGAAGTAGTCATCCAGTTAATCTGGTTTAATCTCAACTTTGGGTCTACTATATTTAACATTCCTATTTCTCTCTCTATTGATTACTTCCCAAGCTGCTTTACTTTTATTACCTGCACTTTCAATACAACATTCATTAGCTTCTTCTTTAGCTGTCATTATAGTTTGTTAGTACCTACTCCTTTCATTTGTGTATAAAGTTGAGGTTTCTGGGCTTTCCTTGCTCTTAGAACGCTATAGAAAAGAAAAAGATGATTTCTCATGATTTCAAGCTCTGGTGTAAACGACTTCAAACCTGAAAACCTAGATTTTGAATGTTTAATATTATAGACTTTTTTAATGACTGGAAAACAATCCTCAAACAGTAATAATAATTATGTATGAAAGAAAAGATCAAATTTCTTATCAACCCAGTCTTTTGATACCCCTAATATAGATCTCAGTCAACCACTTCAAGCATAGAAATAAAATTTATAATTTTTTGTTGTTAGAAGCACCTTTTGAACGTTATTTTAGTTGACAATCATTCTGCACAGGGAAGTGAGATTTCAAACAAACAGCTTTGTGATAAAAACCTACCCCATGTGAAGACATATCTAACGTGTCAATATTGATGATTGATTGATGATTGTTGTTTAAAGGGGCCTAACATCTAGGTCATCGGCCCCTAATAGTACGAAATGAGACGAAATGGAATGACATATTAAAAGTCTAAAATTCTCCACTGACCAGAATGTAAAAACGTGAGAACGAAGAATGAATGGATGGACATGAATTTAAAACAATCAGTGGTTGCGACCCGCAATGTCTCACATGCACATAAACAGACGTGACAATATAGTATTACTGACCAAGGGACTACTGCTATAGCATAACACTGAATGGATTATGCGTGCAGTCAAAAGGGGGTCCTAAATCGAAGTTATCGGCCCCTCAAACGGTACTGATCGCTAGCAAAATAGAACCATGGTATTTGTTCTGTTGCGGTACTAATCAAAAGTAGCAGAGAATTGCGGCATTCCACACATTATTGTACTACTCAGAGCTTATGAAATTCGACATATAATACAGACCTATGTTTGTCTCACTTTGCGGCGCCATGTACAGGCAACGCAAACCTATGGTGTTCATCACATAAGAGTACTAACCACAGGGACCTCTCCCTATCCCGTGGTGTTCCTCATATAGTGGGTACTAATCACAGGCAAGGCAGAACCATGGTAGCTATCATCCCATGATCCTGCTCATATGGTGGTACTAATCACAGGTACTGCAAAAGCCGACCGCGCAGTGCTCCTGTGTGCTACTAATCACAAACCAATTTCGTACCTAATGTAGTAGTACTACGCACAAGTAAAAGCAACCCTTGGTGTTCTCCGCGTGGTGGTACTAATCACAAGTAGTTTCATGGTTCTAATACAATCAACCCTTGGTCGCCCCTTTTAGTCGGCTCTCACGACAGGCAGGGGATACCGTGGGTGTATTATTCGTCTGCCTCCCCCACCCACAGGGGGTGTGTGTTTGGTCCGCGAGAGGTATTTTATTTCCCTCAAGTCCGCCGGCAAGCCGGTGAGGACCCCCCTATCCGCCACCTGGGACGCGCCACGTGGGAGTATCACCTCTCCCCCTGCTACGCCTGCGTAGCAGGTTCGTGGTGTCAATATTGAAGGACGATGAGTTGGCATTAGTTATTATATTACCAAGCACCGTTTTCCTACGAGTAGGATATTTGTTTGCAGAGTAACAGTTAAAAGACTTCAGTAAAATCAACAGACTATTTACTTTATTTATCCTGTGCCTCACAGCAAGATTAATATCCCCACAAATACAGACGTTATACGTTTCTTTTGATATGGTAACAAGGCTCGTCATGAGTTTCTCCAAATATTCAAGAAAAAAGTGTATGTCTCCATCAGGGGACCGGTGAACTGAAGTCACTATTAGGCCTAGATTTTTAAGGAGCACTGCTGCTACCTCAAAGTTGAATTCTACACTGGGGTTAGAAATGTCAATAACTTTACAGTCTATATTATTTAGAGTGACCGTGACTCAGGCAGCGGCGCGCCGGCCTCTCCCCGCTAGGTTCCTTGGTTCAAATCCCGGTCACTCCATGTGAGATTTGTGCTGGACAAAGCCAAAGCGGGACAGGTTTTTCTCCGGGTATTCCGGTTTTCCCTGTCATCTTTCATTCCAGCAACACTCTCCAATATCATTTCATTTCATCTGTCAATCATTAATCATTGCCCCAGAGGAGTGCGACAGGCTTCGGCAGCCGGCATAATTCCTATCCTCGCCGCTATATGGGGTCTTCATTCATTCCATTCATGACCCGGTCAAATGACTGGAAACAGGCTGTGGATTTTCATTATTTAGAGTGAATATTGCTACACCTCCATCTTTGTGAACCTGTCTAAAATGTATCGTCTGTAATAACCAGTAAGTTATCACACCTATCACAGGCAGAAGCTGTTGCCGCCCAGGGGGCATGACGTAATATGGACCACTAATGTGCTGACAGTGAGCATATTTCATTTCCCATGCCCTACGACACACGCGTCTCGTTATACAGAGATATCATTTAATATCAAGAATGTATCTTCAATTTATTAAGATATCCCAGTTTTCCTGACTTCAATGATTAGAAGCTATACTTTTCTATGTCAGCTTATTAACAGAGTGAAAAAAATGTTTCAGGTAGCTGAGCTAGTACGCCCTTCGCAATTCTCACTGCAGTGTCATCCGCCGTCATAAAGTCCGTACTCAGTGAAGGCCTAATATTCATGCCGCCATCTACGACGACACGATTATCGGCACAAGCCTTACATGCCCATATCATATTTCCTTTTTCCACTGGCGGAGACAAAACGGAGGGGGGGCTCAAGGGAGCCGGCATTCCATATTTCCGAATGGCAGCAAAGGGACCTGAAGGGGACTTAAACGACCAACCCAACTCGTTACCGCCAAGCTACAAGAACAGCGATGCAGAGTTTATCCAATGTAACTATAGATATCAGGCCACGTCTGACTGCTGAATTATTTCCGTACAATAACAGTAGAGCCATAAATCTGATTTGGCAAGAAATTCTTGTATTGTATCTTCAAGATTGAATTTCGAGACCACTATCTCTCGATTTTGTGCTGAAAACAACCCGACCCGTACGGAAGAAAGTCTCTAGCTTTGAATGTTCAGGGAGAGAGAAACCTAGAAATATGACTGTTCTGTTCTTCTGTCGCATTGTCTTCACGGTTACATTACTGTATTATCATTTATTTTGCTACAAAGAACAATGCAATAAATCAATACCCAATACACAATAGCGGCGTTAAGTAGCACGCCCCCCCCCCCCCAGCGATAATTGAAAATGGGCCCCTCATTTCTTGATAAGGAACGTTACAAGTTTATTCCGTAGAACAGGGCTGTATATCATTACAATGAACAACAACGACGTAACGATAATAATAATTACAAAATTTGTTTTTCAAATCCGAAGAAATTAAAATAATACACTTCTACACACACAAGAAATGCACGTTCCAATTATACGAGGGGCGTATTATATTGTTTTACACTTCATTTTTTGTACATCCGGGTAGGGTTCACATTTCACTTTTGGAGGTGGTGACATGTAACTAGTGTCTTGTTCCACCGTTTGGTAGCAGCACACGCACAGGGGCCAACGAATGCACTCGTCATAGCCATTTCATAACAACACTGTCAGCGTAAGAGCAGACAACATGGAAAGCAACCGTCAGGGACAGCGCTATACTACTTGGTTCCTATGGAAAGACGGCGTATCCACTGCAGAAATTCATCGGCGCTTGATGGCAGTCTGTGGAGAACATGCGCCGTCACGGAAAACAGTTCATATCTGGGTGGAAGGTTGGAAAATAGGGCGCACATCGGTGGACAATGGAACCAGTTCTGCAAGGAATGTGACAGTGTCAACACCAGCCAACATTGCCCGGATCGAACAGGCCATCCAAGGAAGCAAATGCATCACATTTAACGGAAATGGAGGCAGCCACGGGAATTAGCCGAAACACCCTGCCACTTACAGTTGGAGAAGTTGCCATCCACGTGAGTGACTAGAGTCTTGTCTGCAGACGAAAAGCAGAGGCGTGTGGACGTGTGCAGAGAACATTTGCAACGCCATGATGAAGATCCAGCTGACTTCATGGCTAGGCGTGTAACTGGTGATGATACATGGCTCCATTACCATGAGTCACAAATGAAACAACAATCGATGCAATGGAAGCAAAAGAAACGTCGAACAGTGATTATCACCTGTCCGGGTACATGAGGAAACCTCTGCGTGGTTGCCGTTTTGAACTGTACACAGCTGTCAAGGGATGTGTACGCAGTTCTTCGAAAGAATGGTTCACAGAAGGTGTGGAGAGACTGACACATCGATGGCAAAAGTGCATACAGTTACAAGGAGATTATGTTGAGAAGATGGACGTAACAACTGATGTGTAATGTACTACATTTGGGTAGAAATAAATAAAGTGTTAAACAATATAGAACGCCCTTCGTAGTGACCAAAATACCCAGACCGTCACACTATCAAAAAATAATCTCGTTCCTAGGAACAAATAATTTTCTACTCCACCGTCCATCGTGAGCCGACTTCGCTACGCTGACTGCCGAGAGTTATAAATAGACTCGAAACTTCAGTATTTAGAATTTATATAAGGAGGATGTCTTTGTTATCGCATCTTCGCTGACTACTGGGTTTCAGAACTGGGTAATTACTTCAAAAGCCTTCTTGATTGTTGTGAGTGGCAGCAAGGGATGGTTAGTATTGGAACAGGTTCCGAAACCCACACTACTTCAGAAATAACTACCGTACTCCTATTGAGAAAAGAAGTTCTGCACTACGACGGCCTAAGTGTGGAATAACCCTCTGTAATACAAATAATACTGTGTTGGGTGTTGTAGCTTTATCAGTGTGTTTAATTCACTCTTCAGCTGCTGAATTAAGAAACAGACATGGGCCCACACAAACCATGACTCCGCCCAGCGGGGTCTGCGGGGCCCTTATAGCCGCCACTGCCAATGCACCTGACTCCAAATACGCACATTCTCTGGCTGCTGACATAATAGGATGTATGTTCTTCTGATGTGAAAGAACCTCGACTGACTTATGGTGGGTAGATTTCTTCTATATTGCAAACCAACTTCATAGAACACCAACATGAGGAGACTTATAGCCTAAATGAGAATGTGGCAATATGCATTGAAATAGAGCCACTTTTTTGAGGTACCAGCTGGCGTAACAGAGTGACCTCTCCTGTAACTCACAATCTCCCTCCCAGTTCGCTAAACGCTCCACCACACCTATCACAGGCAGAAGCTATTGCCGCCCAGGGGGCATGACGTAACGTGGACCACTAATGTGCTGACAGTGAGCATATTCATTTCCCATGCCTTACGACACACGCGTCTCGTTATACAGAGATATCATTAAATATCAAGAATGCATCTTCAATTTATTAAGATATCCCAGATTGTGGGTAGTTTTCCAGACTTCAATGATTAGAAGCTATACTTTTCTACGTCAGCTTATTAACAGAGTGAAAAAATATTTCTGGTAGCTGAGCTTAATGTACTGTATAAAACAGAATTTAAAACACACAAGCTGAAACATAAACGTTATTCAAGTTCCGAACAACATGCCTCGTCCATCGTCCTACACTATCTCACATTCCTCAAAACCAATTCACAATAAAATAAAATCGCGTTAAGCTATAGTTCGATTTGCAGCTCTGTAAATCACATTAAAATTTTTCCGTAATTGCATCTATGTAGTTGTAGTACTTTCATTATTTCCAAGGTTATTTCATTTTGATTTGATGTGATTTGAGTAATCTGAAGGTGTCCACTGGATTTTACGGAAGTATGTCACTGTTGTATAATAACGTTTATGTTTCAACTTTCATATCCCTTTTTTACAATTGGCTTTACAGCGCACCGACACAGATAGGTCTTATGGCGACGATGGGATAGGAAAAGGCTAGGAGTGGGAAGGAAGCGACCGTGGACTTAATTAAAGTACAGCCCCAGCATTTGCCAGGTGTGAAAATGGGAAACCCTGGAAAACAATCTTCAGGGCTACCAAACCATTATCTTCCGAATGCAACCTCACAACCCCACGCCCCTAACCACACGGCCAACTCGCCCGGTGATTTTATGTCCTATCTTTTAGTTTATATCATAAATTATGCTCGACAGACACAAAAGCTTTAGTCAGTTGTTAATTAATGAATTACCTGTTCTAGGTCTCGTGCATGTTCTAAGGGGGTATTACTTTAGGGTATCAAGAGAGAAGACAACTATGAAATCAAAGGCGTGGATAAGATAACGTTGGCTTTCTTTTAAAACCTCGTATGTCTCAATGCTCTTCCTACCCATTATATTCCCTAAGACTAGTCATGCCTCCCAGCCACATATTTATATACAGTCCATCAGAACAATTTTCGTTGAGTTAATTTTCCTATGCTGATCTGTAAAGGAAAACGAACCTGAAATATATTATACTGTAGGAGTGGGTAAATTCGCCATGCAAACAACATCTCTACAATACGGTATGGTAAGGTCCATTTTGCTTTACATGTTCGCATAGGAAAATGGACACAACCGAAATTATACTGATGGACTGCATATAAATATGTGACTGAGAGGCGTGACCAGTCTTAAGGAAAATAATAGGTAGGAAGAGCATTGAGACATACGAGGTTTTAAAAGAAAGCCATCGATAACTATATTCATTTAAGAAAGAAAACAAAGAATAATTCAACGAAAAATTGTCAAAACGTTGTGACCACATGTCTGGCGTCAATGACCTTACTGTTATGATGGGACTGGACGATTTCAGAGTGCGATGCCTTGCTATTACTATAAAATACCTGAAGGGCCATTGTCGTAAAAACACTTTAAGTTAAACCTTAACCGACAACCATAACAACAACCTGGAAGTATTACTATTCGAATTCAAAAATTACCGTGGGTAAAGATTCCAATTGCTGAAATGCCTGAACATCATGAACTAATTTCCAAACATTTCTTAATTACGGCCATCCACTAACTGACGATCACACAGGACGAGCTACATGGACCCTTAATTGAATCTGAGTAACCTCCAATTAGCAATATGGACCGATTATCATCACCCCTTAATAGGAAAATAAGGTTGAACACACATGGTTGATGACCATGGTGTCCTTTCACTGAAGTTGAGTTAATTGAACGTGGTTGATGACCCAAGTAATCCTTCAGTGAGGTTAAGTTAACGTGATCAATGATCACAGTGTCCATCCACCAAAATAAAAATTAACTGAACGTGGTTGATGACCAGCGTGTCTCTCCAAAGCACACTGAGTTTAAGTACACTCGCTTGATGACCACAGTCTCACGATACAACTGTTATCCTATTAAATCCAATAAATGCATTTAATTATCAAACAACAACAGCAAATATGCCTTCCAGGTTAATTTCAGTGAATGCATGACTAATTTAACAAACGCAAACCAATCATAACTTTATCTAACCGCTGAATGAATATTCAACCAATACCTGATGGGTGGAAAACAATTATTTATTTTCAGGGATTACCTAGTACTTTTCAACAACAATTACATTCTTACAACCATCAATCAACAATACTTCTCTCTAACACATTTTGTTTCATTGGAATAGGTTTTCGTAATACAATCCGAAAAAGACCTGTTGAGAGAAATCTGTGTTACTACAGTGGCGAAGTAAATAAATAAATAAATAAATAAATAAATAAATAAATAAATAAATAAATAAATAAACCATGTCGCCATTATACTGCACCATTTAAAAGTAACCATAAATTAAAATATTTAAATTAGTCCGTCTCATGGCCACCCCTTTACTACAACACAAATGCAAAATACAACTGCACTAACATAACTCTGAATAAACCCGAATAATAAGAATTACACAACTAGATTTATGTACACTTTGTTTACCACTCGATGACATCCCTTGGACCAAATGGCTGGTTAATACACCATTCTATGGAATTCCATATGATGCTAATTCCATGTGCTAACTAGCAAACTCGCTCTCAGTTAGGGGGATTTGGCTTGCTGCGTGTCTTCACTAGTCCTGTATATCGTCGGCTTACTTCTAAAACCTCGTATGTTACAATGCTCTTCCTAACCATTATATTCCTTAAGACTGGTCACGCCTCTCAGCCACATATTTATATGCAATCCATCAGAACCTTTTTTCGTAGTGTTCATTTTCCTGTGCAGGCGTGTAAAGGAAAATGAACCTTACCGAATAGTATTGTAGGGATGTTGTTTTCATGGCGAATTTAAGCACTCCTACAGTTTAACGCATTTAAGGGACATACCCACAGGAAAATGAACACAAAGAATTTTTTTCTGATGGACTGCACATCCATATGTGGCTGGGAGACGTAACCAGTCTTAAAGGAAGAAAATGGATAGGAAGTGCATTGGGAGATACGAGGTTTTAGAAGTAAGCCATCGATATGGTTTCTCTATCCCAAGAACACTACCTATTCTCTCAACCATTAACCAACATCACAAACCATCGATATCTCTCCTATCTACAATAAAATAACTACAAAAATGAAAGAACGTCTCCTCAAATCTTACAATCTCATCTCAACTTCCATTGAAAGGCAACAAATGCACACTCGGGATGCAATCGCTGAGTGTTAAACTAACAAACTCGAATGACAAACTATTTAGTCCTGACGACTGGACTTACTAATGACTACACTCAAAATGTCGCCTGGGAAAGCAAATGATATTCAAGACAATATCGCATAATATAAATTCAACTCTTAACTGCTGTCACAACACGTCTTAAACATTCTGAAGCGACCGACTCTTCCTTGTGTGAAGAAAAAAAGTACTTCTGTTGATGCTGGCGAAAGTGTTCGTCTACCTAGAAACTCGCTGCCTCTTCAACACTTAACCAGATTCAAGTACACATTAAAACCTTCAAACGCCTACATAATTTTAAAAATAGCTAGGTTCCACGGTCTATCCCGTACTAATAAACGTACGTCTAATGAAACTGGTTGAATAAATCATGTGTTTGTCTCAATTACATAAGCTACTGGAGTTTACGAATGAATCTTCCCCTATCGTTTCACGTGGAATACAAACCTTGAATAACCTGCATTTCAAACCACCGGTCCTACTACTTTATCATCGGGTTCTGTACACCACAAACCCAATATCAATTACATTATTTATGGATATCCCAGATCTGGACATTACATCTGGTCTACCTGTCAGGAATACCTCTCATTCTCTCCGCCTCTTGGTCTCACAACCCAATGGATAAAACATCGATTCTTCAAATACAATACGGACAGTAAAAAACAAATTTCAAACATCCGAAAAGATCTCTCATTGAAACTACGACACTCCAAACCCACATACGACAACTCCAATTAGCACTAGAGCGAACCTTCGCCATAATACCACTACTTGACAAGAATTTCACAAGTGATCATTTCCAAAAGTAATAAAATTCATCTAACGGACATTCACCTCAGTGCGTCTCTTTACTCATTACTTTCCATTATTATTATTATTATTATTATTATTATTATTATTATTATTATTATTATTATTATTATTAAAATGACATGTTTACAGTCGCCCTTCGCCAGAATACGTTGAATAACACACTGAAATTCACAATTCGACCGCTAGCGCACACTCTACGTCGCTTGAACGAACTCCACGGGAATTTAACATTCCCCTTTCTGAATAAAAATATAATAGGAAATTCTACATAACCCAGAGGCATTTTTAACGCATGCACACATCGCAGAATTCCCCCATCAGTCACTTCCAATCCACAAATAAGTTATCAAACATGTAAAACTTCCACAAACGAAAATAAATAAGGCACAATACACGCACATTAGACAAAATAATGACATGGTTTATCTACATAGGACTACTTTACGAAAAGTTGCATATCGATGGCCTAGATTGAATACCTCGTATCTCAAAAAGTTCTTCCTATCCATTATTTCCCTTAAGACTGGTCACGCCTCCCAGCCACACATGAATATGCAGTCCATCAGAACAATGTTCATTGGGTTTATTTTCCTATGCTGGTGCGTAAAGGAAAATGAACCTTATAAAATTATACTGTAGGAGTCAGTAAATACGTCACGCAGACATACTTTCCTATAGTACGGGACGATAAGGTTCATTTTCCTTCACACGTCGGCATAGGAATAAAGAACACAACGAACATTGTTCTCATGGACTGCGTATTCATGTGTGGCTGGGAGGCGTAACCAGTCTTAAGGGAAGTAATAGATAGGAAGAACTTTGTGAGATACGAGGTTTTCATTCTAGGCCATCGATATTGCACAAACCTGATTGTAAGCCGGTCCCAGCACACATTTTTAGCTCACGGACTTCTCACTGGGTTTAGAAAGCCATCTTTAAATTACAGACATATTTTATGGAGACCTGCATCAATATATTTGCAATTCTGGTCATTCCTTTTTTTCCCTTTATTGCAATAGTAGTATAATATACGGGTTCGGCCGCCACCGCCACCTCCGGCTCTCGGGAGAGGCCTCCTCCTCAGCCAGTGGCCTCCTCCTCCTCAGCCAGTGGCCTCCCAGTGGCCACCTCCTCCTCCTCCTCAGCCAGTGGCCTCCCAGTGGCCTCCTCCACCTCAGCCAGAGGCCTCTTCCAGTGCTGCCAACTTAACCTAACTAGCGCGAGATAAACAAAGCCACGTGCTTTTTGACAGACAACAACGCACCGCTAACCTCAGTACTGCCATCTTGACGGGCCTAAACCTCAGTAGTGCCAACTTAACCTCACAAGCGCGAGGTAAACAAAGCCACGTGCTTTTTGACAGCCACGTGCTTTTTGACAGATTTGTAAACAAAGCCACGTGCTTTTTGACAGACAACAACGCATCGCAAACCTCAGTACTACCATCTTGACGGGCCTAAACCCCAGTAGTGCCAACTTAACCTAACTAGCATGAGGTAAACAAAGCCACGTGTTTTTTGACAGCCACGTGCTTTTTGACAGATTTGTAAACAAAGCCACGTGCTTTTTGACAGACAACAACGCATCGCTAACCTCAGTACTGCCATCTTGACGGGAATAAACCTCGGTGGTACCAACTTAACCTAACTAGCTCGAGATAAACAAAGCCACGTGCTTTTTGACAGCTGTCATCCGCCATCTTTAAACTACAGAGCGCTGTGCTGCCCTTTTTCGTCACCTGTCATCGGCAGTGCTGCCATCTTGGCGGGCCTAAACCTTAGTGCTACCAACTTAACCTCACTAGCTCGAGATAAACAAATCCACGTGCTTTTTGACAGCCACGTGCTTTTTTGACAGCTGTCATCCGCCATCTTTAATCCATAGAGCACAGTGCTGCCCTCTTTAGCTACTTACCTTTGAAATGTGGTGGCGGATAATTTGAAAAATGCTTTTTGACAGCAGCCATCTTGCATCGCAAACCTCAGTGCTGCCCTCTTTAGCTAGATACCTGTGGTAGCAGACAATTCCACGTGACAGCAGCCATCTTTGAGCACCGTGCTGCCCTCTATGTGGTGGCGGCAAATTCCACGTGCTCTTGTTTGGAAACAAACTCACGTGCTTTTTTGACAGCTACCATCCACCATCTTTAATCAACAGAGCACAGTGCTGTACTCTTTAGCTAGATACCTTTGAAATGTGGTGGCGGCAATTTGAAAAATTCTATGTGCTCTTGTTGGGAAACAAAGCCACGTGCTTTTTTGACAGCTGTCATCCGCTATCTTTAATCAATAGAGCACCGTGCTGCTATCATGCGGGCAATTTCGTCACCTATCACCCGCCATCTTTAATCTACAGAACACCGTGCTGCCCTCTTTATGGCTACTACCTTAAGCATGTAGTAGCGGGCAATTTGAAAAGTTCTGTTAGCTATCATCCGCCATCTTTAATCAAGAGAGCACCGTGCTGCCATCTTTAGCTAGATACCTTTGAAATGTGGTGGCGGCAAATTGGAAAATTCCACATGCTCTTGTTTGGAAACAAACTCACGTGCTTTTTGACAGCTACCATCCGCCATCTTTAATCAACAGAGCATAGTGCTGCCCTCTTTAGTTTGAAATGTGGTGGCGGCAAATTCCACATGGTCTTGTTTGGTAAACATAGCCACGTGCAGCTATCATCCGCCATCTTTAATCCAGAGAGCACCGTGCTGCCCTCTTTATCGCAGTAGATGTAAATTCGTCACCTGTCATACGCAGTGCTGCTATCTTTAGCTAGATACCTTTGAAATGTGGTGGTGGATAATTTAAAAAGAAAAATTCTACAGCAGTCCTCTCTCGACGCTAATTGCATAAGATGGCGGCTATACATGACTCCTTAAGGGTGCTTACGCAAGACGGCTGCTATACAAAGGTTCTTATGAGACGCCCTTGGGATGCTTGCGCAAGATGGTGGTTATACAAGGCTCCTTATGAGACACCCTAGTGATGCTTGCGCAAGATGGTGGTTGCTCTTATGAGGCGGCTTAAGGGTCCTTGCACAAGATGGCTAGAGACGCCCTAAGGATGCTTGCGCAAGATGGCGGACACAAGATGGCGGCTATACACGTCTCCTTATGAGACGCCTTAAGGGCGTGGCGGTTGCTCTTATGAGGCGGCTTAAGGGTCCTTGCACAAGATGGCTAGAGACGCCCTAAGGATGCTTGCGCAAGATGGCGGACACAAGATGGCGGCTATACACATCTCCTTATGAGACGCCTTAAGGGTGCTTGCGCAAGATGGCTGCTGCTCTTAGCTTAGAGGCTAACGTGTCGTGCTAGTTCGATTCATTAAATTTAGGGCTTAAATGCAAAATGTTAAATATCTCGAAAGCAGTGCACCGTAGAGCAAAACGGACAAAATTTTTCTGCCTAATACCTAGGTTCGTAGTATGAGGAACAAGAAAATCATAGTCTAATGATGGGATCAACGGTTCGGTTCCTACTTAGGCCCTTTGGCATTTGCTCTGTTTTAGCTTGTATTGAAGCGAGTCTTCGTAACATGATCAGGTTTAGCTATGGTAGAGAGTATAACGTGCCGTGCAGGTTCGATTCATTAAATTTGGAGGCTTAAATGCAAAATGTTAAATATCTCGAAAACGATGCATCGTAGAGCAAAACGGACAAAATTTTTCCGCCTAATACGTAGGTTCGTAGTATCAGGAACAATAAAAAACATAGTCTAATGATGAGATCAACGGTTCGATTCCTACTTAAGCCCTTTGCCATTCGCAGCTATCTATTTCTACAAGATGGTGGCTACTCTTATGAGAAACAAGATGCCTTGAGACGTCCTAGGGATGCTTACGCAAGATGGCAGACACAAAATGGTGACTATACATAGCTCCTTATGAGACAGCCTAGGGGTGCTCGCACAAGATGGCGGCTACTCTTATGAAGAAAGCTAGCTTAGAGGCTACTGCGCAAGATAACAGCTGCTGTTATGCATGTGGTGGAGGGCAATTTGAAATTCTATGTGCTTAAACAACAGAGCACCCTGCTGCCCTCTTTAGCTGAAATGTGGTGGTGGATAATTTGAAAAATTCTTTTGACAGCTATCATCTTTAAACAATGGCGACTATACATAGGCTGTTAAGGCCTTATCATTCTCCTCCTCCTCCTCCTCCTCCCCCCCCTCCTCCTCCTCCTTCTCTACCTCCTCCTCCGCCTCTTATGTCAAGGCATAGCTTTATATCGAACAAGTTTAAACCTGCATCGCGAAGGCAAGCGTGTGCAGCGATAACATTATTGCGCATGTTTAGAATTTCGAAACATAAGAAGAGTAGAATCAAACGCTGTACTCGATACGACATGTGATCAGAACATTGATTGATGCGTTCAGAAAACAAAATAAGTGATCAAGACTAGAATCGAACGATGTACTCAATACATCATGTGTTTAGAATATGTCAGGGGATACGCTTGTTCTAAGAAGATCAGATTGAAACATAACAAGACTAGAATAGAACACTGTAATCGATGTTGTTAACTTCAACATGTGATCAGAACATTGATTGATGTGTTCAGAACACAAAATAAGTGATCATGACTAGAATCGAACACTGTACTCGGTACAACATGTGATCAGAACATTGATCGATGTGTTCAGAACACGAAATAAGTGATCAAGACTAGAATCGAACACTGTACTCAAAACAACATGTGTTTAGAACATGTTAGGGGGTACCCTTGTTCTAAGAAGATCAGAATGAAACATAACAAGACTAGAATCGAACACTGTAATCGATGTTGTTAACCTCAACATATGATCAGAACATTTGTTTGACGTGTTCAGAGCAAAAGTACAATTTTGATGATTTGCGCAGCTAACTCGCTCGGTAAACGATGTGGCCAAAGTATAACTTCAAATTATTTACCTTCCATCATTCGTCTTGTGTGTAAAAATCAGTCGAACAAGCTATCGCATAAACATAGCTGAAAAAAAATCGTGATAGGGTATGGAACCCAGGGGTTACATCTTGTCAGAAGAGCAAAAAGGATGAAAGGACTCTTCCTCCTCCTTACCGCACATTCCTTGGCTAAAGGGCTAATGGGCTAAAGGGCTAATGGGCTAAAGGGCTAATGGGCTAAAGGGCTAAAGGGCTAAAGGTGCAACAACCTCGTCGATCGCTATCAGCAAGAACGCTTGTACTTTGTAGAAAATTAATCTTTATTTGTAAATGGTTTCATGTTCAGAACAAGGAATGGAACCTAGGGGTTACGTCTTAACGTAATAAAATCCCCGAGGTGCGATGAGTTACGTTTTTCGAACTAGTGTTTGGAACACTGAACTTTTCAAGATGATAGCAGAGAGTTTAGCAATGTTCTGTTGTTGGATTTTAAATTCCGCGCTACAGCATGCATAAGGTGGCAGCCTTGAGGTTTACCGCCGTAAAGATGGCAAGAGTGAGGTTAACAATGTTCTGTTGTTGGATTTTAAATTCCGCGCTATAACATGCATAAGGTGGCAGCCTTGAGGTTTACCGCCGTAAAGATGGCAGCAGTGAGGTTAGCGACGCTCTATTGTCCTTCAAAGTGAGGTTAATGTTCGTCAAGAAGACAGCTGTCAAAAAAGCACGTGGCTATGTTTACCAAACAAGAGCACGTGGCTGTGACGTCACGGTCACGTAGTATACCGCCTCAGCATGCAAAGTTTAATGTCTACAACTACGTAGTAAACATTCTGCTATGTTCACAAGATTTTTTACACATAACTATTCTTTATGCTTTAAGTTCATTCACATAGGCTATGCTAAGATAGCAGCACAAACACATGCGAACTTTGTACATTCTAATGGAATAAGTTTAGTACTATGTGCATCATGGATACATGATGTGTGTACGCATTTAAACTTGACTATACGTAATGCTGCTGCTTTGTTTACAAGATTTTTATACATTGCTATTCTTTATGCTTTAAGTTCGTGCACACACAAGCGATAGTCGTACGCTCTGGCAGGAGAAGTTTAGTACGACAGTCGATGCATACATTATCGATAGGTGATGTGTACACGCTTTAGAACATAGCTCATCTTTATGCTTTAAGTTCGTGCACATGGGTTTGGGATACACAAAAGCGATTGCTATATGCTCTAGCGGAAGAAGTCTAGTACGATAGTCGATGCATGTAAAATCGATAGGTTATGCTAAGATAGCAGCACACTTACATGATTTTAGCACAATCTAGTGGAAAAAGTTTAGCATGATAGTCGTTTCGTGCAAAATCATTAGGTAATGTGTAAACGCTTTGAAACAAGGCTATTCTTTGTACTTTAAGTTCATGCGTACAGGTTATGCTAAGATAGCAGCACAATCTAGCGCAAGAAGTTTAGTACGAGATATGCAAAATCGATAGGTGACGTGTACACGCTTTGAAGCATGGCTATTCTTCGTACTTTAAGTTCATGGGTATAAGTTATGTTAGATACCAGCACAATCTAGCGGAAGAAGTTTAGTACGAGATTCGATGCATGCAAAATCGATAGGTGATGTGTACACGCTTTGAAACATGGCTATTCTTTGTACCTTAAGGTCACGCGTATAGGTTATGCTAAGATAGCAGCACAATCTAGCGGAAGAAGTTTAGTACAAGAGTCGATGTGTGCAAAATCGATAGGTGATGTGTACACGCTTTGAAACATGGCTATTCATTGTACTTTAATTTAATGGGTATAGGTTATGCTAAGATAGCAGCACGATCTAGCGGGTGAAGTTTAGTTCGATGGTCGATGCATGTAAAATCGATAGGTCATGTGTACACGCTTTGAAACATAGCAATTCATACTGCTGCTCTGTTCCCAAGACTTTTAAGCATAGCTAACCCTAATACTGCTCTTAACGACGTCGAGCTAAGGATTGATTACGTGACCGTGACGTCACAGCCACGTGCTCTTGTTTGGTAAACATAGCCACGTGCTTTTTTGACAGCTGTCTTCTTGACGAACATTAACCTCACTTTGAAGGACAATAGAGCGTCGCTAACCTCACTGCTGCCATCTTTACGGCGGTAAACCTCAAGGCTGCCACCTTATGCATGTTATAGCGCGGAATTTAAAATCCAACAACAGAACATTGTTAACCTCACTCTTGCCATCTTTACGGCGGTAAACCTCAAGGCTGCCACCTTATGCATGCTGTAGCGCGGAATTTAAAATCCAACAACAGAACATTGCTAAACTCTCTGCTATCATCTTGAAAAGTTCAGTGTTCCAAACACTAGTTCGAAAAACGTAACTCATCGCACCTCGGGGATTTTATTACGTTAAGACGTAACCCCTAGGTTCCATTCCTTGT
The DNA here is from genome assembly GCF_040414725.1 of Anabrus simplex. NCBI lineage: Eukaryota > Metazoa > Arthropoda > Insecta > Orthoptera > Tettigoniidae > Anabrus > Anabrus simplex. Next base: position 348,535,834 of record NC_090266.1, on the reverse strand, counting down.
TCTGAACATGAAACCATTTACAAATAAAGATTAATTTTCTACAAAGTACAAGCGTTCTTGCTGATAGCGATCGACGAGGTTGTTGCACCTTTAGCCCTTTAGCCCTTTAGCCCATTAGCCCTTTAGCCCATTAGCCCTTTAGCCCATTAGCCCTTTAGCCAAGGAATGTGCGGTAAGGAGGAGGAAGAGTCCTTTCATCCTTTTTGCTCTTCTGACAAGATGTAACCCCTGGGTTCCATACCCTATCACGATTTTTTTTCAGCTATGTTTATGCGATAGCTTGTTCGACTGATTTTTACACACAAGACGAATGATGGAAGGTAAATAATTTGAAGTTATACTTTGGCCACATCGTTTACCGAGCGAGTTAGCTGCGCAAATCATCAAAATTGTACTTTTGCTCTGAACACGTCAAACAAATGTTCTGATCATATGTTGAGGTTAACAACATCGATTACAGTGTTCGATTCTAGTCTTGTTATGTTTCATTCTGATCTTCTTAGAACAAGGGTACCCCCTAACATGTTCTAAACACATGTTGTTTTGAGTACAGTGTTCGATTCTAGTCTTGATCACTTATTTCGTGTTCTGAACACATCGATCAATGTTCTGATCACATGTTGTACCGAGTACAGTGTTCGATTCTAGTCATGATCACTTATTTTGTGTTCTGAACACATCAATCAATGTTCTGATCACATGTTGAAGTTAACAACATCGATTACAGTGTTCTATTCTAGTCTTGTTATGTTTCAATCTGATCTTCTTAGAACAAGCGTATCCCCTGACATATTCTAAACACATGATGTATTGAGTACATCGTTCGATTCTAGTCTTGATCACTTATTTTGTTTTCTGAACGCATCAATCAATGTTCTGATCACATGTCGTATCGAGTACAGCGTTTGATTCTACTCTTCTTATGTTTCGAAATTCTAAACATGCGCAATAATGTTATCGCTGCACACGCTTGCCTTCGCGATGCAGGTTTAAACTTGTTCGATATAAAGCTATGCCTTGACATAAGAGGCGGAGGAGGAGGTAGAGAAGGAGGAGGAGGAGGGGGGGGAGGAGGAGGAGGAGGAGGAGAATGATAAGGCCTTAACAGCCTATGTATAGTCGCCATTGTTTAAAGATGATAGCTGTCAAAAGAATTTTTCAAATTATCCACCACCACATTTCAGCTAAAGAGGGCAGCAGGGTGCTCTGTTGTTTAAGCACATAGAATTTCAAATTGCCCTCCACCACATGCATAACAGCAGCTGTTATCTTGCGCAGTAGCCTCTAAGCTAGCTTTCTTCATAAGAGTAGCCGCCATCTTGTGCGAGCACCCCTAGGCTGTCTCATAAGGAGCTATGTATAGTCACCATTTTGTGTCTGCCATCTTGCGTAAGCATCCCTAGGACGTCTCAAGGCATCTTGTTTCTCATAAGAGTAGCCACCATCTTGTAGAAATAGATAGCTGCGAATGGCAAAGGGCTTAAGTAGGAATCGAACCGTTGATCTCATCATTAGACTATGTTTTTTATTGTTCCTGATACTACGAACCTACGTATTAGGCGGAAAAATTTTGTCCGTTTTGCTCTACGATGCATCGTTTTCGAGATATTTAACATTTTGCATTTAAGCCTCCAAATTTAATGAATCGAACCTGCACGGCACGTTATACTCTCTACCATAGCTAAACCTGATCATGTTACGAAGACTCGCTTCAATACAAGCTAAAACAGAGCAAATGCCAAAGGGCCTAAGTAGGAACCGAACCGTTGATCCCATCATTAGACTATGATTTTCTTGTTCCTCATACTACGAACCTAGGTATTAGGCAGAAAAATTTTGTCCGTTTTGCTCTACGGTGCACTGCTTTCGAGATATTTAACATTTTGCATTTAAGCCCTAAATTTAATGAATCGAACTAGCACGACACGTTAGCCTCTAAGCTAAGAGCAGCAGCCATCTTGCGCAAGCACCCTTAAGGCGTCTCATAAGGAGATGTGTATAGCCGCCATCTTGTGTCCGCCATCTTGCGCAAGCATCCTTAGGGCGTCTCTAGCCATCTTGTGCAAGGACCCTTAAGCCGCCTCATAAGAGCAACCGCCACGCCCTTAAGGCGTCTCATAAGGAGACGTGTATAGCCGCCATCTTGTGTCCGCCATCTTGCGCAAGCATCCTTAGGGCGTCTCTAGCCATCTTGTGCAAGGACCCTTAAGCCGCCTCATAAGAGCAACCACCATCTTGCGCAAGCATCACTAGGGTGTCTCATAAGGAGCCTTGTATAACCACCATCTTGCGCAAGCATCCCAAGGGCGTCTCATAAGAACCTTTGTATAGCAGCCGTCTTGCGTAAGCACCCTTAAGGAGTCATGTATAGCCGCCATCTTATGCAATTAGCGTCGAGAGAGGACTGCTGTAGAATTTTTCTTTTTAAATTATCCACCACCACATTTCAAAGGTATCTAGCTAAAGATAGCAGCACTGCGTATGACAGGTGACGAATTTACATCTACTGCGATAAAGAGGGCAGCACGGTGCTCTCTGGATTAAAGATGGCGGATGATAGCTGCACGTGGCTATGTTTACCAAACAAGACCATGTGGAATTTGCCGCCACCACATTTCAAACTAAAGAGGGCAGCACTATGCTCTGTTGATTAAAGATGGCGGATGGTAGCTGTCAAAAAGCACGTGAGTTTGTTTCCAAACAAGAGCATGTGGAATTTTCCAATTTGCCGCCACCACATTTCAAAGGTATCTAGCTAAAGATGGCAGCACGGTGCTCTCTTGATTAAAGATGGCGGATGATAGCTAACAGAACTTTTCAAATTGCCCGCTACTACATGCTTAAGGTAGTAGCCATAAAGAGGGCAGCACGGTGTTCTGTAGATTAAAGATGGCGGGTGATAGGTGACGAAATTGCCCGCATGATAGCAGCACGGTGCTCTATTGATTAAAGATAGCGGATGACAGCTGTCAAAAAAGCACGTGGCTTTGTTTCCCAACAAGAGCACATAGAATTTTTCAAATTGCCGCCACCACATTTCAAAGGTATCTAGCTAAAGAGTACAGCACTGTGCTCTGTTGATTAAAGATGGTGGATGGTAGCTGTCAAAAAAGCACGTGAGTTTGTTTCCAAACAAGAGCACGTGGAATTTGCCGCCACCACATAGAGGGCAGCACGGTGCTCAAAGATGGCTGCTGTCACGTGGAATTGTCTGCTACCACAGGTATCTAGCTAAAGAGGGCAGCACTGAGGTTTGCGATGCAAGATGGCTGCTGTCAAAAAGCATTTTTCAAATTATCCGCCACCACATTTCAAAGGTAAGTAGCTAAAGAGGGCAGCACTGTGCTCTATGGATTAAAGATGGCGGATGACAGCTGTCAAAAAAGCACGTGGCTGTCAAAAAGCACGTGGATTTGTTTATCTCGAGCTAGTGAGGTTAAGTTGGTAGCACTAAGGTTTAGGCCCGCCAAGATGGCAGCACTGCCGATGACAGGTGACGAAAGAGGGCAGCACAGCGCTCTGTAGTTTAAAGATGGCGGATGACAGCTGTCAAAAAGCACGTGGCTTTGTTTATCTCGAGCTAGTTAGGTTAAGTTGGTACCACCGAGGTTTATTCCCGTCAAGATGGCAGTACTGAGGTTAGCGATGCGTTGTTGTCTGTCAAAAAGCACGTGGCTTTGTTTACAAATCTGTCAAAAAGCACGTGGCTGTCAAAAAACACGTGGCTTTGTTTACCTCATGCTAGTTAGGTTAAGTTGGCACTACTGGGGTTTAGGCCCGTCAAGATGGTAGTACTGAGGTTTGCGATGCGTTGTTGTCTGTCAAAAAGCACGTGGCTTTGTTTACAAATCTGTCAAAAAGCACGTGGCTGTCAAAAAGCACGTGGCTTTGTTTACCTCGCGCTTGTGAGGTTAAGTTGGCACTACTGAGGTTTAGGCCCGTCAAGATGGCAGTACTGAGGTTAGCGGTGCGTTGTTGTCTGTCAAAAAGCACGTGGCTTTGTTTATCTCGCGCTAGTTAGGTTAAGTTGGCAGCACTGGAAGAGGCCTCTGGCTGAGGTGGAGGAGGCCACTGGGAGGCCACTGGCTGAGGAGGAGGAGGAGGTGGCCACTGGGAGGCCACTGGCTGAGGAGGAGGAGGCCACTGGCTGAGGAGGAGGCCTCTCCCGAGAGCCGGAGGTGGCGGTGGCGGCCGAACCCGTATATTATACTACTTGCAATGTTTTGCTTACATTTAAGAATCTGAAATAGAACATATAAAAATATGCCCTTTAATAATCTTCTTCACCCAATACCAGCACATGAAACCGAGTGACTAATTAACGCACGCACACGCTAAGCCGTGACCTCTTCTCTATCTTGGCTCAGCCTATTAAAGTTTATTAAAAGACAGACAAATAACGACACTGTCGTTATAGTACAGCAGTTAAGATAATTTTTAGCGCTGCTGAACCTCGCTAAATTGTAGACCACCTTCTTTCTGTCTAATGTGTTTAAAAATCGATGACCACTGCCAAAGCAGTATAATGTTTTCCCTTCAGCTATTACTTTGCCTAATAATATTAAAGACACCTTTTACAATTGACTAAATTCGTGTCTTGACTGGGAACAACTCGTCCCTCAGTCTAAGTCCACGCAATGCTCACCTTAGGTGACTGAAAAATATCTCAGGATCTTCTCGGAGCTTTTCTAGTTTGACGTGCAAATTCTGACCAGAGAATGAAACTCGGCTAGAGGCTGCTCTTGTGACATGAAAACGTACCTTCCCACCGATTTTTATGACGTGATATTTTACAAAATTTGCATTTCGTCCCCTCTTGGAACCTAACTGTTGAAATGACTCTTATAATAAACAGAAAAATACGTACATCGTGAATACGACCTCCAATTCTACCGTTCGACATGATGAAGACCATACAATTAGCTAATTTCGTTCATATCACTCCGCCACGTGTTTCGAAAATGCCCCTACCGTGAGAAAGAAGGATCGTCTCCACATGCTAAGCCCATGAATACACAGAAACCCAGCATTTCCTAAAATTCAAACTGGCGCTTTCACTAGACCGATGTATGGCAATTATAAAAATATGATTTTCTCGTCTCTAGGGCCTCTAAATGATGGGTTCAATATTAGCTATACATAACATACCGTTTCACACCGGAATATTGCCCCGAAAAGGGACTCTTTGACGTTCTAGTACTGTATATCTACTGATACGAATCTATTGAATTTATTCTTATATGGGAACTCGCCACTGAACCTCAAAAGCAGAATTATCTGTTTTTGGCTACACCGATACTGAGAGGTCTTATGGCGACAATAGGTTAGAACAGGGCTAGGAGAGGGAAGGATGTGGCCATGGCCTTAATTAAGGTACAACTCCCAGCATTTACCTGGTGTAGAAATTGGAAACCAAGGAAAACCATTTACGGGGTTGGGAACAGGGGGCTCGAACGCATTATCTCCAAAATGCATCCTCACGGTTATGGCGCATGACCCCAACCCCATAGCCAACTCGCTCGGTCATCCCAGAGCTGTGGATTAATCAAAGGAATCTAGTAAGAACAGTATTTTTAGAATATCAGGAGGATTGAGTGTGTTCCCAAGTTTTCGTTTCAAATTCTCCAATATTTTTTAATATTACGTTTTTTTTTTTGTTTTTTTACAATTTGCTTTACGTTGCACCGGCACAGATAGGTCTTATGGCAACGATGGAATAGGAAAGGCCAAGGAGTGTAAAGGAAAATGGAAAACCACTGAAAACCCTCTTCGGGGCTCCCGGATGCACGCTCACAGCTGCGCACCCCTAACCGCATGGCCAACTCGCCCGGTATATTACGTAATATTACGATGAAAATGCATTATATTGCATGAAATAGCTAGTTTCTAGTTCATCTTTAAATGCAGCAACAGTTTCGTCTGCTTTCTTTTAAAATTCGAAAACTTCAAAATTGGTTGTTAATACTGCATGACGTGTGAATAGTTAATTTATACCCACAGACCATTTTACTTTGAGATCACAAAGCGGATACAGTCAACATTCTAACTCAAAATGTTTAATTAATATTTGAATCGTACATCACAGAATTTGCTTTCCAAGTTCTAGAGCGTGAATATAATTGTTCATTTTAAATATACATTATCATGTGACTGCTCGATCTGAGATAAGATTGGCTGTGACATAAGATGTATGCATCATAGACTATGAACGTAGTGCAAGTTTTCAACAACATAAAACACATCATATGTTGAACAAAATGATATTAAGGATAATACCGAGCATGTGGCCGCGCAGTTAGAATCACGTAGCTATCAGCTTGCATTCGAGACATAGCGGGTTCGAACCGCGCTCTCCGCAGCCCTAAGATGGTTTTCTGTGATTTCCAGTTTTCAAACCAGGCAAATGCTGAGGTTGTACATAAATTAAGGCCACGGTCGCTTCATTCACATTCTTAATCCTTTTCTATCTCATCTTCACCGTAAGGCCTATCTGTGCCGGTGCAACGTAAACCAAATTTTAATAATAATAATAATAATAAGAATAATAATAATAATAATAATAATAATAATAATAATAATAATAATAATAATAATAATAATAAGAAAGTTCCTAGGAACGACGTTTCCTCTGACTCACGCCAAACAGCATGAAGTTCCAGGCCGCAGTTCCAGTAATACTGAAGAACAGATTCCCAAAACGGGGACATACGAAGTCTGAAGTTGTTTGTATTTATTGTATAAATGTATATGTTGTAATTATTTCTGTTGTAAATATTTGTAGATATATGTACCTGTAGTTTCATAATCAAGAGGGTGACTCCTTGCTTAGGCCGAGTCAGCCCATTATGTTACCGGCACAAGCCGAGCCTCCCTAAATTGATACAAATAATATTAATAGCATTTAATAATAATAATAATAATAATAATAATAATAATAATAATAATAATAATAATAATAATAATAATAATAATAATAATAATAATAATAATAATAATAATAATAATAATAATAATAATAATAGCATTAAGTCTGTTTTTACTTTCAACGGACTTGCCAGACGTTGAAGTGTCGGAATTTTGGTCCACGGGATTCCATTTATGTACTGGAAACCAATGGTTTCGTAGTTCAAATCCCGGTCACTCCGTGTGAGATTTGTGCTGGACAAAGCGGAGGCGGGACAGGTTTTTCTCCGGGTACTCAGGTTTACCCTGTCATCTTTCACTCTAGCAACACTCTCCGTTACCATTTCATTTCATCTGTCATTCATCAATCATTATCCCAGAGGAGTCCGACAGGCTTCGGCAGCCGGCATAGTTCCTATCTTCACCGCTAGATGGGGCTTCATTCATTCCATTCCGGACCCGGTCGAATTACTGGAAATATTCTGTGGATTTTCGTTTTCACTCTCCCTTGCAAATCATACCTTACGATATTTCTCTAATTTAATACACCATCCCGCTAAAAGACAGTCTTTTCATAGAGAAAATAGAATAAAGAAACCACACACACACATAGTACACAGTAAATAAGAAAGCATTGCTGTAAAAATGAATGCACTGTGCTCTGAATTAAAATTGCGACGCTGTAGTGGAGTACTTTGGTCTTCCTCGACGTGATTCTTAGCTGTCACTGATAAACCTTACTTTAATTTTAGTTTTGCATCTGTGAGGAATCACAGGAAAATATTCAAGGAGTATTGTTCATTTATCTGGACATAGCATAGATGTCTCATGAGGAGCAATGTTCGTCCAAGTTTCAGATACCGAGTGTTTAAATCCAACTCGAACACTGAAGGCAACAATGTTACGTGGAGCTCGTGAACGCTGTTTCTTCTTTTTGTTCCTTTAACTGACAATTCACTGAGGGCCTAGGGAGATTTTTGGCCGTCAGTTTGTGTATTCGAGTGTGTACAGGCCACTTTGAATTCTTTGTAAATACTGGTTTATAGTGCTGCATGTTTAATTAATTACGCATAATAACTTTGATAAGTTTCAGAGTATTTCTCTTCAATGCCTTTTCTCTTTGCTTTGACAGAGAGAGACCGTTGTAAGTTTTTTACTTAACCTTGTACCTTTTTGAATGGTCGCTGAGTAGTTTAGAAATAGTTCCCGTTTAAAGGGGGATCGTCCAGCCTCCAGTTGCTTTTGGTTTGGTACGTAGGCTTAATAGATTTCCTATTTCCTTGTAAGTCATATTATGTACAAGTTTTCTGGTCGTGTTTAGGAAATGTGCTGATTTGTTTGGAAGCTATGTTCACCTCCCTAAGACAGTTTGCTTCCAGATGGTTTCGATGTTTAATTGCTTTATATTTATCTTGTGTTCTACTTTTTTTAGAATTGTTTAATTATTATGAAGAAGATTTAAGCGCATGTTGATTTACAGGAATTTCTCTGTTTGACCTGAAATGAATCTTGAAAAGTTTTATAATAAGTAATACCTGTTGAACTTTCATTTTCATTATTTCGATGGCTTACTTCTAAAACCTCGTATCTCCCAATGCACTTCCTATCCATTTTCTTCCTTTAAGACTGGTTACGCCTCCCAGCCACATATGGATGTACAGTCCATCAGAAAAATGTTCTTTGTATTCATTTTCCTGTGGGGATGTGTAACGGAAAATGAACCTTAAATGCGTTAAACTGTAGGAGTGCTTAAATTCGCCATGAAAACAACATCCCTACAATACTGTTCGGTAAGGTTCATTTTCCTTTGCACCCTTGAATAGGAAAATGAACACTACGAACAAAGGTTCTGATGGATTGCATATAAATATGTGGCTGGGAGGCGTGACCAGTCTTAAGGAATATAATGGTTAGGAAGAGCATTGTAACATACGAGGTTTTAGAAGTAAGCCGACGATTTGAAGTATCTCTACCTGACCTGAGGCCTGTAGCCTTCTTCCTGTCATAATAATAATAATAATAATAATAATAATAATAATAATCAGTAATTATGGATGAATGAAAGCAAGAAAGAAAATCCATAGGGAATACTTTTGGGCCAGTCTGTATAAAAGGAATCTGGATGATAAAAATTTATCATGGGCTGTACCAACACTCAGAGAAAATCGCAGACATATTCAGGAAAAGACGTTCGAAATTTTACGGTCATATTCCCAGAATGAGTAATCAGAAATTGATCAAAAGATTTCTGAACCTTGTCCTATAAAGGAAAGTAAAAAATAATTGGTATTCCTCCGTTTATTTTCAAGGGATGCAGGCCGATGACCTTAGATGTTAGGCCCCTTTAAACAACAAGCATCGTCATTTCAAGGGATGCAAATATCAGTTACTGTATCCATTGGCGATAGTGTTCAATATGAATGTTACCTCTTCAATATGTCCTGATGCTTGGAAATATTCGAAAATTACTCGTATATCGAAAACTGGTGACCTTAGCTTAATCAGCAGTTATAGATCAGTGACTGTATTGTCAACTCCTGCAAAGCTATTTGAAAGTATTCTTTTTGAACGTATACTGAATCATGTAAAACCTATTATTTCTATTCGTCAACATGGCTTCATGCCAATGCGTTCTACCACCATAAATTTAATCCAGTTTTTAGAGTATATTTCAGAGCATTTGGATGAGGGAGGCCAAGTTGATGTAGTATTTACTGACTTCCAAAAAGCTTTTGACAAAGTAGATCATGATATACTTTTGAAGAAAATCGATTCATTGAATTTTTCTCAGGGCTTTTACTCCTTGATAAGATCTTACCTAGTTAACAGAAAACAATATGTGTGTTATAAAGGATATTCATATCACAATTTTATAGCCCATTCAGGTGTACCTCAGGGCTGAAATCCGGGACCTTTACTGTTTCTAATTTACGTTAATGATGTTGTAGATGTCGTGTCTAAGTCTTAAGTATTTCGTTTTGCGGGTGATCTGGAATTATTTTCTTCAATAAAAACCACTGATGTCTGTAAGAATTTACAAAATTATATAAATGCTATAACATTGTGGAGTAAAGAAAATAAATTACCATAAAATGTAAATAAATGTGTTAAAATGTATTTTACAAGATGTCGCCAGCACATCGTGTATACTTATAACTTCAACGGTTCCGTCTTGAAAACAGTCAAACAAAAGATGGGTTTAGGTATTCAGTTCAATATTGATTTGAAATTTGGAAGTAATATTGAATATGTAGTTAATAAAGCCCATAGGAATTTGGGTTGCTTATTTCAAAATTCGTTAAATTTTCAACGTACAACGTTATTTATTTTATACAACTCATTAGTACAACCGAAACTAGAATATCGTCGGCTTACTTCTAAACCCTCGTATGTAACATACTGCATTGTAGGGATGTTGTTTGTATGGCGAATTTACGCACTCCTACACTTTGATGTACAGTATTTAAGGTCCATTTTCCTTTACACGTCAGCATAGGAAAATGAACAAAATGAAATTTGTTCTGATGGACCATACATCCATACGTGGCTGGGAGGCATGTCCGGTCTTAAGGAAGATAATGGATAGGAAGTGCATCAGGAGATACGAGGTTTTAGAAGCAAGCCGTCGATATGGTTCTATTATCCGGAGTTCTTCAGACACTAAGTATATCAAATTAATTGATACAGTACACAAGCAGTTCTTAAAGTACGTGTACTGGAAACAGTCACACGAGTACCCGACATTTCTGTCCTACTGCACAATGTTATCACACTTTGGTGTTAAAACTTTGGAACAATGACGTTAAAAGCACATGATGTTATTTCTGTATAAAGTACTGAATAGTAAAATTAATGATAAAGAGTTACTGGGAAGTATACCATTTTACGTTCCTCGGAAGTCTGTCAGGTTCACGAATTTATTTTACATTAAGAAATGCCACACAGAGGCCCATAAGAATTCTCCTCTTAATTCTGAAATTTGAAACGTTATAATAAATTAAATTCTCATAATTTAAATATCTTTTTCATGAATCAAATCAACCTTGAATTGGCGTGTGATACTTTCCTATAATACACATACTGTTGAATATTATCTCCGTTTTCTGTACATGTCCTATTTCATTCTTATAGTTGTTCTTGTATTTCTCTTCTTCTATCATAATCCACAGTTTTTAAATGACCTATAAATTAAACACTTTATTTCTCTTTTAGAATATTATTTTGCATAATGTGTGATGTTTATATCGTACTCGTTTTAAGACTAATACTTTATAATTTAACTTTATAGATGAATGTGCTACTTTGTGTTGGCCACCACTGTAAAATAATAATTATTATAGTAACTGTATGTTATTATTGTATTACCAACTTTGCATTGTTTGGGAAGTTCACTGTATTCATTGTATTGTCTTTTTCTCAGTTAATGTTTAGTAGTGTGGCTATTAATTGTACTGTACTGTATATTGTGAATATTTTAATTGGGCGAAAACCTGTTATGTTCATCATTCAATAAATAAGTAAATAAATAAATAAATAAATAAATAAATAAATAAATAAATAAATAAATAAATAATCAAATCATATCTAACATCTGGGTGACAGAAACGTTACCTAGCGACTGGACCTCAGCTATCATCCACCCGTTACACAAAAAAGGCGACAAATCAGATCTCAATAACTACAGGGGGATTTCCCTGAATCCTGAATCTCAAAACCATCATCACTTACAAAAACCTAAGCGCCTCACCCTACGTGGCAACATTTGTTGACTTTCAGAAGGCCTACGACTCAGTAGATAGAGAGTCACTCTTCCAGGCACTTGCTGAACTGGGACTAGAAAACCTTGAATCTAGTGAAAGCAACTCTTACCAACACTACAGCCAGAATCAAATTCAGAGGGGAACTGTCCCAGAGCTTTGAGATCAAAACAGGTGTTAGACAAGGGGATGGCCTATCTCCAATCCTCTTTAACTGCCTACTTGAAAACGTCACTCGTGAGTGGACGAAAATGCTGAAGGATGATTCCGGATTGAGAATAGGCTACAAGAAAGACAAGTTAAAAGTCAACTGTTTAGCCTTCGCAGACGACCTTACACTCCTGGCATCCAGTGTGGAGGAAGCTATCCATCAACTATCCTCTCTCGACCACGCTGCAGCTGAGGTTAATGACTGCAGATCGATTTAATGGGTTCTGTAAATATGTACATTCATACGTACGGAAAAAACGTACATGTATGCATGCATACAAACGTACGTTCGTACACGCATACACAATCGTCACTGTACTGAAACAATTACTGTATCTAGCTTGAAATTAATTACTTCTCTCAATAATAAGTAGTGTACTTATGGAATAATGTTTCTGTAAACCGTGTGTATACTACTGCAGAATGGGAGGGGAAAAAAGTTAGTTTTTAGATAAGGGTGAAGATGAAAAACGAAATGGCGTATGCCTTTTAGTGTCGGGAGTGTCCGAAGACAAGTTCGGCTCGCCAGGTGCAGGTCTTTTGATTTGACACCCGTAGGTCACCTGCGCGTCGTGATGAGGATGAAATGATGATGAAGACGACACTTACACCCAGCCTCAGTGCCAGCGAAATTAGCCAATTAAGGTTAAAATTCCCGACCCTGTCGGTAATCGAACCCGGGACCCCTGTGACCAAAGGCCAGCACGCTAGCCATTTAGCCATGGAGCCGGATAGGATGAAGATCATTTGCAGACTTTCATTTCAGCAAAATGATATGTTAACTATCAATGCTTTGTACGTATTCAATGTTATCTTATTCTTAAGAAATAATACACACAAAATGGTAATCAAATGTAACATACATAATTATGAAACTAATGGATCAAGATAACCATTTTATAGTAAGTGTAATTAAACAATGTACTGAACAGGATCCATTTATGAAGGGAGTTACATTTTACAATAAATTTCCATAGGAAATAAGACTGTTGTCAGGCTTCATATTTGAAAAACATTACTTAGCTAAGAAAGTATTGAATTCACAAGGTGAATGTTGACCAATTTCAAAATGATCATGCATACAGGTTTATGTTATATATACTTAAACGCATGAAGCTTATGCCGAAGTATTTTTGCATCTATGCAGGAAATGCCTTTTTAATTTTCCATTTAAAGTTTTGTATTGCTTACATAAATTATTAGTTCAGTATTCTAAAGGTACACTTCAAAAATTTAAAATGTTACGTATGTAGCCTTGTTATGTACATTTCAAAAATATCACTTTATGTTATGTGAACTTAACATACGATGTATTGAAACCGTTCAATACCACGTTAATGGACATGTCATGAAGCCCAGTAAAACATTCGTGCCGTTTTCCGCATCATTCTATGAATTATTTGGTTGCAACAGCATTTTTAAGCCCAGTCTCGGATATGAACGACGCTGCACGAGGTCGGAGGCAAGAGCCCTAGTTACGTGTACATAAGAGGGAGAAGCTGTAAGTAAGCGCGACCTTGGTATTGCCACCTCTATCGCGCAAGAGAGACGGAATGTTGACGATACTCTTAGAAGGCTATTTGTGTCAGAAGGCGTGGTTAACATACAGTGTTTCAACTCAAGAACTGCATATTACCACCAGTTTCCCACCTAGTTTTTGGATACCAACCCACAAATTTCGCGAGCTAAGCAATAATAATAATAATAATAAAATTTCGTTACATGCCCAGGAGAAGTATATGAAAGGAATCGATAAACTCGGCCTAATTTACCGTATTTAGTAATGTAGAGATATGAGTTACTTCTCAAACGCAATCTTGATTTCGCATTTAGATAATATTGCAGTGATGGAGCCAGATGTCTTCGGTTTTGTTCGCGACACAGAGCGGGAAGTCCCCATTACCCTCACCATCACGCACCAAAATCTCAAAGAATGCTTTAGCATTGCCATGCGATTTGTATGAAAATAGATCAGTAGATAGAGGGTGTAAAGATCTATAATTTGAATATCCATTCGACTCTAGAACTTGGTTACTAGCGGAGCGATAGTGTCAAATTTGGAGAAGCGTTCCATTTCCAGGGCAAACTCCACCGATCTGCTATAAAAGGAACCTCATCTTGCCTGCCAATATCCATCCTATTCAAGTTATTGAGTCTATTCAGTCATAAGTTATTATGTGGCAGTCAGAGGCTTATGCATTTCAGAGTGCAGCCTAAGTGTTCTTATGTAGAGCTACACTTAGTGTGTTGTGGACGTGTTTGACACCAACATCAGTATTCAGTGAAGGAGTGAATACAAATAATATAATTTTCAGGCTAAATAAATGAATGTCATTTAATGACCGGATTACGTTATCTGCAAATCGTCAGAGCGCAGTGACATATTAAGCATAGAAAACGAATTATCATTGTGACATAATTAGCTCATGTGCAGTTATCATAATCTGTAAATGTCATAAATAAAATGTCGTCAGATCATCCAGGAATGTGTACCAAAAGTGAAGAGTGACGCTCATTGGGAATAGACACATTAGCGAATATATCTGTCTGTAACGAATGGGTCGCGCGTGGCGACCTTCAGACACTCTAATCGCTACTTGTGGTAGTCCATCTTGAGCTTATGGGTGGTTACCACCATTTTCGCATTATCCTGAAATCGGATAAACATTGATTCAAATAACCCGACTTCTATTTATTTTCGCATGTATGCGAGTGCTCCTCGAACCCAGGATATACATCTTCTAGAACGCGCCTTTGTGCCAGCAATATTCCTGAGTGGAGAGACAGTGTGGGACTTTCAGCGACTTGTAGGTAGCAGTTTCCAGGACATCATGGAGTCAACGCGGAGCCGGGTGAACCCAGGACCTTCTACTAGCGAGACGGCAGTCATGGATAAATAAATCCGTATGGGTATCGCCAGATGACAGCAGATTACACACCAAAATGACAAGTACATTCTACGATCTCTTAGCATGAAAATCCGTCAATGTTCCAGTAATATGTTAGTTTCACTTTGTAGACGAAGTCAGTAAAATGCATTTTGATTTCCCATATAATGTGTAGATAACGAGATGTACGAGTTTCAACGAGATATTGTTTTTTCTTATTAACTTTATTTCGTGTCTTCAATGTGATTATGGGTCAATCACAACATTTATTTTCGGTAGTCTGCTTGAACTAGTGTATAACTCCCTATAGATTGTATGTCTGTTTAGTGAAGCACTCTTAGACGGGGTGGATTTAAATAATTCGTTTAATTTCCACAATATGTCCAATTAAATTCAGATGTTACGAACTTCTTAAGTTCCAGCTATTAATTCGTTCAGGTGCTTCACAGTTGAAATGTGCATAACTACAGACGTCCTCCTTTAGTTTATCGATAGCCGCAGGCACTTAAGTGCGGCCAGTATTCAGTATTCGGAAAATAGTAGGTTCGAACCCCACTATCGACAGCCCTGAAGATGGTTTTCCGTGGTTTCCCATTTTCACACCAGGCAAATGCTGGGGCTGTACCTTAATCAAGGCTACGGCCGCTTCATTCCCAGTCCTATCCCTTTCCTGTCCCATCGTCGCCATAAGACATATTTGTGTCGGTGCGACGTAAAGCAAATAGCAAACCTTTAGTTTAAGGATCCTGTTAAGTGAAGAAGATACGATTTCTCGAGGTGCGAACAAATGACTTAAATAGATACGCGAGTGTCTGTAATGTGATAATTCAATCCATATTGCTGAGGGTCATCTACATATTTTAGAAGATATTAGAATAGTGTGAATATTAAGTACCAGTGTTTGAAATTGAGGACGATAGAAATGATAGATGAAATTGTGCAAGACGGAGAGATAATGATAATAATAATAATAGACAGGCTACAACTGAATGTTGCTGAGGCATTAGATAAAATGAATGATACATGAATAGTGCCCGTAGAGGTGCGCGTACACACTCCTCAGCTGTTGGAGCTGGAACGTGTCTTCGAGATGAGTGATTTATGGCTTCAGAATAGAGGGGGATAAAGTGTAATTCCAGACTCTCAGATGTTTTGTCTCGTTAGGTATATGCCTGCCGCTTGCAGGCCTGTAAATGGCAAAGATAACATTGCTCCTTTCAAACACCGTATGCAAATATTCAAGTGCTTAGTTATTTGTTTTCGCAAAGTTATATATTCATTGAGCCAGAGTTGATGTATTCCCTCCAATTGGGGTATTTAAATAAAGTCGTATTAGGGATTTTCAGATAGCACCTCGAAGCTAAGACGGCGTGGTTCGACACCCGACTGGTATCGAAGTCCTTGTCTCGATAACAGAAGACCTTTAAGGGGTCACAGGTTCCGGAGGGCATTAAGTTGTACAGGGATAATGCTGCACCATATTTATGTGTTATTGTTTACGCTGTGTGTAAATTGCATGTTGATTAATTAGTGGAGTTACAGGCTAACCAACGTTGAAGTGTCCGCATTGTATATATTAGCATTAAGTTTACTATCCCGGAGATACATGATACTCGGTAGAATAGTAATGTTGATCAAGTGGAAGCAATACAATTTGACAATTTGGAAACAGCAGTGTATATAAAGTTAAGCAGCAGACTTCTGATGGAGCGAATTCTGACTTCAACAGCAGGAAAACCCCAGGTAAGGAAATTCAATGGTTAATTGTCGGAAGTAATTATAACATGTGCTGACGTAGACACGAAACTAGTACGTATAATGAATCTTCCTAGTGAAGTGGTCAATGAACGCGTGGCAACTTATTTCAGTAAATATAAGAATGTTAGGGAAATTCGTAACGAAAAATGGTCTTCTACGTACACATTTAATATATATAGTGAAATTAGAGCTATGCGTATCGAATTACAAAGTTCTATCTGGACAATAGTGACAATTGATGGATGAAGAGCTCAGGTAAATTATGAAGGACAATCAAAAACATGTTATTATTGTAGAGGCAATGACCATCTCCGACAAGACTGTCCGACAAGGCGAGGAACAAATTCGACCGGTGAAACAGGACCTAGGCTGACGATTCAAGTAGTTGCAGGGAACTCCACTGACCCATCTCTCGCGAGCGACACAGTTTTAAACACAGGTAGGAGCGACAAGCCGGAATCACAACAGGTTATAGGTCTTGAGTCCCAACATGAACAGCCCAGCCCGGTTCATAAACAAGATACACTAAACGAAAATCAGGTTAACACAACGCAAGTGGAGATTCATCCCCTACCGAATCACATTGTAACACATGGCCAAGGCAACTCAGTCGATGTGCACGGACCAGGAATAGATCCACAACGAGCTCATTCCGAAACTGTAGGACTGGAACAATCTACGGATCACATTCAAGTTGAAGAACACTCATCCCACCCTGAAACAAATGTCACTGAACCTACGAGAGGAAACGGAATTATTAATTCTGAACTCGTAAATACAGAATTTGACGTAAGCAGTTTGTTGGCAGAATAGTTAAATAGTTCTAGTAACCCTAACACTAGCAATCCTTCGAAGGAAGGTATGGAACTAGATACCGATGATAGTAACACCACCGAAATTTTGACAGGTCCTAATAAGAGTCCTAAACAGCTGTGGTCAATTGACCTTGAACCCTCGCCTCATACTCTGCTTAATGACACTAGTGAAATTCCCTCCAGTGAGATTGTTCCGCCAGAGAAAAACGCTACAAAGCTAAAAACTACCCATTCCAAAAAGGTGGCATCCATAAGTCAGTACAACCTTATATCAACCCAAAGGATCCTCGAAGACAAGAAGGGAGGATAGGTGAGAGACGGTAGTATGACAATGTCTATCAGGTCAAAGGGATCAGCAGTTACTTTTAGTAACAAAATGAATGTTAGCGAACATTCCTCATGCTTTCGACGTACACTATAATGATCTTAAACATTGACTGTATATGGATATCCAGCAAGCAGTAGCTTCTTAAGCAATTAATTCGTGATCAAGATGTTGATATAGCATTGTTACAGGAGGCTGCTACATATGATTTAATTAATATATTTGGGTATGAAAGAATAGTAAATATCAACGAGACCAGAAGCGGTACATCTCTCTCTATATATAAATGATACAATTCCCCATACAGATCCCGTATTTCCTCCTAGTTACCGTGGTAAGTTTCAACATAACAGGAATTCTAATTGTAAATATTTATGAACCTTCTGGTTCTCAGGCGAGAACTGAAGGATATTACTTCTATACGAGTGATATCATACATATAATTAAACATCATAGGCATCGATTAGTCTGGTTTTAATGCAGTTATCAACGCAGGAGATCAGAGAGGGAGTTTCCATAACTGTATAGCAATATCAACCCTAGTGATAGGGCTCAAACTGATAGACACCTTTGAATTACAAGCATCATCCGACCTAGGCTATACATATTTTTGCGCTACTGGAGCATTGAGATTAGATCGAATATATGACAGTCAATGTCTGCAAGAGTATGCTGGGAATGTTGATGTGTGGTTCGTCGAATTTTCAGACCATGCAGCATATATATCGTCCCTGTTCTGCCAAAAGGGCGAATCAATTATTTCCCTTAAGACTGGTCACGCCTTCCAGCCACATACATTCCTTCAACATGGTACAGTAAAGTTCATTTTCCTTTACACACGCGCATAGGAAAATGAACTCAACGGAAATTGTTCTGATGGACCGCATATCAATATATGGCTGGAAGGCGTGACCAGTCTTAAAAGAAATATTCGATAGGAAGAGCATTGTCACATTCGCCCTTTTGGCAAAACAGGGACGATATGTAAAATAAAGCAATCTCAGTTGGGAGTAGCTCGGGGAATGGGTGTGTGGAAACTCAATGCGAATATTCTCAACAGTGGAGAACTGAAGGAATAGTTTTCTGTGCAGTGGCAACTATAGAGGAAACATACTTCACGTTATAAAACGAGAGTTAAGTGGTGGTTATTTTATGCAAAGCCCAACGTAATCACATTCATGAAACGGTTTAGTGCTCATCATAATCGACAAATAAATCATATATCCAAATTGCTTTACCAGTGTTTTACGTCAACTGTACAGGGAAGATCCTAGACCCCCATCAATGTATCTCCGGATCAAAAAGACAAGAGCACTTCTCCTCAGATTATACACACAGATGAATGAAGGACTTTAAATGCAAGCAAAAGACCATCGAAATAATACTGATGAAATGTCTGAAACGTCATAATTCTACCATCCCATTCGCGAGAATAAGCGAGGCAAAAAAACTATACTTCGGAACTTACATCGTCACGTTGGGAGTCTTCCAGTGATGTAAATATCATAAAGAACACAATTGAGCATTACTTTACACAATTGTATGAAGAAACTAATATGTCCTTATTGGCAGCAACGATGCCTCTATGATTCTGTTAGAGGAAGACTCAACAATACTATCTTATCGAAGAATTGCAGGAAGAAGACATTTATTAAGCCATACAGCGAAGTCTGCATAACAAATCCCCTGGAGTAGAAGGATTTGGAAGAGAATTCTACTAGTTTTGGCGAGTTATCAAGGAAGACCTTACGACAGCTTTAAATGATGTGTTATATTCAAGACAAAATACAAGTTGCTTAAACGAGGCATTGATTGTACTGGTACCAAAAAGCCCAATCCTAAATGTATAGAAGATTACAGACCAATTACTCTGTTGAACTTCGATTGCAATTTACTCACCCGATGTCTTAAACATCGAATGATATTCCTTATATCCGATGCTTGAGGTGCACACCAATCGTGTGGGGCTCCTGGTAGAAGCATTATATACTCAGTATGTGCAATAGGAGACATTATCAGTGATTGTAGGGTAAGAAGGCAATCTAAACAACTAATATCTTTAGATTTCGATCACGCGTTTTTCAGAGTGAATCATACCTATTTAATTGATGTTCTACGTGGAACGGGACTAGACATTCAATTTATTAATATCCTTACAACTTGTACTTCAGGGAGGATCTAAGAAAGTCCAATTTAATGGTTTTTCACTAAGGCAATTGCCATAAATATAGGAGTACAACAAGGATGTCCGTTATCTGTGTTAGTATTTGTCCTATCTCTTGAACCGCTATTGAGTAATTTAGCATGTTTCCGCGACAGAGATATGATATAAATCCTTGCCTTTGCTGATGTTGTTACTATCATTGCGGACCGCAGAACAAACACACAAGATATTCAGAAACTATCTGTGACAACTGCAATATATCTGGTGCAGAGCTAAATGTTAATAACCGGGCGAGTTGGCCGTGCGCGTAGAGGCGCGCGGCTGTGAGCTTGCATCCGGGAGATAGTAGGTTCGAATCCCACTATCGGCAGCCCTGAAAATGGTTTTCCGTGGTTTCCCATTTTCACACCAGGCAAATGCTAGGGCTGTACCTTACTTAAGGCCACGGCCGCTTCCTTCCAACTCCTTGTCCTTTCCTATCCCATCGTCGCCATAAGACATATCTGTGTCGGTGCGACGTAAAGCCCCTAGCAAAAAAAAAGTTAATAAATCGTGTTTGTTAAAATTAGGAGCAAGCCGTCTACGTGATAAACCTTTGTTAAACTTGGCAACGGTGCAGAAGGAGGTAAGAATCTTAGGACTTAGTTGTTTTAACAGTATTCACAAAATGATCCAGCATAACTGGGTCAAAACAGTGAATGGGATACGCGGACTGTTACTATGAGAAAATTACAGGAATCTATCATCAATGCAGAGAATTCAGCATATCAATACATACATAAACAGTAAACTGGAATAAATGGGTCAAATCCTACCTCTGCCCCGGGTATCAGATATTAATAGAATGTCTGCTATAGGATGGTACATCTGGCAATGTTCAATCCTAAGGGTGAATCGTGACACATTAACTCTGTCAAGACCCACTGTGGATTAGGACTCTAGGATATCAAGAATCATGTGACATCCTTATTCCTCAATCGACACATAAGATTCCTTATTGGTAAAAGTTATCCGTATTCTCAAAAATTTCTCCGGCAGTGGTGAAGTTTACAGCAGATGCCAAACCCTCCCCCTTTCTATGATGTGATAAATTCGCCCCTCTGTTTGAAAAATGAAATGAGCTATCTATCACAAACTTTTATGAACAATAACGTGACATCGAAAACAATCTATATGTTTCTTCAGCGTAGCCAAATGTAGCTCAAAGGATTCAGCAGTCTATTCTGGTATGCAACTAAAGCCGCATCTGGAAGAATATTAAACATAGGGTCAGTGGCGGCGCGTTGATAAAGCGTCTGGGGGTTCACTGCTGTCGGAAATAACGTGTTGAGATTTATTGTTACTTGATGTTTACATAGATGTAAAGTAGTGACATTGCTTGATTAGAAACGCGACTTTCCTTTAAAGGGACATGGCTACAACTCGAAGAAGTTACCAAAATAATGAAGATGAAGGACAGAGAATATGATGTGCAATTACTTAAAGCTGATAAAATTTTCTCTGATTTTGGAGACGTTGCTTGTGTACAAATAAGTTCTTCAAGAACGACGTAGGCAGACTACTGTTGTTTATGTATTGACGTATTTTGCTGCTTACTTTTATAAAAACACGTATTGCTAATGAAAGGCTCCAGGGGCTCTCAACTTGGGAGCGTGGGTTGGCGACCACGGGGCCCTTAGCAAGGTCCTGGCATTGCTTCCACTTACTTGCACCAGGATCCTTACTTTCATCTACCCTGTCCGACCTCTCTTGATCAAGTCTTGTTCTTTTCCGACCCCGACAGTATTAGAGCACTCGAGGCCTAGAGAGTCCTTCATTTTCACGCCCTTCGCGGCCTTTGGCTTTCTTTGGCCGACACCTTCATTTTCGAAGCGTAAGATTCCTTCCATTTTTTCTTTATGATTAGTGTTATATAGAGGACTAACTGATTAACCCGTGCTTCGCTGCGGAATTCTTGATTAGGTAGTGTACACGTTGTGAGTAAGATTGTATTAAATTGCATAGTTCTCAACATTACTCCAGAAACGCGACGGGAAATTCACCATACGTCTTTTCTCATGGAAGACTGGTTTAGGGAATTTTCATGTTAATGGTAGGCCCTGTTGCCTACCATCAGTTACAATCAAGTTGTAGAATTTTAATTATAATGGCAGACACTCACTCTCCATATGCCTTTTTACAACATCAGAAAGAGTGGTTTTCCCAACTGAAATCAACACATATCATTATAATGGCGTCAGTAGGAATGTTGCGATTAAATGAAAAACCACACATTTTCTCACTTTTAACGAAATGTACTACGCTTCCACTCTGTTATTATTCTGTTAAGTTTGCACACTGAGCATTCCAATCAGCGTCTCAGAGTAGGGGTCGAATAGCCGGAATACTGTGATGAACCAGTGTGTTACGTACCAGCAGTATCAGAAAATGTAGAACCAGAGGAATGGCATGCTAAAGAAGAAAGTTATCCAACTCCCTAGCTACTTCCCGCCAATATTCAGACAGGCCGTCATACTAGGTACGCAGCAGTAGCCCCATCTATCGAAGATGAGTGGCAGCATAAACGACAAAGAACATCACAACAAACAATGGTCCATGTAATGTTATTATTGATCGATTTCATGAGCTTTCGATATTGTAGGCCCCCAGATTTAGTTTCCTTCCGGTCTGAAATACTACTATTACCGTCGTCGGTACGGTAAAACTGAATAAAACATAAATGATCGGAAATGGTATTCTCTATAACTTTTTTACGTAGTACTTTTCGATACGACCAAGAACATACAAAAAATTATATTTTTGGCGCCTTCCCCTGAACTACCATTTCGTCCAGGGTGAATAAAATTATTTAGAGCCTAAACTGTAGTTTCTTATTCCCCGACTCTACAGACCGATTTTCATTAAATTCTGTTTATCCATTATCTTGTGGCTCGGTGATGATATGGACTTAGCAACAAAATTACAAATTAACGAATATCTCTGTTATCATATTCTTAACGGCAAGAATGTATAAGACATAAATGATCGGAAATTTAATTCTATATAACTTTAGGTATGTAGTAATTATCGATAGGACCGCTAATAGCATACATATTTGAGAATTAAATTTTAGGCCTTCCCCTAAACTTCCATTTCACTCAGCGTTAATAAAATTATTTACGGCCTAGATTGTAGTGACTTATTTTCAGCCTTTACATACCGATTTTTATTAAATTTTCTTCAGCCGTTTTCTCATGATGCGTGTACATACATACAGACAGACAGAAATTACGGAAAACGAAAAAGTGCATTTCCTCGTTACTGTGGACACGACCGTTACAGACATACAATTCTTTTTAAATTCTCAGCTATGTACAGACAAAACTCTTATTTTATATATAGATAGTTGCCTAGTTGTATTTCCTGTTAAAACAATAATGGCCATCACCACTTACAAATGAAACGACTCATTAATTACAAAAAGACAAGCTACGAACGCCTGTTGATTCTATACAAAACGTAGTTACCAAAATATTCTGGCTCAATGTGGTTAATTACATCAGAACTGCAAAATCGTCAAATTAAAACCCCTCAAAAGCCTACCACGTACGGCAAGGCCTGTCTACTGCATACGGCAAACTTTAACCGCGCTGTAACAGTGTTTCGGCTAATTTCGGAACTGCTCGATGTAACTCGTGTCTATCGCTGGTCCAGTCGCCAGCGATTCCTGGGCTATGTTTTCCCTGCTCCTCACAGCCCCTCGCCTTGTGCACCCTCCTTACGTCTCACTGCCCCGCTACCGCAGTCATGAAATTGAACCTCTCCGCTGGTTCCGAAGAGCAACAGAGTGCTGATGTCAAAAATACCGCTACGCGCGTGGATATACAGAGCATGTTAAAGGAACAGGCTGTAATATACCATTTTACATAGACTTATTAATTTCTAGGGGGTTCACTGAACCACTGAACATATAGCACGCACCGCCACTGCATAGGGTTATTCCTCTTGAACTTCGAGCAAATTGGTATATAGTTGTTCATGACAATGTGCCGACAAATAAAAAACTGTATAGCGTTCGTATGGCCGAAAGTTCACTATGTACTGTGTGTCGCAGAGGAGAAGACACTATTCTCCACAGTCTGTATATGTGTACCCGTGTTACGAAAACTTGGCGATACGTGACGTACATCATCAAACGGGCTGCTCGATCCCGACCACCGGAAAACTTAAGCTCATTTTACATCTGTGCTAGTGTTAGTGATTGCAATGTACGTGCATATAGTGTTAAAGACCCATCGAACATCGAACTCTCGACACCATAGTTTGTCCAGATATCCAAGATGGTATAGGTCAACTTTTATCGTCACCAAAGCTAAATATGATGGGGAATATAGTCCTTTATTGTACTCAGTAATGGAAGACTTCTATACTGAAAAATATGAATAATTAAGAAAAATATTTAATTTAATCTGTCTTTTGTAATTCACTGAAATGTATGTTAACGTTCTGGCTCTGTAATACCAAAAAGAGTGTAGTGTTATTTTTATTTATTTATTTATTTATTTATTTATTTATTTATTTATTTATTTATTTATTTATTTATTTATTTATTTCTTAATCTGTTTACACTCCAGGGTTGGCTTTTCTCTCGGACTCAGCGATGGAACCCTCCTGTACCACCCAGGTCAGTGTCCTGGAGCGTGAGACATTGTGTTGGGGAATACAACTGTGGAGGATGACCAGTACCCCACCCAGGCGGCCTCACCTGCTATGCTGAACAGGGGCCTTGGTGGGAGATGGGAAGATTGAAAGTGATAGACAAGGAAGAGGGTAGGAAGCGGCCGTGGTCTTACGTTAGGTACCATCCCGGCATTTGCTTGGAGGAGAAATAGGAAACAACGGAAAACCACTTCGAGGATGGCTGAGGTGGGAATCGAACCCACCTCTAATTAGTTGACCTCCCGAGGCTGAGTGGACCCCTCTGCAGCCCTCTTACCACTTTTCAAATTTCGTGGCAGAGCCGGGAATCGAACCCGGGCCTCTGGGGTGGCAGCTAATCACACTAACTACTACACCACAGAGGCAGACGCTATTTTTATTTATTTAACTTTTATTACTTTCATCATTAAAAAATTTAATGGCGCATGGCTTTTAGTGCCGGGAGTGTCCGAGGACATGTTCAGCTCGCCAGTGCAGTTCTTTTGTATTTGACTCTCGTAGGTGACCTGCGCGTCGTGAAATAATAATGATGAAGGC
This sequence comes from Anabrus simplex, assembly GCF_040414725.1. Classification (NCBI taxonomy): domain Eukaryota; kingdom Metazoa; phylum Arthropoda; class Insecta; order Orthoptera; family Tettigoniidae; genus Anabrus; species Anabrus simplex. Next base: position 348,510,779 of record NC_090266.1, on the reverse strand, counting down.
GACACATACACCCAGCCCCCGTGCCAGCGAAATTAACCAATGATGGCTAAAATTCCCGACCCTGCCGGGAATCGAACCCGGGACCCCTGTGACCAAAGGCCAGCACGCTAACCATTTAGCCACGGAGCCGGACTATTTTAATCATAACTATTATACAGTATGATTCAGCAGCCCCTTCCAATATCGTTTGCTGCAGCTCAACTAGCGTGCACGTGGTTTTAGGGGTGCCATTCCCCTGCAAGCGTACTGTATGGTATTAAAGTTGAACACATTTTGCACAAGATTATGATACCTAGCGAAGTTTTACACCATCCGTTCGCAAAACATGACGCCTTGAAATAATGTAGCAACGTTCTTTTACCATGTAACTGTGTTAATGTGTCGTGCCCCGTGACCGGGTGTAACGAAGAGGGGAATCAATGCATAAAACTAGGTAACAGTGTAGTTACCGGATGGCGTGTGTACTCTGCTCTCGTCGTACTACCAGCAGGTTTCTAGCAGTGTAGAGTATCGAATGTGGTTTAGCATTCACCTAGCAATGGTCGGACTCTGTCAGCGGCGGTTCGAATCGTCCATCGTTCAAATATCTATGCATCGGTATGATGTTTCAATACGTAAACACAGGCTCACGTTTGCCACATTCAAACAGTATAATGACGCTATTATTCATCTTATGCCATGCACATACTGCACTGGTTAGGGCCTGAATGTACTGTAAGTTCTGCTGTAATTAGGCATGTTTTCCACAGAGGAATACATAGACATGCTTCTCAGCAAGGGAAAACGCATGCGAGGAACTACGTCTGTACCATGAACGGTATCCAACAGGCGGCACCCGGCTGCAACGACATTCCGCTGTGTTGAAAGACGCCTAAGGACAACAGGCGTGATTTCAAACCATCCACCAGTCCGCGATAGGCCCGTCGCATCGAGTGGAACAGATTATGCCATTCTGGAGGCATCTCGTAATAATGCACACATCACCACAAGGGCGATTGCACCAGCCAGCCGTCCGTCTGGCGAATACTGCATGAACATAAATTTCACCCAAACTATCTGGACCTACACCTAGAGCTCATGGGTGGGTTTCGAAGCTCGAATGGAGTTCTTTCGGTGGCATATCTTGTTCTCGGACGAATCGCGCTTCCACAATAACGGGAACGTCAATCTCCACAACATGCACTATTGGAGTCCGTACAATCCTCACTGGGTGAAACAGGCGGCCCATCAAGTACGATGTGTGGTGAGGAATCGCCTGATTAGACCTTATTTCTTTGAGGGCCATTGGACGGGCCAACACTACCTGCACTTTTTGCGCCAGGAACTCCCATGGCTGCACGATAGTTTGACGATGTGGGTGCAACGGGATGGAGCTCCGCTACATTGTACTTTGCCCGTTCGTAACCATCTGAACGAGGAACTGCCAGGGAAATGGATAGGACGAGGAGGCCCTGTTCCTTGGCCAACCAGATCTAATAATAATAATAATAATAATAATAATAATAATAATAATAATAATAATAATGTCATTTGTTTTACGTCCCACTAACTTCTTTTTCGGTCTTCAGAATCCCCAAGGTGCCGGAATTTAGTCCAGCGGGAGTTCTTTTACGTGCCAGTAAATCTACCGACACGAGGCTGACGTATTTGAGCACCTTCAAATACCACCGGACTGAGCCAGGATCGAACCTGCCACGTTGGGGTCAATAGGCCAGCGCCTTAACCGTCTGAGCCACTCAGCCCGGCCACCAGATCTCCGGGTTTAACGATTTTAGACTTCTTCTTGTGGGGACATTGGAAGAACGTCGTTTACACTCAACTACCGGAAAACTCCGACCAGCTCTGGCAACTCATCACGGACGCCTGCCGAGTAATTACACCTGGAATGCTTCAGTGCGCAAGACGATCTATTGAACTCCTGGCCCAAATGTGCATAAACCAAAACGGTAATCACATCGAGAATTTGCTGCGATAAAACATTATCCGGGCAGTTGTTTCTCTATTATTTCCGGTCTGTATGCGTCCGGCCTGCTAACTACTCGGCCCTTCTTAGGGCCACAAACACATTCATTCACACACAATTTGCATGAAAGCGGGTATACATTGCGTGCGGTACGTATTAAACAAATATTTTAAAAAATTGTAACCTTCGCCCTGGACTCGAACCTCCCACCGGACGTACAAGCCCGCTATGCCACGCCTTTATCAACTACACCGCGGTTCTGTACGTCGCGCTTTGCAGCTTGTAGCAAGTATTAGGGTTAGTGCGGTCACAATATCAATTATGTGTTTCGTCGGCGTCTCATGTTCATATGATCTAGAAGACACACGCATGTCTTGCAGTGTTTAATCATCATCATCATCATCATCTGTTTACCCTCCAGGTTCGGTTTTTTCCCCCGGACTTAGCGAGGGATCGCACCTCTACCGCCTCAAGGGCAGTGTCCTGGAGCTTCAGACTCTTGGTCGGGGATACAACTGGGGAGTATGACCAGTACCTCGCCCAGGCGGCCTCACCTGCTATGCTGAACAGGGGCCTTGTGGAGGGAAGGGAAGGTTGGAAGGGATAGGCAAGGAAGAGGGAAGGAAGCGGCCGTGGCCTTCAGTTAGGTACCATCCCGGCATTCACCTAGAGGAGAAGTGGGAAACCACGGAAAACCACTTCCAGGATGGCTGAGGTGGGAATCGAACCCACCTCTACTCAGTTGACCTCCCGAGGCTGAGTGGACCCCGTTCCAGCCCTCGTACCACTTTTCAAATTTCGTGGCAGAGCCGAACCCGGGCCTCTGGGGGTGGCAGCTAATCACGCTAACCACTACACCACAGAGGCGGACTGCAGTGTTTAATACGAGTATAATTTTACGGCGTCCTATCATGGTGAGGCGGTAAATACCAAGATATCCGTATTTGTTGGGAGGGGCGGCTGAATCACGCTGTATAGTAATGCTTACTAACAAAATTTCCACAGTGCCAAGTTATAAAAGCAAAAAAGGAACTTTTAATTTTCCAAAATGTATATTTTTTCCAAGACATTCTTTGCTAATTTTGTAAAATAATCTATATTATTATTGGTGTTGTATTCTATATGTGTACCAACAGTATCAACAGAAGTGCCGAAGGATTAGGTACAAGAACTATTCATTTTTTTTTACCCAAAAGCATTCGTTACTGGTAATCAATTATTGTCATAGCAATGTAAGTATGTTCAAGAACTAACAAGATAGTGGGAGTGGAAAGGGCTTATTATAGAAAAGGAGACATGTACACTATAAAACTACCAAATGTAAAACTTGCAAAAATATATTTTTATCTTTTTAAAAAAGGCACCCGGGACTTGTGTCAGAAATGTCTCACTTCATCATCATCATCTGTTTACCCTCCAGGGTCGGCTTTTCCCTCGGACACAGCGAGGGATCCCACATCTACCGCCTCAAGGGCAGTGTCCTGGAGCTTCAGACTCTGGGTCGGGGGATACAACTGGAGAGGATGACCAGTACCTCGCCCAGGCGGCCTCACCTGCTATACTGAACAGGGGCCTTGTGGAGGGATGGGAAGATTGGAAGCGATAGGCAAGGAAGAGGGAAGGAAGCGGCCGTGGCCTTATGTTAGGTACCATCCCGGCATTCGCCTGGAGGAGAAGTGGGAAACCACGGAAAACCACTTCCAGGATGGCTGAGGTGGGAATCGAACCCACCTCTACTCAGTTGACCTCCCGAGGCTGAGTGGACCCCGTTCCAGCCCTCGTACCACTTTTCAAATTTCGTGGCAGAGCCGGGAATCGAACCCGGGCCTCCGGGGGTGGCAACTAATCACGCTAACCACTACACCACAGAGGCGGACTAATGTCTCACTTTCAGGGCATAATTCCGTTACTCCGTTGCATTAAAAGACAGGTAGCAGATGAAGCGACGGTCACTATTACGGTATTACGTATAGGCTATATATGTTTTAAAGCCCGATATGACGTATCATATGATCACTGCACAATGAATTCTCAAAATAAACTGTACCACATGAGATATGTTCAATCATAAAACTATAATAATAATAATAATAATAATAATAATAATAATAATAATAATAATAATAATAATGTCCGACTCGCTGGCTGAACGGTCAGCGTACTGGCCTTCGGTTCAGAGGGTCTCGGGTTCGATTCCCGGCCGGGTCGGGGATTTTAACCTCAATTGGTTAATTCCAATGGCACGGGGGCTGGGTGTATGTGTTGTCTTCATCATCATTTCATCCTCATCACGACGCGCAGGTCGCCTACAGGAGTCAAATAGAAAGATCTGCACCTGGCGAGCCGAACCCGTCCTGGGATATCCCGGCACTAAAAGCCATACGACATTTCATTTCATAATAATAATAATAATACCGGGCAAGTTGGTCGTGCGGTTAGGGGCTCCCTGACGATGTTTTTCCGTTGTTTCCCATTTTAACAACAGGCAAATGCTGGGACTGTGCCTTGATTGGGGCCACGGCCTCTTCCTGCCCACTCCTATGCCTTTCCTATCCCATCGTCGCCATAAGACCTACCTGTGTCGGTACGACGTAAAGAATTGTAAAATAATAATAATAATAAGAATAGATTTTAGATTCTGTTTCTTTGATACTGATGCTGCCTCTCTGACTCCTGAATCAATTTCATAATTCCATTCGACCTACCAGTACCGATTACCTCTATATTAGGCCCGTTAAACAGTAGTTATTATCATTATTCTACCTACCAGATCATATAATCGTCGTCAAGGTGAAAGTCAATGCTGCTAGTAAGAAAACTGAGAGCTCTATGAAGACGAACGTCTCGTGACATTACTGTCATGTAGAAACCAATCATATTTACCAAGATTCCTTTACATATAGACATTTCGAGCTAAGAATTTCCTGGACTTCACTGATAAACTTTGCGTAGTCTTAGGGACAATAGGCTGGCTCACTAACTATTCGATCATATGAGTCGACATTACAGGTAACGCACAATGTAGTTGGATTCATAGCACATATTCATTCCTAATAACAGAACAAAATAAATGAGTTTAGAGGGGGAAATGAATCCGGTAATTAAACTTCGGTAATTCAATATCAGAGCAACCATCACATCCACCACTCAGCGCATGACATTACTGTTTGACAGAAAAGAGAAACCATATTCACCCATAATGTTATGCATTCGGCCACATAACAAACGATTGAGAAATGAAAATCTAAAGTTTGCGTTTGTGCCTCTAACATCCAATTCCTTGCTATAACTGAGTCTTCGCCATTCAATGATAACAATGAACATTTATCGAGCGGAGCTGGCCGTGCGGTTAGGGTCACGTAGCTGTGAAATTGCATTCGGGAGATGGTGGATTCGATGTCCACTGTCTGCAGCACTGAATATGGTTTTCCATTTAAACACAAGGCAAATGCTGGGACTGCACCTTAATTAAGGCCACGGCCGCTACATTCCCATGCCTATTAATTTCCCATTCTTACCTCGCCCGAAAACATTTGATATGTCAGTGCTAAGTAATATATATATATATATAGATCTCGCACAATTCGGAAACTGTAATAAGACTGTCCTTAGAACATACGTCCGAATAACGGATATTAGTACGAAGGATTCCACTCACTATCTTTATAACAGTAATAATTTATCCGAGGAGACCTCGTAACCTGGTGTCTGGATGTCTCAGAAGCAATGGCAGTCAGAAAAGGTTTAGCTACTCTCGGTCGCGATGTAAGCCACTGGGGTCTGGGGGAGCAGCCAGCCACACACCCAAAAGGTTATAAGGCTCTGGGCAAGGAATTTTATTTCCAGAACCGTTGACCACTATGCGTAAACCATTCCAACGCAGGCCTTGTTATTTCTCAAAATGTCCTTGTACTCTTCAGCATGTAGATTTCCCTGTTCTGTTGTGAGAGAACCAGGTTCAGTCCATGAAAAGGATCTTCTATCGTTTTCCCACGCTGAATCGGTCCCGGGTGAGAACTGCGCCGCACCTGTACTGTACAGTAGGTCTGTCCCGGTTTTACAGCCGCATCCCTCTCCTATGTGGAAGGATGCATTCACTATTGTGTGTTTCTGTGGTGGATAGAGTTGTGATTTTCTGTGTTTATAAGAAGAGGACCAGGCCGGAAATCGAACCCGGGTCCCTCGGAACCGAAGACCAGTAAGCTGACCATTCAGCCAAGGAGACGGACTAGTCCATGAAAAGTACCATTAAAATGTCCGACTCGTTGGCTGAATGGTCAGCGTACTGGCCTTCGGTTCGTAGGGTTCCGGGTTCGATTCCCGGCCAGGTCGGGGATATTAACCTTCATTCGTTAATTCCATTGGCCCGGGGGCTGGGTGTTAGTGCTGCCCCCAACATTCCTGCAACCCACACACCACACATAACACTATCCTCCCCCACATTAACACGCAGTTACCTACACGTGGCAGATGCCGCCCGCCCTCGTCGGAGGGTCTGCTTTACAAGGGCTACACTCGGCTCGAAATAGCCACACGAAATTAATTATTATTAGCATTAAAATGTGATGCTAACCCAAACCACACCCCATGGCGCAACAGCCCTGAAGGACCATGGCCTACCAAGCGACCGCTGCTCAGCCCGGAGGCTTATAGATTACGAGGTGTCGTGTGGTCAACACGACGGATCCTCTCGGCCGTTATTCTTGGCTTTCCAGACCGGGGCCGCTAACTCACAGTCAGATAGCTCATCAACTGCAATCACGTAGGCTGAGTGGACCTTGAACCAGCCCCCAGATGCAGGTAAAAATCACTGACCTGGCCGGGAATCGAACCCGGGGCCTCCGGGTAAGAGGCAGGCACGCTACCTCTACACCGTGAGGCCGGTAAAATTGAATGCTACCTCCTCCATATTTCACTACTGGAACTATACTTGCTGACCAATATTGTTCGCCACACCCAAACACTCCCATCAGACTGTCATGTGGTGTAATGTGCTTCATCACTCTAAATGATATGTTTCTGTTGTTCACCGTGCAGTGTGTGGCTCCTTGGTTGAATTGTCGTCGTAGTGGCCTTCGGTTTAGTGGTCCCAGATTCGGTTCGCTTTCGTGTCAAGGATTTTAATCTTAAATGGTTAACTCTCTCGGCTCGGGGACTGGGGAGTTGTGCTGTCCGAAATATCCCAGCAATACATGCACCGCACTAATCACCATCCCCCAACACAACAAGACACAGTTTCCCATACACGGTAGACGCCACTTGAACACGTCGGATGGTCCGCCTTACAAGAACTGACCCAGGTTAGCAATATCCACACAGCGTCCTACTGTAGCTCTTTACCCCACTTCAGATGGCGCTTGGCATCTACAGGAGAAATGTTCGGTTTTAAGGGCTATTGCTTGACCGCATAAGTCGGTGCCATGTAACTCTCTACGCAGACATGGAGCTAGTTGAACAATTGGTAGGACTGGGGCTCCTTGCAGGCGAGAGATGTACTATGTATGTCAACTCATTGAGGGTCCAATTCTCCAGCTTCTTTGTAATTCTTGTGTGGGAAGCCTGTTAGCGGTCTCGACCGGGACTTCGTTATCAAATGGCATCGCGCTCAACCATTGTAAGAAAGAATGACCCTTATTCTCGTCAATATAGGCCCTATTAAATATAACTACTTTAATACTCTTGCAAATACTGTCAAAAGAATAATTAATATACTTTGCACTAAAATATCCACGGATATAAAATTTGAACGCAAGAAATTAAGATGAAAGAAGGTAAATGTTTAATTTAAAGACCTAGGATCTACCCATTTACTGAAATATAACCGTAGGGAAACGGGATCAAAATTAAATGGAATAAAATGAAGTATAAAAATAAAATACGGAGACAATGCTTACATTTTTAAAAGACATATAAATGAAGAACATTATTCACAATCCCCCCCAAATAAATGATAGGCAAGTTGTAATAAATAAAAGTAACATATTCTCATATCACAGTAACATGTATTTAAGAAACAAAGGTGTGCATTTTGTAAGAAGAAAGTAAATCAATAAAATGAACGTTTCCTGCACACGCAAATAACTGTATTTGTATAAAATCCAAAGTAGAGCATAATCTTAAACAGTGCACTAGTTTCACACAAAAATAATAACAGCTATTCAATTGATTGTAGGAAACTAATCAGGGAATAAAAGAAACTGAATGGCTCTCCATTACTTTATTACTAAGAAAGGATTTTCATTTCTGGCTTCTTTTGCTAGTGGCTTTTACGTCGCATCGGCACAGATAGGTATTTTGGCGACGATGGGATAGGAAAAGCCTAGGAGTTCGAAGGAAGCGGCTGTGGCCTTAATTAAGGTACAGCCCCAGCATTGGCCTGGTGTGAAATGGGAAACCACGGAATACCATCTTCAGGGCTGCCGACAGTGGGATTCGAACCCACTATCTCCCGGATGCAAGCTCACAGCCACGCGCCTCTAATCGCACGGCCAACTCGCGCGGTTTTCTGGCTTCTGAAAGAGCTGTCTTGCCCTCTAGTTGCCTTATCAAGTTGCCCCGATTTACTGCCAGTTTTAAAGCCCCCCCCCCCCACGCCCTCCTCCTGGTATCATCTTATCTAGAACTAAACTGTGTCTTCTAGTAAAATGATAGAGTAAAATCACTGAAAATACAAACAGTCGCCGACTAGTGAAGCATTTTAACGTATGTATGCTACTCCATTGTTTCAGCAGTTTCGAAACACTAAATTGCATGAGATATCCGTATTCATGCGAACCTGATCGTGATCAGTGTTTGAATTTGTCGAGATGCTGTGTGCTATTCCATATTGCCGAAAATACATTACAGGCCCATAGGTTATTCACAGAAGAAAACGCGCTAAGTTGGTCAGTCTTTTCCTTTCATTTTTTTTTCTTTTCATGAACTGCCAAGTGGTATAAAAATGTTCCTTTTTATTATCACCATTTTTCTTCCTTTATAAAGCCGTTGAATTTTAAATAACTGCTGAGTATAATTCCTATAGGGTGTTTTATTAATAATAATAATAATAATAATAATAATAATAATAATAATAATAATACCAGGCGAGTTGGCTGTGCACGTAGAGGCGCGCGGCTGTAAGCTTGCATCCGGGAGATAGTGGGTTCGAATCCCACTGTCGGCAGCCCTGAAGATGGTTTTCCGTGGTTTCTGTACCTTAGTTAAGGCCACGGCCGCTTCCTTCCAACTCCTAGGCCTTTCCTAACCCATCGTCGCCATAAGACCTATCTGTGTCGGCGCGACGTAAAGCCCCTAGCAATAATAATAATAATAATAATAATAATAATAATAATAATAATAATAATAATAATAATAATAATAATAATAATATATTCTGTCCTCAACAACCAATGTACCGTACAAATAACGTAGCATTAAATAATTATGATCATCAGAGACGCAAGGGTGTTTGGAAAACCGTTTTTATGGAGTATTGTAAGCGCTGATCAAACTTTTAATTGCCATACGTATTGGAGCGGGATTATATCGAGCACATTTCTTCACAATTAAATTACAGTTAATTGTTTTCCTTAAATAGGAGAAGCCAGTATAGCCAAAATGTTTAACCATAGAAACATATTAAACAGTTCCCGAGAAAATAGTGCTGGGAGTGACCTCTGAGTGCGTAACATGACACGCCACACCTCCTGAAAGACGAACGCATGTGACGTTCCTTCGCCTACTTCCCCTTCACCGGGCGAGTTGGCCATGCGGTTAGAGGCACTCGGCTGTGAGCTTGCATCCGGGAGATAGTGGGTTCAAATCCCACTGTCGGCAGCCCTGAAGATGGTTTTCCGTGGTTTCCCATTTTCACACCAGCCAAATGCTGGGGCTGTACCTTAATTAAGGCCACGGCCGCTTCCTTCCAACTCCTAGGCCTTTCCTGTCCCATTGTCGCCATAAGACGTTTCTGTGTCGGTGCAACGTAAAGCTACTAGCAAAAAAACTTCCCCTTCATCCTCATGGTTGGCCAAAATCTTCGCCCAAACGTTACCTGTTTTCCTTTCTCCCAGGAATTCTTGTGATCAAGAGTGCACACGGGCTGGATAAAATGCCGCGCGTCTACAATAATGAAACCAAATATCGTCGGCTTACTTCTAAAACCTCGTATGTCACAATGTTCTTCCTACCCATTATATTCCTTAACACTGGTCACGCCTCCCAGCCACATATTTATATGCAATCCATTAGAACCGTCTTTGTAGTGTTCATTTTCCTGTGCGGACGTGTAAAGGAAAATGGACCTTACCACACCGTATTGTAGGGATGTTGTTTTCATGGCGAATTTAAGCACTCCTACAGTTTAACGTATTTAAGGTTAATTTTCCTTTACACATTACCACAGGAAAATGAACACAACGAAAATTGTTCTGATGGACTGTACATCCATATGTGGCTGGGAGGCGTGACCAGTCTTAAGGAAGAAAATGGATAGGAAGTGCATTGGGAGATACGAGGTTTTAGAAGTAAGCCATCGATATGCAGAAATGGTGTATATTTACGGCTCCAGCGATGGTAGTGCTCCTGCTGCTGTTGAGGAATACCGCGGCGCTTTCCGATACGTCGCATTCCTGGTCGTAGAGTGTTTAGCAGAGTTTTCAGCACATTGTGTAAAACAGATATTCTTCCAAGTTACCACTTTCCTCCTGAACGTGCAGTTCAACAACCTGTGCAGGAACAGCAATACATTGTTGACATGGTGCAGTGTAGTCATACTACCAGCATACGGCGACTTTCTGCACGTATAAATGTCCCACGAACAAGTGTATTGAGAACATTACATGCGGAATAATTGTACCCATTTGAAAACGTCTAAGAGGTTGGGTGAGTAGGACACATACGTGCGCGCAAGTAGCCCGAAAGTAAATCGTTGGCTTACTTCCAAAACCTCGTGTGTCCCAATGCTCTTCCTACCCATTATATTCCTTAAGACTGGTCACGCCTGCCAGCCACATATTTATATACAGTCCATCAGAACAATTTTCGTTGTGTTCATTTTCCTTTCCTAATGTGTAAAGGAAAATTGACCTTAACATGCCGTATTGTGGGGATGTAGTTGCCATGGCGAATTTACCAACTCCTACAGTTTATTATAGTTAAGAATCATTTTCCTTTACACGTCATCATAGAAAAATAAACACAACGGAAATGGTTCTGATGGACTGTACATCCAAATGTGGCTGGGAGGGAGGAAGATAATTGATAGGAAGTGCATTGGGAGATATGAGGTTTTAGAAGTAAGCATTAAATATCTTCTATCTCGGAAAGCATTCGGAATAGGGCATTTGCCCATACGCAGATTTTTGCTTCAAATGATCGTTCCTGTCATATCCCTGAATATTGACCATTCCTCCTGGGACATTCTGTATATAAATAACAACTTGTGGCATTTTTATACGTAAACATATAGACTAATTAATCTGAGACTTTGCACTGCATAGTGTCAGCCAAATTGATGAAATCAGGAACAGGTATAACTGGAGATCCCTGAACGTAAGCAGTTATTATGAAGTAAATCTGATATTAAGTATTGTTACATTCTCATTACTATGTAAATATGACCCATGGTCCCACCTTGCCAAGGTGACTACTGCCTAGCCAAATAGCCAGTAGGTACTGAAGTACCACGTGATCAGCGTGAAGGCATTCTCAGCTTGGCTTTTGTGACCGGGTCCGCATTCTCTCGCATCACACAGCTCCTCAGTTGGTTTCGCGATGCTGAGTGAATCACATTCCAGCTCTCGGACCAAAATGTATTAAGATCCTTGGACTGGCCTAGATTCGAACTCGGGGCATCGAGGCTAGAGGCAGGAACATTACGCCTACCCTACGAGGACGGTCATATGTACAAAGAGAGCCCTGAAGATTGTTTCCCGTGGTTTCCCATTTTCACACCATGTAAATGCTGGGGCGGTACCTTTAATTAAGGCCACGGCCCCTACCCTCCCCCATGCTTGTGTCACTGAAAACCTTCCATGTTTTAGTGCGACGCTACACCACTATAAGAAAGTACAAAGGACAACTATTCGCTAAGGATTTTATCTAGACAAGGTACATCGCATCATATCTTCTTCTTTGTGTATTGCACTTCAAGATATGTTCACAATGGGACTCTAGTGACTGTTCTGGTAGTACGGTAAGTGTGTGTTTACGTGTGAAGTAGACTCCTGCCCTCAATCCAAACCCCCCATCCCGCTCTCCGAGTACTTCATCACCATGTTCTAGACGTTAGCTTAGTTCTTGCAACGTCCCGTGAGCCCGAAATCGATTCCTGTCTCTATAATTAACTTAAGACCAGTTTGAGGATCTATAACGGAGTACACTCGCCCACGGGGACACAAAATGTCGAAAGAACTGAGCTAAAATTAAGCCTAGAGGCATCACAAAAGTTTTTTGTCTGATGTGTGAATGCGAACGGTGAGATGGTATTTAACATACAGACGATCGCCACTTCCTTTCGAATTCTAATACCAGTTAAAACACGCACGTTTACACACTTGGCAAACACCAAGAAAACGGCAATGTTGACTACGACGTACCAAGCATGTTAAATGAAGCAGAAATCAGTATATATAAAATAACTTGTCCTGACTGACTGACTGACTGACTGACTGACTGACTGACTGACTGACTGACTGACTGACTGATTCATCATCGCCGAGCCAAAACTGCTGGACATAAAGAAATGAAATTTTGAGGATACATTCATATTAAGATGTAGGTTCTCGCTAAGAGAGGATTTTTGGATATTCCGTCGCTAAAGCGGTGAAAAGGGGAGTGAAATTTTAAAATGAGTGTATCAATATCTCAAAACTTGCAAAGTTTACAGACGTAAAAATTGGTATTTAAAGTCTTCTCTAAAAATGAGGAAACACGTATTTTTTTGTTTTCAGTAAATCAAAATCGGAGGGGTGAAAAATGGTGAAAAAGGGGTTGAATGTCTTTAATCAGGATACAGGTACTTATATCTAGAAACTGAAGATATTACAGACCTGAAAATTGGTACTTTTGATCTCATTTAAAAATAAAGAAACACATATTGTTTGTTTTCGGAAATCCCAATAGGAGGGGTGAAAAGGGGTGAAAAATGGTTGAATTCCTTTAATTTGGATATTTATATTTCAGAAACTGAAGATGTCACAGACCTGGAAATCGGTATTTGGGATCTCCATTATAAATAAAGAAACATGTACTTTTCGTTTTTTAAAAATACAAATAGTGGAGGGTTGAAAGGGGGGTGAATTTTTAAAATGAGTGTATCTATATCTCAAAAATTTTAAAAGTTTACAGATGTAAATATTGGTACTTAGAATGTCCTTTCAAAATAAAGTAACACATATTTTTTTTGTTTTCGGAAAATCCCATGAAAGGGGGTGAAAAGGGGGGAAACGTGGTTGAACACCTTTTATGATGGACTTATATCTCAAAAATTGAAGATGTTACAGTCATGAAAATTTAAATTTGGAACCTTCTTTAAAAATAAAGGAACATATTTTTTTGCTTCTAGAAAATCCAAATAATGGGGGGTTAAAAGGGGGTGAATTTTTAAAATGAGTGTATCTATATCTCGAAACTGTAAAATTTTTCTGACGTAGAAACTGGTATTTTGAATCTCCTTTCAAAATAAAGAAACACGAATTTTTTTGTTTTCGGAAAATTCCAATAGGAGTGGTGAAAAGGAGTGAAAAATGGGTTGAATGCCTTTAATGAGGATACTTATATCTCAGAAACTGAAGATATTACAGACCTGACAAAAGGTATATGGGATCTCCTTTAAAGATAAAGAAACATGTACTTTTAGTTTTTGGAAAGTCCAAATAGTGGAGGGTTGAAAGGGGGGTGAATTTTTAAAATGAGTGTATCTATATCTCAAAACTTTAAAAGTTTACAGATGTAAAAATTGGTACTCAGAATCTCCTTTCAAAATAAAGAAACACGTATTTTTTGTTTTCGGAATATCCCATGAATGAAGGTGGAAAGGGGGGGGGGGGAAATGTGTTAAACACCTTTTATGAGGAGACTTATATCTCAAAAACTCAAGAGGTTACAGTCATGAAAATTTAAATTTGGAACCTCTTTGAAAAATAAAGGAACGCGTATTTTATGTTTTTGGAAAATCCAAATAATGGGGGGGAAATGGAGGGATGAAATTTTAATATGATTGTATCTATATCTCGAAACTGTAAAAATTTACAGACGTAGAAATTGGTATTCTGAATCTCTTTTCAAAATAAAGATACACGTATTTTTTGTTTTCGGAAAATCCCAATAGGAGGGGTGAAAAGGGGTGAAAAATGGTTGAATGCCTTTAATAAGGATCCTTATATCTCAGACACTGGATATGTTACAGACATGAAAATCGGTATTTGGGATCTCCTTTATAAATAAAGAAACATGTATTTTTTTCTTTTAAGAAAATCCAAATAGTGTGGGGTGAAAGGGGGGTGTATTTTAAAAATTAGTGTATCTGTATCTCAAAACGTCAAAAGTTTGCAGATGTACAAATTGATATTTAGATTCTCCTTTAAAAATAAAAGAACTTTTTTTTTCTGTAAATCCCAATAGGAGGGGTGAAAAGTGTGAATAAGGTGTTGAATGTCTTTAATGAGGATACTTATATCTCAGAAACTGAAGACATTACAGACCAGACAGTTAGTATATGGAATCTCCTTTCAAAATACAGAAACATGTACTTTTTGTTTTTGGAAAATCTAATTAATGAGGGTTAAACAGGAGTGACAAATTGGGGTGAATTTTTATAAAGACTATATCTACAGTATATCTCAGAAACGTAAAATGTTACAGACGTAAAAACTGGTATTTGGGATCTCCTGTTAAAGTAAAGAAACAGGTGTTCTCGGAAAATCCAATGAAGGGAGGGTGGGGGGTGAAAAATTGAAAAATTAATTGAATTAATTATATGAGGATACTTACATCTAATAAAATCTAAAGTTGTTACAGATGTGAAAAGTGGTATTTAGATCTTCTTTAAAAATAAAACGACGCGTTTTGGGGGAGGGGGATCGGGGAATTATCTTTGGTGGCGGGTGTGAAAAGGAGTTGAATTCGTTTCATGCGGACACATATCTCAAAATCTGAAGTTAATCTGTATTTAGAAGATCCTTTACTATTAAAGAAACAAATATTTTTTGCCGGAAAATTTACTTAAGGGGGTGGGGGGAGTGTGAAAGTAAGTGAAAAAAGTTAATTACTTTTATAGAAATACTTATATCTCAAAACTGAAGGTAACACACGTAAACATTGGTATTTGGAATCTCCTTTAATCATAAAGAAACACGCCATCTTTTTTGGGGGGGGGCGGTAAATCAACTTAACCGCGGTGGGGTGAAAACGGAGGTGAGACCAATTGATTTTACTGTTCCTAATGTACTTATAAGGAGCCTCCGTGGCTCAGGCGGCAGCGCGTTGGCCTCTCACCACTGGGTTTCGTGGTTCAAATCCCGGTCACTAGATGTGAGATTTGTGCTGGACAAAGCGGAGGCGGGACATGTTTTTCTCCGGGTACTCCGGTTTTCCCCGTCATTATTCATTCCAGCAGCACTCTCCAATATCATTTCATTTGTCATTCAATAATCATTGCCCCAGAGGAGTGCGACAGGCTTCGGCAGCCGGCACAATTCCTATCCTCACCGCTAGCTGGGGGCTTTATTAATTCCATTCCTGACCCGGTTGAATGACTGTACATTTTTAATATACTTATTCTGATAATAAACCGATCATTTTTAATCTTTCCTGGGTTCGTTTTCAAGAGCCATCTTTTCCTTTGGAGAACCTTCTTACATTACAGTAGATTCTTCTGGCATATAAATAGAAATTTAAACACATTTGAAATAAACGATAGATATAAGATTGACCGTGTAATTGTTCACTTCTATAATAAGGTCAATAATACACGGAAGTGTGTCATTCGTATCGCCAGAAGTCCTGCGCACTTGCGACAATGATGCTGGTCATACTGTCATCAATGACAATAGCAGCAGAAGTAATTTACCGCCAAGTAACGGTCTTGCATCTTGCTGTGGGGTCCAGAATATCTATAATAATAATAATAATAATAATAATAATAATAATAATAATAATAATAATAATAATAATAATAATGATAATAATAATAATAATAATAATAATAACGTTCTGGACCGTCGTCAAAATGCGCGGACCGTGCTGGAAACGGGTCCTGGACGGGTAATGACTACGATTGCAGTCCGGCCGCCGGTTCAGTACCGCCAAGGCACCGAAGACAACATCACGCCGGATCTCCTCAAGGATTTGATCCACATTAAAAATTCTTATAGGAAAACATGGCAAAGGTTTAGGTACCCAACTGACCGAGTGGAATACCCGGACGTAGCCCGGGAAGTACGAAATCGATTGCTGGAAAAAAATATTGAAAAAGGGGAGGAACGTTGCCGTAATCTCTCAGAAAACGAGTCAGATCAACAATATCGGCGGGTTATATATAAAACGATAAGCATTTCAATTATACATTTCAGTATAATACCGTAGCGAAGCACGGGTATCTTGGTAGTAACTCATAAAATAGGATTTATCAACAACGTTATATCTTTGATGTTGTTGCATTAAGGGTTATATTGTAGACTAATCTATTGTTGGCCAAACATCCAGTATATAATCATAACTACTGTCCGTAATTCGTGCCCGTAATGGGGTCGATTGTAATCTTGTTTACACTTCGGCTTAACCTGTAAGTGCTTGGAAACATGGGACCCACCAACAGCACGCGAACAATGCAAATTGTATCACAGGTTTCATTAAGTAAATCAATGCAACATAAAAATGACTACACCGTGCACTCCGCTACACACTCTTCGCGGTAATATCCAGATATTTATTGGCTCTGATGATTGTTCAGGGATATCAACTATTGAGCTGTCACCAGGTTCAACTGGGTGACATGATGTGGTACAAGAGCAAGGGAAATCACGTATTCACAGCTAAATGGACAAGTCATAACATGGTGTAATGTTTGGTCATTTCAGTTATTTTTGTACTGAAAGGCGGATAATTCCTCTCCTATTCCTCTCATGATCAACAATTCACTCACCGATCACCGTTACTTAATACGGTGGGATATGATGCTGATGGTGATTGTTCCTCTAGGAGACAAAACAACTTTAGTATGAAAACAATCCACTTGAACTCAGCAGGTCCCTACGGTGAATAATTTCTCATAATCATGAGTAGAGACCAGATGTGTATGCTAAATGAATGAATCTACTTTGTAAATGACACACACACAGATAATTTGAACCAATGTTTCATAGTGTACATTCCTAGGAAAGATGCATATTTTTTAAATATTAGCACAAAATGCATGTTTTACTGTAACTGTGGTAGTAAATGTCTCCTTCATGGCATCGGCTAACTACTAGTAACTAATACAGTCTCAACAATCGACTGGGTAGAAGATAAGAAAATAAAAAATACCATGCGTCTGTGTGACACGGGAATACTCACGCTTGTTGTGATTTAATATTACGCAGATCCGATTAGGAGTGAAATTAGGGAATCTCCAAGAGTTGTCATACAGTAAAAACAAATCCAGTCAGTACTTGAAAGGACAACTTTCTTTACAAACTACAACAGCCATGAACAAGACAAAATTTCGCTCAAAACAAATGGTTTATCTGATTCATTTCATTCCCTGTATTATGTTGCACTTTTCCGTTATATTTTCCGTGCATATTTCCATATATACTGAATACTGCTATACGATTTTGTGTGCAAACCCGGGCTCTAACACTTTAATACGGTATTTCCTTTTACTTATGATTCATCAGAGTTTACTTCAATACAATTGAGTTGAACGCATTCATGGCCATCTGTTTCTGTTCGTAGCGATGTAGCATCGTATATCAGGACTTGATTAAATTATTTATTTTTTCATTTATTTATTTATTTATTTATTTATTTATTTATTTATTTATTTATTTATTTATTTATTTATTTATTTATTTATTTATTTCACCCTTTGTCTAAGGCTGGAAGGAATACGAACACGGCGTTCCATATACGAATTCTCTTTCCGAATCAGTTCTCCATTGTCGCTGCTATGAGATCAGAAAAGGTGTCAACCAGTACGGAGCAGTGAAGCCGCCCAGTTATACAGCGCAAAAGTTATATCTTCAGTATTGATAATATTTTGATGTGCAAGTCCCGAAGAAAATCTCGCTATGTTCAACGACCCAGAAGTTATTACGTACGTAATTACAAGGGTTCGTTACCCGGAGATTCGCCGAGTTGTTATGCCTACTCATTTTTGAGTAAAGCCGATGTTGGCGCGAACAGGCATTTGTTGCTTGAGAAAATTATTAAATAAATTCAGTATCTCTAGTGGAGACATGAACACTCCAGAAGGTAGTGTATGGCATTCAACGGTGAAGATTCTCATGACGAAGAAAAGCCCGAAGTACATAGGGATAAATGTGAAAGACACGTGATTTGAAATTATCAGATTTACCACCACTCGGGACAACACTTGGGTAGAATTGGTAAAACTGCATAGTGCGCCAAAGGTAAACGGATAAACGATCCATCTGTCTTGGAAATGTTTTCATTCTGCAGTTCAGGATGAGGCCGTCTCCACGTCACTTTAAACTACGAAGTTGTAGAAATGACTCAGAATTGGGTGACCCACATTACCTCCCAGACATACAACCCAGATCCCTCGCCCGTAAACGGATAGCCCTATTCCCTCTCGCGGGGAATCTTATCACTGAAATTCATAGTCCAGTTCCCTCCCGAATCGAGCTGTATCGTCTGATAATTGGTAGCCCAGCTCCTTCCGAAAATTGGAAAATTCCGGTCAACTTACTGAATGCGGACTGACATGAATACAAATTAATGTTATTCGTATCACTTTCTATTTGTGTGGTTAAAACTCGTGTTCCTCGTGCTTAAAATATAGCACGTCTCCATAATATTCAGCTTTAAATATGTGTATTTGGTGTATTGCAAAAAGCGACAGCCTTGACTTTTTCGGATATGAATACTTCGCCTCTATCGAAACCATTGATTGGGGACTGAACTTTATTGATGTTCATAAATCTTAATTCACCTTATTTTTTCAGTTTTACCACAGCATAATGTATTTTTGTGATTGTGTCAACCTATAATTCTCTTAATACTTCCATAAAAATATAAATATATATTAAAATAGGAATTAAACTTCGAATGAAACCTTTCAAATGTATTCGTGCTTCGCTACGGTATTCTACAGTGTGTAGGATATTGAAGTAAATTACTGTACATGCAGTGAATAAGATTTTTTTAAATTGCATTTGTCTTAGAGTTATCTGAGAAACAGCATAGGGAAGTACCCCATCTGTTGTTTTCAATGTAAAGTGCAAGTTGTTTGTTCCAGAGAAGCCCATATACAGGGCAGAACAACTAAATCTTCCGCTATATCACTCTCATACAAATAATCACAAAATGATAACAGTTTGTCGGAAGACTTCATATTGGAAATGAAAACATCTGCAAAACTGTCTTCTACTGAACATGGACCTAGGAAATTTAGCCCAAATAAACATCTTTTAAAACATTCCAATAGCAGAAGAAGGCTTTTGTAGTTCAGTTGTCAGGCCTATAGTCTGAATTTTCATCTGACATTAGTAGACGAATAAGTCTGAGTGGCGTTTATATAAGTAGGAATGATCACAATATGAAGATAAAGTTGGAATTCAAGGGGACAAACTGGGGCAAATATTCAGTTATAGGAAGGGGAGTTAGGGATTGTTATAACTTACCAAGGGAGATGTTCAATAAATTTCCAGCTTCTTTGAAATCATTTAGGAAAAGGCTAGGAAAGCAACAGATAGTGAATCTGCCACCTGGGCGACTGCCCTAAATGCAGATCAGTATTGATTGATTGATAGATACCATAAATGAAAGCAGCAAAAAATGATATTAACATTTGGAAATATCGTTCACATTGCATTGTGTACAGCAATTTCTCTGCCAACGGAATTTAAGTTTAAATTTAACTTACTACACTCATCCACTAAACGTAAGAAAGCTGTTTCATACGTAGCATATCGTCGCTGCCGGTACAAAACCTCCTATGTGAAATATTTTAGCTTAGAACTTTGGCCAGTAAGGTTCTGTCATCTAAGGTGCAATGTTGTGTGAATATTTTCAAGGCATTCTCGCTCTTCATAATGTATGTGTAGCGGGTCAGTATATCTCCAAAAATATTATCACATAGGAGGTTTTGTCCCGGCAACGACGATATGCTTTATTCCTCTGAAAAATACACACTAATCCTATGTAATAGCCACTCTCAGAAATATACAAAGTGAATAACTGTAAAAAATACATTAAAAAAACATAATTTCGTACAACAGCGTGAGATTCCACGAATGAATACACGTCATTAATTAAAGATTTTCTACACAACTAAAAATCACAAAATTCTCTTCAGCGTCATTGCATAGCAGAAACTGACCTCCATTTGCAATTTGAATTTTCAAGAAACCTATGTCACAGTGTAATTTCAGAATGTTCTTTGGAATAGGCGCCCGAATTGACCTACATCTCAATAAATCCCTTTCCTAATACAGTTATACAGTTATACAGTTGTCAGTAATCATATTTTATTAGGACACACCAAACTGTGTATTATTTTCCATGGGTGATCTGAAATACACTCAATGGCTTTGCGTTGACCAGAGTTTCGAATTACGTCTCTATTTAAAATATCCGGGTACTTGCAGTCATGATTATGACCAACATTTCTCTCTATCATTATTTCAGCACTCGAATCTGTTTTCATGAAACACTTGAAATTTTTTCTGGTACATATCCCACTTTTAAATGGCACCTTTCAACGTATTTTGTAAACCGAATTTAAAATAGTTGTGTAAAATTAAATCTTTTAACTTCTCACAACTTTAGCTAGACCCGACATGGCACAAACTGTTCTAATGTGGCGAATGAGTAACCTCACAATGTTCACTTCACACGTACACAAAATGCAATGCGCAAGACGTGACGGGAGGGAACTGCGCTTTAGGATTGGAGGGAACTGGGTTGTTCAAGTTTCTAAACAAAATGCGAATGGGAGGGAAGTGGGATGTTGTTATCTTTAGAACTTTTTAATTCAGGAGGCAAAGGGGCTGTGAAAAGTGGTCTTTAGAAGGAACTGGGCCACACACATTAGAATATATCGATGGCTTACTTCTAAAACCTCGTATCTCCCAATGCACTTCCTATCCGTTATTTTCCTTAAGACTGGTCACGCCTCCCAGCCACCTAGGGATATGCAGTCCATCAGAACAATGTTCGTTGCGTTCATTTTCCTATGCTAATGTGTAAATTAACCCTAAATGCATTATACTATAGCAGTGCGTAAGTTCGCCATCCAAACAACATCCCTACAATACGGTGTGGTAAGGTCAATTTTCCTTTAGGCATTATCATAGGAAAATGAACACAAAGAAAACTATTCTAATGAGCTGCATATAAATATGTGACTGGGAGGCGTGACCAGTCTTAAGGAATATAATGGGTAGGAAGAGAATTGGGACATACGAGGTTTTAGAAATAATCCATCGATATTTCAGTCAACGACAATAGGAGTTTGAAACTTTGTGTCTGGTCCAACGCCTGGGAATGAACCAGGTACTTTATAATGTCACGGTAGAACAACAATGCGCTAAGTGAGTATATTAAGATTATTTCAAGTGGGCTAGCTGTTTCGTTAACATGATGACGAATTTATCCATTTGGATAATATAAATTAGCTTTGTATTTTTGTTGTCGTGTGTATTGTACATTTAACTCTTGATTGAAGTATGATATTTTCTTTTCTTCGGGTTCTGCCTTCAGCGCTGCTCAGACATACTTTCACCGAGCAAGTTGGCTATGCGGTTAGAGGCGCGAAGCCGTGAGCTCGCATTCGGGATATAGCGGGTTCGAACCCCACAATCGGCAGCCCTGAAGATGATTTACCGTGGTTTCCCATTTTCACAGCAATAAAATGCTGGGGCTGTACATTAATTAAGGCCATGGGAGCTTCCTTCCTACTCCTATCCCTTTCCTATCCCATCGACGACGTAAGACCTATCTGTGTCGGTGCGACGTGAAGCAGATTGTAAAACAAAAGGAACTTGATAAATGATTCTTCTCCCAGAGCGCAGATTATGTGTCGCTTCGCAATCTTCGGATAACATAAGGATCACTGCTCTACAATCTAGCTATGGAATGAACAGACTGATTTTTCCTTGGAAAAGGAATTTATTGGAAATGAAAAATGAAATGGCGTATGGCTTTTCGTGCCGGGAGTGTCCGAGGACAAGTTCGGCTCGCCAAGTGCAGGTCTTTTGATTTGACACCCGTAGGTGACCTGCGCGTCGGGATGAAGATGAAATGATGATGAAGACGACACATACACCCAGCCCCCGTGCCAGCGAAATTAACCAATTAAGGTTAAAATTCCCGACCCTGCCGGGAATCGAACCCGGGACCCCTGTGACCAAAGGCCAGCACGCTAACCACTTAGCCATGGAGCCGGACATTGGAAATGAAAGAAACTCAAAATTTGATTTTAAAAAAAGAATGAATACAACATACAAAATTAACATATAATTTATTTTAATTATTGAAATTGAATGAAACAAGGTTACATTAACAAAATGGATTGTTTGGATTAGAATACTGAAACCATGACCTTTGAGTCATAAGAAACCACAGTCCTAAATTAATTACATGAGGCACCATTTAATTCCAGCGCGCCAGATCATGAGGAGCCCTAGTTGTATTTTTATTTCTGACCAGAGGCGGCACGTGAAGAATAGAGGGATATTCTCATGCAACAGAAATTACGTCACCCACACGTGTAACATGTGCAGGGATACAAAGTAATTTGGCGCGGAACCATTTCAAATGAAATTCCGTTTTAAGGAGAATTGGCGACGAAACCGGCGTGGTAGAGGTCAGGAGGTCGTAAATGTAACAATTTGGTTGTTAGTGGTAAAGTCTTTAGGCCGCTAAGTGCTCCAAGAAGGAAAATTGCCGAAAAGACGTGCCTGTTTGTTTAAACTCTGCTAAATCGACCAAAATATAGTGCCTAGCTTTTGAGTCAATTTAAAGATTGAAATTTGTTAAGAGGACGCCTTATTGCTTACCATCAGCACCGCTGCTAAACTAAACAATTATATCGTCGTTGCCGGGACTAAACCTCCTATGTGATAATATTTTTGGAGATATACTGACCCGCAGCACATACATTGTGAAGAGCGAGAATGCCTTGACAATATTCACACAATATTGCACCTTAGATGACTAAACATTACCAGCTATAGTTCTAAGCTAAAATATTTCACATAGGAGGTTTTATCCCGGCAGCGACGATATGTTATTTTAGAATCAGCCCTGATTACATTTTCTATGGGCTAAAACTGTGTCAGTGAACTTTTGGCGGTAAATGCTAACAGCATGGGAGTGGGAGAAAAATTTATAAAACCACCCCGAGGTTTGATTCCCGGCCGGGTCAAGGTTTTTAATTGTAATGAGTAATATCCCTGGCCTTGGGACTAGGTGTTTGTAAAGTCCTTAATCTTTCTTTCCTCACACACAACATTCCACACTACCGCCATTCCAATTACTCGCAGGTTCATACAATATGGTGCCAGTAGATCCACATGGGTCGACGCTCCGAACAAATAGCATTAAAGAAAGAATTGGTCCGGAGAAAATAACTGTAAAATTTTATAAGTCAAGTTGTGAATTTCGGTTCTGAAATATTTGTTGTCAGACTCAGATGGAGGTGGTTAGTTTGTCACAGATGGTTTTATGTAACAGCATAGCGGATCGCGTTAGAGAGATATTCCGTATTATTGTTGTGTGGAGAATTTGAGATAGCAAGTGGTTCAAGTCTTGCAGAGTTAAGAGAAAATGTAGCTCAGGTGGTTGAAATACTGTAGTGTTGAAGTGATGTTTGTTGCCGGGATTTCCATTGTAGGGAACCCGAGGATTTATTTGTGTATTTTTTTTTGCTAGGGGCTTTACGTCGCACCGACACAGATAGGTCTTATGGCGACGATGGGATTGGAAAGGCCTAGGAGTTGGAAGGAAGCAGCCATGGCCTTAATTAAGGTACAGCCCCAGCATTTGCCTGGTGTGAAAATGGGAAACCACGGAAAACCATCTTCAGGGCTGCTGATAGTGGGATTCGAAATTACTATCTCCCGGATGCAAGCTCACAGCCGCACGCCTCTACGCGCACGGCCAACTCGCCCGGTTTTGTGTATTTTAATGGTATGGGAATAGGGTCATTCCATAATTCGGATCCTACGTGAAACCATCGGACGTGGTGGCTAGGAATATTTCAAGTGACGTTTTAAATAAAATATTTTCGCATATTCTGTATTGGTTAAGCATTGTCATTCACGCGAGTTGCCAACGAGGCGAGATTTCATTTTGATATATTTAGAAGAGGTAACGTGTACACTTTCATAGACATAACGAGTAGGGTCGTCCTTCTAGGTAGAGCGACCACCTGTTCGGCGAGCGAGGCAGTTCATTTGTCCGAGAGGAATATTGTAACTGAGATTTCGTCATTTATAATAAATGTTTGGAAGTAGATTTCATTACTTAGTAAGAGAATCGTTTGGTAGAGAACTTTAGATTCATTATAGGTACGACGGGAAGGATACGGTGTTGTGTTATGTTGTAAATAAACATAATTTGAGAATATAGTAATGTGGCTTCGTGTTGTTGAGGATTGTCCAAGGTCCTGTGATTATTTTGTTTGAATGTCACGATAGCTTGTCAATCCATAGAGTTCGTGATGGATGAGATGTTGTTGTTGTTGGTTTCCAAGGCACAAGTGTAGGTTCGTGTGGTATGAGGTCATGCTTGTGGAGCACATGGTTGAGCAGTAGTCCATCCACTCTAGAGTTTGGGTGAGGTGCATTGCGACACTTCGAGTCTCATCAGCAGGAAATCACATCGGAAGGAGGTGCCGGGGTTAGTCCAAGGGATAAAATGAAATGGCGTATGGCTTTTAGTGCCGGGAGTGTCTGAGGACAAGTTCGGCTCGCCAGGTGCAGGTCTTTTGATTTGACTCCAGTAGGCGACCTGCGCGTCGTGATGAAGATGAAATGATGATGAAGACGACACATACACCCAGCCCTTGTGCCAGCGAAATTAACCAATTATGGTTAAAATTTCCGACCCTACCGGGAATCGAACCCGGGACCCCTGTGGCCAAAGCCCAGCACGCTAACCATTTAGCCATGGAGCCAGTCCAAGGGATAACCGTTGACGTTAGAAGAGTTTAACATGGGATTTTTGTGCGCTTCGTGTAATTTATGTAAATTATAGGATTTAAGGTTAGGATTATCCAAGCTAGTGGCTCAATAATTATTAGTGTTATAACGTAAAATTGTTTAGTGACATAATGAAATAAACAAAATAGTACCGGTAGTTATGACCATGTCTTTCGTATTACAGCTGCGAAACAAGAAAGCTGCGAGCATAAACAGAGATAAGTATTTTATTTTAAAGGAATGTT
The DNA here is from genome assembly GCF_040414725.1 of Anabrus simplex. NCBI lineage: Eukaryota > Metazoa > Arthropoda > Insecta > Orthoptera > Tettigoniidae > Anabrus > Anabrus simplex. The sequence continues at coordinate 348,485,220 of NC_090266.1, read as the reverse complement.
TCTGGTAAACATATCCAAGTGATAACGTAAATCTAATTGAAACAATTAGGGAGTTTAAAGAAACCACTTCGTACGGGATAGATAAATTTGTTGTTAATTAGGATTAAGAGATTACTTCATTTAATAAATTCTGTGAAACCGTATTGTGAGAATTAGCTTAAAACCAAGTGACTAACTTGAAAATGTATTTTGGAACTCTTATTTTTATTTGCAGGGAAACTTATTAACGTAACGATGAAGGGGGTATGTCCGATAGCAAGGGACATTACTTCCACAAGTGTTGTGAGCGTTTGCTGTTGTTGTTTTTTATTCATTTGTTGAGCACCAGATATCCTAGGTGTTTACTAACGTGGAAACCTTGGTCATCATCTACTTTAACTTAATTTGTTCAGCCTTCAACCTAGAAATTTGGATGGTCATGGGGTCATCAAACTCAGTGGCTTAGATTACGGCCATCTGCCATTATAGCATCATTCTTCTTGCAGTCATCATCCACAATGACTTTGACGTAAATAACAGAGTTAGATGTCGGTCCATGACATAGTCGCAGGTCACATCGATTCAATTAAGGGTCCATGCCGTACAACCACTGTGTTGCACAAACCGATCGGACAGCCTTAATTATACCAAGCGTCGAGAGCTCGTGTTACGGGGGCTGGATTATCACGAATCATTATGGTGGTACATGCAGTCTCACATAGAAGCTGATCTTAGGGATCTCCAGGTATTCTTTATTTTATTCTTAAATTAAGACGGTGTTTCTAACAAGGATTCTCTTCAGGCAATTGAGCTAAGGTCTCCAAAGCCAGCGTCTCTCAACATCGTTGTTATTATTACTTTGTTTCTAATGGACAGGTATGAGTTCGTTGGTCAGCTGTTGTGAAACGTCACAAGTTTTCAGATTTCGTTCCAAATGGTCAATAAACATAAACTTTAAGTTAAACAGTCGTCAAGTTCACTCATTATAGACATTAGTTTAAAATTACTGAAACCCACCTCTTACCTAAGCAAGTGATGAAGAACCCGTAGGCGACCCAAGAGAAAGATCCCATGCAGATTGCTGATAGGTAAGGAAGGTAGGTATCTTTCGAAGTGCCTTAAATGTTTCAATACTAGTTCGAAAATATGAAGAAATAATATTTGATTACAAGTTCAAAATTGATTATTATATTGAACTAACGTGATTATACCACTATAAAATAACTGAGAATAATTATATTACAATATTCTACTCATATAGGTTAAATAAACAAGATTTAAATTAATCAGGTTGAATGTGATGGACTTGGTTGAATTCTGATTAATGAAATTAAATTGAAGTTATAAACTTAATCACATCCGGTATAGGCCCTAACACAGTGATCATTTAATCCAAACATGAGTATAGAACCCCTAGTTACTATGCACACAAGTTATATAATGATTAAATATTCTCGTTGACTCAAAATTGTATTCTTGTGACCAGCATCGATTACAGGATATTTCCTAAACCATATTTGCCTTTCAATTTCATGGCTGGCCGTTACTTTACGAAAAATTCTTCTGAGAAATTCACTTCTTAACTGCTATCAATCAAGAAAACCTACATTCAAACACAAAGGCATCACTCAACAAAACCGTAAAGACCTCGTTGTGATACTGCATTATTTTTTGACAATTTCCCCAAGTGCAGTAACACAAGTCGCATTAATTTGGTATGAACACTGTCAACTGAACAGGCGTCGATGACATATACTTGATTAATTAATCAATCCTTAATTTATACATGAAATTTCACACAAGTTTAACATTACCTCTGTGTGGAAAACAATTTACTAAATACAATGGTGTCCGTTCTTTGGTTGAACTTTTGTGATAATAATTGACATATAAGATTTAAGATTACACCTACACTTACTAACCTGCTCCAGTTGTCAATTGATTCCCTATCCTACCAATAGCGCCTAAATTACGTTCGTTATATGAAAAATAGATGACACGTATATACGACACTGATCGGATGACACAACAATACAAATCAAACCCCCATTAAAGAACAACAACACGCAATCAAACAAAAACACTTCGACAGCATGCAAGCCCTCGTTGACTTTAAGAATAATGTCCGGCTCCATGGGTCACTGGTTAGCGTGCTGCCTTTGGTCACAGGGGTCCCGGGTTCGATTCCCGGCAGGGTCGGGAATGTTAACCATAATTGGCTAATTTCACTGACACGGGGACTGGGTGTAGGTGTCATATTCATCATCATATAATACTCATCATAACGCGCAGACGCCTACGGGCATCAAATCAAAAGACCTGCATCTTTTTTTGCTATTGGCTTTACGTCGCACTGACACAGATAGGTCTTATGGCGACGATGGGACAGGAAAGGCCTAGGACTGGGAAGGAAGCGTCCGTGGCCTTAATTAAGGTACAGCCCCAGCATTTGCCTGGTGTGAAATGGGAAACCACGGAAAACCATATTCAGGGCTGCCGACAGTGGGGTTCGAACCCACTATCTCCCGAATACTGGATACTGGCCGCACTTAAGCGACTGCAGCTATCGAGCTCAGTAGACCTGCATCTGGCGAGCCGAACTTGTCCTCGGAGACTCCGGGCACTAAAAGCCATACGCCATTTCATTTCATTTAAGAATAATCCATTTAAAACGCTTGTCTAACTCTCATGTACAAATATCAATATTACACGTTATCATTTATCACACTCAATTAATCCGGCTTATTAAAAGTCAATTTGATTATTATTTTCCTAAATTACTCCTATGTAAGTGGTTGTACAGATTACTCCAATTGTACTCTTCAGTGACAGAAGAAAAACTTTCGCTTTTCCGTGGTTTTCCATTTTCACACCTGGCAAATGCTGGGACTGTACCTTAATTAAGGCCACGGCCGCTTCTTTCTCACTCCTAGGTCTCTCCTATCACATAGTCGCCATAAGACCTATCTGTGTCGGTGCGACGTTAAGCAAATAATAATAAATAATAATAAAAAGCTTTCGCTGTAGCAGATATGGACCATATCTTGACAGACACCTATCATGGTCAGCTGGTCATCCTAATCCTCCATTGTTATCACAGGGAAATAAATTCGACTTTACCATTTAAACACAAATAAAGTATTGGATTACAGAAAATAAATTTCTTCGCCTTAATAAAGTAATTGTCCTGAGAAGGATCGGTAACCGCATGTGTAAAATACTGAACCCTTGGGCCACTATGAAGGATACCTACCTTCCTTACCTAACAGCAATTTTCATGAGATCTGTCTCTTGGGTCATTCCGGGTTCTTCGTCACTTGCTGAGGTAAAAGGTAGGGTTCAGCAATCCTAATCTATCTACTTAAATGAAAGGTCTATTCAAAAAATATTTGTATTTTATTTTTTAAATTACGGAAGAAAATATTAAATCAATATTTTGGATTCAGTCTTGTCCACTTGACACCACAATAATTTTACACAGAGGAGCAGAATACTGGTTTAAGCCTTTGACTTAATTGCCTGATGGGCATCCTTACTAGAAACCATTGTCTCAATTATTAAATAAAGAAAAGAAAATCTCGAGATCTTTAAATTCTGCTTCCATGTGAGACTGCATGTACCATCATAATGATTCTTGATGGTCCAGCCCTGGTAACACGTACTCTAGACTCTGGGTATAGTTAACGAAGTCTAATCGGTGTGTGCCACACAGTGGTTGTGCGGCATGGACCGATCTCTAAACTTCTAAGTTATTTTAAAGTCACTGTGGATGATGACCGCAAGGAAATGATGCTACAGTGGCATATGGCCCTAATCTAAGTCACTGAGGTAGATAAATACAGGACCCTCATTATACTGCGTTCACTACTAATTCTTTTATTTAAATATACTTATTCGACCTAAACTTTCTTCTGTATCCATCCACTTTCGACACGTGCGGATGACGTCACATAACATAAAGTGGGAAGGAAGGTAGGCACCCCGTTGCCACGTGTCACCTCTGAGGTATATAAAAAAATTCGAGCTTGTTATTACAATTGACATGGGGCCTCCTGTAATAACTTTAATACTTAAAATTCCTAGGGCACAGTGGCTTCAATACAATGGTCAATCATTGATTAATTAAATCTTTAAACTTAAATCTGCATTAACTTACTTGATGTACTAGGTACTGAAATGATCTCTGAATGTCTGAGTTTCCCCTTTAACTGTATTTAACATGGGTATCAGGTCATCTTAGCGTAGTTCCAAATTGCGAGCGATCAGTATTAACGACCAGGGTTAAGCAATACTTTGTAATTCACAGATGACGTTTGCAACGTTTTGGCATCATATTTCTTCATGGTAGTGGTCCATTGGCGAGCCTATATTCTCTTGACACTAACATCTTATGTTTTGTGCTTAATTTTTGTCCCTTTCAATACAAATCTTTATCATTCCGAGGGGAACAAATCATATGAATCATCTCATCCCATGGGGAATAATAATCGTTCAGAGCCTATCCTCACGACTCACCATCTCACAGTAACACCGGGACACACATAAGAATCAAAATATTTATTTTATACCATCAGACCGCTCGTTTTTGGTTAAATTTCAACAGCACACAACAGCTGGGAACCTCACTGTAAATTCACACTTGCGACAACACTCATAATTCTTTCTCAGCTGATTTAATTAAATCTGACCCCAATAAAATTTCTCGTTTCTTTAACAAACATGTCATTTTATTGTTTAGCGTTTCAAGCACAGTTTTATCCGGGGAAATTTTTATTATTATTCAAAATGTATTATGTTAATTATTATTATTCCTTGTAGCACTGCCAACGCTGCTCTAGACATCACTAAACTCCGTGACACTATCAAGAATAAACAGAGGAAATGACCAAAAAACTTCCCCACTGAACACTAATTTACATATCACTAACTTGCTTCATCATTAGCTGATTTCGGGTAAATCAGAATGAAAATCATGTGCATATGGAAATCCGTGCTTGCGCGAAGCTTACTTTTATTACAAGATATAAACACACTAATAATCGTCCGATTCGTTGGCTGAATTGTCAGTGTACTGGCCTTCGGTTCAGGGGGTCGCGGGTTCGATTCTCAGCCGGGTCGGGGATTTTAATCGCTTCGGACTAATTCTTCTGGCTCGTGGACTGGGTGTTAGTGTCCGTTCCAACACTCTCCTCTTCATATTCACACAAAACACTACACTACCAACCAGCACAGAAATACGCAATAGTAATTACATCCCTCCATATAGGGTTGGCTTCAGAAAGGACATCCAGCCGCAAAACACAGCCAAATCCACATGTGCGACGCTGTTCGCACCCGCGACCCCACAAGTGTGGGAAAAAGCGGTAGGAAAAGAAGCCGAAGAAAAGATAAACATATTAATAATCATTATCTAGGCCACCGACAAACTGGCCTAGCTTAAGACCACTTAAACATAATCTATTTACAAGAAAGAATATGTAGGCGACATCTTAAACTCTAAGACTTATAAGTTGATGGACAATCAGCTGATGCCAAGGCAGCCACGGGCCTCGTAGTTTTCCAAGCCCATGTTTGCCATGTTGTTACTTGCTGTAATCCATTGGTAGACGACACATGAATATCTTTCTTCTGATACTATCGCAGATTATAATACAAATAATGATTATATAATTAACTTATGAACATTTTCACTGCTCAACTTGTTAATGATGCGTTTCATCGGTGCACATCTGTTTCAAACTTGTTGTCAATGAAAGTAAACCTCTTGTGTAAGGACCCGGAGGCTTCGCCAACTACCTGCTTTTTTTGTCTGGAACTTGATCACTGCTTTAAATACAAATTTGCTTTCGACAAAATGCAATTCTCTAAACTGTCTTTGGGGTCGGTACTTTCACTCGTTACTAGTCTTGGGCTGTATTTTCTTCTTCCCAATACACAGTTCGATATGCAATAATATAGCCTCACCAGCGGTCTCCGTTCTTAGCATTCAAAGTTACTAATACAAGTGTTCCTTTGAATCGAACTCATAAAATGTCCTGACACGTGGCCTATTATTACATAACTGATAAATAATATAACAGCACGATGCATTGATGCTGTACACGGCAGTTTAAATATACAGTCAGCTGATATTTCGCTGCACCAGCGCAAGAGATAGCTTCAAAAGAATTAAGTTCACTTTCTTACAAAATCTTTGCGGCCACTTCAGATACACATTGACACAGCCGCCTCGTACGCAATTTCTGAGCGAATTGCCCTGCAAACGACGCTCTCACTTGGTTTTGATTGCAAATTCTGCGACGTGGGTGGTCTCTTACATATCATTCCGGGTGTCTTCCTCCACTAGGATGTGGATTCGCAGTCCGTAATCAGGCCTGACAAATTGCATAATCGCCTACTAATTCTTTTAGAACACCATACGTCATTTTCGTTCGTAGTGAATGCTAAATATAGTAATGGTATGTTGCCCTGCGGAGGTTACACCGTGATAGCTGTCATGTCACGTCACGTGGTCATAGCCTCGATAAGCTGAACTTTACGTCGCACTCTCTAATTTTAGACAAACTGTCTCATAACTATGCTTTCTAAATGGAGTATTGTTTACATAATCTATATATCGATGGCTTACTTCTAAAACCTCGTATCCCCCAATGCACTTCCTATCCATTATCTTCCTTAAGACTGGACACGCCTCCCAGCAGCATATGGATGTATAGTCTATCAGAACAATTTTCAATGTGTTCACTTTCCTATGCTAACGTGTAAAGGAAAATGAAACTTAAATACCTCAAACTGTAGGTGTGCGTAAATTCGCCATGCAAACATGCCTACAATACGGTATGTTGGCTCGTTTTCCTTCACACGTTAGCATAGGAAAATGAACACACCGAAAATTTTTCTGAAGGACTGCATATAAATATGTGGCTGGAAGGCGTGACCAGCCTTAAGGAATATAATGGGTAGGAAGAGCATTGTGACATACGAGGTTTTAGAAGTAAGCCAACGATATATAAAGGAACATGTCCTGACTGACTGACTAACTCATTCATCATCGCTGAGCCAAAACTACCGGATATAAAGAAATAAAAGTTTGAGGATATATTTATATTACCATGTAGGTGCTCGCTAAGGGAGTATTTTTTGATATTCTGTCGCTAACGGGCTGAAAGCAAAGCAAAAGCAAAGTCACCTCCGTACAGGCCATGAAGGCCCTTGGAGGAGTGGAAGGTAAAGGCTTCCACCACTGTTAACCTCGGCACGTGATGGGGTAGAGTGGTTAGCTCTACGCCCGGCTGGCTTTGCCCCCAGGAATTAACAAGGGGCTGAAAACGGGAGTGAATTTTTAAAAGGAGTGCATCTATATCTCAAAACTTTAAAAGTTTACAGATGTAAAATTTCGTATTTTGAATATCCTTTAAAAATAAAGAAGCAATTCTTTTGTTTTCGGAAAACCCCACTAGGAGGGGGTAAAAGAGAGTGAAAAAGAGGTTGAATGCATTTTATGGGGATACCTTTATCTCATAAACTGATGATATTACAGAGCTGAAAATTGGTATTTGGAATCACCTTTATAAACAAAGAAACACGTGTTTTTGTTTTTTGAAAATCGAATTAATGCGATCAAACAGGGGTGAAAATGGGGTGAATTTTAAGAAAGTTTTAAAATGAGTTCATCTCTATCTCAAAAATTTAAAAGTTTACAGATGTAAAAATTGGTAATTAGAATCTTCTTTAAAAAGAAACACGTATTTTATGTTTTGGGAAAGTCCCACTAGGAAGGGTGAAAAAGGGTGAAAAAGGGGACGAATGCCTTTAATGAGGTTACTTATATCTCAGAAACTGAAGATATTACAGACCTGAATATGGTATTTGGAATCTCCTTTAAAAATAAAGAAGGACGTATTTGTTGTTTTTGGAAAATCCAATTAATGGGGGTTAAACTGGAGTGACAAATGGGGTGAATTTTTAGAAAGACAATATCTACGGTATATCTCAGAAACCTAAAATGTTACAGACGTAAAACTGGTATTGGGAATCTCCTGTAAAGCCAAAGAAACATAGATGATTTGTTTGCGGAAACTCCACTTAAGGGGAACTAAAAAGGGGGTGACATTTTAAAATGATCATGTCTATAGTATATATCAAAAACACAACATGTTACAGAAGTGAAAAGTAGTATTTTTAACCTCTATTAAAATAAAGAAACATGTGTTTTTTGTTTTCGGGAAATCCACTTCGGTGAAGGGTAAAAATGACTGAAAATGGAGTTGCATTTTTAAATTAGGATACTGATATCTCAAAAACTGAAGATGTTACAGACGTGAAAATTGGCATTTGGAAACTCCTTTATAAATAAGGAAATACGTATTTTTTGTTTTCGAAAATTCACTTAAGTGGGGGGGAATTGAAAATTAGTTGAATTATCTGTATGAAGATATTATTATCTCAAAAATGAAAGATGTTGCAGAGGTGGAAACTAGTATTTGGAATCTGCTTTAAAAGTAAAGAATCCAATGAAGGGGGAGAAAGGGTTGAAAGAATTGAAAAATTTATTGAATTAATTGTATGAGGATACTTACGTCTGATAAAAATTAAGTTGTTTCAGGCGTGAAAATTGGTATTTGGATATCCTTCAAAAACAAAGAAAAACACAATTTGGTGAAAAGGAGTTGAAATCCTTTTATGAGGACACGTACATCAAAACTGACGATGTTACAGTCGTGATAATTGGTATTTAGAAGATCCTTTACTAATAAGGAAACAAGTATTTTTATAGGAAAATTCACTTAACGGAGGGGGGTGTGAAAGGAAGTGAAAAAAAGTGAATTCATTTCTTTGGTTTAATCGGCCGTCAAGACGAAAACAATCACGCAACCGTTCCAAGTGCAATTGCTCTTTTTACGGAAATATTTTTTACACTGAAATGGAAGTGTGGATCGAATGTAACGAGATAAGCGTAACTACATGGAATGCAAATCAGACGTGCGGTAATAATTCCACAATCAACAGATTGGTAATGAATTTGACGTGACACTAGTGATATTTGCGGTTGGCTCTGATGAAACCTATTCAATTACTCGGTACGCATATATTTTAATTTCAAAAGAATTCCCAGTATTCTGCACATTCCATTATTAACATTGGTTAGTGGGTGTGAATAATGGATATGTAATGTCATACACAATGCTGCACATTTCACTTTATGCAAACCTCCTTTGTCTCAAGAAACCAAGAGGGGTTTAAGGTAAGTAAAAGCAGTCATCTCCGTACAGGCCATGACGGCCCTTAGGGAAGTGGAAGGTAAAGGCTTCCACTGCCCGTAAGCTCAAAACTAAGTGGAATAGAGTGGTCATCTCTATGCCCTGCAGCCTTCCCCTCAGGAATTAATCTGCTGTCCTTTTCTGAGTGAACACGAGAGCCACGTGCTCCCCAAAACTGCAACTCCCGTCTCTAAATGTTTCGACTTCCTAGTGAAGAATACAAACCATGTACTCTCGAGTGAACCGAACCCGTCAGTATAGAAGAAATGTGATCAGTAAGTAGTCCGAACATAAAACATAATAGTTTCTCACTCATAGCTGATCAGTCTGAGAATGATGTATTCAGGAGACCGAACCGATTCTTCTACTTACAATGTGGCCCTGCATCATCCTGAGCCAGTTGATATCTTTGGAGAATGTGAGAACGATAGTACCGGGCGAGTTGGCCGTGCGGTTAGGAGCGCGCAGCTGATAGCTCGCATACGGAAGATAGTGGGTTCGAACCCCGCTGTCGGCAGCACTGAAGAGGGTTTTCCGTGGGTTCCCATTTTCACACCAGGCAAATGCTGGGGCTGTACCTTCATTAAGGCCACGGCCGCTTCATACCTATTCCTAGGCCTTTCCTGTCCTATCGTCGCCATAAGACCTGTCTGTGTCGGTGCGACGTAAAACAAATAGCAAAAGAAAGATAGTACGTAGAAAACTGCGAGTGACATGAAATATCACGACCGAAGCGAATTCAAAGAGAGCAATAGTTAGAGAGGATGTGTGTGTGTGTGTGTGTGTGTGTGTGTGTGTGTGTGTGTGTGTGTGTGTGTGTGTGTGTAGATAAGTGGTCGAGTATTGGACTCTTGTTCGCATGATTGCTGGTTCAAACTCGGTAGAAGTAGTTGCATTTATTGAACGGTGAAGAAAAGTCAATTCCACACTCCACTTTGTACGATGTGTACATGTAAGAGCTCTCTGGTGACACATTTGGTGTTGACCCGACGAAATTAATTAAAATTCATGCATGGATCACCCGACAATGATCCCATCTCCTCAGCCATCCTGTAGAGCGAAGCGGACATCGAAATTCAGGCGTAGGTAGCAAAACACGATCAAATTTAAGTACCTGCGCTCATTAGCAGAGATCAGACGATTATTATTATTATATTAGAATTCCTGAGGCCTTTTCAATCGCGATATTACCAGCGTTTTGCCCCAGTGTAGCAGAGGGCTCTTCAGATGTGTTGCTACACACTTCCAAGACCCTGGCGGCTAATGCTCCGTTGAGACACAGCTACAAGCCTTCTATGAAGGACAATGCAGTGACGGTGCACTAGGGGAAGGATGTGCCTGCACTTGTATAAATGCCCGCCTTTGTCCTTTATATCAAAAAATTAAATTCTCAGTAGGAAACGAGAATTTAATTTCAGCGATTGCAAATGTTAAATGTTTCCTTCTGGGAACTTAAATTTTAATTTGTAATATTATTATTATCGTTATTAATGGTACTGATTTTGTAACCCAATACCTACTTTTACGATTTTTGGAGACACCGAGGTACCGGAACTTCGTCCCGCAGGATTTCCTTTTCGTTCTGGATCTATGGACGCGTGGTTGACGTAAACTACTTGAGCGCCTTCAAATACCATCGGACTGAACCGGGATGGAATCTGCCATCTTGCGCCAATAAAGCCAGTGCTCTACAGTCTCAGGTGTCAAGGCCCCGCGGTGTAGGGGGCAACGCGTCCGCTTGTCAACCGCCGGCCCCGGGTTCGATTCCCTGCTGGGTCAGGGGTTTTTGATTGTAAATGATTAATATCCCTGGCCTGAGGACTGCGTGTTTGTATCGTCCTTAACATTCCTTTCTTCACATTCGACACTCTACACTTCCTCCATTCCAATTACACGCAGGTTCATATCACATGGTGCAAGCAGGGGCAAAAGATCTCTATAGGTCGACGCCCCGAACAAATAGCATATAAATAATAAACAGTCGGGGCTTCTCAGCCCGTTAATATAATTTATTATTATTATTATTATTATTATTATTATTGTTCCAGTCATCAGTCCATAGACTGGATTGATGCAGCTCTCCATGCCACCCTATCCTGCGCTAACCTTTTCATTTCGACGTAACTATTGCATCCTACATCTGCTCTAATCTGCTTGTCATATTCATACCTTGGTCTACCCCTACCGTTCTTACCACCTACACTTCCTTCAAAAACCAACTGAACAAGTCCTGGGTGTCTCAAGATGTGTCCTATCATTCTATCTCTTCTTCTCGTCAAATTTAGCCAAATCGATCTCCTCTCACCAATTCGATTCAGTATCTCTTCATTCGTGATTCGATCTATCCATCTCACCTTCAGCATTCTTCTGTAACACCACATTTCAAAAGCTTCTATTCTCTTTCTTTCTGAACTAGTTATCGTCCATGTTTCACTTCCATACAATGCCACGCTCCACACGAAAGTCTTCAAAAACTTCTTTCTGATTCCTATATCAATGTTTGAAGTGAGCAAATTTCTTTTCTTAAGAAAGTTCTTCCTTGCTCGTGCTAGTCTGCATTTTATGTCCTCTTTACTTCTGCCATCGTTAGTTATTTTACTACCCAAGTAACAATATTCATCTACTTCCTTTAAGACTTCATTTCCTAATCTAATATTTCCTACATCACCTGCCTTCGTTCGACTGCACTCCATTACTTTTGTTTTGGACTTATTTATTTTCATCTTGTACTCCTTACCCAAGACTTCATCCATACCATTCAGCAACTTCTCGAGATCTTCTGCAGTCTCAGATAAAATAACAATATCATCGGCAAATCTCAAGGTTTTGATTTCCTCTCCTTGGACTGTGATTCCCTTTCCAAATTTCTCTTTGATTTCCTTTACTGCCTGTTCCATATAAACATTGAAAAGGAGAGGGGACAAACTGCAGCCTTGCCTCACTCCTTTCTGGATTGCTGCTTCTTTTTCAAAGCCCTCGATTCTTATCACTGCAGACTGATTTTTATACAGATTGTAGATGATTCTTCGTTCTCGGTATCTGATCCCTATCATCTTCAGAATCATAAATAGCTTGGTCCAATCAACATTATCGAATGCCTTTCCTAGATCTACGAATGCCATGTACGTGGGCTTGTCCTTCTTGATTCGATCCTCTAAGATCAGACGTAAAGTCAGGATTGCTTCACGTGTTCCTACATTTCTTCTGAAGCCAAATTGATCTTCTCCCAACTCAGCTTCAACTTGTTTTTCCATTCTTCTGTAAATAATACGTGTTAAAATTTTGCAGGCATGAGATACTAAACTAATGGTGCGGTAGTTTTCACACCTGTCAGCACCGGCTTTCTTGGGAATAGGTATAACAACATTCTGCCGAAAATCGGATGGGACTTCACCTGACTCATACATCTTGCACACTAAATGAAGTAACCTTGCCATGCTGGTTTCTCCTAAGGCAGTCAGTAATTCAGAAGGAATGTCATCAATTCCAGGTGCCTTGTTCCTATTTAGGTCACTCACAGCTCTGTCAAACTCTGACCTTAAAACTGGGTCTCCCATTTCATCAGCATCAACAGCCTCTTCATGTTCCAGAACCAAATTATCTACATCTTTACCTTGATACAACTGTTGGATATGTTTCTGCCATCTTTCTGCTTTGTCTTCTTTCCCTAGAAGTGGCTTTCCATCTGAGCTCTTAATGTTCATACACCTAGATTTCTTTTCTCCAAAGATTTCCTTGATTTTCCTGTATGCAGCATCTACCTTTCCCAGGACCATACAGCCTTCGACATCCTTGCACTTCTCCTTCAGCCATTCTTCCTTAGCTACCTTGCACTTTCTATCCACTTCATTCTTTAATCGCCTGTATTCTTTTCTGCCCTCTTCATTTCTAGCATTCTTGTATTTTCGTCGTTCATCAATCAGGTCTAGTATTTCCTGAGTTATCCACTGATTCTTAGTTGATCTTTTCTTCCTTCCTAACATTTCTTCAGCAGCCCTACTGACTTCATTTTTCATGACTCTCCACTCTTCTTCTATAGTGTTTCCTTCAGCCTTTTCCTTTAGCCCTTGTGCAACATGTTCCTTGAAACAATCCCTCACACTCTTTTCTTTCAACTTGTCGAGATCCCATCTTTTTGCATTCTTTCCTTTCTTCAATTTCTTCAACTTCAGATGGCATTTCATGACCAACAAGTTGTGGTCAGAGTCCACATCTGCTCCTGGGAAAGTTTTGCAATCCAACACCTGGTTTCTGAATCTCTGCCTAATCATAATGAAGTCTATTTGATACCTTCCAGTGTCTCCAGGTCTCGTCCACGTATACAGCCGTCGTTTGTGGTGTTTGAACCAAGTATTGGCAAGGACTAAATTATTATCAGTGCAGAATTCAACCAGCCGACTTCCTCTTTTGTTCCTTTGTCCCAATCCAAATTTTCCTACTGTACTACCTTCTCTTCCTTGGCCTACTACTGCATTCCAGTCTCCCATCACAATTAGATTCTCGTCACCTTTTACATATTGTATTAAATCTTCTATCTCCTGATATATTCTTTCGATTTCTTCATCATCCGCTGAACTAGTAGGCATATAGACCTGCACTATTGTGGTGGGCATTGGTTTGGTGTCTATCTTGACGACAATAATTCTTTCACTATGCTGGTCGTGGTAGCTTACCCGCTGCCCTATTTATGATTATTATTATTATTATTATTATTATTATTATTATTATTATTATTATTATTATTATTATTATTATTGTCGTCTAATGAACTTGTTTAATGGAGGACGCATTATTTCATGTCGTATGAATGCTTAAAATAATATACTCTGAAAGCGATGTAAGGAATGAACATAATACAACATTTAAAAATATACAAGACACGAATATTAATGAAAGCAAAGTAGCTTGCATTTTTTTGTGACAGATGTTATCATAATCATACCCATGGGAGTTCACGGTTTGTGGAACCTAAACTACAGGGAAGTGGTTTCTAATTTCATAAATGCTACATGCATCGGCTCCAATCAAAACAGGTCAAATGAGGTCCACCAGTTGATTAAATGGAATCCAGTACGCCTGAAATGATTTTATGTGACATAGTGACTGGCACAGGTCTTTTAGTATGTCACTGTCAACGCTACAGTGAAGAAGGTAAAGAGTATCTATCAAAATGTCGGAGAAGGGAGACGGTTCAGATACGGATGTTCGGCTGTACTACGTAAGGTCCTGCAAACAGGGGAGACTTTAATTTTCCTCCTTGATGATATAATCGTTCAGGTTGAGCAAAAAGACTGAGATACTTCAGAATCGATTGAGTTATAGGTAACACGAAGAAGGTAGGTTGTTAGTTCTTAATTAAACTTCAATTTTGTGAATGAGAGTTATGTTACTGTGTTAGTGGAAGAGAGCTTAAACTCATTACTTATTATGAATGCAGGACAAAGGGAAGTTTCTTACGAGTGAGGATGAATGTGATTACAAGAGCTTGGATTTGTAAGCACTAATAGTTTAGTAGCAAGTGCCATTTAGCCCTCAGAACGGTTCTGCTGTGCGATTTTCATAAATATCGGCTATACGGCCTATTACAATTCCTACTGTACCGGGTGGTACACCTCCACGCCGCTAATTCAAATATTGCGCCAGTTGAAACTTCTCTACAGGAGAAAGCCTGAACTTTAACAAACTGGATTAACTCAACGGTTTCTCGGAAGATGTCACTACTGTAAATTTGGTAATTTTGAAGTGTTCTGAACTGTGTCTATTTTGATTTGTGTTTGTTTGCTCCGTATCAAGAAGTTTGAACATTCTCTAACAGATGTCGCTACCCAAAACTATGGTAACACACTCTGGTGCAATGGAATGAACTTTCTTGAAGATTTATTGTATTCCTAAGTTTTATTTTTACTAAATTTTGTTCTGTGGTTTGTGGGTTGGCAATATAAATCCTTTCTTTCCGCCCGTTTTGAATGTAACCAATCATGAATTTACGTAATTAATTTTCCACCAATAAGGTGTTTCTTCCTCGTCTTGTGTATTAGTTTTTGCTGTTGGCCAATAAAAGTTTGTGGGCGGGTTGTTATCATTCATGAAAGGTCTCGAATGTTCCACGAGGGTATATAAACTGCTGATTTTCTGGTCTCAGTGCCACTTCTGTAACATCCTTCTTAGTGTGTGAATATGTAGCAGGGGGCGGGAAGCGCCTCTTTATTCAAGCAGCAGTTCATCTACAAGGTAATGGCCTGTTAACATCTTCATTTCTTGCTAGCTCAGCAGTTTAACTCTCGGGGAGGGTTCGAAACCTTTAGTATGTAACCTACCTTTTTAAAATGTAAATTCTTTTCTGTCTATCTATAAATTACAAATCTGTAAAGCGGGGATAGAGAGTGCTTCACCCTCTCGAACTCCCCTTCATTTTTGAAAGAGGAGGTGACTACGTTTTCATAACCGTTCTTTTCTTCTTTAATGTAGTAAAGTTTTCTCATACGTGTCACCTCCCTAGCTTGGGATTAGCCCCTGCATGATCGGCCTAGCGCCACATAGGTTTTAGACAAAACTTGGTGTAGGAGTGCAAGTTATCGCCTCCATTCAATTTTGTATTTTGGGCCATTTACTTAACCCGTTTGTTTTCCTTCCTGCGAAGGCCCAGTAGATTGGGTACGATATACCCCTGTTTATTTATTATGCCTTGATGGCAGGTTGTGTAAGAGTCCGTTATTGTCTTTATAGGCTTGAAAGATCGAGAGCGGGACAGCTCTTTATAGTGTTGTGGTAAAAGTGCCATAGAGAGGCTTGAGATGTAAAGTTGGGAGCTAATGCTCCATGTAATTAAGGGTGTTCTGCCCTTTGGTATCTTGTTATTGTGAGCTGAGAGCTCAGAAATTATATTTGGGGCTCGAAGCCCAGATCTTGTAATAACCCCCTAAATCTTGTGATTTTTTTGTACCAGATTTTGGCTTGTTGTTGACTTGTTAAGTTTACAAATTCTATGTCATCATTGTTAAGCTTTGAAAATATAACCTTTGTTAAAGTTTTAAATTAACTTTAATTTTGTAGTTGAGACCTATTCCTGCCCGCACCTTCTTTCACCTCTAACTACCACGGATATCTCCGTAACACCTACAATTCATGAAACCCACCTACATAACATGACTGTAGAGCGATCTTGCCGGCAGTTGTTATTTGTCAAATAAGTTTGCAGTCCAACATATTAATGCATCAAATCCTGGCTCTGGGTTACATTTTGATTTCGCAATCTCTATGTCATGTGAACAAGAGCTACCAGAGAAATTTGACAAATTAAACACCTCTCAAAACGTGACAAGCGTTGAGGGAGTCACAGGACTGTATGAAAAAGAATGTAAGTCAAGGTAAGCAACAGCTTGAACGACTAAAAGCAGATTTGTTGACATGAAAACGAGACAAAGCGCCGTGGCCCAATAAAATGAAGTCGCTCCAGAGAAAAATACATGTACAGGGAAACTGTAAATACATTAGTACATTAACATATAGACCTGAGTACAATCAATCTAAGAAGCAAAATAACACATATTGCACTGCAGTCGAACGACCAAGAGAAAAGATCAGGTTAAATTAGAAACTGATTCACATCAGATGAAAAGTTTCCAAGAAAAGTGTAGAGATTGACCGCAAAGTACTTCCTACCTTTGTTCAAGTAACCTTACTCGTACGAGTCCGGCATGGAAAATTCAGTTGCAGATGCAGCAGCTTCACCTCTTCTGACAAGACATGGAGATTCACGAGAGCTGTTTGGTGGGAGCAAACACCGTGCACAGGTAGCATTTACCGGCATTCGTTCACTAAGCCCACAGTTATATTAAAACAGATGATACATCTACCAGGATGCTACGAAACTAACACCGGTTTGAGGAAGGTGATTGGAGGGGCTCCTCGATGACGGCGCTGGTGCACGCTCCCATCCTAGTCTATGTGCAGTCGCATTAAATGTTGTTCCCTGCGATCCCTATTTTCACTGTCGTTTTGTCGCGCGACTTATAGCACCGGTACATGCGCAAAATGAATTTCGCTCGTGTCTCTACTACGTATGTCAAGAAAAATCGACTATTTCCGCACTACATTCATGCTGCTTGCATCAGTTAGGAGAGTCGAACTAACACTACAGGACCCAAAGGTAAGCAGAGCATGAAACATATGGCATGTAACGGTCAGCTGTTACTTCGTGCGCTCCCTAACCTCATCTTGATGGAGTAGAATAGGTCTCATGTAATGAAGTTAATAAACTATACGAGTAGTGTCCGTATTTGCACGATATTAGGAGTGTGAACTAACATAATATTATAAGGAAGGGTAATAATAGTAATATTACTTGGTTTACGTCCCACTAACGTACTTGTACGATCTTCAGAATTTCCAAGGTGCCGGAATTTTGTCCCTCAGAGTTCTTTTGCGTGCCAGTAAATCTGTCAACAGGAGGTTGACGTATTTGGGAACATTCAAACACCAATGGATTGAGCCAAGATCGAACCTGTCAAGTTAGACTCAGATGGCCACCGTTCTTCCATTTGAGCCCCTCAGTCCGGTAATGCTTTGGATAGTATTTGACTGCATTTAATTGAAGTTCGCCTGAACACTACTAGGGCTGAAATAAAAATTACGTAGATATGGATACAGTGCGAATGAAGTTGGAAAATAATACTAAATTCACTAGAAAAAGAAACGAGACTATTCTTAAAAGTCCTAAATGAAAATTTATCTTATAATAATATTTTTTCTTATGAAACTTAACGTTCCTTTATCCTATCTCCTGGGTATCCACTTTCTTTTCCAAAGTCGCTTTCTTAAATTATGTCTTCACTAGCGCAAGTTAACAAAACGCCCGCAGCAGTCGGTGCTAAACCCCCCAGCATTTCTCTTTTTCATGTCCGTATTGAAAGCACATCCCGCCACCTTGCTAGCTTAGCTTGTCTTTAACGTCATCCTTGGTTACGACTGCTCGCCCTATGAATCTGTCAAGTGTGAACGGAACCGTCGTGTTACCTTCATTTGACAGATAGCGCTTGATACAGCGCAACGAAAAGAGTGCAAATAAGGACTGCCTATGATTGAGAAAGTGGAAGTCATATTCTTTAGCTTATATATCATCCCAGCATTTGTCTGGAGTTGCAGTGGAAAAACACGCTATAGATCCCACTATTCCTGACTGACTTCATATTCTGTCAGTTTCAAATTAGTATCGGAGCAGAAAATCGAAACCAGACAAAGCAGGCATGAAACTACTAAGGTAACTACCCGATAACACAGAGACTACGATGGTAATCACTGGAGCATACAAGAGCTACTATGGTAACTACTCGGTAACACAGAGACTACGATGGTAATCACTGGATCATACAGGAGCTACTATGGTAACTACTCGGTAACACAAAGACTACGATGGTAACCACTGGAGCATACAAGAGCTACTATGGTAACTACTCGGGAACACAGAGACTACGATGGTAATCACTGAAGCATACAGGAGCTACTATGGTAACTACTCGGTAACACAGAGACTACGATGGTAATCACTGGAGCATACAGGAGCTACTATGGTAACTACTCGGTAACACAGAGACTATGATGGTCATCACTGGAGCATACAGGAGCTACTATGGTATCTACTCGGTAACATAGAGACTACGATGGTAATCACTGGAGCATACAAGAGCTACTATGGGAAGTACCCGATAACACAGAGACTACGATGGTAATCACTGGAGCATATGGCAACTACCCGTTAACACAGAGACTACTATGGTAATCACAGGAATACAGGAACTACAATGGTAACCATTCGATAACACAGAGACTACTATAATAAGCACTGGGTCAGAGACCACACTGTTAACCATTTGATTGGACAGACTACCATGATAACCACTTGGTCAGACAGAAAATACTATGGTAACCAGTCGTTCACGACTAGAAATGCTCGGCAGTTATTGGAAGAGCACGAACAAACTTCCAAGTAGTTCCCTGGCTCTCTAATTCCCCAGAAATAATTGAGCACCTGTTGGACCAATTCGATGGATGTATCTTGTACATTCTATGTATCCGCAGCAATACACCCTCCAGCAGTTGTGGCATGTACTGAATCCAGGTACCTGTGAGAACATACCAGCGCTTTATTCAGTCACTCCCAGTCCGTCTGGCTACTATTCGTGCTGTAGAGTGTGATTATTCTGGATATTAGCTGATGCCATAATGATGAGATTCACCAGTGTACAGTAATTTATCAGACGTAACATATTCAATTAATACACAGGGTTATTAGCCACTCTCTTGCAGCTAGGGCGTACTAGCGTAGGGAAAAAGAATACTTAAAGAAAAGGCGTATGCATTTTAGTGCCGGGAGTTTCCGACGACAAGTTCGGCTCGCCAGATGCAGGTCTTCTGATTTGACGCCCGTAGGTGATCTGCGCGCCACGATGATGATGAAATGATGACGAGGAATTCACTCACGTCAAGCCCTCTTTAAAATTCCATACCCGCCGGGAATAGAACCCGGGACCCCTCTGACGAAAGACCAGCACGCTAACGATTTAGCCATGGAGCCGAACAAAGGAATAATAAATAATACGTGCTGACTATGATGGTAGAAAGCCAAGTGATTTCACGCTCAGTTCATAAGTCACTAGAATGTATTTCTGAAGACTTCTTGCAAAGTCAGGAAGGCTATAGTGAATATGAATACACCATCGGTTTTCCAGAAAGCCTAGTTCGTTCTGAATTTGAAAAATTAAGTTAATTTATCCCAGATATAATGTTTGGTTTACTGCACCGAATTCAGTCCAAAATCTAAGTATGACCAGTCAAAAGGAAAACTGTCAGAAAGAAGTGGCTTGCTATGTGAACGGGATCGCGAATGACTGGCTGTATTTTCACAAGTTATAACTGTAATAAACATAAACTGCCTTTGTAGTTGCATAGCACAAAGGTGTCATATCGCCGTCGACGCCAATACAGAATTTTTGAACCTCTGCTGATAGGAGGATATATACAACCACTGTCCGCAGAAATCAGTGAGTCACAAAGTGTAATCTCTAGACTTTGGTGACCTTTCCAAAAGACATGAGACTTTACAAACAAATCGATAAAAGGTGCAGATAGACAGCAGTTCCGATGTCTTTTGAAAACTGGAGGACGGAACCGGACGATGATCAAACGGCAACTGTCATCGTAGTTTGCTTCTGCCTCAAGAACCCGTACTTACATAAAGGGTTAAAATGAGAAGAAAAACCTTGAATGTGTGACTCGCGGTGTTCGGTCTCGTTATCTAGAGTTCAGTAACCTGACACATGGTGGTCTATTTGGAGTAGTCACTGCATCCTAAATAGTGCAGCAATGTGGTATTCCCAATGGAATCTAGAATCAGTTAACAAACGAATTCCCGTCGCGTCTGGAGGGAAAACACAACCGCAACAATCCCATGGCCATCGTTGAATGAGACGCGTTTGGTGTAGTTTTACCAGTACTGTAATGCATTATGTTCAATGGGCATACGGAACAGCACATATTCTTTGGGAGTACCGTTAATTTTTATTAGGAACAGAAAGGCTGGAACTTTGGAGGAGGATTTCGCAGTGAAACTGGATGCAGAGCTCATTTTTATAAAGTAGCCAAAGTACCTGTTCTTGGTACGGACTCTTTGAGCACGAAATAAAGCGGTTAAATTAAGATGGCCCGCAAGTGTGTGTGCGCCTTACACACGCTCCTGTAGACTATTTACGAGTCTCTTCCTTTTTACAATTGCCTTTACGTCGCACCGACACAGATTGGTCTTACTGCGACGATGGGACAAGAAAGGGTTAGGAGTGGGAAGGAAGTGATCGTGGCCTTAATTAAGGTACAGGCTGACGTGAAAATGGGAAACCACGGGAAACCATATTCAGGGCTGCCAAATGTCGGGTTCGAACCCACCATCATCCGGATGCAAGCTCACAGCCGTGCGGCCCTAATCGCACGACCAACTCGCCTTGTTTACGACTTTCTCATCGGGTGTAAAAGTATACGGGTTTTTCCCCACTCGGCTCTCTAATAATTTAACTACTTGAAAGAGGAAGAAAGCAGGTACGAAATGAAGGTATCGGCAAAGAAAAGGAAAGAGCCATGAAAGGCGACAAATGAAAGCCTCCTTAGGCCTTGAGTGCTCTAATACCGTTGGAGTCGGGAAAAAAACAAGAGTTAGTGAAGGGAGGTCGTACAGGAAGGATTACAGGAGGATGCTGGCACAAGTAAGTGGAACCAATGCCGGACTCAACTCGGGGCCCGTAGTCGTCACACCAAGCCCCACAATAAATTATTAGAAAAGATTTGACTACATACAAAAAACGAGAGAATATAAGGCATATAACAATAAAAATAAGTGAATAAGAGACTTGAGTGGTAAGACTTCAGAAAATGAAATGTGAAATCATATCTCTTAAACATAAATACTAACCCTACACAATATTTAAAAGATAGAAACACGGAATGTATCTATGATAATAACGCAAAATGAAATTTGAATTATAAACGCACTACATATTGATTCTGTCCGCCTCTGTGGTGTAGGGGTTAGTGTGATTAGCTCCCACTCCCGGAGGCCCGGGTTCGATTCCCGGCTCTGCCACGAAATTTGAAAAGTGGTACGAGGGCTGGAACGGGGTCCACTCAGCCTCGGGAGGTCAACTGAGTAGAGGTGGGTTCGATTCCCACCTCAGCCATCCTGGAAGTGGTTTTCCGTGGTTTCCCACTTCTCCTCCAGGCAAATGCCGGGATGGTACCTAACTTAAGGCCAGGGCCGCTTCCTTCCCTCTTCCTTGTCTATCCCTTCCAATCTTCCCCCATCCCCCGCAAGGCCCCTGTTCAGCATAGCAGGTGAGGCCGCCTGGGCGAGGTACTGGTCATTTTCCCCAGTTGTATCCCCCGACCAAGAGTCTGAAGCTCCAGGCCACTAACTCTTGAGGTGGTAGAGGTGGGATCCCTCGCTGAGTCCGAGGGAAAAACCGAACCTGGAGGGTAAACAGATGATGATGATGATAATATAATATAATATAATATAATAACGATGATAATGGTTGAATAAATAAGCTACAATTCAGAATAGTTCTCAAGTATGGATAAGCACGCGTAACACACTCAGCTATAAAACTGTAGCCTCCAAATGCTTTCTGCAGAGTGGAGAGCTTATTTTTCAGCTGGTCTGTTAACAAGCGAACAACGATTTGTCACACAAATGATGACGAACATGGCTTCGCGTAACCTCTACATATGCGCGAAATGAGAAACCTATTCATTAGTTGTAATGGTCAGACACTCGCGTATGCCTTCTTCTCTTCCTGCAACCTTTCCTCTCCTGCTCGGCGGCCGACATCGTGTAACCCTATTACACGCCGAGTGTTCAGTCCTGTTTCTCTGGGTATCACGACACCGTACAGCATGCTTCGCAACGAAAAGCAGTCGAAATTCAACTACCCAAAAAACGTGCTAGTTACTTCGCTCGTCAGCTTCCCGCCTTATATCACGTGAACTTGGCGTCACTAGCCTCTTCATTGGATAATCTCATTTTACTCCGGAATCTTCTGGCAAATTTTGGACACCCCTCCCGTTTCATCCTGAAAATACTGATGAATCGGTTCAGCATCAAAGTGGTGGTTATCGAGATGCGAACAGCACGCTGGTTCGGGCTGATTCGTCATATTCCAACATAAGGTGAGCAGGAATGCCGCTAATATTGGTTTCCTTCATTATTTTCAAAGACTTAAAACTTAGGAAGTCTCAATGAACTGGTTATTAGTGGGTGTGTTTTCCCAGCTATTACATTAAGTCTTTTATTGATTTGGTAACTCAGCGGGATAGCTCAGCAGTTCGGGGAGTGTTGGCAAATAGGGTAACTACTTGGCATGTTTAATTTATGTGTTGTGTTTAAGTCTTTGATATATCTTGGCTGATAAGTTGGGAACTGTCCGACTCGTTGGCTGAACGGGCAGCGTACTGGCCTTCGGTTCAGAGGGTCTCGGGTTCGATTCCCGGCCGGGTCGAGGATTTTAACCTTAATTGGTTAATTCCAATGGCACGGGGGCTGGGTGTATGTGTTGTCTTCATCATCATTTCATCCTCATCACGACGCGCAGGTCACCTACGGGTGTCATATAGAAAGACCTGCACCTGGCGAGCCGAACCCGTCCTGGGATATCCCGGCACTAAAAGCCATACGCCATTTCATTTCAGTTGGGAACTGGAATTGTTTCCCTTCATTTGACTCATTGTGAGACTTAGAGTAGGACTTGGTCGGCCTTCGAATAATTTTGTATACAACGAGCGGATGTTAGTGTGTGTAACTACCCCTATGACTTTCTACCAGCCTTCAAGCTGTAGCTCACGGCCACAGCACGCTCTTGAAGGAAACTGAACACTACCTTGGTTAAATGTATCCTGAAAAACTACTTGTTCAAGCCTCCCTCTAATTTGCAGAGTCTCAGATGTTTTGACTGTGTTATACCCTCTCAAACATTATTTTCTAAATTCTTTTTAACTTTAAAGTCATAATGTCTTATTAAAACATTTGTCTAGTGCAGGTTGTAATCTGAATTATACCTTCATTCTCTTTGATATTGTGCTGGCCTTTTGCAAGATATTCATTCTATGTTAGTCATTCTCCTTTCTCGATTTTTTACTAGACTGTTAGTTCGTTCCTTCTTTCTTGTTGTTGTTAATCTATTAAGCCTCAAAGTTTATGTGACGTTATCTGTTTTAATCTTATTGAGATTTGAAACAGTTCTTTAATATAAATAAAAAACATCATCATCATCATCATCATCATCATCATCATCATCTGTTTACCCTCCAGGTTCGGTTTTTCCCTCGGACTTAGCGAGGGATCCCACCTCTACCGCCTCAAGGGCAGTGTCCTGGAGCTTCAGACTCTTGGTCGGGGGATACAACTGGGGAGTATTACCAGTACCTCGCCCAGGCGGCCTCACCTGCTATGCTGAACAGGGGCCTTGGGGAGGGATGGGAAGATTGTATGGGATAGGCAAGGAAGAGGGAAGGAAGCTGCCGTGGCCTTAAGTTAGGTACCATCCCGGCATTCGCCTGGAGGAGAAGTGGGAAACCACGGAAAACCACTTCCAGGATGGCTGAGGTGGGAATCGAACCCACCTCTACTCAGTTGACCTCCCGAGGCTGAGAGGACCCCGTTCCAGCCCTCGTACCACTTTTCAAATTTCGTGGCAGAGCCGGGAATCGAACCCGGGCCTCCGGGGGTGGCAGCTAATCACGCTAACCACTACACCACGGAGGCGGCTAAATAAAAAACAATTAATTGAAATTCTTCACTGTCCTTACTATAGCCGGTTTCAAACTTAACTTATTTCCTTCGATGTAGGCTGTAATGTTACTTCTGTACCATTCTCACCAGTCAAGTAGCAAGACTTACTAGCTAACCTATTTTCTTGGTCCAGCATTACTGCGAAATCTGCTTTCCTCGGGCGATCATTGAACTAAATTTTGGTATACCATCACTGTACGATGCAATATAAAATGTAACGTTGCATAGTGGAGGCGACAATAGCCAAAACACAAGAAATCTGAATTCACAGGAAAACCTTTAGTTACGAAGAAGAAGCCGGGCTGAGTGGCGCAGTC
Organism: Anabrus simplex; assembly: GCF_040414725.1. Lineage (NCBI taxonomy): Eukaryota > Metazoa > Arthropoda > Insecta > Orthoptera > Tettigoniidae > Anabrus > Anabrus simplex. The sequence goes on along the minus strand of NC_090266.1, from coordinate 348,460,336 downwards.
AGTTGATGCGCTGGCCTTCTGACCGCAACTTGGCAGGTTCGATCCTGGCTCATTCCGGTGGTATTTGAAGGAGCTAAAACAAGTCAGCAACGTTTCGTTCGATTTCATAACACGTAAGCGAACATCTGCGGGACTGAATTCCGGCAGCTCGGCGTCTCTGGAAACCATAAAAGTAGTTAGTGGGACGTAAATCTAATAGCATTATTATTATTATTATTATTATTATTATTATTATTATTATTATTATTATTATTATTATTGTTACCGTGTTTTAGTGGTAGGTAGAGGTGAAAGAAGGTGCGGGCGTGAACGGGTCTCAAACTACGGAATCAAAGTTAATGTAAAATTTAACAAGGTTATATTTTCTTTTCAAAAACAAAGAAATAACAAGCATGGCAGGTACAAAGTAGCAAGTCCAAAGGGTAGTTACAATATTTACAGGATTTGGGCTTCGCGCCCTGACTTCACAATGCTTGGGCAATCAGCTCAGTTTTACCCCAAACACAAGTTTCAACAGAGGGGCAGAAAACCCCATTCATGCCTAGGAGTCCTTGCTCCAAATTACACTGAAAAGCCTCCACGAGGCATACAACACTCAATTTTCAAAAGAGCCACACGCTCTCAACTTTAAGCCTCTCAAAGGCCACACCAAACTCCACCTTCGAGTTGTCCTCACTGGACATAGACACAGGGGTAAAATACCCAACCTACTGAGGTCTATTAAATGAAAAGGGGCAATTACATGACCTCTAAAATAACAATTTGAGAGGAGGCGATCTGCACTCCTAATACACTTGTTTTTAAAACCTAATCTGGCTCTAGGCCACTAATGCAAGGGCTAATCCCATACTACAGAGGTGACTTCAGAAAAGAGCAATTTGTTTTACGTTAACGAAGAATAGGTTGAGAAAATAAGTTCACCTCAAAACAATGTGAGTGGGAGCTCGAGAGGGTTAGCACTCTCTATCCCAATATGCAGCTTTAAAAGAGAATAGATGAAAAGATTGGTTACATTTTAGGAAAAGGTTACATGGTGGAAACGCTTCGAACCCGCTCCGAGAGTTAAACTGCCAACCTAGCAAGAAAAGAAGTTATTAAGAGGCCATTACCTGGTGTTGAACAGCTGGAGAAGAAAGAGGCGCTTCCCGCCCCCAGCTATGTACTTTACACACTGAAAGATGGAACAGAAGTGGCCCGGAGACCCAAAAATCAGCAGTTTAAATACTCTCGCGGAAGGTTCTAGGCGTTTTAGGGAAGAGAACACCCGCCCACAATCACTTTATTGGCTAGGGTACAGAAACATATCCAAGTTGGGGGAAGATACATCGGATTGGTCGGAAATTACTAAAAGAAATTCGGGATTGGATAAATCTAAAACAAGGGGAAAAAGAGGGGTATACAGCCAACTTAAACAATAACAGAAAGAAATTTAACAAGAAACAAACTTTTGAAATAAGAACTTCTCCAAAAAAAAATAGTTCTTTCACTCCGCACTAGGGTGCACTATTGTTGATCTTCAGTAGTGTCCTCTAGAAGAGAAAGTTCACACTTCTTACTACAAGCAAAACAAAAATACGTCGAAAATGACACAGTTCAAAAACTCCAAAATTTCCAGGTAGAGACATCTTCTGAGAAACTTAAAAATTAATACTCTCCATAAAGTTCAGACTTCCTCCAGCAGAGGAGTTTCAACAGGCGCACATTTTAAATTAGCGGTGTGGAGGTGTACCGCCCGGTACAGACCTCCCCCCCCCCCCCAAAAGTTCCTCCAGGGGTGACACATGAAATTGTTTGAAAACAAGGTCCAAGTTTTGATGTAGATATGGAGATTAATTGCCAAAAAAAATTTATAAGATTTTCTTAATTTGGTTTGATTCAGTTTCAAAATTTTGTTGTTGCAGGTGAAGTACAGTCTTTATGTTTGTAGAAGTTGAATTCTGAAGATAAACTTTTAATACTTAAAAGTGATGAAAAGTTTTGCAATGTCCACCAAATATTGCTGTTGAATTCCCAAGTGTAGTCATTGTTTATAGTAACTGTTCATGTAGTTGATGTTGATGAAGTTGGATGGCCAGACCGGCCGTTGCAGCTTGCGTCCAAAGGAGGCCGCTCGGACCCCTCAAGTACCCTGAGATACCACTCGCCCGCACTATGAGGGGAGCAGAGGTGTCGAAGCACGCCGCGCCCGCGGTGAACATATACAAGCTGCGGGCATGTAGCAGGTCGTGCGCCGCACATCAGCCTAGGCCGGGAGGAGAGCTCCGGCTCGCCGTGCACATGTCGTCCTCGCTGGGGCCGAGGGGGCCCTTCCTCAAACCCAGTCGCGGCACGGCGCCGCGCGGCTGCGGGGGCACTGAAACATTAAAACTAGGCGGCAGAATTTTGCTGGACCATCATCATTTTTTTGAGGGCACAGGCTTGTTGGAGAGGTAGAGGGGCCAGCGGCGTGCGAATATCCATGGCATTTAATCTAAGAAAGCCACAGTGTGTATAGCAGGAGACGGGAGCGTGGTAATGGCCATGGTAAGGACAGAATGGCAGTTTAACGGATCGGGGAAGGTTTTACAAAAAATGCTTACATATAAAACAAAATAGAAGGAGCAGAATGCCTTAAGAGTGGAAACTCAAAAAAAATATAACCTTCATATTCCTATCAAATTATATGAAGCAAGTTGACACAAAATTTACACCGGTTTCACCTGGGACAGGTGAACCCTAAATATCCTCTCGATGGCTGGATTGCTTACTAACAATGTAACCGGCGTAAGAAAATCGAGAATGATACAAGGCCCATGAAATCTGGGGGCAAGCTTGCCCGCGGGAACAAAGTTCTTGACCATAACTTGGTCACCTACCTTCAAAGGGGTGGGTCTCCGTCCACGATCATACCTTTCCCTAACCTTTTCATGAGACACTTTAAGATTGGCTTTAGCCTTCTTCCAAAGATCTTTAATGTTGTCCGGATCTATTGTCTCGGGGAGAATGTCACTCAGAGACCAGAGGTTAGAGAGCGGCGTGTTGGGAACAAACTTGAACATCAACGAGGCTGGAGTAAATTTATGTGATTCATGAACCGCCGAATTCAAAGCAAAAGCTAACCAATGCAGGGACGTGTCCCACCTGGAATGATCTTCATGATGATAGGCAATAAGTGCGGACCTGAGATTACGGTTAACTCGTTCAGCCAGAGATGGTTGAGGGTAATAAGCAGAAGTAGTTACATGAGAGATGGACAAGTCAAAACAGAATTTACGAAATAAATTAGATGTAAAAGCCTTAGCATTATCAGATACAATATATTGGCACGGACCAAAAGAAGCAAAAATAGAATTTAAGCAAGTAATGGTAGACTGAGCGGTAGCCAGCTTAGTCGGAAATAACCAGGAAAATCTAGTAAAGCCATCTACGCATACAAGGATGAACTTGTTAGCATTTCCCTTTGACTGGGGGAAGGGTCCTACATAATCAATATACAGGCGTTCCATGGGGCGTGACGCTTGATGCGAAGACAAAAGGCCTACCTTGGTGGACATGGTGGGTTTACTGAGCAAACAAGATTTACAAGCTTTTACAAGTTCACGGATTTCACCGTCCATACCTTTCCAGATGAACATTTCACGAATCTTTTCACGAGTTTTAAAGATACCCAGATGCCCTCCTAATGGGGTCTCATGATAATACTTGAAGATCATAGGTACAAGAACAGCTGGAACGACAACTTTCATCATCTTATCATGCCTCGATGGGCAACATAGAACACCATTCCTCAGAACATAAGGGACAACATGTTCCCCAGAAGAAAGGGTTTCCATTATCGGAGCCAGCGTCGGATCTTCACGTTGGTATTTCTCAATATCCCTAAAAAGCATGGGAGCATCTGTTAAGATGGCATTAACACCAGATAGTATGGACTCGGGAGGTGATGAACTGTCGACCGGTTCATGGGTCTCGACGTCGTTAGAAAACATACGACTGAGTCCATCAGCAACAACATTTTCGGTACCTCTGATATGCCTGACATCGAATTGGAAGGCAGAAATACGGATGGCCCAACGGGCTATACGACCAGTACGACGCGGCCTACCTAAGACCCAGCTTAATGCTTGATTATCTGTCTCCAGGTCGAATTTGACGTGTTCCAGATAGAGACGGAACTTTTCTAAGGCGAATAAGACTGCCAAACCTTCGAGCTCATAGATGGAATACTTGGCTTCTTGAGCCGACAAGGTCCTAGATGCATAGGCGATGGGTCGCCTCCCTAGTTCAGTCTCTTGAAGAAGGACTGCAGCTACTGCTGACGACGACGCGTCAGTTTGGACGATGAATTTCTTCGAGAAATCAGGCATAGCAATTGCAGGGGCATTACAGAGAGCCAATTTAAGATCTTCAAAAGCGGCTTGTTGAGAAGGTCCCCACTCGAATTTGATGCCTTTCCTACGAAGAAGGTTTAAGGGCGCCGCTCTATTAGCAAAGTTAGGAATGAACTTTCTGAAGAAATTCACCATACCAATAAACCTGGCGATGCCTTTAATGTCCTTGGGAGGTTTAAAATCACGGATGGCCTGTGTTCTCGAATGATCGACTGCAACACCATCAGGTGACACAATATGCCCTAGGAATGACATAGAGGGCTTAGCAAAGGCAACCTTGGACAACTTGACAGTTAACCCAGCCTTACGAAGGCGATTGAGAACTTCTCGCAGATGATCTAGATGTTCTTCGAAGGTTTCCGAAAATACGACGACATCATCCAAGTAGTGGTACAAGTATTCAAATTTGATGTCGGAGAAGACCCTATCTAGCAGCCTAGTGAGTACAGCTGCTCCCGTGGGGAGCCCGAAAGGCACGCGGTTGTATTCATATAAATTCCAGTCCGTGGCAAACGCTGTAAGGTGTTTAGACTCTTCGGCAAGGGGAATTTGATTATAGGCCTGATTCAAGTCCAAGATAGTAAAGAACTTGGCCTTACGAAACCATGAAAAACAAGAATGAAGGTCGGGAAGGGGCACAGATTGTAACACCACCTTCCGATTGAGAGCCCTGTAATCAATGACAGGCCTGAAGCCCCCTTGGGGTTTCGGGACTAGAAAAATAGGCGACGAATACGCTGACTTAGAGGGCCTAATAATACCATCCTTCAACATCTGATCGATAATTTCTTTCAGAGCCTTCATTTTAGGTGGAGATAGCCTATAAGATGGAAAACGGACAGGAATCGAATCCGTGACCTCAATTTTGTATTCAATAAGGTCAGTAACACCAAGAGTATCAGAGAACACCTCCGGAAAGGACTGACACAATTTGCGAATACTATCAGCCTGCTCCTCAGGTAGATGTCTAAGGTCTAACAACATCTCATCCTGGGTAGGCGAAATAGATGAACATGATACAGAATTACACTTTAACAAGGGAATGTTACAATTGGACGCAAATTTGAATGTGCACGACTTACTCTGAAGATCGAGCGCAAGACCAGTGTGAGAAATGAAGTCCGCTCCTAGTATGATGGGGCAAGACAAGTGCTTAGCCACAAACAGTTTGGTTTTCCATGTAAATTTAAAAATACGAATTTTGACCAGTAAGGAACCTAGAATTTCTAATGGAGATGAATTAGCCGAAACATATAGGACAGGAGATGAGACATAGTCAGGTAGTTTACAAACAGATTTCAATTTAGAATACCATTCAGCCGAAATAATCGAACAGACACTGCCTGAATCTAATAAAGCGGTTATAGGCTCATTGTTTAACTCAATCTTAAGAAAAGGAATAGGTGCGGGGGAATTCGCCGCAATCCTAAGACACTCTTTGGGACATTCAAAAGATGCATTTGAAAATTGCTCGTTCCCTGAATTTACAACCTGTTTACTAGGGGCTGAGTCTCGGGAAGATGGATTAGTCGACTCAGCCGAAGCCACTAGTCACTTTTTATTATTGGCATAGGTGGAATTTGCACCAGAAGTTGAGCAGGAGGGGGTGCTATTCGAATTTGGGCAATTCTTGGCGATATGTGAGAAAGCCCCACATTTAAAACAGCCTTGTGATGAACCAGCCCCATTACTTGTCCCACTCGACTTGATCAGTGGACACTTATTGCGCAGGTGGTCAGGCGACCCACAAGCATAACATTTACGAGGGGTGACTGATCGGCGAGGTGGAGGCCGAGTATTACTAAAGGAAGGCGGGGGTTCTTTCGCTACACGCAAAGAATCGGCGTATCTAACTCCTTCCGCTGAGACGGCCAATGCTTCAAGTTCCGAGAAAGTTTGCGGGCACGCCGCGAAACACAAATATGACCTGTAGGGTGGTGAAATCCCTTCCACAATAGCTTGTACAATCTGATCCTCAGGGAAATGAAGAGCAAATACCCTAGTATAAAACTTAATATCTTGGATGAAGTCTGCCAAGTTTTCATCCAAGCGCTGTACCCGATAATAGTACTTCTGAATAAGGGAGGACCTGGCCCTCGCAGGGATGAAGTTAGCTAGCAAGTGGGCATGGAAATCCTCAATAGATGATTGCTCGGCAATGGCTCTTACGATTTTATCAGAGAGAATACCAATAGCATACGGATAGATAATTTGCAAAATTTGACATGGAGAAAGAGAAAAAACAAGGGCATGATCCTGAAATTCAACTAGAAATCTTAAAAATGAAATTACGTCACTGGTGGTATTAACGGAAAACTTAGAGATACCTCTGAGAAACATTGCCAAGGGATGAGGCAAGCTACTAAACCCGGGTGACATAGTAGGTAAAGGTTTCAATGGCAAGGTAGTTAATTCAGAACGTACATTATTTAATGAGTTACGGCGTTCAGACTCGTCCAATGGGGCAGAGGTTGTTTGAGCAGCAATGGTTTTCCTATTGACTTCTCCCTTATGAGGCTCTTCCTCGCTACCTACATTCACCGTGACGGGTTGATCAGTTTTGGGAGGAACCTCCCCAGTTAACAATTGAGTGACCTTGCTAGATAATTCAGAAATATTTTCAAGCAGCGTACTAGCTTCCTTCCTCTGAACGTCATTCAACTTCAGAGACAACAGATCATTAACTCTATTTGAAAAGTGATATAGCCTGGCTTGCACACGCTTAATTTGATTAGGAGAAGGATCATTTTCATCAAAAAAACTAACTACAGATGCTAGCCCAGTAATATTCTCGACGAACGTGGAAAGAGAGTCGTCAATTTCTTTCTCTCCCAAGGTGGGGATGGAAATGGGCAAATCAAGGGACTCTCTAAGCTTATTGGTGTCTACTGCAACCGTGCCTCCAGATTGCACATTTCTAATAGTTAACTCATATATCAACTCCTCTTTGCGCAAATAGTTAAGATGGAGAACATCGCGAGGTCCGGGCATGATGACAGAACAATTTTGAAAAACTCAAAAAAATTCCAGCAACTGAGAAAATTGTTAGAGTTCGGAATAAAACAATGTTTAACCGTCAAAAAGGGCTAAATTGAGACCCATTCAACCACGCTCTGCTACCACTTGTTACCGTGTTTTAGTGGTAGGTAGAGGTGAAAGAAGGTGCGGGCGTGAACGGGTCTCAAACTACGGAATCAAAGTTAATGTAAAATTTAACAAGGTTATATTTTCTTTTCAAAAACAAAGAAATAACAAGCATGGCAGGTACAAAGTAGCAAGTCCAAAGGGTAGTTACAATATTTACAGGATTTGGGCTTCGCGCCCTGACTTCACAATGCTTGGGCAATCAGCTCAGTTTTACCCCAAACACAAGTTTCAACAGAGGGGCAGAAAACCCCATTCATGCCTAGGAGTCCTTGCTCCAAATTACACTGAAAAGCCTCCACGAGGCATACAACACTCAATTTTCAAAAGAGCCACACGCTCTCAACTTTAAGCCTCTCAAAGGCCACACCAAACTCCACCTTCGAGTTGTCCTCACTGGACATAGACACAGGGGTAAAATACCCAACCTACTGAGGTCTATTAAATGAAAAGGGGCAATTACATGACCTCTAAAATAACAATTTGAGAGGAGGCGATCTGCACTCCTAATACACTTGTTTTTAAAACCTAATCTGGCTCTAGGCCACTAATGCAAGGGCTAATCCCATACTACAGAGGTGACTTTAGAAAAGAGCAATTTGTTTTACGTTAACGAAGAATAGGTTGAGAAAATAAGTTCACCTCAAAACAATGTGAGTGGGAGCTCGAGAGGGTTAGCACTCTCTATCCCAATATGCAGCTTTAAAAGAGAATAGATGAAAAGATTGGTTACATTTTAGGAAAAGGTTACATGGTGGAAACGCTTCGAACCCGCTCCGAGAGTTAAACTGCCAACCTAGCAAGAAAAGAAGTTATTAAGAGGCCATTACCTGGTGTTGAACAGCTGGAGAAGAAAGAGGCGCTTCCCGCCCCCAGCTATGTACTTTACACACTGAAAGATGGAACAGAAGTGGCCCGGAGACCCAAAAATCAGCAGTTTAAATACTCTCGCGGAAGGTTCTAGGCGTTTTAGGGAAGAGAACACCCGCCCACAATCACTTTATTGGCTAGGGTACAGAAACATATCCAAGTTGGGGGAAGATACATCGGATTGGTCGGAAATTACTAAAAGAAATTCGGGATTGGATAAATCTAAAACAAGGGGAAAAAGAGGGGTATACAGCCAACTTAAACAATAACAGAAAGAAATTTAACAAGAAACAAACTTTTGAAATAAGAACTTCTCCAAAAAAAATAGTTCTTTCACTCCGCACTAGGGTGCACTATTGTTGATCTTCAGTAGTGTCCTCTAGAAGAGAAAGTTCACACTTCTTACTACAAGCAAAACAAAAATACGTCGAAAATGACACAGTTCAAAAACTCCAAAATTTCCAGGTAGAGACATCTTCTGAGAAACTTAAAAATTAATACTGTCCATAAAGTTCAGACTTCCTCCAGCAGAGGAGTTTCAACAGGCGCACATTTTAAATTAGCGGTGTGGAGGTGTACCGCCCGGTACAATTATTATCATTATTATTATTATTATTATTATTATTATTATTATTAGTTACGAAGAAAACACATAGGATGTTTTTGTAGAAAATGTAATTTCAAGACCACATGGGGCAATTCATTTTCCGATAGGTCCAACCGTTCACACCTTATTTCAGTTTATGTAGGGAAAAAATTACCCACATTTGGGATATAACCCTGTAAAATCACCCACTAGTTCTAAACGGTGAAATATATCAAAATTAACAGTATACCTTCAGTGACGCGAATTAATTTCTTCACGGGGAAGAAATTCAGGACATTAAGTGGCCATCCTTCTGAACTCGCCGCTCTTCACCAAGGACATCCGCAGTCTTCCGTTCTCCTACTCCTGATGAGAAGCCAGCAATATGATTTATGACATCAGTGCAGGGCTTAGGCGGTTTATAGTAGTGATCAAATACATACGTATATATCGTCGTTGCCGGAACAAAACCTCCTATGTGATAATATTTTTGGAGATATACTGACCCGCAGCACATACATTATGAAGAGCGAGAATGCCTTGACCATATTCACACAATATTGTACCTTAGATGACAGAACCTTACCGACCAATATGAATATTCACATAGGAGGTTTTATCCCTGCTGGGGCGATACTTTGAGTCACCATTGTCTCCTCTCCACAGTCTCAATTTCTTTTGCTATAAAGAACTTTCAGTTTCATTAATTTTCCTGTAGCATGATCAGATTTTGAGCACTTTAAGACTGCGTATGCTTAAGATTATATTCCCTTAGGGAACCTGAATAAGGGCCTATTTGTCCCGAATGAGTAAATTTATAATACCAGTATAATGGGTCCGTTACTGGACATTATATATATTTTCAAGCTCACTCAAGAGGCCAAATTTGCACACTGGGGCGAAACGCTGGCAACAGGAATGAGTTAGCCTGAAAATTTATTTGTCCAATAAGTAACACATCATATTGGTATTACAAATTCTTGATGTTTGGACAACAGAACACTAGAGTATGGAAAAACACAATCCAATATTCATCTAATTATTCGTCAGTTATGTATTTTAAAGTGTGAAAAATCATCTAATACATTTGTGTGATGTCTTTGCTCATCCAATATATTTCATGAGCTGTCTCCTGCCGCATTTTTAAACATTGAATTGGAAGTAAAATAAATGGATTTCCAGTTCACAAAATGGCAAAATAATATTCACATATTAGAAAATCTATTGGAGCATATGTGTCATGATCCTGCTTGATATTTCGTGAAGTGGCTAATATTATCAAGACACTAACTTCACGGGGGAAATGTGCAGTGCGGTTTGAGGAGTCAGCATGTGGCTTTGGTCACGCAGATAAGCAGCCATCTGTGACAATTCCTCCCATCCACTATCTGTGAGCTACTGGTTCTCTCAGGCACAATGAGTCTGTCAACAAAAACAGCTCCAGATCCTCATTGTCGTTAGAAAATCAACATACTGGGTACCGTGTATGTACGTTAAAATAATTTTGAGTTTCTGAGTAATGTTTACTTTATGACTCAAAGGTTAGCAGTTCAGATATGTATTTGATTTTACCAAGGACCAGTGGCATAGTGTAGGAATAGCGAATCAGACTGTTAGCCAGAGGACAAGAGTTCGGTTACCACCTCGTCCAAGTATTTAAATCCTGGACTGAGGGCTGGAATGAGGATCATCCAGCAGCTTGAGGTCAATTCAGGAGCTCTTTGATTTGAGAGGCAGTGTACATGTAACCACAGAAATGGTGTCCCGACGTAAACAATCAACACTGTCCCACTCCAGTACTGAAAGGAGTTGAGGGAGTGAAGGGGGTAGTGTCGAAGGCCACTCCAGTACCGAAAAAGAGGGGAGGGAGTGAACGGGTAGTGCTGAAGGCACAGTGTGTGTATTAATATACATCCACCACTGTGCCCATTTCCATCACAACAGTCTTGTAGCGGGCTGTCTACCTGCAGCAATGCGTTAAGCGTGGAGGTGGGGGCATACCATGCTTTGTTTATACCGGGACACCATTTCTGTGCTCGCATGTACCTTGTCGTGGACAGAAAGTAATATGACAGAGGTAGCAGGCACTCAGGGATGACGGAATACTCCATTATTTCTAGCTCTTCCGAGAAGGCAGCAAACGTCTGCCAGGGCGTGTTTAATAATTAATACCGATAAGCGATTACAAATGTTCACACAATTACCCTTCGTAACCGTACGAGAGAGGATATTACCAATATAATATGAATAATTTAGATAGAATAGCCTAAAACAAGTATTAAAATGTAGTCGTTTATATGTAACTATGCCATGCTCCCCACCCTAGCATAAAAGATTTGACTCCGCTTTTGTGTCTCAGACTGGTTTAAGGGACTAGAATGGGCAGCACTCTGCGCCATGTAGAATCATGCGGAATGTTGAATACCTACTACAGTCACTCTAAAAGTGTGTTTATGCCTTCCCACCACACCCTCTCCCCTGAACATTCCTGGACAGTACCCAGCACAGAGGCGATAGACACCCTCGTTTCTCACTTTTGGCCTCGGTTAATTAGAGCTGGGCATACAGCAGTACAGATATCACTACCACATAGACTATCACAGGGAGCACACTCTTAACGAAAATATGTGACTGCGGATAAGGAGCTCAATGTCCTTACGTGAAGTAATAACAGCAATGAAATCTCATTCTGTAAAGACAGTATTTTTACAACATCATAGAGAAATAAATGTAATTGCCTGGAGATTTCCAGTTTTCTCTGTCATTTTCCTTAACATTTATTTGTCATCAAGCCGAAATTGTTACGCGGCACATTTCTATAACTGCGTGCCTGGTGATCCAGTATATCCTAAGTATATTCATCAAGTTATATTTATTCAGAGCAAGTTACTGGTTTATATAACAACAGGAGTGGATACTCACAATGCATTACTTTAGTATCTGTCGTTGGTACTACCGCTAACGTTAAGTGACCGCGACACCCCTCAAATAGAAGGAATGACCTATTGTCCAATTGGAAAGAAGTCAATGCTTAAATATTGCCCACTCTTATATATTTTGTTCATAGCCAGAGGAATGAACAATATTTTGAGATAAGTAGCGTGAATTACTATGACAAGCAGTTTAAAGGACTAATCTGAAGGAAATGTAATTTTATCTTCATTAGTCTCCGATTAATAGTTTAATAGTAAATGTCATCTGCCGTTATAGCAAAAGACAAGTGAAATATTATCAGTCTGTCAAGAGAGGTAAATGCTTTCTTAGTTTTTCCTTCTTAAACATCATATGTCTGCCTAAGGAGGTGATAGAGGAGAGTTCATTACACCGCTAGAACGTAGGATCGATTCCCTTCAGGAGGTCGACTGCCCCTTCTGGAAGGGCACATGATTCTGAGGTTCATTTGGCCTACATTAAAGTGAGAATCAGGTTAATTATTAAGGGATAGAGGCGGTCGGGCCTAGAGCTAACCATTCTCTCACTTAGGGTCGTATTCATGAACGAGACTTTGACTTCGACTTACGTAAGTTCACTTAGTTGAGTTTCGTGGAAGTCTGTTTCATAGACGCAACTTTTACAAAGTAGACTCTGGCGTAAGTAGACTTTGGTAAGTTACGATGTGAAGAATTAGATATGAAGTTGGCAATGAAAACAATGGAAGAGCACTGTAGCATCTCCCATCACTCAATGTTTTTTCTTAATAAAGAAGCAGAAGAAGAAGAAATTCAGCTGTTTCCTGCGTTATAGATCGCGTTATAGACTCTAAACTCAATCCAATCCAGTTAATACAGTTAATTTTTATTTCTCGACGATGGATGGAAAGAAAAAAATTGCCAGCCTTCAACAACTATGAAAGGGAGGTGTTACTAGAACTAGTGAAAGAGAAGAAAGGTAGCCTGTAGTTGAAGTCGAAATCAATAAACTTCATCTCGTGGTTGACTATGCCCTGACAATTGAAACTAAAAATCCCTTTCCTATTACGGAATACCTCAGCATGGTTGCCACCTGGACTTATTATTGGTATATGGGTGCAATAATCTATAGCTCCAACCACTCCAGGGAAACGGGATCTTTCATACACACGTCGCGCATTATTTCGACATTCAGCTTCATTTGGGAACGAAACAAACTGTGGTCTCTTTCGGGCAGTCAGGATCGATATTCTTCTGATTATTCTACATACTGAGGGCTGGCTTACTCCTCGTAAATCAACGGAATCAATTTGGAATTTACCTGAAAACCATGGAAGTGTGAAAGGCTATTGTATTTACCATAATAATGCATTAATCTGTACTGATCATCCCTTAACCTAACTAGATAACACGATGAGTAGAAAGTGCAAAAACTGTGCGCTATAGTAACAATAATTTTACTCTTACCTGTAGCATAATATCTTAACGACCGGGCGATTTGTCCGTGTGGTTAGGGGCGCTCGGCTGTGAGCTTGCATCCGGGACATAGTAGGTTCGAACCCCACTGTCGGCAGCCCTGAAGATTGTTTCCAGTGGTTTCCCATTTTCAAACCAGGCAAATGCTGGAGGGCTGCACCTTTATTAAGGCCACGGCAGCTTCCTACCTATTCCTTGGTCTTTCCTATCCCATCGTCGCCATAAGACATCTGTATCGATGTGACGTAAAGCAAATAGAAAAAAAAATCTTAACGAAATTAGCAACTGTATCATTGGAGGTATGAGTGATCCTCGATTATTATGTTTCTGTAATTCGTCTTCAAACATCGTTAGTACATCTAATACTGTACGTTTGTCGAATCTATATCGTTTTCTGAACTCATTTTCTGTATAAAATTGAACTGGGTTCCGTGCATCTCTTATAATACGCCGAGGATTTGGCACAACGTACCTACTGAATAATTTCCTGGATCTCTTCAATTTCGTCTACAAAATTAACTGCATCGGCAATATCTGCCATTTTATTATTTTTCTGATCTCAGAGTCTACTTAAGTACGGAACATCGGCGACTTGGAAGTAAAGTCGCCATCTAAGTTTACTTACCTCCAAGTAGCGATCATGAAATGGAAATGGCGACTTACCGCCTTCTAAGTATAAGTCTAAGTCAAAGTCTCGTTCATGAATACGACCCTTAGTACCGAGGTTAAGCGAAGTGGAAGGCTGTACTTTCCACTCTTCGAGCGGCCCTCATTCTCCGTACTGAGATGGCTCTCCGTTCTTAGTTCAAGTACGACTCCTCCCTAGGATTAGTCAGGAGATCCTTACTCTATCGCTTTTTATTAGTAGTTTGTAAGAGCCAACATATTTCAATAAAGATACAATAATTGGCGAAGTTGAATGTGATACATCAAGCAGACAGCTTCGTCCGACGTGTTGATGCAGGAGCTCTTCGAAGGCGTGAAGCAGATAATGATCACGATGATGATGTGAATTTTTACGTCCGCTGTAACACTTTCAACAGCTGCAGTTAGAAAGCCGGCAGAATAAAACAGCCAATAACTATGAGAATGTTACTGCTGTAAAATTCTTTACGATGAATTGGGAACTTTATGAAAATTGTTTAGAAGAAGACCTGCTTTATGATGATGATGCTTGTTGTTTTAAGGGGCCTAGCATCGAAGGTCATCGGCCCCAGAAGAAGACCTACGACGATATTTAAACGCATGTGTCTTTCAAATGTATAGATATTACCTCCACGACCACAGCATTTTTGCACGCTTACCTATCTACCCTGACAGCAAATCGATGGCTTACTTCTAAAATCTCGTATCTCCCAATGCACTTCCTACCCATTTTCTTCCTTAAGAATGGTCACGCCTCCCAACCACATATTGATGTACAGTCCATCAGAACAATTTTCGTTGTGTTCATTTTCCTATGGTTACGTGTAAAAGAAAATAAACCTTAAATACGTTAAACTGTAGGAGTGCTTAAATTCGCCATGAAAACAACATCCCTACAAAACTGTATGGTAAGGTCCATTTTCCTTTATACGTCTGCACAGAAAAATGAAGACTGCGAAATATGTTCTGATGGATTGCATATAAATATGTTGCTGGGAGGCGTGACCAGTGTTAAGGAATATAATGGCCAGGAAGAACATTGTAACATATGAGGTTTTAGAAGTAAGCCGACGAAATAATAAGTATACCTTACATTTCACGAAGACTTCGTTCTGCCTCCTCAGATGTGAACCCCAACCAACTACTCCGTTTTAATAATGGAACGTAAAATATACCTGAAATTTGTTTCCTTTCACACGCCTTAAACACAAGGGAGTATCATGTCTACGAAATATATTGTTTAACCTGAAAATACTGATATACCAGGCGGCCCGCAAGCGCCGTACTTTCTACTTGCAATTGTCCCGCATGCACTAGTGATGAGTGGGATGCCTAATCACTTGATTTCGAAGGCGCACTACAATGTGCTGCATATCGGATGTGGTGAAAAATACAGCAGTAATTTTACTACACACGTTCTATAAAAGGATCTATTTGTAAATACGCCAAAGATGCGGAAAAGAAACTTTACTAATTTATTAATGTATACAGGTGCAGACATTCCACTCTATAAAAGAATTGTTTGTATTAAAGAAAAACGAATACATATTATTTTGGCTTCAAAGCTCAGAAAATTAAATTGTCACCAGAACGTTTCCTTCTACATCTACTTATAATAGATAATTATGTTATTTGGTTTACGTCCCGCTAACTACTTTTATGGTTTTCGGAGACGCCGAGGTGTCGGAAGTTAGTCATGCAGGAGTTCTTTTACTTGCCAGTAAATCTACGAACACGAGGCTGACTTATTTGAGCACCTTCAAATACCACTGGACTGAGCCAGGATCGACCCTGCCAAGTTGGGGCCAGAAAGCCAGCGCCTCAACCGTCTGAGACACTCAGCCCAGTACCTATAATAGATATGCTCATAAACATGCCTCTGATCGTGCAGGCAGTGCTGAACACGTCTCAACATTTCAGATGTCACTGCAGCACAGGCCTCACGAATTCATTGTTGTAACTGTTCAGCATTTTTCTGGCTCAGTTTCGTACGCTTTCGATTTGATATATTCCCACAGAAAGAAGTCCATAGGGGTGAGATCAATCGATCGTGTTGGCCACCGCCAGGGTACACCACGATCTATCCACCGTTCAGAATATCCTGCACCAAGATGTTCCCTAAAGACTTGAAAGAAGTGAGGTGGTGCACCATCATGCTGGTACCAATGTTGCAGTACAAGCTGCAGTGGAACATATATATTTTCATAACTTGCCTTACGTCATACCGACACAGATAGGTCTTATGGCGTTGATGGGATAGGAAAGGGCTAGGAGTGGGAAGGAAGCGTCTGCGGCCTTAATTAAGGCACAGTATCTGGTGTGAAATTGGGAAACCACGGAAAACCATCTGCAGGGCTACCGATAGTGGGGTTCATACCCACTATATCCCGGATGCACGCTCACAACTGCGTGCCCCTAACCGCACGGCCAACTTGGAATATGGTCTAGAAGGTTTTCTAGGGATATGTCGGTCTCTAAAAGTTCCAGATAGAGCCTACCGGTGAGCCTAGGTACTATAAACTATTAGCGGTCACTACTGTAATGGTCGCGGTGTTTTGTAGGTTCCGTAGACTTAATTATTAGAAATAAAAGACAAATGAAAATGAAATGTCGTATGGCTTTTAGTTCGGCTCGCAAGGTGCAGGTCTTTCTAATTGACTCCCGTAGGCGACCTGCGCGTCGTGATGAGGATGAAATGATGATGAAGACAACACATACACCCAGCCCCCGTGCCATTGGAATTAACCAATTAAGGTTAAAATCCCCGACCCGGCCGGGAATCGAACCCGGGACCCTCTGAACCGAAGGCCAGTACGCTGACCGTCCAGCCAACGAGTCGGACATAAAAGACAAATATTATGTAGATAATAAATTATATTCAATAGAACACGTACGCTTGGAATATGGGTAATAACTCGGTGGGTAGTTGGTTCTGTGATATGAGAAATAAGGGACATAATTTAAGAGTTCGGGAGCAATATTGCGAGTAAAAATATGATCAATAAATGAGATGGAATCGTTCGAAAAGTAGCATTCATCGCTCCACAGCATATTCGGAATAAAATGTGGATCTTGCTCTAATGCCGCGGCCATACTTCAACAATATGTTTCCCTGCGATCAAAGTCGTCTCCATAGATTTGCTGATGTACGTAAGTGCGCCTTATACGGGTGCCATTTAACTCTCCTTCAGGATTCTTTGTATTGACGTTCGGGATACTGAAAGCTCCCCCGCAGCTCGTCTTTGCCGTAAGTATCATCAAATATGTGCACATTATAATAATAATTTTAATGTTATTTGTTTTACGTCCCACTAACTACTCTTTTACGGTTTTCGGAGACGCCGAGGTGCCGGAATTTAGTCCCGCAGGAGTTCTTTTACGTGCCAGTAAATCTACCGACACGAGGCTGACGTATTTGAGCACCTTCAAATACCGCCGGACTGAGCCAGGATCGAACCTGCCAAGTTGGGGTCAGAAGGCCAGCGCCTTAACCGTCTGAGCCACTCAGCCCGGCGTGTACATTATAACAATGATTGTTTGCATATTATTATTATTATTGTTATTATTATTATTATTATTATTATTATTATTATTATTATTATTATTATTATTATTATTATTATTATTATTATTATTATTATTATTATTATTCATGCCTCTGCTGGCAGGACATAATGTTTACAGTGCACTGTGTCTTCTGGTATAAGCTAGAGCGATTTTGTCACTCTCATTGACCTGTCCCAGTCTTATCCTTGGCTTTGACAATGTGAAAATGACTGAGATATGAGCGATGCTAGTAATGCCATTCCTTATACAGCCAGTCCCTGCTATGAATGGTGAGAAAATGTTGCTGATAGGGTCAGTTGATGCATGCATTTCAGTGGGCTTGATAGACCGATATGTAATAACAACATCTGGCTCGGTGAGGAAAGCAACGGAAACTACCTCGCTCCTCATGTCCATAGTACACTTCGTCAGTGATGCCTAGGCCATCTATGACAGCTGATGGCGGAGCTGTTGAGGAACCAACCAGCTTCATGGCTGAGGACATACATTGTTATTATTATTATTATTATTATTATTATTATTATTATTATTATTATTATTATTATTATTATTATTATTATTATTTTATCATATTTAAGTGAAGTTCAACTTACCGTGTGAAGGATTGCGTTCATAGTATTGCAGTGCATTCTGGACAACGTTTTTAGAGGAGGAAGCCATACGTTCCAGCTTGAACTTAGTCAAATAGGACATAAAAACTTTCCAATCTGTCAAACACACATAATTTCAACATACATTACTTTCACAGGTATATTTATAGTGTTATAATTTTTATTGAAATTTTGTGTTTGACAGACCGGAAAGCTTTTTTATGTCCTAATCTGCACAATGTGAGCATTTTCACAAACGGGTCTGTCCCTGCTGATATGTGTCTTGAACGATCCTTTACCTTTTAATTGCAGCTCTGTTCGGCGAAATACGTGTATAGAAGGCAGACGTCTGTTTCGAATCTCCTATGAATACCGTTTGCGAACTTCGGCAGCATTACGATCGGAATCTTCATAGATTAAAATGATGTCTGTGTATTCGTCGTTGCTGAACACACTAGCCATTGCCGATATGCAGACAGCAAATGTAGTGCTGCTGTACCATACACCGGCCTAGTACTGTGAGGTCGAAAACGAGGCTTACTAATGCAAGGGGTTGCATTAGATAAGTAGCGCTGAGGAACCAACTTCTAGCGACCGTCCGGTTGTTATCTCTTCGTATTGTAACGTAACCTGTCTGCTGGCCGTAGTTCCCCTGTGAAAATCAGTTAGCAGATATCCCATTCGTCATTAGTGCATGCGGAACATTTTTAAGTAGAAAGTACGGCGCTCCCGGGCTGCCTGGTATATGCCACTTGACCAATTGATGGTTTTATGGTTAGTTATATATGTAAGGAATGCACAGAAATTGAATAAAAGTTATGTTCGAATGCTCTCAAGAGTTAAGGAATTATCCCCCAGAATTAATTCTAGAAACTGGTTCCAAATAAACTCAAGAGTACATTTCCTTTACTTTCAAGTGAAATATGACGTACTTTCCTACGTCATATGTCTATGAATAGTTAAGAATAACTGTTCTCCTACATTATATCTAACAGAACACTTTCTAATCTCATGAGTACATTTTATATTACATTTAGTTCCAACACATTTTAAATTTCTTCTCCACTGGGACGATCGAAGACTCTCAAAGCTAGAACCATGAAACGACTTTGTACTTCCTTATCGCTTACCACCAGACCACTAGATATAATTCTTTCCGCCCCCATAGTCTAAGGCAAGCAGCCTCAACTCAATAAAATAGTGGCCTGAGTGCACTTCTGTGACGTCAGCAATGTAGTAACTGGGCGAGTTGGCCATGAGGTTAGGAGCGCGCAGCTGTGAGCTTGCATCCGGGAGATAGTGGGTTCGAATCCCACTGTCGGCAGTCCTGAAGATAGTTTCCCGTGGTTTCCCATTTTCACACCAGGCAAATTTTGGGGTTGTACCTTAATTAAGGCCACGGCCGCTTCCTTCCCATTCCCAGGTCTTTCCTACCCATCGTCGCCATAAGACCTATCTGTGTCAGTGTGACTTAAAACAAATAGCAATATAGTAAGGCAGAATGCCGTGTCACAGCCGAGAAGAAATTGCAATGCGAATGACAAGGGAGCCAACGGCAAAGGAATAATTCCGCAGAACTATCATTCAGCACAAACTGAAGTACACTAAAATATTATATTATATTATATTATATTATATTATATTATATTATATTATATTATATTATATTATATTATACTATACATGATGATGATGATGATGATGATGATGGTAACGGCAGTACGATTTCTCACTAGTGGTAAGCAACACCTTTAACGTCTGAAAGTGGTGAAATATCATGGAGATAAGCTCAACTCAACTATCTCCACTGGTGCAATATAAGATGTCACTTCTGTTACATTTTCTTGTTTGAGAATTATGTTTGTATTAGGTGACCCATACTGGGCGAGTAACTTTATTTCTAAGTTTCCACTACTGTCATTTTCAACCAATTAGCACCCATCCCGTCCCTTTATATACAGCGAGTTTGAACTTAATATGACTGGCTTGATCTGATCTAGGGAAGTGCAACATAGAGTGAGGTATCCTGCGGGGCACGACGTATAGGGTAACAGCAGTGAGAAGGTACACAGCAATCTCACACAAAAATTGAACTTTTCTACGTGGGGTAAAGGGTAGATATCAGTGGCGATTACGTTTAATTTTAATGTAGGGTTCTAAGCTTTTATTACGTGGGTTTTCTAGATTGTCCGCGGACTGCATTATTGTCCGATGTTGAAGACAATACAATAAATCCAACTTCTACTACTTCATTAAATACACGATTGTAACAACATATGTTTTAGTTCGTGAGCAGGTATATTGTTGAAAGTTATGATATTGACAATACCTTTAAATTTTGAAAGGACACGAAATGAGTCGTTTAGCAACGTCATTACTATTGGTCCTACTCACACCATATATTGAACCGTCTTTAAAAGTCAAACGAGGCTCAATTTAAATTTCATCCAAGAGCACATTTACCTCGGGTTCACTATAATTTTCAAATATTATACACTATCATCTACATTTAAACTATTTAAGTTAACCGTACCAATCGTACGGGTGTGTGAAGTACAGATAACCTCTCGTGTGTACAGAAGCATACGCTGTTGGTGAATATATATATAGAGAAGTTGCCAGTAGTAATACTTTGCCTTCCAGATTGTCATTCTGAAACTTGCTTGGCAATCTGCCTATATAACCTGTTGTAAGTTGTTCAAATAAAAAAGGAATCAAAAGTAAAATTCCATCAAAATAACTGCCACTGTACCCGCGATTGTTGTCATTCGTAGTAATAAACTGGACCTGTTCAATCAAAAATTGCAGGTTTGAACATCTGTCACCTGAAAAACTACGATGTAACATATTCACTATATTTTCCACCGCAAAATTCTTATTTAAGGTGTCTTCTTTAAAAACTCATGTTTCAATATCTTAATTGCACTATCAAACTCATTGTGTGATTTTACTGAAATATATTCATTGGTCACTTTATGTTGGGAAATTTTACACCATTTCACAGAAAGTAGTACATTTAGATCTGTCTTAATTGTCACTGAAGCAAGAATTTTGGATATTTCTTCACTAACATCAATACAACACAGCACTACCCTTTGTCACTCTCAGTACCGGAACACTGTCGCTTGTTTATATGGGTAGAAATTGAAAAGCACTTGCATATATCTCCCAAATTGTTAATAGCATTCTGCTCTTGATACCGCCTGCAGTATTCCAAGCTTCGTGCCACTGCTTCTTCAAAATTATCACTTTCCGCATCACATAACCTTCTGCATGATGGTGCAGCTGTTGTGAAGTCTCCTGGTAAGTTGGGAGAAAGTAGGATAATGCCCCTGGCTCCAGCTTTGGATAACTCCTGCAAATTTCTGTATTTCTCCATGAACTATGAACTCTTCTGTCTTTACAAAAGTGTTTTATACATATAAAAGTCTTCCTTACATTTGAGAAATCTGTGAGAATTTTTCACAGCCATTTTTTTTTCATCCCTGTGTAAAGAGAATGTTCTGACCGTTTTTACCTTGTGATCTGTAATTACTCTTACAGCCGGCCATACTACAGCACCTTGGCATTTTTGTCTGTCTGTTAGGTCTTCAGCCCAGAGGCTGGTGTGATCCTCAAATAGCACCACCAAAGGCTATGCAGTAATAGGGAAACCACAAAAACCAATGGGAGAGCCCAAATGAGGAGTACTAGGCAAGATGAGGAGTGAGGTAGTTCGCCATTGCTTTCCTCACTGGACCAGAAGGTGCCATTGCAGCACGACTTACACTATGAAAACCACCTTTCATAACACTCAGACACTATTTTTGCTCCTAATGTCATTACTCAGCACTAACAATACCCCATCAGCTTCCATATTGTCACAGCGATGGATGGGACTGGGACTTAGGTGGAAGCTACACTTTGCTCTGGCCTGTGCAAAGAGATGTTGGCTCTTTTAGTACCTGAATAATATAAAATGAAAATAACTATTACAATATAAATACACACTTACTTACAAAAGCACCAATTACACCCTGTTTTATCTTAGTGCTTATGAAAATATTACTACATATTTACGTAGTTTATACAATACAGTCTAGCCTAAGCAAGCAGTGAAAGCGGACGTGCTGAGTGGCGAATGCTGAGAAATGATTGCATTTGAGCAATATCGAGCCGCATTTGGAAGATGGCAGAGAAGTTTGAAGAGGAAAAAAGCAAAAAGAATGGAGCGCAATGGTGATCTGGGAAGTATGAGTGTGAGGTGGTTTTGGTGGCAGCTGTGGTAACAGTGTTACTAATGATTGGGGGCGTTGAATTGAATCCTGGTCCGAATTCAAGTGGAAATATCAGCTGGGACGATATTGAAGCCATTAAGGAGGTGGTTAAAGATGCCTGTCAATTGGACCAGATCAAGGAAATGATTCAGGATCAATGAAAAAGTTTGAAAACATGAAGAGTTGGATCCAGGAAATGATGGGTGAGTCAGTGACCACGGTGGGAATTAATGAGGAGGAAGTTGTGTTATTGAGGAAGAAGGTCAAAAATTTGGAAGAGGAGGTGGTTAAATTGAAGAAAGAGGAAGCAATCAGTAGTCAGGAACGTTCGAGGAAATGCATATTTATATATGGTGTCCAGGAGGGTGTGAAAGAAAATATAGTGCACATAGTGTACAAAGTGGTGTAAGTAATACAGAAAATATGAAGATTAACTTCATTGAAGGTGATATTTATGATGTTGGTAGGCAAAGTGAGAGGCCAGAGGCCAATTAAGGTCAGGTTGTTATCTACCTTGATGGCCGATATAGTGGTGAACGCTGGGAATTTACAAGCAGAGAAAGTATGGGTGAAAAGAGACCTGGGGAGTGAAGGTAGCAAGAGATTCAAAACCTCCACTTTAAAACTTCCCACCTTGAATGCATTTTAATGGTTCTCATTTTGGTTCCTTGGACCGTACTGAAAATGAACACGTCTATTTAGGGGTAGAATATCAAATTCCTCTAGTGGTGGTTTTGAACTTCCCCCCTTGTAAACTAAATGTGCGTGTTCTTTCTCAATAAGTTCCAAAAATCCAGAATAAAAACTATTAAATTTAACTGAGGTGGGAAATTTTGAAATGAACACATGGTATAGTAGAGGCATGCAAAATCAATTGGTTGAAACTAAATATTGTATATAGTAACCAAATTAAATATTTTATAACTGATATTATATCAATCATACGAGGGATGTAAATAAAGTAGCGTCAACGTAGTGCAGACATTCTCATGAGATCGTGCATACGCAAATAGGATATGGAAACGGTCAGGTGGCACTATTATTGATGTTTAGCGTGCATTTGATGGGCATCCAGTTGGGAGTGTCATTGCTGTGTGGCGTTGAAGTGAAGAGTGTCGATTTTTTCGCTCTAAATCATGTTTTGAAAAGTTGATCCGCGTTGCTAGAATAAAATGGAGGTTGCCCGTGGTAAAAATGTATCAGAATGTTATCGAGGATTACGTGAAGCTGACGGCGAGAATGCACAGTTACACGATGGATCAAGGAGTTTCGTGCAGGTCGGAATGAGACTGCGGATTTGCACCGCACAGATCGGCCGTCCATTCCTCAAGAACAGATTGACATCGTGAGTGGTCTCGTTTCCGTAGACCATCGATGGACTGTCCGGGAATTATCCGTAGAGGTTGGTCTCAGTCATCAAACGGTGTGGCACGTAGTGACGAAATGTCTAAACGTGAGGAAAATTGTGCCTCATTGAGTTCAAAATCTACTCACCGACGTACAGAAATGGCACCGGTATACAGCTCTTCTGGCATCCACCTGGACAGACACCGTAAAGAAGGAGATGCATTTCTGCAGCGTATTGTCGCCATTGATGAGACGTGGGTACGAGCCTACGAGCCTGAATTAAAGCATCAATCGAATGAATGGAGTCACCCAGGTTCGCAATGTCCATAGAAATCTTGACAGGAACCCGGCCTGGTGAAGCTTATACTGATTGTGGCATACGACATGGAGGGTGTTATTCTTACGCATGCTGTTCTTGAGGAATAAACCGTCAACAGTGGCTACTATTGGAGATTTCTTGAGCGACATCTGCATCTGGCTGTATGGTGCAAACGTCCACGTTTATTTTGAGACGATCGCTCTGTCGTGTTGCATGCAAAATATGTCAAGCTCTTATTGCAACGGTGTCCGGCTCCATGGCTAAATTGTTAGCGTGCTGGCCTTTGGTCAAAGTGGTCCCGCGTTCCATTCCCGGCAAGGTCTGGAATTTTAACCATCATTGGTTAATTTCTCTAGCACACGGGCTGGGTGTACTGTACGTGTCGTCTTCATCATCATTCCATCCCCATCACGACTGCAGGTCACTTACGGGCGTCAATTCAAAAGACCTGCACCTGGCGATCCGAACTTGTCCTCGGACACTCCCGGCACTAAAAGCCATACGCCATTATTGCAACGGTGGCACTGGGAGAACTTGGAACACTTTCCGTACCCAACACACATGAGTCCCTGTGACTTTTCCCGAAGTTGAAGTAACCCCTGCGAGTCCGCCGATTTCTGGACATGGCATCTGTACTCTGCGCAGTAGGAAGGTCCGTCGCTGTCATCAACCGAGAACGCCTTGTCAATGGTTTGGCAAAAGGTAATAGACTTTGCGGGTGACTTTATTGAAGGAGTGTAATGCAATTATACTTGTTAGTTCATTAAATATTGCGTTCTATCAATATTGACACTACTTTATTTACAGCCCTCGTATTTAAAACATATCCAACAATATTCCCAAAACGTAAAAAGTAAATATTTGCATTATTAACAGTTCAGCATGCTTACCTCATACTAAAGTTTACTATTGCCCAACTTCTACTTTTACAAATTACTAGCTACCTGTCTTTTGTTCAAAGAACACTGAATATAAATATTTTAGAATTCCATTGCATCCGTGAGATAGTGGGTTCAAACCCCAATATCAGCAGTCCTGAAGACATATTTCCGTGGTTTCCCAATTTCACACCAGGGAAATTCTGGGGCTGTACATTAATTAAGGCCACAGCCGCTTCCTTCCCACTCCTAGGTCTTTCCTATCCTATCGTCGCCATCAGACGTATCTATGTCGGTGCGACGTAAAGCAAATTGCAAAAAAGAAAAAAAAGAAAGAATTCCATTGCACTCCTTCATATTATAACACGCTAGCTGACACCTCAGTCACGCGCCCTCTGCTGCTCCACTCGGTTTGGGTGTATCTCAATGCCCACTTGTTAACACAGTCGCGCTGACCTCGCCCTCTAATTGCTTTTAATTTAATTGTGGCTGCATGGTCGAAGGGTTAGCATACTAGCTTCCCAAACGGCTGGAAGGCTTTTGATTTCGGCAGGATTTTAAGACTGCAATGAGTTTTGGAAAAGGGAGCATTTATCGTTGTGAGGGGAAGTGAAAAGTGGGATGGTTTCGAATACAGTAATCGACTATATTTGATTTAGTTTTCTACTTCTCAGGACCACGGCCGACTTCTTCCCTACCCTAGCTCCAATTTATAGAAAACATACATATACACGCATATCAGCTACCAGAGGAGATATCACACGTCAAATTCATGCAACTAGACATGAGCACTCCTCTTTCAGGAAGAAGTCGTGGGATCGCTAGATTTCAGCACTGAATTGACGAGTACAGAGTAGCTGATAGTACACATGACAAAGAAATAACGATAACTATGACATTGCTGATGTAAGGAAGATTACCTGCTGTACAGAATGACTTACAAACACACCCATATACTTCCATAGAGACAGATTGAATGGGCGCTGAGTGAGGAAAAAATTAGCCATTCACGTATAAATGCATGAGATGTACTACGTACAGTATGTTTCAAAAGGAGCATTAGCAACAACTGAAAAAAACATTTGTTTATGCCCACAGGTATGATGGCAACTCAGTCTCTAGTACCCAGCAGAAAAAAGTCTGCAGGGATGGTCCGGCACCAAATTGTACGGTCTTCAGCAAGCGTGTGCCAGGTTTTTAGATTGAGACCTATCATCATCATAGTGTGTTTAAGCTGGGCGTTGTAGCGCGTCACGTGGGCTCCACGACGTCTGATACCGGAACGAAGTTCACCATAAAGGATTTGGCGCAGAAATCTGGTATCACTCACCCGACGGACATGGCCAATCCATCTAAACCGATGACCAACGATGGACGATTTTATGCTCTTGGCATGCGATTTCTCAAGAGCAATGTTGGTGACATGGTCTTCCCTTCTGATCCTAAGGATTGATCGACGTTTTTCTTGGTCGAAAACACTCAATTTTTAAGTCACGTCGGTAAAGGGCCCAAGTTTCACAACCACACAGCAATGTTGTGATCACAACAGCGTGGTACACCATGAGTTTTGTCTTCACAGTCAGGTCTTTATTCACGAACACCCGGTCTGATAGTCGTCCAAATGCTGCATGGGCAGCACCAATTCTCTTCTGCATATCTTGATCACGGCTACAACGCACAGATAGGATACAACCGAATTACGAAAAGTGATCTACATACTCCCGTAGTGTGTATGAAATGGAGATGTTGAAATGTAGAAGGATTGTGCCTGGTGAAGATTGTGCCAAGACCTCAGCCTTTTGAACATTAACGGTGAGACCGAAACGATCACATGCAATCTCATAGCAGTTAACTGACTGTTGCAATTCCTCTGGTGTGAGTGCAGGTGATGCAGCATCATGTGAATACACCATTTTGGTGGGCCCCCGGGAGTGAAGTCTCGCTAGGTTGAAATGGCTTCCATTGAAACGATACTTAACCTCCACTCCTAGATTGTTCATAGAAGATACATGTAGCATGACAGCCAAATATAATGCAAATATTGTTAAAGCAAGCACACAGCCCTCTTGCGGTACGTGTGAAATAGTAAATTCATCCAAGATCGTATTCTGATGGCAAACCTGTCCGGTCATGCCTTAAGGAAGGGCTAAACCGGGTCAACAAAACGCTGAGGACAGCCAACGGGTTTCGGTACCGCCCATATAGCGGAACAGAGTCATATGCCTTTTCCAGGTCATAAAAGACTAAGAAGAGAGGATTCTGTTGCTGTCTGCAGTTGTACTGAAGTTTCCTTGCACAGAAGATCAGATCAGTTCAGATCAGTTGTGCATCTGGAAGTTCGAAACCCACACTAGGACTCTGATAGGACTCTCTCAGAGATAACCCGGAGGCGGTTAAGCAGAATTTTCTAGAGAATTTTACCTTGAGTGGAGAGTCGTGATGTACCGCGAGATTGACCACAAACACTGCGATCACCTATCTTCAACAATGTTATGATAGTGGCAATTTTTATTCGCCGGGTACTTCTCTGACTTCCCAAATTTTGAGGATGAGAGTGAAAATTCTCACTTTGAGCGATTGACCACGAGCTTGAATTAACTCCAGAGGGATGTTATCTTGGCCAGGTGCCTTTTCGGGTTTCAGACGATTGGCACCTACACTGAATTTTTGGTAAGTTGGCGGAACTGCCATCCATGGTTGATTGGGA
Organism: Anabrus simplex; assembly: GCF_040414725.1. Classification (NCBI taxonomy): domain Eukaryota; kingdom Metazoa; phylum Arthropoda; class Insecta; order Orthoptera; family Tettigoniidae; genus Anabrus; species Anabrus simplex. Next base: position 348,432,672 of record NC_090266.1, on the reverse strand, counting down.
TGTTGAGGCACATCACGAAAAAATTCTTCATCAGCATTGGAATGATGGTTTAGAATGGTGGATAAATGCCCCTTCCAACGCTCCAGTATTTCATGACTGTCAGTAAGAGTGGTTGAGTTGTCAGCAGTTGTCAGTGTACTGTTCAAGAGCAAGATGAACCATACAGCTCTTTTATTCCTGCGTAAAAGTTTCTCTGGTCCCGAGCATCAGATTGGTTCTGAAGTTCCTGAGCTTTCTGTTGCCACCAGGTATTAATTCATTTCTCTAATCTTTGTCTGACACGTTCTTTTGAGTTCTAAAACTGTGTTTCCTTCGTGCTGGAGGATGGATCTTTAAGATGAGATAGATAGACTTTCTTTTGGCGTTTATGAGACACAAAATTCCCTCATTGTCGTCAAACCAGTTGTGTCTCTTCTGCTTTACAAAACGAACTGTTTTCTCGGCTAACTTCGTGATTATTTTTCGCAAAGTGCCCATTCTTGCTGAACGTCATTTATGCTGATTGGGTTAACTGTTAGATGTACAGTGATCGCATTCTGAAATTCTGCAGCAAAGGATTCATCCCGAAATTTAAACGCGTTAAACTTTCTTCTGGACAAGATTAGGATATGCCTAGGTGGTTTAGGGCGTATGGAGATCCTGAGTTGATAAATAAGGAGTTTGTGATCGTCCAAACATCATCAATATTTCTTGTCATTCTGGTAATAAGTATGTCCTTATCACAATGCTGAGGTATGAAAAGCTCAAAAATGTGCATATGTTTGGATCGAGGATGCATCGCGTGGCCTTGAAGCGGTCACGCAGTCGAAACTGAGTGTTGGTGATGAAGATCTGGGTTCATATTCTGCACATAGACTAAGAATCAATAATCTATTTGCATTACAATTGCCAACTGTTGTTTACCCGTCACATTTGTTCACAGCCGATTATCTCTGCCAACTCTGGCATTGAAATCGCCAAGGAGTAAGAACTTGCCTGCATGTGGTACCTTGGTGATGGTTGTGCTCAGCTGATTGTAGAACTCATCCTTTACATCATCAGCAGCATCTAAGGTTGGAGCATAAGCGGATATAAGCGACATAATAGTATTTGCAGTCTTGTGACACTCGGCATTGAGTCGCTGGCTGTACGGACATACCTCCATTAGCGTAGCGGAATATCCGGCAAGACACCTAGCTATGTAGGTATACAAATTATATATTTATATTGTCTTTATCAGTAACCAGTTTATTCTATCACCAGAAGCACGTTTACCGGTGTGGGTAAGGTAAGTTCTACCATTGCGACTAGATTCTAGAATCATTGGACTCGACTTGAAGTACATTTTTAATTATGACTATTATTTGACATTTTGAATTTTGTCCGATTCCTTAGCAGAATGGTCAGCGGTGAGGCCTTCGGTTCAGAGGGTCCTGGGCTCGATTCCTGACAGGTTCGGGGATTTTAATCGCATCTGATTAATTATTCTGGCTCGGGGATTGTGTGTTTGTCTTTGTCCCAACACTCTCCTCTTCAAATTCATACAACATACATCAATAACCACCAGAGCGACACGCAATAGTAATCACATCCCTCCATATATTGTTGGCGTCAGGAAGGGCATACGGCCATAAATCAGGGAAAATCCACATGTGCGACAAAGTTCGCTCCCGCGACCTCTCAGGTGTGGGGAAAGCGGTGAGAAAAGATGATCTGATTTTTGAATTTATATATCTAACCGGAATGTTATCATCCTGGTATCCAACACTTATTTCCACTTTTGTACGGTTACACCGCACAATCACATTAAGAAACGTGCTCGTGGATTGTTACCGACTACCTTCCTACAACCTACGGCTGTTCCTTTAACCCACCTGGCCATACCTACAGTTGCGTGTAAAATGGACTGAATGATATTTAATATCGCATGCGAGTTGACCAGGTCAGATTTCGTAAGCATTAAGGTCCCTGCATCTGTAACGAATGTTGTATTCTGTATTGTTGTAGAAAATACCTAACTCTACTGTGGTGGGTAGTTCAGGAGACCGAGCTCGATAGCTGCAGTCGCTTAAGTGCGGCCAGTATCCAGTATTCGGTAGATAGTGGGTTCGAACCCCACTGTCGCCAGCCCTGAATATGGTTTTCCGTGGTTTCCCATTTTCACACCAGGCAAATGCTGAGGTTGTACCTTAATTAAGGCCACGGCCGCTTCCTTCCCACTCCTAGCCCTTTCCCATCCCATCGTCGCCATAAGACCTATCTGTGTCGGTGCGACGTAAAGCCAATAGCAAAAAAAAATTTTCAGGAGATGGCTCAGCCTGTTGGTATTTGAAAGTGCTCAAATACGCCATTATAATGACGGTAAATTTACTGGCAAAGAAAAGAACTAATGTGGGTCAAAACTTCTGGCATTTTACGTTGTCGAAAACCTTGAATATAGTTAACAGAACTTTCCACCAGTATTATTATTATTATTATTATTATTATTATTATTATTATTATTATTATTATTATTATTATTATTATTATTATTATTATTATTATTATTATTATTATTATTGTGGTTTTCATCACAGGATCTGCTCCCGAAAAGTGTTTCATGACTCAGATGAAAATTTTCTGTTTGAACTATGTGACAATGTATGTGTGCACCCACGAAAGTGAACCATATTACTGTATTCCCATGATCCCCTTCATCTTTCCACAGCTCATTCCCTGTTCTTGAGACTTGTACTCTGTGGTACGTCTTCTCGAGTGTTTAGAAATTCCTCTGCTCCGAGCACGCTGGATACTGCAATCAAGTATTTGTTTCTCAATGGCGTTGTCTGCTTTCTTGAGTATGTGTCGTACACAATACTGCATTCTTCTCTTTATGGTGATTCTCGTGCCCATAAACCTGTAGTCGGTATATACAGCATGACCAAAAAGTTCGTTAACATTTGACCAAGCAATAGTTCACGCAATACTCTACCCCTTGGTAGAGAGGTAATAATTGACACATATGGTTGGCGTGACATGGGATTTCATTGACATCAAAATAAAGTACACAAAATGACCAACAGATGGTGCTGGACAGCAACAGATCAGGTATAAATGGCCACACATTCTTGATATGACATTAGGTTTTATTGACACCAACAACGAGTGAATTAACAGTCCAGCAGATGGCGCCAGAGAGCAACATGTCAGTGATGCTGCATGAGACCTGTGTACGGTATAAAGGGAGGTGTCGAGGAAGAGGGCGTCAGATGCGCCTGCAATCGCGGCATGTTGACGGTACCAGAAAAGGCACTGTTAGTGAAGCTTTATTTACTTTATTCTGGTGCCAATAAAACCCCATGGCATGCCAATCATGTGTGTCAATTATTACCTCTCTACCTCCAATATTCCGTGAAGTATTCAATCGTCAAATGTTAACGTTCTTTTAGGTCACCCTGTATTTAATATTCTAAACAATGTACTGAGCAGGAATTTTTTTAAAGGAGAGTAATATTTAACAATTTACTCGGTCAGGAAATAAAACTGTTGTCAGGATGCATAGAGTATTTAAGAAAAATATTAAAAATTGACCTAGCTATCCGAGCATTGTGATTATATAATAAGGAATGGGCTGACTAGTCGAGGTGGTAAAGGCGTGCTAGGTTCACTCGGAAGGACTGGGGTTCGATTCCCCGTAAGGAATTCGAAACATTTATGAAGCAAGATTTCCACTCCGGAGATGAACATAGCTCTGAGGTTCACTCAGCCTACACCAAAAGAGAGCACCAGGTTAATTCCTAGGAGCAAAGGTGGCCGAGTGTAAAACTAACTACTATACCCCCCTTATTGCTGAGGTTACAGATGGCGAGCGGATCGCTTTACCTTCCATTCCTCCAAGGGCCTTCATGGTCTGTATGGAGATGGCTTTGCTTTTTACTTATGTAATAACTAGCAAGGTACCCGTGCTTCGCTACGGTATTATACTGAAATTTATAATTGAATGCTTATTGTTTTATATATATAATCCGCCGAAATTCGCGATCTGACTCGTTTTCTAATAGATTACGGCAAGTCTCCCTCCATTTTTCAATCTTTCCTTCCAGTAACCGATTACGTACTTCCCGGGCTAGGTCCAGGTATTCCACCCGAGATCCGGCGTGGTGTCGTCTTGGGTGCCTTGGCGGTTCTGAACCCGCAGCCGGACTGCATTCTTAGTCACTACCCGTCCAGGACCCGTTTCAAGCGCGGTCCGCACATTTGACGACGGTCCAGAACATTATTATTACTATTACTATTATTATTACTATTACTATTATTATTATTATTATTATTATTATTATTATTATTATTATTATTATTATTATTATTATCATTATTGATGTTCTGGACCCAACAGCAAGATGCAAGACCGCTACTTGGCGGTAAATTACAACTGCTGCCATTGTCATTGTTGAGAATGTGACCAGCACCATTGTCGCGCGTAGGCAAGTGTGGGGGATTTCTGGCCATACGAATGACATACATCCGTGCATTATTGACCTTATTATGGAGGTGAAAAACTGGACGGTCAATCTCATTCGTATCGTTTATTTCAAATGTGTTTAATTTTTTATTCATATGCCAGGAGAAGGTAGTGTAATCTAAGAACGTTCTCCGAATGGAAAGATGGCTCTTGAAAACGAACCCAGGAAAGATTAAAAATGATCGGTTTATGATCAGAATAAGTACATCGAAAATCTACAGCCTGTTTCCAGTCATTCGACAGGGTCAGGAATGGAATGAATAAAGCCCCCATCTAGCGGCGACAATAGGAATTGTGCCGGCAGCCGAAACCTGTCGCACTCCTCTGGGGCAATGATTAATGGATGACAAATGAAATGAAATTATATTGGACAGTGTTGCTCGAATGAATGATGACAGGGAAAACCGGAGTATACGGAGAAAAACCTGTCCTACCTCCGTTTTGGCCAGCACGAATGTCACATGGAGAGACCGGGAATTGAACCACGGAACCCAGCTGTGAGAGGCCGCCGCGAAGCCGCCTGAGCAACAGAGGCTCCTTATAAATACATTATGAACAGTAAAATCAATTGGTCTCAACTCCTTTTACACCCCACCGCCGTTAATTTTATTTACCCCCCCCCCAAAAAAAAACTAAAAGAAGGCGTGTTTCTTTATGTTTAAAGGAGATTCTAAACACCATTGTTTACGTCTATTACCTTCAGTTTTCAGATTAAAATAATTCACTTTTTTTCACTTTCATACTCCTCCCCGCCACCCCTCAAGTGAATTTTCCGGCAAAAGTACTTGTTTCTTTAATAGTAAAGGATCTTCTAAATACCAATTATCACGACTGTAACTTCTTCAGTTTTCGATTTATGTGTCCTCTTGAAAGGAATTCAACTCCTTTTCACTCACGCCTCCCAAGATGATCCCCTCCCCCCCACAAAACGGGCTTTTCATTGTCTTTAAATGAGTTCCAAATACCAATTTTCATACCTGTAGGCCCTAACAACTTTAGTTTTTATTAGATGTAAGTATTCTCATACAATTAAGTCAATTAATTTTTCAATCCTTTCACCTCCCCCCTCCCCATTCATTGGATTTTCCGAGAATTCGTGCTTCTTTACTTTTAAAGCAGATTCCAAATATCAAATTGCACGTCTGTAACATCTTCTTTTTGAGATAACAGTAGCCTAATTAAAATAATTCAACACCATTTTCAGTCACTTTTACCCCACCCCCTCCACCCAAGTACTATATCCGAAAACTAAAAATACACGTTTCCTTATTTTTATAGAGTTAAAAATACCATTTTTCACTTCTGTCACATGTTAAGTTTCTTGAGATATACTGTATAAATTCTCATTTTAAAATTTAACCCCCTTTTTAGTTCCCCTTAAGAGGAGTTTCCAAAAACAAATCGCCTATGTTTCTTTACATTTACAGGAGATTCCATTTGACACTTTTTACGTCTGTAACATTCTGCGTTTTTCAGATATTCTGTAGATACTGTCTTTCAAAAAATTCACCCAAATATGTCACTCCTGTTTAACCGCCATTAATTGGATTTCCCAAAAACAAAAAGTACGTGTTTCTTAATTTTTAAAGGAGATCACATATACAAATGTTCAGTTCTGTAATATCTTCAGTTTCTGAGATATATGTATCCTCATTAAAGGCATTCAATCCATTTTTCACCCTTTTACACCCCCGTTATTGGGATTTTCCGAAAACAAAAAATACATGTTTCTTTATTTTTAAAGTAGATTCAAAATACCAATTTTCACATCTGTAAACGTTTAAAATATTAGGATGTAGAGACACTCATTTTAAAAATTCACTCCCCTTTTCACCCCCCATTATTTGGATTTTACCAAAACGAAAAATACCTCTTTCTTCATTATTTTAAAGTAGATCCCAAATACCAATTTTCAGGTCTGTAATATCTTCAGGTTCTGAAATATAATTAGCCTCATTAAAGGCATTCAACACATTTTCACACTTTTCCACCCTTCTTATTGGGATTTTCCGAAAACAAATGTATACGTGTTTCTTTATTTTTAAAGGAGATTCTAAATACTAATTTTTTACATCTATAAACTTTAAAAGTTTTGTGATATAGATACACTCATTTTAAAAAATCACCCCCTCTCACCCCTCCCATTAATTGGATTTTCCAAAAACAAAAAATACGTATTTCTTTATTTTTAAAGGAGATCAAAACACCGATTTTCAGGTCTGTAATGTATTCAGTTTCTGAGATATCAGTATCCTCATTAAATGCATTCAACCCATTTTTCACCCCTTTCCACCTTTCCTATTGGGATTTTCTGAAACCAAAAAAATACGTGTTTCTTTATTTTTAGTGAAGATTTTAAGTACCAATTTTTACATCTGTAAACTTTAAAAGTTTTGAGATATAGATACACTGATTTTAAAAATTCACCCCCCTTTTCACACTCCCATTAATTGGATTTTCCAAAAACCAAAAAATACGTGTTTCTTTATTTTTAAAATAGATCAAAAGTACCAATTTTCAGGTCTGTAATACCTTCAGTTTCTGAGATATAAGTACCGGTATCCTGATTAAATTCATTCAACCCCTTTTTCACCCTTTTTCACCCCTCCTATTGGGATTTTCTGAAAACAAAAAAATAGGTATTTCCTTATTTTTAAAGAAGATTCTAAATACCAATTTTTACATTTGTAAACTTGTAAAGTTTTGAGATATAGATTCACTCATTTTAAAATTTCACCCCTCTTTTCACCCCCTTAGCGACGGAATATCCAAAAATCCTCTCTTAGCGAGCACCTACATCTTAATATTAATGTATCCCCAAAATTTCATTTCATTATGCCCAGTAGTTTTGGCTCGGCGATGATGAATCAGTCAGTCAGTCATCTCAGTCAGTCAGTCAGTCAGTCAGTCAGGACAAGCTACTTTATATATATACTAGCAAGATACCCGTGCTTCGCTACGGTATTATACTGAAATTTATAATTGAATGCTTATTGTTTTAGATATATAATCCGCCGAAATTTGTGATCTGACTCGTTTTCGGCGAGAATCCACCAAAATTCCCGATCTGACTCGTTTTCTATTAGATTACGGCGTGTCTCCTCCCATTTTTCAATCTTCCTTTCCAGCAATCGATTTTGTACTTCCCGGGCTAGGCTCAGGTATTCTTCCCGGTCAGTTGGGTCCGTAAATCTTTGCCATCTTTTCCTATAATCATTTTTAATATGGATAAAATCCTTCAGAAGATACGGCGTGGTGTCATATTGGGTGCCTTGGCGGCACTGAACACGCGGCCGGACTGCATTCTTAGTCATTAGCTGTCCAGGAGCCGTTTCCAGCGCGTCAGCACATTAGACGACGGTCCGGAACATTATTATTATTATTATTATTATTATTATTATTATTATTATTATTATTATTATTATTATTATTATTATCATTATTATTATTATTAATATTATTATTAATATTATTACTATTACGTGTAGCTGGAATGGTTGATGACAGGGAAAACCGGAGTATCCGGAGAAAAACCTGTCCCGCCTCCGTTTTGTCCAGCACGAATGTCACATGGAGTGACCGGGATTTGAACCACGGAACCCAGCTGTGAGAGGCCGGCGCGCTGCCGCCTGAGCCACGGAGGATCCTTATAAGTACATTAATAAGAGTAAAATCAATTGGTCTCACCTCCTTCTACACCCCACCACCGTTAAGTTTATTTACCGCACCCCCCCCCCAAAAAAAAAATTAAAAGAAGGCTTGTTTCTTTATGTTTAAGTACGATTCCAAACACCAATGTTCACGTCTATTACCTTTAGTTTTGAGGTATAAGTATCCCCATAAAAGTAATTTACTTTTTTCATTTCATTTCACACTACTCCCCCCCCCACCTAAGTGAACTTTCCCGCAAAAATACTTGTTTCTTTAATAGTAAAGGATCTTCTAAATACCAATTATCACGACTCTAAATTCCTCAGTTTTTTATTTATGTGTCCTCATGAAAGGAAATCGACTCCTTTACACTCCCGCCCTCCAAGATGGTTTCCCGCCCAAAACGCGTTTTTCTTTGTTTTTAAAGGAGATCCAAATACGAATTTTCACGTCTGTAACAACTTTAGTTTTTATTAGATGTATGTATTCTCATACAATTAAGCCAATTAATTTTTCAATTCTTTCATTCCCCCCCGCCCCCTTCTTCATTGGATTTTAAGAGAATACGTGTTTCATTACCTTTAAAGCAGATTGAAAATATCAAATTTCACGTCTGTAACATCTTCATTTTTGATATATCAGTAGCCTAAATAAAAGAATTCAACACCATTTTCAGTCACATTTACCGCCCCCCCCCCGCCAAAGTGATATTTCCGAAAACTAAAAATACACGTTTCTTTATGTTTAATAGAGATAAAAAATACCATTTTTCACTTCTGTAACATGTTAAGTTTTCTTTAGATATACTGTAAAAATTCTCATTTTAAAATTTCACCCCTTTTGAGTTCCCCTTAAGTGGAGTTTCCAAAAACAAATCACCTATGTTTCTTTACATTTACAGGAGATTCCAAACACCCACTTTTTACGTCTGTAACATTTTACGTTTCCAAGATATTCTGTAGATATAGTCTTTCAAAAAATTCACCCCAATTTGTCACTCCTGTTTAACCGCCATTAATTGGATTTTCCAAAAACTAAAAAATACGTGTTTCTTTATTTTTAAAGGAGATCCCATATACAAATTTTCAGTTCTGTAATATCTTTCGTTTCTGACATATATGTATCCTCATTAAAGGCATTCAACCCATTTTTCACCCTTTTACACCCCTCCTATTGGGATTTACAGGAAACAAAAAAAATACGTGTTCCTTTATTTTTAGAGGAGATTCCAACTACCAATTTTTACATCTGTAAATTTTAAAGTTTTAAGATGTAGACACACTCATTTTAAAAAATTCACCCCCCCCCTTTTCACCCCCCAATACTTGGATTTTCCAAAAAAGAAAAAATACGTGTTTCTTTACTTTTAAAGTAGATTACAAATACCAATTTCAAGGTCTGTAATATCTTCAGGTTCTGAAATATAAGTAGCCTCGTTAAAGGCATTCAACCCATTATTCACCCTTTTACACCCTTCTTATTGGGATTTTGCGAAAACAAAAGAATACGTGTTTCTTTATTTTTAAAGGAGATTCTAAATACCAATTTTTACATCTATAAACTTTAAATGTTTTGAGATATAGATACACAAATTTTTAAAAATCACCCCCTTTTCACCCCCCCCAATTAATTGGATTTTCCAAAAACAAAAAAATACGTGTTTGTTTTTAAAGGAGATCCCAAACACCAATTTTCATGTCTGTAATATCTTCAGGTTCTGAAATATAAGTAGACTCATGAAAGGCATTCGACCCCTTCTTCAACCTTTTCCACCCTTCCTATTAGGATTTTCCGAAAACAAAATATACGTGTTTCTTTATTTTTAAAGGAGATTCTAAATACCAATTTTCACATCTATAACGTTTAAATGTTTTGAGATATAGATACACTCATTTTAAAATATTACCCCCTTTTCCCCCCTCCCTTAATTGGATTTTCCAGAAACAAAAAAATACGTGTTTCTTTATTTTTAAAGGAGATCCCAAACACCGATTTTCAGGTCTGTAATATCTTCAGTTTCTGAGATATAAGTAGCCTCATTAAAGGCATTCAACCCTTTTTCCACCCCTTTTCACTCCTATTGCGATTTTCCGAAAACAAAAAAATACGTGTTTCTTTATTTTTAATGAAGATTCTAAATACCAGTTTTTACATCTGCAAACTTTAAAAGTTTGGAGATATAGATTCACTCATTTTAAAAATTCACCCCCTTTTCACCCTCCCATTAATTGGCTTTTGCAAAAACAAAAAAATACGTGTTCCTTTATTTTTAAAAGAGATCAAAAGTACCAATTTTCAGGTCTGTAATTTCTTCATTTTCTGAGATATAAGTACCGGTATCCTGATTAAAGGCATTCAACCCCTTTTTCACCCCTTTTCACCGCTCCTATTGGGATTTTCTGAAATCTAAAAAATACGTGTTTCCTTATTTTCAAAGAAGATTCTAAATACCAATTTTTACATTTGTAAACTTTTAAAGTTTTGAGATATAGGTGCACTTATTTTAAAACTTCACCCCCCCTTTTCACCCCCTTGGCAACGGAATATCCAAAAATCCTCTCTTAGCGAGCACCTACATCTTAATATGAATGTATCCCCAAAATTTAATTTCATTATGTCCAGTAGTTTTGGCTCGGCGATGATGAATCAGTCAGTCAGTCAGGACAAGCTATTTTATATATATATAGATATATATATAGATTAAGGTGAATTAAGGAAAACGCTAAAAACCAACAACTTACGTTTTCACGGCTGGTGCCGCTTTAGTAACAGAAGTTACCCGATCATGTAGGTCATGGCCTAATTACGTTTGAACACGGCCTACCAGCTCGGCAAACTTCCACTATCAGGAAAAATATTATCATAAACTACACATTTTTTTGTTATTTTTAACTTTACCTACTGAGCGAGTTGGCTCCGCGGTTCGTACCGTGTAGTTGTTAGCTTCTCTTCGGGAGCCCGGGGAATAGTTCTCCGTGGTTTACCATCTTCACAAAACCGAATGCTGGAACTACACGTTAGGCCACGGTTCGCTTCCTTTCCAGCCCTAGCCCTGGACTATCCCATCGTCAACACAAGACCTTCCTGAGTCGGTGCAACGTAAGTTTCAATAGAAATAATAATAATAATAATAATAATAATAATAATAATAATAATAATAATAATAATAATAATAATAATAAAAATAAAATGTACCCATTTCATACTTCTGTCGGCCCTTCACTCCAGCCTCGTACTTGCTGCTGGCTCAGCCGAGGCTTTTAATTCTGGTCTGAGGATTGGAACGTGGTGCACTCATCTTTATTAAGTCAACTGAAGAACTGGCTGATGTGAGACGCAATGAACACGATCAAGATATCGGAGTAATACTGTTGAGATAGTCGCCATTTTAACACTATTATCCTCCGTTACCTGTGGGCCTTCTGGTTGTATAGCTAGGCCCTTAATAAGTTATATCTACCACGGGTTTAGTTACCTGGTAACATATCATTACTCAGAATTTTAAAGTCCCTCTAAACAACGGTTTTTCCCCATACATGAATATTTATTACAAGCTCTCATCACTTCCTCTCGTGCCAGTACAGTTATATTTCATCACCAGTCGGTGAAGTTCGTGCATAGCTGAAAGCTGGCAACCTTGAGAGCCCTAGTGCCTTCCCTTCTAATACAAGATGTAATTTACATGACCGGCGATAAAAATAGGTTCAGTTTCAAACACCAGGAAAATACTGTATTCTTAATCGTTTCTCTATGAAAGTATTATTTCTGCTTAGTTATTCTTTAATTCAGAGTAAAAAAATAAGGAAGGTTACGAGCAGGTAACTCGTTGATTGGGTACTGGAATGGTGAAGTCTGGAAAGCAGACTGCTTGTAGCACATGACCGATACACCCGGTCTCTTCGCACTCAACCGCGCACAACGTTTGGAGCATATTTCCAATAAACCTCGGAATTACTGAAGCGTTCCGGCGCCTGCAAGTTTTGCCAGCACATGGCAGTGGAAAAAGTTCGGTTAAATTAAATACAGGAATTGTGGTGGTTTTTAATGAACAGTTTCTCGCCCAGTCGCATAAGTGTATCTGTTAGAGCGATGTAACGAAATGCAAGATATTTTAGAATGATATTGAATATTCATTTGTAGGCGATTGTTTTCCATTCTGAAATAATAACTACGAACGAATGAACGGTTTCAATACTCCGAACTCTATGTATATTTATTTCCTGCAAACAGAAGCAATGGCTGCAGAAATCCTCAACTCCAGCTCCGGATCCCAGATCTACACTATTGTTTGGAATGTTAAATAGGAGCGTTTTGAATGGAAAGGTTTCTACCGAGCTAGTTCGCCATTCTAAGAAAAATGTCCGTTTTTTCGTATTAATCATGACAATAAATATGCTATAATACTGGTTAATTATAGTTTATCATTCATAACTTACAGTATGTCAACATCACGGAAATCAGACATTTATTTAAACATGGAGTGACATTTATGATAATAGGAATAGATTCTCTTTTAATAGAAAATAGAGCATGCACCTTCTCAAACCTTGCGCTTTTCAGACTAAAACGTTGGCCATAGCGTTAGTTTGTTTACCCTGTATGCGAACTAACAGACTTTTAGTCGACCTCATTGGCTTAAATTTCCTACTGCTTAAAGTTTAAGTGTTATTTTTCAAGCTTTATGTATGCTATATACATTTTAATGCCAAACGGATGAAACTACTGTTTTAATAAGGACATCCAGAAAGATTGAACATTGTGAAGTGAAGGGGAAAATGCTGTATGCCGACATTGCAGTGCCTGTTCCCCATGAAAACAGAGTTCACATAAACAAATATCTAGATAGGCAAAAATATCAGGATGCTGAAGGAACTCTGACGTGCTTTAAAATCATCAGCTCGTTTATGATAAAAATTGAAGGTGACAATGAAACAATAAAATTGAAGCAGGTGAATTCATCTACAGTAGCTTCTCATACCGGGCAGTATGGCCAACGTTCCCCCAAAATGACTGTACGTCGACACTGATAAATAAAATACAACAAAATTGTCTTCAGCCCATAACAAACCAGCAGCGAGAATTACTAATGCATTATCAAATGTGGTGAAGTAATGGACGATTTGAATAATACAACCAGTATTACATTTTTTTTTTACAATTAGCTTTACGTCGCACCAACACAGGTAGGTCTTATGGTGACGATGGGATAGGAAAAGGCTAGGAGTGGAAGGGAAGCCGCCGTGGCATTAAAGTACAGCAACAGCATTTACCTGGTGTGAAAATGGGAAACCATGGTTTACCATCTTCAGGGCTGCCGACAGTGTGGTTCGAACTCACTATCCCCCGAATGCAAGCTCACTGCTGCGCGTATTATAATTAGTTGAGATGCATCAGATGAAAGAAGATGTACCGGCCTGGTACCGTCAATGAGCCAGCACAAGTTAAAGTAGACTAGCAAGCGCAACAAACACCCCCCAAAAACACAACATTAAAAGGAAAACAGACATGAAACTTACCTTAAGCAGGTCAGGGTGTCATAAATTACCCGTGAATCTATGAATATCCTCGTACGGTACCATGTTGACAAGAGTTGACCAAAGAAAAAAAATACCCTTTTAAGAAAGTTAAATAATTTTAATTCTGAAAACAAGTTTACATTAAGAACACCAAAATAGAAATATAGTCCTCGTATGAGTAATTAATAAAAGCTTTAGAAACAGTGTTAAATTAACAGGTAGTAACATTTAAATTAAACTGAATCGCGCCAGGCCGACCAAAGTAAAGGAAAGAAATGTATATATGTCCATATCGGTACCTCAATCCTGAGGATCGTGATCTCCGAAGATATTTCTCTGTACCCGTTTCCATCCTCCACGGTCTTCTGCTATACGGGTAGATTGTCTGAACGATGTCGTTGTTGCATGTTTTATACCATCTGTCCAGCGTATAGGTGCTCGCCCACGCTCCCTCTTTCCAGGCACATATCCCAAGATTATGTGCTTTACAAGGCTTCCTTCTCCACGACGCATAATATGAGCAAAGAATTAGAGAATCCTGTGTTGACATTTTGCCGATAACCTGGTACTGATGTTCAGCTCCTTGAGAATGGGTTCGTTGGTTCGAAATGCTGTCCAAGGAATACGAAGAATTCTTCTCAAGCACCACATCTCGAATGAGTTGATCTTATTCAAATCTTAAACTCGTAAAATCCACGTTTCAGCACCATATTGGAAGACAGAGAATACCAGTGTCTTTACTAGTCTCACCTTTAGCTTTACAGAAATGGAGCGATCCTTCCAAATATGAGATAACTGAGACATGATATTCTTGTCCATGGCAATCCTTCTCCTGATCTCTATATCACAGCTGTTGTTGCTAGTTATAATGGCACCCAGGTAAAACATTTCTGAAACCATTTCCATTTCGCTGAAGGCACTGAGTGCGTTCACCTTGCCAGGCCTATCAACTACCATAATTTTTGTCTTTTGCATGTTGATCTGCAAACCCAAACATGCTCTCAGTTCTGACATGGTCTAAAAGCTCTGTCATTTCTGCCTCATCCATGGCAATCAATACAGTATCATCTGCATATCGGAGATTCGATATCTTTCTGCCACCAATAGGAAAACCGCCAGTCCATCCAGCCAATGCAGTTCTCGTGATGTACTCGCCATAAATATTAAAAATCTGGTGTGACAATATACAGCCTTGGCGAACGCCCCTTTGTGTCTTGAAGATTTCAGACATCTTGCCATTTATCCTGACAACTGCTGTGTTAGACTCATATAGATTCTTTATCAACCAGATAAGATGTTTTGGAACTCTCATTTCCAATAACACTTGCCAAAGTTTCTTCCATTGAACACAGTCAAAGGCTTTCCTATAGTCTAGAAAGCAAATGATCATAGGAAGCTGGAATTCTCTGCTCTTTTCGATTAGTTGTCGGATGTTCAGCAGCTGGTCTCTTGTTCCTTTTCCTTTGACGAAACCAGCTTGTTCAGGGGGAATCTGTGAATTAATGTAATTTTGGGGTCTGTCTCTCAAGATATACAACATGATCTTGCTAGCATGTGAGATTAACGATAAAGTCCTGTAGTTATCACATTTCATTGCTGAGCCCTTTTTATGCAAGGGAATGAAAATGGATGTAACCCTGTCAGCTGGCTATTTGCCATTTCTCCATATTTTATTGCAAGTGTCTGTGATAATTTGAGCACCAGTATCGCTCATCTCTTTCAGTAGTTCATCTGTTATGTTGTCAGAACCCGGTGCTTTGTGCGGTCGCAACGATGCAATTGCCCTTTTTGTTTCCTGAAGTAAGATGTCTGGTTCTTGTTCACAATCTCGCCATTCAATCATCGGCTGTACTGTCTCTTCTTTATACAACTCCTCACAGTACTGTTTCCATCCATTCAACACAATTTCAAAATCATGTATCCTATGACCATTAGAATCTTCTATGGACCATACACGAGGTGTGTATTTATTTGACAGCTGTTTTACTTTCCGGTATATATCCCGTGTCTCATTGTGATGGCCATAAGCTTCAATTTCTTCGCAGATTCCTGACAGATGCTTATGTTTGTCTAAGCGGCAATTACGTTGAATTTCACGACACAGCTCAAAGTATCTGTCTTGACTGTGCAAGCCTCTTACTTTCAGTTGTTTTCGCTGTTCTATGAGCTGCCACGTATGATCACTGATCCAACACTTACGATGACTCTGTATTGGAGAAGAATGTTTCAATGCAATGATCATTATATTTTGTTTGAGGTCTCTCCATGTGGACCCTTCATCAGTACTGTGCTCCCTTCTAGTGTTCAAAAGAACATTTTGGATTTCCACACCAAAACT
Organism: Anabrus simplex; assembly: GCF_040414725.1. Taxonomy (NCBI): domain Eukaryota; kingdom Metazoa; phylum Arthropoda; class Insecta; order Orthoptera; family Tettigoniidae; genus Anabrus; species Anabrus simplex. The sequence continues at coordinate 348,416,687 of NC_090266.1, read as the reverse complement.
ACTTAAGTTCTCACTTTCTACCTTTTGTACTTTACAAGGTACACGGCGCATACCTCTGAGCTTCAACCTGAACACCGTAAACAGTAGTTGGTGATCTGAGCCACAATCTGCATTGATGAAAGATGATTTCCAGCGATTGTTAACCGATATAAAATCTATCTGATTTCTATGAAGACCATCAGGGGAGCACCATGTGCACAGTCGACGAATATGATGTTGAAAGAATGTGTTGGTTACACATAATTCACATTCCATACAAAACTGTAGTAGCCTCTCTCCACTATCATTTCGCTTTCCAATGCCATAATGGCCCACGATGTGTCTAAACTCACTGTCAGTGGTCGTTTCTCCAATCTCTGCATTAAAGTCTCCAAGAACCACTGATATTTCCTTACTTTGGATATTCTTCATTACATCATTTAATTCTCCATAGAATTTCTCGATTCATTCTTCGTTCGGAACAGATGCAGGTGCATACACTTGAATGATATGGAGTTTACATGCTGCTGCCTTAAGTGTTAAGTGGATAATTCTGTCATTAACACATGAACATTCATCCATTAGATTTGCCGAATGCGGAGGGATAATTACTGCATCGCCATTGGCGCTTTCATTATCTGGTCCAGAAAATACACCGTATTACCCTTAGTGGTGCAGAAGAAGCCATTACCTTTCCAGTGTGTTTCAGATAGACCTAGCAAGTCTAGATTATGATTTTCCATTTCCTTCTCAATGATCTGAAGTTTCCCGGCTTGCAAAAGTCCCCTTACATTCCAAGTTGCTATTTTATTTTGGCGTCGAAGAGATGTTCTCTTTAAAATGTTACTCCTCCAAGTCGCAGATTTCCCACACAAGGCCTGGGAGTCCACCTTCATGTGCACAGTCACCAATTTCACACCATTCAGCCTGGACCTGAGATGGCGCCGGGTGTCAACCGGATCGCTTGACGAATTCATTTCCAAATTAGCCAAATCCATCAGAGATTCCCTTGGGAAGGTAGTGTGGTAGTTTCCCCTTACAAAAGGAAAGAAAACGAACGCTAAAATCATTACAATTACAGTAAGCTAGGAATACATCTTTATAGCTTCAGAAAATTCATGTTTTTTCTAGTTCAGTTTGAATAATTCTCTCAAATGATAAGATTTCCCTTTTCTTCTAATTTAGTTATACTTTGGTAGTACTGAGTTCCTTCCAAGGAGCTTCCGCAAGGATATCATAATTCTCACTCACAAGACAGAATTAACATCGGTTACAGTAACGACTCCATAGAGAGAGAAAATAAGCACGAATGAGGCAAGAAAATTCACAAAGTAACTTCAAGGGGGAAATTAACGTGAAAATACTCCACCATGATAAAAATACTATACAGAAAAATTTAATTATACTAACCAGGTCAATCAACAATCAACACTATCATTGCCGTGGTAACGTACAGACGCTAAAGGGAAAAGGTAACGACCAATCCCAAAACCTAAACGCAACAATAGGAGCTTACATGGGAAGAACAAAATTGAATCTAGTAGATTATAAAACTCTAAAATTACAATTAAATTAAAATTAAAAGGGGAACAGGGAGTTAATATTGGAATGGGATCTAACCAAAATTTCAAAACACTTGCGGAAACTCACATGGTTGTTTAACCGCCTTTGACATGTTTTGTATAAGTAACACATAATAGGGCGATAGTGCATGCAGAAAAATAAGAATAATATGTTGCCAATACAATTATATGGCAGTAAACTGTTAAACGTAACGATAAATATAACGCGAGACCTTTTAGGGGATTTGAATTCATAGTAAAATTGGAAACCCGATTACACTTTTGAATTCAGAGTAGCCGCGCGCTGATTGGCCAGATACAGCGCCAACAAGGTTAGACCATGTGCCGAGTTGAAGAGATACACAATGAAATATTTGAGGAACAGAAGCTTAGCGCTCAAAGGCGAAATTGATATTATAATTAAGAATGTGATACCAAATCACATAGAAAATAATAGTAGAAGAAAAATTGGAAATAAATTCCAAGTAATACTGATTTCCACGGCGAGTTTGCCACGTCTAAAATGTTAATGCAGAGGGCCCAAAAACTGTAATCTCGGTTACAACGATATCAAAACTTTCCTGTAATTATGTGATCCCTTCGTCTAATTGTGGTTTTTAAGAGATAAATATTGTATAAAAGGCTACTCATATAATTTCAGGAAGAATATTCCTTTTCTGGCGCGACCTAACATCCGTATTTCATAGTAGTAATGTTAGTAAATATTTCCAGGCTGTTATGACCGCAGATCGGAAAAAGAGTTACAGCAATATTAACAGTATGTCACTTGAGAATTTTAAGTTGTACATACATATTAGTCACATTCACTATTCGAACTTAAATGTTTAATCAAGACGAAGCAACGCGCGATTTGCTGCGAATGCAACCACCATCACGCATAAGTGAAGCGTGTAATCTAAAATCCCCGAGTTTGCTCCAATTCGTCGACAGGGCAAGTTCAAAACGAAGTTTACTGAGTAGGGAAGATGATCTTCATTGCTTTACTGGCGTTGCAAGTAATATGGTTCAGCCAGAGATCAGTAAGTCCTGGATTATAAGGAACAACGGCCGGGCATTCGGAAGTAAAAACGGATGATGGAATGCTTGAATTAACTATTAGTTCCGAACTGAAGTTCACCATGTCACGTGAATCGACTGACAGCATTATGGCTAAAACAAAAAACAGTGAATATAAACCAATAAGGAGATATGGGTTCAAATTTTATGTTTTGAAGAAGTTCCTGCTTGTAGCCACTGTAGACAGTAAGGAGATGTGGGTTCAATTCTGATGTTTTGAAGAAGTTCCTTCTTGTAGCCACTGCAGACAATTAGCAGACACGGTATGTTTCCTGGCAAACGTGCAATGCACTGTAAACATACAAATCTGGTAAAACTCATTTTAAAAAATGCGTTTGCAAATTTAAGGCTACCGCTTCTCGGCAAGCATTACCCGACAATACAAAGCAAGCTATAACTAGCACGTGTGTTTTCATAGATGCCAAAGGTAACCTACCGTTCAGCACTCCTGCCGTAAAAGGCTTTAATGTATTAGGGCAAGAACTCATTAATATGCTAATGTATACAAATGAGATATTGATGTGTTACCACCATTAGCAGAAACGTCTAGGGAAGGGCAGATGCAATACGAAGCGAAGTAATACCTCTGATTATTTCTGTCATGCACGACAAATATTGCTCGGCTACTGTAGATATGTGGACTGACCAGTACAACTAGATCTATTACCTGACGCTCTTTACGCAGCGTATATACGGAGAGTAGAATCTGTTCAGCAATGTGATTTTTACTACACAATTTCCATATACGAAGAAAACAATTGCAAATATAATGGAGGAGGTTTTTGTGAAAGAAATTCTCAGTGTGACTATAAAGAAGTGTGGGTTTTTCGTAAAAGACCGGGTTCAAATATAAAGAAATTTGAAGACCACAGACATCTACCTTGTCCTGCTCACTTCATTAATACAGCGCTTGCGCAACTATTTGAGGAGACGAGATTTCTTGTGGAAAATGCTCCGCTGTCTGCAAACACAATAAACACCGCAAAGGTTGTGGTGAGGGTGTCCAGACATTTGCGGTCATTACAAAATCACGGACATATGCGGTCACTGAGATAAACTTGTGCCCACTCACAGAAATTCCCCAGCCCACACCCTGCTTCAGTGACCGCAAATGTCCAGTGACAACTGAGGAATTTCTGTGAGTGGGCACAAGTTTATCTCAGTGATCGCAAATGTCCGGCGATGCAAATGTCCGTGACCGCAACTGTCCGGTAACCATGGTGAGGTATTTTAAAAAAATCGGCCTTGCACCCAGATTCAGACAATGCTATAGCAAGAAGTAATTATAGGGTAGAATAGTCTTTATAAGATGTTACAGGCTGTTTATAAGCAGTATGATCAAATTGTTGCATTGTCGCAGAATCATAGTGCCTTTGCAGAAGTTAGGTGGCATCAGGCGAGTTGGCCGTGCTTTCAGGGTCGCAAAGCTGTGTGAATCCGGAGATAACGGGTTCGAAACGCGCAGTCGGCGGCTCTGAATATGGTTCTGCGTGGTTTTCCATTTTCACAAAAGTCAAATGCTGAGGCTGTACCTTAATGAAGGTCACGGCCGCTTTCTTCCCACTCCCACCACTTCTCTATCCCACCGTCTTCATGAGACCTATCTGAGTCGGTGCGATGCAAAACAAATTGTAAAAAAGAAAACAAGTTAGATGGCTTCAGTTATGAGGCTTCAGAATGGATGTTAGCTTTCCTTAAACCATTCAATGAAGTAACATCTCTAAATACTGCACGCGAGAGAAAAATGTCGATCTGCAAGGAGCGAGCAGATGCTCAGGCAGGTTAGCGGAGATACCCCGAGATTAAACTAATGAGGCCTACCCCCAGTTGTCTTGTGACAACTGGGGGATTTCTGTGAGTGGGCACAAGTTTACCTCAGTGACCGCAAATGTCCGACGACCGTAAATGTCCGTGACCGTAATTGTTCGGCAACCGTGGTGAAGTATCTAAGGAAAAGACCTGGAACATGAAACTGCACCATGAATTTACTTACGAGTCTTGTGGATCCATAAAGTACGGCAGCACTGCTCAGTCAGTGAATCAGAATGTCAGGTATTTGTTAATCATTGACCTCTGCAGCTTATGTCACTTAAGTAATATGCATAAAGTCATTACATTAATATTATGCTGAACCTTGATTTGGTTTCAGGAAATCCGTAAAACAAAAATCAGAGCTCAGAAGCTCTTAACCCTTTAAATAGATATGTGGGTAAGAGTTACTTAAGTGGGTAGCTAGGGTGCTCACAACACCCCAATTAAAACTTGCACTATTCTTTTACAAATGTTAAATAAAGACCAAATATACCAAATTCAATATTTATATGTACCTCAAAAATATTATCATAACATATTTGGCACCACAGTTATAAAAATAAACCCAAAGTGACAATATTTTGGTTTCGTACTGCATGCAAATTTTTAAGCTCAATTCTTCATTACTTCCAGACAATTATTTACAAACACAAATATGTAAATAATAAGTTATAGAGCCCCAAACACAGTATTTCACTTCTTGAAACTAACGCAGAAGGAAGTACCATTCACCAATAGAATTCCTTTTCGTCACCATCTGAACATGTTTCTTTGTTGCAACAGTCTGCACAGATGTTTTCATGTGATTCAGACACATGAACTGATGATATTTGCAGCAGAAAAATTTAGTTTTCTTCTCTGATGATCTGGAACATATTTTACACCCTCCCGATGAGCGAGGTTGTCGTTCAGGAATCTTTTCGAACAATAGTCATTGCTGATCGTTTTTCCACTTGAGGACTGGCCTGACTCCCTCAGGAACTGTCGTCTGATCAACTTGGATGAATCATTATTGGACATGAACATTACATGTGCATTAATGCCTGCAATATCCAACATGCGATAAAATACCACCAAAAGCCATCGTTTGGTCCTTCTAGCTACGGAGTACGTTACATTTTGTCCACTGCGTCAACACCTCCTTTAGTAAGGTTGTAGAAGGTTATGATCATTGCCTTTTTTAGTTTCCCAGATGAAGGATCAATTTCTGCGCTGTTGGGATGCATAGTTGAAATCATGAGAACGTTCCTAACTTTCTTTGGTACGTATGACATTGAATTTATTTGCTCACAATACGCGAAAAGTGTACTGTTTATTTCACTTTCTTTGATATTATTGAGTTCTTTGGGGAGTTGAGGTTTGTTTTTTCTCACTGTACCTACGAGAGAAAGTTTTTTTCAATCAAATCCTGAGCAAATTCTGTACTCGTAAACCAATTGTATAGAGTAATATTTCTGTCTGTTCCTTGAATAGACTCTGAAAGTCTCAGTACGACGTTTCTGGGTGAATTTTACACTTGAATAGGCCCTTCAGGCTGCTTCACCGCATAGATTTCCATTGCAGCAGTATACCTTGTCCTGGAGTCACACATCATTAGTATTTTAATACCATATTTGGCAGGTTTGCTAGGTATGGACTGCCTAAAGGGGCATTTCCCCCGAAAAGTAACAAGCTGTTCATCGATAGCAACATGTTCAGAGAGGGAGTAACAATTTTTTGCATTTTCCTGTGAAAATTGTGAATACCCCCCTGATGGCTGCTAACTTCCAATTTACCGCGCTGTTTACGATCATGAATGTTGTCAAACCTTAGACACCTCATCAAAAATAAAAATCTGTCCAGTGACATAGTGGTGTGAAATATTTCAATCCCTAAGCCACCACTTGAGAAAAGATCCTCCAAATTCAGTTTTGCTTACTAATTGAAACCGGCAAAAGACAGTAGCTCAATGAAAGAACGTGTTTCCACTTCATTTGTCTTCCAGTACTTGCTCTTATTGGTGTAATTTGGCTGAATGTTAGCAGTGTAAATATTTGTGCACTCGGTTACAGTACGAATTATTAGATCACTTACGAGTACATTAAGACATTCAAGTGGACCAGCACAATTCTTTGCCAATTAGTTTTGTGCCTGGTAGATGAGTTATCATGTTTTGTTTCCGGGTACGGATATTACCAGCTGCTGCACTTCTTCCCCATTTAGTTTCTTGTCCTTCCCTAGCATATACTGTACTTTGGTTTTCTTCTATTTGATGGCGATAGTATGGAACCCGGAGTTGACCGTAAATTGATGTCATCAGGGCCATCAGCATCAGACTGTTCACTTTCAGAAATGTGGTCACTAAATATACAGTAATCAGTTTCACAATCATCAGAGTCCAGTAACTCATCAGAATCGTCTTCTGAAACTTCATCTAGGAGCTTCCTGATCCGTTTCTGCACTTCATCCAAAGAAGTATTCATTTCACACACACCCAACACCACACAGAAGCGACAGCTCAATTTGCGAAAGAGAAACCAAGAAGACACGATGTGTAACGTAACTGGGTATGCGGGCTGCTGACGACACCCCAGCCTATAAATGCTATAGTCGGCAATAATAGACACAACTTCTAACAATGAAAATGGCGTTATATTAAACTCCAAGCGTATTCAAGAAGGTTCTGAGTTCCTCAACAATGTAGCCAACTTCTGTCAGAAAGAAACAAGTGAATATTACACGTGGGGTGTTCTCATCACCCCACATACCCCGTTAAGGACCAAAGGAAAGGGTACAGGTCTCAATTGTATACAAAATAGCCACATTTATATAGCTCCAGTTTCACCACCTGAAAATGCTAGAATAGGATGACAGGAAGGCCATAATCAGCGAATTCAGACGTATCTGTGGAACATCTGAAATATGAGGTTCGTAACAGAATTTTCTGCATGTAATTACTTAAGTAATTGTATTACCACATCCTACGAACGTCTTGTTTAGTTACTTTATTTCTCATCATATGTTCTTTTTTTCTTTGTAGATCCTTTACGTTGCACTGTGCAGCGGATAAGTGACAGTTCAGCTTCTAGTGACGAATTAAGCGTGCACTGCGATATGAATACTAGTTAAGATGACGATCTACTGCGCTGCTGGAAGGATCATGAAATCAATCTCCCTAACTGCCATATGTACGTTGTGCATTCCAGCAACCAGTGCAAGCAGCGAAAGACACTTAAGTGAAGCAGGAATGCTTGAAACGAATCGTAGGTGTCAGTCAGATCCAGACCGGGTCAACGACTTCTTATTAATTGTTAACAACCATAGTAATCATAACAATAAAGAATTATTGAGTATCCATGCCCAATTTGGAGCTAGAGTTTCTACACTAGTCATATCTCTGTGGAGGAGAGGCGTTTTAAAATTCATTTTGAGGTTTATATTTAACTTTGGGTGTTATAATAACTTCCTTATTTACATAGTTATCATTTCAGGGTTCATAGACTTAGTTTCATTCATTTATTCATGTGTTCAAATAAAGTGCACTTAGTTTTTATATATAAGTGATCCGTGTACGAACAAAAATGTCTCGTGCTAGCTTTCTGAAAATTAGAAATTTGGTGTGTGACAGAAGCTTGGAGACACGTTACAACTCCGTCAGATGCTATGTATTTTCAGTGCGTCTGTACGACGTTGAAACATGGAATCTGAAATGTAATACCATTAAGAGAATTAATGACTTCGAGATGCGAGTGTTTCCATGGATGTTACGGATCTCGTGGACCGACCTCGTCGCCAATGTTGCCATACTCAGGAACAAGAGGAGGGAACGAATGTTGACGTGTACAATCAAGAAACGAAAGACATGGGCATATTACGACGAATGATCATGATTGATCATACAAGGTAAAACTGATGGACGTGGAGATCGCGGTCGAAAGAAGTTACGGGATTGGACAGGACTAGATTCAAGTAGACCGATGAGAACAGCGAGTTCATACTTTGCTGTGGTTGTGGCCAACCTTCAGTAATCGATAAGGCACTACAAGAAGAAGATATAAGAACACTACAGCACGCTAGCCAGGAGAAATACGCATGGCAGCACGTGAACTTCATTAACCATTTCTCCGACAGGAGTGATATGTACTACCTTATTTCGAGTTTCGCTTACATACAATGCAGCAACCGCCCAGTATAGGGCAGATGCACAGTCTAAAAATATGACTTTAAATTTTGACAATTTCATACCCAGTCATGAGTCCACTATTGAGGCAATAGCGTAATGTTTCGAGAGATAATGGTACGGGAGATAAACATACATAGAGTACGGCTAAAGAAGGATGGAGGGTGGGGAGGACTTCAAAATAGTGCCTGAGATAGCGCGTGAAGGAGTGAGTATCAAGGGATAAGATCCATCGAACATACAGTAGCTCACCTCGTCTTTGAGAAGCAATCTTCCGTCATGATCATATTTAACAAACATGAACCGAACTTAGAGGGTGTTTCTTTTGACACTAATACATACATGCATACATACATACATACATACATACATACATACATACATACATACATACATACATACATGCTGAACCCATTAGCTGTAGACTCTAAAATAGCGCTCCATCTTGTATACTATGTGAAGTTCGCGAGCATAAAGAAAGTGTAATCGATATCCGGCCGATCTATTATATGGCTGAAAAATATCCCGAGCAAAGAAGTTGAAAGCAATGAGGTAGGTTGGGGTAAGGTACATACTGTACGTGCGCGCCACTAGCCCAGAAACAAATGCGCATTAAATGTGTTCTATCTCGGAAAACATTCGGAATAGGGCATATGACCATATGAAGCGTTTTGCTTCAAGTGATCGTTCCTGTCATATCCCTGAATATTGACCATTCCTCCTGGGACACACTCTATAATCGGACATTTCACTCCAAACAGTAAGACTTTAATTTCTGATGTCAGCCACAAGATTTCACTTTCTAGCAATGATGCTATCGTTACGAATAAAACACCGTCTGGTTTATTGCTCTAATTTACGTCGAGATGGCCCAATAAACGCGCACGAACACACACACACGCATTATATACACGCACAATTCTATTCAGCTATAAATGACCACACTCAATAATTGCTGGCTATTTAAATGTCTCTCTTCTTTACACGCAGCAGGGAGTCTCAGCTCGTAGGAATTACATGAGAGGGCTTTAATCCCCTTTCACAAGCTTCCCTTACTTTCACTTCACCGAGTCCAGTCGCCCTCCACAGCAGTTCGTGCAGACCGCTAGGATCGAACACAGTGCTATCGGCAACACAACACTCGATGACTATTCCTTGATTCGACTCCAGAGACAGTCCAATAATTCACGCAGTCACATGCAATGAGCAACTAAACAGCAACAGCAGGACGATACTCACAACAGCGAATATTAACTCAGGTCAAATTACCCTCACACTCTCGATAATTGCTTCATTCGCTGGCACGGTGGTGTTCTGTCCAAAAAAGTACACACACACATTACTCTAAAGCAGTACATAGTCTCGTATGCCGTCTCCAATGCAGCTATTCACTGGACACTCCGACATCACAACCACAGCTCCCCGTTCAGTTCTCTCGCCCTCAGCCCAACCACCGAACCCAAACACACTGACTCCACCACGGAGCCCAACACTGACTACGAATCAAGCACCCACTGACTGTCCGCGGCTAGCCTACCTTTTTATAGCTCGGGCGATGTGCATCAGAATATTCGCGAAGTGGCCAGAGACGGAATAATCTCGTTTCATCTCCGAGAAACTCACAGGTAAACCAGCCGACGAGAACAATACACGGAAATTCAAGCCATGCCCTCCTGGCCGGGTGGGAGCTCCTCGGTCGTCAGACTCACTACTTCATTCCAAGAAGTACTGCAAGGGGCCACCACAGGGCCGGCAAGTAACCCTATAGTGCATTAATTTGAAAGGAGACAACTGCTTGATTGTTGCCAGCGAAAATGATTAAATTTAAAGAAAGAATATCAAATTTCAATAAGTGGTGTGTAGATGTTCACTTTTGCAAAAACCAGTTACCAGTAGTTTTGTGAAAACTCTGTATCTTCATCCACCTTTCACGTCAGCAGATATTAAGTTAATCTAAAAGTTGACAGTGCCAAAGAATTCAGCTGATGATGAAACATAAGGATACGCCAGTATCTCCAGTATCTCGGAAAGAAGATGCTGAGGTTCACTATGGAGACTGTTCCTAAACTCGTTCTTTCATAAACAGTATAGAGCTCACTGATCTGTGAATCGAGAAAACTAGCCAGATTTAAGGGCAGTGGTTAAATGGATATATCTGAACATATAGTTCCTCTGGCTCTGTCGTCGTTGTTTAATAAACCAGGAAACTAGAACACAGGGACGAGCAATTTTGTGTTTATAGGCAGATGATATTTCTGCACTGATCCCTTTGAATATTTGCAGATGTGGTCTAAGGGAAAACTACAGTAAATTTGCATAAATAGTTGCTCTTTATATCTCTATAAAGTTACAGCTTAAAAAAAGAGCTCTGCATTCGGGAGGCAGTATCGGCTCCACCGTCGTTGGCCATCCTGTTAATGGCCTTCTGTAGTTTTCCATTCCTCTCACCAAGGCAAATGTCGGACAGTTCCTTTTATAGGCCACGGCCACTCCCCTATCACACTTCTCCACACCTCAATCACCGCAACACACCATCCACTGTGAGAGAGGGTGTCACCCTCTAGAAGGCGTGCCGTACCCCATCAGGGTAAGGAATGAAAGCTTTTAATAATGTAGTAGTAGTCGTATCATCTGTGGAAACGTAATCAGATATACTGCTGCTATATTTTTTCAACTGAGTGCTTATACAAGGTAGAACCCAAACGTTCGAGGACAAGATTTATATTTCTCTAACATGGGTAGAAGAAAATCAATGCAAACCCTCCTGAAAATAATCTCAATGCTTGACAATACATATTATTTAGCGTTGGTAAAGTGTATGAAGCACTTCTCAAAGATATTTTCCGCATATGCCAAGGTTCACTATGGAGACTGTTCCTAAACTCCTTCATAAACAGTATAGAGCTCACTGATCTGTGAATCATGATAACTAGCCAGCTTTAAGGGCAGTGGTTAAAGGGATGTATCTTAACATAATAGTTCCTCTGGCTCTATCGTCGTTGTTTAGTAAACTAGTCTCCATTTACACGCGAATAATTAAAATTATTGTGCTTTTCATCCTTGAGAAGGGAGCGAAATACCATGGGCTGAGTCAAATGAGTAGGCAGGATGTTGTAACACAGAAATATTATATTTGAAGAGTAACCGTGATACCAGTAGTGACCTATGTGCAAGTGGGCTGTCACGGAGAAGCTGCCATTGTCAACTTTATCACATCTCAGGCCGCTTAAAACAGTTGGACTCCTGTAAACTAGAAAAAATATCCATACAGTATCCAGTTGTTGTTTACTGTTTCCCTTTTCGCGGATAAATTATGAATCGACAAAACTCCGTGAATGAAAAAAAAATTCCAGCAAGACTTTTTCTTTGCTGTGACATTGCTATGTTCATTTGCCGTGAGGACGGTGATTTCCTGGTCACCGATGATGTTTCGCTTAAATGCCGCCAAAAAGTTATTCTTTTCATGATGCTCTTGAAAATTCCGTGTTTCATAATTCGAAGCACAAGAAACACATCTTTGCACCCCGTAGTTTCACACTTCACTGGCAAAACAATTATTTTTTATGGAAGGGAGAGGTTTCAGTATATTTTTCAGCCATCATTTCATTAATTACATCCTCGTAATTTTGCATGGAGTCTCCAAACATTTGGTTCCTACTTGCTATATGTGAGTGCTTGATATAGAATGTTAGCAATATAACACTACTGAGCATGGGAGTCTACTTACCATGATTAAAGAAAAACATTTTTGGTGGTTAATTTCATTAAGGGGAACTTTCTAAATCAGGTGAACTTTAATTTGGGGCATGCTACTAGGACTCATACAACTAAACCATAATGGTCGAATGTCTAACGTCTCTTCTTCAGGGATGAATCTGAATGGACCCCCGTGAATGGTCCAATATTTTGTAGTCTAGGTTCACTTTGAATGCAGTTATGAATGATTCGGAATATTATAAAGTTTCTCGACTGCAAATACTAGTCGGCCTTGACAGATCGAACCTGAGATCTTCTTTGCTAGTGTTTTAACGTCATACGTGCTCGGATAGGATTTTGGCAACGATGGAATAGAAAAAGGCTGTGACTGGGAAGGAAGATCCCATGGATTTTTTTTTGTTTTTTTTTTTTTTTTTTTTTTGCTAGTTGCTTTACGTCGCACCGACACAGATAGGTCTTATGGCTACAATGGGACAGGAAAGGGCTAAGAGTGGGAAGAAAGCGGTCGTGGCCTTAATTAAGATACAGCCTGGATGAAAATGGGAAACCACGGAAAACTATCTTCGAGGCTGCCGACAGTGGGATTCGAACCCACTATCTCCCGGATGCAAGCTCAAAGCTGCGCGCCACTAAGCTTACGGCCAATTCGCCCGGTATGTATTTAATTAAGGTACAGCCTCAGCATTTGCTTGGTGTCAAAGCGAGAAGTCGTGGAGAACCATTTTAGTGCTGTCGATGGTGAGATTCGAACCCATGACGTTCCGAATGCAAGCTAAGTTGCATGGCCCGGTCCGTGTAACCAACGCGATTGGTTACATCAGCGCGAGGACTATTCATCTCCTCCTTATCATTAACATCAGTTAAGGAGAGTTCGGTTAGCGATCAATTGTAAATACCGGTCTTCCTATTGATATTCAAAGCTTCAAAGGGAAAACGTTCAACGGAAACGCTGAGAATATTTCGAACAATGTCCCCCATATGCTTGTAGACAGAATTGCTCAGAAGAAATCGCACTCGAAAAAGATCCCAAGGGTAAACTGGTTACATCTTCTGCCGAGCCTACGGGTGGACAAGGAGAGAAGAAAAGAAGAGCGGATAAACTGCAAGACTTGACAAATACCGAGGCCATTAAAAACAGAACGGAAAATTCTCGAATAACTTCGAGAACAGATAAAAACTAAAAGCTAGAGGAATTAAATTATTCAGAATTCAAAGAAGACAAAAGGGAATCCAATGAAACAAAGTTTTATGAAGTTAAAGTAGACGTAGCGAGCTGCTCGTTAAGGAACAAGATGCTTAAAATATGGACGTTCAACAGAGCACTGTAGGTTAGTTGGTGGGTATACTGTAATTCACAACTTGAAGTGAAGTTCAGCAACACACCCGATATTATGAGCATGCTGCACAGCAAATGTTAATTTTAAGTGGATGAATAAAACACAGGAGGGAGAATTTCAAAATAATAATAATAATAATAATAATAATAATAATAATAATAATAATAATAATAATAATAATAATAATAATTTCGTGTAGCTGTTGCTAGTCTTGTGCATCCCGTGTAAGGCAAATCCTCCGGCGAGGGTGGGCGGCATCTGCCATGTGTAGGATACTGTGTGTAATTGTGGTGGAGGATGTGAGGTGTGCGAGTTGCGGAGATGATGCGGACAGCACAAACATTCAGTCCCAGAGCCAAAGGAATTAACTATTTTAAGGTTGAAATCTCCAACCCAGCCGGGAATTGAACCCGGGGCCCTCTAAACCATACAGTAAAGGAACCACATAATTACAAGATGAAATGAAATGGCGTATGGTTTTTAGTGCCGGGAGTGTCCGAGAACATGTTCGGCTCACCAGGTGCAGGTCTTTTGATTTGACGCCCGTACGCGACCTGCGCGTCGTGATGAAGATGAAATTATGATGATGACGGCACATACACCACCCCCGTGCCAGCAGAATTAACCAATGATGGTTAAAATTCCCGACTCTGCCGGGAATCGAACCCGGAACTCCTGTGATCAAACGCCAGCACTCTAACCGTTCAACTATGGAGCCGAACATAATTTCAAGGTATGAACAAGTTAGTAACAGCAGCACACAAAATATAACCACGTTTAGATTCAGGAAGTTTATTTATTTATTTATTTATTTATTTATTTATTTATTTATTTATTTATTTATTTATTTATTTATTTATTTATTTATTTATTTATTTATTTATTTATTTATTTATTTATTTATCGTATGGGTTTTGGTGTCCGAGGACATTTTCGGTTCGCCTAATGAAGGTACTCCCATTTGGCGCCCAAGGGCGACCTACACGTCTGGGTATGAGGTGATGATGATGATGATGATGATGAGGTCGGGAGAGTGTGAAACCTGGGTTTGGCATAGGCCTATAGTCTACTACTGTCGAATACACCAAGGGGTTTACTCAAGGCTTACCGTCGCAATCCGACGGACGAATCACCAACAGCGTCATACAATGTCCTCACTCCATATGAACACCGCGAAGAGGTTTCGAATTAAATCGAGGCTTTTGACACGCAATCTAGTGATTAGAAATCGTTTACCACTACTTCTTCTTCCCTGCCGGCCAATATTTTAATGGTGAACATTTTTCTACCAGCGGGACTCAAAACAATTAACCATGATTTCAAGGAATTTGGAAAGTTTTCGAGCATTTCCCTTGATTAATTACTCCAGTTCCTTACTCCTCGTCCTATATACGAATATTTGCCCCAATATGTCATCTCGAATTCCAACTTTATGTTTCTATTATGAACTTTTCTACTTTCAAAAAGTCCACTCAATATTATTCGTGTACTAATATTATTCCACGAACAGCTCGAAACATGCCACTTAGTCGAATGGCTCTTATTCTTACTCCCAAGTCTTCCCAGCCCAAAGTTTGCAATATTTTTTAGCACTACTCTTTTGTCGGAAGTGACCGAGAAAACATCGTGCGCTTCCCTTTGGAACATTTCCATTCCTCGTACCAAGTATCCCTGCCGTGGGTCCCATACACCGGAAACATACTCTAATACGGATCTTACCAGAGACTTAAACGCCCTCTCCTTTATATCTGTACATTACTACAACCCATAAATACCCCCATAACTATATGAAGAGACCTGTAACCTTCCTTTTCAACCTCGTTAATGTGATTATCCCAATGAAGATCATCCCTTATACCAACACCTAGGCACAGTAACCCCATCAACACAGTAGTTAAACCTGACAGGATTATTCCACTTGGTATAACTTAGAACCTGAATGTTCATCCCGTTTACCATCATACCATTGCCAGATGCCTTTCTTCAGTCGTTACTCACAGGAAGCGAGTAACACACAACATACAGTAGGGTGTTCAATAATTGGCATATAGTCAATGAAGTGAGATTTTAAGGAATTCACGATCTTCAGTTACATAATACTAATAGCTCACAAAATCTATTACTACCCTTTGTACATACATAAATAACATAAACAGATATACAAAATCGTAAAATTGATAAATACGTATGATGTTTTTAAAGTAAGTAAGTAAGTAATTAAACTCTTTTTTTTTGCTAGGGGCTTTACGTCGCACCGACACAGATAGGTCTTATGGCGACGATGGGATAGGAAAGGCCTAGGAGTTGGAAGGAAGCGGCTGTGGCCATAATTCAGGTACAGCCCCAGCATTTGCCTGGTGTGAAAATGGGAAACCACGGAAAACCATCTTCAGGGCTGCCGATAGTGGGATTCGAACCTACTATCTCCCGGATGCAGGCTCACAGACACGCGCCTCTACGCGCACGGCCAACTCGCCCGGTATACTCATTTCCTCATCCCGAGGAGCTGCAGGCCTTTTCAGCCCCCCCCCCCCGCCATGGAGGTGATCTGCATGTACAATTTCAACCACATACCAGCTCTCCTGCCATGCTTGAATTTCTGGCAGTACCAGGAATTGAACCCGGGCACCCTAGGACGGCAGCTAATAGCACTAACCATTACGCTACGGAGGCGGACGTGATTTAAAATGATTTTTCATTATATTTAAAATATCTTCATGATGCAATTTATCAATTGAAAACAGCTTTAAATTCGTTTAAAATGTGGTTAATTTCGATGTGGGAAACGTCTTATTAAGGACCAAATTATTTTCTGAGCGTTAAAGTTTTCAATGTCAAGAATGGCAACATATGTTGTAGTAACTTATGCAGGGCTGAGGGGCTCAGAGGGTTTAGGCGCTGGCCTTCTGAACCCAACTTGACAGGTTCGATCTTGGCTCAGTTCGGTGGTACCAGAAGGTGCTCAAATACGTCAGCCTCGTGTTGGTAGATTTACTGGCACGTAAAGGAATTCTGCAGGACAAAATTCCGACATCTAGGCGTCTCCGAAACCGAAAAAGTAGTTAACGGGACGTAAAGCCAATAACAATAACATTATTGGTAACATATTTCTGAATGAGTTTCCGGAAGAAATACCAGTTTGACGTCGCCATTGGACCTGGATTAGTAAAAAGAGCCAACCACGAAGTTATTTTCCGTCATTTCATTCTAGTCTAGTCTATCGTTGTCTATTCTACTGACTGTTTGTCAGCCACTACCTGTGTTCGCTGCCGCAGTGTTGCTGTGGTCTGGTCTTTGACCCATTGTTACTCATGGCGTCACAGACGTGCATCTTATACAATATTGACTACAAATATTAAACAACAGGCTATGCGAATTTTAAATGTGAATAGATACACCTGTGGAATATAATAATCGTGAAAGTTTTCTTACGAAAGCGAAGTGATTACAGTGGATAAAACTTGGTTATTACTACTCCACGCGTGTTCTATCATTGCCTAAAATTATGCTGAATGTGTGTAACTTAGTTCATGTGAAACATTGAATTAATTCATGTTTACCATTTCCGGTGCTCCGATGACGGAAAACATATGTTTAACTTGAAGAATGATTTAAATGAAGCAGCCACGGATACTAAAATCAGCGTGGGGCTGGTCAACAACTTGAGCGACCGCAAGTCTACATCCAGCCTAGGAAGACGAAGTGAGCCTAGCGATAAGTCCGTTATTTGCATTTATTTCATCATTTGCTGTGTAGTTTAGTTCCTCTTTTTCAGGAATGTAGTTATTAACTTCATTATTTTAACGGCAGCATGAGCAAAGCGAGGTAGTATTAACATCAATTTGGAGGAGATAGTAGGATCTTCCTTATTTTAAATTTCAATTAGTAATATCGTTTACGATAGCTTCATCTAGATGATTTTATTTGAATAAATCTGGGAGAAAAGTCTTCTAAAAATGAACAGAAGAATAATTACTAACGTAAATATTTTTGGGGAGTAAAGTCTTTAGCAAATGATTATGACGCTGAAATGGTTTCATTACGGTGTTTTTTAGGCTCGGTAAAGTGGAATATCATTAATATTTAATTTCCAGTTCTTAGGAGAAAATCCATTTATTGCTATGAAAGGAATGATATTTACTTCAGAACTTTTTAAGAAATTGTCTTAATCAGTCAAGTAAATATTTACGAGATGTTCTTCATAAGTTATGCAAATATAAAAGCCATGGTAGACAATATATCAGGATTTTGGAGTAAACATTGCAACCTACGGGAGCAATTCTTCTAATTGCTTGTGGTTATTATAATACACTACGATGAGATATAGTATGGATACGTGGATTGTGCTAGCTGCAAGTCTTTGATAAATCGGGTGATCGGTGGTGGGGTCATGTGAGGCGAATGGAGGAGGATAGGTAACCTAGGAGAATAATGGATTCTGTTATTTCCCTGAAAATAAAACTGGTTTGTCTGTTTGACGATTTCAACTCGCTCAGTAGTTGTGAAGACTTTCGGTTCGTATAGTAAACGTCAAGCACCTAACTCAGCACTTAACTCAGTTTCCAAGAAATCCAAGATGATGAGCTCCTTTGAAATAAAACGAAAACTATTGAAATACGAAATTAAAATTAATTATTTGTGTCTTGAATGGAGCGTTGAACTGAATATACAGAGTTTGCACCATTGATTATGATAGAAATACACTGAGTGGCCAAAAGTCACGGGAAGGGGCGTCCCATTAGAAAATGTGCGTGTATGACTCCTGAGCGTTGCGGCTAGCTGTGGCGTAGCTAAGCAGTCTGTCACAGACACCAGTGTATTGAAGATGGCAACATGTCGCGAGTTAACCACTTTCAACGTGGGATGATCATTGGCGCACGAAGCATGGGTCATAGCATTGAGGAGATTACATGCGAATTTGGGTTTCCACGGTCAACAGTGTCGAGGCTAGATCTCCAATATCGCAGACCCGCTACACGGGAAGACCACAAGTGTTTAACGTCGCCTCCACAGAACCATACTGAGCGCTCGACGGACTACTGTGAGTCAGATCACCGCCCAGTTGAATGTTGGGAGTCAGGAACACATTTCTACCACGTTCAGTTTTATATTAAATCGCTTGCCAGTTTAAACCTGAAGAAGTGAAGTAATCCTTTTTCAACCAGACATTATTTTATCAAACAGATGACGTATAGCGTGATTCAGAAATAGTAATTCTCTTAAAAATAACTTTGATTTAAAACCAAATGTCTAGTTTGCCTGTTAAATGCCATCTTATCATTTAAGTTCACCTCACTTTTCTCAAAGCAGGAATAAGGCTTCAGCTTGAAAGTAACTCAATTCTACAAAATATGATTACAGCGCTGCTCCCTTACTTTCGTATAAATAATAACTATCCTGAGTTTAGCTTGCCAGTTAAAGTAAAATTAACTGCAAAATTCTTGCAGTAGCAAATATACACTGACTGACAGAGCAAATGCAACACCAAGGAGGAGTGGTTCGAAAGGGATGAAAGTTGGGGTAAAAACAGAGACGGCACGGACGAATAATTGATATTTATTTCAAACCGATATGCAGGTTACATAATGCGCACGGCATCGACTCAGTAGGATGTAGGATCACCGCGAGCGGCGATGCACGCAGAAACACGTCGAGGTACAGAGTCAATAAGAGTGCGGATGGTGTCCTGAGGGATGGTTCTCCATTCTCTGTCAACCATTTGCCACAGTTGGTCGTCCGTACGAGGCTGGGGCAGAGTTTGCAAACGGCGTCCAATGAGATCCCACACGTGTTCGATTGGTGAGAGATCCGGAGAGTACGCTGGCCACGGAAGCATCTGTACACCTCGTAGAGCCTGTTGGGAGATGCGAGCAGTGTGTGGGCGGGCATTATCCTGCTGAAACAGAGCATTGGGCAGCCCCTGAAGGTACGGGAGTGCCACCGGCCGCAGCACATGCTGCACGTAGCGGTGGGCATTTAACGTGCCTTGAATACGCACTAGAGGTGACGTGGAATCGTACGCAATAGCGCCCCAAACCATGATGCCGCGTTGTCTAGCGGTAGGGCGCTCCACAGTTACTGCCGGATTTGACCTTTCTCCACCCCGACGCCACACTCGTCTGCGGTGACTATCACTGACAGAACAGAAGCGTGACTCATCGGAGAACACGACGTTCCGCCATTCCCTCATCCAAGTCGCTCTAGCCCGGCACCATGCCAGGCGTGCACGTCTATGCTGTGGAGTCAATGGTAGTCTTCTGAGCGGACGCCGGGAGTGCAGGCCTCCTTCAACCAATCGACGGGAAATTGTTCTGGTCGATATTGGAACAGCCAGGGTGTCTTGCACATGCTGAAGAATGGCGGTTGACGTGGCGTGCGGGGCTGCCACCGCTTGGCGGCGGATGCGCCGATCCTCGCGTGCTGACGTCACTCGGGCTGCGCCTGGACCCCTCGCACGTGCCACATGTCCCTGTGCCAACCATCTTCGCCACAGGCGCTGCACCGTGGACACATCCCTATGGGTATCGGCTGCGATTTGACGAAGCGACCAACCTGCCCTTCTCAGCCCGATCACCATACCCCTCGTAAAGTCGTCTGTCTGCTGGAAATGCCTCCGTTGACGGCGGCCTGGCATTCTTAGCTATACACGTGTCCTGTGGCACACGACAACACGTTCTACAATGACTGTCGGCTGAGAAATCACGGTACGAAGTGGGCCATTCGCCAACGCCGTGTCCCATTTATCGTTCGCTACGTGCGCAGCACAGCGGCGCATTTCACATCATGAGCATACCTCAATGACGTCAGTCTACCCTGCAATTGGCATAAAGTTCTGACCACTCCTTCTTGGTGTTGCATTTGCTCTGTCAGTCAGTCTACTAGAACAGATTTTTTTCGCGTTTATTATCAAGGCGCGCACATATTCAGGTATTATTTTAACACTCCCCACCACATTTTATTTGTATGAGTTTTGAAGTTCCTTTAACTCTGTAAAATTGAAATACAACTGCAGTATATAATCTATTTTGTATGTAATCAAATACATTTGCTTCTGGTGATTAATAGCAAAAAAATGTGTATTATAACGTGATTATGGTCAAGAGTGCTAGGTTAACCTAACAGGCACGCATTTGACGCCAGGCTTATGCTTAACCTTATAGGGGCATACCGCTGGAAGGTAACCTTAGGTCTTGGAGTTGAGCAAATGCATAAATGACAAAAGGGAAGCAGGCTTAATTTAACAAGAGTGTTACAGTCTCAAGTTTGAGATTCGATCCCAGGCTTGACCTAACTAGACAAGATGAGACATGGTCCAGGGGGTTTGATGCTGTGATTAATAGAAGCTGAACTTGAAACAAGATGGCGGCTACACATAGGACTAGGGAGATTGTGTAAGGTGTAATACATATGTTTTATTCATATTGGGCGTAATACTGGGAAGCATCTTTCAGGCTTTAAAACGGAGTTCGAGTTTGGGGACTCCCTTGAAATAAAATATAACTACTGTGAGACTAAATTCTGGCACTTCGGTGACTCCAAAATGTATTTAGTAAGACGTAAAGAAAAATATAATGATTAAAAGTTGACGCGACACGGAGATTGAGTCTGGAGGCGCCCTTGAACATTGGTCAAAATATCTCACATACACAGAGATCGAGTCTAGGACTCCTTTGAAAAAAAGAAGAACGGACTTATAAATATCCCGCATGCACAAATGATCAATGGGATGTCTTCTAACTGATTTTCACAGGGGTACTACTGTCAGCAGGCAGTTTACGTCAGAATATGGAGAGATAAAAACCGGACGGTGCACGCAGCATGTTCCTCAGCGCTACCCGTCTAATGCAAACACTTGGATTGGTAAACCTCCTTTACGACCGCATATTACTAGGCTGGTGTATGTATCAGTGTACAGCAGCACTATATTTTCTGTCAGCATATCGGCACTGGCTAGTGTGTTCAGCAACGACGTATACGCAGACATCATTTTAATCTGTGGGACTCTGGTGAAAATGCAGGTGAAGCTCCAAACAGATATCTGACTTCTACACACGTATTTCGCCGAACAATACTAGTTTTTGTTTCATACAAACAACTCTTTTATACAGCGGAATGTCTACATGTGCATAAATTAATAAGTTTTAAATGTTCTTTTGTTCACTTTTATCGTATTTACAAATGCATCATGCTATTACATGTGTGCAGTAAAATGACTGCTATTTGTTTCACAACATCCACAATACAGCACATTGTAGCACTCCTTCGAAAACAAGTGATTAGGCATCCCATGCATCACCAGTACATGCGGGACATTGTGAGTAGAAAGTACGGCGCGCGCGAGCCGCCAGGTATATGTATATATTGAACCCATGACCTTTGTACCCTAAGAATTTTAAGTAGAAATATTACAAGAGGCTCATGTCAATTGTAATAGGAAGCTCGAAATTTTATATATCTCAGAGGCGACAAGTGGCAAGGGGGTTGGCTACCTTCTGTCCCACGCTCTGAGATGTGACGTTATCCGCACGTGTCGAATGTGGAAGGATACAGAAGAAAGTTTAGCTTAAATAAATAAATTTAAATAAAAGAATTAGAGGTGAACGCAGTATACTGAGGGTCCTGTATTTATCTATAAGACACTTGGTCTTTAGTAAGACGGATTTGAGACTGCTAAACCATTTCTGTGGATATTTCAGAAGGACGCGCGTGTCTAGTTCACCCACGCTAAGTCGACAGAAAATAGTGCCTATCAAATGAGGTCATTTAACCGATTATTTTAATGAGAATAAATTTTAAATGTTCATGAACACTACTGCTAACGAGTTAACAAGTATGTGGTTACATCAAAAACTCTTTTAAATACAGTTCATTTAAGTGGGAAAAGTTACGCAAGTTTTCTTGGCGGCAAAGGGAAAATGCCTGGAGAGAGGGGGTACGTCCATAAATAAGAAGGGACGCTATGTTGAAAGATCTGCACTTGTATCATTGAAGCGTAAGAGAGAGGGTTGAACTGTGCAAGTAAATCGTTCGTCAAAAGAAGACTAAGTACTACAAACCTAGATTCTGCCGATGTGGCTGGGTCTTGACTCCATGTGGAGATAGTTTTTTTGAGCATAAGTAATTTGATACATTCGACGGTCAAGATACCGAAGTAGTTTTGGTAAAATTTGCAACATTGTGAATAAAAATAACTCGTGTGCGGGTAATAAATACAATTAGTCGAGTGGGATCAACGAAGACGCCGAGTGAAAGGCCATTTCTTTTTTATGCTTTATTTCCAGGAAAATATAAGCTAATTATATGTACAGCCAGAAATGTAAAAAGGCTAAATAAATGACAAAGGGTCAGAGGTGAGCCCAAAGATGGACGCTGAGGTAACCTAAGGTAGGTGACATACCATCTTACCGCCTACTATATCTTGTTTCATGATGTCAAACTTATATGTATTTTTATGGGGTATTTATGACGCAGTTGGTCCCCCATACGTTTTTCGTGAATATTAGAAATATGACGAAAGGTCATTGGTTTCATTTTCTGCATGGATAAATCTTTAAAGTATTGCGAGTGCCGTGTAATGTTGTAAAAGTTATTAATGAGGGTTTCGAAGTGATATCACGTCCAAAGTAGATCGTCATTTCCCTGAATTTATTTCCTATATTTTGTTATGTCAAATTAATATGTTTATTCGACGCAAAATTTTTCTGTTTGAATTTTGATGGAATTGGTGCAAAAGATCCGTGGTTACTATTTTCAATCGGGTGGAAGCGCTGTAGGTAGTGTTGAGTAATGCAGATCCGTGGATTTTGTCACGAAGTGTAACTATATTCTATGTCCATTTAAACTGGGTCTATGTGACAATAAAAAACAGCAAAATTTTTCAGTCATTTTTGTGAAAATCCAAGTTGTAAAATACGAGATCATTTATGCGAAGTTGTTCATTATTTAAGTATTGTGCGTTATTAGGCGTCGTGGATTCTAGTAAGGATTTTTATTCAGGTTCTCTTGTCAGTGAGAGTCGTCGAGTTGAAGGCAAGAGTTAGATTTGCCGTATGAGTTGAGCTAGGATTTGTGAATCAGGTGATTTGAAGCCTGTAGTGAACCCGGGACTTCGGTGTGAACCCGAGGAAGATTTTATAATGTTTGGGATGGAAAGTAGAGTGCGAGAATCTACGCCGGTATTAATTTCCGACGTGTACAATTATTGTAGGACATTTAAAAGTAAATCTATGTGCATATTTGTTTGGTTAGAATATCGTATTTTGTTCTATTTTGCAAAGTCAAAGGGGTTGATTCTTAGAAGCAAGTCAAGCGTCGCGAAAGGCATGTGTTTCATATTAAAACTGACAGACAGGGTGAGGGTCGTTTGTTTTCAATGCCGCCAGGTGATCGGAGATCGCCGCTTGGAGGTAAAGGGGTTGTGTGCTTGCTTCGTATTAAAAATGAAACTGCATTCTTGGCAACGCAGATCATTATTTGCGACAACTGGTTGAAAATATCACCCGGGAATAACGTGTAGGTTATTAGATACTGTGAATTTGTTTAATTGAGTTCGTAATGTATATTTGAAACCACGAAGTTAGATTATAATGAGCGAGGTTAGTCAATTTCAGGGTTGTCCAAAATATGGAGTGGTAGTAGTGATGATTGTTTGTGTGTGAGGGGTGCATAAAGCTTTATGGAATGTTATGACAATATATGACATCGTAATTGGCTTACATTGTACGGCGAGTTACATATGGTTGTACTTAATTATTAGGGTTTCCAAGTATTAATGATGGTTAGTATTAGATTAGATTAAAGTGTGATGTCATGAAACAAGATATAATACTGGAAGTAAATGATGTAATTTTTTTCCAGCTGCACGATAACAACAAATGATAAACATCAAACAAATTAAAATTAATTACGTCAGAATTTGAGTAGGGACTTGTGAAAGAAACCATTCGTCCGTGGAGATAGAATTTGTTGTTCATTAAGATTTCATTAAATCATTTATTTAATTATTAAATTCAGTGGAAACCGTATTTGTGAAATAAATTTAAACCAAACGAATAACTTGAAGATGCATTTGGAAATCTTAGTTCATTTTTCTGGGAATATTTAAATGTTAACGTAACGATTAAGGGACATATCCGAAGGTAATGGATTTTACTGCCACAAAGTATTGTGAGCGTTGTTGCATTATTTAACTTTGATTGATTGAGCAGTAAATGTGCTGGGGTTAGTAAAGTGGAAACATTGGTCATCAACCGATGTAACTTAATTGATTTAGCCTTCAGCTTAGAAACTTGGATGGTCATGGGATCACCAAACTCAGGGACTTAGGTTAGGGCCATATGCCACTGTAGCATCATTTTCCTTGCGGTCATCATCCACAATGGCTTTAAAGTAACTTAGAAGTTTAGAGGTCGGTCCATGACATAGTCGCAGCTCACATCGATTCAATTAAGGGTCCATGCCGTACAACCACTGTGTGGCACACACCGATTGGACTGCTTTAATTATACCCATAGTCCAGAGTTCGTGTTACGAGGGCTGGAACATCAAGAATCATTATGATGATACATGTAGTCACACATGGAAGCCGAATTTAAGGATATCCACACTTTCCTTTCTTTATTTAATAATTGAGACAATAGTTTCTAGTAAGGATGCCCATTAGGCAGTTAAGTAAAAGGTTCAAACCAGCGTTCGGCCCCTCTGTGTAAAAATGATTGTGGTGTCAAGTGGACAAGATAGAGTCCGAATTATACATGGATTACAAATTATTAGTTTCTTCAGTAATTGTTTCCAAAATATTATACAAATATTTTATGAATAGACCTTTCATTTGAGTGGATAGGTTAGGATTACTAAACCCTACCTTTTACCTCAGCAAGTGACGAAGAAACCGAAACGACTCAAGAGACAGATCTCATGAAAGTTGCTGATAGGTAATGAAGGTAGGTATCCTTCATAGTGGGCCAAAGGGTTCAATATATACCGGTACATGAACAGCAGATTTATTTTCCTTAAAAAAATTAAATTCCTAATCAAATAAAAATCAATAATTCTACACATCAGCTTCGAAAATCCCTAGTCCTACTAGTTACAAACCTAGAAAACGTAATATTAAGACAAATTAAAACAAATCGTCGTTGCCGGGACAAAACCTCCTCTGTGATAATATTTCTGGAGATATACTGACCCGCAGCATATACATTATGAAGAGCGAGAATGCCTTGACTATTTTCACACAATATTGCACCTTAAATGACAGAAACTTACCGGCCAAAGTTATAAGCTGAAATATTTCACATAGGAGGTTTTGTCCCGGCAGCGACGAAATGTATTTATGTAAGACGCTACATTGATATCAGTTCAGCAGTAGCTCACTGCAATTTATTCACGAGTGTGTTAGAACTCTATAGGGTTAAGGTTAATGAAAAGCGAACCTGAAGCCTTGAATTGAATGAAACAATACACTCTTCATGAAGTTAACATCTTGGTTTCACGTCCTACTCCTACCTATACGACTTTCAGCTAAGCTGAAGAGACGCAATTTCATACCGCTGGATTCCTTGGATGTATTCCTTTATGTGCCGGTAAATCTACCGACAAAAGGCTGATCTATTTCAACACCTTCAAATATCACCGGACGGAGCTGGGATCGATCCCATCGCCTTGAACTCTGAAAGCGACCGTTCCACCATCTGAACCACTTTAGCCTGACCTTCATAAAGTTGCCGGGTGAGCTATATCTGGATAGGAACGAGACCAAGACTTTTTGGAGAACAATAAATTGTAATTGAAGATTACGAAACATGAAAATCATATGTCACTCCCCACGTTATATTTTTTATTCAGTTAATATGTTAAATATAGAATCTGGAAAGCTGTCCATACTGGATAAAATTTGGATGTATTTCTGCAGTATATTGGGAAATGAAGTCCAAGCATAACCTGAGAAATTCGGTGAATCTTCTGTGACAACACTCGGAAATTGTGAAGTGCTATTTGTTCATGGGGAGGCGGGTCTAGACTGGAGATCCATAAAAACCTTATGTTTGGCACGGCCCAGGTTCAAATACTTAAGTTGATTGTGAGATTGTTTTTGATGATGCAGGATTTAGAATGCTAAACTAGTAGTATTTCTAGTCGTATTTTCTTTCCATATAATTAATTGTTGTACTCTACTTGTTGTGGTGTTGTTGGGTAATTATGTTTTAACTTTGCCTAATTATCACACTACTGGAAGTGACCATTGCCACCGGGATGCTTCCAAATTGCGATGTATTTGTTAATAATAATAATAATAATATGATAATAATCATCATCATTATCATCAAGGGTCGTCAGTGAATTATCTACGATATATATAATTTGTTGTCCGTTGTACAGTGTTCATGGGCTGTAAAAGATCCAGTACTGTTGGCTGATAGCTGCAATGTGTTGGTAAAGTGCTACAGTCCACTGGCTGGTTTCAAGGTGCATACGAGTAGTTTTGAAAAGTGAAGAGTACGATTATTAAAAAGTCCTTGCGTGCTGCTGCCCCGAGGAGAAATGACCGTTGCTCAGCACGAAGACTTGCAAATTACGAGGTGGTGTGGTCGGCACGACGAATCCTCTCTGCCGTTATTTTTGGCTTTCTACACCACGGCCACTATCTCACAGTCAGATAGCTCCTCAATTGTAATCACGTAGGTTGAGTGTACCCCAAACCAGTCCTCAGATCAATGTGAATTGTGAGTGGTGGTTCACCTCTTCTTCGCAATAAATTTATCCTCAAAATTCTGTCAAAAATGATCCATTTGTTCATCATCCATCACCAGACGTTTCAGAATTGGATCATATTCCTTGTGCCTTCATAAGAAGTCACAAATGGACACGCGCTGTACAAAATTCCGATCACTGAATTCATGTGGCACCCAAACATCGCACCGAAACACGTAACCAAGCCTATTCATTTGTTTCCTCATATTAAGAGACGATATATTCATAACTTGAGCTACTTCTCCCGCTGTCACCCTTGACTTACTTTCAACCAACTCATTGAGCCTTTCTTCGCCTTTAACAATGGGTCTTCCGGTACGAAGTGTTTCCTTTATGGAACTAATTCCAGATCGAAATCTAGAAAACCATTTCTGGCATGTCCCATCTGTCACCGCATATTCCCCGTAAACAGCACAATTCCTACTCCCAGTTTGTGAAGCGTTTTTGCCCTGTCGATAGTAAAAGAGCACAGGATGTATGAAACGTACATTTACACTCTCCATGTAAATAAACAAGAGTGTATATGAACTGCATCAGAACAATAATAGAACAATGAGAAACAGGCCCCGTGTTAGATGGCTGACTGATGGCGGAGAGGTATTGGAGTGAAGAGATGACGTGGAGGTGCAGAAGATCGAGCCGACTGGAAGTTCGTGATCAAGGAGGCCAAGGTACTCAGAGGACACTAGCACAATGAAGTAAGTGAGTTAGTTAGCATGAAATATTATGACATTCAGTGGCGTGCGCATAATTTCGTCAGGGGAAATGGGTTCAGTTATAAGACTGATCATTTAAATTCATTTTCCTGGTTTTTCAACTATCTTTACTACTACTACTACCGTACTAAGCCATTATCAATTCGTTTCTCAATCGACTGTATTTCACGTCAATAAGTGTCAGTTTAATTTTATAACATGATACGTTCATTTTTAATAAGGTTTAACATTTCCAAATTCGAACGTACCACAGTAACAAGCAGAATTGTCTTGAAGGTAGAGAGCAGACTAACCCCGTGAGGCGTGTTTGTATTGTATTCTTGATGATCGGTAATATCCTTTCATTGCAGTTATTTATCAGCTAGTCTAAGCAAGAAATGCATGTTGATTTTTAATACCTGTACATTAGATACGTTCTTTATTGAACATTTACAAGATTGATATTTATATTTTTAACATTCGAAGACACGGGTGTTTGGAATGTTGAAGTTTATGATGATGATGATGATGATGATGATGATTATTATTATTATTATTATTATTATTATTATTATTATTATTATTATTATTATTATTATTATTATTATTATTATTATTATTATTATTATTATTATTAGGCTACTATTATCTATGGTCGCAGATATTACTTTCATTGTGAAAAGCTTACAAATGGAAATTAAGGAGGAATTTTAACCCGAAGCACACCCTTCCACTATACTGTAAACCACTGGTGCCGTGAGAGTGCGAAATGAGGCGTATGAAATAGAGAAATCATGACTAGGAGAACGTTAATTAACTTTCTTATGCCCACAGCAATGGTTGTGATTCTGATTTAAATATTCTGGGTAATCATTACGGTGTAAAACAACTGAGCGAGTTGGCCGTGCGGTCAGCGTAGCGTAGTTGTCAGCTTGCATAACAGAGATAGTGGATTCAAATTTCACCCTCGACAGCCCTGAAGATGGTTTTTCTGGTTTTCCATTTTGATAGCAGGCAAATGCTGGTGTTGTACCTCAAAAAAGGCCACGGCTGCTATATTTCTAATTATTCCATCATCGAAAACCTTCGATGTGTTAGTGCGACGTTGAACCATTAGTAAGAAAAAAGAAAGAACAAGGAGTTTTTTTAATAAATTGTCTCCTTGCAATTTAAACAAACTCATTTTAACTTTATGCAATGAAGAATGTTCAAGGCAAATTTACAGTGTAACGAATGAATTTTAAATAAGTAGTTTATAAAGTCAAAGACAAGAATCACGTAAAGAAAATTAAGTGGATCGCCAGTTGGTGAATCAGTCTCACCTTACGAAGGAAAATAACAACAATTCTGTGGTCATTCTGAAAGTTGACAACATAATTTGTCTTCCAGTGCTTGTCGGAGATGAGCACGAATTGATTAGCAGTATCACCAATGAATGTGGAGATGCTGCAAATATTTATTTCTCTTTGCTATTTGTTTTACGTCGCACCGGCACAGATAGGTCCTATGGCGACGATGGGATAGGAAAGGCCTAGGAATAGGAAGGAAGTGGCCGCGGTCTTAATTGAGGTACAGCCCCAGCATTTGCCTGGTGTTAAAATGAGAAACCACGGAAAACCATCTTCAGGGCTGCCGACAGTGGGGTTCGAACCCACTATCTCCCGGATGCAAGCTCACAGCTTCGCGCTTCTAACCGCACGGCCAATTGGCCCGGTAATATTTATTTCGGCAAAGTATTCATGGACTCCTTCTCTTATAAGGAAGGCCGCTATGAGCAGTTGTGGCATGAACAGTCCTGCAGCATGCCACACGGTAAACGGGAACTTCACGTCAAAGAACGTTCTACTTAAATGTACAACAATGCAGTTCTGTTAACACTATATCGAACATGTTACAAGACAAAGTCTAGGAGATCAATTTACAAACATAACTTAACATGAATACAAACATTTAATGAGATCGTGTATAGAGATGGTCACTGTTTCAGTCTGTCGGTATCAAGCGTATTATACTATTTTTCCATTTAGTACTTGCTGTTTGAAATCGCGTTCGTTCGTTCGTTCGTTCGTAATCTGTTTTCCCTCCAGGGTCGGTTTTTCCCTTGGACTCAGCTAGGGATCCCACCTCTACCGCCTCAAGGGCAATGTCCTGGAGCTTCAGATTCTGGGTCTGGGGATACAACTGGCTAGGATGACCAGTACCTCGCCTAGAAGGCCTCACCTGCTATGCTGAATAGGAGCCTTGTGGGGAGATGGGAAGTTTGGAAGGGATAGACAAGGAAGGGGGAAGGAAGCGGCCGTGGCCTTAAGTTAGGTACCATCCCGGCATTTGCCTGGAGGAGAAGTGGGAAACCACAGAAAACCACTTTCAGTATGGCTGAGGAGGGAATCAAACCCCCCTCTACTCAGTTGACCTCCGGAGGCTGAGTGGACCCCGTTCCAGCCACGTTCCACTTTTCAAATTTCGTGGCACAGCCGGGAATCGAACCCGGGCCGCTGGGGGTGGCAGCTAATCACACTAACCACTACACCACAGAGGCGGACTTAAAGTCGCACCAACACATATAAGTTTTCAAGACTGTGCGTGGTGCGTGTTTTTGTAGTCACGTCCTACTGCAGTCGTGAACTGCAAGCAACGGCTGAGTTGCCTCGTAAGTAATCCAGAGAATTGGGTTACTTCTGTAATAACTTTGGTAGAGGGGTAAGTATCTCGAATATGTTCTGATCCGTGGCCCTGCTTTTGCCCAGGTGGCAAGGACTATACAATCCACCGGTGTTCCATAAACCGGTAGAAGTTAAATTCTCACTAGGGCTATGTGTATGTAGGGTGGCGTCCTACTCCACAGAAAGACATCGAGTTCAGAATGTTTTAAGTAAACCTCGAACGTAAGGGAGAGACGTAGTCCCAGTTTCTCTTGACAGGACAACGACTCCTCGGATACAACTTGGCGAGCGAAAAGAAATTCGATGGCATGCTATCAGTATTAATGGGACTTATGGAAAAATAATCTATAACTGGCTGTCAGAGGGCATCTCATTTTGTTAGGAGTTTTAGGTGTTGACATGGAGAGAGGAAGAGATAGGATATTATAATGTTTTCTTAAAACGTTTTGAAAGGAGAGGAGTAGAACGTGGGGTTGCATTGTTCAACAGGACCGCTACAGCACGCAACACATTTCCTCTTTGGCAAGTAAACAAACCAATGATGATGATATATTTAAAACGGTTAGAGGAATTACGACAACAATCGTCCTAGTGTATTCACCATGTGAGGAAGCAGATGAGGATGAACTAGACAAGTTTTATGAAGCACTGGGTGACGTAGTTGGGGTCAACATCAGGGATAGTAGTGTTAATGGGTGATTTCAATGTGAGAATTGGCAATAGAACTGAAGGAGTTGAGAAGGTGATGGTAAATATGGGGAAAATATGGAAGTAAAAGGGGATGGGATTCGCGTAATGGTCTTCTCTGCTTGTACGTGATCTGCATTTGCGAGTTCATTCTCCAAGCAAAGGCTACTCATCGTAGGGTTACCACATCTACAATGGACTATACCAAATCTGACTTTGAATTCAAAATCTCTAATAGGAATGTTCGGGTATTCCGGGGATTTTTCCATGTTACAGACCACTATCTGTTTCGCAGTAAACTAGGCTTAGGGTACAAAACGTTAAGCCTTTCCACAGACGATTGAGTATAGAATTTCTCCAGGACACGGGAAGTAGACAGAATTACATAGATATTATTAGAGAAATGTTCGAAAGAATGGACATTCAGCAGGTTTAGGATATAGAGAGTGGGTAGCATGCAGATATGTTGTAATAGAATCAGCAAGGCAATGCCTAGGAATAACCGTGTGTAAGGATAGAAAAACTAACATCTTGGTGGAATAATGACTGTAATGAAGAATCTTTGAACAGAAGGGAAAAATGAAATGGACTGTCCATTGCATAAATCAGGTGAACTCATTGTAGATCCTAGGGGATCTCAGAACCAATAGTAGGACTATTTTGAAATTCGTCTAACCGTTAAAGGAATTATCCCCGTTGAAATCATGAACAATGGATGTTATGAGGAGGAGAACTACGATATGAGCGAAATTAAGCCCCAGGAAGTGTAAAAGATGGTAATTAAATTACATGGTCGTAAAGAATACAAAATAGATGGAGTTAGACTTGAAACATACAGTAGTAAGAAGGCAGGGAAGAAATGGCCTCATAGAGTTACCGGATTAACAACTTTGTCTTAATTGCAGATTGTGTTGAAAGCCTACTATATAATATCTTGGAGCTTGAAAAGACGTCCTGTGAGTATGTATGATATGAAAATCAGTATTGCCAAGACTAAAGTAATGTCAGAATGAACGTCAGATTATTTAATTCAAGGTAGGAAGTAAGAAACTGGAACAGGTGGATCATTTGAAGTACTTAGGATGTCAGTATAAAGAGTGAAACTGAATCAAGGTACAGGAAAGCTAATACAGTGAGCTCACACACACGATGAGCAGTATTCTGAAAGAAAGAAAGAAAGAAAGAAAGAAAGAAAGAAAGAAAGAAAGAAAGAAAGAAAGGAAGGAAAAAAGAAAGGAAGAATGGAAGAGGTGACTTTTCGGACGAAATTTTCTTTACATCGGTTAGGAATAAATGATGGATGAAGCTATGTGTACAACTGACTTCGGTAGTGGATGTCATGCGAGGTGAGTATAGATAGGAATGTAAGCTACCTAGGAGAGTAATGGACTCGACAACGGAGGGTAAGAGAAGTAGAGGGAGGCCAATTTTAGACTGAGTTTTAATGATAAGAGGTGTGGAACAAAACGAGGCCACACATCTGGTTGCAAATGGAGGATTGTGGAAGAACTTAGTTAATTCATATATACTTGCAGACTGAACGCTAAAAGACGTGTGATTTTATAATGATGTGTGTTTCTGGAAGTCAGAAGAAAACTAAGGTAAATGTAAAAACGACGATTTTGAGGTTTTTATCGTACGTGCCTTTCTTTGGTCGTGTCTACTTATGGGTACACTACTGCATGTGCATGATTCCAAGAAATGAAGATAAGCTATGTGATACTAGTGCATGTGCAAAACGAACGCAGCGATAAACAATGGTAATTGATCATACAACAGTTCAACCTCATGCCAGCCGCGAAACTCCTTATCGTATTGGTTCTTACTGTGACATGAATTAAGAACGATGTTGGACTGCACCTGGCTCAGTACTTGGAAATTTGTGTCAATCTCCTTCATAAAGTTCTTACTTAATCATCTTCTACTTCGGACTATACTCTAATTGCATGATTACATGAACCTATTTAAAATACTTAGACATTGTGACGTTCGAATTTCTGCTTGTACGTGTTTCTGTGTAGTGAAAGCGATTGATATTTCTGCACATGCCAGTATGCAGGCAGCAACCTCGCTGGTTGTGTAATTTTGTACTCCGATTCTGGCAACGCTTGAGTATGGAAGTGTTTGGCGACGTGTTCTTTCCAACACGTGATGAGGCTCGGATTATGCCTCTTCAGATGGAATCAGTAGACCCACTTACGATAGTTTACCGTGGTTAGAACTGTCGATTCGACCTGCCTTAAAGGGAGCAAATCATCCGCATCAGAAGCTTCTTTCTGCTCTCCTGTAAAATTAGCGAAATGTCTCTTACGATAGTTAATTTCTGATGTCCAGATTTATGGAATAGGAGCTGAGAAGACTGGCCTTAAGAAAAGTACAAGCCCAACATTTTCCTTGTGTGAAAATGCAACTCCCAAACAAATCTTGGGACAGAGCATTTTCTTCTGGGCTGCAGCGACCGACTCCTTAATTCCCAACGAACGTGGTGGCTAAGTAACTTCGTCAGTGGCTTCTCACCAAGGCGTCCGTAAGTCCACTGCAGTGAAATATTTTAAAATGAAAGTTACGTTGTAGTGCCTTTGTGACAAAACGTACAATATAGGAGTTTTACTGACTGTTCTGATGGTATCGTGAATCGCGTAAAAGTACAGGCTCGTTCGCTTCTTAATTCCGCCTCAATGGCAGTGAGTAAGAGGCTCCTTATTCCAGAGGGAAAGGCACAGTAAATATAATATCATTTATTATTATTATTATTATTATTATTATTATTATTATTATTATTATTATTGTTATTATTATTATTATTATTATTATTACAAAAAGTGGAAAGTAATAAGAAAGTGTGAAATTTAGGATTGCAATGGTTTACTCGATAAGTGAAATTCGCAATGGCTGGGCTTTCAAGCTGAATTGAATATAATGCTTGTGTAAACCTAACAGTCCGTGCGTACAAAAGTAGTGATGCTTTGACGCACTGCTCTTTTATGAACGCCTGCCAAACCACTGTTTTTATTCTCCTACGTCTTTGTCAATATCGGACCAAAGTCTTTCTTTTTTATATACTTTCTTCCCAGTACCTATACATGATATTGATTTTATCTTGAAGATGGCTGAAAAGGACTTCAATTCCTAGCCAGGCTGAAAAGGATTCATTGGAGAATCATATTTCGTACGAGGATTTCAGAAGAGCGAAACAGCAGAGGAATGTATACACACAAGGTGTTTTAAAATTTGCTTGCCAAATGCAAGCTAGAAGCTATCCTCATCTTTTCTTGTCAGTCTTCGTAATCTCACTGCCATTGATTTAACTTAGTGTTCAGGGTACCGTGTCTGAATATGTTTAAAGTGTGATGACTTGTGTGTCCTTGTTCCTTACACCAGTGTGTTAATTAGAACTAGTATTAGGATTTGGTAAGGAGGGACGGAATCTAGGTTTACTTTTACATGATTACTAATCGTGCAGTAATTATCCACAGGAACGGTATAATACACGTTGAACTAAAAGGACGTATTTTTTTTCATTTTCACCCTGCATGCATTGGCTGGGATGTTAACTGTGACTACCTTGACGAGAAACCAGCGCTGATGTTGGAAGGAAGCTGCCATGGCCTTATGTCTATCGAGCGAAACGAGGTCTCTACTTTGAAACAGAGTGTACGCGTCTGTGTGTATATGGATATTTCGACCGTGGATGTCAGATCAGTCAGCTCGTTTCCGAATTTGGTACACATATTCCGTGGACGTTGCAAATTAACTGGTTTCTGATCAATGGTAATATGTTTCTGGGATAAAAATTACATTTTGCCCTGTATATGTAGGTCCTAGGGGCTGGCCGAGGCTGTAAAGGCGTGCTCGGTTCGCCCAGGAGAACGTGGGTTTGAATCCCCGTCAGGAAGTCGTAAAATTTAAGAAATGAGATTTCCACTTCCGGATGTGCACATGGCCTTGAGGTTCACTCAGCTTACACCAAAAATGAGTACCAGGTTAATTCCTGAGGGCAAAGGCGGCCGGGCGTAGAGCTAACCACTCTACCCCATCAAGTGCCGAGGTTACAGATAGTGGAATCCCTTACCTTACACCCCTCCAAGGGCCTTCATGGCCTGTACGGAGGTGACTTTGTTTTGCTTTACTTTTTGCTATATGTAGACCCTACTTGATTTTATGTCGTAAAATTGATGGTACTTACTTCAAACTCAACATAAATAATTATAGGATATTTTACATGAACTGTGTAAGTCCTAGTAACTTTTTGTTGACTGAATAATTTATGGATAAAAATACACTTCCATCTATTTATTTACTTATTTTAATGATTTTCAGTTATAGAAATGATATAACCGTCTTCCAATATTCCATATTCCATATTCTATTTGCCTGATCAGTGAATTGAAATGAAATAGCGTATGGCTGTTAATGCCCGGAGTGTCCGAGGACATGTTCGCCTCGCCAGGTGCAGGTCTTTTGATCTAACGCCCGTGGGCGACCTGCTAGTCATGATTAGGATTAAATGATGATGGAGACGACACATACACTCAGCCCCTGTGCCAGCGAAATTAACCAATGATGGTTAAAATTCCCAACCCTGCCGGGAATCGAACCCGGGACCCCTGTTACCAAAGGCCAGCACGTTAATCATTTAGCCATGGAGCCGGACATCAATGAACTGCATATTTGTGACAAGTCATCGAAAGGAAATTTTAAAATAACTCTTAAACTGACCATATACTGTATATTCCCGCTGCTTTACGCTTGCGAAAGAGATCACAACGTAAGTCATTGTTGGGTAGGTATATTGAAAGATAGTTGTAGTTTGAATGGGAACTGAAATTGTCAATGGCCGTGTGGACTGAGTCATGGACATAGGACACTTCACATCTATATTTGCGTTATTGTGTACATTAGGCATGTCGAAAAGTGACCACAGTAAGACATCATACGGCCTAGAAATGACCTCGGACGCGTGCGGGTAGAACTTCTCTCTAGTAGGGAGGAAGGGGAGTTGAACTGATAGTACATTTGCTCACAGAGGGATGAGTAAACCAGATCTCTTCGTGCCTCATGAAAGTAAAGGACGATGCAAGACGAAAGTGGTAAGAGGAAAAGTTACGGTAGGTTTGACCCGGAATGGTCACACTGTTTCTTAAGTCGCGAACATGAAGCAGAAGCTCAGTGCTTAGTCATTATGAGCTGTATCATGCACGTCAGTATAGAATAGGAGATTTCAGGACCTTGATGCTGCGAAAAGAAACTTGCTACCCCTACCGTTTAGTGTTCAACCAGAAGACGCACTCCAGAATTTGCAGCTGGATATTACAGAGTTAATATATGACACGCTGCTAAAGCAAGAGTACAGAGAAAGGGAAATCATTGACTTTTACCGAACACTTGTCAGAGTATGCTTCCCTCAACTTCAAACGTTTGCGGCGGAAATTATATCAATCTTTCGAAGTAATTACAGATGTCAGCAGTTATTTTCCTCGATGAAGATCAACAAATCTCGATTCCGATCTCGGCTAACAGACATACATCTCAGTGCAGTAAAGAAAATAGTGTCTGCCAGCACCATCAAAGCCTAACATTGACCGGATTATTGCCAGCAAACGTCGGCAGATCTCAGAAAATCACTGAAGATAAATGGGTCATTTTAAGGCAAATTAATTTTTTTAAGAGGAAGCGGAACGCAATGCCCAGGGTGTAGACAAATGCTCACCGGAATGCTTTCAAGTTATTGCACCACACCTTTTGTTTTGTCAACGAAAATATTCTTAATTGATTATTTTTTTAAATCTTGGGCATGTTATAATTTGATTCTTCGTTTAATATTTGGTTAATGTGTGTAGTATTTATGTAGCCTAAAATCCTGTTTTGTATATATCAATACTGTGTTTATTATTATTTCATGTAAATTAACAACTTACGGTTCCTTGGTAATGATATTGGTGAAGGACAGTTGTCCTTTAGAGGCAGCGCATTTCGCGATGGAGGAAGAAATACTGTGCTCCCGTAACGTATCTCCGAATTTCTCCGCTCGAGTCAGCGTGTGTTAGCCGAGACCGCACGGGAGTAAAGACACCCTGCATGCAGCTCGCCTGGCGTGCGCTTGACCTTCACATTCCTGGTGTAGATCTTCGTTTGAACATTACGCATATATTTTCTCTTCACAGAAACCAAACTTCAAATCATGGCAAACGATGTGCTCATTTGTCATCCATCAGAAGATCTAGTGGAACTTAGTTGGTGAATTTCCCAATTGTCCACAATATAGGTTCCAAGTAATTTTCAAATTTACCACTTCTTTAAGAACACAGTCATTTTAAACATGAATGAAGCCACTGATCTTTGAATCAAAAAGGGGATATTTTCTTTACATTTGCCAGATGATGAAGTATGAAACCATAGTAAGCCATTCATAGATTGGCCGAGAGCGAGATTGGTACGTAGTAAAATCGTGAGTGACGCTCCAGGACACTGCCCTTGAGGTGGTAGAGGTGGGATCCCTCGCTGACTCCGAGGGGAAAAACCAACCCTGGAGGGTAAACAGATTAAGAAAAAAAGAAAGAAAGAAAATCGTGAGGCAGAGTGCAGTATGTTCCAAACCCCACAATGCCACACGACATCTCCAACCCACCCAGCACCTCCTAGAGAACAAGGCCTTGCAAAACGATTCGTGACGTCACGCGACTGGGCCCAGCGCGAGTGGATAGTAGATGAAGCTAATTCTTTACGATGATTGAAAAATACGCTGGTTAAACTACATTCTACGAATATTCTTTCTCGTAGGCGCGCATATCGGAAGCGAAATTAGTTATACCTTAATAATTAGGAAGAACAATTAAAAATGCAAAAAAAGGAATAGAATTCAGTTTTTAAGTCTTAATACTGAACAACTTTAATAATGTCTATATGACACTTTCTTTCGTATATTTAAGAGTCAAAAATGATCAGATCCTTTTACAAAACTCGCCAAAAAACCTCTCTGTGTCGATGCGACGTAAAGCCATTAGCAAAAAAACAAGCGTTTACAAAACTGAACTTGCTGATGATAGATAAAAGATCAAAAAACAACATGTAAGTACAGCAAAAGCTATTAAATAAAAAATAACATATAAATCACGACGCGCAGGTCGCCTACGGGAGTCAAATCAATACACCTGCATATGGCGAGCCGAACGTGTCCTCGGACATTCCCGGCACTAAAAGCCATACGCCATTTCATTTTTTCATAACATATAAACTACCTTACTGACAATAGTAGCAGTCCGGGAACATAAAAGCTGTAATGCTCAGTGTTGTCGGTCATGAAAACAGGTATACTAAAGATTTTTTTACAATAGAAGCCTAAAATAAATTAAGCGGGTGAAGAGCTCACAAAATGTGGCTGTTATGCAAAGAGAATGATTACAGTACATGACAACAATAGTTTGTTCATCAAGTCATCAAAATTATATTCGCATTCCCTAGTGTGTATAAGTATACTCATATGATTTTGGACCCTGATTCAAATAACCAGAACAGGGGAAAAATTGAACTCAAACTGGAAATAAAACAACTTATTAAAATATATGAACTTAAATTTGAAAAGTAGCATGCGAATTCTGATAACATTTGAACTGACCTTCGCCCAGACACTTTCTGAAATTGTTTTCATTTTAACTTCACCAGGTTGCTTAAAATTAAAATGACATGAGGTGAACATGATGTAAGAAAATATAAAATGAAATCTCTATGAACATTAATATTGTTAAAATCCTAAGAAACCATATTAAGAACTTGCATCCCTGCAATTACGTTAATAAAAATGTAGCTGAACACACATTGAACTACTCATTTCATGCTTTATGAACCAGCTGCATTGTACAGATACGACACACTTGAGATCAATTAAGTAATTAATCCTCAATTTTTCGCAGATGCATGTTGCATTCATTACATGCAATAAAAAAGCTGGAAAAAGTACTTTCTCCAAGAGAAAATTCATAACCAAAGTGTGAAAAGGATATAATGCTGAAAGAGAAAATTCATAATTGAATTCACAATTACTCAAACAGGAATGTTTACTACTGAAGGAACCTACAGTGATTAACCCTGAATTCTGACTTTACACATTCTATTTCAATGGAATTCATAGAGGTTCATCAACTCAGTAATTAATAATAGTAATGTACTCAAAAAATGAGAAGCCTCAGCTTTCTACAGAGAGACGAAAAGGATGGTTAATGATTTTGTAGGATATGTGCCACCAAGGTGATGAACTTTATTTGTTAAATGACAAAATACCTGTTTAACATAAAAGGTGCCCTCTCAAATATAACATCACTCCCTGAAACCATGACACCTGGCAACAAATACGATAAAATAAAAGTGCTCTTGTATTATTATTGTGTTCTCTTCTAAAGAAACCACTATAGAAAATACAGCTACCAAATTTGGCAATGTGGCAAGAAGTACATAATGTAGATACAGAGACCTTGTTTCCCGAAAAATTAAAGAATAGCTCAAGAAACTTCTAAATATTGTCACATTATCAACATAATAAATAATATGGCATGTTCAAAATTAAAATACAACCCCTTCAGCTTACATACCCAAGTATTCCACAAGTTCAGTAATACCATACCCATACCAGGTAGGAGTTTCTGGAACCTACA
This sequence comes from Anabrus simplex, assembly GCF_040414725.1. Taxonomy (NCBI): domain Eukaryota; kingdom Metazoa; phylum Arthropoda; class Insecta; order Orthoptera; family Tettigoniidae; genus Anabrus; species Anabrus simplex. The sequence goes on along the minus strand of NC_090266.1, from coordinate 348,376,599 downwards.
AACCCACCCCAGCATAAGCAATTCTTGTATTGGATGATAATTGTTGCAAAACAAGTAGCACAATTACCACAATTTTGAGTGATGGAACACTTATGCTGCCACCGGTACTCAAACACTTGTTACAAATTCAAACAAAAATATTGCTCTCCTTAAATTAACAAAGGCAACCAATCATTGCATTGAGAGATTTAGTAGAAAGTATTACTTTTTTATCATAAGTAGTAAAAGTACCCTATGAAATATATGAGATGAAGTTATAACGATTTTGTGTTGTAATATGTATTCAATAATAAATACTTCATATTAACACAAGAAGTGAAAAATCTTGTAAGACCTAAATTGCCTACCATGAGACACAAAGCTAGCTAATAACAACACACCAATATAAATGCAAGTTTTTCTAGTTTAGAAAATATTCACTACTATCAGTGTGGGATAGACTTGGGATAGGTTCTTCCTTGATTAAAATGAAGACACACTGTTCCTTTTCAATGCAGTTCCAGTCTTGCTTTACAGATATTGAACTTAATTTTTCTTTAAATTCCTGGAAGTTCTTGAAATAAGCAGTACTGACATGAACTTGGTAGGTCTCTAAACTTTGAGCAAGAGCCTTGGCCAAACTTTCATCGTCCACTCGACAATGCCTATCATCTGGAGCTTCTCGGTGGGCAGATGTGGTATCAGACAAGTACTCTGGGAAGTTTGGAAACTGAGAAGGAACAGCTTCTAAAGTGTTTAGACCAAATTAGAAAGCATTCTCCTAGATATAAATGCACTCATCTATTAATTCATGGCACCACTTACTTCACAGGACCACGTCATGTCTTAGATATATTTGGTTGATTTTAATATAAAATGAATAGCACACAAGGAGACAGAGAAAATCAATGAGTGAATGTAATTTACAATAATTATACAGAACCTAACATAATTGCAATAAACACAATAACATTGTTGTCTAGCCTGAACTAAAAATATTAACCCACACTAAGAGGTATATTGCCTCATGCGATATAATAAATAGAACTGCCTCACTTGCAGTTAAGGGTCCAGCGCGGAGGGAATACTTGAAAGCCAATACCTTACATTCCTTCATAATTTAGGCCCTATACGTTTTCCCAGAATTTCACTATACCCACTACAGTAGTCCTATAAAGTAATGTGAATACTCAGCACATCCCAAACAAATATAATAACTGGTAAATTCAATACAGTAAATGCTTAAATCAGTAAGATATAAATCACCCCGAAAAATCTACTATTTCATTTATAAATAGCAAAGATATAAGAGACCTATCCACAAACCTTTCACAAACCTTGGATGTGGTAAAGGTTTGGTCAATAATATCCCATTTCTCTCATCATACATGCTGGTCGTCCATTCAACTTCATGAGTTTTGAAATGGAGCTCGCACACCTACAAAACAGGGCTCCATTTCAAGGACCATTCGCCAACTTAAGCCATTGAATGATTGAAATCAAATACACTGTAATACACTAATAACTAAGACGTACCTTTGGATTTTTGGAAGGAACGAAATCATCTCGGCGAATAGCTCTTAACCACTTAGCTCTCTCCGAGTCGTCAGTTGAAAGGAGAAAACACTCACTTTAGGGCCAGTGCGATAATTGCCCTTACAATTTGGAACACTGCATTTCCGAGGCATCGTTATTCATAATTTGAAAAACAGTGATCGCATTTCACAACAACACACCATTAAAAATGAACTCAGTTCTAACCTCACGTGGCGGCCATACCGGCAATTTAAACTCAATTTATCAATATTAACAATTTATAAGTACTAACACTTTTAACCCAACTAGGAATATTAAGCGAGTGTTAACACACAAGACTCGATTAAGATTAATGTAATCGATGAAAAACACACATAACAGGCAAAGGCGTCCTAATATACCAAGCGGCAACAAGCTAACTGAGTTACTGACATGGGCCCATTTGGACATACGTCATCAGCTACTCTCATTCGTATTGCCAGGCCTTGTTCTCTAGGAGGTGCTGACCTACCGATCGAAACTGAACGGAAAAATGAATGTGCTCATGCTAGGGCTCCGTACCCTCCTTGATTCCTTCTCTAGCAAATACCAGATGTTCTGTTTGGTATGAAATGATTCTGTTTCATAGCTGACGTCTCAAACCTCACAATACAGAAGCATCTCGGTATAAAAATCAAAACCAAACCCCATGGCACTACAGTCCTTGAAGGGCCTTGGCCTACCAAGTGACCGCTGCTCAGCCCGAAGGCCTGCAAATCACGAGGTGTCGTGTGGTCAGCACCACGAATACTCTCGACCGTTATTCTTGGCTTTCTAGATCGGGGCCGCTATCTCACCGTCAGATAGCTCCTCAATTCTAATCACATAGGCTGAGTGGGCCTCGAACCAGCCCTCAGGTCCAGGTGAAAATCCCTGACCTGGCCGGAAATCGAACCCGGGGCCTCCGGGTAAGCGGAGCCTCCGGGTAAGAGGCAGTCACGCTACCCCTACACCACGGGGCCGGCTCAGCGTCTCGGTATAACACTACGATAATAAGACCTGGCCAATCACAACGCATTCTCTCTGTGTGTATGTAGCCGTGGCCCATTTCATTCCCATAATCCTCCCGCTTTGGTGATGGGATGACTAGTTTGTTTACGTTGATCAGCTGACGAGGGAATCTATGATCGAGTCCGGCCTACTTATGTCATCTAATGAACCCATAATTCTACGGTGAGAAAAATATTTTTTCCCAATATTTATTTCGTATTAAGAAGCTACTTTTATTTTTGAGGGCAGCCATGTTGCGCTCCTAAGAGCCCCGATGTCGCGTGGGAAAGATCTCACTCGCGGCAAGCTCGTGAAATACCGTGACACCTCGGCGAACTTAGAGTGCCCGATAATTCTTTAAATTCACGGAATTCTGCGTAACGAGGGATTTTGGCAATACAGCAAAAAAAGAAATAAATAAGTTACATTATTTGTAAACCCTACGTGAAGACAGAGCCCCCAGGGAAAAACATAAATGCAGTTAAGCCTAGGTACATGTCAGCGTCAGATCAGTGAACTAGCTCCACGTGCCAAGGTCAATGGATGAAGAAAACGCGCAAAACGCACGGGCAGAAATAATTTATTTCCCCTGTTGTGAGTGTGGTAACATTATAAGATTAACATCTAAAATAATTACAAGCCTGTCCGGAATTCTGGGACAAGTCTCATAAAAATCGGTCTATTGGACGCATAATTGGCAGATTACGCAATCAAGCTTAATAGTGTGGATAGCGTCCCTCCTGAGATTATAAAAGGAACCCCCCCCCGTATATTTTTCAGTGTCGATCTGGGTCTTGAAGCAGCGGGAGCTTACGCCCGTCGTCAGTGGAAAATTGCACCAGATTGATCTACAAACAACTAAATACATGTCCGTGGCTGAGGTCCACATACTCGGTTAGCAAGAGAAGGTGACTGAAAAGTTCTGAACGTTTGCCGACGAACTATGAAAGTGTAGGCGTTTGTTAAAATATACACAGCAGATTTTATTATATCACCTCATGTACGTTTGAAAGTGGTAAGAGAGTTGGGGAAGCTATTCAGAGTAGTTCTGCTTTCTTTATCTGTTGAACACCTGTTTTGTTGGAGTAACAGAGAGAGACAACTTTGGGAACGAACCAGACAGTCGCAGTAGACTGCAGAACAAGGGAAGTTCGTGGTGTAAATTACAGAGGAAAGTGCGTGATTTGTGTGGTAATTTAATATCGTGTGAAAAAGGCAGTGTTTGTAAGAGTGAGATGTTGGAAATGATAATGTTATTTGTGCAAATGTACGGCTAAAGGCACGAGGTCAGCTGGCGACGATGTAGCCAGAATACTGGGAATGACTCCATTGTGCAGGTCTGTCTATATTTGTATTATGTCGTAGTTAGACTTTATTGTTCTGTCCCAACAAATTTTTCAAGATGATTGTCGGGTTGATATTTGTAATTATCAGGCGAAAGGTGTTGTAATTTTTGGTCAGCGCGTGAAAATTTTAGTGTGTAAATTTCACGTCAAGAAACTGTAAAATGCGACGTTTAAATTTGGTGTTAATGTTCGATGAGATATTGTCCAAAGCGAGGAATTTTTGGGAAGTTACAAGTGTAAATTAGTCGTGGCGAATATCTTAATTTCAAATATCAGTTGAATTCGGAAATGTTTGTCGATAATAATAATAATAATAATAATAATAATAATAATGTCTACCGCGGGATAAAGAAATTTTTCTATGTCAAAAGTGCATTTAACCAGTATATTTTGCAAGGATCGCAGGCATTTAAAGAAAATTTCAGTGAAATTCCATAGAGTTACATTTATTCATGGGAAGTAAAATTTTGGGACATCGTGTATATCAATGATACGAGAAAAATCGCGGTGTGTTCTTGGATTCTCGAGGTCCGAAAGTCGTAATAACAGTAAATTATGAAGAGGTGTGTTTTATAACAGTTTTTGTTTTCACCAGAGGATTGAATTATGAAAAAGGGTCTTGGAAATATAAGAAAAAAGGATTGAGAGCGAAGAAGTGATATGTATGTGGAGATGAGAGGGATAGGAATATTGAAGATGAAATGAAGCCTGGAATTTAAGTGATACCGCTGGGATAAGGCGAGGAGAATGAGTTTGAGACAGGCTATATTTTGCCGAGGAAGTATTTAGGAAACAGGCTGTATTGAGACAGGCTGTAGTGTTTTCCGCTACCAATCCGAAATTTGAGACGACTACTGTGTGAAGCATCGTAAATTTCTAGTAAGATCCCAAGTGAAAACGACTCTAGTAAAAGGTTAAAAATCTTGGTAGTAAACGTCCAGTGACTTGTTACGTAAAGCCCGTATGAATATTAAGATAATGTGACCTCAAGGATAAAAGAGCACTTAGAACACATGGTTGGTGTTGTATTGAATTCCGTTCACTGGATATGTCATTGATATAAATAGTTGGAATTGACGATAGGCGATTTGAGAGTTTCTAATGCGGTAGTGATGATTATTATTTTGAAGGCATCCACTAAATGGTAGAGGTGTGTTGGGAATTATCATTGCTTCCCTAAAACTTCATTGCACAGATTGTGTTTGAGGTGGAGAATTGTTCGTCACGTATATTTATTTTCGAGTTCACGTATTGTAACGAGGTAGAGACTTACTGTATTTTTCGACTTGCATTCGTTTAATAGTAGAGGCGCGCGGCTGTGAGCTTGCATCCGGGAGATAGTAGGTTCGAATCCCACTATCGGCAGCCCTGAAGATGGTTTTCCGTGGTTTCACATTTTCACACCAGGCAAATGCTGGGGCTGTACCTTAATTAAGGCCACGGCCGCTTCCTTCCAACTCCTAGGTCTTTCCTATCCCATCGTCGCCATAAGACCTATCTGTGTCGGCGCGACGTAAAGCCCCTAACAAAAAAAATAGTAAGAGACGTTGTTCCGTTGTGTGTTATTAGTCTGACCAGGTTTAGTATTGAAATGTCAGAGTTTGTCTGAAATTGCTAGTTCGCCTGATATGTTAAGGGATGCGTAGTACGACCCATTTTTGACGCCCGACGATAGATTTAGGACGTCACATGTTATCCTTGGAGTTACTGATGATGAGACGTCCTAGTTCACGCCCGACGATAGAATTTGGAAGGTATCATGTACATAGAGATTAGTGTTAGGATGTACAGATTTTAAGTGAGCCCGACGATAGGTCTGGGATGTCAGCTGTACACACTCAAGTCTCAGATTAGATGTTTCTTTTGTTTTTGCGAAGTGGCCTGGACGAAGGTAGTACCTACAGTAAAATATAAATTATGAAGAGGGTCAGATCGGTAATGATGAGGCCAACTAGTGCGTAGCTCCAACAGCTGTTGGTGTTCCTTAAGATAACAGGGCCGCTATCGGAGAATGAGGGCTGCCCAAAAGATTGGATATCGACCTGATGGAGATTAAATATTTTTACTGTAATTCTCCGTGCGTGTTGAGTTTTAATGACTTCGATATGTTATTTTATTTTACGGACTTAATTGTTTTGTCGTTCTGACGTCCGTTTCGTTTGATAGTGTGCATATTGACACTCAATGTATTAGTGTGAGACTCGAGTTGCGAATGCGGTTTCGATTCGTCAGCCAGTAATACTATTTTTTTTCAATCTTTGTCGTACTGTCATTTTATTCGTAGTTGAATTTAATTAAGTAATCACTTTATAAGTAGTGTGTTGGGACAGACAATAAATAGATAGATCTGTAATGGTAGTCATTGTTATTCAAAGGAAAGAATTCCTTAAAGTTGTAATCTTTTTCAATGTGGACTGGTAATTTTATTAAGCGTAACAAAACCATTTCTAACCTGAAAATCGGTTCAATAATAATACCTTTCAAGTGACTTTCCACTTTTTTAATTAACTTCAGTGTTTGGCATTTCTTCTAAATGCATGATGAATAAGTGTTTCCTGCATTTCGCAGTTTTGTTCCTTTAGAACGACATAACGTAAGATCCTCGCGGATCATGTTGTTGTTGGTTCCTTCCGAACAGCTGTTTGGGTGATGCACATTTAGCATCGGGATTACCTTATCACTTAAGGGTGTCATGAATGACAAATACATGGTGGAATTTTATTTCAATTGTGAATGACGCTGTTAACTCGTAGTGAACACCATGCTTTCCCATAATATTTCGCAACCTATCCAAAGCAACTGATAGTCAATTTGGTTCGATTAAGGGTCCATTCGGCGGGTGTTCCGTAACCGTAAAGGGTATTCGACTGGTGGATAACCTTAATTAAGAGAAAATCAGGCGTTCTACTTGTTGAAAGTCAGATTTTCCACGGATCGTGTGGATTAACTCTCAGTTCTCGTTTGGAATAATAGGTGCCCGGTTTTCAGGTCTTCCCTTTTTCAGTTTTTCAGTTTCGCTGTCCACTAATGTACTAACTTCTCCGAAGCAACTCTTCGATATTGTAAGAAATAAATTAACGCTATGCAATGCGACTGTGTTTGAAACATTCAATAATAAATAATTCATAATTTTTTTATTTCAAGTATGTATATTAAATTAATAATGTTGTCGTGCTATTTCGATTTAATAAAAGTTAGTAAGCACATTTTGCTCCTCATTTCAAGTAGTTAGGCTCTCTTCTGAACCCCATCGTTTGGTTAAGATCGTGACCGAATTTATTCCCGCAACGACCCATGATTTAAGAGTTCTAGATTGTTCTACTGTAGCAGCCGTGGCCGACAAACGATGTAATGGTAAGTTCAAGGGTTCACTACACTATATACGTTTGTCTGATAACCTAAAAGAGAAGAATTAAATTGATTGTGTTTAAAACTCGATTACGAAATAATACGACTTTTTAATGTTTATGATTCTGTGGATGATTTCAGGTTAAGTTACTCAGAAAACCATGGCAGTCTTTTCTTAGTCCACATTTACAATTACGTAACCTGTAATTGTGTACAAGTTATTAAGACATTTCAGTGTTGGTTGGCAAAATGAATGAGGATTAGTGGTGTTCTTTTACGTGTTATAATATCATTGACGAATTATGAAGAATTCTGCCAAGTCAATTATCATTGAACTGCATTTAGTGCCGTAGCCCAATTGGCATATTCCATATCATTTTCTTTTTTTCTTAATCTGCTTACCATCCAGGGTTGGCTTTTCCCTCGGACTCAGCGAGGGATCCCACCTCTACCGCCTCAGGGGCTGTGTCCTGGAGCGTGAGACATTGGGTCGGAGGATACAACTGGGGAGGATGACCAGTACCGCGCCCAGGCTGCCTCACCTGCTATGCTGAACAGGGGCCTTGGTGGGGGATGGGATGATTGGAAGGGATAGACAAGGAAGGGGGAAGGAAGCGGCCGTGGCCTTAAGTTAGGCACAATCCCGGCATTTGCCTGGAGGAGAAGTGGAAAACCACGGAAAACCACTTCCAGGATGGCTGAGGTGGGAATCGAACCCACCTCTACTCAGTTGACTTCCCGCAGTTGAGTGGACCCCGTTCCAGCCCTCGGACCACTTTTCAAATTTCGTGGCAGAGCCGGGAATCGAACCCGGGCCTCCGGGGGTGCCAGCTAATCACACTAACCACTACACCACAGAGGCGGACCCATATCATTTTACCTAGTCTTTTTTAATTGATTTCAAAGAAAAGGGGAAATCTATCAAACATTTTCCAATGAACATAGCCTATTGACCTCGCGTTGATGGAATTCAAACAAATAGCCAAAGTTATTCAAACGAACGTAGACCTATTGACCGCATGTTCACACAGTTAAAACAACAGTATTCTCTCCATTTACCCAAAAACATGTGTTAGTCAATTGTCATATTTACTACACATAAACTAGATTGCAGTGCCTTCCCAACAGGCAGAGGCCATCAGCGGCCATACTTTTCGAGAATGCATTCTGATTGGTCAGGTCGTACTACCGTAGTCTTATACCGATACACTTGTCACAATATTGCACAGCACCTTCAACATACCTTACAGAAATGGGAATCTAAATTGGACCAAAATGTTAATGTACTCACGGTAGGGGCTAAGTACACTTCTTGACTACTTCGCTAGGGAATGCTATGAGATGTTCTCTTTGGTACGACATGCTTCAGTCTTATAGCTGACATTTCAACTGCCTCAACTAGAGGATTTACTTGCGATGATAATGCGAACTCGAGCTCAGAAGGTCAGAGCTCTACCGACTGAGATACTCACTCCAGACAACCTGATTCTTACGGACACACAACCATATACAGATAGTACAGGTAACATAGCATATCCTACGCCTTTTTACAAGGCGTCCATTGCAATGGTGCGACTACCCGTAAACTGAAGTAGCAAAATCAAACCACGTGAATGACACGAAGGCCAAGAACTGAAATTTGATTCAAGGGACTGCCATTAAACATCAGCTAACGGCATTTACTTTCAGGATCTGTAGTTGATCCTAGAAGAAGTGACGGAGAACTCTATAGGATATATTATGTTACTTTTCTAGGCCCTGCTAACTGAATGTACAAGGGGAAGGGGGAAGACACGCCAAAATAAAGTGAGCCAAAACAATGTTTATAAGGAAAACTACACATATCAATATTTTATACAGACATACAGTAGGCCATATACTTACAGCTATGATTAATATGCTTCTTCAGACTAACGTTATGTTTTAAATCAGTGTCATAAAAACTGCAGCATCGATCTGGTTGACTCTCTGCTCTCTGGATAAATCTATACAATTGTACCTTACATTATAGCACAGCATTTTGCTAATACAACAATCAATAAAATGGGTTTCCAGTCTAAAGCTATGGGTGATTGTTGCGCCCTACTCTAAACACTGAGACTGTTTCACAGCATCGATTACCAAAGTTCGTCACCTACGTTATAGAAACGCAACAGACTGCGACTTAATACCTTAACCAAGGCTTGGATCCTACGGTCGAGTATTGGCTGGATTACTAAGCAATTCTTCCTAAATCTGGCTTACCATGGTTTTACATGTTTAGAAGGACTCTGTAGAACGTGGAAAACATGCCGAATGACAGCATAGATTACAGTGCATTCAGCGGAGTATGTACAAGGCACACAATGAATAACAGCGCCATTACACTGTTTGAATGTGGCAATGTCCACCTCTGTGGTGTAGTGGTTAGCGTGATTAGCTGCCACCCCCGGAGGTCCGGGTTCGATTCCCGGCTTTGCCACGAAAATTTGAAAAGTGGTACGAGGGCTGGAACGGGGTCCACTCAGCCTCGGGAGGTCAACTGAGTAGAGGTGGGTTTGATTCCCACCTCCGCCATCCTCGAAGCGGTTTTCCGTGGTTTCCCACTTCTCCTCCAGGCGAATGCCCGGATGGTACCTAACTTAAGGCCACGGCCGCTTCCTTCCCTCTTCCTTGTCTATCCCTTCCAATATTCCCATCCCTCCACAAGGCCCCTGTTCAGCATAGCAGGTGAGGCCGCCTGGGCGAGGTACTGGTCATTCTCCCCAGTTGTATCCCCCGACCAAGAGTCTGAAGCTCCAGGACACTGCCCTTGAGGCGGTAGAGGTGGGAACCCTCGCTGAGTCCGAGGGAAAAGCCGCACCTGGAGGGTAAACAGATGATGATGATGATGAATGTGGCAATCTTGGGCCTGTGTTTACGCATTCAAACATCATACCGCTGCAAAAAATACCTGAACGATGCAGGATTCGAACCGCCGCTGGCACATTCCGTCGATTGGTAGGCTAACCCCTAACCACATCCTCTACGCTACACGGCTGGAAAGATGCTGGTAGTACGACGAGAGCACAGTACACACGCTAACCAGTTCTGTCCTTTAAACATTAATTACTGCATTGCTTCTTCTTCTTCTTCTTAATCTGTTTATCCTCCAGGGTCGGTTTTTCCCTCGGACTAAGTGAGGGATCCCACCTCTACCGCCTCAAGGGCAGTGTCCTGGAGCTTCAGACATTGGGTCGGAGAATACAACTGGGGAGAATGACCAATACCTCGCCCAGGCGGCCTCACCTGCTATGCTGAACAGGGGCCTTGTGGAGGGATGGGAAGTTTGGAACGGATAGGCAAGGAAGAGGGAAGGAAGCGGCCGTGGCCTTAAGTTAGGTACAATCCCGGCATTCGCCTGGAGGAGAAGTGGGAAACCACGGAAAACCACTTCCGGGATGGCGGAGGTGGGAATCGAACCCACCTCTACTCAGTTGACCTCCCGAGGCTGAGTGGACCCCGTTCCAGCCCTCGTACCACTTTTCAAATTTCGTGGCAGAGTCGGGAATCGAACTCGGGCCTCTGGGGGTGGCAGCTAATCACACTAACCACTACACCAGAAAGGCGGACTACTGCATTGTTACCTAGTTTTATGTATTGATTCTCCTCTTCGTTACACCCGGTCACGAGGCACGACACATCATCATAGTTACATGGTAGAAGGACGTTGCTACATGATTTTAAAGCGTCATGTTTTGAGACCGGATGATATAACATTTCGCTAGGGTTTCAGAATCATGTGCAAAATGTGCTCTCTGAACATTAGTACCATAGAGTACGCCTGCAGGAGAACAGCACCTCTATAACCAAGTGCACGTTAGTTGGGCTGCAGCAAACGATATTGGAAGGGGCTGCTGAATTACACTGTAAGGAGTTGTTTAATGAGCACTTACCGGGATGACTAATTTACGGGTGAAATTCCGATACGTCGTTTCCGGTGCCGTCAACGTCAGTTCTCGTAGTGTTCTTGTAATTTTATTATCTATAAATGCATACATCTTCTTTACAGACTGTTATGCCTTTCAGCGTACAATCTAATAATAATGTTATTGTTTTTACGTCCCACTAACTACTTTCTTATGGTTTTCGGAGACGCCAAGGTGCCGGAATTTTTCCCGCGGGAGTTCTTTTTCGTACCAGTAAATCTACCGACACGAGGCTTACGTACTTGAGCACCTTCATATTACACCGGACTGAGCCAGGATCGAACCTGCCAATTTGGGTTTAGAAGGCCAGCGCCTCAACCGTCTGAGCCACTCAGCGAGGCAGCGTTCGGTCTGCAAAAATATGTGATTTTATTAAACACCACAACAGCCCTCTTCTTGCAACTAAATCTATGGCCTCCTTTACTTCTATATGTTTTAAATAATTAGAAACTGAGTCTACTCATCGTCGTCCAGGTCTCCATCTATATCTCTTATCCTCCATGACCGAGTCCATTATTCTGCTAGGTAACCTATCCTGCTCCATTCGCCTCACATGACCCCACCACCGAAGCCGGTTTATGCGTACATTTTATCAGTCGTGCTCATTTCTAACTTAACCTTTATTTCATCACCTCGAGAACCATCACGCCATTCCCACTTGTTTGTACCAGCGATCATACGTGCCAATTACATGTCCGTTGCTTCTAACTTATGCATGAGATATCCTGAGTCCACCCGGCTTTCACTCTCCTAAGGCGAAGTTGGTCTGAAAACACACCGGTGTAAAGATAGTCTCGTCCGGGAGCTGACAGAATACTGTTGACCGCAACTGCGAACTCACTGCATTAGCTTTGCTGCACCTTGATCCAATCTTACTTATATAACCATCCTAAAGTCTTGAAATGATCTGTCTACCTGTTTCAGCTTTGTAATCCCAACCTGACATTCTCTTAGGTTTCTTACCTACGGACATCACTCTAATCTTGGAAAGGCTACTTTTCATACCATATTTTCAAGTTTCAAGATGTTAGACTGCAGGCTTTGCACAATCTGCCATTAAGACCAGGTCGTCGGCATAGGCCAAACTGCTTACTAAATTTCCACCTAAATGAATTCCTCCCTGACACTTCATACCTTTCAAGTTGAAAGTACCTTTAACTAAGAACTCATTTCACCATAATTCCTCACTGCAGCCCAATTATCAACATAAATGCCTTTGATTGGTGTTTATAATAAAATAATATGCCTTTGCTGGCGGGACCTAGTGTTTACAGTGCACTATGTCTTCTGGAATAGGCTAGAGCAATGTTGTTACTTTCATTGATTTGTTTCTGTCTTATCCTTGGCTTTGACAGTATGAAAGTGACTGAGGTATGAGTTATGCTAGTAATGTTGCTCGCAGTGTCGGTTGGTGCATGCATTTCAATTGGCGACTTCTGACTCGGTGAGGAAACCAACGGGAAACTACCTCACCTCTCATTTCCTTAGTACTCCTCTTCAGTTATGCCTAGGCCACGTAAGACAGCTGATGGCAGAGCTGTTGAAGATCCAACTAGCCTTAGAGCTGAGGACTGAACATGCATACAATCCCATTGTCCACCAGTACAACAAACATCTCCCTCAACTCTGTCTAGATCTCTATATCTGCGAAACATAAATGTTACTGTTTATTCCTCTCGTGTCATTTTTCAGTTACTTGGTGCAACCTGAAAATCTGATCTTGACAGCCACCCTGTGGTCTGAAACCATACCGGTTTTCATCCAACTAAACTCTCAACCACTGATCTCATCCACCCTTCGAAAATGCCAGTTAACATAGTGCCTAGTATAATTATTAAAAAATACCTCGTTAGTTGTCGTAACCATTCCTGATCCCTTGCTTAGTGATAGGTGCAGTTACTGGTTTCGTTCCATCAGAAGGTACCTTACTAATATTCCACGCTAATATTCTTAATCTATGAAGCCATTTCATCCCTTTCTCCCCTATATATTTCACCATTTCAGATATAATTGTATCTATTCCTGCTGCTTCATGACAATGGTGTTTATTTACCATCTTTCCCACTTCCTCAAGATTAAGTGTGCCAACATCCTCCCCTTGAGCTCGGTTGTTCACGATATCACCAGAAAGTTTTCCTTTGCGGAAGTTGAGGATGTTTTCAAAATATTCCTTCTACCTATCCAGTGATTCTCTGGGATCTATTATGAGTTCACCTGATGTGCCCGAAACATGATTCATTTTCTTTTTTCCTCCAGTTCTAAGATTCTGTATTACTGTCCTGATAGATTTTCCTGACGCTTGACCTAGTCTTTCCAGGTAATTACTGAATTCTTCTCAAGACTTCTTCTTGGATTCCACAATTTGTTTCGCTCTGTTTCTTTCATCTACGTACAGTTCCCTGTCTGCATCAAGCCTTGTTTGGAGTCATTTCTGATAAGCCTTCCTTTTACGTAGGGGCTGCCTGGCCGAGGCGGTAAAGGCGTGCTCGGCTCGCCCGGAAGGACGTGGGTTCGAATCCCCGTCAGGAAGTCGTAAAATTTAAAAAATGAGACTTCCACTTCCGGAGGTGCATATGGCCCTGAGGTTCACTCAGCCTACACCAAAAATGAGTACCAGGTTAATTCCTGGGGGCAAAGGCGGCCGGGCGTAGAGCTAACCACTCTACCCCATCAAGTGCCGAGGTTACGGATAGTGGAAGCCTTTACCTTCCACCGCTCCAAGGGCCTTCATGGCCTGTACGGAGATGACTTTGCTTCTTTTTGCTTTGCTTTTCCTTTTACGTTTGCAAGCTGCCATCACTGCATCGTACCACCAAGATATTCGCTTTTTCCTATCTTTACACATTGTTGTTCCTAGCCATTCCTTCATGTTTCTACTACAGCATCCCTGTATAATACCCATTCTCTGTCTATATCCTGAACCTTCTCTCTGTCTTCATTGGAACTCGTCACTAGTCATAGCCATATTGTTCTGTCTAATTTTCTCGTTCTAGAGCTTTTCTACCCTTATTCTTCTCTAGACAGATTTCACGTTCTCAGTGCTAGGCCTAGAGATACCGGGTGAATTCATGCTTTTTTGCCAGTTTCTGTGGTAAACACAACACGTAATTTTCATGCTAAATTCATTTTTTGTTCCGTTTAAAATATTGGCCATCGGCTTCTACACACTTCGGCCATCTTTCAGATAAGTTATGAATACCATGCCAGAAAACTGCTTGTCTTTTGTGACAAACCATTCGTCAAGCCATTTTCGAACTTTCCCGAAATCGCTGAAGTGCTGCTGTCCGAGCGCGTGCCCCATTGATGTGACAAACTGATAGTCAGAAGGCGCCAGGTCGGGGCCGTACGGCGAGTGTGAAAGGATGTCGCTTCCAAGCGATTTCACTGGTTTTTCTGTGTGAGACGGCGCATTGTTGTGTAACAAAATCACTTTGACATGTCTTGTGTCTCATTCTATTCGTCTTTCGATCAATGCGCGATTTAGATTAATCATTCTTTGGCGATAGCGTTGTGAATTAACGGTTTCGCCGCGCTTCACGAGTTCATAACACACAATACCGCTCTGGTCCGACCAGACACAAACCACGTTTAAATTGTCGAAACCATGTCTCACATGTTCTAATCGATGGAGCGTGTTCACCACATGTTTCTACCAGCAAACGATGACTTTCCACAGCCTTCTACTTTTTATTAAATAATAAAAGCAATCCGTGCCGCAAATGTTCTTTTCCAGGCACAAACGTCGATACGATCACTAAACGATACAACACAGACGCCAGTGTTTGGCGGACTCAACTTGTGTGTGTTGGTAGGTTAATGTCAGATGAACAAACTGACGTACGTGTCAAATTCATACGCTGCGTACGGTTCGATGGCACTATCTCTTAATAAAATCGGAAAAGACTTAAGCAAACATCTGGTGCTTAGTTCACTACAGATCAGATAGTGGTATGTATCGTCAAAAATATCCCCGGAATATTCGCACATTAGTAACACATTTACTGAATTCAAAGTCGGTTATGATATAGTCTATTGTGGATCTGGTGCCTCTATCCTCCTAATGTGTAGCGGTGAATAGCTGTATGCTTGAAGAATGTATTCGTAATTGCTAATCCCATACTAGCAAAGAAGTCCAGTAAACTCTTCTTATTCCTACTACCTTTCGTATCCTCCCCACATTTACCAATTACCTTTCCGCATCCTTCAGTTCTATTTCCAACTCTCGCAATGAAAACGCCCATTAGCACTATCCTATCGTTGCTGTTGACCACGACTACGATGCACTCGATGCTTCATCAGACTTGTCAACTTCATCCTCATCTGCACTCTCACATAGTGAATACACTCAGACAATTATCGTCGTAATTCCTACAAGAGCAAAATCTACGCACATCATACGCTCAATTAAGTGCCTAACAGAAGCAATGTTGCGTGCAGTGGTATTCCTGATGAACAGTCCTTCCCCACATCTGCCCTCCCCTTTTTTAACACCTGTTATGGATACATAATTAGACTATCTACTGCATTTTGCTTATCATCTCCCCTTACCCTACTAGCATTAACTTCTAACACATCCAGACGTATTCTCTTTGCTGGCTAAGCAATTTCTACTTTCTTTTTTCTATAAGCCCGATCTCGAAAGCCCAGAATAACGACCGAGAGGATGCGTCGTGTTGACCACACGGCCCATCGTAATCTGCAGGCCTTCAGGCTGAGCAGCGGTCGCTGGGCAGGCCAAAGCCCTTTCATGGACGTTAAGTGCCTTGGGGTTTGGTTTTTTGTTCTATAAGCCCCATAGATATTAATTTCTCCCACTTGAATTCCATTTCGTTCACCAAGTTGTTTCCAAGGAGTCCGTCGCCTGTCAGATGGAAGTGGGACTCCGTTACTCCCATAGATCCGTGGCTTGCTTAAAAGGTTCTGAGCGTTTTCGGTAAAAATTCTGTGAAGCAGGATACTGCCTTACCTACTTACACATAGTCCTAGTGAGAATCACTCTTCTAACGAGTTAGGCACATCGGTGGATCAGAATCACTTATTAGTTCAGTCAGCCGTTAACCATGGTTGACTAACTGAAACACAGTGACACACACCACGAACCACAATTTTATTATTATTATTATTATTATTATTATTATTATTATTATTATTATTATTATTATTATTATTGTTCCGGGGTTTCTGTGGAACAGCAGAGGTGAAAGAAGGTGCCGGAGTGAATGGCTCCAACTACCAAATCAAATATAAAACTTTAACAAGGTTATATTTTCTAAGTTTTAACAAACAAGAATAACAAAACTTTAACAACAATAACAACGGCATGGCGATTTAGAGCCAAGACTTATAAGGATCCAAGATATCAACCTTTCAACATTCTTGGGGTAGCAAGCCCTAATTTTACAATTCTGAGCTCCTAGTTCAACTTTAACCAAGCAACAATTTGTTCAAAATGGCAGAAAACCCCCAATACATGGAGCACTTGTTCACAATTAGAATATCAAGCCTCTCTGAGGCACTTTTTCAAAACATGAAGAGACCTGACACGCTCTCAGTTTTCCACGCCTATTCAAGGCAACACCAAAAATGTCTTATACTTTCTGGCCTTCCATGGCCTAGCTTACAAATAGAAACAGGGGTATCTGGTACCCAACCTAAAGGGCCTTCGAGTAAAAGAGTAAGTAAGGGTTATTCTGCCCGAAGGCAGGTCCGAACCTCCGCAGAGGTGTTCCTGAGCCGGAGTTTACGTGCGGTAGGGTGGCCAGTTCCTTTCCGCTCCTCCATTCCCTTACCCCCCACCAACAGCGCGTGGCAACCCATGGAACTTCTGACCACGCCCAATGTTGCTTAACTTCGGAGGTCTCACGGGATCCGGTGTTTCAACACGGCTACGGCCGTTGGCTTCGAGTAAAAAAAATTACCGTTAAATCAATGGCCCGAACAAAAGGAAGGAAGCGGATACTTGCACTCCTCTATGTAGCTTCTTAAAACCTAAAAGGCACTAGGCCGATGAAACAGGGGCTATTCCCAAACTATGGAGGTGACTCGTATAAGAATTATTTAAGACGTTAAGGAAGAGAAGAAAATCACTTACCAAAACGTAGTCACCTTAAACGAAAATGAAGGGGAGCTCGAGAGGGAAAATCACTCTCTAACCCCGAATTACAGTTACAGATTTAATTAAGTTTTTACATAAGCCGACAGAAAATTACATGTTTAGAAAGATAGGTTACATGGTAAAGGTTTCGGACCTTTACTGCGGGTTAAACTGCTGAGCTAGCAAGAAATAAAGATGTGAACTGGCCATTACCTTGCTGATGACCTGATGCCTGATGAAAGAGGCACCACCCGCCTCCTGCTTCACATCCCCACACTTAGATAGACGTAGATCAAATGGCCAAGAGATGTGAAAATCAGCAGTTTATAAACCCTCGGGGAAGGTTCGAGACCTTTCACGAATAATTAAGCCACACCCTCTCAATTTTATTGAATACCTTACAGATACACACCAAATCGAAGAAGAAGCCGGTGATTGGCTGAAAATTAATTACAGAAATTCTGTATTGGCTAAATTCGAAACTGGCGGAAAGAAAGATAAATATTGCCAACCCACAAATGAATGAACGAAACTTAGTAAAGAACAAACTTATGAATACAAAATTTCTTGAAATAAAGTTCCTTCACTTCGCACCAGGGTACATGATCATAGTTTTTCGGCAGGGACATCTATAAGAGAATGTCCAAACTTCTTGATAAATAGTAAACAAAAACAAGTCGAAATTCACAGTGACATCTTCAGAGGAAAGGTTTAAGTAGGTCCCGTTTAAGTTCAGTGTTTCTCCAGTAGAGGAGTTCCAATTGGCGCAAGATTTAAACGTGCGACGTAGAAGTGTACCTCCTGGTACAATTATTATTATTATTATTATTATTATTATTATTATTATTATTGTTATTATTATTATTATTATTATTATTATTATTATTATTATTATTATCATTATTATTATTATTATTATACAAATTGCTTTATGTCGCACCGACATAAATAGGTCTTATGGCGACGATGGAATAAGAGAGGGATGGGAGTAGAAAGGAAGCGGCCGTGGCCTTAGTTACGGTACAGCCCCCAGCATTTGCCTGGTGTGGGAATGGGAAGACACGGAAAACCATCCTCAAGGCTGCCGACAGTGGAAATCGAACCAACTATCTCCCGGATGCAACCTCACAGCTTCGCGGCCCTCACATCACGCCCGATATTATTATTATTATTATTATTATTATTATTATTATTATTATTATTATTATTATTAGGGAGTATGTATCAGTTGTCCGCCTCTGTGGTGTAGTGGTTAGCGTGATTAGCTGCCACCCCCGGAGGCCCGGGTTCGATTCCCGGCTCTGCCACGAAATTTGAAAAGTGGTATGAGGGCTGGAACGGGGTCCACTCAGCCTCGGGAGGTCAACTGAGTAGAGGTGGGGTCGATTCCCACCTCAGCCATCCTGGAAGTGGTTTTCCGTGGTTTCCCACTTCTCCTCCAGGCGAATGCCGGGATGGTACCTAACATAAGGCCACGGCCGCTTCCTTCCCTCTTCCTTGCCTATCCCTTCCAATCTTCCCATCCCTCCACAAGGCCCCTGTTCAGCATAGCAGGTGAGGCCGCCTGAGCGAGGTACTGGTCATTCTCCCCAGTTGTATCCCTGACCCAGAGTCTGAAGCTCCAGGACACTGCCCTTGAGGCGATAGAGGTGGGATCCCTCGCTGTGTCCGAGGTAAAAGCCGACCCTGGAGGGTAAACAGATGATGATGATGATGATGATGATGATGATGATGATGATGATGATGATGATGATGTATCAGTTAATGACTGTGATGAAATAAAAGCATGAAACTTAATAAATTGTATGTCGTAAGACATTATTGTTAGTGATAAATAATAACCTACTAAAAGATCTAGATTGGCAGAGACGCTGCGTAATTTCAGAGAATTTACTACAGATACGAATAAGCTAACCAACATTCCAAACATTTAAGTCAGAGTAACCTCCTGTGGAATTCATTAAGCACTAACGCCTAGCGTGTGAAATGTTGCTCAGAAATGAATTGAGTAGTGGGAGTAGCTGGGCGGGATTTTCAAATGCATGCGATCGTTGAGGTTAGTCTCTTTAATGAGAATTTTATTGGCTGGTTAGTTTACCGGTAATTTTCCGTTAGATATATTTTTGGTTACATCAGCACCGTGGAGGGATAGGAAGATTGGAAGGGATAGGCAAGGAAGAGGGAAGGAAGCGGCCGTGACTTTATGTTAGGTACCATCCTGGCATTCGCTTGGAGGAGAAGTGGAAACCACGGAAAACCACTTCTAGGATGGCTGAGGTGGGAATCGAACCCACCTCTACTCAGTTGACCTCCCGAGGCTGAGTGGACCCCGTACCAGCCCTCGTACCACTTTTCAAATTTCGTGGCAGAGCCGGGAATCGGACCCGGGCCTCCGGGGGTGGCAGCTAATCACGCTAAGCACTACACCACAGAGGCGGACATTATTATTATTATTATTATTATTATTATTATTATTATTATTATTGAGGGTGAAGCAACTGTTGAAGAGGACGACCGTAGTAAATATGATTTCAAAACCAATCGAATACACTACATAAAAGTAATTAATTATTAATTTAAAGATAAAAGCTGTAGTCATGTTGGTACCATCCTTCGTAAAATAAATTCTAGCCCAATATTTCCAGAATTTTTTTAGCATAGCAATGCATTATCAAATTTTCATCCTAAAAAGTTCTTCTTGCTCTTAATACATTATAAAGTGGTGTTTTTCGGAGTTATCTTCAAATGCGTGTTAACACTTTAACTTCTAATTTAATTGATATTGCATAATATTTTCAGGCATTGATGAGAGAATGCACGGTGTCTTCCATGTGTTAATAGATACTTCTGGTCGCACCATACTCGAGTATCACGCCTTTAAATCAATACAGCAGTGGTTTAATAAGTGAGCCGCGCTCGTCTCGTGGGGCGGCAGAGGGCGCATTGTTTGCTAAATGACCCGGGAAGTGTGGGGAGATTACTTTGTATGGCATAGGAATGAGTCAGCGTCAGTCCTCGAGATGTCATCGATTCGAGGTGAGAACAAATGAGAATCACAAAAGTAAAATATGACGCGTTGAACACATTCGGATGGTATAAATATAACAGAGTTTCAAGGAACACACAGTGTAAAGTAACATAGGCTACTTTTATCATCATTTTTCCCACAACCAATAAGCAGACAAGAAATTTTAAGTACAGTATTGGAAAGGAACAAACATGTGATAATAACATTATTAATAGAAGAAAATGAACTTGGACAGGAATGCATGCATGATGTAAATACACTGACTGACAGAGCAAATGCAACACCAAGAAGGAGTGGTCAGAACTTTATGCCAATTGCAGGGTAGACTGACGTCACTGAGATATGCTCATGATGTGAAATGCGCCGCTGTGCTGCGCACGTAGCGAACGATAAATGGGACACGGCGTTGGCGAATGGCCCACTTCGTACCGTGATTTCTCAGCCGACAGTCATTGTAGAACGTGTTGTCGTGTGCCACAGGACACGTGTATAGCTAAGAATGCCAGGCCGCCGTCAACGGAGGCATTTCCAGCAGACAGACGACTTTACGAGGGGTATGGTGATCGGGCTGAGAAGGGCAGGTTGGTCGCTTCGTCAAATCGCAGCCGATACCCATAGGGATGTGTCCACGGTGCAGCGCCTGTGGCGAAGATGGTTGGCGCAGGGACATGTGACACGTGCGAGGGGTCCAGGCGCAGCCCGAGTGACGTCAGCACGCGAGGATCGGCACATCCGCCGATAAGCGGTGGCAGCCCCGCACGCCACGTCAACCGCCATTCTTCAGCATGTGCAAGACACCCTGGCTGTTCCAATATCGACCAGAACAATTTCCCGTCGATTGGTTGAAGGAGGCCTGCACTCCCGGCGTCCGCTCAGAAGACTACCATTGACTCCACAGCATAGACGTGCACGCCTGGCCTGGCATGGTGCCGGGCTAGAGCGACTTGGATGAGGGAATGGCGGAACGTCGTGTTCTCCGATGAGTCACGCTTCTGTTCTGTCAGTGATAGTCACCGCAGACGAGTGTGGCGTCGGCGTGGAGAAAGGTCAAATCCGGCAGTAACTGTGGAGCGCCCTACCGCTAGACAACGCGGCATCATGGTTTGGGGCGCTATTGCGTATGATTCCACGTCACCTCTAGTGCGTATTCAAGGCACGTTAAATGCCCACCGCTACGTGCAGCATGTGCTGCGGTCGGTGGCACTCCCGTACCTTCAGGGGCTGCCCAATGCTCTGTTTCAGCAGGATAATGCCCGCTCACACACTGCTCGCATCTCCCAATAGGCTCTACGAGGTGTACAGATGCTTCCGTGGCCAGCGTACTCTCCGGATCTCTCACCAATCGAACACGTGTGGGATCTCATTGGACGCCGTTTGCAAACTCTGCCCCAGCCTCGTACGGACGACCAACTGTGGCAAATGGTTGACAGAGAATGGAGAACCATCCCTCAGGACACCATCCGCACTCTTATTGACTCTATACCTCGACGTGTTTCTGCGTGCATCGCCGCTCGCGGTGGTCCTACATCCTACTGAGTCGATGCCGTGCGCATTGTGTAACCTGCATATTGGTTTGAAATAAACATCAATTATTCTTCCGTGCCGACTCTGTTTTTCCCCCAACTTTCATCCCTTTCGAACCACTCCTCCTTGGTGTTGCATTTGCTCTGTCAGTCAGTGTATATTAACAAGTCAGCATTGGAAGAGGGAGAAACGGAGAGAAGGGGCAAGGACAGACATGAGAGCACAAAATGACAAGGACAGTCTCCATGTCATCATATGGACGCTCCACTCACCAAACCCAGTTCTTCTACACCCATTTTATCTGTACCCCAGAGCGAATTTTATTTTTCCAGTTTCATCAGGAGAACGGATATACACTTGAAACACTTGCCATCTTGAAGAGAAAAAGAAATAGCGTGTGGCTTTTAGTGCCGGGAGTGTCCGAGGACAAGTTCTGCTCGCCAGATGCAGGTCCTTTCATTTGACACCTATAGGCGACCTGCGCGTCGTGATGAGGATGAAATGATGATGAAGACGAAACATACACCCAGCCCCCGTTCCAGAGAAATTAACCAATTACTGTTAAAATTCCCGACCCTGCGGGGAATCGAACCCGGGACCCCTGTGACCAAAGGCCAGCACGCTAACAGTTTAGCCATGGAGCCGGACCATCTTGATGAGAAAAATGTAGAACGAGAAAAAATGCCCGGTAATTTCAAGACAAGGAAGGGACGAAAGAATAAGGGTCAATACATGTAGTAAACGCCAAGGAACACAGAACAAACTCGCAGGTCGCCTACGGGTGTCAAATCAAAGGACCTACATCTAGCGAGCCGAACTTGTCCTCGGAATCTCCCTGCACTAAAAGCCATATGCCATTTCATTTTTACAGGACAAACTGAGTAGAAGGGAAGGAACCTAATGGACAATGATTAATGGAAAGGAACAATCCACCAATAAAGTCACACATAGACGGATAGCAATTTGGACGAGGACATGTATTAGAATATGCGAAATGACAGCACTTTGTGTGAAAAGCGAAGATAACGACAGACATGAAAACACTGGTGAGGAGAGAGCCCACTTATACGAAGATGGCAGAAAATGAAGATGGGGACACTGGCATTGTCCTTTTATATTTTTGAATTTTGTCCTCTCTCTCTCTCGTTACTTACTCTTCGCTCACTTTCTTGTCATTGTGTTTATTCTGATGTGCTCCCATTTAGTGATGGAACATTCGATTCATTTTATTGAATCGATTCATTTGATTCCGTTCACGTTACCGAATCGATACATTGATCCGATCCACGGCACATCAGCCACCGCTCCTACTGCATCTGTGTAGTATGTACTGGTAATACAGCAGCAACAGCATTCAGTGCTCGCAGCTGCCACCTGGTCTTCATACTATGAACTCCTTTCTTAGAAAAAAAATGCTAGTCACTATAATACATCGAAGGTTTCCGGCGACGCAGGATGGGAAAGGTCTATAATTAGGGAGGTAGCAGCCATGGCCTTAATTAAGGTACAGTCCCAGCATTTCCTGGTGTGAAAATGGGGAAACTACGGAAAACCATCTTAACGGCTGCCGACGGTGGGATTCAAACCCACCAGCCCCCGAATGCAAGCGCATAGCTACGCGATACTAACCGCTCGTCCAACTCGCTCAGTCAATTATGAAAATATGTATTTTTCTAAAAGCTGAGGATTTTTGAAATCGTCATATTTTGTAGAGACTACCCGAGATGTACGGTTGCCCGCTGGTTTTCTGATTCAACATACTGTTGGTTAAGTTATTGCGTCAGTCGGCTCACTTACTGTCCACAAATGATTGAAGTATTGTGCAACGATATGGCATACGAACTGAGAGAATACTGAGCCGTTCTTTCTAGTATAAAATAGGTACAATACTTTTGAGTGGTCATGAACATGACTCATAGTCATAGGGCAGGCTAGAGTCGAGTTTAACTGTCAAATGACAACTACGTTATAATACTAAGATTCATTAAACTAATAAATAGTATAACCTAATAGCCTACTTACTTACTAGCTACTTCAGAATTATGTTTTGACTACCTTTTTAACACTGCAAATAAATCCATCTATAATTTAAACCTCCCTGTAAGAAAAGGACAGTGAATGCAAGTGGGTATTATTTTCAAATGAGCTGAGCTCGAGAGTCCATTATAGCATACGATTCTTTCAGTGTACTATGGCTCACTGTATGTCTCGCTGCAGCGGAAGCTCGGCTCTCCGCCAGTGTCCAGTGTGCCGATAAGGAGCCGTGTGTATCTTGTGTCTCACTGAGCCGTGCTCGTTCACGATTCTTTCGGTGTGCCATGGCTCACTGTATGTCTCGCTGCAGCGGAAGCTAAGCTCTCCGCGTGTCCAGTGAGCCGATAAGGAGCCGTGTGTATCTTGTGTATCTTGTGACTTACTGAGCCGTGCTCGTTCACGATTCTTTCGACGTGCCATGATTCACTGTCTAGCCGCAGCGGAGTTCGGCTCCCCGTCAACGTCCAGTGAGTGCGCCACTCAGCACTGTCCGCTGGGAGTAAGCTGAATCGTGTGCCGTGAGCTCGCCGTTCCTGTGAATCGATTCACTCGGACACTTGAATGAATCGATACACTGCTTCGAATCATGCATTCAGTAGCCAACACTACTCCTATTCAGGTAAGAATACGTTAGGATTAATTATCACGCAGTGCTTGAAGGATGATGTAAAATTTACTCGTTGTTACAACTTGGTTTACGTCGCACCGACACAGATAGTCTTACGGCGACGGTGGGTTAGGAAAGGGCTAGGAGTGGGAAGGAAGCGGCTGTGGCCTGAATTGACGTACATCCCAGCATTTGCCTGGTGTGAAAATGAGAATCCCCGGAGAAACATTTTCAGTGCTGCCGACAATGGGGTTCGAGCTCACTATCTCCCGGATGCAAGCTCACAGCTGCGCGCCCCTAACCGCACGGCCAACTTGTCCGGTAAATTTTACTCGCACATAACAGTGAGCAGCTTCCCAGAGAATAGCCATTCCTTGTAGGTCAATAGCAATGAACATTAACAAAAAAATAGAATGGAATAAATGGTATAATGATAAATTAACGTGAATAAAGGTTTAGAAATAAGTTATATGACAAAATTTATGAGTATGCTTCGGAAAGAATTAAGAATACTACTCGAGTTGTTTAAGTAATTTTTATTACTGCATAAATCGCCACCAACATTAATGGAATGAAATTCGAATTTATTATTATTATTATATGTGATATTTTTATTATTATCACACTCCGGCAGTAGTAGAGGA
Organism: Anabrus simplex; assembly: GCF_040414725.1. Classification (NCBI taxonomy): domain Eukaryota; kingdom Metazoa; phylum Arthropoda; class Insecta; order Orthoptera; family Tettigoniidae; genus Anabrus; species Anabrus simplex. Next base: position 348,351,483 of record NC_090266.1, on the reverse strand, counting down.
AACAATGATTATTGCACAACCGACGACAGTCATTAAAGTAAATCGTGCATTTGAGCTGGATAGTGAGGGCATGGAGAAGTGTTTCTTCTCTTATTGACAGCATGCATTTTGCTGAAAAAATGATGTGAATTTATTCATGGATCTGTAAGTAGACGGAATTAGATTTACGGTATCAAATATAAGAAAAAAGTATTATTAATTAGAGTAATGTTTATTTGCAGACCATTTCTCTCCCACGTTGAACTTCAAACATCTGCAGTTGAAAGACTACTACTAGTCTACAACTAGTAAAAACACTGTTGGTCTGTACAGGGTGGTCGGAAGCAACGTGAACCGGATATATAATCGTTAGAGTGTTAGCCATACTGATAAATAATTTGAAAGAAAGCGATATCTCGCACCGTTGTCATATTATCAGCTGCTGATTTTAGCCAATCATGTCGCTTCGCGGGCGAATTCAAATGTGCTTTGCGATGCGCAGTTGTTAAATCTTCACGTGAGTGAAGACCGGCTTGACAGCGCCAATCGAAAAAACAAAACCTTTGCCATGGGAGGGCTTTAAAACACCGACCTTCGAGCTGACAAGATCGCGCCGTAGCAAGTACGCTACCGTGACACCGACCTTCGAGCTGACAGGATCGCGCCGTAGCAAGTGCGCTACCGTGACACCGACCTTCGAGCTGACAGGATCGCGCCGTAGCAAGTGCGCTACCGTGACACCGACCTTCGAGCTGACAGGATCGCGCCGTAGCAAGTACGCTACCGTGACACCGACCTTCGAGCTGACAGGATCGCGCCGTAGCAAGTGCGCTATCGTGACACCGACCTTCGAGCTGACAGGATCGCGCCGTAGCAAGTGCGCTACCGTGACACCGACCTTCGAGCTGACAGGATCGCGCCGTAGCAAGTACGCTACGGTGACACCGACCTCTGAACTGAGAGGATCGCACCATAACAAGTACAATACGGTGACACCGACCTCTGAACTGAGAGGATCGCGCCGTAGCAAGTACGCTACGGTGACACCGACCTCTGAACTGAGAGGATCGCACCATAACAAGTACAATACGGTGACACCGACCTCTGAACTGAGAGGATCGCGCCGTAGCAAGTACGCTACGGTGACACCGACCTCTGAACTGAGAGGATCGCACCATAACAAGTACAATACGGTGACACCGACCTCTGAACTGAGAGGATCGCGCCGTAGCAAGTACGCTACGGTGACACCGACCTCTGAACTGAGAGGATCGCACCATAACAAGTACAATACGGTGACACCGACCTCTGAACTGAGAGGATCGCGCCGTAGCAAGTACGCTACGGTGACACCGACCTCTGAACTGAGAGGATCGCACCATAACAAGTACAATACGGTGACACCGACCTCTGAACTGAGAGGATCGCGCCGTAGCAAGTACGCTACGGTGACACCGACCTCTGAACTGAGAGGATCGCACCATAACAAGTACAATACGGTGACACCGACCTCTGAACTGAGAGGATCGCGCCGTAGCAAGTACGCTACGGTGACACCGACCTCTGAACTGAGAGGATCGCACCATAACAAGTACAATACGGTGACACCGACCTCTGAACTGAGAGGATCGCGCCGTAGCAAGTGCGCTACGGTGACACCGGCTGAAGTCCACAGTGTTTTTGTATTTGGTGCTAATTTTTCGGCATGGCTTCCGAGCCGGTCTTAAGCCACGTGCAGATTAGCAACGCCGTCTCGCGAAGCCCATATGAATTCGCCCGCAAAGCGATCTAATTGGCTAACTTCAGCACCTGATAAAATGACAACGGTGCGAAATATCCATTTCATTTTCAAACTGTTTATCAGTATGACCATCCCTCTAATGGTCCTATACCAGGTTTACCAGTAGCGTAGCCAGGATTTCAGTTTGGGGGGGGCCCATTCATCCAGAATTTTATTTTGATAGGTGTCCAAACTTCCATAGTTTAGGTGGTGTAGAATACCGAAAAAGGAAATGAGTGTCCTTGGATCCAAGTAAGAGTGGTGGATTCGTGCGGATTCCGGAAGCTAATAGTAATTTCCTTCTTCTTCTTCCCCACTTTTCCCACATCTGTGGGGTCGCGGGTGCGAAATGTGTCGCACATGTGGATTTAGCCCTGTTTTACGGCCGGATGTCCTTCCCGACGCCAACCCTATATAGAGGGATATAATCAGTGTTGTGTGTTTATTTGGTGGTTGGTAATGTAGTATGATGTCTGAATATGAATATGTTGGGACAAACACCCAGTCCCAGCCAGAAGAATTATTCAGACGCGATTAAAATCCCCGTCCCAGCCAGGAATCGAACCCGGAACCGTCTGAACCGAAGGCCTCAACACTGATCATTCAGCCAATGAGTCGGACTCCGGAAGCTAATATTAATGCACATTAATATTAATGCACATTATATATAAAATGCTCAATAAAAGAACTTTCGTTAAAACTCCTGGGGTGTCTGGACTCCTTGGACGACAACCCCCCGGTCCCCCAGCTATCTCTGTTACTCCCATCCCAACATAACTGCAGCATTTCATATATTCCGCGTAGAAGTGAAATGAATGCAAGAATAAACACTTTGAGTAAGGATGCAATATTCTGGTTTAGAACAAATACGGTAATGTTATAATAATAATGGTCATGTGATAAGCAATAAAGAAGTGACATTTTATACAAATAATGCGGTAAAGATACACACACAAATACACACGCGTCGAATACAGGTTTCTCGTCCTTCTTGTCCATGGCTAGATGATGAAGGCAAGAGAATGATGGCCCACCGTGACTCGTTATTTCGACATTATAAACAAACCCTAGATGACACAGACTTCGAATCTAACCGCATCTTAAGAAATCGCACAAAGCAGTTAATCAGAAATTTAAAAAATGCATATATTTTCGGATTTTAGCTAACAACTTAAATTCTAATCGCGCATGGGACCAACTTAGAGCTCTGGGAATAGGAAAACATCAACGGAGACAGACAACTCCTGACATTCCACTTGACGAACTGAACGATTACTTTAGTAAAATATACTAAATATTCAACCTACCCAAATTAACTGCACCGACTCACCGCCCACCCCTCCAGCCAATCCGCCATTCACATTTCACAGTGTCACAGAAAATCAGGTTAAAAGGCTTTGTACTCGATTAAATCAAAGACTACAGGTGTATATGATATTCCTATTACTTTTATACATAACATTATGGCTGCTATCTCGCCTATACTGACGCACATACTGAACTACTGTTTACTAAACGGAACTTTCCCTACTGTATGGAAAACAGCCAATATTATATCGGTACCTAAGAGTTTAGATCCACAATCACCCTCTGACTATCGTCATATGTCCGTCCGTACTCCCTGCGCTTTCTAAAGACTTTGAACGTTTAGTATACGAGGAAGTTCTGGAATACCTAAATAAAAATGCTCTTTTGGACCCTTTGCAATCTGGATTTGAGAAGGGTCACAGTACCGCGACAGCACTTTTGAAGGTTACCGAAGACATTAGAAACGCTATGGACAAACGACTGCTCACTATACGTATCCTTCTTGACTTCAGTAGCGCCTTTGACACTGTACTAATTCCGACTATGGTACAGAAAATGGAACTGCTAAATTTCGACCTGGCTGCACTTAAGGTTTTTAGTTCTTATTTGAGTAACCGTCAACAGCGTGTAACAGTAAACGACAAGGCCTCTAAATGGAAAATGAAACTTAGTGTTGCCCCACCGGGCAGGATTCTACGGCCCCTAAGTTTCTGTATTTATATCAATGACATACCATCTGTGACAGGAAATAAGACACATGACCTCTGTGCTGACGATCTTTAAATAGGCTATATCGACACTGCAAGACAAGATATTAACAGGGACCTCCGACGACTCAGTGTATATGCACAACGAAGCTCTCTTATACTAAACTGCAAAAAAACTCAGACAATTATAATTGGATCACGAAAATTACTGAGCTTCTCAAACAATGTCGCAATCCCGCCTATCCTACTGAATGGTAACATTATTCCCTACAGTAAAACGGTTAAAAATCTCGGCGTAATGATGAATGTAACAGTTGATTGGTCTGATCAAACGAAAAAAATACGTAAAAAGATTTTTGGAGTTATTCACCCTCTTAAACGACAGAGGAATGTATTTCCATTTGAGCTACAGGCCAAACTAATACAGACACTCATTCTCCCTATTCTTGATTATTGTGACGTTGTTTTAGTTGACATGACGAGAGAAGAAATACTTAAACAACGAGCACTGAATTCCTGCCTGCGATTTATTTACAATATCGGGTACGATGTTCATATCACCCCATACTATCAGGCTGTCTCATGGCTGATGTCTGATAAACGTCGGCAGGTACACACTTTAACGATGGTGACCAGAGTGGTAGCTGGAAGTCAGCCAATGTATATTTCTTCTAAATTCATCTTTTTATCATCATTTCACAACATTAATACACGTTCTAGATCCATTCTTTCTATTCCACTGCACCGCACAAATACAATTATTAGATCATTTGTGTTGACTGTCGCCAGATTATGGAATTCCCTGCCAGTTCAGGTCAGAGAAACTAGCTTTTTTTAAATCACGATTTAAGGTCACCTGCCGAGACTACCTGCTGAGGACAGCTGACTGAATGGTTGAAGTATGAATGTGTGCGTTCCTGAGGATTAGCCATGTTTAAGAGTTTTTAATATTAATTAGTTCTAATATTAATTTAGTACGTAATTTATTTAAATTTATTTTAAATTCTATTAATTTATGTAGTTTTAACTATTTTAAGAATCTCAGTATTTTATTTAAGATTTTGATTAGTTAAGTGTACTAGAGGGCCTGGAGCCCTAACTTCGCCACTGTACTGAAGGCACTAATAAATAAATAAATAAATAAATAAATAAATAAATAAATAAATAAATAAATAATGTAAAGGGTATGGGTATAGATATTTTGTTAGCTGGTAAAGAAAAATACACGTTACAACAAATGCTATGTAGAGTTTACCTTGTCCTGTTAGTTTCCAACGCGGTTAGGGCCACGCAGCTATGAGCTTGCATCCGGGAGATAGTGGATTCGAACCCCACTGTGGGCAGCCCTGAAAATGTTTTCCCGTGGTTTCCCATTTTCACACCAAGGAAATGCTGGGGCCGTACCTTAATTATGGCCACGGGCGCTTCCTTCCCACTCCTAAGCATTTCCTATCCCGACGTCGCCATAAGACCTATCTGTGTCGGTGTGACGTAAAGTAAATTATTAATTACTTTTCCACGCAAGTCTGGGATACAGAATATAGTAGTATAAAGTTAGACCTTCGTGACGCTAATATTCGTATCTGTAATTTTTATTAACGTGCCAGAAATCAACGACACTGATCTGTTGCCATTTCAACACCGTTTTAAGGGTTACCGATCCAATCCGGGATTTGAATCTGCAAACTCAGACTCAGAAGGACAGCGACTCAACCAACTGAGCCACATGAAAAGGAGGCGTTTGTGATTATTGTTATAAATAGATGCAGCTAGTATTTTTACAAATGTTTTATGAGGAGCATTTATTAAGGCGTACGTTTTTTTACTCTCCTAAACGCACGAGGCCGGCAGAAGAACTAGCTGGAAGCTAAGGAGCCTTGCAGGGGTGTCGCTTCCTTCTATGTTCACTTTTCCAAATCAAACTCCATGACGTAACAGCCCCGAAGCGCCATCGCCTACCAAGCGACGGCTGTTCAGCCCGGAGGCCTGCAGATTACGAGGTGTTGTGTGGTCAGCACGACGAATCCTCTCCGCTGTTATTCCTGGCTTTCTAGACCGGGGCCGCCATCTCACCGTCAGATAGCTCCTCAATTATAAACACGTGGGCTGAGTGTACCTCGAACCATCCCTCAGATCCAGGTAAAAGTCCCTGACCTGGCCGGGAATAGAACCCGGAGCCTCCGGTAAGAGGCAGGCACGCTACCCGTACACTGTGGGGCCGGCTGGTACTTTTAGGTCTCCTTATTTTCGAATTTGACTTAAGACATCCTGCATTCGATTCCCGGCACTGACAGAGTTAAGAAAGGCATGGGATGGGGAGGATACAGCCTTGTTTTTGGGTGCAGTAGAGTTTTCCTTGAGTCTCTCGTAATCGAAATATATACGGCCTGGAAGGTAGTCACCTTCACGGGGTGTAGTACCAAAGTGGTTCCTTTTTTTTAAGAAGATTCTACTTCCTCACAAACGAAGAACGATGTTATCAATTTTACGAACAGTTTCAATAATGCAGCCGGTTTATGTTAAGAGTACAAAAGCTATGATTGCACATGGTAACAATCAAAACCAACAATATCTACTGAAGATCCGTCACCGCACTCGGTAGGACCGGCTTTCTTTTCATATTCACCGGGCGAGTTGGCCTTGCAGTTAGGGGCGCTCAGCTGTGTGCTTGCATCCGGGAGATAGTGGGTTCAAACACCCCTGTCGGCAGCCCTAAATATGGTTTTCTGTGGTTTCCCATTTTCACACCAGGCAAATGCTGGGGCTGTGCCTTAATTAAGGCCACGGCCGCTTCTTCCCACTCTCAGCCCTTTCCTTTCCCATCGTCGCCATTGACGACCTACGGTGCGACGTAAAGCAAATTCTAATTAAAGAATAAAAAATATTTTCACAACCCCTTCCAAGGAAAAGTTGTATCCACACTACTGGCCTGGACTTATACCCCACCCACTGAAATTATTTTTTGGGTACGCCACTGCATCCACTCACCATTTAAGGTACAAGGTAAGTCCGAAGAATGGTTGGATACTCAAAGTACACCACCATAAATAATGCGGTTCTGGCTCAAAAGTATAAAGAAAGGTAAGGGACGGAATCTAGTGTTTTAAGTAAAATCCGTATCAATAGAACGTGACTACCCATTTTAAAAATGTTTCATGCATCGACTGCGATTCAAGCCTGGGCCGTCCTGATGAGAAGATAGAAGCATTGGAACTGAGTTATCACGCCCGCCAATTACAAAGTATTTACCCGCACTTTTGATGGTTTCATTTGAGGTTCCAATCAGTCCCCGGGCATTTGACAAAATATATAAGCCTACCTATCGAACTTAGGCACGCATCCGCGATTGTCTTGGCACTGTAAGAATTTAAAAAAAAACTTTTTCATAACTTACCGAGGATGCACATAGTGTTGGCTTTTCAGTGCCAAAACGGTCCCTCTTCAAAAAATGTTACTTATATGGCACAAAATGAGGAACTAACGTGCAGATCACAATCCTGTCACAGTCTTCCCATCGCTGCAACTCAAACACAGCACATCTCTCAACCACGGTGCAACCCGAGGATCCCTAGGACATTGTTGTTTCCTGGAACCGATCTGCAAAAGCTGACACGATGTTATAAGCTTGCAGCTGTTTCTGGACGTGGCCCCCGTTATCTCGGTGGTCACGTTCCGGCCCCCTACCGAGTAATCCCCTGCTAATTGGCCCTTTCTTCATGTCTTGACATTTGTCAATACACGGTTTCATTCCCAATACTGAGGCCTCTACAGGGAAATATCCTCGCGCATCACAATCCTAAGTGTCTTCCTTTCATTCAAGCAGTACAAATATAGAGAATTATGTATGTCCCTATTGAGCCCTACTAATAGATTCTTGTCGCTACGTTAATTTAACATTTCGGCGTACGTTTTTAAGTTGTTCGTACCGTACGTAAAACAACGGCTAATCCTCGCTCTAGTTTCAGGAAATATTTTGGGGGGGCCCGGCCCCCATGGGCCCCCCCCCCCTGGCTACGCCAGTGAGGTTTACGTTGTTTCCGACCACTCTGTATATAAATACCGTTGGAACAGTTTCACATGTAATCAGTAACCAAACGCTTCTTCGACTTTTTATTCCTTTAGATCAATCAATCAATCAATCAATCAATCAATCAATCAATCAATACTGATCTGCATTTAGGGCAGTCGCCCAGGTGGCAGATTTCCTATCTGTTGTTTTCCTAGTCTTTTCCTAAATGATTTCAAAGAAATTGGAAATTTATTGTACATCTCCCTTGGTAAGTTAATCCAATCCCTAACTCCCCTTTCTATAAATGAATATTTGCCCCAGTTTGTCCTCTTGAATTCCAACTTTATCTTCATATTGTGATCTTTCCTACTTTTATAAACGCCACTCAAACTTATTCGTCTACTAATGTCATTCCACGCCATCTCTCCGCTGACAGCTCGGAACATACCACTTAGTCGAGCAGCTCTCCTTCTTTCTCTCAATTCTTCCCAGCCCAAACTTTGCAACATTTTTGTAACGCTACTCTTTTGTCGGAAATCACGCAGAAAAAATCGAGCTGTTTTTCTTTGGATTTTTTCCAGTTCTTGAATCAGGTAATCCTGGTGAGGGTCCCATACACTGGAACCATACTCTAGTTGGGGTCTTACCAGAGACTTATATGCCCTCTCCTTTACAACCTTACTACAACCCCTGAACACCCTCATAACCATGTGCAGAGACCTGTACCCTTTTTTACAATCCCATTTATGTGATTACCCCAATGAAGATCTTTCCTTATATTAACACCTAGATACTTTCAATGATCCCCAAAAGGAACTTTCACCCCATCAACGCAGTAATTAAAACTGAGAGGACTTTTCCTATTTGTGAAACTCACAACCTGACTTTTAACCCCATTTATCAACATACAGTTACCATCCAGGAATAATCCCAGTTTACAAGTTATAGAAGCAGTTTCAGGTAGTTTAGAAATCCCATCTAGGCCTACAACTCACTCTAATACCGGTGAAAATGCAACTGATCCATCCATGAAACCGGCATGCTTAACTACAAAACCGCACCAAAGCAATGCTGATGAACTTTTCATAGGAACGGCCACCATTTCATCAGGTTCACACCATGCTTTAATTCCTCGGCAATAGTTCAAAACGTTTGCATACAGTGGTCAAATTCCTATCATTGCCGAACAGACAGGAACCAAGTATCGTCTTTCCGTTATTCCTGAATAACTTAAGAGCAATGTATAAATAGAAGTGTTGAAAGCTTGCAGACTGTTTTCCCTTGCCCAAGCTGAAGAACTGCAGAACTATTTGATGGGAAAATCTATCACCAAAGCTTCCGAACAGCTTGAAATAAAATGGAATTCATTATGATTCATGTATGTTTTGATGCAAAGCAGCTCACTCTGAATACATAAACGTTTCCTCCACGCATCATCACACACTATATTAATCATGCTTTCTCGTGGAATAATGTATTTAAGCCTTACGAGAACATTGACATAAATTATCAGAATTTGAGCCCAACCGGATACAAGGAACTGTTATAATGAATGGTTGGGAGCTTCAGTGGAACACTTCAGGAAAATATTTTACATTAATACTTTAACAATATCATTACGGTACGGCATTTCCTTTGATAAATGTCAGATTAATACATTTTTACCATCGTAAAATAGTTGGTGCAACCAGTAAAAAGGAAGAGTTATTTTAAAGGGTCAATGCGGTGTTGTCCGCAATGAGTGACGGAATGTTGTAGGAGATAAGATGAACAGGCAGAACTGTAGTTCCTACTGAAAGAATTAGTGAGGTCAAGCAGTCTGACGAATTCTCAAGGCTCTTCTGAAGATATGGTACTGCGTACACAGGTCAATCATAGCATGGAAAAGTGTCTGCAGTACAGATCCAAAACTCAATATCATTCTTGTGAACCTGTCTTCAATTTGCAATATTTTCCACGTGTCTGAAATAAGATCCAGGGAACTGCGCATGACAGTTAAGGAGAGTAATGCTGAATTGATCACTTCGTGAAATGCTCAAGGTTCGCTTAACTGAATTTACGTATGCAATGGTGAAGATTGATATGCTCTTTGTAGGCTTCAGTTTCGTATTTCACAAAAAGCAGAGCCCATAGCTCTTGCTATGGTGTCCTGAAATTTCTCTGCGCGGAGGAGAGCTTGAGATTGTTGACATTTCTGGCCGATGTACTCTCCATTTTCAGCTGGTATCAGTAAGCACTTCCGTCAAATTCTACCAATAGTGTTCACATGGCAAGAATAACTGAATTCTTGAAGTCAAAAATATCATCTTTGCTTGAAGATACCATCTTCGGAGGTTGGTCATCGGCATTCGCAGAAAGAATTACAGTATTCCCATGTGGTTTGAGCCAGCTGAAGGCAGTTGATCTGACTTCGGCATCTGGTTGCGGCTCCGGATCATGACAATCAAAACGAAGTAAGGGACACAGTCTCTATTTTACTGATAACAGGGAATTATCCGCCATATTAGTTGAGGTGAATGAGAGCATCACAAATTCCTTACGCGACCATATCAATCTAGATGAAAGGATAATTGACATTATGAAGCCATTTTGTGATCTGTCCAAGGATGCAGATGTCAAATTCCTTACACGACCATATCAATCTAGATGAAAGGATAACTGACATTATGAAGCCATTTTGTGATCTGTCCAAGGATGCAGATATAAAAGCTGTAATTAATAATAATAGCAGTGATCTCGCTCTATCGGAAATAGACCCTGAATAGCGGGATCTTAAAGATTTGCCAAATATAGACGTTCTCCGCGGCAAAACACTTGCAGCAAAAGTGAAATGTGTTGCCTTTTCAGCGAATAACATGAATCTAGTAACGGTTTTTGGTCGTATCCCTGTGGATCAGCCTCGCCGTGCTTATGTGGAGTGGCTCGTGAGCTCAGATACCTCCTTTAAAGTCACGAAGCGTGTACCGAGGACCTTTATTCCTTTCTTCACTATAACATGCCAACTCTAGCTGGATGGAATCCTCGAGAAGCAGAACTGTTCTAACTCCGGAAGTGTAAACGGCGTCCCCGAAATCGTCCAAAGCTGTCACAACAAGAATACTTAATTAACATATTGAGCCGTGCCGAGAAACGTCAAGGAGGACACAACAGGATGATAACGCCACAAAACAAAAAAAAAGTATAAAGTATGTGTTATTATCTTTTAACTTTTATTCCTGCAGCAAATCTGTTTTATTACTGCACATATTGGTTTATTACTGCACAATTTTTTGTATGGCAGCACTCAAAAAACTCTGAATACTACAATAAAATGGTATCACAATAAAGTCGGTTATGACAATGTATGAAATAAAACAGCAGTTTTAAGATAATCTCTGAAGATGACATGACATAACGTTGTTTAGAAGCAGTATTCTTCATTATTCCTAGCCGTTGTTCAGACAAATTTCAGTTTACCAATGTATTCCACTCAATAACTCAATTAATGGGTGGATAATTACATCAAAAGAACATAAAAACAATAAATAAAAATTAAGCGCATGTTTAAGCAACTGATAAAGGGAAAAGAGGAAACACATACAACTAAAAAGTGCATGCAGGGAGAATGTTCACACATGTATGCACAAATACACTACAATTGTTAATTAATGAGATTCGCCTGATAGACGTCTGAATACCTACGAAAGTGTTAAACTAATCTAATTTTTAATCTCTGTATATGTTGTAAGACACCTGGAGGAGTGAATTCGAAGGCGTCAGGCGTCATAACCTCAGCATTAAGTGTGATATTCGTAGTAGTTAGATCTCTGCCCGGACGTCATTGCCTTAGAAATAAACTTCGTACTCATCTCTGATGTGCCAACATCTTGAAGTAGGGATATCATTCCTGACTTTTACATGAAGACCTCAAGTTTGTTTCCCAGTTCGTCCTCAGATTGTAATTGTCTGAAGCAGGTTTTACACAATCTGGTAAGGCTAACTGAGGACCTGTATGATACGAGAGACAACGGAGCAGGTCATGAAAGTAAAGTAATACGACCGTGGATGTTGTCACGCTGAACACTTGGTACTTGAATATCTGTATACCATCTGCTGTGTGGGAGTCAACTTGGCAAAGCAAGGGAGGGTGAAGGTGTTCAAGTCATGTCTGATGTAGACTGAGAGAATCCCAGGCCTATTCGCCTCTTCAGAAGAGGAAACCAGTTTCAAAATGTTACTGCTCCTTGATGGAAAACTAGAACCACGTTCTTCCATGTGAACCGAGCGAAGACTAGGTATCTCCAAAGTTATCTGACACAGAAAAATATTAATAAACATCTTTCTAAGTAACTTATATTTACAGCTAATAACTTCACAGGCGTCCGGCTCCATGGCTAGATGGTTAGCGTGCTGGCCTTTGGCCACAGGGGTCCCGGGTTCGATTCACGGCAGGGTCGGGAATTTTAACGTTAATAGGTTAATTTCCCTGGCACGGGGACTGGGTGTAAGTGTCGTCTTCATCATCATTTCATCCTCATTACGACGCGCAGGTCACCTACGGGTGTCAAATCAAAAGACCTGCATCTGGCGAGCCGAACTTGCCTTCGGACATTCCCGGCACTAAAAGCCATACGCTATTTTTTACTTCACAGGCGTGGTGTACACGACAAATAAATAATGGTGTTGTTTTCAGATGTGGCACTAAAATATTATTAAATTACTGAAAAAGCAGAAAAATTCCAAAGATATTTTTCTGGCAATTTTAATGAAGCGAGTACTATCGTATAGAATCATTTCTTGGTAGTGACATGTACTTCACTTTGACAGTACTGGAAGTTTCTAGGTCAAAGTAAATGTACCGTTGATGAAAAGAAGTAACCCTGAAATTTACTAAGACCTCTGTGTGTGAATTGTTAGTAGGTGTGGAATATGTTCAATGCTCTCTTAGTTCAACTAATTTTCATCTATATTTCGTGCATAGAAGCCTAATTATTATGAAAATATTCTAAGCTCATCGGGGTACAGGAAGTTCGCTTCTGCGGGTAACGGCTTCTGTGGAACGTCGGAAATTTTCTGTAGCGTGAGTCACTCGTTAGAAACACAAGTAACACAATGCCAGAAACGAACAAGAGAATATTTCTTATTTTGTCCTGAAAACTTCTTGACTCAGTGAACCAATTTATACTAGAACCTGTATGATATCAGGATTCTTTTTTTGTACGAAAAGATGTTTATGTAATATGTATTATATTTTAACGTGAATTTGGTCATCTTCTATAACGAGATTAAAAGTGAATTATCCGAAATGACTTTGTGGTATTTGACCTTTAAATGCGGTAAATTCCAATATGGCAAATTCGCAGTACAGTTGTTGGTGTTGTATCATCACCATATTTCACTGAAAATCATTGCATCGTGTGTCGATTCCTCCATCCGATAGCTGGTTGAATCCTAAAGAAATGTCATAGATAAGCCAATAGGCTGGCCGTCACCAAAAAACCATACTAGAAGAATGGTATGTGATATCGCTTCCTGTTGCTATCTACACTGATTACACATCAGTTTGACAAACCACCCGAAACACCGTCCCTATAAGTAACATCGTCACATCATTCATCTGTATAACGATTGGTATTAATAGACTTCATACCTCACTCAATTTCATACTGTCAACACAACAAATAAGGCAGATATAAAAAAGACCTAGGAGTGGGAAGGAAGAGGCTTTGGCCTTAATTCATGTACAGCCTGGTGTGAAAACCAACTTCAGGGCTGCCGACAGTGGGGTTCGAACCCATTATCTCCCGGATGCAAGCTCACAGCTGCGCGCCCCTAACCGCACGGCCAAGTCGCCCGGTGAGAGTTCGTTTTATCTGGTCTTCCTTTCACTTTATGTGAATTATAGGTCCTGCTTACGTAACAGGGCTTCCCTAGTCGACTGTTTAACTCTCCTCAAGCTAGCTTATTCCTATGACCGCTGTACCTGTCACATAATCGTGTTTCTTTCCGCTAGCCTTCAGCGTCTCCCACCCAAGTTTTTCCGTCATTCTTGTTACACTACTGCTAGGACTTAAGTCATTAAGCACGACCATTGCTGCCTTCCCTTGTTCCATTGATGAGCCCTGTTTGGTAAGGGTCTCATGCCGCTGCTCTGTTACACAGGGTTGACTTCACGAGGGAACGCTTCGGCCTGGGATTTACAGCTGAATATCTCATTAGAAACGCATTTCGTATTTATTAGAACACAATTATTGTAGCCTATAATGTGTTCGTCACGTCGCAGACCGTCCTTACATTACAGAGCCACCGAGCTCGATAGCGGCCGGTATCCAGTATTCGGGAGAACTGCCTAGGAATGGGAAGGAAGCGGCCGTGGCCTTAATTTAAGGTACAGCCCCAGCATTTGCCTGGTGTGAAAATTGGAAACCACAGAAAACCATCTTCAGGGCTGCCGACAGTGAGATTCGAACCCACTATCTCCTGGATGCGAGCTCACAGCTGCACGCCCCTAACCGCACGCCAACTCGCCCAGTGATGTTTAATTTACCTCCCATGAAGTGTGATTCTGATTTCATATTTGGCTTTGGTTTTCTTTATTGGTCCCCTATGTCATCATCATCATCATCTGTTTACCCTCCAGGTTCGGTTTTTCCCTCGGACTTAGCGAGGGATCCCACCTCTACCGCCTCAAGGGCAGTGTCCTGGAGCTTCAGACTCTTGGTCGGGGAATACAACTGGGGAGTATGACCAGTACCTCGCCCAGGCGGCCTCACCTGCTATGCTGAACAGGGGCCTTGTGGAGGGATGGGAAGATTGGAAGGGATAGGCAAGGAAGAGGGAAGGAAGCGGCCGTGGCCTTAAGTTAGGTACCATCCCGGCATTCGCCTGGAGGAGAAGTGGGAAACCACGGAAAACCACTTCCAGGATGGCTGAGGTGGGAATCGAACCCACCTCTACTCAGTTGACCTCCCGAGGCTGAGTGGACCCCGTTCCAGCCCTCGTACCACTTTTCAAATTTCGTGGCAGAGCCGGGAATCGAACCCGGGCCTCCGGGGGTGGCAGCTAATCACACTAACCACTACACCACAGAGGCGGACGGTCCCCTATGTGTGGACTAAAATTAAGAGGAGGTAAGCTGTAAGCCTATTCCACATCTTTACGATTAGTTGTGTCTATGCCATGTCCGCAGTATCTGATCACAGGTTTGATTATTGTTTAGATGATGGATTCTGGTTATATTTATCTGTAGATAAGTTGGTTCAGCCAGCACTGAAACTCACATTATCTAGATCTCCAATACGATTTTGACTTGTTCTTCCTTATTCGGATTAGTAAGAACGGGCGTAGGGTTCTACTAAATACTTTTTCTTGCTAGTTGCTTTACGTCGCACCGACACAGATAGGTCTTATGGCGACGATGGGACAGGAAGGGCATAGGAATGGGAAGGAAGCGGCTGTGGCCTTAATTAAGGTACAACCCCAGCATTTGCCTGGTGTGAAAATGGGAAACCACGGAAAACCACCTTCAGGGATGCCGACAGTGGGGTTGGAACACACTGTCTCCCGAATGCAAACTCACAGCTGCTCGCCTCAGCCACATTAGTGTTGGGGAGAAACATATGTATGCTTCGTACAAAATAAAGAGGAAAACAAACCGTAACAAAGTGGTATTCAGTTCTAATATTGTATTCCTCCCGAGATGTTGAAATTCTCCGCGGCATGGAGTGCATCAATTTGCGGATATAGTTCTCGCCTGATCGGGATCTTCCCAGACCCTGAGAACTTTATTCCGTAACTAGTCTGCATTCCTCGGTGGGTCATCTGTTTGAATATTGAGCGTCTTTGTTTTAGCATCGCCCATACTTCAGGTTTGTTGACTTCGGAGGCCAGTCTAAAGCCGTATCTTCGGGTGTCCACCGAAACCACGTCCGAACGACTTCAGCTTGGTGCTCCAGGCGGCTATTCTGCTGGAAAACACATCTTTGGGGGATAAGGTTCTGGGGCAAAGGAAAACAACATGCTCTCATAAATGCCAATATATTTATGAGCGGTCGACCAGTCTTGGATGCCCTCGAATTCAACAGCAGCAGTATAGCACACTAAATTGTCCCGACTTTTGACGCCGGCTCACAAAGCGTCATATCCGGTACTAGTTTCATGATACACATTGGCAGGGTCCTACCAGTTAGTTGAGGTGTACTGTGTGTCTCGTCCGTAAAGATGACGCTTCCCTAATGTAAATTCTGCCAAGTGATGATTGAGGCTTCGCGGTCCACAGCATGCTCCTTCCTAATTCCCCAATGTCTACGAAGATTACGCCCCCCAAACGGCTGACGTCCTATGATCAATGCTAGATTGTTGGTCTCCGGATAGCAAGTTTGTGGGTTCAAATCCGGCAGAGCTATACGGATTTTTCAGGCCGAAAATATTCCACGTCGTACGATGTCGGCTTATAAATGACCTCTGCTGACACCTTTGGTGTTGATCTGAAAGAATTAAGTAAAACCTCCACCATAAACCGCTCAAGAGAAATCTGGTTTACTTTGCCATCTGGTAGAACAAAACAGGACGTTGAAATTGACCCACAGGCTACCTATATGGTGTCTAATCAATAGACCTGCACGCGGTAGACAATTATCATTAGTATTATTGCAACTCTGATACAAATACACGTGAATATATAACGAGAAATGTTATTTCATGTCATTAACAGTAAAATCGAATGACTAAGTTCCATTTAAAAAATAAACATTAAGTACTGTCACGATATGGTGCGAACCATCGACCTATGTGTTCAAGAATGAGCACAACGGCACTGAGCTAATTAGACACTAGATGTGATGCTATTCATTTATTACTTGTGTCGTTGTCTCCTTAAACTAGACTTTACTTTCAATATTTTGATAAGATATGATCTAATTAGCATTCCTTGTGACAATAGACCTTCGTATTTTAAAGGTCGTTTTTTTTTTTTTTTTTTTGCTTGGGGCTTTACGTCGCACCGACACAGATAGGTCTTATGGCGACGATGGGATAGGAAAGGCTCAGGAGTTGGAAGGAAGCGGCCGTGGCCTTAATTAAGGTACAGCCCCAGCATTTGCCTGGTGTGAAAATGGGAAACCACGGAAAACCATTTTCAGGGCTGCCGATAGTGGGATTCGAACCTACTATCTCCCGGATGCAAGCTCACAGCCGCGCGCCTCTACGCGCACGGCCAACCCGCCCGGTAAAGGTCGGTTTAAGAATATCGTAACAATAGTGTACGGCCTCCGGTGAGGCCTGGTAAAAGTCTTTCTAAATTGACACCTATAGGCGGCCTGCCTGTCTGTGATGCTGGGGCCTTACCTATAATTAATTCTAATGTTGAAGACGGCACACACACACTCACACATACTCTCTGAGCGAGACAAATTAACCATTTAAGACTAAAATTCCCGACCAGCCCGGGAATAGGACCTGGGACTCCTTGAACCAAATGTCACTAACCATCTAGCTATGGAGCCGGGCTACGGATGTAATGATGAGCTCAGATAACGGTCGAGTTAGAGCTCATACCAGTCTGCGTGAACATACTGTATACATAGTGCTTTGCGTCCTTCGCACGTACAGTGTTTACTACCAGAGACTTCACCAATTCATGTGTTCCATTACTTATTTCTAGTACTGGTCAGTTCTGTACTGTACCGTGTAACAGTGTTCTTGTTCAAAGCAGTGTACCAGACAGTTTGTTTAATTAAAGCAATTGTTAACGAAGTTTAAGGTGTGTTTAGGTTCTTTGGTAGTAATTAGGACGACGGCAGCGGATTAACAACGCGTAAAGTACGTGATGTGCCCATGTGTACCAGCAATTATGGAGCGTCAGCACCTGTCTACCATTACCCTGCACAGCTGGGTCCTCATGTTCAATGGGACGTTCTTGCTCCTCCAGTCGTGTACATTCCAAGGTATTGCCTTGTGGCATCATTTATAATACACCCTGTATGCAGTACACTTTATGCTCATACAGTATTAGTTTATGTCACTCATTAATATGTATGAAACTTCCATATACAGGGTTATTCACCTAACATGTTACACAAAAATAACTTCTAAACGATTAAAGATATCGGCATTCTGTTTCCATATTCGTAAATGGTACCCATGGACTTGTAAAACAACGTGCCACTTAGTGTCGTGGGGTGATTAATAACCGAGATATTGATACTAACTCCATATTTTTAAATGGAACGGCACAATTTCATATAGCTGGACTAAGAGTTCACCTGCGTGCAAGTTCAAATATGTAAGTATTTTCAAAATCGGACAAGTACTTTTTGAGATATAAATAAGAACTGCATGCGCGCTTTTGCATGCCGCATCAAACGGCGTGAAGTCGGGCAAGGACATATTGAGGCGCAAGCAGTTTCCTGGGAGTGAGTTCAGCCACAGAATGGATTCCAGGCACGTATGCACCTCGTACACATATGATGGGTTTGTAAAGTGTGTATGACATGCGAAGCCATGACAGGACACGGAGGGTTGATGTGTTTGAAAGGAATAAAGTAAGTACTTTGCCTTGAAAGGAACATAACGAAAGCAGTAATTGTCACTGGTTTTAGTGTACAGTACATACTACTGTATCAGTTGAGAAGTAAGCATGACACAAAATACCGGAAGAGCTCTTTCCAGAAAAGCAAATGAATAATGTCCGAGGTAGACTTCATTGGAAATGATCCTAAGGGCGTAGGAAGGGGAACATAACAACGTCTCGTCAGTGTAATTGTTATGAGGCGGGCATTTTGGCATTTTGTATGCAGGGACCGTGTTGGCAATGAGTTCAGTACTTTATGTGGCAAAGCCATTCGTGGCCAATCGTTGATTGGCTGGAGGCTGAATTATCCACAACAATAAAGATACGAGGTGGGTGATGTTTGAATACGTGCGTCTCAGTAAAAAATGAAATGGCGTATGGCTTTTGGTGCCGGGAGTGTCCGAGGACAAGTTCGGCTCGCCAGGTGCAGGTCTTTGGATTTGATTTAACGCCCTAGGTGACCTGCGCGTGGTGATGAGGATGAAATGATGATGAAGACGATACATACACTCAAACCCCGTGCCAGCGAAATTAACCAATTATGCTTAAAATTCACGACCCTTTCGGGAATCGAACCCAGGACCCCTGTGACCAAAGGCCAGCACGCTAACCATTTAGTCATGGAGCCGGACTGCGTCTCAGTGATCCGCATACACATTGTGTCTATTTAATTATGTGCTCGAAATATTGACCATCAATGGCAATGCACATCTGCAGTCGTGTCGCGAGGGATAATGTCACAGACCGAAGAGTTTCCCTTGACATTGCAGCACATGTTGCGATGATATGTCGCTTGAGATCCTGTGGTGTTGCTGGAGCTTATGCGTAGACTATGTCCGTGCACGTACCCCTGAGGAAAAAGTCCAGCGGTGTCAAATCAGGGGACCGTGCTGGAACCACATATCCTGTCGTATGTTAAGGGGTACGTTTTACAGGAGAACAGGGCGGACAAGACCTTCCCCTCCTACGCCCTCTTATAGCAGCTACACTACCTTACCTTACTATTTCCATTTGTTTGCAGGGCGTGTGTCATTCACACTGCGATTGCATGACAAAATCTACATTTTCAAACACTAAGTCTACTCCAGAACAGTAATGTTCATACGGTCACACTTTTAGTAATGCATCTTATTGTTCGGGTTCCTCTCCAGACGTACGTGATTAAGACACTTGAAGGGGTACAGAGAATAGTTGTTGTTATTTCATTTCCGGAGCTTGGACATCGTGGTCGTGTAGCCCCATGTGCTTGTGTGTGTGTGTGTGTGTGTGTGTGTGTGTGTGTGTGTGTGTGTGTACTGTATGTGTGTTAGAATGTGTCTGATAACCTGTGTTATTGTGGTGTCTGTAGTAGTGTACTGTATTTGTAATTCAGGTGAGGAATTGGGACGGAGGCGGCCGTTGTAGTAAGTAAGGAACCATCCCGACATTTTCCTGGAGTGGCGGTGGGAAACCACAGAAACACTTCCAGGATAGGTAAGATGGGTACCGAATCCACCTCTTCTCCGTTTTGTCTCACGGAGCGGAGTGTACCCCGTTCCAGCCTTCCAACCAGAATTAAATGGCTTATCAGAGCCGGGAATTTAACCCAGACCACCACGGCGACAGCTACGAATGTTAGCCGCTACACTGATTAAAAAACTGGACAGACTGCTCAGCATTCGCTAGAGCGCACGTTCGAGTCCTGACTCACCCAACATCAAAGTGATTTGCATGGAGTCCCATGTTGAACACCAGGCAAATACCGGATAGGTACCTTTGGGATAGGCCACGACCGATGTCCTTTCCAAATCCTTCCCATTCCCATCCGTAGGGAAAGACGCTAAACTGAGCGCAGCCTATTACACACGGGTGTCAAAACGAAACAAAACGAAACAAAACAATTAATCTCCCTTTCCCGTTGTGTGTTTGCCAGTCATACAATAACTTTGCACACCCAGGGTATGTTACGGTATGAATCAATCAATCAATCAATCAGTCAATACTGATATGCATTTAGGGCATTCGCCCAGGTGGCAGATTCCCCATCTTGTTGTTTTCCTAGCCTCGGTACATCACATTATGTTTACAATACATGCCTGGTATCCGTTCTGAGGCTGAACTCACTCCCAGGAAACTGCTTGCGCGTCAGTATGCCCTTGCCCGACTTCACGCCGTCTGATGCGGCATGTGAAACAGCGCCTGCTGTTCTTATTTATATCTCAAAATGTACTTGTCCGATTTTAAAAATACTTACATATTGAACTTGTACGCAGTTGAACTTTTAGGCCAGCTGTATGAATTTGTGACGTTCGATTTAAAAATATGAAGTTAGTATCAATATCTCGGTTATTAATCACCCCATGAGACTAAGTAGCACGTTATTTTACAAGACCCTGATTACCATTTACGAATATGAAAACAGAATGCCGATATATTTAACGGTTTAGAAGTTATTTCCGTGTAACATGTTAGGTGAATAACCCTGTATAATAAAACTTGTATCAGTAGCCTGATACATCGCAAAGGACAAGGAGGCAAAGCTTCTGTCTTGATGCACCTATACATACCTATAAATACGGTGTGTATAGGTGCTTTACTGGGGAAACAGGTTCTAAGAAGGATATTTCAGAAATCATTAATGAACAAGGGGTGTGCGTGTGTGAGGATCTACAAAAGGCAGAAGTATTCAGTCAGCAGTATGTAAAGATTATTGGTTACAAGGATAATATACAGATAGGGAGGTGACTAATACTAAAGAAGTATTAAAATTTACCTATGACAACAAAGACATTTACAATAAGAAACAAAAGTTGAAAACTGAAAAAGCAGCTGAAAATGATAATATTTCTGGGGATATTCTGAAGACAATGGGTTGGGATAGAGTACCATATCTGAAGAACTTATTTGATTATTGTTTGCATGAAGGAGCTACACCAAATGAATGGCGAGTTGCTATAGTAGCCCCTGTGTATAAAGGACAGGGTGATATATATATAAAGCTGAAAATTACAGGCCAGTCAGTTTAACATGCATTGCATGTAAGCTTTGGAAAAATATTCTTTCTGATTATATTAGACATGATTGCGAAATTAATAACTGGTTCTAGAGAAGGCAGTTTGGTTTAGGAAAGGATACCACTGAATCTCAACTTGTAGGATTCCAGAAAGATATAGCAGATATCTCTCATTCAGGAGGTCAAATGGACTGTATCACGATTGACCTAATTAAGGCATTGATAGGGTAGATTATGGGAGACTACTGGCAAAAATGAGTGCAATTGGACTAGACAAAATAGTGACTGAACGGGTGGCTATATTTCTAGAAAACAGGTCTCAGATAATTAGAGTAGGTGAAGCGTTATCTGACTCTAATAATTAAGAGGGTAAATCCTGAAGGCAATATTATTGGACCTTTACTTTTCTTATATATAAATGATATGAGTAAAGAAGTGGAATCAGAGATAAGGCGTTCTGCGGATGATGTTATTCTGTATAGAGTAATAAATAAGTTACAAGATTGAGAGAAACTAAAAAATAACCTCGATAATATTTTGAAATGGACAGTAGGCAACGGTATGATGATAAACGGGGCTAAAAGTTATATTCCCAGTTTGACAAATCGGAAAAATCCTCTCAGTTTTAGTTACTGCGTTGACGGGGTGAAAGTTCCTTTTGGGGATTATAGCAAGTACCTAAGTGTTAATAGCCTATAAGGAAAGATCTTCATTGGGGTAAACACCAGTGGCGGCCCGTGGCCAAATTATCCGGCGGGGCACAACTTATAAAATAATATGGACAGTCATGTCGATATTTAAGGTATCGGTTGCAAAATATAACAATAATGCGCATGTGAATAAATACACTAACAACTGACTTGTAAATCAGCTTATTCCGTTTACAGTTGGTGCCAGTTAGATATTAACACCAAGGAAAAAGACAGTGAAAGGTGGGGTCAAAGGAAACGAACCCGTGACCTCTCCATTTCCGGTCAAGTGTTATTTCACTGAGCTAAATGGCAGGGGATAAGCTGATCCACATTTCGTTTATAACCTGTTCCCCTACAAGTCAAGTAATACTGAATATACTAACCTTCTCATTTTTAGATGAAGTCTTATTCTTCGATCCTTTGCTTGAGCAAATATTTCGATAACTCGCTGGTTGAAGTCGGGAATCGAACGTAGGCTACCATTTTACTTTCAATTGAAAGCATCGCCAGGGCCGTTAGTCTGTCTTGGCTCATCGTATTCCTCAAGAAGGTCTTTATGCGATTCAGAGTAGAGAAAAACTTTTTACTTTCCACTGTCGACATCGGGTTTGTAACAATGATGCTCAGTAACCTAACGCATTCATTGAAAGTGTCTTGCATATTGTTGCGCAGGAAAAGTTGCAAAAGCGCCGCAGCACCATCTGCCGCACGCACGTCTACCCTGGAATATAACACTTCAAGTTCGGTCCTGAGCCTGGCTTTGTTCACTTTCGGGTACTTGTTTACGGTTGACGCGGAATTTTTTCCGGAAAGAGAGTACAAAATTCTCCAAAACTTGATACCCGAATAAGGTTGGCAGCTGCTAAATGGCCTATTAGAAACACGGTAACCTCATTTAAGATAACTTATTTTAATAATGAAAACATCTGAAAGCAACTAAATCCCTGCATGAGCGATATGAACGCATTTTTAAATAAACAAGACTAAAATATTATTGGATTTGCTGTAGTTACAGAATTGGTGAATTGGCTACACTGATGTTTGTAAAGCGCGGATATTTCTCGTGATCTGTTATTTGCTCTATGCGCATGCGCTGCAGAAGGCCTCAAGGATCTGAGTGCCCAACCAGAAGTACTCCCCGTCGCCCGCTCACCCACACAAGCCCACAGTTGTCATGGACTTTCACCATCTTCAAATACTGTGTTCTAATGCGCAGGCGCGTCGTTTGGGCACAAGACGGTCTAGTGCCCAGAGCTGCACATTTCGCCTGCCACTCGCTTCGCAAGACTCCTGCAGTCATTATTGTCGCACTGACAGCAACAGCTTGTCTCTTTAAATACGAGTACAAAAGGTATCCTCTCTTCGTGCTTAAAGACATGGTTGTTTTAAATACCTAAAAAAATCCGTAATCCAGTTAAGAATATAACATTTTGTCGTGATAATATTTGTAGAAATAATTCTGTTGTTCGGCTGTAGCCCAACTAAATTATAAATTATTTCCTGAAATTCTGAGTGCAAAAACTTGACAGGGCACGTGCCCCTGTGCCCCTAAGGGCCCACCGCCACTGGTAAACACATAAATGGGATTGTAAATAAAGGGTACAGATCCCTGCACATGGTTATGAGGGTATTCAGGGGTTGTAGTAAGGATGTAAAGGAGATGACAAATAAGTCTCCGGTAATACCTCAGCTAGAGTATGGTTCCGGTGTATGGGACCCTCACCAGGATTACTCGATTCAATGAAAATGAAAACCTACAACCTGTTTTCCAGTCATTGACCAGGTAAGGGATGTAATGAATGAAGCAGGTATAGGCTGTTAGTACGATGGGGTCGCCACTCCCAATGTGATGTATTAATGAGTGATGAATGCTATGAAATGAGAATGGAAAGTGTTGCTGGAATGAAAGATGACAGAGCAAACCGGAGTAACCGGAGAAAAACCTGTCCCGCCTCCGTTTTGTCCAGCACAAATCTCACATGGAGTGACCGGGATTTGAACCACGGTATCCAGCGGTGAGAAGCCGACGCGCTGCCGTCTGAGCCACGGAGGCTTCACTTTAATCAATAACAGGAAAAATCCAAAGAAAAGCAGGTCGATTTGTTCTGGGTGATTTCCGACAAAAGAGTAGCGTTACAAAAATGTTGCAACGTTTGGGCTGGGAAAACTTGGGAGAAAGAAGAACAGCTGTTCGACTAAGTGTTATGTTCCGAGCTGTCAGCGGAGAGATGGCGTGGAATGGCATTAGCACGTGAATACGTTTGAGTGGTATCTTTAAAATTAGGAAGGATCACAATATGAAGATAAATTTGGAATTCAAGAAGAAAAATTGGGGTAAATATTCGTTTACAGGAAGAAGAGTTAAATGATTGGAATAAATGTTCAATAAATTTCCAATTTATTTGCAAATAAGAAAAGGCTAGGAAAATAACAGACAGGGAATCTGCCATCTGGGCGACTGTCCTAAATGCAGATCAGTAGTGATTGATTGATGGTGAATGAGAAATATACTTTGTCAATAATCAGATGGCGCTTGACATCACACATATAAAAGGATCTGGCAAAAAAGTCTACAACACGATTTCGTGGAACCGCATTTCTGAGGAAATTGTGTGGTGTCTGTTCAGTACATAGTATACCAGCGCTGTCCAACGCAACGCCCGCGTTTCCATTTTATTCTGCCCTTCGTAATTAGTTTGCAAACTTAGTTTTCGACAATCCGCGGTTTCTTCACCTCACTTACCGTGGATAATCGAAAGTCTACTATAGCCGACGTTCCTGTGTTTATTTTCAAGAAAGATGTGGTGGAGGTGTTGGAGGATCTATGCTCTGTAAAGAACTGCCGTGGGTACTCTCATCCCCAATTACGGCTTCAGTATGTCTATTTGTGTAATCATTGTTCTCCGTAGAGGAACTACTTGAAATAATTAATAACCATTTCTTGACTGAGGTTCAGAGCCTCCGTGGCTCAGACGGCAGCGCGTCGGCCTCTCACCGCTGGGTTCCGTGGTTCAAATGCCGGTCATTCCATGTGAGATTTGTGCTGGACACAGCGGAAGTGGGACAGTTTTTTCTCCGGGTACTCCGGTTTTCCCTGTCATCTTTTATTCCAGCCACACTCTCCACTATCATTTCATTTCATCTATCAGTCATTAATCATTGCCCCAGAGGAGTGCGACAGGCTTCGGCAGCTGGCACAATTCCTATCCTCGCCGGAAGTTAGAGGCTGCATTCATTTCAACCCTTACCCGGTCACTGACTGGAAAAAAGGTTGTAGGTTTTCATTTCTTGACTGAGGTTCAGTCTTGTAACCTGGTTATTAAAAATAAGTCTTGAAAACATTCAATAAGCGGGTCACGAGATTTGCTCTTGCTACAACGCCCAGTTCCGTGCTTATTTCAAGTACGTTAAGTTTAAATTTATTAACACCTCTCGTGTGTTACCATAACTGACATATTCACTAGTTGTATGAGTTCGGTAATTGCTGTACCTGTGTTGGGCATTTCGTTCATCACGATCTTCCAGACAACGAGATCGTCAAGCGAAAGAAGATTGTCAAACTACCGTTCTGTTAGAACATCTAAGTATCATCCTCAAGATTTCATTCTCAGTATATGTATCATCACTGCAAGAATTTCCAGGCTACTTTAATACAAACAAAAATTAATTCACTATAAAATTTATGAAACTTTGTTATAAATCAATAATAGTGGAACATCAGTTAATGCCACTTTGTAGCCAATGTATTTCTTCTATATTTGCTTTGCTTAGTCGAACTTTTTCTACATTGCGACGAAGAGGTATTTCTTCTTTATATGTAGTATAAATTGTACAGTAGATATCGGTTTAATTCTCAAAGGTAATTTTAATTAGTTAAGGCAGACAGATTCCCGAATCATGAAATATTACTTGAAGTGGTAAACTATAATTTGGTCTTAATTAATTTCATTTCTGTATTTATATTTGATTAGCTGATGTACCCGTGCTTCGCTATTGAATTCTACATTGTATACAGAATTCTATTCTAGGTAGTGTACACATTGTTATTAAATTGCATAGCTCTAACGTTACCCCAGAAATGCAACGGGGAAGTCTTAGTGGTTTTCCCAACTGAAATCAACACAGGTCATTGCAGTGACGTCAGTAGGAATTTCGATGAGCTTGAGATATTGTAGGCCTACACATTTAGTTTCCTTCTGACTCTGAAATACCACTCTTATGATAGTCGGTACGGTTAAATTGAATAAAACATAAATGATCAGAAATTTTATTCTCTATAACTTTTGTTATGTAGTACTTTTTGATACGTCCAGTAACATAGGTATTTAAAAAATAAATTTTAGACCGCTTCCCCTAAACCTCCACTTCATCCAGGGTGAATAAAATTATTTACAACCTAGACTGTAGTTTCATATTCCCTGACTCTACATACCGATCTTTTTATGAAATTTTGTTCACCCAGTTTCTCATGGCTCGGCGTTGATATGAACTTAGCAACAAAAATACAAATTCATGAATATCTCTGTTATCATAACCGGTACGGTAAAAATGTATAAGACGTAGATAATCGAAAATGTAATTTTATATTACTTTATTTATGTAGTATTTATCGATAGTACAACTAATAACATAAATATTTGAGAATTATATTTTGGGCCTTACTCTAAACTATCATTTCATTCACCGTAAGTAAAATTATATATATCCTAGATTCTAGCGACGCGTTCCCCGACTTTACATACCGATTCTGATTAAATTCTCTTCAGCCATCTTCTCATGATGCACCCACATACATACATAGAGACAGACAGTGATGACAGAAAATTAGGAAGTGTATGTGCTTGTTACTGTGGACACGTCCAATACTGAAATACCATTATTTTTAAATTCTGAGCTATGTACTCAAAAAACTCTAATTTTATATATATAGATAGGTAAATTTTCTTCGTGATGATCAATATTTACTTTCCACTTTTTCATGGTTACAGATTTTCACACAGCAGTGCTTCCACTTCATCAATAAACTTTATATTTTTCTTCCAGTCATCTTCCTTTGCTAACTTTCCCAAACATAGCTACAATAGCTACAACATTCCTCGCCTATCTGAGGGAATGTAATCCTAAGTAACGTAGGTATGCGCTTCTTTTGCTCAAGATTACGTGATCGAAGTTAGGCTAAATGGACTGGAATTTGAGGTTAACCGACCTGAGGAGCTCATATCACAGCGCTGGCTTTCTGACCTCAAGTTGAATTGTTCGATCTCACTTCACTGTGGGACAACATGTCTGGCAAATAATCCGGCTCTAAGGTTAAATGGTTAGCATGTTGGACTTTGGTCACAGGGTTCTCGGGTTCGATTCCCGGCAGGGTCGGGAATTTTAACCATCATTGGTTAATTCCGCTGCCACGGGGGCTGGGTGTACGTGTTGTCTTCATCATCATTTCATCCTCATCACGACGAGCAGGTCGCTTACGGTAGTCAAATCAAAATACCTGCACCCGGCGAGCCGAACATGTCCTTGGACACTCCCGGCACTAAAAGCCATACGCCATTTCATTTCTGGCAAATAGATGTCTCTGAATTTTGTTAACGTGGCTAATGGTCTGCAAAATAAACAACACTGTTATTTAGTAAATCACAATTGTGAGAGAACCGTGTTAACAGATATACTGACACTAATAAACTCCTTGCGGGACAAACTTACAGTACAAATATGTACCTAATTCCATCTGCAGTTCATAGAGCGTGGAGAACGTAGCTTAAAATATTACTATTATTATTATTACTGTTATTAATTAATAACGAGAATAAAATGATGATGCTTGTTGTTTAAAGGGGCCTAACATCGAAGGTCATCAGCCCACAAAGAATAAAAAGAAGAAGTCGCATTATACATCGTACTTTCCCATTTCTTGCATTTTTGGATTGGTAATTTTTATCAGTCGGTTCTATCGTAATTTCTCCTGAGTTTCCCATCTCCTCTCTCTTTATATATTTTAATCTACAGTACGGTACATTACTCTCTAACTTCAACTGATGTATCTATGCTATTCTCTCACTTCCCCCACCTCACCCACTGGACTGGAAAGTAAGTTCGATCGACTTCGACCGTGTATACAAGCATTCACCCGTTCCCTTGCATGCCCACCGTGCACCTGAGACGATGAAGTAGGTGACGCTTCTCTCTGGGTCATGAAACTAGCTTTGTTTGCATCGAAACGTGGCTGTATCTTGAATTATTTTCACAAATCAGTGGGTACACAGTGGTGAATGTGGCTTAGAATTATTCGAAAAGTAATTACTGACAACGAATACATTAAGGTAATTCCGGCAGAGTTGCTGCGCACTTTACCTCTTTTGTTATATCTCGGTAGATTTACTTTAACAATTGTTGCAAATCGATAGAGGATAATTTGAAAATCAGACATAAGCAAAGCAGTGGTAATTGAAAGTAAGTGGCTGAAAGGTGAGAACTGAAAAATTGGTGCATCAGCGACGTCTCTCCCTGGAACCCGGTATAGATGCCGACTTTGCTCGGGAGAGATGCCGCATGTAAAATAATTAATAACAAAATCAAATTTAAATTAATTACTTCAACTTTAATATAACTGAACTTTAGAACATACTACAAGATAATTATATCTATATAATTTAATCATTCTATGGTAAAAGAATCTAACTTATAACTTACATACAACATTAAATGAATCATATTTTAATTTCGATTTACTATGAATGTGCATTTGCAATGGATTCTACCCTGCGTTATATAAAGAAAACACGAAAATCAAATTATTTCCTTACAGAGTAATTTGTAAACATGCCTGAGACAGGATTCCTGAATCAAAAACCGATATTTATCCTCTTACAAGTTACAAATTTCTACAGATTGTCTCTTAGGACTTTGTTATGTAGCAATTTCACTGCTACAGTCTACACATCCGTCATTATATGTAGAACAAGATTCGTGCAGACACTGGTTGCAACTCAAACACTGAATCCAGTCACCCTTTTTAGAATATGAATTTGACTTCTGTGATTATTGAAGTGGCTATACCTGCTGGACCCAGTGAGCCTTTTTCCATATTTCCTGACTCCATTCTTCGTTTAGTGTTCGTGCCGGAATTCTATAGTATCATTCTGCCTCTCTGATTAGTATTTCCTTTGCTTTCAATCTTTTAACAGCTTCTCTTAAATTTCCCTCTCTCCATTGAGGTCTTTTAACAGTGCCCTTAGTTTTATACTAAGTGAGCGTGTCATAAATTTTTATTTCTGAAAATAATATAATTATATATAATAAAACAATGTTACCAATCAAGGAAATATAACTAAATTGTGTATTTTAACAACCGTCAGATGATAAAATATTCTAATAAAATACCGGAACCCTCTGAATAGTAATGAATGTTTCCAGATCGCTTTTAGAATCTGATAGTAATGAGGCCTCTCAGCCAAATTTTTGTTCGGCGACTCTCCCAACCATTAGATAGAGACGCCACACCCTCCTGTTGTCGTACCTCAGGGCTATCATGGCCCAAAATAAGCTTACTGTCAACTACAGTTATGCTCCTGGTTTCTACTGTACTAACAACGGCTGATTAAAGAATTTGAAACCAACTTAATCTATATATATAAAATAGCTTGTCCTGACTGACTGACTGACTGACTGACTGATTCATCATCGCCGAGCCGAAACTACTGGACATAAAGAAATTAAATTTTGGGGATATATTCATATTAAGATGTAGGTGCTCGCTAAGAGAGGATTTTTGGATATTCCGTCGCTAAGGGGGTGAAAAGGGGGGTGAAATTTTAAAATGAGTGTTCCTATATCTCAAAACTTTAAAACTTTACGAATGTGAAAATTGGTATTTAGAATCTTCTTTAAAAATAAGGAAATACGTATTTTTTTGTTTTTAGAAAATCTCAATAGGACGGGTGAAAAAGGGTGAAAAAGGGGTTGAATGCTTTTAATTAGGATACAGGTACTTATATCTCAGAAACTGAAGGTATTACAGACTTGAAAATTGGTACTTTTGATCTCTTTTAAAAATAAAGAAACACGTATTTTTTTGTTTTTGGAAAAATCAATTAATGGGAGGGTGAAAAGGGGGTGAATTTTTAAAATGAGTGAATCTATATCTCCAAACTTTTAAAGTTTGCAGATGTAAAAATTGGTATTTAGAATCTTCTTTAAAAATTAGGAAACACGTATTTTTTTGTTTTCGGAAAATCGCAATAAGAGGAGTGAAAAGGGGTGAAAAAAGGGTTGAATGCCTTTAATGTGGCTACTTATATCTCAGAAACTGAAGATATTACAGACCTGAAAATTGGTGTTTGGGATCTCCTTTAAAAATAAAGAAGCACGTATTTTTTTTGTTTCTAGAAAATCCAAATAAGGGGGGTAAAAAGGGGGCAATATTTTAAAATGAGTGTATCTATATCTCAAAACTTTTAAAGGTTATAGATGTGAACATTGGTATTTAGAATCTCCTTTAAAAATAAAGAAACAGGCATATTTTTTTTTCGGAAAATCCTAATAAGAAGGGTAGAAAAGGTTGAAAAACGGCTCGAATGCCTTTCATGAGTCTACTTAAATTTCAGAACCTGAAGATATTACAGACCTGAATTTTGGTATTTGGGATCTACTTTAAAAGTAAAGAAACACGTATTTTTTCGTTTTTGGAAAATCCAAATATTGGTGGGTGAAAAGGGGGGTGAACTTTTTAAAATCAGTGTGTCTACATCTTAAAACTTTAAAGTTTACAGATGTAAAAATTGGTAGTTAGAATCTCCTCTAAAAATAAAGGGACACGTATTTTTTTGTTTCCTGTAAATCCCAATAGGAGGGGTGTAAAAGGGTGAAAAATGGGTTGAATGCCTTTAATGAGGATACATATATCTCAGAAACGAAAGATATTACAGAACTGAAAATTTGTATATGAGATCTCCTTTAAAAATAAAGAAACACGTTTTTTTAGTTTTTGGAAAATCCAATTAATGGCGGTTAAACAGGAGTGACAAATTGGGGTGAATTTTTAGAAAGACTATATCTACAGAATATCTTGGAAACGTAAAATGTTACAGACGTAAAAAGTGGGTGTTTGGAATCTCCTGTAAATGTAAAGAAACATAGGTGATTTTTTTTCGGAAACTCAACTTACGGGGAATTCAAAAGGGGTGAAATTTTAAAATGTGAATTTTTACAGTATATCTAAAAAAACTTAACACGTTACAGAAGTGAAAAATGGTATTTTTATCTCTATTAAACATAAAGAAACGTGTATTTTTAGTTTTCGGAAATACCACTTGATTGGAGGGGGGGGGTTGTAAAAGTGACTGGTGTTGAATTCTTTTAATTAGGCTACTGATATCTCAAAAATGAAGATGTTACAGACGTGAAAATTGATATTTGCAATCTGCTTTAAAAGTAAAGAAACACGTATTCTCGGAAAATCCAATGAAGGGAGGGGGGGGGAGTGAAAGAATTGAAAAATTAATTGACTTAATTGTATGAGAATAAATACATCTAATAAAAACTAAAGTTGTTACAGACGTGAAAATTCGTATTTGGATCTCCTTTAAAAACAAAGAAAAACGCGTTTTGGGGGGGAAACCATCTTGGAGGGCGGGAGTGTAAAGGAGTTGAATTCCTTTCATGAGGACACATAAATCAAAAACTGAAGAAGTTAGAGTCGTGATTATTGATATTTAGATGATCTTTTACTATTAAAGAAACAAGTATTTTTTGCGGGAAAATTCACTTAGGGGGGGGGGGATAGTGTGA
Source organism: Anabrus simplex (assembly GCF_040414725.1). Taxonomy (NCBI): domain Eukaryota; kingdom Metazoa; phylum Arthropoda; class Insecta; order Orthoptera; family Tettigoniidae; genus Anabrus; species Anabrus simplex. The sequence continues at coordinate 348,319,678 of NC_090266.1, read as the reverse complement.
ACTGAAGTGAAAAAAGTAAATTATTTTTATGGGGATACTTATATCTCAAAACTGAAGGTAATAGACGTGAACATTGGTGTTTGGAATCTCCCTTAAACATAAAGAAACAAGCCTTCTTTTAATTTTTGGGGGGGAGGGAGGGGCAGGGGGGCGGTAAATAAACTTAACGGCGGTGCGGTGTAGAAGGAGGTGAGACCAATTGATATTACTGTTCTTAATGTGCTTATAAGGATCCTGTGTTGCTCTGGCGGCAGAGCGCCGGCCTCTCACAGCTGGGTTCCGTGGTTCAAATCCCGGTCACTCCATGTGACATTCCTGCTGGACAAAACGGAGGCGGGACAGGTTTTTCTCCGGATACTCCGGTTTCCCTGTCATCAGCCACTCCAGCAACACATAATAATAGTAATAATAATAATAATAATAATAATAATAATAATAATAATAATGTTCCGGACCTTCGTCAAATGTGCGGACCGCGCTGGAAACGGCTCCTGGACGGGTAATGACTAAGAATGCAGTCCGGCCGCGGGTTCAGTGCCGCCAAGGCGCCCAATATGACACCACGCCGGATCTCCTGAAGGATTTTATCCATATTAAAAATGATTATAGGAAAAGATGGCAAAGATTTACGGACCCAACTGACCGGGAGGAATACCTGAGCCTAGCCCGGGAAGTACGAAATCGATTGCTGGAAAGGAAGATTGATAAATGGGAGGAAACGTGCCGTAATCTAATAGAAAACGAGTCAGATCTGGAATTTTGGTGGATTCTCGCAGAAAACGAGTCAGATCGCGAATTTCGGCGGATTATGTATCTGAAACAATAAGCATTCAATTATAAATTTCAGTATAATACCGTAGCGAAGCACGGGTATCTTGCTAGTCTATATATATATAAAATAACTTGTCCTGACTGACTGACTGATTCATCATCGCCGAGCCAAAACTGCTGGACATAAAGAAATGAAATTTTGGGCATAGATTCATATTAAAATGTAGGTGCTCGCTAAGAGAGGATTTTTGGATATTCCTTTGCTAAAGGGGTGAAAAGGGGGTTGAAATTTTAAAATGAGTGTATCTATATCTCAAAACTATGAAAGTTTACAGATGTAAAAATTAGTATTTAGAATCTCCGTTAAAAATAAGGAAACACGTATTTTTTTGTTTTCCGAAATTCCCAATAGGAGGGGTGAAAAACGGTGAAAAGGGGGTTGAATGCCTTTAATCAGAATACCGGTAGTTATATCTCAGAAACTGAAGATATTAAAGACCTGAAAATTGGTACTTTTGATCCCTTTTAAAAATAAAGAAACACGTATTTTTTTGTTTTTGGAAAATCGAATTAATGGGAGGGTGAAAGGGGGGTGAATTTTTAAAAACAGTGCATCTATATCTCAAAACGTTTAAAGTTTACAGATGTAAAAGTAGGTATTTAGAATCTTCATTAAAAATAAAGAAACACGTATTTTTTGGTTTTCGGAAAATCCCAATAGGACGGGTGAAAAGGGGTGAAAAATGGATTGAATGCCTTTAATGAGGATACTTATATCTCAGAAACTAAAGATATTACAGACCTGAAAATTGGTACTTTTGATCTCTTTTAAAAATAAAGAAAAACGTATGTTTTTGTTTCCGGAAAATCCAATTAATGGGGGGGGGGGTGAAAAGAGGGTGAATTTTTAAAATGTGTATATCTATATCTCAAAACTTTTAAAGTTTATACGTGTAAAAATTGGTATTTAGAATCTCCTTAAAAATAAAGAAACTCATATTATTTTGTTTTCGGAAAATCTCAATAGGAGGGGTGAAAAGGGGTTGAATACCTTTAATGAGGATACTTATATCTCAGAAACTGAAGATATTTCAGACCTGAAAATAGGTATTTGGGATCTCTTTAAAAATAAAGAATTTTTTTTTTTGCTTTTGGAAAATCCACATTGTGGGGGTGAAAAGGGGGTGGAATTTTAATATGACTGTATGTACATCTCAAAACTTTAAAAGTTTGCACATGTCAAAATTGATATTTAGAATCACCTTTAAAAATAAAGGAACACACATTTTTCTGTTTTCTGTAAATCCCAATAGGAGGGGTGTAAAAGGGTGAATAATGGGTTGAATGCCTTTAATGAGGATACTTATATCTCAGAAACTGAATATATTACAGACCTGAAAATAGGTATTTGGGACCTCTTTTAAAAATAAAGAAACAATTATTTTGCTTTTGGAAAATCCAATTAATGTGGGGGGTGAAAAGGGGGTGAATTTTTAAAGTGAGTGTATCTATATCTCAAAACTTTTAAAGTTTATAGATGTAAAAATTGGTATTTAGAATCTCCTTAAAAAATAAAGAAACACGTATTTTTTTCGGAAAATCCCAATGGGAAGGGTGGAAAAGGGGGAAAAAAGGATTGAATGCCTTTAATGAGGCTACTTATATTTCAGAACCTGAAGATATTACAGACCTGAAAATTGGTATTTGGGATATACTTTTAAAATAAAGAAGCGGTAATTTTTTCGTTTTTGGAAAATCCAAATAATGGGGGTTGAAAAGGGGGGTGAATTTTTAAAATGAGTGTGTCTACATCTTAAAACTTTAAAAGTTTAAACATGTAAAAATTGGTATTTAGAATCTCCTTTAAAAATAAAGGAACACGTATTTTTTGTTTTCCGTAAAACCCAATAGGATGGGTGTAAAAGGGTTGAATCCCTTTATGAGGATACATATATCTCAGAAACCGAAGATATTACAGAACTGAAAATTTGTATATGGGATATCCTTTAAAAGTAAAGAAACACGTATTTTTTGTTTTTGGAAAATCCAATTAATGGCGGTTAAACTGGAGTGACAAATTGGGGTGAATTTTTTGAAAGACTATATCTACAGAATATCTGAGAAAGGTAAAATGTTACAGACGTAAAAAGTGGGTATTTGTAATTTCCTGTAAATGTAAAGAAACATAGGTGATTTGTTTTTGGAAACTCCCTTTAAGGGGAAATAAAAAGGGGTGAAATTTTAAAATGAGAATTTCTACAGTATATATAAAAAAAACTTAACATGTTACAGAAGTGAAAATGGTATTTTTATGTCTATTAAAAACAAAGAAACGTGTATTTTTAGTTTTCGGAAAAACCACTTGGGTGGAAGGGGGTGTGTGTAAAAGTAACTGAAAATGGTGTCGATTTCTTTTAATTAGGCTACTGATATCTCTAAAATGAAGATGTTACAGACGTGAAATTTGATATTTGGAATCTGCTTTAAAGGTAAAGAAACACGTACTTTCGGAAAATCCAATGAGGGGGGGGGGGGTGAAAGAATTGAAAAATTAATTGATTTAATTGTATGAGAATACATACATCTAATAAAACTAAAGTTGTTACAGTCGTGAAAATTGGTATTTGCCTCTCCTTTAAAAACAAAGACAAACGCGTTTTGAAGGGGAAACCATCTTGGGCGGCGGGAGTGAAAAGGAGTTGAATTCCCTTCATGAGGACACACAAATCAAAAACTGAAGAATTTACGAGTCGTGATAATTGGTATTTAGAAGATCATTTATTATTAAAGAAACAAGTATTTTTTGCCGGAAAATTCACTTAGAGGTGGGGGTGGGGGTTGAAAGGTAGTGAAACAAGGTGAATTATATTTACGGGGATACTTATATCTCAAAACTGAAGGTAATAGACGTGAACATTGGTGTTTGGAATCTCCTTTAAACATAAAGAAACACGCCTTCTTTTAATTTTTCTTTGGGGGGGGTGGGTAAATAAACTTAACGGCGGTGGTGTGTAAAAGGAGGTGAGACCAATTGATTTTACTGTTCATAATGTACTTATAAGGAGCCTCCGTTGCTCACTCGGCAGCGCGACGGCCTCTCACAGCTGTGTTCCGTGCTTCAAATCCCGATCACTCCATGTGATATTCGTGCTGTACAAATCGGAGGCGGGACAGGTTTTTCTCCGGATACTGCGGTTTTCCCTGTCATCATTCATTCCAGCAACACTGTCCAATATTTCATTTCATTTGTCATTCATCGCTTATTGCCCCAGAGGAGTGCTTCGGCAGCCGGCACAATTCCTATTGTCGCCGCTAGATGGGGCTTTATTCATTCCATTCCTGACCCTGTCGAATAACTGGAAACAGGCTGTAGATTTTCGATGTACTTATTCTGATCATAAACCGATCATTTTTAATCTTTCCTGGGTTCGATTTCAACAGCCATCTTTTCCTTCGGAGAACATTCTTAGATTACAGTAGACTCTCCTGGCATATAAATATAAATTTCGGAGGATTATATATAAAACGTTAAGCATTTAATTATAAATTTTACTATAATACCGTAGCGAAGCACGGGTATCTTGCTAGTATATATATAAAGTAGCTTGTCTTGACTGACTGACTGATTCATCATCGCCGAGCCAAAACCACTGGACATAAAGAAATGAAATTTTGGGGATATATTCATATTAAGATGTAGGTGCTCGCTAAGAGAGGATTTTTGGATATTCCGTCCCTAAGGGGGTGAAAAGGGGGGTGAAATTTTAAAATGAGTGTGTCTATATCTCAAAACTTTAAAAGTTTACAGATGTGAAAATTGGTATTTAGAAACTTCTTTAAAAATAAGGAAACACGTATTTTTTTGTTTTCAGAAAATCCCAAACGGAGGGGTGAAAAACGGGGAAAATGGGGGAAAATGGGGGAAAATGGGCTGAATACCCTTAATCAGGATACCGGTACTTATATATCAGAAACTGAAGATATTACAGACCTCAAAATTGGTACTTTTGATCTCTTTTAAAAATAAAGAAACACGTATTTTTTGTTTTTTGGAAAATCCAATTAATGGGAGGGTGAAAAGGGGGTGAATATTTAAAATGAGTGTATCTATATCTCAAAACTTTTAAAGTTTATAGATGTAAAAATTGGTATTTAGAATCTCCTTTAAAAATAAAGAAACACGTATTCTTTTGTTTTCGGAAAATCGCAATAGGAGGAGTGAAAAGGGGTGAAAATGGGTTGAATGCCTTTAATGAGTCTACTTATATCTCAGAAACTGAAGATATTACAGACCTGAAAATTGGTGTTTGGGATCTCCTTTAAAAATAAAGGAGCACTTATTTTTTTTTTGTTCCTGGAAAACCCAATTAAGGGGGGGCTGAAAAGGGGGGGTAATATTTTAAAATGAGTGTATCTATATCTCAAAACTTTTAAAGGTTATAGATGTAGAAATTGGTATTTAGAATCTCCTTTAAGAATAAAGAAACACGTATTTTTTTGTTTTCGGAAAATCGCAATAGGAGGAGTGAAAGGGGGTGAAAAATGGGTTGAATGCCTTTAATGAGGCTACTTATATTTCAGAACCTGAAGATATTACAGACCTAAAAATTGGTGTTTGGGATCTCCTTTAAAAATAAAGAAACACGTATTTTTTTGTTTGTGGAAAATCCAATTAATGGGGGGGGCGGGTGAAAAGGGGGTGTTTTTTTTAAAATGAGTGTATCTATATCTAAAAACTTTTAAAGTTTATAGATGTAAAAATTGGTATTTAGAATCTCCTTTAAAAATAAAGAAACACGCATTCTTTTGTTTTCGGAAAATCCCAATAGGAAGGGTGTAAAAGGGTGAAAAATGGGTTGAATGCCTTTAATGAGGCTACTTATATTTCAGAACCTGAAGATATTACAGACCTGAAAATTGGTATTTTGGATCTACTTTAAAAGTAAAGAAACACGTATATTTTTTCGTTTTTGGAAAATCCAAATATTGGGGGGTGAAATGGGGGGGTGAATCTTTTAAAATGAGTGCGTCTACATCTTAAAACCTTAAAATTTACAGATGTAAAAATTGGTAGTTAGAATCTCCTCTAAAAATAAAGGAACACGTATTTTTTTGTTTCCTGTAAATCCTAATAGGAGGGGTGTAAAAGGGGTGAAAAATGGGTTGAATGCCTTTAATGGGGATACATATATATCAGAAACGAAAGATATTGCAGAACTGAAGATTTGTATATGGGATCTCCTTTAAAAATAGAGAAACACGTAATTCTTAGTTTTTGGGAATCCAATTAATGGCGGTTAAACAGGAGTGACAAATTGGGGTGAATTTTTTTGAAAGACTATATCTACAGAATATCTTGGAAACGTAAAATGTTACAGACGTAAAAAGTGGGTGTTTGGAATCTCCTGTAAATGTAAATAAACATAGGTGATTTGTTTTTGGAAACTCCACTTAAGGGGAACTCAAAAGGGGTGAAATTATAAAATGAGAATTTTTACAGTATATCTAAAAAAAACTTAACATGTTACAGAAGTGAAGGTATTTTTTTATCTCTATTAAACATAAAGAAACGTGTGTTTTTAGTTTTCGGAAATACCTCTTGGGTGGAGGGGGGTGGTAAAAGTGACTGAAAATGGTGTTGAATTCTTTTAATTAGGCTACTGATATCACAAAAATGAAGACGTTACAGACGTGAAATTTGATATTTGCAATCTGCTTTAAAAGTAAAGAAACACGTATTCTGGGAAAATCCAATGAAGTAGGGGGGGGGGGGGGAAGAATTGAAAAATTAATTGGCTTAATTGTATGAGAATACATACATCTAATAAAAACTAAAGTTGTTACAGACGTGAAAATTCGTATTTGGATCTCCTTTAAAAACAAAGAAAAGCGCGTTTTGGTGGGGAAACCATCTTGGAGGGCGGGAGTGTAAAGGAGTTGAATTCCTTTCATGAGGACACATAAATCAAAAACTGAAGAAGTTAGAGTCGTGATAATTGGTATTTATGATGATCATTTACTATTAAAGAAACAAGTATTTTTTGCGGGAAAATTCACTTAGTGGGGGGGGGGAGTATTGTGATATGAAGTGCAGAAAGTAAATTAATTTTATTGGGATACTTATATCTCAAAACTGAAGGTAATAGACGTGAACATTGGTGTTTGGAATCTCCCTTAAACATAAAGAAACAAGCATTCTTTTAATTTGGGGGGGGAGGGGTAAATAAACTTAACGGCGGTGGGGTGTAGAACTAGGTGAGACCAATTGATTTCAGCTGTTATTAATGTACTTATAAGGATCCTCCGTTGCTCAGGCGACAGCGCGCCAGCCTCTCACAGCTGGGTGCCGTCGTTCAAATCCCGGTCACTCCATGTGACATTCGTGCTGGACAAAACGATGGCGGGACAGGTTTTTCTCCGGATACTCCTGTTTTCCCTGTCATCAGCCATTCCAGCAACACATAGTAATAATAATAATAATAATAATAATAATAATAATAATAATATTCCGGACCGTCGTCAAATGTGCGGACCGCGCTGGAAACGGCTCCTGGACGGGTAATGTCTAAGAATGCAGTCCGGCCGCGGGTTCAGTGCCGCCAAGGCACCCAATATGACACCACGCCGGATCTCCTGAAGGATTATATCCATATTAAACATGATTATAGGAAAAGATGGCAAAGATTTACGGACCCATCTGACCGGGAGGAATACCTGAGCCTAGCCCGGGAAGTACGAAATCGATTGCTGGAAAGGAAGATTGAAAAATGGGAGGAAACGTGCCGTAAAATAATAGAAAAAAAGTCAGATCGGGAATTTTGGTGGATTCTCGCAGAAAACGAGTCAGATCGCGAATTTCGTCGGATTATATATCTAAAACAATAAGCATTCAATTGTAAATTTCAGTATGATACCGTAGCGAAGCACGGGTATCTTGCTAGTATACAATATATGAACACAAGGAAAAATGTTGTCAGTAAACTTACGCTCGCCTCAAGATGAAAATGAAAATGAAAACCTACAACCTGTTTTCCAGTCATTGACCGGGTCAGGGATGTAATGAATGAAGCAGGCTGTTATTACAATGCGGTCGCCACTCCCAAAGTGATTTATTAATGAGTGATAAATGCTATGAAATGATAATGGAGAGTGTTGCTGGAATGATAGATGACAGGGAAAACCGAAGTACCTAGAGGAAAACCTGCCCCGCCTCCGCTATTTGCAGCACAAATCTCACATGGAGAGACCGGGATTTGAACCACGGTATCCAGCGGTGAGAGGCCGACGCGCTGCCATCCGAGCTACGGAGGCTCTTCACCTCAAGATGTCGGCTATAATTGGCTTAATATACGAGCAAATTTCATCACACCCGCAGACAGCAGTTCTTCCTTAGATACTGAAAAACCATACACTGCCATCTAGCTGTATCGATGGGAACCTTTGGCTACAGTGTATGCGGCATCTGTACCGGATTTACCTTATACTTTTAAAAGGATTATAAACTCAGGTTCCTGATTTGCAGGTAATATTCCTGCGAGGAAGATGAGTAATTTACATGAAATCATTATTGCTCAGTAACGAACAGAGTAGTAGAACTCGAAATGAATGTCCTTAAATCTTCTTAATCTTCTTCTTTACCGGGCAAGTTGGCCGTGCGGTTAGGAGCGCGCAGCTGTGAGCTCTTATCCGGGAGATAGTGGGTTTGAACTCCACTGTCAGCAGCCCTGAATATGGTTTTCCGTGTTTTCCCATTTTCACACCAGGAAAATGCTGGGGCTGTACCTTAATTAAGGCCACGGCCGCTTCCTACCCATTTTATGCCTTCCCTGTCCCATCGTCGCCATAAGACATATCTGTGTCGGTGCGACGTAAAACAGATAGCAAAAAAATCTTCTTCGAGTGCCATATTCGGTTCTCCAGGTGTTGGCGATCACCCTTCATTTAGCTAATTGTTGTTCAGTGATGTTGATGCAAGTCCAGTCTTGGTTGTTTTGGAGTCATGGCATCAGTGGTCTATCAGATCCTCGCTTGCCTTCTACCTTTCCTTGTAATATGAGGTGTACAAGCTCGTACATGGCCTAAATAAGCTGCCTTCCTGGCTTTGATGATGACTGCCAGCTCTCGCTCATCTCTAGCTCTCCTCAACACTTCATTATTGGTTTGAAATCTGTCCAGGCTATTCTGAGCATTATACTATGTAAACTGCATTTCAAAGGACTCTAATCTGCTCATGAGGAAGCTTTGACAGTCCCAGTCTCTACTCTATAAAGCAGGGCCTCTCAGGGTGCATGCGCGTGGTGCATGCACTGTGCACGGTGCAAAAGACGACTTGGCTTGGTTGACCAGAGTGCAGACCCTCCCACTCCTCGATTTGGAGCAATAGCGCTAACTCTCTCTTTCCTCACGCCTGTCTCGCTCGCTCCCCCTGTCTCCCTCGCCCCCACTTGCGCCGTAGCGCTCCAAATCCGGGCTGAGTTGAGCCGAGTATAGCCGAGTAGAGCCGAGCATAGCCGAGTAGCCCAGAGACGAAGCGTTGATCCGAGCCATACCGAGCGGCACCGAGCGGCACCGATGCACAGTGCACGGAGCTCTTGCGCCTCGCTCTGCACGCGTGAGATTTTGGGCGTTTGAGAGGCCCTGCTATAAAGTAATGTTGACCGGATCTAACATGTCAACAGCTTTTGCCTGAGTTTCAGGTTTATATTATCAATCACAAAAAATGACCTCATCTTTTTGAAAGATGACCTGGAAATCTCAGTACTGCATCTGATCTCTTTTTCAGGGTCCACATTGTATGTTATGGTGCTCCCAAGATATGTGAAATGACTTACTCGTTCAATGTTTTGATTATACCGTTATAGTTGCTTCTGCTAAATAACATGAACTTGATTTTTATGGTATTGATGTTTAGATTATATCTTAATCCACTGAGATGAATTCTACTGAGCATTCCTTGAAGACCTTCAATGGTGTCGCATAATATTAGTGTGTCATCTGCATATCTAATACTATTTCTGACGACTCCATTTACGTTCACACCTAGCTCAGTATCATGCAAAGTTTCTTTGAAGATTCACTGCTGTTTGTAGAAAGTGAAACACCAAGACCGAGATCTGTAATCACAATGCAATTTATTCCACATATTAGGGACATGACAAGACAAATAATTACAATTACAGAACTGTGCATGCACGGTGACCGTGGTAATTCAGTACGGTGTAGCACCACCACGCGCTGCAATCAGAGCCGCTAGACGTAGTGGCATAGAATCAAAGAGCGCCTGAATATGCTGCTGGGGAATTGTCTGCCACGCGGTTTGTAGGCGCGTCCATAAATCATCAACAAGGGCTGCAGGAGGACCTGAACGAACAAGGTGCCGACCGACCATATCCCAGACATGTTCAATGGGTGACATATCCAGCGAACGGGCAGGCCAGGGAAGCAGTGGTATTCGTCGTTCTTCGAAAAAGGCTTGAACATTCCTCGCCACATGCGGCCGGGCATTATCCCGATGGAATATGGCGTCTGGAGCGGCCTGAAGTAGGGGCAGTGCCTCGGGCTGTAAAACCTCCCTGATGTAGCGGTATCTGTTCAGATTGCCCTCAAGACGTAGGAGGTGAGATCGCATGTTATATGCAATTGCGCTCCAAACCATCAGACTTGATGTTTGTCCGCTATGTCGCTCAACAATACAGTCTGCTCGATGGCGTTCACCACGGCGGCGTCTAACGCGTATGCAGCCATCACTGTAGGACAAGTTGAAGCGGGATTCGTCCGAAAACACTACATTTTGCCACTCAGTACGCCAGTGTCGGTGTTCACGTGCCCATTGTAGTCTACGGCGTTGGTGGTTGCTGGTCAGTGGAAGCCGGCGCAACGGCATGCGTGCCACCAGTCCGGCCCTCAGAAGACGGCGTCGAACCGTCGATGCAGACATCCCCACACCCGTTGCAGTGCTCCAACGTCGAGCCAACACCATGGACGAAGCTGTTCTGTGCGTTAAGGCCAAGCGAACTGTGTACGGCACTCTTCTCTCCACTGGTTCTATATACGCCTCACTGTTCAAGCAGCGTACCCTGTACGAGCCGCTATGTCACAGAACGACAGAAACATCTCCCGGAGCCCTGTCATTCTGCCCCGTTCGAACGCACTCGTATGCTGATATCCCCTCCTGTGATGTCGGCGAGGCATAGTGGCACTTAGGTACACGTTTCCACTTCGTGTGACGGCTTCGCATTGACTCAGCGTTGCGTAACACTGCCCTGGCCGGTCACACATAGAAGGGCATTGCTGGGCCTACGTGTACGCCATCTCTCTGCAATTGAAAACACTTAACATGGTTCCACTGTGCGTTAAGGCCAAGCGAACTGTGTACGGCACTCTTCTCTCCACTGGTTCTATATACGCCTCACTGTTCAAGCAGCGTACCCTGTACGAGCCGCTATGTCACAGAACGACAGATTTTGGGGTGTTTCACTGCTTCTGAGTGTTTCACTTTCTACAAACATTAGTGTATGATCGACGTAGAGGTTGAATAGAAGAAGTAAACGTATGCAAACTTGGCGTACTCCTCTTTTGATACTTATCTCTGAATTTCTTGAATCCAGTCTTGACTGTGACTCGCTGGTTCCAGTAAGCATTTTTTATGATGGGGATGTATTTTATGTCTAACCGTTTCTGCTTGAGAATCTCGATCAATTTTTCATGTTAGACTCTGTCGAATGCATTCTTATAATCAATGAAACGTGCAAATGCATCTTTGCGTTTTTCTCGGCATCTTTGAAGGAGAACTTTGACACTGAACAATGACTCTCGAGTACCAAGGCCATTTCTGAAACCCATTTGGTTGTCATCCATATCCATTTCGCACGTTGATGTTATTCGTTCATGTATAATACGCAGAAATGTATTCGACATATGGCTCATTACACTTACAAGACTGTAATCATTACATTTCCTGGGGTGTGAATACTTTGGTGTGGAAATTAATGTTGATTGTAGCCAGTCACATGGGATTTCTCCTGTACTGAATAGTGTGTTTAAAGTGCTTGGTAATCTTATCAATATTGTCTTCTATTATCAGTTTTTAAACTTCAGCTGGGATTTGATCAGGCCCTTGTGCTTTGTTATTAGGAGCTACAGCTAGAACATGCAAAAGTTCGTCGTTTATTATTGGTGGGAATCGGCCTACTGCTATTCTAAATGCTACCTTCTGTAAATCTAGTCTAAGTTACAGTATATCGTCACTGTTCGGGCCAAAATTCATATCTTACAATGTTCTCCCTATCCATTATTTATTGGGTGAAAGACGGGTTAAGAATTGTCCCGAGTAGATTTTTCATAGGATATTGCCCTTTCGGTGATAATGCTCAGATGTGCTTTACCTCCCGAGCCATTAGTCGTTTTGAAACAGCATAATCGTAATAGAGTAATAAATCAGTACATACAGGAGATAAGAGATGAACAGAATTGTTTTCACACAGTGCGGGTGATAATAAAACACGAATTCTGAATTTTGCTTCGTCAAGTATTACATATGACATGATATTTGCATTTCCCGTACCATATATCATGTTATCCGAAAATTATTTCCTATAAAATCGTCATTCCTTCCTCATTGGAATTTATAGATCGTTTAGAACGAAATTCCAGACCAAAATGGAGTAAACTATCTCTGACAAAGCAATTTTCTTCTTCGTCTTCCTCTTCTTTTTCTTCTTCTATTCCTGGTCGTATGAGTCCACAGTGTGCGCACACCCGAATATCATTCAGGGTCGGATCTTCTATTCCGAAGACAGTATTACCTCTACTTCTATATCTGGGCCATTAAAACGACCTTCTTCCCCAACGCGGATTCATTCTGTTGGAGAATTCTGGGCAGCTCCTAGATTCAGCAATAGCAAGAGCTTTCTGTACAGAATGACCTACATGACGCCGTTTGACGTGCCGTACTAGTGGAGTTGTCCTTGCTCCAGTTTATCACTGGTAGGATCCACGCACGTACTCATTATACAACCGGCCGGTTAAACACGTACAGACCAACGAAGCATTCGCATCTTTGAGATGTTCATGGGTTGATCATGCTTGTTCCGTCTTGCTAAAGATTCGGGAGCCATACATGAGCGCTTGTCTGATGGCCATCTTGCAAACTTTCCCTCTAAGCTTAATGGACACCTTTCAGCAAGTGCTTGTTTAACTAACCAACATTGGTGCAGTGGTTAACATCGACGTCGATCATGGCGTCAATATTATTGACAGAGCAGAGATACTTGCACCTGTCAGTTATCGTCAGTGATCCACCACTAAGAAGGCAGTGTTTTGCTGACCAAACAGCCTTGACTCTGTGAAACTGCAGAACATGTATTCTGTCTTCTGTTCCTGACTCCGTTTCTCTCCAGCGATACTCCCCATCGTCCTAGGACTACCTTGACCTCTTCACGCATTCACTGACCAGAATGATATCATACGCGCATGATAGTCCTGGCATCGATTGCTCTGTCTAATTACTATCTGCGCCTGACGATAAGTCGCGGCAGCTTGTACGTATAGCACGAGTAATAGATTCTATCCTCTTAGCTACAAATATTAGTCGTGACGGAAAATGATAGCTCTTACATATTCCTTATTAAACTGTTCATTATGCAGTAGTTAATCATTATTAGAGTAAATGTGAAACTAAACACAATTGCACTACCACTCTGAAACTTCGCGACACCACCTCAGTTGGCAAGACTCAGAGCGGACGAAACCGATGTTTATTGTCAGGCCTTGAGACTTGAAATAGGCGCATGCGCGGCAGGCAATTTTACCCCTCGCACCGCTCACTCCGCACCTACGCGACTTCTCGTCAGGCGACTATAGTAATGACAATGATGGGCAAACTTGGACTCTGCAGTGATCCCTGATCCACACCAGCTTAACCAGGTAAACGTTCAGAGAGTTCTGAATGTACATTCACTTTGGAATGGGGACGAATATACATGTCCTGAATCAGCGTTACATACGCCTTATGAACCTTTTGGCGTCGGAACGCTGCCCAGATAATCTCTCTGAGAAAGTGGTTAGAGGCTTTCCCCAGATTGATTACAACAATGTGAATGCAATCTATAGTGATTCTCTAAAAAAATCCAGGGAGTTTGTTTTGCAATGCTGGTCGGCATACCACATGTGAAACCGCACTGGTTCTGATGGATATTGATGATATTCCTCATGCTATTTACAATGACACGTTCCCAAATTTTGAGGGTGAATGAAGTGAGTTTGATGCCCCTATATTTTACACAATCTCTGACGTCACCCTTCTACTTGAAATGTCGTATGGCTTTTAGTGCCGGGATATCCCAGGACGGGTTCGGCTCGCCAGGTGCAGGTCTTTCTATTTGACACCCGTAGGTAACCTGCGCGTCGTGATGAGGATGAAGTGATGATGAAGACAACACATACACCCAGCCCTTGTGCCATTGGAATTAACCAATTAAGGTTAAAATCCCGGCATGGCCGGGAATCGAACCCGGGACCCTCTGAACCGAAGGCCAGTACGCTGACCGTTCAGCCAACGAGTCGGACGCCCTTCCACTTGAAGATGGGCAAGAGTAATTATGAATGTAATTAGAGTATTAACTGACATACTGTATAAACAAATGAAATAAATCAGCTGTACACCTGTACATCTTCATCAAGTTCGTATTCCATGCTACATGGGCATGTCCAACAATTCCACATTTAAATCCCCTAGCTACACCCAGGTATTGCCAGTGTTTCGTTTTCTTCAGAGCATACAACTATTTACCTAACAACATGTCAAACATTTGATTTGCCATAGCTAATTTGAATATCATCATCATCATCTGTTTACCCTCCAGGTTCGGTTTTTCCCTCGGACTTAGCGAGGGATCCCACCTCTACCGCCTCAAGGGCAGTGTCCTGGAGCTTCAGACTCTTGGTCGGGGGATACAACTGGGGAGTATGACCAGTACCTCGCCCAGGCGGCCTCACCTGCTATGATGAACAGGGGCCTTGTGGAGGGATGGGAAGATTGGAAGGGATAGGCAAGGAAGAGGGAAGGAAGCGGCCGTGGCCTTAAGTTAGGTACCATCCCGGCATTCGCCTGGAGGAGAAGTGGGAAACCACGGAAAACCACTTCCAGGATGGCTGAGGTGGGAATCGAACCCACCTCTACTCAGTTGACCTCCCGAGGCTGAGTGGACCCCGTTCCAGCCCTCGTACCACTTTTCAAATTTCGTGGCAGAGCCGGGAATCGAACCCGGGCCTCCGGGGGTGGCAGCTAATCACGCTAACCACTACACCACAGAGGCGGACTAATTTGAATATCACTCACGATAATTTTAGTTTTCACAATGGAGATTTAACATATTGATGATAACAAGTGACGTTAATTCCATGTGACACTAGCTCTCTCTCAAAAGATATCTTCCGTTATTTCACTGTTCAGAAAGTCCGACTCGTTGGCTGAACTGTCAGCGTACTGGCCTTCGGTTCAGAGGGTCCCGGGTTCGATTCCCGGCCGGGTCGGGGATTTTAACCTTAATTGGTTAATTCCAATGGCACGGGGGCTGGGTGTATGTGTTGTCTTCATCATCATTTCATCCTCATCACGACGCGCAGGTCGGGTACAGGAGTCAAATAGAAAGACCTGCACCTGGCGAGCCGAACCCGTCCTGGGATATCTCGGCACTAAAAGCCATACGCCATTTCATTTTACTGTTCAAAAAGACCACGCCGACACGTCAATTTCAAACATTAAAACTACCACCTTAATGAATCTGGAGATGTTCAGCATAGATCCTTATATCGATTCTTCCTAAAATGAACTTCAATGTTTCTTGGCTTTCGCCCCTACTCAAGGGAAAAGCTACCTCCTTCTCGGTCCTAACTCTGGTAAATTACAAGTACAGACACCACATTTACTCATTTAAACATAATTCACAAAATCTCACATAGGCTCACAGAGAATGGGACGCGCATGTGGATCACGGTATCGAGACTGATAATCATCATCATCATCATCATCATCATCTGTTTACCCTCCAGGGTCGGCTTTTCCCTCGGACACAGCGAGGGATCCCACCTCTACCGCCTCAAGGGCAGTGTCCTGGAGCTCCAGACTCTTGGTCGGGGATACAACTGGGGAGAATGACCAGTACCTCGCCCAGGCGGCCTCACCTGCTATGCTGAACAGGGGCCTTGTGGAGGGATGGGAAGATTGGAAGGGATAGGCAAGGAAGAGGGAAGGAAGCGGCCGTGGCCTTATGTTAGGTACCATCCCGGCATTCGGCTGGAGGAGAAGTGGGAAACCTCGGAAAACGACTTCCAGGATGGCTGAGGTGGGAATCGAACCCACCTCTACTCAGTTGACCTCCCTAGGCTGAGTGGACCCCGTTCCAGCCCTCATACCACTTTTCAAATTTCGTGGCAGAGCCGGGAATCGAACCCGGGCCTCCGGGGGTGGCAGCTAATCACGCTAACCACTACACCACAGAGGCGGACTGAGACTGATAATACTTCCAGTTATTTGCTGTCGAACCTCACTTGGTAAACGTTCGCTCCCAGCCAAGGAGATACTAGATTTATGATGCCTAGAAGTTTTAGTTTCTCGTCTTACGTGATCTTTTACTTATTTCCCCGGTATCGTCTTTTTTCTAGGTATTGTAACTCCTCCTGTTTCTTCTTTAATTAAATGTTCCGAGGGTTTTAATAACACTGCGTAACAATTTTTCTTTTCCTTGTGTACTAATTGTACTTTTCAATATTTTATGTCATATTAGTTAAGAAAATGTCAATTACTTCGAAACATTGCTTCCATGTCCAGGATTTTGATACATTGAACTTTTCTGATAATAATTTGTATTTCTCTGTTTACAGACCGGTATGGATGTATTTGATGCTTAATAAACCAGTAAGAACTTCCACAATATTGTATTTAATATATTTTTAAACTGGGCCTATTATTTGAAATATGTAAATTGAAACATATCAAGAGGTGGTCTTACCACAGACTTAAAGGAGAGGGCATGTAAGTCTGTGGTAAGACCCCAACTAGAGTATGGTTTCAGTGTATGCGACACTCACCACGATTACTTGATTCAAGAACTGGAAAAAATCCAAAGAAAATCAGCTTGATTTGTTCTGGGCGATTTCCGACAAAAGAGTAGCGTTACAAAAATGTTGCAAAGTTTCGGCTGGTAGGCTATGTTCCGAGTGGAGAGATGGCGTGTGAAGACATCAGTAGACGAATAAGTTTAGTGGTGTATTTAAAAGTAGAAAAGATCACAATATGAAAATAAAGTTGGAATTCAAGAGGACAAATTGAGGCAAATATTCGTTTATAGGAAGGGGAATTGGGTATTGGAATAACTTACCCAGGGAGATGTTCAATAAATTTCCAATTTCTTTGCTATAAGAAAAGGCTAGGAAAACAACAGTAGGGAATCTGCCACTTGGGAGACTGCCCTAAATGCAGATCAAGATTGATTGATTGATTGATTGATTGATTGATTGATTGATTGATTGATTGATTGATTGATTGATTGATTGATTGATTGATTGATTCTTCTAACGAATACTCATTATTATCATTGTTCTTAACGTTGTTGTTATATTCATATAGATTTTTTAAGGTCTTGGTCACAAAAACAATGTTCATTAAGAGGAACTATCATTTTCTCTATCTTCAGACATACCGGTACGCAATCAAGAAATAAGACTTAATACAACGGACAAAAATGGTGTTACATAGTGTAATTTCTTTCACTGGTGTCCTATAACCCGGTCTAGAAAGCCAAGAATAACGGCGGAGAGGATTCGTCGTGCTGGCCACATGACACGTCACAATCTGCAGGCCTTCGGGCTGAGCAGCGGTCGCTTGATAGGCCATGGCCCTTCGGGTTGTTGCGCCATGGGGAGAGGTTGGAGGGTCTTGTAACAACAATTGCCATCACTAGACGTCACACACGCAGTAAGTGCACCTGGCAGTTGACTACCTTCTCGAATCCCCTAAAATGTAAGAAGAATAACAGAACTCAAATTGCCAGTGTAGAAAAAATTATGAATGACCTCAACTTGTGGCAGTCTACAAATAAAAATAATAATCTGAAGGTTTATCTTCTGGAGGACAGAATGCTAGTTCCTTTATAATCTCTTTGAATCGATAGGCGTCTGGATTGAGGGATGATCCTGTCAAATTCCTACGTTATGAACTACTACTCCGTATGAATTCAAAGATTTTGACGACACGTTACTTTACACATACGCAATCAAGAAATAACACTTATTACTACGGTCTAAAATTGTGTTACATAGTGTAAGGAGGCTCCATTAGCGCGCAATCTTCGAAGGAATCAACCATAGCAAACAACTTGACAAATGTGTGCCACTCTACGTGAGCTGTATAAAGTACTGCCAAGAATAGTCCAGATGCGATTTGAATTAGACTTTTATCATTTGGAATAATAGACACAGGGGAGCTAGAGATCCGTCGTGACCGCCTGACTCACGGAGGAGCAATTTTAAGCCAGTACCTGAAGTGAGATAAATGGCCGACATGTTTCATTAAAATTTTACAGTATTGCCTTGAACGAGAACTACTGTATACCGTATTTCTATCCATTAAGTACAAAATAGGCGCCAGAGTGAACCGAACGTTGCTTATTCAGCGGAGAAAGTGAGGCAGTAGAATTTCTTTCCACATTCCATTATTCTTTTAATTCAGGTTGTGGATAAAGATATGTTAAACTGATTTAAATTGCGATGTTCATATAAAACATTAAAATTTTGTCAAACAATGTAAGTAAATGTCTCTCTTGATCTGTAAATTGTGTAGTTAAATTTCTTAAGGAATTGTGTGTATAAGGTATCAATGAAAATTATCAGAACTTTTTACTCGTATAACTGAAGAAAATTACATATTTCTTCTCCTTCTTCTTCTTAATCGGTTTACCCTCCAGGGTCGGTTTTTCCCTCGGACTCAGCGAGGGATCGCACCTCTACCGCCTCAAGGGCAGTGTCCTGGAGCGACAGACTTCGGGTCGGGGATACAATTGGGGAGGATGACAAGTACCTCGCCCAGGCGGCCTCACCTGTTATGCGGAACAGAGGCCTTGTGGAGGGATGGGAAGATTGTAAAGGACAGGAAAGGAAGAGGGAAGGAAGCGGCCATGGCCTTAAGTTAGACACCATACCGGCATTTGCCTGGAGGAGAAGTGGGAAACCACGGAAAACCAGTTTCAGGATGGCTGAGGTGGGAATCAAACCCACCCCTACTCAGTTGACCTCCCAAGGCTGAGTGGACCCCGTTCCACCCCTCGTACAACTTTTCAAATTTCGTGGTAGAGCCGGGAATCGATCCAGGGGTGGTAGCTAATCACACTAACCACTGCACCACAGAGGTGACCTAATTATTTATTAATATTTAAAATTATTTTTTAAACATTTTTTCAAATTATATATCATAAAGTAACTATGTAAAAATAGATTTAAACGCTAAATAAGTTAATGGAATATTTAGTAAATACAGAATTAATTCCAAGGAAGCTACCTTAAAAATCCCTTATTTCTCTTCAATTAAGGCAGCGATCACTTCAATCCCATCCCATTGTCGCCATAAGATCTATGAGAGTCGGAATGACATAAAATAAGTGTTTAAACATGATCATATTTATTGTTTATTATACACCAGGTGTAAACTTTGACTGTAAGAGCATGTAAAACTTACTATTATTCAGAAATGACATCTGTCAGAAGCACTGGGACACTACACAGTCTAATTTTGTTCACGAATACACTGACGTATTTTGTAAGATCCCAAAGCTGAAACGGACTCAATAGCAAAAGGTAATAAAGGTTCTTCCCCATCAGTATGAACGTTAAGGTAAAATCGCTAAACCAAAGTAGTCTTCCTAAGGTTGCCAGTGGAAATAAATGTAAAAAGGTTCTTTATTTACAGTAGTGTCACAGAACTTCCTACTTCATGCGTATCCATACGATTTAAAATTAAATAAATAAAAATAGTCAGACGACAACATTTTGGTAAAACACTATTGCATACTGCGAGGGGTAGTATACATGCTTAACGTCACACGGTGTTATTGTCTCAAAGGATACACTCCTCTATACATGGGTGCAATGAAGCTGCGAATACCTTCAAACATATCTGCGCAGGCCAGAATTCGAACCGTGAATGCATTTGCAGGTCCCATCCACAATGATGACACGTTCCGCGCTCGCAGAAAGCTCAGTTTTACGCAGCCTCATTTCACCTCACCTGTGTCATAACTCTGAATCATGTTTTACAGCATGCGGCCTCAAGGAAAAGCAGGGAGAAGATGAGTTCAGCACATTGTGGACTAGCGAGCGGATATCGAGACGCAGTTGTTTATTAGAAAATGGCAGCAGCGGACACATGTAACTTAGAGTGAGGTAACGGCATGTGTATTATAATATGAAAGAGTGCAATGAAACTTTAAAATATCGATGGCTTACTTCTAAAACCTCGTATCTCCCAATGCACTTCCTATCCATTTTCTTCCTTTAAGACTGGTCACGCCTCCCAGCCACATATGGATGTTCAGTCCATCAGAACAACTTTCATTGTGTTCATTTTCCTACGGGTATGTGTAACGGGAAATGAACCTTAAATGCGTTAAACTGTAGGAGTGCTTAAATTCGTCATGAAAACAATATCCCTACAATACTGTTCGGTAAGGTCCATTTTCCTTTGCACCTCTGCACAGGAAAATGAACACTACGAAAAAAGTTTCTGATGGATTGCATATAAATATGAGGCTGGGAGGCGTGACCAGTGTTAAGGAATATAATGGTTAGGAAGAACATCGTAACATACGAGGTTTTAGAAGTAAGCCGACGATATACACTGACTGACAGAGCAAATGCAACACCAAGAAGGAGTGGTCAGAACTTTATGCCAATTGCAGGGTAGACTGACGTCACTGAGGTATGCTCATGATGTGAAATGCGCCGCTGTGCTGCGCACGTAGCGAACGATAAATGGGACACGGCGTTGGCGAATGGCCCACTTCGTACCGTGATTTCTCAGCCGACAGTCATTGTAGAACGTGTTGTCGTGTGCCACAGGACACGTGTATAGCTAAGAATGCCAGGCCACCGTCAATGGAGGCATTTCCAGCAGACAGACGACTTTACGAGGGGTATGGTGATCGGGCTGAGAAGGGCAGGTTGGTCGCTTCGTCAAATCGCAGCCGATACCCATAGGGATGTGTCCACGGTGCAGCGCCTGTGGCGAAGATGGTTGGCACAGGGACATGTGGCACGTGCGAGGGGTCCAGGCGCAGCCCGAGTGACGTCAGCACGCGAGGATCGGCGCATCCGCCGCCAAGCGGTGGCAGCCCCGCACGCCACGTCAACCGCCATTCTTCAGCATGTGCAAGACACCCTGGCTGTTCCAGTATCGACCAGAACAATTTCCCGTCGATTGGTTGAAGGAGGCCTGCACTCCCGGCGTCCGCTCAGAAGACTACCATTGACTCCACAGCATAGACGTGCACGCCTGGCATGGTGCCGGGCTAGAGCGACATGGATGAGGGAATGGCGGAACGTCGTGTTCTCCGATGAGTCACGCTTCTGTTCTGTCAGTGATAGTCACCGCAGACGAGTGTGGCGTCGGCGTGGAGAAAGGTAAAATCCGGCAGTAACTGTGGAGCGCCCTACCGCTAGACAACGCGGCATCATGGTTTGGAGCGCTATTGCGTATGATTCCACGTCACCTCTAGTGCGTATTCAAGGCACGTTAAATGCCCACCGCTACGTGCAGCATGTGCTGCGGCCGGTGGCACTCCCGTACCTTCAGGGGCTGCCCAATGCTCTGTTTCAGCAGGATAATGCCCGCCCACACACTGCTCGCATCTCCCAACAGGCTCTACGAGGTGTACAGATGCTTCCGTGGCCAGCGTACTCTCCGGATCTCTCACCAATCGAACACGTGTGGGATCTCATTGGACGCCGTTTGCAAACTCTGCCCCAACCTCGTACGAACGACCAACTGTGGCAAATGGTTGACAGAGAATGGAGAACCATCCCTCAGGACACCATCCGCACTCTTATTGACTCTGTACCTCGACGTGTTTCTGCGTGCATCGCCGCTCGCGGTGGTCCTACATCCTACTGAGTCGATGCCGTGCGCATTGTGTAACCTGCATATCGGTTTGAAATAAACATCAATTATTCTTCCGTGCCGACTCTGTATTTTCCCCAACTTTCATCCCTTTCGAACCACTCCTCCTTGGTGTTGCATTTGCTCTGTCAGTCAGTGTATTACTTCACTGTGTTCATTTTTCATTTCCCCTTAATGCTGAGAACATAATATGGGCAGCTACTCTAATTGTACGAATAAGAGTACCGAGAAAGTGGCCGTGCGGTTAGCGTCACGCAGCAGTGAGCTTGCATCCAGGAGATAATGGTTTCGAACCCCATTGTCGTCAGCCCTGAAGATGGTTTTACGTGGTTTCCCAATTTCATACCAGGCAAATGTTGGGACTGTACCTTAATGAAGGCCACGGTCGCTTCCTTTCCACTCCTAGTCCCTTCCTATCCCATCGTCGTCGTAAGACTTATCTGTGTCGGTGCGACGTAAAGCAAATTTCAAAGATGAGAGTTGATTAATTATGAAGTTTAATAAGAAGTAAGGTTGTTGAAATTTTAATGATGAAAACAATGAGTTAGTCAGTCATTTAGGCAGTCAGTCAGTTAGTTGGTTAGTTATAAAAATTGTTGAATATGTTTTAAATATAATTTACATAACGGTAACGGCTCTTGTATTATAATATGAAAGAGTGCAATGATATAATAATTAATTTATAATTTAATTTGTCAAATAATTAATTTTATTGATATTGAAAATATTTCTTTTCTAGTCAATTGATTTTGTATGTCACTAGTACAGTGAACCGCGCACTGTTTTCAAAACTTGCCAACTTGAAAGAAT
Organism: Anabrus simplex; assembly: GCF_040414725.1. Lineage (NCBI taxonomy): Eukaryota > Metazoa > Arthropoda > Insecta > Orthoptera > Tettigoniidae > Anabrus > Anabrus simplex. The sequence continues at coordinate 348,296,931 of NC_090266.1, read as the reverse complement.
GTAATAGTTCTTATTTTGGATTTTGGCTCTTATTGTCGGAAAACACGGTCAATTTAGTTCCCTAGTTCAAAACCACAGCTGATTTAATTTTATGTATGGGTTCGTTTGTGCAGTGGTGTTTTTTTATCTTGGTGCGAGGATTGCATTGCATTGATTGGAGATCGCTTCGTTTTCTTGTGCAAGGTTAGCGCGATTTACGTTTCTGTTGTATGGATAGCAAGCAGTGCAATATCAACCTTAAGGACTAGTACGGTTAGATGGGTTACGTATCTTCATGAATATCTAGGCTCCTGGAACATTCTGTATATTGAGCCCTTATTCAATGCCATGACCGATTAATACGGAAAAAATGCATAATAAGTTATCAATACTAGTTAGATGTCCCAGGAAAAGGCAAATTAAATATTTATTTACTTTAATGTATCGGTCGCAGGAGAGCGCCATTTTGGCGGCTTCAAAGCGAGATGGCTCTATCGTGTGTCTGTCCTTGTTACGTGAAGACAATTTCAAGAAAATGGAAGGGAGAACTTTTCGATACACGTGTATGGTGGGTATACACAATGTGAATTTTACCTTCGTTAATTACCCGTCCAAAACCCGGTTTATTAGAGGAACTAGTAATTTATATTAAAAGAAGTGGTATTTTTCCGTACATATTGACTGCACTTCTCACCCTACAGTCTTTAAGGATGTATTGGTAAAGTTACAAAGTATTGTGCCATAGGAGTCCATGTTTCAACAGCAAGTGTCCTAGTTGACTTCACTCGCTGGGGAGATTTTGATGGAGAGACACCTTAACCCATAGTAGCTCCGAGGACGCCCCAAAAATTATTCAATTACCTAAGGTGAAAGCTCAAATTTAGCCTATGAGGCGAGGTTGTCTCAAAACCTCAAGTATTAGTTTTGCCTAAGATGGGTTGTTTGTATTTAGATGCAAAGGCGATTTGTAAGTAGTGGAGTAGACACTGTTGTAAATTACCTGCTTTCCATTTTTACTCAGAAGGAAGGTGGGAGAGTAATAAATACGCTAGACATTGTAATTTGCTGCGTTGTAATGGTCTGTCTGTTATCAGCAAACCATACTTTTTGGCTGAACCGAGAAGGTTGTTGATGTCGGAAAACTTATTGTTTGTCGCGTGCGGGCGAATGATTATACTTTTGACTATCGTATGCGATATATATACAAGTAGCATGTGTTCGAGGGTATTTTTGTCTAGGTTCTCTTACAGGTCTTTAAGTATAATCCATAAGGAAGAATATCACGTGTAAAATGAGATGTTTGAAGCCTCTGATTTTCCCGGATGTTATCAATGAAATATAAAAATGAAATGTCGTATGGCTTTTAGTGCCGGGATATCCCAGGACGGGTTCGGCTCGCCAGGTGCAGATCTTTCTATTTGACTCCCGTAGGCGACCTGCGCGTCGTAATGAGGATGAAGTGATTATGAAGACAACACATACACCCAGCCCCCGTGCCATTGGAATTAACCAATTAAGGTTAAAATCCCCGACCCGGCCGGGAATCGAACCCGGAACCTTCTGAACCGAAGGCCAGCACGCTGACCTTTCAGGCAACGAGTCGGACACCAATGAAAATCTGATTATGTTTCAAATGGCTTGTCAAATAATTCAGAGGCAGCTGGTATACAAAATGGAAGTTGGCGTCATTATTTCCATGAGGTATGTTCCTTACGCCTGTTCTTTAAAGTAGTACTCTGATAAACCTTGTCTTCATTCCGTCCGTGTGGGGGCAAAATGTTGTAAGATTCATATTTACGTTTGTGGGATTTTTACCACGGTATATAGAAAATTTTGTACGTCGTGGACAACTCATGGGCAGATGTTTGTTGAGAATGTGTGTTGAGATGTCGTAGGGAGATGTAATATTGTTCTGTTTGTTATATATGAAATTTTCGTGGGAGATAGTGAAGTCCGTTCACTTTTCTGTGTCATTCTTGTGCTATTCAGTTAGACGCCGCAGAGCACAGATTCGCGGTCGTGTGGTGGAAGTAGGACGTTTTGAGTATGTCATATATAAGATGGGTGTGCACGTGTCAAAGCCAGGTGTTTCATGTTTGGATGAAGATTCAGGCACCTGCGTGAGTTAGACAAAATTTGGGGTTAAATTGTCATAATAATAATATTAATGAAGGCCGTAGTAATATTTATTCTACTGGGGAATGAGGCATGTCACGTTTTAGGACCATGTATAAATTTATTTATTTACACCGAGCTCGATAGCTGCAGTCGCTTAAGTGCGGCCAGTATCCAGTATTCGGGAGATAGTAGGTTCGAACCCCACTGTCGGCAGCCCTGAAAATGGTTTTCCGTGGTTTCCCATTTTCACACCAGGCAAATGCTGGGGCTGTACCTTAATTAAGGCCACGGCCGCTTCCTTCCCACTCCTAGCCCTTCCCTGTCCCATCGTCGCCATAAGACCTATCTGTGTCGGTGCGACGTAAAGCAACTAGCAAAAAAAAAAAAAAAAAATTATTTAGTCGGGAAGAAGTTATCTAGAAAATTTCAGTGGTGAGGCGAAGTACCAGAGTACAATCTGACGAGACTTGTGATTTTGCGTTGGAAGTAAAATGCCATATTTATGTCTGGAGTGCCGTAGGATCAAAAGGAGAAATGGAGAGAAATACGTAATTGTTCGAAGTTGATTCGTGGAGAAAGAAATGTTGTCCATGTGTGTGAGACAATGAGACATAGTGTTGTGCTTTTGTGAAGTGATTCTGTAGGTGAATTCAGAAGTGTTTTATTCCTGGTGAAGATACCAGAGAAGATATATTGGTACTGAAATTTTGTGGAAAACCCGAGGAGAAAACCCTAGGACAGTGTTCGTTGACCCTAATTCTTATTCTGTGTGAGTCAAGAGAGAGAAAAAAGATAAAGGCAGTTATTTAACTCCAGAGAAAATGTGAAAATCGAGATGGCATTCCACTAGTCTTATTAGGTTGTTACAAGTTACAGGTTAAACACCAATATTTGGCATTAAATTATATTTTTGCTTGAACTGTATAAAATTTAAATTGAGTTCAGCGTCGTGAGACAAGAGGGTCTTCCGGTAGAGCTCTCTTGTCGGCGAATAGGTGTGCGCTGCGTTGAGCGAAAAGGTTCACCCTAGTTGAAATTAAAAGCAAGACATTGGAGACAGTCTTGTCTGAATTATGTTACAAACTAGCAGTAACCTGAGGCTTCGCTCGCATGGATTTCGTAATTTGTTAAAAATAATCGTTCCTCGGTACTGTACTAAGACATTATCTGAAAATCCCTAAAGTTCAAAAGCTCACCGAAAAACTTAGTTTCGTTTACCCCAGAAACTCTATGTAAACCACGTTTGTGGTATTGCCTTATCGGGCTAAGATAACCATGCTATACAGAACTGTACATGTGAGAAAGTCTTTTCCCTCAAATTGAAAAATAATCTTTATTTTTAAAAGAGATTACAGATGCCTATTTCCACGTCTGTGACATCTTAAGTTTTTGAGATATCAGTATCCCCATAAAAATAATTCGACCCGCCCTTCCCCAACCCTTACCCCAACCTAAGTGGATTTTCCGAAAATTGTTTCTTTATTTTTAAAGGAGATTCCAAATACCAATTTTCACACCTGTAACAGCTTTAGTTTTTTTTATGATATAAGTATCCTCATACAAATAATTCAACTAATTTTTCAATTCTTTCAAACCCCCGCCCCTTAAGTAATTTTCCGAAAAATTTGCGTGTTTCTTTATTTTTAAAGGAGATTCTAAATACCCGTTTTCATGTCTATAACATTCAGTTTTTGACATATAAGTATCCCCACGAAAAGAATTCAATTTTTTTCACGTCCTTTCATCCTCCCCCTTAAGTGAATTTTTCCAAAAACAAAAAACACCGGTGTATTTATAGAGGAGCTTCCAAATACCCATTATCATGACTGTAACATCTTCAGTTTATGGAATATATGTATCCTCATAAAAAGAAATCAACTCCTTTTTCAACCGCCCCCCAAAGTTGATTTTCCCCCCAAAATGAGTGTTCCTTTATTTTTAAAGGAGATTGCAAATAACAATTTTTCACGTCTAACATCTTTAGTTTTTTAAATATAAGTATCCTCACACAAATAATTCAACTAATTTTTTACATATTCCGCCCTCTTAAGTGAATTTTCCGAAAACAAAAGAATACATGTTTCTTTACTCTTAAAGAATATTCAAAATACCAATATTCACGTCTGCAACATCTTTTGTTGTTGAGATAGTTGAATTCTTTGTATGATGATACAAATAAGATTCAATTCTTCCATACCCCCACACCCCCACGTCCTTAAGTAAATTTTTTAAAAACAAGGAAATACGTATTTCTTGATTTGTAAAGGAGACCCAAAAAACCAATTTTCACCACTGTAACATCTTCAGTTTTTGAGATACCACTATCCTAATAAAAACAATTCAAACCCGTTTTCTGTCCTTTTGAACCCCCGTAAGTTGTTTCTCCGAAAAGAAAAATATTAATCATTCTTTATTTTAAAAGAGATTAAAAATACCAATGTTCACGTCTTTAATTTGTTAAGTGTTTGAGATATACTCATTTTAAAAATTCACTCCCTTTAACACTTCTTTTAAGTGTATTTTCCTAAAATAAATTATCTTTGTTTCTTTTCATTTCAGGAGATTCCAAATACCAAAGTTCACGTCCGTAACAATTTACGTTTCTGGGATATACTGTAGATAAAGTATTTCTGAAAATGACCCCGTTTGCCACTCCTGTTCACCCCCCATTAATTGAATTTTCCAAAAAAACATTATACGTGTTCCATCATTTCTAAAGAAGATTCCCAATATCAATTTTCATGTCTGTGACATATTCATTTTTTGAGATATAAGTATCCTCATGAAAGGTATTCAACCCCTTAATCATCTTTTTTTACCCCTAAAAGGATTTTCCAAAAGCAAAAAATACGTGTGATTTTATGTTTAAAGTAGATACTCAATCCCAATTTTTACGTCGGTAAACTTTTAAGTTTTGAGATACAGATATGCTCATTGAAAATATGCCACCCCCCCCCCCCGGTTTTTCAACCCCATAGAGACAAAATATCCAAAAATCCTCCCTTAATGAGCATCTCGATGGCTTACTTCTAAAACCTCGTATCTCCCAATGCACTTCCTATCCATTATCTTCCTTAAGACTGGTCACGCCTCCCAGCCACATATGGATGTAATGTCCATCAGAACAATTTTCGTTGAGTTCATTTTCCTATGCTCACGTATAAAGGCAAATGAACCTTAAATACATCAAACTTTAGGAGTTGCGTGAATTCGCCACGCAAACAACATCCCTACAATACGCTATGTTAAAGTCAATTTTCCTTTCCACGATAGCATAGCAAAATGAACACAACGAAAATTGTTCTGATGGACTGCATATAAATATGTGGCTGGGAGGCGTGACCAGTCTTAAGGAATGTAATGGGTAGGAAGAGCATTGTGACATATGAGGTTTTAGAAGTAAGCCAGCGATCTACACTTTAATATAAATGTATCCCCATAATTGCATTTCTTTATGTTCAGTAGATTTGGCTCGGCGACGATGAATCATTTAGTCAATCAAGACATGTTATTTTATATACACAGTTCAAAACAATTAGGGCAACATGTTTTGTAACGTCTGATATGTGAACGTTAATTTGGTATATGAAGTTCCAATGGTCGTATAGCATACCTTGAGACCTTAGCTACTCAGGGTATGTCAAATCGAAGTTATACTCCATCTGTAGGCGTAGCCATGCATTAAACTGTCAGGTGACCCCTCAAAACAAAGTGAATGGTGGTGCGTCCGTGCGTCGTTGTGAGATACACAGATTGCTGCGGTCATTTGAGCATGTTGTACGTAAACCAGCACATCCCATGAGACACTTAACGAGGTTCAAGTCGCAAGGGCCGTCACTTTGATCCAGAAAGGATGGACATTTCGTCGTGTTGCTGTGGATGTCAATGTCTCTCCGTCAGTTATTCACCGCTTGTGTAATCGCTACAATGAGACAGGCCAGTTCACAAGGAGGGTTGGACAAGGCCGTGGACGCATAACAAACCCACAGGATAACCGATATCTGACCATCTGTGCGTTGCGGCGTTGTTCAGCATCTGCCAGAGAACTGCAACAAGACCTCAGGAGGGTCACTGAAGTCACAGTGTCTGACCAGACAGTAAGGAACAGGTAAAGAGAGTGTCCTTACGATCCAGACGTCCTGTTCGAGTGCCCCGTTTAACGCAGCAACATCGCGCAGCTTGCCTTCTGTTTGCCCGCACCCACGACAACTGGCAACTTTGCCAATGGAAACCTGTGTTATTCACAGACAAGTCCAGATTTCCCCTGACACAGCGTGATGGACGTCGACGTGTATAGAGACGCCGTGGTGAGCATTATATGTCAAATTTTGTCCAAAAAGGCGACCGTTTCTGACAAGGTTCTGTGATGATTTGGGGTGGCATCAGTAGTGATGGCCGTGCGGATCTTGTCGTCGTACGTGGCAATCTTACCGCTGCGGGCTACATCGAGCAGATACTGATACATCATGTGTTGGTTGTTGCATACGGTGTTGGCCCTGAATTCGTACTCATGGATGACAATGTCAGGGCTGTCTTGCGAGAACTGGATATTCAAGAGATGGAATGGGCAGCAGTGAGTCCCGAACTTGATCCCATCGAGCATGTGTGGAATAGCTTGACAGAAGTGTTCGTGGGCGTCCTGTTCCACCATAGACTCTCCAAGACCTCGAACAGGCTCTCATTGAAGAATGGGACCTGGTACCGCAATGTAACCTCCGTAGGTGCCAAGCTGTCATAAATGCTCGTGGAGGACATACCCATACTGAATCTCTCCAACTGTGATAAAATTCCACCCTGGTCATTTCGCCCCTATTTGGACATTTCCGTTTGTGTTCTGAAAATGAACGCGAATCCATCGATGTTCTTTTGTATAGTTGAACGGTAAAGAATAAAGGTTTAGTTGGTAATATACCTGGTGTGAGGTATTGTTTTCTGGAACATAGCATACGTTCAAAAACACGTTCCCCTTATTTTTTAAACTGTGTACATAGATATCATTTGGATCAGTTTTCATTCCCCAGGCAATTCAATGTGATGTGATGGTAGCCACGGTTATCAGGCCGAGATAGTTCACGTTTCGAGTCCAATGACCTAGACTGGGGAATTTGCATTTGAGTTTAACGAGTTTGACCGAAATAGTTTGCTTTAATTTACTTTTTATTTAATAGAAGTTTATGTTTTCTTTATGGACATCGCTTTTGTATAATGCGAATAGACGTACGTGATTAATAGGAGAACAGTATATTTAGTTTTTGTAGTCTTATTTACAGTAGTTTGACAGAGTAGGATTATATGGGCGTTGCTTGATGGGTAACGACAAATGGCCTACATGGTGGAGAATCCATGAGATAGTTGAGCCGTAGATAGGACTGGTAAAATGATGCAGCAGGCCAATTCACCCTATGTAAATGTTGAATTTGCCAGTAAAGCACATGGGACCGAACCCATGCGGGATTTCATGGATGAGGTAGCCCTTGTCATTGTCCAAGGAATATCGTTGCATTCTGAGCTCTTGTGAATAGTTAATTGAATTATTATTCATTTCCTTTTTGTACGTCTTTTATTTCCTTCATGGTTATTTTACCAGTTGTATGCATAAGTTTTGGCCAGTTTTTGTGGTAAAGAAAACACGTAATTTTCAAGGGAAATTCACATTTTGTTTATTCAAAATATTGTCCATCGGCTTCTACACAATTCACCCATTTTCAGGTAAGTTATGGATACCATGCCAGAAAAACTTCTTGTCTTCTGCGGCAAACAATTCGTCAAGCGATTTTTCAACTTCCTCAAAATTGCTAAATTGCTGCTCTGCGAGCGATTGCCCCATTGATGCGAACAGGTGATAGTCATATGGCGCCAGATCGGGAGAGTACGGCGGGTGCGGAAGGATATCCCATTCAAGCGATTTCAAGATGCCTTTCTCTGGTTTTGCTGTGTGAGACGGCGCATTGTCGTGTAACAAAACCACTATTCCATGTCTTCTGGTCCATTCCAGTCGCCTTTCGATCAATGTGTGATTTAAATTAATCATTTGTTGGCGATAGCGTTGTGCATTAACTGTTTCGCCGGGCTTCAAGAGTTCATAATACACAATACCGCTTTGTTCCCACCAGACACAAAACATGGACTTCTTTTCGAAGCGATTTGGCCTTGGTGCTGAAGGACCGACTTCGCCAAGTGACAGCCACGATTTTCTCTGCTTCGGGTTTTCACAATAAATCCATTTTTCGTCACCCGTCACGATGACTTTCTTTCGTGGCGTTGAAGCAGCATTTCACGAGTGACTTCGCGATTTTCCACTTTCAGTTCATTCAAATCGTGTGGGACCCATTTAAGGCGTTTACTGATTTGCCACATTACTCGTAAACGTCTGCTGATTGTTTCTTGTGACACATTTAATGTTTGTGCCAATTGCTGGTGAGTTTGAGTTGGGTCATCATCCAGAGCGCACTGCCTTTCACACTGATATCGCCACGTTTAAATTGTCGAAACCATGTCTCATATGTTCTAATCGATAGAGCGTGTTCACCATATGTTTGTACCAGCAAACGATGACTTTTCACAGATTTTTTCTTTTGATTAAGTTAGAAAAGCAATGCTTGCCGCAAATGTTCTTTTTCAGGCACAAACGTCGACAAGATTACTGAACGATACAACACAGACGCCAGTGTTTGGCGGACTCAACTTGTGTGTGTTGGTAGGTTTATTTAAGACGAACAAAATGACGTTTGTGTCAAATTAATACGTTGCGTACTGTTCTCTGGCACAATCTCTTAGTGAAACCGGAGAAGACCTGTGCATACACCTGGTACTGTCGTATTGCGTTCGTGTTATAACTAGGGTGTCCATGAGTTTTGTAAAAATCATATTTCTAATGTATAGTTATCACAACCATGGATGATGATGACCACAAGTTTATTCGCATTTACCATGGAGTGGCACAGGATTTTATTTTCCAGATCTTCGATTCGGATTAAGTTCCGAAGATATTTGCTTCGAGATATTAAACGTTAGTGGCAAGTATCGTTTATGTACTGTAATGGCCGCAGACTCAGTTGTCAAAATCACTAGATAATGCGGGCAGTTATTTGTTTTCCACCCATCAGGTATTTGAATATTTGTTCAACAGTTAAGTTCAAAACAGTGCGCGTGTGGTAACTTCGATTCAAATACTCACTTGAAACTTAACCTGGATGGCGTCGTTGTTGTTGGCTAAATTATAACTCATTTATACATTTTTTGCATTTTGTGAGAGGAGTTTTTAGTATATAGAATTTAAATTAACGTAACTTCAGTCAGATTATCCTACCATGCTCTTGTTTTGGAGAGACACGTTGGCCATCAGTCATGTTTATTCAATTTTATTTCAGTACATATTTGGTCCCTGTGGTCATCGACCACATTAACTCAACTTAACCTAACCTCACTGAAAGATAATTTGGGTCATCAACCATATTTATAATCCAACTTCAGTGAATGGACATCATGGTCATCAACCATGGATGCTTACTTTAATTTCACATTAAGGGGTGCCGATCATCGGTTCCTGGTGGTAACTGAAGGTTACTCAGTTTTATTAAGGGTCCATGTTGCTCGTCCTACGTGATCGTCAGCTAGTATAGGGCTTTAATTTAAGAGAATGTCTGGAAATCAGCTCGTGATGTTTAGGCATTACAGAAGTTGGAGCTTAACCCGCAGTTGTTTACCGAACCGAATATTAGTGCTTCCAGTTTGTTGTTGCTACTGACGTACCGTTAGTGTTGGAAGTAGCTTCGTTTAAGTGACAGCCCTTCAAGCATGGCCTATCTCTTTCTTCCAAATAATTCTTGCTCATATTCTTTAATAAAGACAATTAGTTTACATATGCCTTGGATTTACTGTAGATAGTTTATCATGACACTCTTAAGTCATGTGACCAAGTGACGAAGAGCCGTCCACAGCCCCTGAGTCTAGAGGATCTACTAACATCCTCGAAACCTAGAACAGGTAATTTTCCATCGTTTGGGATGACAAAGGGTTCAGTACATTGAAATAATGAAAACCTACAACTTGTTTTCCAGTCAATGACCGTGTCAGGGAGGGGATGAATGAAGCCCCCAACTTGCGGCGAGGATACGAATTGCGCCGGCTGCCGAGGTCTGTCCCACTCCTCTGGGGCAATGATTAAGGACTGACAGATAAAATGAAATTATAGCGGAGAGTGCTGCTGGAATGAAAAATGACAGGGAAAACTGGAGTACCCGGAGAAAAACCTATTCCGCCTACGCTTTGTCCAGCACAAATCTCACATGGAGTGTCAGGGATTTGAACCACGGTATTCAGCGGTGAGAGGCCTCCGCGCTGCCGCCTGAGCCACGGAGGCTCCACATTGAAATAATAGTCATCATAAAATATGTATATTTCGTTCTTTGACATATGTGGCACCTTGACCGAATACCAACGACGCCGGTTGTCTAGCGGAGGGATTAGGCAAGTGTATTTCTGTTACGGGAGAAGGAACAAGCTAGAATGACCTCGACGAACTTTAAGTTAAAGCAAGCAAGAACCTAGGAAGAACAATGGAAATGTCGCCACACTACCTGACCTCCGGCGTGAGGCTAGTTGTGGGAGGTACTAATTTTGTTAAGAAATGAACTGAATTTAATTGAACTGAACTGAATTGAAACGAATTGAATTGAATTGAACTGGTGCACACAGTGAGTGCCTAAATTTCAAAGGAAACGAGAGAGAGACGCACAAAATCAAACCAATGGGGAGGTAGCGTCATGCTAAAGTTTAAAAATGATTCGATGAGGTTGGACTTGGAACCCTGACCAAGCGTGAAGTGGCGAGAATATGTGAATTAATAAAAGAACTAACATGAGGAAAGAGAGAGGTTTTATGTGTTCTGACATCGTATGTCTTATATGTCCTCAAGTCTGATGTCTTTTTGTGTCTTCGTGTCATGTAAGTCTTTATGTTTTATGTCTGAGTCGGCGTGAAGTTAGAGAGACCTACCTTGGTCTTGATATTAGTAAGTATTGGTTAGACGCAGGAACTTTACATTCAAGGGAAGTCTTTATCATGTGAGTTATAGAACATTTAACTCGAGAGTTTTGAGTTTAATTGTGAGAGGAATAACTACGACTTTGTTCAGAGATTACAGTACATGTAACGCCTTTGGTAGTATCAGACCGGATAGTCAGTTATAAACGAACAGTTTGAACTTCCTTTAAACATTCCTGAGGAGATTTGATTAAGGAGTCAAATACTTTTTTATGAGGAGAGTGAAACTTTGTAATTATTGAAATGCCGTGATATTTTCAGTTGAAATCACGCTATGGAAATTAGTCAGTACTTTGAGACGATATGTAAGAAGCAGAGTCCCATGTTATGTACATGAGGAAACTTGTTTGGGAGATAATGACGAACTAGTTCACTAGGTCAAGTAATAAAAATTTAGTAAACAGATGAACTAATTTTCAGGTGTCTAGAAGGTAGGTGCCCGTAACTGGTTACATAAAAGTGTAGTGTAGATGTCAGCTGTATGAATAATTAGTCCGACGTTAATGTGAACTGGCAGACATTGAATAAAGAAGCCACCTGAACGGGTGTTGGAGATTGAAATGAGAACCTTGGAACAGGAGCAGCATTCTTTCATCTTATATGCAGATACTACCCTAGTGAAGGCTAGTGACTAAAACCGTGGGGTAGTCTGGCCGGAGGTAAAGCGGCCAGAAAAAAAATGAGTACTCGATTCAACGTGTTTTTATAAGTGTGCATTTACATAATCGCTTAAGGAATAGAATAATTTAATGGGATGATTTCCTAGATTTTTATTTGAAATGTGTAGTCATCTCCTAATTTATTGTAAATAATGACCGTGCATGAGGTAATTTTGTTTGTAATTTCCTTTTAATACACGTGGGTTAGCTTGATTTTCATTTTGGTTGCCTATATTTGCTTACTTTGCTACGTTACCTTGTTTTGTTATGGAAACGCTATTGTACATCTCGAGATGTAAGGTCAATGTAATGGGAATACATTCAAATATAATGGGTTCTATTAAACTCAGAAATGTAAACATGAGAATTTATAAGGCCAAACATGCAGTCAAATTTTACCATGCATGAGTATGAGTGTGATAGATCTGCGGGAGCTCATGTTCGACGCCAGGACATGACCGTCGAAATTTCTGTATGCATTTTGTGTGGATTTGAATGTTCGTTTCGTAGAGATTCAAGCTCCACGAACTGATAAATTCATCGCCCGATTTCAAATGTGTAAATGTGTATTTTGTGTTCTTGTATTGATAGTGTTGTCATAATTTTTAGTGGAGGAATATTTTATGATTCAGCAGGATCTCATTTTAAAAGGAATGTACCTGATTATTCAGGGGTTAATTGGATTTAAGTCAACAACTGTATATTTATATTATTATTATTATTTTGGAAGTGCTCAGTAATGACAGAAATGTAGTTCAGTAACGTTCTTGACTTATTGTGTCAGTTTGAGTTGACAACGGCTAAGTTTTAGTCATCAAGGTTGAATTAAATTAATTTAGATTAATTCACATGTTGATATAATTCTAACAAGCGCGATTACGATCTTCAGGAGACATTCGAAGATATTCTCTAGAGAGTCGGACGTGGTGAAAATTTATCTTTTAAACCAATTTTGTATGTGGGATTATTGGATTCTGTGTTTTAGGGGAAGATTGTTCTTCATTTTAAGACCAGCGTAATGTGCTCGTATATAATTGTGGTACACTTGCCTTAGGTAGTAATGATTTGCAGCACACTAGTGTCAGCCTGGAACCATTGGAGGCCAGTGGTAATTTATTCATTTGGAGCTCCATAAGGAGCATGGAACTCCGAGTCGTTTATTCTGATGTTGAATAGTCAGGCGGGGGTAATATGTATTTGTCTACCAAGGAGGGATTTTGTGGTTTAAAGCTGCCTATTCTTATATTTCACCCACAATCCTAGATGTTGTTATGCTTGATAATTCATTAGTGCGGTATTCATAACTTTATTAGTCCCAATTCAGTGAGGATTTGAGTGCATTTTGTTTCGTGTGTCATGACATTTATTTCACGACACAACGTTGAATTTATGATTGAATTTACGTCAGCTGATTGTAATATTATTCCGCGTGTCATGTCTTTTATTTCAGGAGACAACTTTTAAGTCCACAAGGTTTACAGTGACTGGAGCTTAATATATTTTCTTCCACGAAGTTTCGAGATCTTTGTTGGTGTGAAAGTTGCATGTTTTATTGTGTTCCGAAAAAATTGACAACATGTGTGCAATTGTGATGTTTTTCGATATGTAATTTTGTTATATGTGGTTCCAATCCACGAGTGATTTATGTGTGGGTTTACTCCAGCGGGAGGTGTGTATATTTGCACTCACTATCTCAAGTAGACAGTTGTGTTCAGTTACTTTTAGGGATTTCCCGCAATGATTTTGTAGGTTTAAAGTTATCGTTCCATCGCGATGTCATACTCAGACATGGAACGCGAGAACTCATTGAAAAATTTAAATAATATAAATAGATTGCAGTCGTAACGACGTTATAATTCAAGCCCAGTTTATTCAATGTTAAATGTCTGTGTCGGCCCATAAATATCTTGCTTCAACATTAACTCTATCAAAATATATTATTTGAAGGCTATTTTAATATGTAAATGTTATTGTTCAGATCAAGTATATTTACATGTCTTAGTTAATACATATTTCATCAATCGTACGTCGTGGTCTGCCTATCATCATTTCTCTGATTAGTGTCCTTATCTTGTCCATACTGTTAAGAATATATATTCCCCATCACTTACATCCAGCATGTAATTCAAGGTAGGAATATTTTCTGAGTCGCGGACTTAGCACACCTTGGGATCCGCTGAGTAGCTTGGGGCATTTCCGATGTGGAACTTATACGGCGACTATTAATATGTTACGGGTAAAGCACTGAAATTAGGCTCACTGCCGTTTTGCCCAGGTAAACCGAGCATTCTTCAAAACTCCAGGTAAATGCAGCTGATTATGTCCGGAAACAGTTTAACCCGGATGATGTATAGTCTATCCACCCTTCTTTGGACAAACAATTCAAAAGTCTTCTTTCTCTTCTTCTGCTGCTTGTTCTCTTGCTTCTTTTGGACTTTCTCCCGCTATATGAATAGATTAAGCCCAGATTTACGGACGTATGCCTCTCCCGCCACCAAAATTATGCGAAAGGTTCGGTTCCTTGCATGCTTTTTATTTGGTCTAGCTAACAATAAAACACCGGGGCAGACTTACAGCAGAGTTGCTATTTCCATACAGGAGTCGGTATTTCTTTATGGACAGCTATGTGTAGCCCCGCGAGCCAGAGGAATGTCAATAATTACGAACTTCTAAAACGTGGATTACACAGACCACAACCACTTTCAATATCGTGGGTGTGTCGGAATTGCCCTGCAGTTCTGGAACCTGTTGGAAACCAACGTCACGGAACTGTTGCATTTAAACTCCCTTAAGGGGCACATACAGCTCAACCCTATCTAAAATAGGCAACATTCAATTTAAATTTTTACAGCTTCCACAGGGCCTTCTTAGCTAAACTTTTGCATGCATGACTAAAAGGTCCTTCTAAACCTATATATTTATCAATATTTAGAAAATTAAAATTTTTAAAGATGTTTTTGGGCATTTCAAATGTTGCAGTTTTTTCACACAAGAGTAGCGTTTCCCTCGTATCATCCATAATTTTGGACTGATTCTAATTTTTTAAAATTTTATATACTCCCAAATAATTGAGGAACAAACTGAATTAAGTTTTCTAAAACATTTTATATTTAAGTAATATTTTTTACTGATTCTAATTTTTTAAAATTTTATATACTCCCAAATAATTGAGGAACAAACTGAATTAAGTTTTCTAAAACATTTTATATTTAAGTAATATTTTTTAAAACAATACTTCCTATCAATCATTTTTAGGTAATTTTATTTCAAAAATATGTTTTTAAAATGATCTGGCCATGATGTTACTACGAAATTAATTCACTTTTTAGAAAGTGATGTGAAGTACGAAGTTTCATGCTCATATCTTGAAAACTGTTCATGTTAAAAGGGAAACCGTTTTGAAAAATTCAAGTGTGGGTAAATGAGCATTAAAGTTACAACTGAAATGAATGAACTCTAGAACATCCCTGGTGCATACATGATTCTCTCTTGTGAGTTTCTCCGGGATGCTTTTTCCATCCTTAGTCTTCTCCTTACTTTCCTTGCCACTTTTGTCGATTGTTGAGCTCTTTTAAGGCTGTAAGTGACTCGTTGAGCATTCATATGGCTGAAAGCCTGGAGGCAGTACTCTCCAGAAACAAGTTGTAGCTTTTCAAGGACTTTCAATCTACTCTGCATACCATCATTGAAAGTCATAGCAGCAGCATTTATTGCTATACCTACCACTTTATGGCCTGCAAAGCCATTTTGGGCAAATTCTCCAAATTTTGAAGTTTAGGGATTCATTATTGTTCTGGGTGTGGCCTCCTACATACATCTTCAGGAGATCTGTTTTAACTAAATCTTTAAACACAGGTTCGACAACCTCCATTATAGAAAGGGATATGTTATTTTTGTCTTTTTAAGCCTGAACTTGCCCTTCCACTACGGCATTTCGGTAAGAGCACCAAGAATTGGGTCCCTTTGGGCAGAAATAATGGTATGGTTTGCCATCTGACGATGCTTTGTGGTACCATACAGACCAAATAGGCTTCCTCATCTCATCTACAGAATTGCAGTTTTCCCTGATAGCATTCCCATAGTAAACAGGAAGGTTTCCTCTTTCCCATGTTTCACTTTAAAGCACAACTTGCTAGACAATAGATTTACATAATAAAAACAGAAGTCATATATGCATATCTATAAACAGCTGATATTTTGTAGGCATGGTAACAAACAATAATAAAAGGAAGTAGATGTCGCTTCCAGTGCCATGGAAATGTGAGAATGTGAGCAAGTCATATGGCAATCAGTCCCGCGGCAAATATGAATTTGCCTGTAGTAATAACTTGGAAACAAGGCATGAACGCGTTCCGATCTATGTGACAGCAGAATGGAGCGTGGTGCCTGCAGGGATTTAAATTACATTTTAGGCCATAACTCAAGAACTTTTGCCGATATTAATGTAATTCTTTCATGGAATTACACAGAAGAGTATAATCTGAAATCACATAACAAAATAGAAAAATCTTTTTTTTTTTTGACCACTTAAGCTTGACCCTTAACACCTACCAACTAGTTCATGTACCAAACTGAGATCTTGGAAACAGAAATTCAGCTAATAATCCACTACGCCACCAAGACCGTATTTAACGGTTTCCTTCTACAGTACATGTATTTCCTTCAGAATTAGCCGTTCAGAGTTCACACTATACAGTAAAATCCTTACCGGTAATACATGCTATTTGCTTTACGTCACACTGATACAGATAGGTTTTATGGCGACGATGGGACAGAAAAGGCCTAGGAATGGGAAGGAAGCGGCCGTGGCTTTAATTAAGGCACAGCCACAGCACTTGTCTGGTGTGAAAATGGGAAACCACGGAAAATAATCTTCAGGGCTGCCGACAGTGGGGTTCGAAGCCACTATCTCCCGGATGCGAGCTCACAGCTGCGCGCTCCTAACCGCACGGCCAACTCGCCCGGTGGTACAATATGTATTCCATAGAAATATAAGCCACGCATTTATGTGACACTGGTCAGCTAGACAGGCTGTATTTCACTAGAAATTTACCGGTCCTTCCCGATGGAGACACCCGATATTCTCTTCAGCAGGAAGTAATTAGGAAACAGCCTCATCATAAAAGAACAGAAGGAAAGAAAACTCAGGCAGAGATTTTCCTTTTTTCTTTCAATTTGCTTTACGTCGCACCGACGCAGATATGTCTTATGGCGACGACTGCATAGAAAAAGGCAAGGAGTGGGAAGGCAACGACCGTGACCTAATGATGCAGCCCCAACATTTGCTTGGTGTGAAAATAGAAAACCACGGGAAACTATCTCCAGGGCTGCCGAGAGTGGAGTTCGAATCCACTATCTCCCGAATGCAAGCGGATAGCTACGCGACCCGAACCGCGAGGCCACTTACTCGGTGTTCCCTATACTTGCCTTAATGTCAAAGCAGTTGCTGAAAATGATTTCCATTTTCGTTCATGCAGACCTGAAGTCTTCGAAGGAAATTCTGCGACATGCGTCGTAATTAGTCTACTGTATTTTCACTTACCACTCTCCACATTTCGTCTTCCGGGGCCTCGGCTTGTGCACTACGAAAACCTTATAGGGAAAAATTTCCCAATTTTAGATCCTCTCAGCACTAAGATAGGCGAGATACCACACTCCTGTGCTGAACGGATAGACGCTTTACGAGGGATAATCTGATATTTGGTTCGCATACCCCCAAGTTTTCCGTCAATTAAGACCATCTTTTTATAATGGGTTCATTTTTTTGGAAAACGGATCCAGATGGATGCCAATTTTTAAATTTACAAACCTGGTCACGAAAACCAAATAATACATCTCAGGTTGATGTTACGCTGACCACATACGACTATGATACATGCAGGCCATTTGGATGGGTAGCAGTTGATATAAACTTTCCGGAAATCGCTCGTAATACTTTTGCACACACCTGTCATAAGATTTCGTTTTTAAAAGACATGCTTCAACAATAAACACTCGTTACTCAATGGTGTCCTTAATAACTGTTACTGTACACTTTATTATCAAAATCACTGAGAGGGTCAATAAAATTGCGTGTCTCACAAGCAAATGTACAGCCGAGCCTTACAGGACTCAGGTTTGGTGGTCACAGAACATTAACGTTATTGCTAATATTTACAAATAAGCCATTTTAGACTGTTGAAGGTACTCGGAGACACGTATTTCCCTCCCTTTGTCAGTATTGTTCATTCTTTTGCTGTTACCATCGTGTCTCGCTTTTGGTCAAAGTTGTTCCGGTCATTTCCTTCGGTTTGTTCTCTTGGCCAACTTGCCATTTGCGAATTTTTGATCCAATGTCACTGATTTTGATATAAACTTGTGTTATTCCTGTCAGTTTATGGTCCTTTATTTTGCCAAACCATTCCAAACAGTATATTTTTATTTAATTCCTGTTTCCATGCAATTGGACTATTTATTTTACGAGTCTGTCAAGTTTCATTCTCTTGATGTGTCCGTGAACATTTCAATGTGTTTTTTTTAATTTCACTGTGAATGTCTGTGTTGTTTGATTTCCTGTTTATTTCCTAGTCTGTATTATTAACTTGATCTAGAAATTTTCTTACGACTTTGCGTTCTTTTTTCTCAATGTTTTCAATGTCTTCTTTCCTATTCAAAATTAGTGTTTCCGATCATTCGTTATTATTATTATTATTATTACTACTATTATTATTATTATTATTATTATTATTATTGAAAACTGTCTAACAGGAGAGGTAACGAACCCGGTCACGAAAACCAAATAATACATCTCAGGATGATGTTACGCTGACCACATGCAACTATGATACATGCAGGTTATTTGGATGGGTAGCAGTTGTCTTTGAAAACCGAGACCCCTAATTGGCTGCATGTGACGTGGGTTTTGAGTAAACATCTCAATACAATTAGCTTGCAGTAAAATGTGCCAGGATAATGTACTGTATTGTGTAAATGAATACACAGTCCAAGTAATTCTTGAGCCGCTTGGCAAAGAGTGAAATATGCTTGTAGAAAACGAAAGTAGACATCTTTTCTAGACTGTGAACTTAGTAATTAGAGTAATTACTGCTCAGGGGACAGGGACAAGTCACTGAGCTCTCAACGACCCCTTGGTGCTATTCGTCAGCAGCAAGGTAAGTGCTAGTATCGGATTTACCTGCCCCACTCGCTCCCTTGGGATTAGGGGAAGACCCTTGTCAGCCGCCAACGAGCGCAGTAAATCCCCTTCCGAGGATCGCACACATCTTGTAAACTGGACCCGGCATGTAATCCACACAGCAGTCTGCACACCCTCCCCTTCATGTCTGCGGCTGAAATATAGTACTTCCACCTTTGGCACGATATGGAAAACGATTCAATGTCATATAACCCACAACTTGTCCACTATCTAAGCCGAACTGTTCGTAAAAATTTTAAGCGTGTTTCACTGAATATGAGAAACGATGTATAATTCCCTTACCTATCGAAATTATTACTATGAAGCAGTAATTCCCAACCCAACCTGTAGTCTACAAATGTTAGTCTACAAATTTTCCGCAGGACTAAAGTGTTTTCTTGAATGGGTGAGTGATTAAAAATCAGGTACTTATACGATGAATTTGAAAATATATGAAAGGTTTAGAATGCGCAAATGCTTGTTTGTTTTTTTGTTTTTCTTCCTCGGAAGCGTGTGTTTTCATTTCGCTTTGGATGTTATACTCGTATAGTTGCTGTTTGTTAGAATCACATAATCTTTCAGAATGTAGTAATACAAGACCATATCAAAAGGCGAACAGGCAAATGTTCAGTTTGTTAAAGAGTTCACTCTCGTCAATTTATAAACTAAGTTTGGCTGTAAACCAGGAATTATGAATTGTGTGAATGATGACAACCAACAAATTCAGCATCAGATGTTTATTTATAAATGAATTTCTTTCCACTAACAGATGAACAGGGAACTCAGATGGATTTCAGTGTATCATTTGTAAAGTTCAAAATACCAAAACCCGAGTAAGTGGCTTCGCGGTTTGGGTCACGTAGCTATCAGCTTGCATTCGGGAGGTAGTAGGTTCGTACCCTCTCAGTCGGCAGCCCTTAAGGTGGTTTCCCTCGGTTTCCCATAACCACACCAGACAAATACCAGGGCTGTTACTTAATTAAGGCCACGGCCGCTACCAGCCCTTTCGTACGCCATCGTCGCCATAAGATATATCTCTGTCGGTGCGATGTAAATCCTACTGTAAAGAAAAGTAATAACGAGAGACGGGAACACGGCCGGTGATAAGATGTATTAGAGCTTTCCAAGAATCTTCGATTTAGAGATTTAAATATAGTTTGAGGACATCATTCCTTATATCGCAATTGGCAAGAGAACAAGGGCCATTCTGTGGACGACGTTTGTGCCAGATTACCGAAAAAGACACCTCCCTATTACTTTCGCACTATAGTTGTGCTATAAAGGAATTTTTGAGAATATTAAACCTACTTGTATTTCCGGAAAGTTAAGAGATGCGTTTACTTCCTTCCCTTTCTCTAAACAATTCCAATCGTAGAACACATGTCAAGCTACACATCGTCAACGAATTTCGCAATGATATCAAGCTTATTGCAAACTAAAAATATCTCCCTTAAAATTAACCATATCGCTGTAATTTTCAAAAGTAATACCACTCATATTTCAAAACTAGAATCAAATGATTCATTAAAATATATCGAAACGCCCCCCGTGAACTATGTTGACTGACCGCAGTAGGGGGGGGGGGGTATTGTGCGTCTCAGTGAAACAGATAGCCGAACCGTAGGTACAACCAAATCTGATGGGTATCAGTCGAGAGATCAGACTAACGAATGGTTAATCGAAAGGCGGATAGCATCCTTTCGTCATTTAGAAGGGCGGCAGTCAGGATGCTTGATTGATATGGCCTTGTAATAATATTCATATGACATAGCTACGTTGATAACACTACACGATTGAAAACAACGGGAAACTAAGCCATAACTTACTCCCGAAGACAATCAGCTCTCTTTCTGTGTGAATTAATTAATGATGTACTGATTATGGCTTCCGGAGATAAAACCGTCCACCGTTTGGATCTCCGGGTGAATCGTTGTCGTATATGAGAGAGGTTGAAAAGGGAAATGGTTAGACTATAACTAGATGCGGTTGTTTTGAGGGAAGTACGTTGGCAGGAATAACTTAGCAGAATTTTTTGTCAGGTGACTACATAATTATCGACACAAAATCAAACAGGGAAAATTCGGGAGTTTGCTTAATAATGAATAAGAAAATAAGGCAGCGGGTAAGGTACTATGACCGGCATAGTGAACGGATTATTAATGTTGTCAAGATAGACACCAAGCTAATGCTCATTAAAATACTAGTTCAGCAGGTTAAGATATCGAAGGAATATATTTTTAAGAGAGTCAAGATATACAATAATACAATACGTAAAAGGACACGAGAATCTAATTGTGATGGGAGACTGGAATGCAGTGGTAGACTAAGGAAGAGAAGGTAACGGAACAAACGAATAAAAGATGAAATCTTCTGGGAGAATTCTGCAGAGATCACACTTTTTTAGTCCTGGCTAAGACTTGGTTCAAAGATGATGGCTGTGGACAAGACCTGAAGACAATGGAAAGCATCACGTAGGCTTGATTATCATTAGGCAGAGATTCAGAAACCAAGTGTTGGAATCGTAAGATTTTCCTAGGTGCAGACGTGGAATCTGATCACAACTTTGAGGTTGTGAAATGCCCTCTGAAGTTGGAAGAGTTGGAGAAAGAATTCAAGGTGATGGAATCTAGACAAGTTGAAGGACAAGGGAGTGAGGAATTATTTCAAGGAATATGTTTCAAAAAGACTAAATGAAAAGGCCGACGGAAACATAAAAGGTGGGGAGTGGCCAGTCGTGAACAATGAGATCTGTAGGACTGCTGAAGAAAGTAAGAATCAGTGGATAACGCAGGAGATATACTAGACCTGAGTGACGAACGGCATAAATACAATAATGCAAGAAATGAAGAGGGCAGAAAATATTACAGGTGATTAAAGAATGAAGGAGATAGGAAGTGCAGACAGCTATAGGAAAATGGCTGAAAGAGAAAAGCAAGGATTTTGTACGGTTGTAGGAAAGGTAGGTGCTGCACATATTAAAAACACGGAAACCTTTGGAGAAAGGAAAACCAGGCGTATGAATATTAAGAGCTTTGATGTAAAACCAATTCTAGGGAAAGAGGTCAAGGCAGAAAGATAGCAGGAATATATTCAACAATTGTATCAAGCGAAGGATGTAGATGATATGGTTCTGAAACAAGAGACTGTATGTGTTGTTGAAACGGAAGGCCCAATTTTTGGGTCAGAATCCGACAGAGCTTTGTGAGACCTAGATAGGAACAAGGCACCTGGAATTGATAACATATCCTCAGAATTAGTGACAGCCTAAGGATAAATCGGCATGGAAAGGTAAGGTTAGTGAGTAAGATATGTGTACAGGAGAGGTGCCATCCGCTCTTATACAGAATGATGGTATAAGTATTCCCGAGAGAGCAGGTGCTGATAAGTGTGAAAACTAACGCACCATTGGTTCAGTATCTCACTCTTGAAAAATTTTAACACGTAATATTTACAGAGCAATGGAAAGACAAGTTGAAGCTGAGTTGGGAGATCAGTTTGCTTCAGAAGAAATGTAGGAAAACGTGAAGCAATCCTGACTTTGCGTTTGATCTTAGATGATGAAATTAAGGGCAAGCCAACATATATGGCATTCGTAGATCTAGAAAATGCGTTCGATAATGTTGATTGGACTAAGTTATTTAAGATTCTCAGAGTGATAGGGATCACACCGGAAAAGAAGGATTATCTATGATCTGTACCTAAATCAGTCTGCAGTGATAAGAATGAAGATCTATGAAAAAGAAGCAACAATCCATAAGGGAGTGGGGTTAAGTCTGCTGTTTGTCTCCTCTCCTATTCAGTAATAATAATGGCGTGTGGCCTCAGACGAGGCCTGGTGCAGGTCTTTCGAGTTGACGCCGTATAGGCGACCTGCGCATCTGTGAGGATGGCGGATCTACTTATGATGAAATTTAATTATGAAGGCGGCACACACTCCCCGACCCCGAGCCATCGGAATTAACTAATCAAGTTGAAAATCCCCGAACAGTCCGGGAATCGTACGAGGGACCCTTTGGACCAAAAGCCAGCTCACTGACCATTTAGCCATGGAGCTGTATTCCTAGTCTGTGTTAATACAGAACTGGCTTTAAAGAAAATCAAAGTTAAATTTAGGAAGAATATCACAATCCAAGGGGAGGAAATCAAAACTCTGAGATTTGCCAATGATAGACTATTGTTATTTTTTCTAAGTCTGGAGAAGATTTGAAGAAATTGCTTAATCGTATGTACAGAGTCTCCAAGAAGGAGTACAGATTAAAATAAATGAAATAATAAATAAATAAATAAATAAATAAATAAATAAATAAATAAATAAATAAATAAATAAATAAATAAATAAATAAATAAATAAATATGTAATATAAAACAATACTAATGGAGTACAGTCGAACGAAGTCAGGTGATGCAGGAAGTATTTCATTAGGCAATGAAATATTAAGGGAATTAGATAAATATTGTTACTTGCGTAGTAGAATAACCAATGATGACAGAAGTAAAGTCAACATAAAATGTATACAAGCACAAGCAATGAAAGCCTTTCTTAAGAAATAATCTCACTTGGAATATTGACATAGGGATTAGAAAGATGCTTTTGAAGACTTTATAGTCGGGAGCGTGGCACTGTACAGAAGTGATAATAATAATATTAATAATAATAATGTTATTTGCTTTACGTCCCACTAACTACTTTTTAAGATCTTCGGAGACGCCGAGGTGCCGGAATTTAGTCCCACAGGAGTTCTTTTACGTGCCAGTAAATCTACCGACACGGGGCTGTCGTATTTGAGCACCTTCAAATACCACCGGACTGAGCCAGCATCGAACCTGCCAAGTTGGGGTTAGAAGGCCAGCGCCTTAACCGTCTGAGCCACTCAGCCCGGCGTACGGAAGTGAAACATGGACAATAACTGGCTCAGAAAATAAGAGATACCGGTACATACCTTTGGAATGTGGTGTTACAGAAGAATTTTTTTTTTTTACGTCGCACCGACACAGGTCTTATGGTGACGGTGAAATAGGAAAACGGCCAGGAGTGGGAAGGAACCGTCCGTGTCCTTAATTAAGATACAACCGGAGCATTTGCCTGGCGTGAAAATGGGAAAACACGGAAAACCATTTTCACGGTTACCGACAGTGGGGTTCGAAACCACTATCTCCCGAATGCAAGCTCATAGCTGCGTGACCTTAACCACACGGCCAACTCGCTCGATACAGAAGAATGCTGAAGGTGAGATGGACAGATAGAATCACGAATGAAGAGATACTGAATCAAATTCGTTAGAGAAAAACGATTTGGATAAATTTGGCCAGAAAAACTAGAATGATAGGACACATTTTAAGACACCCACGACTTGTTCAGTTATTTTTTAGGAAAGTGTAGGTGGTAAGAATAATAGGGGTAAACCAAGGCATGAATATGACAAACAGATCAGAGTAGATGAAGGATTTAGTAGTTACGTACAAATGAAACAGTTAGAGGTCAGGATAGGTGGGGGGCATAGAGGACTGCATCGAACCAGCCTAGGGACTGATGACCCAAACAGTAATTATTTTTTGAACAACTCAGAATATGAATTGTCACTTGTACCGGATGGTTTACTTTTCAGGGACGAATCGAATTCATCAGATTACAAACATTCGACGTAACAGTTGATATAAACAACAAAACATAGCGTTCATCGATACCCGAATACATTCCTAGAACACTGCAGATGTACCAGGTAGCCCAAGAGCGCGGACAGGAGAGCAACATAATACAGACAGCCATTCAAACATGGCAGGGCACGAAATGTTTGCTATATTCAAGGTGCAGTGGCATTGTCGTAATGTGCTGAACCGTGAAATTCAAGGGCGTACCTAATTGGGATTTTGATTCATCGTGAATGTCATTTTAGTGGTCGGAACTTGAAGAACAAGGGTTCTGAAATCATACAGTTTTTCTGTCTTTTGTTGTATACAGGCAGTGCCTACAGCAGACAGTAGACTTTCAGTTTGTTTTCAAATGGTTGGTGTTGTTGGTGAGTTTGCTAACGAGTAATACAGATATTTATTACGTTATTCTGCTGTATGGTGAAATAGGAAAAAATATTTCTGCAGCTCTCAGACTTTAACAAGAGAGACTCCATGTTTCAATTATTTACAGAACACGTTTTTTAAGCGCACGATGATATTACGCACCTTTCTTTGGTTTCTTTGGTTTAACGTCACATTAACACGTTGAAGGGTTTCGGTGACGCAACGACTGGAGAGGGCTAGGATTAAGAAATTAGTGGCCGTAGCCTTAATTAAGGTACAGCCCCAGCATTTGCCTGGTGTGAAAGTGAGAAACCACCTTCATGACTGCCGACGGTGGAATTCGAACCCACCATTTCCCGAAAGCAAGCGCACAGCCACGTGGCCCTAACCGTACTGCCAATACGCTTGAAGTTACGTACTGACGCAACATTTCATGTCCGACCATCAAAAGTGGCCAGTAAGTGAGGAGGAGGAAATTATGTAGAATATCTTCCTAAATTATGAAGAAATCCAATGCATGGAAGACACAAGTACGGTTTCTAATGTAGGGTCATAGTGGTGTTATTATCACCAACACTTAACATTATAATTCAGTCATATAATATCCTACATTGCTTCCAGTGTTTCTTTATTGATTTTCTTTGAACTAACGACAATCCCGTAGATATTACCCCCTCAAAAGAGAAAAAACTTCGTGCACTCCCCTGTTTGAATGGTTGTAAATATTTACTTTCCTAATAGCGCTAACGTTATTTGGGTAGATTTATCTCGTCTTTCCTTAGCTTCAAGGTACAGAAACGTCTGTTTCACAATAGCTAAAAGATGTGTATTGTCCACCATAGCCTTATAAATATTAAGCGTACTGTAAACCATAATCCTCGGATATAACAAATAAATTGTCATCAACAACTGATCACTACTCGGGGGCGGAGAATGTATTTTAAAATGTGTTCATCACCTATTCTGAAGGACTGTCCGGCTCCATGGCTAAATAATTAGCGTGCTGGTCTTCGGTGCCAGGGGTTCGGGGTTCGATTCCCGGCAAGGTCGGGAACTTTAACCACCATTGGTTAATTTCTCTGGCACGGGGGCTGGGTGTATTCGTCGTCTTCATCATCATATCATCCTCATCATGACGCGCAGGTAGCCTACGAGCGTCAAATCGAAGGACCTGCACCTGGCGAGCCGAACATGTCCTCGGACACTCCCGGCACTAAAAGCCAAACGCCATTTCATTTCTGAAGGACTGGGCAAAGAGACCCAACAGGTGACTCCTCTCATCTTAGCAGAAAAAGTCTTCTCTGTAATAACTATAAGTCTGTATTAATACCAAAACAAATGTCTAAATGTCTGAGTCATGAATATGTACGTGCAATTGGAAAAGGTATTCTAGGGGCCAACAACAAGCATCATCATTAGTATTCGAGGGAAGAACTTAAAATGTATCGACCGACTTGACAAAGTGGTACGGGTCGTCCACTGTCAGTAGACCCGAAGATTCCTGAAGGTCCCCTATTTTGAATACTGAAAAGGGCTACGTCTGACTCCTTCTCAGTTCGAGCTCTTCCTACCCCAGCCTTGCTGAAAGCTCGTACACAACGTTATGCTACTAATTAGAAAATAAAAGAATGCAGTTTAGAGGATGTAATGAAAGTTCTAGCCTCACACAGTTTTTTGCAATTCACAGCTTCCTCTTGAATTTGATGCACACTTTTCAGGAATTAATAATTGAGGCTTAAACAATTATCATGATACAAAGTATTGTATTTCTCCTCCTAAGTTTTATAACACGTAGTGTCGTTCTGTAATATGTGTAACGCATCGAGGTTAAAGAGATGGGTCTAATTTGATGTATTAAAATGTGGACTATCCTGGTTTTTGTTCCTCAATTCGTACAACAGATGTTCCCCAAAACACTTCGATAAGCAGAGATCAATGTGTTTACGACAGACAAATCGGATAGCTATTGGTCCACGTGGTGCAGTTTATTACACTGCGTTAGAGGTTCGTTCAAAATTTCCGAAATGCGTAAATCTCACTGGACATACCTCGCAATCTGCAGGACTGCGGGCTAAACAGTGACCACTTGGTAGTCCGGGGGCCATCAAGGCTGTAATGTCAAGGAACATTTAATCACAAGGAACACTGATCTCGGTCGTTTATTTATTTCTCAGTCTTCTCTCTGGCGCTTACCTCGAGGATCCAGGTCGAAGAAGCCAAGATATATGGCTGAGGAAAAATCTTAGAGACCATATGACACTCAAATACTTGCAGACTGTCTGGTTGGACAACAAGTCTCCTTAATGGATTTCGTATCCCACGAGGTTTCTATCCGACACTTTTTAAATGTTATTTATTCACCATACATTAAGAAGTTAACTCATATTGAATGCTCATAATAATAATAATAATAATTATTATTATTATTATTATACTAGCGTGTGGTCCCCGAAGAGATCTAGTGCAGGTCTTTTGAGCTGACGCCGTATAGGCGACCTGCGCGTCTATGAAGATGGGACCCTACCTATGATGAATTCTAATGATGAAGACAGTACCCACACCTAGACACTGAGCCCTGAGCCAATGAATATTAAAATCCTCAACCCGGCCGGGAATCGAACCCGGGACCCCTGGACCAAAGGGCAGCACGCTATCCATTTAGATATGGAGTCGGACATATTGTACCCTGATGAGATAGGCCCTAGTTTCATGATTTGATTTTGATATGAGAAATACAGATATATAGGAATATTAAATGAATACAGTGGCAGTTTTGTGTGGACGGGAAAAATTTCGACATAAGCCAGCCGTGATCGCGACTGTCCGGCGCCACAATAAGCTTGTCATTAGGGGGAAAAGGTTTCCTGGTCAGAAGATAAGAGGATTAAATCTAGAGCTCACAACAACAGAATAATGACTACCAGGAAGTAGAAGAGTATATATTTCGGACCAAGGCCGAGCAGATGCATCACCAATACCGAGAATGTGACGTGGCAGTTTTTCCACGCCCGAGGCGTTTGGTGTGGTTACGTTTCAAGGGAGAGATTTCAAACTAACCGAAACGGTGTTGACCAATGAGAAAATATATCACAGGCCCGCAGATAAACCAACATAAGAAAAACTCAGAGTGAACTCCAGTTAGCTTCTCCGATAACAATAATTAAATTATTCCAACCACATAATTGAATAGAGGGGATTTTTGTGATATCGTTCCCATGTTGAATAATTGTAATCGTAAGAACTTAAAGTAATGAATTCGTGGAAATGACCCACGCTATCTCGCCATTGGTCGAGATGAGCACGCCATCAGGGACGCCGAGTTAGCGCGCGAAAGGTGGAGGACAGAAATTAAGTGATATTTCCATGATCACCGAACGATAGGAGTTCAGAATACGACACATGAATGTGTATCACCAGTGTATTAAGTAGGATAAAGCAAGAGATCCAAATCCACCTGCTTATGCCGATTTAGGATAACCAACCCCCCTCTCCAGGAAATGACCGCAGATGACCCCGGCGGGAAACCGTATCGTCCATAAAAGTCCAGAAGCGGACCTCACATCACTCAGTTCTCACCAGTACCCAGTCGTTGGAAGTCACCAGTTGTGACCGTCGTAATGGAGTAGTTGAGACTCTGACACGTTGACTCTGTAAGTCAGTACCTCGGGACGTATTCGAAGTCAATTAGAGCTGAAAGTACGTGAATTATTAGGAGAATGAATACGAACAGTGAAATTATCCATAGTACCGAGTGTGTATAATCAGTACAATTATATGTTGAATTTAATGAATGTCATGTGTTTAAATAATAAATAACTAACGGAACGCCGATAGTACCTTTGGAAGGCAGTGTGCGGAGCCTGAAGTAAACATCTCAAGATAGACGGTGAATAACTATCCGAGCAGGGAACCATAGGAGCTAGGCGATTATCAAGACGGCTTAGAAATAGACCAGGAAGTGCCGATTGAAGACGCGATACGCGCCGGTTCAAATGAACGACATTTCGTCGTAATGTGTCACGACGTGTGTTTCGGGCGTATATGAAGAGTATATTGTGCGAGTGTCAGGGGTCTAGGAGCACCTATAATTTTTTTTTTTTGTTATTAATATTTTTGTGTAAAATAGTGTAATAAGGTATTAATCATGGGTAGTCACCCAGAAGTGTTTTATGGTGTTAAATTTGTATTGTGCGGCATGATGGACGAGTAGATCACCATGGGGCCGTAAGGCCTATATCTCCTCCGCTACGAGACAATGGAATTCTACATAGGAATGAGTACACAATTTTGATATTTAGGGGATGTTATCGCGACTAAACGGGGTTCAGTGTAAATTAATTATGGTTACTTAACATGGTCCGCTTCCCGAGTCCATGATTTTATTTTTTTTGTTAGACGGACGAACTAATCTATATTAACGTAATAATGGGTTAGATTAATTAATTTGAGTATTTGTTTGTTGTATATAATGTAAATATGGGATATATTTCTTTCAATTAATGCATGCTGTTTATAATACTTTGAATTAAGTTCATTTCAAGTGTTAAATTCTTTTTTTTGTGCTAACCCATTTATTTGAATTTCATTCACTGCGGTGATCATTTGTATTTTAATTAGGAATAATTTCTATTAGACAGCCAGATTATGAAAGAGCCAGAGTATGGAATATTTGTGTTGCGTACGGAAGGTCATTAAAATACTAATAATAATAATGTTTGTGAGTTGACAAAGGAAAGTAAAGTAATAATAATAATAATATTTGGGCGTGTGCAAGTTAAAGTATTATAATAATAATAATGACAGTGCTTCGTGAGTTAGCCAGTGCAAAAATAATAATCAATGTGGAGATGACATGTAGCGTTAAAGACTTCATTCGCGTAATCAGTTTGATTTTACGTAAATTTTTGATTTTACGTTTTTGGACTTTATTTTAACTTTTAAAATTTTGTTTAAAAGCGATATAGGCACGTGAATTAGAATGGTCACGATATGTTAAAAGCCCAGAATGATTTGAGCCCATATTTAGAGTTGGAAGTCATGAGGGACGAATATCCGGCGTGAAATAAATTGAGCCGTATTGTTTGTAATGATGAAATAGATGAATCTCAAGGCCTAAGATGATATAAATGCATATGCCGGTGTTATTAGTGGTAGAATCCACGCACCGAGGATTATTTTATGAATTAAATGTTTGAAGAGTTCCGATGAAAGGAAATGGACTTCAAATTTGAAGGAATAGTTTAGCAATCGCCGGCATTGGAGGTATTTGCCCAGCCGCGATGTGCCATAGGTTGTGAGATGTGTCTTGGGAGGACAGGTGTCCCCATATAAAATTAACGGCAGTACGAAGTTGAAGGTACGGTCCCGAATACCGTGTTGTCCCGACCGATATAAAGCAGATCTTAGTGGTTCATAACGGGATTTAACATATGTGACTAAATTCTAAAGAGTGGATATTAAAATATCATCTTTCCATTTTTAATAATAATAATAACAATAATCATACTCCAAGTGAGTCTTGTCTTAAATCGAGTGCTTAGTGCCAAGATAAATCGAAATTGTAAAAAGGGGTTATGCGTTAAACATATCAAGAGTGAACTACCGTGTAACAGGCGAAATTAAGTTTTTTTAAAAAAATAATAATAATAATAATAATAATAATAATAATAATAAAAACTAAGCTACTTTTTTTTTGAAGAAATAAAATTTTTTTATATTTTGGACATAATAATGATGTTGGGAGATGAAATGAAAGATTTGAGATTTTCAACTAATAATAATAATAAATAAAATATTTGAAGAAGGAGAAGAAGAATAACCAATGAAGGTACTTTTTTTTAATTTTATTTTTTTGATGAAATTAATAAGAGCGAGAAGTTGGAATATTATAGCAAGGATGATTACGGGTTACGATAATCACGATTTCCACTATTATTAATAATAATAATAATAATATTATTAATAATAATAATAATAAAAATATTTATGAGGAAGCTGATCATTATATTGTGCGGATAATTTAGGAGGAAGAACTAACCTTCGTTTGAAACGTCGGCAGGGGTTGGCATATAATCATCCCGGATGACAAATGATAATAATCAAATACCGGATTATAATTGAAATTAATGATAATGATAAAATTAATTGATGGTAGTCAAAGTATATGCTAATGATCAGATAAAGAATGGTAATGATATTATCTAATAAGAATAGGAGGATATGCTAGGGACAGTCATCCTGTGTCGAACTGCTCTGAACCACATGTTGGGTTTTCACGGGGAGATAGCGGTAGATACGTAAATAACCCACGGACGGCACATGTTTGCAGGGTCAGAGCATAGTAATGAACCTTTCCGTACGTCTTGTCGTATTGACAAGTGTAAATATTAAAGTAGCTTTTGAGTTAATGAACTCTACCTGGTGTGTTTGTGAATCTGGAAATAATAGGCTAGAGTTTGTCCGTATTATAAATTCCCGTTTTTCCGAGGCGATAACATTTTCTACGGTGGGTGTCCGGCTCACCAGAATGTACATACCGGAAGTGTCTCATGTCCAAACGGAACGAGGAGACGACAGTAAAAAGTTACTGTCGTGCCTTCGTCGCCGAAAGAAGATCTCCAGCGGTGAAACGTCCAATCATACGGATGTGAATTCGATCCCCAGTACCCAATTGGGACGAATTCACCAGGTGTTTTACACTACCAGAGTAATGAGGTAAAATCCAAATATTATGTCATTTATTTTTCAGGATTAAAAGTGTCCCAATGTAAATTTGTCATCATGTGTAGTATGCAAAATAAGTTAATAAATTGCTCCTCATTGCAATTTCAATAGGAAACAGCTTCCATATCTTTTCATTGTAGTTAGTCCAGTATGCCCATGGAATTTAAGTTGTCACTTCCCAGTCCTATTGTGGAGTCAGAAATTTGTATCCATGAATGAGTCGTTCCCCGTAACCTTAAATTTTCATGCCCCGTTCATCCCTGTGTTCATTTGATGCGCCGATATATATTTTTTTATTTTCTTTATATAAATTTTTTTATCATTTTCGAACTGATCACCCCTGAGATAAATGCTAGTCTGGGACTCAGGAGGTGGGCGGGTGCATAATGTCGCCCAACGTAAAAGGGCCTATTGCATCATGTTTGAGCAACGGGTGACTATATATTTTTTTATAAAAACAAAAAAAAATCCGAACTTTTTTTTGTTGTTGTATTAGCTACGATATCATTAGCGACCAGCTCAGTGCCCGATTGCATTATAGATAGGCCCAGTTGTTTAACTTCAATATAAACCCAATCGGGATATTTAATTAAATTTTGACCGCATCACGGTTAAGTTAAATAGTGGTTTTTGATATGTCAAGTAGTAATTCCTGTTAAAGTAACTTTAGTTTCGAACGGGGCCTAGACTTGATAATTATACAAGAGTAGTTTATTGCTATAAAGGCTCATTAAATTAATAATTCCCTATTCTATGAAATTAAAATTTTACTGTGATTTAGTGAGACTCCACATAAATGTAACTATCCATGGGCAGGAATTTTATATAGGCAAAATTTATTAGGCATACTGTATTTGGTAAAAATTTGACTGAGAACCAGATTCAAGTATTAATAAAAAGATAATGGAACTGTGTAAGTTAAATTTAAATTATTTCAAGACAGGTGACTTCAAGGTTTTCGTCGTGGTATTATCGATTGTTGTTGTTGTTGTCATAGTCTGGAGTGACTAATGATATGAATTTCACTCATAATAAGCACGTGATGGCAATTAATATGCAAATTTGAATTACGTTATATAAATTATTCGCTATGTGAAAGCGAAAAATATTGTTTTGGTTTTGAATTTGAAAATTTAAGAATTTTTAGAAAATATTAACGAGGATATAACCGTATGATAGGGCCTAGACCCAAAATTGTCGTAATCGTGTGCGA
This sequence comes from Anabrus simplex, assembly GCF_040414725.1. Lineage (NCBI taxonomy): Eukaryota > Metazoa > Arthropoda > Insecta > Orthoptera > Tettigoniidae > Anabrus > Anabrus simplex. The sequence continues at coordinate 348,264,005 of NC_090266.1, read as the reverse complement.
TAAGATGAGAGGCTGATCGGCCCTCTTTTCTCATTTGATATAATGTCAGACGAAGGTGGGGAGCGTCCCCAAGGTGAACAGTTAGAAGGACAGGGAGAGGTGAAAGCTCTCACTTTGGAAGACTTGATGCGAGTTTTGGCTATAACTACGGAACAAATGCAGGCCGCTAGTGTTTCTACTAAACAGGAACTGACAATTATAATTCAGGCCGCGAGTGTTTCACTAGAGCGTAAAATTGAGAGTAATAGACAGGAACTGACGGAACAAATACATGCCGCTAATAGTTCGTTAGAAATTAAAGTGGACAAGGTGCAGGCCGCTAGCGTTTCTTTGGAAAATAAAGTCGATATGGTACAGGCCGCGTGTGAATTTAATAAAATGAAACTCACAGAACAAATAGCTGTGGTTCATGCCGCCAGCATTTCACTGGGACAGGAATTACGGGACCAAATGACCCAAGTCCAAGAGGTGTGTCATATCGCTAAGGACGAATTGAAAGGGCATATCGACTCTTGTATTATTAGTGTCAATGAAAAGGTTGACCGATTCAGGGATGAGGCGTTACTAGAACGTAACGAAATTAAGGAGAAATTAAAGGCCAGTATTCAGGAGATTTCAGCTCAGAGGTTGGTCGACCGCGAAGATTTAAAGGCGCACATCGAAGGGGTGAGGGGTGAATGTCGCAAGGAAAACGATATCATCCGAAGCCACGTGGAAAGTAAAGGTGCACACACTGCAAATACTTTGGACAGGCACGAAAAGGGAATCGATGAGTTACGAGGTGAAACTGTTCGTACCCTAGTACTAGTAGCCGGTCTCAGAAATGAAATTCAGGATATAAAGACGAATTCGGAAGATCGTAGCCGTAGACTCACACAGTGTGAGGAGGCAAATATAGCATTGTTCAGAAAAACTGATGGGTTGGCGGAACAAAGCCAAACGATCGCTGACACAGAGGTCAGAATAGTGGAACAATTTAAGGTTCACACGGGGCAGAATTCAGTGTCCAAGCAAATGTCAGACAGTAATACTGAAAGGCTGGATGAGATTAGAAAGGATCTGGAACAGGTCAAGGCCAGGTTAGAACAGCCAGGGTCACTTCAGGACTTCCATCTCCAGTATCGAGAGTTCGAGACCCCAGACAATCAGGGCTTTCATAAAAAGGAAGGCATGTCACAAGCTGATACGACCGGACTTAAGTTTGAAGTAGGAGACGGATCGTCATCATCATCGAATGCCCTTCCGACATCTGTGGTCCACGTCATCAAAATGTCAGACGACAAACCACCTAGATACGACGCTCGAGGACATATAACCCCTAAAGGCTTCATCCGCGAGATCACTAACTATATTAGTGAAAATAAAATTCCGGCGGAGCGGCAATTACGAACTGTAGAGAAGTTTTTGGACGGAGCATCTGCAATGTGGTTCAGGGCCTTCCTATACACATTTGAGGATTTCATAGGATTCCGACAGGCGTTTTTGCAAAAATTCTGGAGTATCCAAGAACAGCAAGATCTTAGGTTGGAGTTGTATTCTAGACGTTATTCAACATCGTCCCCAACTAAATATTCAGAGTATTTCGTATCCCAATTTCATAAGATGCGGGAATTAGATAATCCGGTCAGTGAGACAGAACTCATTAGCGCTATCGGGAAGCAGTTACCATTTGAGGTCCAACGGATGATGATTGCGTCGAATATTCAGACTGCAGTGCAAGCGGAAGCTTTGTTACGTCAATTAGATCAGACCACGTATCACTCTAACCAGAGGCAACCCAGGCCTAGAGAGCAACAGATAAATAACGTCGAGAGGCAGACGGAAACTAGAACTATCAGTACTAGAAGCCAAGGAACGAGTACCGATCCAGAACCCAAGAGGATGTATGATCCAGGATGGAGACCCCGACAATGGAATCACCGAGGAGGATTCGCGGAAAGCAACCGGCAAATGAATCATGATAAATTCCGAGGAGAAAGGGGATACCGTGGATATCAAAGGGGAAGGAGCGAAACTCAGCCATATCACGGAAGAAATCACAGTAACCGAAGACCTTACACGGAGGAATCCCGTAGAGATATGGAGGATCGGCACCAAGAAACTCAGCAGTACCTCGCTGAATTAAATAAGAGGAAATGGAAGGATGCTATCCAGAATCGAAGCCGTGAAGAGGAAGTTGGCGGCGCAGAAAGCTTGCCAATGCAACAGGCAAGGAATGACGGTGGAAATTTGAACCCGAATGCACCTACGTTCAACTCAGGACGAGTGCTTGGGGCGAAAAAAAAAACGTCAATTTTTAAACGATAAATGGACCATCGCGGAAGTCGACACATGGATCGTGACTTCCGATGAATTAATCAATGACCCTGAAACACGGAGTTGTAAGGAGGTGAAGCGCTTACCAGTGATTTACACGAGGATTAGCCACTTAAGGGTACGCTCACTCATTGACACTGGAGCGAGCGTATCAGTCGTTTCGCAAATCCTGATAAACGAATTACAATCAAATATAAATATTCCTATAATTCCGGTTTCTAACCTCAAAATTCGTGGTATAATCCCAGATAAATCCGTGGTGTGCAAAAATCAGGCCTTGTTGGATATAGAAATCGGTCAATCCACTTTCGCACATTCCTTCATCATCATGAATAAAATAAATTATAACCTGATCATAGGGGCTGACTTCATGACTGAATACCACGCTGTAATCGACATGGGAGATAACTCCGTCAAATTTAGGCACGAGGCAGGTGTTGAGGATACCATTATGAATCCAGAGATAGAAAGGGAAGAAGGTGAAGAAGTCTGGAACGCCGAAGTCGTTAAAGAAAAACCGATAGGGAATCCCTTAAGCTCTATGAAGGAAATGGAGGTTGAGGTGATGCCAGATGATCACGAATTATTTGCCGCAGATTTGCAAGAACAAGATGGAAGTTGTGAAAGGGCCATTGCAGCTAAGGTTAACGAAGCAATTATTGATCCAAATGAGAAGAAAATCTTAAGTGAAATCCTAGAGAAACATCGGGATACTTTCGGCACAAAACCGGGAAAAATTCAAAATTTTACCTACGAATTAAATGTAAATGACTGGTCTCCATACAAGAAAAAGGTTTATCCAATTGCTGAGAAATTTTATCCGCAAGTTAGAGAAGCCATTAGAGATATGGAAGAGAGTGGGTTGATTTCAAAATCACCGACGCCATTTTTAAACCCACTGGTAGTGGTCAAGAAACCTGATGGTTCCGTGCGCATTTGCTTAGACGCGCGGGCCATAAATGAGAGATTGGTTCCGGAGTATGAGCAGGCTCCGGAAATCAAAGAAATCTTGAAGAAATTCAGAAGTATGGAATATTTTTCAACTTTCGATCTGATTTCATCCTTTCACCACATATTGTTGGAGGAAAAATCCAAATTGTTAACTGGATTTTTATTTGACCAGCAAACTTACGTTTTTATTCGTCTCCCGTTCGGTATTAAAAATGCAGGATCAGTACTTATCCGAGCTCTCGACAGGAATCTGAGTCCGAAGGTCAAAGAAGCAACTATAAGATATGTGGACGACATCTTGGTAGCCACGGAGACGCTTTCAGAACACCTGGAAAGCATCAAAGAAGTTCTAACTGATTTAGGAAAGCATAATTTTAAGGTAAACTTATCGAAATCGCATTTCTGTCAGAAAGAAGTTTTGTTTTTGGGTCACCTCGTAGATGGAGAGGGTGTGCGGCCAAACCCGTTGAAAATTGAGGCGATTAGGATGTTTCCGAAGCCTACGAAGATCAAACATGTTCGGCAATTTCTCGGAATGTGTCAGTTCTTTGCCGACCATTGTCCGGATTACACTACAGTCGTCGCACCGTTGCAAGATCTCCTTAGAAAGAATAATCGCTGGAAGTGGGACCAGTCATGTGAAGAAGCCTTCGCGAAAACCAAACAGCGGTTATTACAAAATGTAAAACTAGGATATCCCGATTTCAACATCAAGTTCATTATTCAAACGGACGCCTCTACCATAGGCATAGGAGCCGTGCTACTCCAGGAAGATCCTAATGACTCACGTAGGAAAACGTATATCGCGTTCATGAGCCGGAAATTACGGAAACATGAAGTGAAGTATACCATCACTGAATTAGAGATGTTGTCCATAGTCAGCGCTTTACAATACTGGAAGAAGATTGTGTATGGTTTTCAGGTTGTAATTCGCACCGATCATAAAGCGCTGACATTTATAATGAAAACAAACATGGCAAGTGAAAGGGTCAGCCGATGGGCTTTATTCGTTCAACAGTTCGATTTGACCGTTGAACATTGCCCCGGGAAGCTAAATATTTTGGCGGACACTTTGAGCCGAAATCCAAACCCGGAGGAGGTCATGATTTGCCGGATCGAGTTGATTGAGGAAGACCAAGAAGTCTTAGAAAGTCTTAGGGAGATCGGGCAAATGCAGAAGAGAGACGGTTTCGACAACATGATGGTCGATTTCTTCACTAAGAAATTGCCACCAGATAGTCCACAGTTCGCGAGGGCGAACAAGTTGTCAGCTAATTACCATTACATAAACGGAATCCTACACAAGTTTGTGGATGACGATCACACGAAACTTCGGATCGTAGTACCGTCAGAGATGCAAATGCCGTTAGTAAACCATGTACATCGTGTCATTGGACATGGAGGTATTGGGAAGGTCTTGGCAACTCTTCAGGAGACTTTCGTATGGGCCAAAATGAATCAAACGGTTCGAGATGTATTACGGACTTGTGATATCTGTCAGAGGATAAAACCGAACCCGTACCTACTCAAGCAATCTCCACGCCCTTTGCTACCCACAGAGCCACGGGAAACCTTCGCAATGGACCTATATGGGCCGTTACCAAAAGCCCGCAGGGGAAACCAGTTCATTCTCGTCAGTTTAGACGTATTTTCAAAATTTGTAGCACTATATCCACTGCAGAAAGCTAATTCCAAAACCGTTTTGAGAGGAATAACATCACACATAATTCCGAGAATGGGGAAGCCCAAGTTCATCCTTACTGATCATGGCAGTCAGTTCACTTCCGCTGCATTTGCGAATCAGTTGCAACAGCTAGACATTAAACACGTGCTAAGTTCGATTCGCCATCCCGAATCAAACCCTTCAGAAAGGATTATGAGAGAGATCGCTAAATTCTGCCGAATCTATTGTTCAGAAGAACACTGGCGTTGGATTGACGTGGTGCCTATCATAGCTGAGTGCATTAACACCACGATCCACGAAGCGACGGGTCAGATTCCTGAAGTGATACATTTCAATAGATATCCGACCAGGCCATGGCACGACGCGGTTGCATGTCCCACAGATCCCCGGGATTTAAACGAAATCTGTGTCAGGAAAACGCGAGAACACTTGGAAGCACAAGCCGAGCGCAGATTAAGGAGACTCAGGAATAAGCGATTCCACCGTCCATTGAGAGTTGGCGAATTGGTTCTAGTTAAGAAACCTGCAGTTTCTAATCCTGAACGCAAGGTGTACCACAAGTTTTGCCAGTTATTTGTGGGGCCTTACAAAATCATACATACTTATGAGAATAATTCATATAAGGTCCAGAGCTTGGATGGTAGCACTGAAAACGTGTATAACGCCGCCAATTTAAAGCTGTACCATACACCGGCAGATCAGAGAGAGGCTGAGGATGCACGAAACGAGGCAGAGGATGACCAAGAAGAAGATGAGAACGAAGGAGAGGATGATGAAGAAGAAGATGGAAGAGAAGAAGAAGTCCAACTGATCCATAGGCAAATAGAAGCAAGACCATGCCCAGAATGCGGAGAGATCGACAGTGATGTCCAAGAATTTGTTAACAGGATCCACCTGATTCAACGAGAGAATGAAGAATTAAGACTCAATAACCAGAATCTGCGGGACGAGATCAGTCACCATCAAAAAGGAACGAAAGCAGTAATCAAATCATGATGAAAGTATGATGCGGATATATAAAAAAATCTCATGATTATCACAAGATTTTTTTTACCGAGCAACGGGAAAATGTACCCTGATGAGATAGGCCCTAGTTTCATGATTTGATTTTGATATGAGAAATACAGATATATAGGAATATTAAATGAATACAGTGGCAGTTTTGTGTGGACGGGAAAAATTTCGACATAAGCCAGCCGTGATCGCGACTGTCCGGCGCCACAATAAGCTTGTCATTAGGGGGAAAAGGTTTCCTGGTCAGAAGATAAGGGGATTAAATCTAGAGCTCACAACAACAGAATAATGACTACCAGGAAGTAGAAGAGTATATATTTCGGACCAAGGCCGAGCAGATGCATCACCAATACCGAGAATGTGACGTGGCAGTTTTTCCACGCCCGAGGCGTTTGGTGTGGTTACGTTTCAAGGGAGAGATTTCAAACTAACCGAAACGGTGTTGACCAATGAGAAAATATATCACAGGCCCGCAGATAAACCAACATAAGAAAAACTCAGAGTGAACTCCAGTTAGCTTCTCCGATAACAATAATTAAATTATTCCAACCACATAATTGAATAGAGGGGATTTTTGTGATATCGTTCCCATGTTGAATAATTGTAATCGTAAGAACTTAAAGTAATGAATTCGTGGAAATGACCCACGCTATCTCGCCATTGGTCGAGATGAGCACGCCATCAGGGACGCCGAGTTAGCGCGCGAAAGGTGGAGGACAGAAATTAAGTGATATTTCCATGATCACCGAACGATAGGAGTTCAGAATACGACACATGAATGTGTATCACCAGTGTATTAAGTAGGATAAAGCAAGAGATCCAAATCCACCTGCTTATGCCGATTTAGGATAACCAACCCCCCTCTCCAGGAAATGACCGCAGATGACCCCGGCGGGAAACCGTATCGTCCATAAAAGTCCAGAAGCGGACCTCACATCACTCAGTTCTCACCAGTACCCAGTCGTTGGAAGTCACCAGTTGTGACCGTCGTAATGGAGTAGTTGAGACTCTGACACGTTGACTCTGTAAGTCAGTACCTCGGGACGTATTCGAAGTCAATTAGAGCTGAAAGTACGTGAATTATTAGGAGAATGAATACGAACAGTGAAATTATCCATAGTACCGAGTGTGTATAATCAGTACAATTATATGTTGAATTTAATGAATGTCATGTGTTTAAATAATAAATAACTAACGGAACGCCGATAGTACCTTTGGAAGGCAGTGTGCGGAGCCTGAAGTAAACATCTCAAGATAGACGGTGAATAACTATCCGAGCAGGGAACCATAGGAGCTAGGCGATTATCAAGACGGCTTAGAAATAGACCAGGAAGTGCCGATTGAAGACGCGATACGCGCCGGTTCAAATGAACGACATTTCGTCGTAATGTGTCACGACGTGTGTTTCGGGCGTATATGAAGAGTATATTGTGCGAGTGTCAGGGGTCTAGGAGCACCTATAATTTTTTTTTGTTATTAATATTTTTGTGTAAAATAGTGTAATAAGGTATTAATCATGGGTAGTCACCCAGAAGTGTTTTATGGTGTTAAATTTGTATTGTGCGGCATGATGGACGAGTAGATCACCATGGGGCCGTAAGGCCTATATCTCCTCCGCTACGAGACAATGGAATTCTACATAGGAATGAGTACACAATTTTGATATTTAGGGGATGTTATCGCGACTAAACGGGGTTCAGTGTAAATTAATTATGGTTACTTAACATGGTCCGCTTACCGAGTCCATGATTTTTTTTTGTTAGACGGACGAACTAATCTATATTAACGTAATAATGGGTTAGATTAATTAATTTGAGTATTTGTTTGTTGTATATAATGTAAATATGGGATATATTTCTTTCAATTAATGTATGCTGTTTATAATACTTTGAATTAAGTTCATTTCAAGTGTTAAATTCTTTTTTTTGTGCTAACCCATTTATTTGAATTTCATTCACTGCGGTGATCATTTGTATTTTAATTAGGAATAATTTCTATTAGACAGCCAGATTATGAAAGAGCCAGAGTATGGAATATTTGTGTTGCGTACGGAAGGTCATTAAAATACTAATAATAATAATGTTTGTGAGTTGACAAAGGAAAGTAAAGTAATAATAATAATAATATTTGGGCGTGTGCAAGTTAAAGTATAATAATAATAATGACAGTGCTTCGTGAGTTAGCCAGTGCAAAAATAATAATCAATGTGGAGATGACATGTAGCGTTAAAGACTTCATTCGCGTAATCAGTTTGATTTTACGTAAATTTTTGATTTTACGTTTTTGGACTTTATTTTAACTTTTAAAATTTTGTTTAAAAGCGATATAGGCACGTGAATTAGAATGGTCACGATATGTTAAAAGCCCAGAATGATTTGAGCCCATATTTAGAGTTGGAAGTCATGAGGGACGAATATCCGGCGTGAAATAAATTGAGCCGTATTGTTTGTAATGATGAAATAGATGAATCTCAAGGCCTAAGATGATATAAATGCATATGCCGGTGTTATTAGTGGTAGAATCCACGCACCGAGGATTATTTTATGAATTAAATGTTTGAAGAGTTCCGATGAAAGGAAATGGACTTCAAATTTGAAGGAATAGTTTAGCAATCGCCGGCATTGGAGGTATTTGCCCAGCCGCGATGTGCCATAGGTTGTGAGATGTGTCTTGGGAGGACAGGTGTCCCCATATAAAATTAACGGCAGTACGAAGTTGAAGGTACGGTCCCGAATACCGTGTTGTCCCGACCGATATAAAGCAGATCTTAGTGGTTCATAACGGGATTTAACATATGTGACTAAATTCTAAAGAGTGGATATTAAAATATCATCTTTCCATTTTTAATAATAATAATAACAATAATCATACTCCAAGTGAGTCTTGTCTTAAATCGAGTGCTTAGTGCCAAGATAAATCGAAATTGTAAAAAGGGGTTATGCGTTAAACATATTAAGAGTGAACTACCGTGTAACAGGCGAAATTAAGTTTTTTAAAAAAATAATAATAATAATAATAATAATAAAAACTAAGCTACTATTTTTTTTTGAAGAAATAAATTTTTTTTATATTTTGGACATAATAATGATGTTGGGAGATGAAATGAAAGATTTGAGATTTTCAACTAATAATAATAATAAATAAAATATTTGAAGAAGGAGAAGAAGAATAACCAATGAAGGTACTTTTTTTTAATTTTATTTTTTTGATGAAATTAATAAGAGCGAGAAGTTGGAATATTATAGCAAGGATGATTACGGGTTACGATAATCACGATTTCCACTATTAATAATAATAATAATAATATTATTAATAATAATAATAATAAAAATATTTATGAGGAAGCTGATCATTATATTGTGCGGATAATTTAGGAGGAAGAACTAACCTTCGTTTGAAACGTCGGCAAGGGTTGGCATATAATCATCCCGGATGACAAATGATAATAATCAAATACCGGATTATAATTGAAATTAATGATAATGATAAAATTAATTGATGGTAGTCAAAGTATATGCTAATGATCAGATAAAGAATGGTAATGATATTATCTAATAAGAATAGGAGGATATGCTAGGGACAGTCATCCTGTGTCGAACTGCTCTGAACCACATGTTGGGTTTTCACGGGGAGATAGCGGTAGATACGTAAATAACCCACGGACGGCACATGTTTGCAGGGTCAGAGCATAGTAATGAACCTTTCCGTACGTCTTGTCGTATTGACAAGTGTAAATATTAAAGTAGCTTTTGAGTTAATGAACTCTACCTGGTGTGTTTGTGAATCTGGAAATAATAGGCTAGAGTTTGTCCGTATTATAAATTCCCGTTTTTCCGAGGCGATAACATTTTCTACGGTGGGTGTCCGGCTCACCAGAATGTACATACCGGAAGTGTCTCATGTCCAAACGGAACGAGGAGACGACAGTAAAAAGTTACTGTCGTGCCTTCGTCGCCGAAAGAAGATCTCCAGCGGTGAAACGTCCAATCATACGGATGTGAATTCGATCCCCAGTACCCAATTGGGACGAATTCACCAGGTGTTTTACACTACCAGAGTAATGAGGTAAAATCCAAATATTATGTCATTTATTTTTCAGGATTAAGAGTGTCCCAATGTAAATTTGTCATCATGTGTAGTATGCAAAATAAGTTAATATATTGCTCCTCATTGCAATTTCAATAGGAAACAGCTTCCATATCTTTTCATTGTAGTTAGTCCAGTATGCCCATGGAATTTAAGTTGTCACTTCCCAGTCCTATTGTGGAGTCAGAAATTTGTATCCATGAATGAGTCGTTCCCCGTAACCTTAAATTTTCATGCCCCGTTCATCCCTGTGTTCATTTGATGCGCCGATATATATTTTTTTTTGATTTTCTTTATATAATTTTTTTTATCATTTTCGAACTGATCACCCCTGAGATAAATGCTAGTCTGGGACTCAGGAGGTGGGCGGGTGCAATATCAAATGTTGAAAACAATAGTCATGAATACCGACATTTAGAGGGGTTAGATTCACAGTATTGATTGCGTCACACCCATTATTGTCCCAACGAACGTGGGCGTTGATCAGTAGACTGGCTATTGTGGCACAGGTTTAAGTAGTTCACGTGAACGACATTGTTGTAGTTTGAACGTGTGTTCTGTGTATCTTACCTCTCTATCTGGTAAAGTGAACATCTGGCTCTTTCTTGCTTCACAATCTCACCTATACTACTTATTGCAAGTTCTCTAAGCATCAGGAATTCAGTATCTCATTCTATTGTTAGGAGCAAAATGAAGTCTAAGAAACTTCCTTAGGAAGAAGTTACCTCCCAAAAAGTCTCCCAAAATTCGTGGATTCATTGCTGCCTACAGAGACCACTACCCTGTAACACTTCGAATATTATTTTCCTTTGCTACATTATCACCCAACCATGTGGTCACTTGACGACCTTAACGCACAGGAACATATTCACTTGATTACTACAGCATACAAAGTGTACGTTAACTTTGCTATGTTAGCGCACAACACTACTTGTTTACCTCGCTCGGTGCAGAAGGTACAGCATATCTGTGTTTACTTAGCTACCATAGCGCACAACGAGGCATTCATTTATTTATTTTTATTTCTCTTTTTACTGTCTGCTTTACGTCGCACCGACACAGATAGGGCTTATGGCGACGATAGGATAGGAAAGGGCTACGAGTGGGAAGGAAGAGGCCGTGGCCCCACCAGCATTTGATTGATGTGAAAATGGAAAGCACGGAAAAACCATCTTCAGGGCTGACGACAGTGGGGTTCGAACCCACTATCTCCCGAATGCAAGCTCACAATTGCGTGCCCCTAACCGCACGGCCAAGTCACTCGGTACTAGGCATTCAGTTCGCTCGGTGAAGAATGTACAGAATATCTATGCGTTTACTTAACTACCACAGCGCACAACTAGGCATTCAGTTAACTAAAATAGTGCACAATTTTAACTACACTAAAAATAGCGCACAGCTAGTTATTAACTTCAGCAAAATAGCATATACCGAGCTCGATAGCTGCAGTCGCTTAAGTACGGCCAGCATCCAGTAATCGGGAGACAGTAGGTTCGAACCACACTGTCGGCAGCCTCGAAGATGGTTTTCCGTGGTTTCCCATTTTCATACCATTCAAATGCTGGCGCTGTACCTTAATTAAGGCCACGGCCGCTTCCTTCCCACTCCTAGGCCTTTCCTGTCCCATCGTCGCCATAAGACCTATCTGTGTCAGTGCGACGTAATTCACATAGGAATAAAAATAGCATATAGCTATTTCTCACTTCGCTACGATATCAGTACCGAAAAATGGAACGCTTAAAATATCTCTTAATCACTCTATTACCAGTCTTTGTTATATCAATAGTATTCAAGTAGAAAATTTCCACTATGTTTCTGATGTAGTGGTGGCCGCGGAGGAACAGTATATGTTAATAAACTTGGGACGGTAATGCCGTTCACCTTTTTCCCTTGCTCAGTTTTTTATATTTTCTGACACATGAATGTGTGGTTGGAATTAAGAAGAAATCAGCCGTGCCCTATGAGAAACTTGACATTATATAGATCGAAAACGAGAAATCTGATAAGCTAACTCCATAGCGTCATAGGGACATGAATCCACCTGTCCTTTGAGTACATACGACACTTTTGATCATGGTATAGAGGGCGAAGCCGAACTTTCAGAGGTTATACAAGGAGGCCTTCTGAGTGTATTGGTATGTGTTGGTGGCTCGTAAAAGTGTAATTGCATTTCCTTTGATTTGTTGCACCAATTACCGATGTAACTGTATTGCACTGAAAATGATAACTGCTAGGCCTTGACAAACGCCAGTGTGTTGTTCCGCAGGAGTTCTTTAACGTGCCGGAAGCCAACGATGTCGTGGTCATGGTGGTCGACATTTTGAGCAATACCTCTAAGAGAACAGTTCCGCATTCTTTACGTACTGTATTGTGCTGTACTGTATGCTGACAGAACAAATTGAACACACTGTGATAAAACTGTACTTGTTTCGTCTGAGGGTTGTGGCATTACTCTGTGTTTTGTGTTGTATGATTTGATTATTGCATTTCACAGGCTTTTTCGCTGATATGAAGGTATTTTCACAGAAACAAGGATGATTGTGGTAACAAACCGAATAAATTGCAATTACATGAAATGAAATGAAACGAAATGGCGGTTTTAGTGAAGGGTGGTGCAGCCCATGGTCTGGTGATCCGCCTGGGCGACGCCACCAAATTAGTTAGGGTATGTACTTAGTGGTTTTAAGAGACATAGATTAGATATTGTTTGTTTAAAGTTTTGTTTTGTTTCTGTGTGCTTTGTTGTCTTTATTGCCTGTAAGCCTATGGTGTATACTAGGGTGGGCAATAAAGAGATGTTTTACTTACTTAAAAAAATGAAATGAAATGAAAGGGCGTATAGCTTTTAGTGCCGGGAGTGTCCGAGGACAAGTTTGGCTCGCCAGATGCAGGTCTTTTGATTTGACACCCGTAGGCAACCTGCCGTCGTGATGAGGATGAAATGATGATGAAGACGAAACATACATCCAGCCCCCGTGCCAGCGAAATTAACCAATTAAGGTTAAAATTCCCGACCCTGCCGGGAATCGAACCCGGGACCCCTGTGACCAAAGGCCAGCACGCCAACCATTTAGCCATGGAGCCGGACGCAATTACATTATTACTCTGTAACGAGCTACCGGGGAGTACGGGTCTCTTATACTAGTATTCTCAGAACGTATCCCTGAACAACCTCCGAAAATTTGTCGGTGGAGTTCGTCCTCACTCTTTATGCACACTGAATTATCATTATTATTAGTCAAACCTAATAATTCCAGTAAATCTACCAACACGAGACTGAAGTATTTGAGTACCTTCAAATACCACCGGACTGAGCCAGGATCGAAAATGCTAAGTTGGGGTCAGAAGGCCAGCGCCTCAACCGTCTGTGCCACGCAGCCCGCCTGAGTCAAATCAAGCTGACTGTCAACAAGAAAAAGGCTTCTTCATTCTTAGTCGATAAAGATACTTCAGCTCGATCTGAGTCGATCACTAGCCCCTCCTTTTTGATTTGATTTAGGCTATCAACTATTTACACTCACCAGCACAGTACCGTAATGGAGCTGCAAATTGAATTCACTCCTTGTTGACACACCCCTGAGCTTGCTCTCGATTGCTTCCTGCCTGCCACAAACTACCTCCTACCCACGGTAAATAATTATTCTCCTTCCGACATTCCCGTTGTATACAAGCAAATTCCTCCTGGTCTCCACGGTTCCCCACAATAGAGCACAAGTAGGTGATTACTTCCTTTCACTCCGCGTTCATTTCACTACAGCATAGCACACTCTCAGCGTTCTCTTCGCTATAGTAGGACACTCCAGGTGTTCATTTCGCTGGAATAGCACACTCTAGGTTTTCATATCGCGACATTAGTGAGCACAGCAATTTTATTAATATTTTTAGCGGTTTAACAAGGCAGTAACACATTGAAGGTTTTAGGCGACGCAAGAATGGGAAAGGGCTAGGTCTGAGAAGGCAGTGGCCATGGCATTTATTAAGATACAGCCCCGGGATTTTCCTGGCGAGAATATGGAAAACCAGTTAGGTTTGCCGACGGTGTAATTAGCACCTACCATGTCACGAATGCAAGCTTACAGCTACGCGACACTGACCACACGGCCAACTCGCTCGGTTGCGCACAACAAGCTTTGTCCCATACCAGCTTAGCAGTAAAATCAATGTGTGTTAGTACAACGTTCAAGACTTACATACGAAATTAAATTAAACTAAATTTTGCAAGACATAATTAAGAGAAGGGAGCCTCCGTGGCTCAGACGGCAGCGCGTCGGCCCCTCACCGCTGGATACCGTGGTTCAAATCCCGGTCACTCCACGCTGGACAAAGCGGAGGCGGGACAGGTTTTTCTCCGGGTACTCCTGTTTTTCCTGTCATCTTTCATTCCAGCAACACTCTCCATTATCATTTCATAGCATTTATCAGTCATTAATAATCACCTTAGGAGTGGCGACCCCATTGTAATAATAGCCTATATATGGTTCATTCATTACATCCCTGACCCGGTCAAAAGACTGGAAAACAGGTTGTAGGTTTTCATTTTCAGTTAAGAGAAGGGTATTTAGTGGTACCACATTTGTCTTTCCTTAGATTTGGACTGTTTATTTAAAAAATGCCTCGAAGTTTCATTAGTAGATGCAACGCGTTCACGTGTGACCTAGTTGATTAGTACGACCAGGAAGTTTGCGCACTTCGCTCGTACCTATGCTTATCAGAATGGATTCAATGGTCACTCAGTGTAATTACGGAACTCACTCTCCGCGGAAATCAAGAGCTTGCATGCAACGAAATTCAAACATCATATGGAAAAGAATGTGTAAATTAATTATTCCTGTTTTCGTGAACGGTAAACTGATATAAATAGTCATAACATGTTGAAAGAAAGTCAGTGAACGCCATTCCATCGATTTTCGTTTGGATTCTGGATCGAACTGGTAGCATCAGGTCTCATTCCCCGTGAGAGTGGTTCGCAAAAAGGACACATTGTAAAGAAACCTCTAGAAGTTACAGTACCATTCGACAAAGAAAAGATTCGCCTGCAAAAGTTCAAGTTCAGAACACTGCTGACCGTCGACGTGGCAGCCATCCAAGATCGTGTGACATAATCTATTCGTAAAGATGCCTTTGCTGACAATTTTCAGAAGCTGTATGAACGTTGCCAAACGTGTGTTGTATCGGTTGGCGATTATTTTGAAGGAAAACAACAGAAAGGGTACCTTGTAAACAACGCGATGAAGAAAGAGAATTGAATGGAGTGTTAATGAGGCTTATGGAAGAAAGAATCTTCTCTACCGTTTGTATGTCCCTTTTAGTTTGATGACAGCATTCAACGAACTTCCCAAAGCTAAAGCTGTTAGCATTCGCAGTAGACAACTGAAATGGCCTCTTAATATCACACCAAGTGGACACTGGAGACACAATGGTGATTACAGTGTCAAATTATCGTTAACGCCCAGACTTACGATGAGGGTAAATCAAGAGTGGCAAATAACGGCACGGGGTAATAGTGGAAACACTCGCCATTCTGTAGCGCCTTCGTTACTCCCTAGTGGAGAAATGAGGACGAGGAAATTAAATATATTATTATTATTATTATTATTATTATTATTATTATTATTATTATTATTATTATTATTATTATTATTATTAGTATTATTATTATTAATGTTATATGCTTTACGTCACAAACTACTTTTACGGTTTTCGGAGACGCCGAGGTGTCGGAATTTAGTCCCGCAGGAGTTCTTTCACATGCCAATAAATCTACCGACACGTGGCTGACGTATTTGATCACCTTCAAATACCATCGGACTGAGCCACGATCGAACCTGCCAAGTTGGGGTCAGAAGGCTAGCACCGCAACCGTCTGAGCAACTCATCCCGGCTATTATTATTATTATTATTATTATTATTATTATTATTATTATTATTATTATTATTATTATTATTATTATTATTATTATTATTATTATTATTATTATTATTATTGTTACCGTGTTTTTGCGGTAGTTAGAGGTGAAAGAAGGTGCGGGTGTGAACGGGTCTCAAGCTACGAAATTAGAGTTCATGTAAAATTAAAAAGGTTATACTTTCTTTTCAAAATAAAGAAATAACAAGCATGGCAGGTACAGAGTAGCAAGTCAACAAAATGTAGTTACAATATTTACCGGATTTGGGCTTCGCGCCCCGGCTTCACAATTCTTGGGCAATCAGCCCAACCTTACTCCAAAATAAGTTTTAACAGAGGGGCAGAAAACCCCATTCATGCTCAGGAGCACTTGCTCCAAATTACACAGAAAAGCCTCCTCGAGGCATACAACACTCAATTTTCAAGAAAGAGCCACTCGCTCTCAAACTTTAAGCCTCTCAAAGGCCACACCAAACTCCACCTTCAAGTTGTCCTCTCAGGACATAGACACAGGGGTAAAATACCCAACCTACTGAGGTCTATTAAGTGAGAAAAAGATTAATTACATGACCTCTAAAATAACAATTTGAGAGGAGGCGAACTTGCGCTCCTAATACACTTTGTTTAAAACCTACTTGGCACTAGGCCGTTAATACAAGGGCTAATCCCATACTAAAGAGGTGACTTAAGAAAGAAACAATTTATATTACGTTAAAGAAGAATAGGTTGAGAAAAATAAGTTCACCTCAAAACAATATGAGTGGGAGCTCGAGAGGGTTAAGCACTCTCTATCCCAATATGCAATTTAAAAGATAGAATAGATACTAAGTGTCTTTACATTCTAAGGAAGGTTACATTATGGAAAAACTTCGGACCCGCCCCGAGAGTTAAACCGCTGAGCTAGCAAAGAAAGAAGTTATTAATCGGCCATTACCTTGTTGTTGACCGCTGCCGAAGAAAGAGGCGCTTCCCGCCCCCTGCTATGTACTTTACACACTAAAAGATGGAACAGAAGTGGCGCAGAGACCCAAAAATCAGCAGTTTATATACTCTCGCGGAAAGTTCGAGGCGTTTTTGGAAAGAAAACACCCGCCCACAATCACTTTATTGGTTAGGGATAAGCAGCATATTCAAGCTGGGGGAAGATACATCAGATTGGTCAGAAATTAATTAAAGAAATTCGGGATGGGCTAAATACAAAACAAGGGGAAAGAGAGGGGAATACAGCCAACTTAAACAATAACAGAAAGAAATTTAACAAGAAACAAACTTTTGAAATAAAAATTTCTCCAAAAAAACAGTTCTTTCACATCGCACTAGGGTGCACCATTGTAGTTTTTCAGTAGTGTCCTCTAGAAGAGAAAGTTCACACTTCTTACTATCGGTAAAACAAAAATACATCAAAAGTGGCACAGTTCAAAAACTCCAAAATTTCCAAGTAGCGACATCTTCTGAGAAACTTAAAAATTAATACCGTCAATAAAGTTCAGACTTCCTCCAGCAGAGGAGTTTCAACTGGCGCAAATTTGAAATTAGCGGTGTGGAGGTGTACCGCCCGGTACAGAGCCCCCCCCCCAAAAAAAAAGTTCCTCCAGGGGTGACACATGAAATTTGTTTGAAAGCAAGGTCCAAGTTTTGATGTTGATATGGAGATTAATTGCAGAAGTATTTATAAGATTTTCTTAATTTGGTTTGATTCAGTTTCAAAATTTTTGTAGTTACTGGTGAAGTAAAGCCTTTATGTTTGTAGAAGTTGTATTCAGAAGGAAAACTTTAGTTTTTAAAGTTGAGGAAAATTTTCTAAGTCCACCAAATATTGCAGTAGAATACCCAAGAAAAGGTAGTAAAGTTGAACTGGAATGTCCATATAGCTGGATATGTACTTCAAACGTTGATGATTTTAACGGCCAGACCAGCCGCCACTGCTTGCGTTCAGAGGAGGCCGCCCGGGCCCCTCAAGTACCCTGAGATAGCGCTCGCCCGCACTATGAGGGGAGCAGAGGTGTGGAAGCACGCCGCGCCCGCGGTGAACATATACAGGCTGCGGGCCAGTAGCAGGTCGTGCGCCGCACATCAGCCTTGGCCGGGAGGAGAGCTCCGGCTCGCCGTGCACATGTCGTCCTCGCTGGGATCGAGGGGGCCCTTCCTCTACCCCAGTCGCGGCACAGTGCCGCGCGGCTGCGGGGGCACTGAAACATTAAAGTTAGGCGGCAGAATTTCTGTTGGACCAGAATAATAGTAGGGTACATTCATTGTGGAGAGGTTGAGGGGCCAGCAGCATGCAGCAATTCATTTCAGATGCGAGCCACTGTGTGTAGTGGAACAGGAGACGGGAGCGTGGTAATGGCCGTGGCAAGGACAGGATGGCAGTTTAACGGTTCGGGGCAGGTTTCACAAACATTCTTACATATAAAACAAAATATTATAGAAGGGGCAGAAAGCCTTAAAGGTGAAACTCAAAAAAAAATATAACCTTCATATTCCTTTCAAGATAATATGAGGCAAGTTAGCACAGAAATTATACAGGTTTCACCTGCGACAGGTGAACCGTAAATATCCTCTCGGTGGCTGGATTGCTTAATAACAACGTAACCGGCGTAAGGAAATCGAGAATGACACACGGCCCATGAAATCTGGGGGCAAGCTTGCCCGCAGGAACAAAATTCTTGACCATTACCTGGTCACCTACCTTCAAATGGGTGGGTCTCCGTCCACGATCATACCTTTCCCTAACCTTTTCATGAGACACTTTAAGATTGGCTATAGCCTTCTTCCAAAGATCTTTAATGTTGTCCGGATCTATTGTCTCAGGCAGAATGTCACTCAGAGACCAGAGGTTAGAGAGCGGCGTGTTGGGAACGAACTTGAACATCAAAGAAGCTGGAGTAAATTTATGTGATTCATGAACCGCCGAATTCAAAGCAAAAGCTAACCAATGCAGGGACGTGTCCCACCTGGAATGGTCTTCATGATGATAGGCAATAAGCGCGGACCTGAGATTACGGTTAACCCGTTCAGCCAGAGATGGTTGAGGGTAATAAGCAGAAGTAGTCACATGAGAGATGGACAGGTCAAAGCAGAATTAACGAAATAGATTAGATGTAAAAGCCTTAGCATTATCAGATACAATATATTGACACGGACCAAAAGAAACAAAGATAGAATTTAAACAAGTAATGGTGGACTGAGCGGTAGCCAGCTTAGTCGGAAATAACCAGGAAAATCTTGTAAAACCATCTACACATACAAAGATGAACTTGTTGGCATTTCCCTTCGACTGGGGGAAGGGTCCTACATAATCAATATACAGGCGTTCCATGGGGCGCGACGCTTGATGAGAAGATAACATGCCTACCTTGGTGGACATGGTGGGTTTACTGAGCAAACAAGATTTACAAGCTTTTACTAGTTCACGGATTTCACCGTCCATACCCTTCCAGATGAACGTTTCACGAATCTTTTCACGAGTTTTAAAGTTTCCAAGATGCCCCCCTAATGGGGTCTCATGATAGTACTTGAAGATCATAGGCACAAGAATAGCTGGAACGACAACCTTCATCATCTTATCATGCCTCGAAGGGCAACATAGAACACCATTCCTCAGAACATAAGGGACAACATGTTCCCCAGAAGAAAGGGTTTCCATTATCGGAGCCAGCGTCGGATCTTCACGTTGGTATTTCTCGATATCCCTAAAGAGCATGGGAGCATCTGTTAAGATGGCATTAACACCAGATAGTATGGACTCGGGAGGTGATGAACTGTCGACCGGTTCATGGGTCTCGATGTCGTTGGAAAACATACGGCTGAGTCCATCAGCAACAACATTTTCGGTACCTCTGATATGCCGGACATCAAATTGGAAGGCAGAAATACGGATGGCCCAACGGGCTATACGACCAGTACGACGCGGCCTACCTAAGACCCAGCTTAAGGCTTGATTATCTGTCTCCAGGTCGAATTTGACATGTTCCAGATAGAGACGGAACTTCTTTAAGGCAAATAAGACTGCCAACCCTTCGAGCTCATAGATAGAATACTTGGCTTCTTGAGCCGATAGAGTCCTAGATGCATAGGCGATGGGTCGCCTCCCTAGTTCAGTCTCTTGAAGAAGGACTGCAGCGACTGCTGACGACGACGCGTCAATTTGGACGATGAATTTCTTCGAGAAATCAGGCATAGCAAGTGCAGGGGCGTTACAGAGAGCTAATTTAAGATCTTCAAAAGCGGCTTGTTGAGAAGGTCCCCACTCGAATTTGATGCTCTTCCTACGAAGAAGGTTCAAGGGCGCCGCTCTATTAGCGAAGTTAGGAATAAACTTCCTGAAGAAATTCACCATACCAATGAACCTGGCGATACCTTTGATATCCTTAGGGGGTTTAAAATCACGGATGGCCTGTGTTCTCGAATGATCAACTGCAACACCATCAGGTGACACAATATGCCCTAGGAATGACATAGAGGGCTTAGCAAAGGCAACCTTGGATAACTTAACAGTTAACCCAGCCTTACGAACGCGATTGAGGACTTCTCGCAGATGATCTAGATGTTCTTCAAAGGTCTCCGAAAATACGACGACATCATCCAAGTAGTGATACAAGTACTCAAATTTGATGTCGGAGAAGACCCTATCTAGCAGCCTAGTGAGTACAGCTGCTCCCGTGGGGAGCCCGAAAGGCACGCGGTTGTATTCGTATAAATTCCAGTCCGTGGCAAACGCTGTAAGATGTTTAGACTCTTCCGCAAGGGGAATTTGATTGTAGGCTTGATTCAAATCCAAGATGGTGAAGAACTTGGCCTTACGGAACCATGAAAAACAAGAATGAAGGTCGGGAAGGGGCACAGATTGTAACACCACCTTCCGATTGAGAGCCCTATAATCAATGACAGGCCTGAAGCCCCCTTGGGGTTTCGGGACTAGAAAAATAGGTGACGAATACGCCGACTTAGAGGGCCTAATAATACCATCCTTCAACATCTGATCGATGATTTCTTTCAGAGCCTTCATTTTAGGTGGAGATAGCCTATAAGGTGGAAAACGGACAGGAATTGAATCCGTGACCTCAATTTTGCATTCAATAAGGTCAGTAACACCAAGAGTATCAGAGAACACCTCTGGAAATGACTGACATAATTTACGAATACTATCAGCCTGCTCCTCAGGTAGATGTCTAAGGTCTAACAACATCTCATCCTGGGTAGGCGAAATAGATGAACATGATACAGAATTACACATTAACAAGGGGATTTTACAATTGGACGCAAATTTGAACGTGCACGACTTACTCTGAAGATCGAGCACAAGACCAGTGTGAGAAATGAAGTCAGCTCCCAATATGATGGGGCAAGACAGGTGCTTAGCCACAAACAATTTGATTTTCCATGTAAATTTAAAAATACGAATTTTGACATTTACAGAACCTAGGATTTCCAATGGAGATGAATTAGCCGAAACATATTGAACAGGAGATGAGACATAGTCAGGTAGTTTACAAACAGATTTCAATTTAGAATACCATTCAGCCGAAATAATCGAACAAACACTGCCTGAATCTAAAAGAGCTGTTACCGGTTCATTATTTAACTCAAGTTTGAGAAAAGGGACCGGTGCGGGGGTATCCGCCGCAATCCTAAGACACTCTTTAGGGCATTCAAAAGATAGATTTGCAGATTGAACATTCCCTGAATTTACGACCTGTTTGCCAGGGGCTGAGCCTCGGGAAGATGGATTAGCCGACTCAGCCGAAGCCACTAGTCACTTTTGATTGTTGTTGGAAGTTGCACCTGAAGTTGAGCAGGAGGGGGTGCTATTCGAATTGGGACAATTCTTGGCGATATGTGAGAAAGCCCCACATTTAAAACAGCCTTGTGATGAGCCAGCTCCATTATTTGCCCTACTAGCTTTGATCAATGGACACTTATTGCGAAGATGGTCAGGCGACCCGCAAGCATAACATTTACGGGGTGTGACTGGTCGGCGAGGTGGAGGCCGAGGATTACTAAACGAAGGAGGGGGTTCTTTCGCGACACGCAAAGAATCGGCGTATCTAACTCCTTCCGCTGAGACGGCCAATGCTTCAAGTTCAGAGAAGGTTTGCGGGCACGCCGCGAAACACAAATATGACCTATAGGATGGTGAAATTCCTTCTACAATAGCCTGTACAATCTGATCTTCAGGAAAATGAAGGGCAAACACCCTAGTATAGAATTTGATATCTTGGATGAAGTCTGCTAAGTTTTCATCCAAACGCTGTACCCGATAATAGTACTTCTGAATAAGGGAGGACCTGGCCCTAGCCGGGATGAAGTTAGCTAGCAAGTTTGCGTGGAAATCCTCAATAGATGATTGCTCGGCAATGGCTCTTACTATTTCGTCTGAGAGAATACCAATTGAATAGGGATAGATGATTTGCAAAATCTGACATGGGGAAAGAGAAAACACAAGGGCATGATCCTGAAATTCAACTAAAAATCTTAAAAATGAAATTACTTCACTGGTGGTATTAACGGAAAACTTAGAGATACCTCTGAGCAACATTGCCAATGGATGAGGCAAGCTGCTAAACCCAGGTGACATGGTAGGTAAAGGTTTCAGTGGCAAGGAAGTTAATTCAGAACGTATATTATTCAACGATGCACGGCGTTCAGACTCGTTGTCCAATGGGGCAGAGATAGTTTGAGCAGCAACGGTTATCCTATTGACTTCTCCCTTAGGAGGCTCTTCCTCGCTACCTACATTCATCGTGGTGGGTTGATCAATTTTGGGAGGAACTTCCCCAGTCAACAATTGAGTGACCTTGCTAGATAATTCAGAAATACTTTCAAGCAACGTACTAGCTTCCTTCCTCTGAACGTCATTCAACTTCAGAGACAACAGATCGTTAACTCTATTTGAAAAATGATATAGCCGGGCTTGCACACGCTTAATTTGATTAGGAGAAGGATCATTTTCATCAAAAAAAACTAACTACCGATGCTAGCCCAGTAGTATTCTCGGTGATCGTGGAAAGAGAGTCGTCAATTTCTTTCTCTCCCAAATTGGGGATGGAAATGGGCAAATCAAGGGACTCTCTAAGCTTGTTTGTGTCTATCGCAACCGTGCCTCCAGATTGCACATTTCTGATAGTTAACTCATAGATCAACTCCTCCTTGCGCAAATAGTTAAGATGGAGAACATCGCGAGGGCCGGGCATGATGACAGAACAGTTTTGAAACAGGAAAGATCAAAAAATTCCAGCAACTGAGAAAATTGTTAGAGTTTGAATCAAAGCAATGTTTAGCCGTCAAAAGGGGCTAAATTGAGACCCATTCAACCACGCTCTGCTACCACTTGTTACCGTGTTTTTGCGGTAGTTAGAGGTGAAAGAAGGTGCGGGTGTGAACGGGTCTCAAGGTACGAAATTAGAGTTCATGTAAAATTAACAAGGTTATATTTTCTTTTCAAAATAAAGAAATAACAAGCATAGCAGGTACAGAGTAGCAAGTCAACAAAATGTAGTTACAATATTTACCGGATTTGGGCTTCGCGCCCCGGCTTCACAATTCTTGGGCAATCAGCCCAACCTTACTCCAAAATAAGTTTTAACAGAGGGGCAGAAAACCCCATTCATGCTCAGGAGCACTTGCTCCAAATTACACAGAAAAGCCTCCTCGAGGCATACAACACTCAATTTTCAAGAAAGAGCCACTCGCTCTCAAACTTTAAGCCTCTCAAAGGCCACACCAAACTCCACCTTCAAGTTGTCCTCTCAGGACATAGACACAGGGGTAAAATACCCAACCTACTGAGGTCTATTAAGTGAGAAAAAGATTAATTACATGACCTCTAAAATAACAATTTGAGAGGAGGCGAACTTGCGCTCCTAATACACTTTGTTTAAAACCTACTTGGCACTAGGCCGTTAATACAAGGGCTAATCCCATACTAAAGAGGTGACTTAAGAAAGAAACAATTTATATTACGTTAAAGAAGAATAGGTTGAGAAAAATAAGTTCACCTCAAAACAATATGAGTGGGAGCTCGAGAGGGTTAAGCACTCTCTATCCCAATATGCAATTTAAAAGATAGAATAGATACTAAGTGTCTTTACATTCTAAGGAAGGTTACATTATGGAAAAACTTCGGACCCGCCCCGAGAGTTAAACCGCTGAGCTAGCAAAGAAAGAAGTTATTAATCGGCCATTACCTTGTTGTTGACCGCTGCCGAAGAAAGAGGCGCTTCCCGCCCCCTGCTATGTACTTTACACACTAAAAGATGGAACAGAAGTGGCGCAGAGACCCAAAAATCAGCAGTTTATATACTCTCGCGGGAAGTTCGAGGCGTTTTTGGAAAGAAAACACCCGCCCACAATCACTTTATTGGTTAGGGATAAGCAGCATATTCAAGCTGGGGGAAGATACATCAGATTGGTCAGAAATTAATTAAAGAAATTCGGGATGGGCTAAATACAAAACAAGGGGAAAGAGAGGGGAATACAGCCAACTTAAACAATAACAGAAAGAAATTTAACAAGAAACAAACTTTTGAAATAAAAATTTCTCCAAAAAAACAGTTCTTTCACATCGCACTAGGGTGCACCATTGTAGTTTTTCAGTAGTGCCCTCTAGAAGAGAAAGTTCACACTTCTTACTATCGGTAAAACAAAAATACATCAAAAGTGGCACAGTTCAAAAACTCCAAAATTTCCAAGTAGCGACATCTTCTGAGAAACTTAAAAATTAATACCGTCAATAAAGTTCAGACTTCCTCCAGCAGAGGAGTTTCAACTGGCGCAAATTTGAAATTAGCGGTGTGGAGGTGTACCGCCCGGTACAATTATTATTATTAGCAAGTGGTCCTGAGTGGTCAGGATCCCAGTTCCTATGGAATAAGAACGCGTTCCTCTGATGGGTTCTGAGCCGTGGCCCTCTACGTTCTCAGGCGGGTAGGACTATCCAATCCACTGGCGTCCCTATACCGGTAAAGTAAAAATTCTCACAGTACTACCACAGTCTAACGTACTACTTTAATAACATTTACCGAGCACGCTCACAATGTTTATAGCAAGCCTCGGATTTATGGGAGTTGCAGTGGCTCAGGTGACCAGGTACAACGTGTTGAACGAAATGGAATTCAATGAGGGTGCTATCATCATTAATGGAGCTTACGGGGGAAAAGGAAAGCAGAATTGACCGGGTCAGCAAACAGGATGCGTCTAGATGTGACAGGAATTATTGGTGTGGTACATGCTTAAGGGGAGATAACCAGGAAGGGACAGGAGATTATAAAATGTTCCTAACATGTGACGGCAGTACTATTGATCAGGAGAACCACAACACAGTACAGATTCTGTTAGCATGTAAATGAATGAATTACGCGGGCAGACTTGGCAGTTGCTGGAATTAGGATTAGAATCGTCTCAATACATTAACCGTGTGAGAGGGCAGATAAGGATGAAGCAGACAAGTCTTTGAAGCACTGAGTGATGTCGTAGTCAACAACAAATATAGGATAATTTTAACTGGTGGTATCGGTGTGAGAACTGGAAATATGACCGGAGGGTTGAGAATTTAATGAGTAAAGGTGGAGTAGATACGGAAACTTATAGGACTAGGAAGCATTTACTTGACTTTTTTGCCAGTATAAGGTCAGCAGCTGCTAATTCATTCATCAATCATGCATGTGGGAGTAAAGGAATACCAGACCCATATTACTGCAGGAAAATTCGAATCAAATGTGCGGGTATTCCCGGAATTTTAATGTCGCAGACCACGTCATGACTTGCATTAAAATAAGTACCATTAAGCCTAGGATCAAGAGATTTAAGTCTGTTTGCAGACGAATTAGCGCAGAAAGTCTCCAGTACGCAAATTAAACGGAAGTACACGGATATGATTAGAGGAAAAGCCCAATCTATCTAATAAACCGCGTTGCTGAGTTGCGGTTTTTTACTAGCATTAAAGTAGATGCTTTAGAATTTTACATATTACACCCTTTTTGTGGTTTAACGTCGTATTTACACTGCTAGGTTTACGGCGACAATTGGATGGGGATAAGAGAGGCCCGGGAAGGAAATATTCGCGATCTTGACTCAGGTACTGAACAATTCTGTTCATGGTCGAAGAACATTGATATACTGATATTTAGGGTAATCATATGAGACCACAAAGAAAGGACATTAGATGGCATTTTATTGTGCAATAGTACATAATATTGCGTACTTTTCAAGTGAACTTAGAGTCAGAAGCGAGCTGAAGTGCCCAGGATGGTCATTAATATTTATTATCCCAAGCGAACCCCTTAACTTACAGCGTGAGACGCGAGCAACTTTATGAGAAACCGCGGGGAAATTTATATTGGAGGGAAATGAAGTTATTCTATATCTCCGCCCTCAAGAGGAATATAAAACATTGGATGTAATAATTTCAATGAGCATATTTTTCTGCAAAATTTGATATGCTACATGACACTAGTTGTAATCAGAATGAAGAAATGAATAATTATTCTAAGTACCGTGGGCGAATTTTCCTCCCCGCGGACACGCTTACAAGGGCCTACACACGACGAGTTCTTTAGCGTGGGTTCACGATCGTTAATATATACAGCCGGCAAGTGCGCGGGCGTCATTATCTGTGTGTATCTGTCGCACGGCGACTCAGCGAAGGGAAGATTACCTTTGTCTACGAGCATCGCGGTTAGAGTCTACATTGTCCTAGTAACTTTTTCTCTTACGTCACGTGTGTACCGGACGCTGCCCATCCGTCACGCTGAGGCAGTAATTTCGAGTGGAGCAACAGAACATTCTTCACGGCATCGAGGTACGAGCGTGGACCATCAGCAACGTCCAGCCAACACACCGACCACATCTAGGAGGCGGCAATCCACTCACCTGAACGAGTTGCAGTTGAACGTCGCAGCAGACCAGGATGTCACCAGTCACCAAACCACGACTGCTGTTGCCTGCCCACAACGTTAACATGATGGCTTAAATTGGCATGTCCGTAGGAGAACTGTTCAGATGCTATCACAAGACACAGGTCAGACCACTCCATTTCTTAGCATGCAACAGGTAGCACAATGATAGGATCGTAACAGATAAACTTTTGCCTTCCGCCAACATGTAAATAGGAAAGGTGTCCGAGGGCACATGTATATAGAATTTATGCCCAGGACTCAATGCTTGTACGGTAGTTTATGTTTGCATGCTGTTGTTTCTCATTTTATTTTGTTAGTGTCACAACTTGATATACATAATGTTACAATCTACGGAAATCAGGGCCGTGTACTTTCATCTATCCAAAACTTACACAGTCGCAAATGGATATAGGCATGGCAAGATGTTTAGAGACTAGCTAGATGCATGAAGCATGGTAGACTATAGTGTTTATTGTGAGACGAAGGAAAGCATGTGATCTCCTATATTTCTTTAAAGCACTCGGAATAGCGTACTAAATTGAGCTGGTCATGAACTAAGAAGCCCATAGGAAATGAGGAATATGTTTGATAGGCCCAGAGTCAAGAGATAAGGCCGTAATAGCATGACGAATGAAGGCCTAAGTTGTAATCTGATAGTTCTGTGCCAATAAGAGCACCAGTGTGGATTTGAATAAATGTGCCAGTTGTATTTGAGTGATAAGTAGAATATAGTGTTAAATTTCGCCCTATATGGAATGAATAGATATGTGGTAATTACATGTGAATTAAATGATTAAGAGGGCACCACGAAGTGTAGATCAATGGGCTAAAATGCGAGTGAGAGTCTTCATTTGGGTCTGTTTACCATTTGTCAGCCGAGCGAAATTTATAGCTGCAAAAACATGGCCGCTCAGTTTACACAAAAGCCGAGACTTGTTAAAGAAGAAAAGGTAGGTCGTTCTGACGTCACGACAGGGAAGTCTGCGTTTGTAGAACAATAAGGTTTCTGTCAAGGGTTGAAAAGAGCGTTTACCTATTTGTACTGCTGTTTGGAAGATAAATTTATACACGACTGCATGTGTCATTTAAAGGTGTACGTAACTATTCATAATATGTCTGCACCGTGTAAATGGTGTGTTTCTTATCATACCATAAGTTGTGCTGTCGCAGGATTCGGTATAGCCCCGTGTTCGATTCCTATACGGTAGGTTGGGTATTGCATGTTTAGTTTTAGAGCCTATATTAATCACAAGTCCTGTGGCATAGATTCACTTTAGGAATATGTTATGTTGTTTGTAGATATGTTTTGGCTATGCGCAAACTTACAGTTTGATTTATTTTCTTTTTGAGGGAGCCGTTATGTTGGCTGTTGCAGTTTCAGTGGGATATGATGCTAGGAATCTCCTACACCAGGAAACGGACTTCAGACTATGAGCCATTTTTTGTATTAATTTTTTTAAAATCTGAAAACATAGTCAAATATGTAAATTTCACATATTAATTTTGGTTTATATCCGATCTTCAACTATTGTAATAAAATGGCATTATTTAAGCGAACTCGCAGCTCATCTATAATTTCTTATTTGTCTTGAGTTAGTTTACATCCTGATCGTTCTATTTTTTTATTTGCTTTACGTCGCGCAGACACAGATAGGTCTTATGGCGACGATGAGGCAGGAAGGGGCTAAGAGTGGGAAGGAAGCGGCCGTGGCCTTAATTAAGGTACAGCCCCAGCATTTGCCTGGTGTGAAAATGGGAAACCACGGAAAACCATTTTCAGGGCTGCCGACAGTGGGGCTCGAACCCACGATCTCCCGAGTACTGGATACTGGCCGCACTTAAGCGACTGCAGCTATCGAGCTCGGTGATCGTTCTATTCCTCCTCAATTTTTTACGGTGACCCATATACACCCAATTTTCCCCGTTGCTGCCTGAGCTTCGCTGAGCTGGAGAAGAGGACGGACGATTCAGGTAAGCTATGTGCCAAAGGGATTCAGCAGGTGGTGAGTGTATTTTCCAATATAATGTACTTGGTCATATTTCAGCACTTGCCTGACGTCCACTAAGGCATTATAGGGCACAGTACTGGATCGGAATGTGTCACATGTGGAAACAGGAAATCACGGAAAGACTTCTGCAGGGCTGTTGACGGCGTGGTTCAAACCCACTATCTCCGAAATACAAGCTCAACGCTATTTGAGCTGAAGAGTGCAGCCATTCGCTCGGAGGTGAATATCTACCAAAGATTTTCCTTTGATGGGTAATGAGAATGAAGTTCCGTGAATGTGTTCTGGTCGTGCAGTAACTCTGTGAACGTAAAATAATATTTTACATATATACATATATATAATATAAAATAGCTTGTTTACAACAATGGTGTTTGCTTTTAACCAGCATAACAGAATGGCTAAATTAAATGCATTACAGATACAAAGAATGTAGTTATATTGTTTTGTATAAAAATCAGTTCAGAATAAGGTAAACGAAGAAAATGGTACGCAGGAAGATACGAGGGCAATAAAGAAAATAGTGGTAAAGTGGTCCAGACCCTCGCAGGTGATCGGGCATGCGCAAATAGGACATGGGAGCGGTCAGGTGGCGCTGTTGTCGACGTATAGTGTGCATATGACGGGCATCCAGTTGGAAGTGTTGTTGCTGTGTGGCGTTGAATTGAAGTCTCGATTTCACTGCTCCAAAGTATGTTTTTAAAAGGTGATCAGTGTTCGTGGAGTAAAATCAAGGTTTCCCGTGGCAAAATGCATCAGAATGGTATCCAGGATTACGTGAAGCCTGTGGTGGGAATGTATTACCTTATAGGACGGTTCCACGATTGGTGAAGACGTTTCGTGCGGGTCAGAATGAGACTGCGAGTTTGCACCGCACAGGTCGGCCCTCCATTCCTCAAAGTCAGATTGACATCGTGAGTGGTCTCGTTTCCGCAGACCATAGATGGACTGTCCGGAAATTATTCATAGGGGTTGGTCTCAGTCATAATAATAATGCCATTGGCTTTGCATCTCACTGACTACTTTTACGGTTTTCGGAGACGTCGAGGTACCGGAAGTTTGTCCCGCAGAAGTTCTCTTACGTGCCAGTAAATCTACCGACACGAGGCTGACGTATTTGAGTACATTCAAATACCACTGGACTGAGCCAGGATCGAACCTGCCAAGTTGAGGTCAGAAGGTCAGCGCCTCAACCGTCTGAGCCACTCAGCCCGGCGGTCTCAGTCGTCAACCGGTTTGGCACATACTGACGAAATGCCTTAACATCAGAAAAGTTGCATCCCATTGTGTTCCACATCAACTCACTGACGTTTAGAAATGACACCGGTATGCAGTGGCTGGCATCCACCTGGACAGATACCGCAACAAATGAGACGAATTTCTGCAGCGTATTTTCGCCATTGATGAGATATGGGCACGAGGCTACGAGCCTGATTGAAAGCGTCAATCGAATGAATGACGTCACCCAGGTTCGCCACGTCCACGGAAATTTCGACAGGAACCCAGTCGGGTGAAGCTTATGCTGACTGTGGCATACGACTACGAGGTTGTTACTCTTACGCACGCTGTGCTTGAGGGACAACCCGTCAACAGTGACCGCTATTGCTGAATTCTGGAGCGACGTCTGCGTCAGGCTATACGGCGCAAACGTCCACGTTTACTGCGAGACGATCGCCCTATCGTGTTGTATTACAACGCCACGTTGTCATGTCTTAACAATTTTAAGCACGCTCTCATTGCAACGGTGGCATTGGAGAGGTCTTAGAACACCCTCCGTACTCACCAGACATGAGTCCGTGTGACTTCGACCTGTTTCCGATGTTGAAGGAACCCCTCCGAGGCCACTGATTTCCTGACGTGGCATCTGTACTCCGCGTAGTAGGGCGCTCCGTAGCTGTCATCAACAGAGAACGTTTTGCCAACGGTCCCTAGCGGCTTCCTACACTGAAGGAATGTGGTAATTCTACTTGTTAGTTCATTAAATATTGCGTTCTATCACTAGTAACTCTACTATATTCACTAGTTTTAAGGTCCTCGGACATAAAGCCGATCAACTGTCTTCACTTTACGAGAAAATCCGCGTAGCTTGGCATGGGCCTGAAAGCAATAGCGAAGGTGAATTTACGGAATACGAAGAAGTCTATGCATATCGAGATAAGTGGGCAACAGTGAAGTGTAAGTACGAAAAATATAGCAAATTTGAAATATCATGTGTTTCTCAAACTGAAAGGTTAATTCCTAACTTGGTTACCACTTTGGGCCCAGTTCAAGATAATACATGAATGTAATGAGCTGGATGATCCAGAAAAGATTCTCTATCTAAGAGAATGTATAACTCGTACGACAACGGCTTATGGTTTTCCTCCTATTGCCGAGAATTACAGTGAGGCTGTGCAGATGTTAGAAGCATGCTATAGTCGAAGAGATCGATTGATAGAACTTTATGTAAGGGCCATAATAAATCTAGTGACTGAAAAACCCTCCCTTTCATTGTTGTATGATCGAATTGAGGTTGATGTTAGGTGTCAGTTTAGGGGGCGTGATTAGCTCCGTGTCTTAGCTACTGGCTTTACACACGGACGGCTGAGGTTCGAATCCCGGTCAGTTCTGTGTCGAGATTTACATCTCGAGAATTACGCGACGTCAGGAAGGTTATCCTGTCTTGAAACCCCCGGCCAGAACCAAAATGAGTCTGGCTGGTTCCAGCGACCCCAGAAATGACTGTGATAAGCTGAAGAAAGTTAGGTCTAGGTCCAGTTTAGTGACTGACAGCTATGCCGTATAATTATTTCACTGGTGGAGTCTTCATTGGCAGATGAATTAATTGTGCCAGGGAACATATAAGAAAATGGGTCATAATATAAGCGTAAAAATCTTTCAGCATTTTGAAATCTGAAGTAGAAAATGAAGAGCGCTTACAGCTTACTAGAAATATGGGTAGCATTACTGTGAGCAACGCACAAATCTGGAAACCTTTGAAAAGGTGCTCAGGGCTCAGAATCAACTGGTGTAGTAGGAGGTTCATGTGCTTTCTGTAATGAAAAGAAACATTTTTCATCAGGATGTACGAAAGCAGAGTTTTTTTTGCTACTTGGTTTACGTCGCACCGACACAGATATGTCTTATGGCGACGATGGGACAGGGAAGCGCTGGGAGTGGGAAGGAAGCGGCCGTGGCCTTAATTAAGGTACAGCCCCAGCATTTGCCTGGTGTGAAAATGGGAACCCACGGAAAACCATTTTCAGGGCTGCCGACAGTGGGGTTCGAACCTACTATCTCCCGAATACTGGATACTGACCGCACTTAAGCGACTGCAGCTATCGAGCTCGGTCGCGAAAGCAGAGAACATGACTCTCGTACTGTAGAGAGTAATAAATAATGTTATTTATTTTACGTCCCAATAACTACATTTGACTGTTTTCAGAGACGCCGAAGTACCGTAATTTTGTCCCGCAGTAGTTCTTAACGTGCCAGTACATCTAACGACACGAGGCTGACGTATTTGAGCATCTTCAAATAGCACCGGACTAAGCCAGGATCGAACCTGCCATGTTGGCGTCGGAAGGCCAGCGGCTCAACCGTCTGAATTACTCGGGGACTATCCTGAAAGTATCTTCCCGTAGAATGTGTATGCCCTCCAGCTGATGTAGAAATGAACATTAAATCGGTCTTCAAAGAAGGAAGACTATCACAACATTCTTGGTCTCAGAAGGGCCTTTAAATTCCGACTGGGATTACAAGTATTTATCTCGACTTGACAAAATAGTGGGACTGATTGGGTATATAAGATGGTTTGTTTAGAATTTTAAATATTATAATAGACAGAATGGAGAACTGACTTGTTCAGAATTGGAAGGCAGTGAATGAGCAATAATTTAACTTAACCAGAATGACAGTTTTAAAGGACCGAGGACAGGAAACTGACTTCAGTTGAAGGAACCATTCTTGGACGATTTTGTGAATAAACTTAAGAATAGCAGAGAGGGAGGAAATATTAGAGTTTCGTCAGCCTGCTGTATTGCCATATGACTTTGTTGTGCAGTGACTGATTCATGGTACCCATATTCACCACTGTCACGCAGGCGCACAGACCATTGGATATTCTCAGGAAAAGATTTTGAATGGAAGAAAGTCGTGAAATCATCTGTACGATAACGTGCTACTTGCAGGAGGTACAAGAAAGAGGAATTGAAAGTTTCTACACCAGCTCGGCCTAATGATTGTGGGAGAGAGGCCAAGGCCACGTTTTTCGAAGTTATTGGTGTTGACTTGGCTGGCCCACCGGTCGTGAAAGGTAAACAGAAGATGTGGGTTTGCTTGTTCACATGTGCCGTCTACCGAGCGGTGCGTTTGGAAGCGTTTGCCTCGTTGTCTACGAACTCGTTTCTTCAAGATTTACGAAGGTTTATCACCCGTAGAGGAAGGCCTTCGACGATTAATAATGATAATGGGACAACGTTTAGAGGTGTGAGTAAGATGATAGCCAAGCTCACCTGGCAGAACATATGCCTTATTGTGGCATCCGGAGAATTACACGAATTTCATTCTTTCTATGGCATCGTAGAGGTGTGGCTCGTTGGGAGAGACTGATCGGACTGATGAATGATCTCCCTCAGAAAGTTCCAGGAAAATCTTCCCTAACACCTGAGAATTTCTTTTATTATTACAATTTGCATTACTTCGCACCAACACAGATAGGTCTTATGGGGACGATGGGAGTGGAGAGGGGTAAGAGTGGGAAGGAAGCAACCGTGGTCTAAATTAAGGTAAGGCTAAGCATTTACCTAGTAATAAAATGAAAACGACGGAAAACTACCTTAAGGCTGCCGGGAGTGGAGTTTGAACCCACTATCTCCCGAAAGCATGCTCACAGCTGCGCGACCCTAACCGCATGACCAGCTTGCTCGGTAACTGAGGGATTAACGACTGTTTTGCATGCGTGTGAAGCTGTCATCAATAACTGCAGAGACAGAAAATCCCCATGACTTGAGACCCATCACACCAGCGCAGCGATGTCCCTAACTGGAAGCTTATGAGTTAGGTGTACTAGATCTAGATTCGATAGACGGAAATGAACTGTGAAAGAGAGTTTCCTATGGCGTTTAACTAAGAAATGCCCTTCTTCTGTGATTTATTGGCATGGCAGTATTAGCAAAAGAGATTTGGTGCTCATTGAAATGGATAACCTTAAAAACTTGAGTGGCCGATGTGGATTATTGAAGACCCGTTGCCTGGGAAAAATGGAGTTTGTGAGATTTCGAACGAAGAGAAGGCGCTGCCATGCGTCCTGTTCAGCAACTGATCCCATTAGAGTGTTCCCTGTCATCGTCTGAAGGGAAAGAACTGGTGATTGATGCGCCAGAGCGAGACATGGAACAAGATGACAAGGTATTGCGGAGAGATCATACTCGGAGTGGTAGGGTAGTGAAGCGTTCTGCGTGGTTCCTGCAATGAGAAGCAGAAATACTTTGAATATTGCATTTTCATGGAGGACTAAAAATTTCAAGGTGAGAGAATGTCAGAGTAATTGATAATTTTGGTGATGGCCACATATATGGCACGCGAAACTGTTAGTGATACTTCGGCTCCCTAGGCTGAATCGGTAGACCTCGGTTATCTTCGAAATTCGTATTGGCAACCTTTGACACACAAACTATGAATCGATTATGCATCGCCGTGAGACATCTGGCGTACACTTTTCGTACTAGTACTGTTGTTGTTTACACAGCAAAGCCAAGGTGATATTTCTGAGAATTCATGCTAGGAACAAGATTCGCTCGAGAAATGCTATATAATGTGTGTGTGACACAGTTGTTGGCTTGGCTTATTATAATAGTATGATCGATCGATAATACTATAGATTTAATTCAGATTTCATTTCCATTCAGTTGGTTACCGGAACCGGGGTAGCTCCCTCCTTACTCCTCACCGACGTAAAACGATGTAGCACTAAACGTTTCGCGGACTATACTGTGGGAATTGTTTTTTGTTACTTTGGCTACAGTGTAAATAAAAATGGTTGCTGTTTACTATACGTAGCTCTGTACAATATTTGGCGCACTAGCCGCCAGCGACTTGGAAAGGTTCAGCAATCCAACTGATGAGCGCACTGCCACACTGGGGCGAAACGCTGGTATTTTCACGATTTAAAAAGCCTAAAGAGCTTATGGGGGGAGACCCAGCTTAACAAAGGGAAAAAATAGGTTAATATTCATTCGGTTGTTAAATATGCTACAATTGTTGTTGACAATTGCTGCACATATCCCAGTATTGGCATGCTTCCTGGCAACCAGAAGCAATATCAATAATGTCAGAATTTTAATAATTTTAATATTTTAAAATAAAATATTCAAAATTGCCCGCCTTTTTAACAATATATCACTGTTTCCCTTATAAATTCCAAGTTTATAAGAATTTTCGTACTTTAACTTTTTTAAGTGTGTATCAAAACTCCAGCTACAAAATGAACCTCAATCATTAACATAGACTGTGATTTGGATTTTTTGTCGCATTTTTATTCCGAGCACCAGAAAATTTTAATAGCTTTTTAAATAAAAATGTTATATAAAATCGAATTTAAATCCTATTGATCTGAATGAGTAGTAGTACAACATTATGCGAGGAAACTCTGAAAAAATCATGATTATCCGTGAATCAGTAAGAGAGTTATGAAGGAAATCGTGATATATTGTTAAAAAGGCGGGAAATTTTGAACAACTTATTTTAAATTGTAATAATTAGAATTTTGACATTATTGAAGTGGCTTCTGATTGCTTTTAAGCATGCCAATCCTGGGGAATGTGCAGCATTTATCAACAACGTTTGTAGCATATATAACAATCGAATGAATATTGGCCTATTTTCCCCGTGTTGAGTTAGATCTCCCCCCTTAAATGATTTTAATATTTGAGAACATAGATACCTACAATAATATATTTGCATAACATCATGTTTTCTTATGGTTAGAGTTGCCAACACCTGTAGTTCAGCTGAATACTAACCCGGAATAACTATTTATTTTAGAAATCATTCCTGTTATGTCGGACATGGTTCAACCTAAAGGAGCATGCAATGTAGATCGTTATTTTCTAACAACTTCGATGATTGGTGATTTAGATGTAACTTTTGCATGTTCCAAGATGACGCTCAGAAGTACTTCCAATTATTCCGACTAACAACCTATTTATTTATTTATTTATTTATTTATTTATTTATTTATTTATTTATTTATTTACACCTTCAACAGAACATAAGCTCCAAGTTTAACAAGTATTTGAGGAAAATAAAAAAGACTATGAAAACCATCAGAGATATTATATACATAGTTCCATATACACTGAATGCCTTATTTGAACATACTGTAAATAAGTGACAGTATAGCTCAGATATAACATAAGTAGTAAACTTATTCACACATACAGACAAGATTACAGAATACATTCTGTAGTTGATAATATATCTTGGAATCAGGGATGAAACTTTATTTACAATTTAAGAATGGTAGCTCTTAAAACCCTAATATAGGTCGATAAAGCAGAGCTGATGTCTAAAATATTGTTGAATTGGGCGAGTTTGTAGATGGTGAATTTTTATAATATACTGGTTTTTTTTTTTGTATTTTCCGAAATAACAGATCAATTAATCAATCGATCAATACTGATCTGCATTTAGGGCAGTCGCCCAGGTCGAAGATTCCCTATCTGATGTTTTCCTAGCCTTTTCCTAAATGATTTCAAAGAAATTGGAAATTTATTGAACATCTCCCTTGGTAGGTTATTCCAATCCATAACTCCCCTTCCTATAAATGAATATTTTCCCCAGTTTGTAGTCTTGAATTCCAACTTTATCTTCATATTGTGATATTTCCTACTTTTATAAACGCCACTAAAACTTATTCGTCTACTAATGTCATTCCACGCCATCCTTCCGCTGACAGCTCGGAACATACTCCTTAGTCCAGCAGCTCTTCATCTTTCTCTCAATTCTTCCCAGCCCAAACTTTGCAACATTTTTGTAAGGCTACCCTTTTGTCGGAAATCACCCAGAACAAATCGAGCTGCTCTTCTTTGGATTTTATCCAGTTCTTGAATCAGGTAATCCTGGTGAGGGTCCCGTACACTGGAACCAAACTCTAGTTGGGGTCTTACCAGAAACTTATATGCCCTCTCCTTTACATCCTTACTACAACCCCTAAACACCCTCATAATCATGTGCAGAGATCTGTACCCTTTATTTACAATCCCATTTATGTGATTACCCCAATGAAGATCTTTCCTTATATTAACACCTAGATACTTACAATGATCTGCAATAGGAACTTTCACCTCATCAACGCAGTAATTAAAACTCTGACGACTTTTCCTATTTGTGAAACTCACAACCTGACTTTTAACCCCGTTTATCAACATCCATCTCACAACATTTTCGAGGTCACGTTGCAGTTGCTCACAATCTTGTAACTTATTTATTACTCCAAAGAGAATAACATCATCCGCAAAAAGCCTTACCTCTGATTCCACTTCTTTACTCATATCATCTATATATATAAAATAGCTTGTCCTGACTGACTGATTGACTGACTGACTGACTGACTGACTGACTGACTGACTGACTGACTGACTGACTGACTGACTCATCATCGCCGAGCCAAAACTACTGGACATAAAGAAATGAAACTTTGGGGATACATTTATATTAAGATGTAGGTGCTCGCTAAGAGAGAATTTTTGGATATTTCGTCGCTAAGGGGGTGAAAAAGGGGGGTGAAATTTTAAAATCAGTGCATCTATATCTCAAAACTTTAAAAGTTTACAGATGTAAAAATTGGTATTTAGAATCTTCTTTAAAAATAAGGAAACACGTATTTTTTTGTTTTCGGAAAATCCTAATAGGAGGGGTAAAAAAGGGTGAAAAAGTGGTTGAATGCCTTTAATCATGATACCGGTACTTATATATCAGAAACTGAAGATATTACAGACCTGAAAATTGGTACTTTTGATATCTTTTAAAAATAAAGAAACACGTACTTTTTTTGTTTTTGGAAAATCCAATTAATGGGAGGGTGAAAAGGGGGTGAAATTTTAAAATGAGTGCATCTATATCTCAAAACTTTTAAAGTTTACAGATGTAAAAATTGGTATTTAGAATCTTCATTAAAAATAAAGAATCGCGTATTTTTTTGTTTTCGGAAAATCCCAATAGGAGGGGTGACAAGGGATGAAAAGGGGTGAAAAATAGGTTGAATGCCTTTAATGAGGATACTTATATCTCAGAAACTGAAGATATTACAAAAATGAAAATTGGTGTTTGGGATCTCCTTCAAAAATAAGGAAACACGTATTTTTTTATGTTTTTGGAAAATCCAATTAATGGGAGTGAAAGGGGGGTGAATTTTTAAAATGAGTGTATCTATATCTCAAAACCTTTAAAGTTTATAGATGTAAAATATGGTATTTAGAATCTCCTTTAAAAATAAAGAAACACGTACCGGTATTTTTTTGTTTTCGGAAAATCCCAATAGGAGGGGTGAAAAGGGGTGAAAAATAGGTTGAATGCCTTTAATGAGGATACTTATATCTCAGAAACTGAAGATATTACAAACCTGAAAATTGGTGTTTGGGATCTTCTTCAAAAATAAGGAAACACGTAATTTTTCGTTTTTGGAAAATCCAAATAATGGGGGGTGAAAAGGGGGGTGAATTTTAAAATTGAGTGTGTCTATATCTTAAAACTTTAAAAGTTTACAGATGTAATAATGGGTATTTAGAATCTCTTTTTAAAAAAAACGTAACACGTATTTTTTCGTTTTCTGTAAAACAAAATAAGAGGGGTGTAAAAGGGTGAATAGTGAGGATACATATATCTCAGAAACTGAATATATTACAGAACTGAAAATTTGTATATGGGATCTCCTTTAAAAATAAAGAAACGCGTATTCTCGGAAAATCCAATGAAAGGGGGAGCTGAAATAATTCAAAAATTAATTGACTTAATTCTATGAGAATACATACACCTAATAAAAACTAAAGTTGTTACGGACGTGAAAATTGGTATTTTGATCTCCTTTAAAAACAAAGAAAAACGCGTTTAGTGAGGGAAACCATCTTGGGGGGCGGGAGTGGAAAGGAGTTGAATTCCTTTCATGAGGACACATAAATCAAAAACTGAAGAAGTTAGAGTCGTGATATTTGCTATTTAGAAGATCCTTTACTATTAAAGAAACAGGTATTTTTTCCGGAAAATTCACTTAAGGGGGGAGGGAAGTGTGAAAGGAAGTGAAAAAATGAATTATTTTTATGGGGATACTTATATCTCAAAACTGAAGGTAATAGACGTGAACATTCGGGTTTATAATCTCCTTTAAACGTAAAGAAACACGCCTTCTTTTAATATTTTTTTTGGGGGGGGGGCGGTAAATAATCTTAACGGCGGTGGGGTGTAAAAGGAGGTGAGACCAATTGATTTTGCTGTTCATAATGTACTTATAAGGGGCCTCCGTTGCTCAGGCGGCTGCGCGCCGGCCTCTCACAGCTGGGATCCGTGGTTCAAATCCCGGTCACTCCATGTGACGTTCGTACTGGACAAAACGGAGGCGGGACAGGTTTTTCTTCGGATACTTCGGTTTTCCCTGTCATCATTCATTCCAGCAACACTGTCCAATATTTCATTTCATCTGTCATTCATCGATCATTGCCCCAGAGGAGTGCTTCGGCAGCCGGCACAATTCCTACTGTCGCCGCTAGATGGGGCTTTATTCATTCCATTCCTGACCCTGTCGAATGACTGGAAACAAGCTGTATATTTTCGATGTACTTATTCTGATCATAAACCGATCCATTTTAATCTTTCCTGGGTTCGTTTTCAACAGCCATCTTTTCCTTCGGAGAACGTTCTTATACTGTATTACAGTAGATTCTCGTGGCGTATGAATAAAAATTTAAACACATTTGAAATAAACGATCGGAATGAGATGGACCGTCCAATTGTTCACCTCTATAATAAGGTCAATAATGTACGGAAGTATGTCATTCGTATCGCCAGAAATCTCGCACACTTGCCTACGCGCGGCAATGGAGCTGGTCATGATCTCAACAATGACAATGGCAGCAGATGTAATTTACCGCCAAGTAGCGGTCTTGCATCTTGCTGTGGGGTCCAGAACATCTTTAATAATAAGAATAAGAATAATAATAATAATAATAATAATAATAATAATAATAATAATAATAATAATAATAATAATGTTCTGGACCGTCGTCAAATGTGCGGACCGCGGCGGAAACGGGTCCTGGACGGGTAATGACTAAGAATGCAGTCCGGCCGCGGGTTCAGTACCGCCAAGGCACCCAAGACGACAGACACCACGCCGGATCTCCTGAAGGATTTGATCCATATTAAAAATGCTTATAAGAAAAGATGGCAAAGATTTAGGGAGCCAACTGACCGGGTGGAATACCTGGACCTAGCCCGGGAAGTACGAAATCGATTGCTGGAAAGAAAGATTGAAAAATAGGAGGAAACTTGCCGTAATCTATTAGAAAACGAGTCAGATCTCGAATTTTGGCGGATTCTCGCAGAAAAAGATTCAGATTGCGAATTTTGGCTGATTATATATCTAAAACAACATTCAATTATAAATTTCAGTATAATACCGTAGCGAAGCACGGGTATCTTGCTAGTCTATATACACACTGACTGACAGAGCAAATGCAACACCAAGAAGGAGTGGTCAGAACTTTATGCCAATTGCAGGGTAGACTGACGTCACTGAGGTATGCTCATGATGTGAAATGCGCCGCTGTGCTGCGCACGTAGCGAACGATAAATGGGACACGGCGTTGGCGAATGGCCCACTTCGTACCGTGATTTCTCAGCCGACAGTCATTGTAGAACGTGTTGTCGTGTGCCACAGGACACGTGTATAGCTAAGAATGCCAGGCCGCCGTCAACGGAGGCATTTCCAGCAGACAGACGACTTTACGAGGGGTATGGTGATCGGGCTGAGAAGGGCAGGTTGGTCGCTTCGTCAAATCGCAGCCGATACCCATAGGGATGTGTCCACGGTGCAGCGCCTGTGGCGAAGATGGTTGGCGCAGGGACATGTGGCACGTGCGAGGGGTCCAGGCGCAGCCCGAGTGACGTCAGCACGTGAGGATCGGCGCATCCGCCGCCATCGGTGGCAGCCCCGCACGCCACGTCAACCGCCATTCTTCAGCATGTGCAAGACACCCTGG
The DNA here is from genome assembly GCF_040414725.1 of Anabrus simplex. Classification (NCBI taxonomy): domain Eukaryota; kingdom Metazoa; phylum Arthropoda; class Insecta; order Orthoptera; family Tettigoniidae; genus Anabrus; species Anabrus simplex. The sequence goes on along the minus strand of NC_090266.1, from coordinate 348,222,915 downwards.
CTGTTCCAATATCGACCAGAACAATTTCCCGTCGATTGGTTGAAGGAGGCCTGCACTCCCGGCGTCCGCTCAGAAGACTACCATTGACTCCACAGCATAGACGTGCACGCCTGGCATGGTGCCGGGCTAGAGCGACTTGGATGAGGGAATGGCGGAACGTCGTGTTCTCTGATGAGTCACGCTTCTGTTCTGTCAGTGATAGTCACCGCAGACGAGTGTGGCGTCGGCGTGGAGAAAGGTCAAATCCGGCAGTAACTGTGGAGCGCCCTACCGCTAGACAACGCGGCATCATGGTTTGGGGCGTTATTGCGTATGATTCCACGTCACCTCTAGTGCGTATTCAAGGCACGTTAAATGCCAACCGCTACGTGCAGCATGTGCTGCGGCCGGTGGCACTCCCGTACCTTCAGGGGCTGCCCAATGCTCTGTTTCAGCAGGATAATGCCCGCCCACACACTGCTCGCATCTCCCAACAGGCTCTACGAGGTGTACAGATGCTTCCGTGGCCAGCGTACTCTCCGGATCTCTCACCAATCGAACACGTGTGGGATCTCATTGGACGCCGTTTGCAAACTCTGCCCCAGCCTCGTACGGACGACCAACTGTGGCAAATGGTTGACAGAGAATGGAGAACCATCCCTCAGGACACCATCCGCACTCTTATTGACTCTGTACCTCGACGTGTTTCTGCGTGCATCGCCGCTCGCGGTGGTCCTACATCCTACTGAGTCGATGCCGTGCGCATTGTGTAACCTGCATATCGGTTTGAAATAAACATCAATTATTCGTCCGTGCCGTCTCTGTTTTTTCCCCAACTTTCATCCCTTTCGAACCACTCCTTCTTGGTGTTGCATTTGCTCTGTCAGTCAGTGTATATAAAATAACTTGTCCTGACTAACTCACTGACAGAAACATCATCGCCGAGGCGAAACCACTGGACATAGAGAAATGAAATTTTCGGGATACATTCTTATTAACATGTACGTGCTTGCTAAGGGAGGATTTTTGGGTATTCCGTCGCTAAGGGGGTGAAAAAGGGGGTTAATTTTTAAAAATAAAATATCTATATCTCAGAAACTTATAGGTTTATAGTAAAAAATTGGTATTTGGTATCACCATTAAAAATAAGGAAACACGTATTTTTTGTTTTCGGAAAATCCCGTGAAGGGGAGTGAAGGGGGGAAAATATGTTGAACACCATTTATGGGGAGACTTATATCTCAAAAACTGAAGATATTACAGACCTGAAAAAAGGTATTTGGGATCTACTTTAAAAATAAAGAAACATGTACTTTTTGTTTTTGGAAAATACAAATAGTGGAGGGTTGAAAGGGGGGTGAATTTTTAAAATGAGTGTATCTATATCTCAAAACTTTCAAAATTTACAGATGTAAAAATTGGTACTTAGAATCTCCTTTCAAGATAAAGAAACACGTATTTTTGTTTTCGGAAAATCCCATGAAATTGGGTCAAAAGGGGGAGGAAAGGCGTTGAACAACTTTTATGAGGAAGCTTATATCTTAAAAACTGAGGATGTTACAGTCATGAAAATTTAAATTTGGAACGTCCTTTAAAAATAAAGAAACGCGTATTTTTTGTTTTTGGAAAACCCAAATAATGGGGGGTGAAAAGGGGGTGAATTTTTAAAATGAGTTTATGTATATCTCGAAACTGTAAAAGTTTACAGACGTAGAAATTCGTATTTAGAATCTCCTTTCAACATAAGAAGTAACTATTCTTTTGTTTTCGGAAAATCCCAATAGGAGGGGTGAAAAGGGGTGAAAAATGGTTGAATGCCTTTAATAAAGATCCTGATATCTCAGAAACGGAAGATGTTACACACCTGAAAATCGGTATTTGGGATCACCTTTAAAAATAAAGAAACATATATTTTTATATTTTTAGAAAATCCAAATAGTGGGGTGTGAAAGGGGGGTGTATTTTAAAAATTAGTGTATCTATATCTCAAAGCTTCAGAAGTTTACAGATGTAAAAATTGATATTTAGAATCTCCTTTAAAAATAAAAGAAAACGTATTTGTTGTTTTTTGTAAATCCCAATAGGAGGGGTGAAAAGTGTGAGTAAGGGGTTGAATGTCTTTAATGGGGATACTTATATCTCAGAAACTGAAGTTATTACAGACCAGACAGTTAGTATATGGAATCTCCTTTAAAAACACAGAAATATTTATTTTTTTGTTTTTGCAAAATCTAATTAATGGGGGTTAAATAGGAGTGACAAATTGGGGTGAATTTTTAGAAAGACTATATCTACAGTATATCTCAGAAACGTAAAATGTTACACACATAAAAACTGGTATTTGGAATCACCTGTTAAAGAAAAGAAACAAGTATTCTCGGAAAATCTAATGAAGGGAGGGGGGTTGAAAAATTGAAAAATTAATTGAAATAATTGTATGAGGATACTTACATCTAATAAAAACTAAGCTTGTTACAGACGTGAAAATTAGTTTTTAGATCTTCTTTAAAAATAAAACGACGCGTTTTAGGGGGTGCGTGGATTCATCTTTGGGGGCAGGTGGGAAAAGGAGTTGAATTCGTTTCATGAGGACACATATCTCAAAAAGTGAAGATAATCGGTATTTAGAAGGTCCTTTACTATTAAAGAAACAAATATTTTTTGCCGGAAAATTTACTTAAGGGGGCGGGGGTGTGAAGGTAAGTGAAAAATGTGAATTATTTTTATGGTAACACACATTAACATTGGTGTTTGGAATCTCCTTTAAACATAAAGAAACGCGTCTTCTTTTTTTGGCGGGGAGGGTGAAATCAACTTAACCGCGGTGGGGTGAAAACGCAGGTGAGACCTATTGATTTTACTGTTCCTAATGTACTTATAAGGAGCCTCCGTGCCTCAGGCGGCATCGCGCTGGCCTCTCACCGCTGGGTTTCGTGGTTCAAATCCCGGTCACTCCATTTGAGATTTGTGCTGGACAAAGTGGAGGCGGGACAGGATTTTCTCCGGATACTCCGGTTTTCCCCGTCATCATTCATTCCAGCAACACTCTCCAATATCATTTCATTTCTTTTGTCATTCATTAGCCATTGCCCCAGAGGAGTGCGACAGGCTTCGGCAGCAGGCACAATTCCTATCCTCACCGCTGGCTGGGGGCTTATTCATTTCATTCCTGACCCGGTTGAATGACTGAAAACAGGCTGTGGATTTTCAATGTACTTATTCAGATCATAAACTGATCATTTTAATCTTTCCTGCGTTCGTTTTCAGGAGCCGTGTTTTCCTTTAGAGAACCTTCTTAGATTACAGTAGATTCTCTTGGCATATAAATAAAAATTTAAACACATTTGAAATAAACGATAGGTATGAGATTGACCGTGCAATTGTTCGCCTCTACAATAAGGTCAATAATGCACGGAAGTATGTCATTCGTATCGCCAGAAGTCCTGAGCACTTGCCTACGGGCGACAATGGTGCTGGTCATACTGTCATCAATGACAATGGCAGCAGATGTAATTTACCGCCAAGTAGCGGTCTTGCATCTTGCTGTGGGGTCCAGAACACCAATAATAATAATAATAATAATAATAATAATAATAATAATAATAATAATAATAATAATAATAATGTTCTGGACCGTCGTCAAAATGTGCGGACCGTGCTGGAAACGGGTCCTGGACGGGTAATGACTACGATTGCAGTCCGGCCACGGGTTCAGTACCGCCAAGGCACCCAAGACGACACCACGCCGGATCTCCTCAAGGATTTGATCCACATTAAAAATGGTTATAGGAAAAGATGGCAGAGATTTAGGGACCCAACTGACCGGGTGGAATACCTGGACGTAGCCAGGGAAGTACAAAATCGATTGCTGGAAAAAAGATTGAAAAATGGGAGGAACGTTGCCGTAATCTCTCAGAAAACGAGTCAGATCGGAAATTTTGGCGGAATATCTCAGAAAACGAGTCAGATCGCGAATATCGGCGGGTTATATATGAAACGATAAGCATACTGTTATAATTTTCAGTATAATACCGTAGCGAAGCAGGGGTATCTTGCTAGTTATATATATATATATATATATATAAAAGAAAATATAAAGGTCCGATAATACTGCCTTGAGGAATTCTCCTCTTAATTATTACATGGTCAGATAAAGTTTCTCGTCGCCATAAGACCTATCTGTGTCGGCGCGACGTAAAGCCCCTAGCAAAAAAAAAAATTAAGTTTCTCCTACTCTAATTTTCTGGGATCTATTTTCTAGAAATATAGCAACCCATTCAGTCACTCTTTTGTCCAGTCCAGTTGCACTCATTTTTGCCAGTAGTCTCTCATGTTCTACCCTATCAAATGCTTTAGACAGGGCAATTGCAATACAGTCCATTTGACCTCCTGAATCCCAGGTGTCTGCTATATCTTTCTGGAATCCTACAAGTTGAGCTTCAGTGGAATAATCGTTCCAAAAACCGAACTGCCCTCTATCGAACCAGTTATTAATTTCACAAACATGTCGAATATAATCAGAAAGAATGCTTTCCCAAAGCTTACATACAATGCATGTCAAACTTACTGGCCTGTAATTTTCAGCTTTATGTCTATCACCCTTTCCTTTATACACAGGGGCTACTATAGCAACTCTCCATTCATCTCTCTCCTCTCCTCCGACCAAACAATAATCAAATAAGTACTTCGGATATGGTACTATATCCCAACCCATTGTCTTTAGTATATCCAGCTGCTTTTCTACTTTTCTACTTTTGTATCTTATTGTAAATGTCATTGTTATCATATGTAAATTTTAATACTTCTTTAGTGTTACTCACATCCCCTATCTGGACATTATCCTTGTAACCAACAATCTTTACATACTGCTGACTGAATACTTCTGCCTTTTGAAGATCCTCACATACACACTCCCCTTGTTCATTAATTAATTCTGGTATGTCCTTCTTGGAACCTGTTTCTGCCTTAAAATACCAATACATACCCTTCAATTTTTCACTAAAATTTGTATGACTGCCAATTATGCTTACCCTCATGTTATCTTTAGCTGCCTTCTTTGCTAGATTCAATTTTCTAGTAAGTTCCTTCAATTTCTCCTTACTTCCACAGCCATTTCTAACTCTATTTCTTTCCAGTCTGCACCTCCTTCTTAGTCTCTTTATTTCTCTATTATAATAAGGTGGGCCTTTACCATTCCTTACCTCCCTTAAAGGTACAAACCTGTTTTTGCATTCCCCAACAATTTCTTTAATCCCCTCCCAGAGTGTGTTTACATTTTTTATTTACCCTTTTCCACGGATCATAGTTACTTTTTAGAAACTGCCTCATGCCTGCTTTATCAGCCATTTGGTACTGCCTAATAGTCCTACTTTTAAAGACCTTCGTTTCTATTACATTTATTTTTAACTACGACAAAAACCGACAAAACCGACAAAAACAGCTTCATGATAACTAATACCATCTATTACTTCAGTTTCTCTATAGAGTTCATCTGGTTTTATCAGCACCACATCCAGGATATTTTTCCCTCTGGTTGGTTCCATCACTTTCTGAATCAGCTGTCCTTCCCATATTAACTTATTTTCCATTTTTGGGTCATGCTTCCTGTCGTTCGCATTTCCTTCCCAATTGACATCTTGTAAATTCAGATCTCCCGCTACAATCACATTTCCTTCCATGTCGCTTCCCACATAGCTGATTATCTTATCAAATAATTATGAATCCGTGTCAGTGCTACCCTTTCCCGGTCTGTACACTCCAAATATATCAAGTTGCCTATTATCCTTAGAAATGAGCCTTACACCTAGAATGTCATGTGTCTCATCTTTAACTTTCTCGTAGCTTACAAATTCTTCCTTCACCAGAATGAATACTCCCCCTCCCACCATTCCTATCCTATCTCTACGATACACACTCTAGTTCCGTGAGAAAATTTCTGCATCCATTATATCATTTCTCAGCCATGATTCAACTCCTATTACAATATCTGGTAAATATATATCTATTAAATTACTCAATTCTATTCCTTTCTTTACAATACTTCAGCAGTTCAATAACAATTTTATGTCATCCCTACTTGATTTCCAGCTCCCTGTTCCCTTATCACCGCTCCCTAGGCCACCCCGTTTCCCTGAATGTACTTCTCTATTACCCTTCCAAACAAATTTCCTAACTTATACGTACCACTGCGGTTTAAGTTAAGGCCATCTGAGCGCAGATCCCTATCTCCTACCCACTCATTAGGATCTAGAAATTTCACTCCCAGTTTCCCACAAACCCACTCCATAGTCTCATTTAAATCCCCGGTCACCCTCCAGTCAGTATCCCTCCTACACAGTATTCCACTAATAACAATCTCCGCTTTCTTAAACTTCACCCGTGCTGCATTTAGCAGATCCCACACATTTCCAACTATGTCGGAACTTATATCAGCTTGCTTTACGTTGTTGGTACCAACGTGAAACACTACCACCTTCTCCTTCCCCTCCTCCTTCTCTTCTACTTTCCTCAACATCTGCCTCAACCTAATTCTTGGATAACATTCTACCCTGGTTCCCTTTCCTCCACACACTTTCCCATTTGTCTAACGATGGAATCCCCCACGACTAGAGACTCAACCCTACCCACCTCATTAGATCCCCTCCCCTCCTGGTCAGCCCTATCTTTCCTGATAGCTGCAGAATCTACTTCCTCCTCCTTATTCTCCTTCCCATGACCCTGTTCCACCTGTCTTTTCCTATCCTCTACACTACATTTCCCTTTCCTACCTTTTCCCTTCCTACTTCCACACATCTCAGCAACAGTTCCCTGTCCCTCATCTTCCCTCTGTTGTTCTACCTGGAGTGACTCGTACCGATTTCACACAGATATCTGTCCTGAATTCTGATCCTGAATAGAGCCCTTAGCCTGCAATCTCCTTCCCCTTAGAACATTAGACCACCTGTCTTCTACAACCCCCCCCCCCTTTCCTTCACCTCCCTCTTGTACACCTACTCTAACCTTTACATTGTTTGAGGGAGTCCTATCTTCCTTCCGGTCTTCTGTGAGAATTCTAATTATCTCCCTCAAACTCTCCAACTCCTCCCTCATACCCCACAATGCCTCGCCACACCCACAGTTCGTACACTAGCACTCCTTAGTCATTCTTTACGGAAAAAATGAAAATAAAAAATAAAATAACTTATTTGCAAAATATAAATGAACGTAGGGATATATTGTCCGGGATAGTACTCAAAGATCGCACAACAATAAGGTAATTAATATACAACTACACTACAATACTACTTAGTCTTACTATATTTTTTATCCTACAACCCCTAAGAGGATAAAAACTGCTGTTAATTACTGAATATCGAAAGGAACTACACAAGAACTGCACAATTTCAAACTGCAATTAAGCCTATCCTAATTACAACAACAGAATTTTTGTAAGAGTTTCTACGGATACCTCTACTACACCAGTACTACACACATATTTTACAATAATAAAATTAGCACACTAAATTATGATAGGATATTAGGCTACTCGTGTACTACTGTACAGTACACTACAGTAATTTTAAAAACTACTTTCAGACGTATCCTAATTACCAGGGAACGTATTTATATGTACTAATAATCATTGAAATATATACATATATATTTAGTTATTTTTACTGAAATATGGAATTATATATGGACTTAAAATTACACATAGAACATTAATTTATACTTAATATCAAAGTTCAAAGAAGCTAAACAAAGTAGATCTACATGCAACATAATGTTGCACTTGTTATTTTAATATATTTGAAGAACACACAATTATTTATTCTCTGTTACCAAAAAAAGGATAACAAAACGTTCTTTTAAGTGCTGGAAAGTGATTCTTCTCCTATTATATCTAAGGACAGATTTATAGTGACTGGAACTGTGTTCAACATCGGATGAGGTAATGGGGGTATAATTCAACTTCACATTATCTGCTGGGGTTAAATCCATTTACACTTAAATCTCCACACAGAATTGCAGCAACCTTTGTCATTTCTTCATATTCAGGGTTATTTGAAAGTACGGTGGCCATCTTCATGTTTGCTACATCTGCAACTTTACCTGTAGCACGATTTAGTTGTTCCACAGTTTTATTCACAATTTCACAACTTACAGAAAGTGAAAGATGCGAGTTTTGGAGCCTTTTCAGTGTTTTTGTGATGCATGAAAAATTATGCTGAATGTAACATTAGTCATTTTTCACACTTGTATCGCAGACAACTGTTTTCGCAGCTTCAATTGAGGCTGCATCTTCAGAGTCCATGGCATGCAGAACGTTCATAATACAGTCTATATATTCAACCGCTTGCAGCCACGTACCCCACCTAGTTAGAATCGGCTTAGGCGGCAATGGAATTTCTGCGTAAATTTCTTTCAAAAGATGAACTCTTCTGTGGGCTTTGAGAAAAACTTTTCTCAATAAATCTACTTTGGTGTAACTGCATCTTACCACTTTTGCCACAAGATAAAAGGCATGTGCTGCACATGTTAAATGAGTCATCTTAGAATATACAACACATAATGCTTCGCCGGCTTTTATCATATAAGGTGCGGTATCGCTAATAAAAAATAACACTTTATTATACTTTACGCCCTGTGGCCAGAGGATACCCATAGCCTCATTGAACAGTTTTGCTATCGTTTTTTAACCGCACTTTTCTAGAACATCACAGTGTAGGAGAATCCGTTTACAATAATCTTCGCTTAACAAACCAATGATTACGTTGCCAATTAGCCTGCCTCCTTTGTCTGTTGTCTCATCAATGGAAACCCAAATTGGACCGTCTTTAATCTCTTGCCTTATCTTCCGAACAGTTTCATCGTATATGGCTGAACAGTACGTTTTTCTGAACGTTGACTCATCCGGGATGGATCGTTTAGTATATTTCTCGAGGAATTCTCTGAAGCACTGATTATTCAGTTTGAAGAGAGGTATGCCAGCAGAGATGAGAGCGCGGCAGATATCGGTGTTTAACTCGGACGTTACACTGGAAGTTGCTGGTTGTGTCAGAAACAACTATCTCTGCTTGGACTCTCGTTATTTGTTAGCCTGGTGTTTACTGGTTGAAACATGCTGTTGCACAAGGGACCTTTGAGTAGATGTCACTGTACAATGACACAAATTACAAAAATAATATCTTACTGTCAGTTGATAAACCATCTTCTTTAAATCCTGATACGTAACTTTTCAATTTTAAACTGGTTGACTGAGCTACTTTAGGCATATTGTAACAACGTTAATGTCTTCAATGAATATCAATACACAACTGCACACACTGAACGTACAAGAACACTATGATCCGTCTCACTGCTAATTCAAACTGGGAAGAACTGGTAGTGAACTAGATGGAATTATGAAGCAATCAAAGGGAATGCCCGATTTACGAACTAATCCGGAAACCACTAGCACATCATCGATGAATGAGATTTCCCCAGTTACGAAATTATGGCACAGATACAGTCGATGTTACGTAATGCAGGTTATCAGTGCTGTAAGTGTGATTCAGATAGTCACAGTACTGACTGGCTGATCTCCACCATTTCCGGGCTCAATCTCTCTCTCTCTTCGCACCGCTTATCAGCTTATTTTATCAGCCCAGACGTGGACAGGCGTGATAATGACCTGCACACCAGTTAAAATATTAATTTTTTTAATATAGATTTTTAATTTATATCTCCATTATTGACAGGACTGCTAATTTAATATAACTTAATACTTCTTAGCCGAAATATGGACTATATTGATTTTAATGACGAAGAGTATGGAAAATATGTACTAAACTCCAAAATATGGAAAAATATGGAAAATGATAACTCCATTTTTCAACTCCACACGTTATGATTCGTAAAGATAATGCAAAATATAATTAATTTTAGCTTCCTAAAGAGATATGTATTTACATATAAATCCGTTCCCTGCTAATTACAATACCGGTACCGTATGTCACTACTAAGCACAAATGAAATCTGCAAGAACTACTGTACTCAAAGATTACTAAGAAAGCTAAATGCTTAGACAAATGATTATTAGTACTATGCTCTAATAGATACACACGAAAGATAACACACGAGTATAGCAGACAAGATACGGCACTATCTAAATATACTGTATCTACACTACAATATATCCACCCTACAATTTTCAGCTGAAGTGTGGTTATATGAACTTTTGCCGCTGGTGGATTAGTTTTATTTTCCCTACTACGCGGGACGGAGAATAAAAGTGTCCTTAAATGCTGATAATAAGAGGTTGTCTACTATAATTTCTGTCAAAACCACGCCAGGGGCTTGAAGTGCAATATTATTGGGATATAGGAAATTGATTATTAACTTTTACTCGATGAATAAACGAAGGTGGATAGTACAGAGTATGCAGGGAACTAAGACTACAAATTATCGGAATAATGAATCAGCTGACTTTGTATTTATTTACACAACCATCATGTGCATGTAGCAACAATGGTCAACAATCAAAAAACTGTTAAGTACCGTAATTATCCAGTGACATTACCGTGAATTCTCTTTAACTTCTCTTTAAATCGATGTTTACAGGCTTACCGTGTCATTTAATGTAATAAATTATTACCTTCGTGATAGTTTGAACGGATATCTGTACGAAATATCGGAAAAGTAGCGGCGGATATTACAACTCCTTATGATAATCTGCCTTTGTAAGTATTATACCAAAGAACCTGAAGATATTTAAAAATATTGTTTTAAAAGTTAATATTATTAGCTAAAGTAATTCCTAAACCTAAATTCGAAACAAAGTACACCCAGCTAGCCTACTTAACCTAGAAAACGTAATCTACTGAACACCAAATTAATTACTTGTTATAAAATTCAAATAAATAACACTACTCCCAATTTCTACTAACAAGCACTAAACACCAATATATAAATAGCACTAAATGGAACACGCACACACAAATTTTAAATAATTTTAATAGGTTTTAACTACTTTTTCGCTACAATAATGCAAGAGCTCTCTCAACAGAGGCTTGCAGACTGAACGCTGAAAGGCAGATCTCGATTTCGTAAGTCTCCTGCTCTGGCATTAAAATTAAACTGCTGCAAGAAGCCACTGTTGTCCAACATTCCGTTCACTGTTTTGTACAAAAGCACCTGCTGCGAGGTTCCGCACCTCGCTGCCAAACTAACGTAGCTGAATTCATCCAGTAGTTGACTAAATGAATTATTTGCCTTAAACGCAGATATATTATATTGTCTCTATAATTAAAGTGCCTTAGAAAACATTTTTGAACTGCTTCAGAGCTCCCTTCCAGTGATTTGTTAAATGGCTCTTAATTCAATCGGAGAGATATTTGCATTTCTTGCTTCCATAATGAATATAAACACAACAGAGGAACGCTGGTAGTTTTACGTGATCATAGCCAATGGACCTCTGCCTCCAGGTTTACGTGGAATCGGAACCAACGGGATGTGACATCTTGGCCGGGGTTCGAACCGCGGCCGCTTTGGTGCGAAGCTAATAGGCCTAACATTGTCACTCGGCCAAGGGGCCGATGACCTTTGATGTTAGGCCCCTTTAAACAACAAGCATCATCATCATCATCACTCGGCCAACACGCCCTCCCTAATGAGTATACAAGAAATCAACCTACTTTCCGTGTTCCACGTTGTGGCATCAAATCCTGGCGCACTCAGTAAGTTTTCTAAGATCCCTGAAATATGTGAGACTCATGTTAGTAGATTTACTAGAACATAAGAACTCCTTTCCGAAGCAGAAGTCTGTCACCCAGCCATTTCATAAAAATCAATTGCAATTGAAGAAACTCCAAATATGCATTCGATTTCTTCTCACAGATTTCAAGTGTCATTCCGACGCGCAGATTATATTCATGTGATACGTATAAATTTAGTAATTTATAAGAAAATAAATAAAATTCTTTATCCGTCAAATATGGTTAAGTAGGCAGACACATATTATACTATGTTAGATTAGATTAGCTAGATCCTTCATGGCTCAGGCGGCAGCGCACCGGCCTCTCACCGCTGGATAGCATGGTTCAAATCCCGGTCACTCCAAGTGAGATTTGCGCTGGACAAAGCGGAGGAGGGACAGGTTTTTCTCCGGGTACTCAAGATTTCCTTTTCCTTGTCATCTTTCATTCCAGCAACACTCTCCACTATCATTTCATTTCATCTGTCAATCGTCCGACTCGTTGGCTGAACGGTCAGCGTACTGGCCTTCGGTTCATAGGGTCCCGGGTTCGGTTCCCGGCCGGGTCGGGGATTTTAACCTTAATTGGTTAATTCCAATGGCCGAGGGACTGTGTGTTTGTGCTGTCCCCAACATTCCTGCAACTCACACACCATACATAACACTATCCTCCACCACAATAACACGCAGTTACCTACACATGGCAGATGCGGCCCACCCTCATCGGAGGGTCTGCCTTACAAGGGCTGCACTCGGCTAGAAATAGCCACACGAAATTAAATTATTATATCTGTCAGTCATTAATCATTGCCCCAGAGGAGTGCGACAGGCCTCGGCAGCCAGCACAATTCATATCCTCGCCGCAAGTTGGGGGCCTCATTCATCCAATCCCTGACCCGGTCATTGACTGGAAAATAGGTTGCAGGTTTTCATTAGATTAGATTAGATTGAATTATAACTCTAAGGAAATTGAAAGGAGATAATGGAATTTGCAATCTATGTAAAGCTACTCAAAGCAAAGTCACCTCCGTACAGGCCATGAAGGCCGTTGGAGGAGTGGAAGGTAAAGTCTTCCACCATTGTTAACCTCGGCACGTGATGGAGTAGAGTGGTTAGCTCTACGCCCGACCGCCTTTGCCCCCAGGAATTAACCTGGTACTCATTTTTGATGTAGGCTGAGTGAACCTCAGGGCCATATACACCTCCGGAAGTGGAAATCTCGTTTCTCAAATTTTGCGACTTCCTGACGGGGATTCGAACGCACGTCCTTCCGAGCGAACCGAGCACGCATTGACCGCCTGGGCCAGGTAGCCCCTATGTAAAGCTATTCACTTACCGTAATAAGAAAAAGTACTGTTAATTCAACTTATTATAAGGACTTATTGGCTTCTTAGTAGAACGAAGTAAAACTTCAAGTTTTTCAGTAGCTAACGAGGATGAGTTATTTCAGATAAGCATACTTTGGTTTACTGAGCTGACCAACTTAAAAGGAAAGCATTATATACCTTTCTATGCTCATTGATACCTAGGTGTTTAAAAAGACGTTGTCATGAGTCAGTGTGGAACCCGGACAAGTCCATGTTTGTTTTGAGTATTAAGAGATCAGAACACAAAAGACGTGTTATATCCCAGCGATTTGCTTGTACACATTTTCTCCTTTTCCCCATACATACTTTCCCCGTTACTAGCTAGAATCGATGAGCAAGAAACCACCTAAGGGTGTCCGTCCATATAATTATCATACTGCAACGAATTCAAAGAGATTGAATGGATGTGTAAGGATGGGCAATACTGAATGATGGCACACGATTATATTAAATAGTGCACATAGTTATTCGTAAATTATTATTCGGTCATCACAAATATCTGTCTTAATGAAACATGGTCTCAAACAAAGATTACCAGTTAATTACAATCAAACCAAACTTGTCAAATGGGGAAATATTATCTGTCCGTAGTCTCCTTATAAATGACATATTGCACTTAATTCGTCGGAATTTTAAAGTTCACTATTATGAAAATTTAAATTAATTACATGCTCTTCCGTTCCTAGAAATTAAACCATTGAAATTCAAATGAAAATGGAATTCACCCGAATATAAATTAGACATTTCAATACGTACGAAACAGTATTTTATTTATTAACTTTGATTTTGAAATTGTCAAAATAATTGTCATTAACACGATTTGATCTGTTTTTACTGATAATTCCTAATTTGTTCATTCCTAATTTGTTCATTAATCGTACGCCTAATAATAATTTTATATTTTTACGTCCCACTAACTAACTTTTTGACGGTTTTCATGGAGAACGTACACTTGATCTTATGGAAATAAAATTAAGTCGACAAAAAACATACATACAATACATACATTATCATTATAGACTGTTATGCCTTTCAGCGTTCAGTCTTTAAGTAGCTGTGAATTTACTAAACGTCGCCACAATCCTCGATTTGCAACTTGTGTTGTGGCCTCATTTAGTTCCATACCTCTTATCTTTAAATCGTTAGAAACCGAGTCTAACCATCGTCGTCTTGGTCTACCTCTACTTCTCTTACCCTCCATAGCAGAGTCCATTATTCTCCTAGGTAACCTACCCTCCATTCGCCTCACATGACCCCACTGCCGAAGCCGGTTTATGCGTACAGCTTCATCCATCGAGTTCATTCCTAGATTAGCCTATATCTCCTCATTCCGAGTACCATCCTGCCATTGTTCCCACCTGTTTTTACCAGCAATAATTCTTGCTACTTTCATGTCTGTTACTTCTAATTTATGAATAAGATATCCTGAGTCCACCCACCTTTCGCTCCCGTAAAGCAAAGTTGGTCTGAAAACAGACCGATGTAAAGATAGTTTCGTCTGGGAGCTGACTTCCTTCTTACAGAATAATGTTGATCGCAACTGCGAGCTCACTGCATTAGCTTTACGACACCTTGATTCAATTTCACTTACTATATTACCATCCTGGGAGAGCACACAACCTATATACTTGAAATTATCGATCTGTTCTAGCTTTGTATCACCAATCTGACATTCAATTCTGTTGAATTTCTTACCTACTGACATCAATTTAGTCTTCGAGAGGCTAATTTTCATACCATACTCAATGCATCTATTTTCAAGTTCCAAGATATTACACTGCAGGCTTTCGGCACAATCTGCCATTAAGACCAAGTCGTCAGCATAGGCCAGACTGCTTACTACATTTCCACCTAACTGAATCCCTCCCTGCCATTTTATACCTTTCAGCAGATGATCCATGTAAACTACGAACAGCAAAGGTGAAAGATTACAGCCTTGTCTAACCCCTGTAAGTACCCTGAACCAAGAACTCATTCTACCATCGATTCTCACTGAAGCCCAATTGTCAACATAAATGTCTTTGTTTGATTTTAATAATCTACCTTTAATTCCATAGTCCCCCCAGTATGGCGAACATCTTTTCCCTCGGTACCCTGTCATATGCTTTCTCTAGATCTACGAAACATAAACACAACTTCCTATTCCTCTCGTAGCATTTTTCAATTACCTGGCGCATACTAAAAATCTGATCCTGACAGCCTCTCTGTGGTCTGAAACCACACTGGTTTTCATCCAGCTTTCTCTCAACGACTGATCGCACCCTCCCTTCCAAGATGCCAGTGAATACTTTGCCTGGTATACTAATCAATGAGATACCTCGATAGTTGTTGCAATCCTTCCTTTCCCTTGCTTATAGATAGGTGCAATTACTGCTGTTGTCCAATCTCAAGGTACCTTACCAACACTCCATGCTAATTGTACTACTCTATGAAGCCATTTCATCCCTGCCTTCCCACTATACTTCACCATTTCAGGTCTAATTTCATCTATTCCTGCTGCCTTATGACAATGGAGTTTATTTACCATCCTTTCCACTTCCTCAAGCATAATTTCACCAACATCATTGTCCTCCTCCCCATGAGCTTGGCTGTTCGCAAAAAACAATAACTTAATTAAAAGTAATTCTCCTTGATTTGACCTGATTTGATTGATTTAATTTGGCACCTGTTAACCAGCGCAACAAATTAAAGCAAGCCTTTACACACACACACAAAAAATCCTTCCAATTCTCAACTCTTCACTTGAGCAAACAAACCATAGAACAAATATTATCCAAGCAATGATCGTTGAAGAAAGAAAACTGATCGACACACAAATAACACAGGCAAAATATCATACCCAAAGTAGAAACATATCATTGAGCATTAATCAACAACAACAACAACAACTGCAAGTATAGTTGGGTAGAAGAAGATAAATACCAAACAAAATTATATTCACGTAAGGGAATTCACGATAATATCAATTACACCAACTTCGTGATTATTATTATTATTAGTATTAGTATTATTATTATTATTATTATTATTATTATTATTTTTATTATTATTATTGTTATTATTATTATTATTATTATTGTTATTGTTACTATTATTATTATTATTATTATTATTATTATTATTATTATTATTATTATTATTATTATTATTATTATTATTATTATTATTATTATTATTATTATTATTATTATTATTATTATTTGGTATACGTCGCACCGACACAGAAAGGTCTTATGACGACGATGGGCTATGAATGGGCTATAGTGGAAAGGAAGTTGCCGTGGCCTTAATTAACGTACAGCCTGGTGAAAATCATCATTATTATTATTAGCATTTGTACCCTTCTTAATGCGGGAATTTGCAGTGGATTACATGTTACCTTCAGAAATGTATGCGAAGTAACAAGGCTCTATTCACACGTTTAATGCGACATGTTGAAATGATATTTTCGTACGAAAGCGCATGACAGTAACGTGAAATATGATGGAGCTGAACAAAGTCGGGAGAGAATGACGACGATTTCCCAATTTATCGTATGGTGCAGTTTCTGGTCCGAAGTTGTTCGAAATTCTCCATTGTTCTCAGGTTGCATATTGTATGTCTGATCACTGTCGTGGAGCTCTGACATTGATGATAGCTCTCTTAATATCTGCCCTACCGAAAAGAGTAAAATGGCTCTTTAGTTTTTCCTGTTGCTCACCTTGAAGTGACATGCACATGTCCCATGAAACTTGGATTAAAAATTCAATTTTTCGTAAACATCTTCGTTATTATCAGTCGTACAAGTACGTACATGGTGTAAAGGAACGGAAATAACATATTCTTAAACGTTTGTTGTATACAATGTTTTGATATACCTAATGTTAACGAAAATATTTGAGAATTATCTTTGTATAAATAACAACTCCATGTGATTACCATGACATTAAATCCTGATAACACAATCCTGAGTAGAATCCAAATACGTAGTTTGGTTGAAGTCCAGCAGTTTTCCAATTTTAGGAATATACAAACAGACAGACACCAAATGGAAAAGTTCTATCTCATTTTACCTCGGTGTTAAGATACAATAAGTGGGGGTAATTTTAAAGCCGAGTGATATATTGTGCATCGTCTGATTTTCTCTTGTTATGGATCTTTGAAATACCTGTACGTCTGCGAGGGTGTCCGTCAGCGGCTGCAGAGCATGAAGCCGGTAGGAAATAATAACTTTCTCCGTCATTTGAAAAAAACTCTTCTGTTCTTCCTATAAACTCCCAGTATATTCAGTGATCTTTTAAAATGATATGCATATCGAAGCCTTCTCCTGGATGAGTAGACTCTAGATATGAAGTTTGGCCGAGATATAACCATTAGTGTAAGAGAAAATTTTAAAAACCTGCTCTGGTCTTCCTGCAAACTCCCAGTCTGTTTAGTGATTTTTAAATAATATGCATACTGTACCAGGAAGGCATAGGCCCTGGCACATATGGGTTGTAAAATCTTTATTCATGAGAGAACAGCTAAGTTACGATGTACGAACAGCTGTACGAGAGAACGTTCTCGTCTATACCGCTCTGCGTGAGGAAGACGGCATGAGTGGGGCAAGGTCGAGTAACGTCAGCACCGCATGCATCCCACCTCCCCTCAGAAACGTCTCGAAACAATTTTTGTACTTCTCAACGACTTGACCAATAAATATGAGACTAACTCCAAATTGTAGCTTACATTTTAGAAGTACATCGTTGCAAATTTGAGATTAATCCGCCTAGTGGTTTCAAAGATATAACGAGTTGAAGTTTGGGAAGTATTGTCACCCCTTTGTCGCCTGACTCAGAGAGCTGCTGCCAGCCGGATATAAATAGGCCGACGACCTTAGGGTATAGTCAGTGTATCTTAAACTCTACGACTCGTGACAAGACGTCACTATGCTCCGTCGCACTCTGCGAGTGATATGAAAGTCACACTCTATAACTTTGAAATTTTGCGAGGTCGTCGCAAGTGAAGTTTCAACCGCGTCCTGATGTGTGAAAGAAATATTGTAAAGTTTCATCAGAATGAATCTTCATTGTATAAGATTTACGAGTGTCTTAACCAAGTGAATTTACGACAGAGACTGTGCATCGAAGTCTGAGTAAAAATTCAAGTATTTAATTTACCAGTTGACGGTATTGTGGACTTTGTCAATCTCTCATAATTTTGAGCTTTGTCATTGACAGTGACAGCATACTAGGGCATAGTGCGTGATAAACTGAACTTTCAATTTATGACAATTTAATTAGTTCTGAGACGCATTTCTCGTATACTATTACGATTGTGAACTGTCTGAAATACCATTCCACTAGAATATTCACAGGATTAAATGTGACTTTTTTCACGTATTTTCTCGAATTTTCGATCATTACCATGAGAAACTAACTGAATGTTAAGGACATTTTATGGCAATATTAGGTCATACGAACTCGTATGATTCAAATTCAGTCATAAAAATCTCTTAAACTATGAACATTAATATTCAAGAGACTGTTCTAGGAGCAATATTAATTGCATTTTCGCGAGTGTTCCATGGACTGTGATGGTTACTCTACGAGTGAATTTAAGATATTATCAGTGACTGTTATGAACTGTGACAGTGTTCAATTCATGTTTTATAAACTGTGAGTGAAAGACTGCGCTTTCATTTTGAAAACGACTGTAGTCGTTACTGCATTAACTTACTTACGGATCACACTGTAACATAGACTGTGATATTATGAGTCACGTATTTAACATCGTAAAACAAAAGTGAGAATGCAAACTGTGCATTAAGACTTATGTCAGTATATAATACAACACTTTAAGAATTCTACAACCCATTACATTGTGCCAATTGAACATTCCGTGTGTCAGCATTTCTCTTTAAAAGAACATGGACCGGGCGAGTTGGCCGTGCGCGTAGAGGCGTGCGGCTGTGAGCTTGCATCCGGGAGATAGTAGGTTCGAATCCCACTATCGGCAGCCCTGAAGATGGTTTTCCGTGGTTTCCCATTTTCACACCAGGCAAATGCTGGGGCTGTACCTTAATTAAGGCCACGGCCGCTTCCTTCCAACTCCTAGGCCTTTCCCATCCCATCGTCGCCATAAGACCTAACTGTGTCGGTGCGACGTAAAGCCCCTAGCAAAAAAAAAAAGAACATGGGAAATCTTGGCGAAGTGTCGTGATATTACACTGCGTAGAACGTTATCTCCAGCGTGGGATTAATGATAGTTCCTTCGAGCGTGGTTTCGACGAAGCCTTGATAGTAGTTTCTACGAGGGATGATAACGTGGTGTCTTCATTGGACGAAACTTGTCACGCTGCTGGTGTCGAGTTCGAATCTGCAGAAAGTTCCAGTCACCAAGCAGCAGGACAGTACTTTATCAATCCTTATAAGCTGATTACAGGTGATATAAGTGTTTTTTCATATATTTTTGAGTGAGTAATTCCACTTAGACACTAACTGACTTTTAACAAAGCACTCAATCATTAATAGTGCTACATTCGTCAAAAGAAAAGTGCTTCGTGTGGATTTCAATCCTTCTGTTCCTAATAATTGTAGGAGGTTATTCAAGAAATCTTCAGATCTTATTTTGACTACAGATTTTCTTTCAAATTTGGGTAAATTAAAGTTGTTTCACTTAGATGAACGATAGGGCTTGCCATAAAACAAGTGCACTATTTTATTTTCTTATAAAATTGGTTTAGATGAACTGTAGGCTTATACAGCAAGTGATTGAAAATATCTTTTGAACTATCAAGTTATTAATGGAAGTGTGTGTTAATATTATGTTTAAAAATCTTAGAAAAACTGTAGGTTTGCATCACATGTGATGGACTTAATTTCTACGCAATCCAGAAATTTGGGTAAATGAAGTTTTATGTACAATGTGTTACTTTGTAATTTAAACCTATACAAGAGATCCTAGATGAACTATAGCGTGTGTAAGATCTCGGAAAATTGGTATTCATTTTGGTATACATTTTTTACATCAAGTCGATGTCTCAGAATATATCAACGCCTATATTTCATTTTTGCATTCTGGAGAGATTGATTGATAAATTAATCTTGCTAAATCAACCGCAGGGTGATCTACGTGATAATATCAATAAATATTGTCAAAAAACTTAGTTACCATCTATTATTCGCCCTGCGAAACTATCCTTCTCGGCACCTGCTCCAATAAGTAACCGCACACTACCTGAGATCCTTCCCATGTTCTGGCCCCATAATCTTTTCATGGTACAATACTGAAACATACTCCTGGATGAGTAGACTCAAAATATGAAGTTTGGTGGAGATGTAATCTATAGTGTAAGAGAAAATGGAATAAAAACTCGTATGGTCTCCGTATAAACCCCCAGTCTTTTCAGTGATTTTTAAATGATGTGCATATCGAAACGTGTGATGTATGGTCGAGAGTAGGGGAGCAAGGGGGATTCTATATCGGAAGTGACGTCATAGCGCGGGAAATTTGAATTTTGGCGGGTGATTTGAATTTTGGCGCGAAATTTGAACTTGTAAACAAAGCCACGTGCCCTTGTTTGTAAACAATGCCACGTACTTTTCTTGACAGCTGTCGTCTTGACGGACCCTAACCTCACTTTTAACTACAGCAACGCATCGCTAACCGCAGTACTGCGTTCTTAACGGCACTAAACCTTAACAACAACGCATTGCTAACCTCAATGCTGCCATCTTGACGGCACTAAACGTCATCCTTATGCACGTAGTGGCGGGCAATTTGAAAAATTCCACGTGCAATTGTTTGTAATAAGTGCCATGTGCTTTTGACGGCGGCCATCTTTATAATCAACAGTGCATCGTGCTGCCAACTTTAGCTACTACCTCTGAAATGTGGTGGCGGGTAATTTGAAAAATTCTACGTGCTTTTTCGTCAGCTACCATCTTTAATGAACAGAGCACCGTGCTGCTATCTTACAACACTAAACCTGACGGTTACTACCTTAGGCACGCGGTGGCGGGCAATTTGGTTTTCCACGTGCTCTTGTTTGTAAACAAAGAAACGTGCTTTTTGACATCTGACAAACTGACAGAAGCCATAGTTAATCAACAGAACACCGTGCTGTCATCTTTAGCTACTACCTTTGAAATGTGGTGGCGGGCAATTTGAAAAATTCTACGTGCTTTTTTGACAGCGATCATTTTTAAACAACAAAACTTTAGTGCTGGCAGGGGCTTAATCCACAAGCCTGCAACCTTAGGCATGTAGTGGCGGGCAATTTGAAAAATTCCACGTGCTTTCTGACAGCTGTCAGGATGCACATGGCTTACTGCTATCTTGACGGAAGTAAACTTTATAGTGCGGGACTTAGCCACGCCGCAAGCAAGCAAGCTGCAATTCTCAACTTACTACGATCTTATAGCAAGCTGCCCTTCTCAACATACTTACCGAGCTGCCCTTCTCAACATACTATTTACTTAGTTTTTAAATCCAAGATGGTGTCAAAGATGCCGGCTATGGGCGATTGCACAAGATGGCAGCTATACATGAGCTCTTATAGGACGGCCTAGGGGCGATTGAGCAAGCAGGCGGCTCCTCCTCCTCCCCTCCTCCTCCTCAGCCTCTGTCAAGGCATAGCTTTATCGAACAAGTTTAAACATGCATCGCGAAGGCAAGAGTGTGCACGTGCTGCAGCGATGACGTCATCATAGGTGTGCATATTTAAACCTGTTCGTTTGGCAAGAGTGTGCATGTGCTGAAGCGATGACGTCATCAGTGTTGTGCATGTTTAGACTTGCAGGTAACAAAAGAAGTGATTGAAACATAACAAGACTAGAATCGAACACTGTACTCGATGTCGTTCTCCTCCTACAGAATGCTAGGGCTATAAGAAATACACTGCTTACAATTAAGTCCCTAGCAGTCGAACAAATTCTCGGATAAATATATAACTTGAAAATTTACTTCGGATATGTACAATTTCAATCTGCTAGCATGGGTTTAGCTCACAGAACGCCTAGTGCTGTAAGAAATACATTGGTTACACTTAAGCCCCTAGCAGTCGAATAAACATGTAACTTGAAATTTCGATTCGGAAACATATTATTTCAATCTGTTGGCATGGGTTACAAGCATGTAGCTTGTGCAGGAGAGGGCTACTATGAAAGATGCTGAACCGAAAAAGAATCGTGCTACACACATGATGGGGAATGGGAGAGAAGGGTCACGTCTTATCAGAAGGGCAAAAGGATGAAAGGACTCTTCCTCCTCCCCCTCCTGCTCCTCCTCCTCCTCCTCTCTGAAGGCATATCTCTATATAACAATTTTAAACATGCATCACTAAGGCAAGAGTGTGCACGTGTTTTTAACCTGCAGCGATGACATCAACATAGTTGTGCATGTTTAGACTTGATTGCATACTTACGAAGCTGCTGTTCAGAACATATTATGACTAGAATCACGTGTCGTTACTTACAACGACAAACATATCAAGACTAGAATCAAGTACTATAGTTGATGTGAGTGCTGAAATGAAATGGCGTATGGCTTTTAGTGCCGGGAGTGTCCGAGGACATGTTCGGCTCGCCAGGTGCAGGTCTTTTGATCGAACCCGGGACTCTTGTGACCAAAGGCCAGCACGCTAACCATTTAGCCATGGAGCCGGACATGTGATTGCTGAGAACACTAAATAAGTAAATCGCATGTCGTTATATACAACAAGTGTTCAGAACATGTTTACTGCATTGCAGGAGATACTTTTGTAGAAAAACAAAACTAGAATCGAACAACAGAACACTTTTCAGAGAGATATCTTTGTAGAAAAAATAATTGCATTCTCAACATACTTACTGAGCTGCTCTTCTTTCTAGCAAGCTCAGATTACTGTTTGAACCAACTCTCTTACGATCCGGAGGCCAACACGTCGTCAACCCTACAGTTTAATGTTGATTACAACTAAGATACATCTTCTACTATTTGCATAGTGCGGTTCGAATCTGGCCGCCCCAAGCTGATAGCTATATGCAGTAGCATGTGAATAAACGGTAACACAATAATCACTGCTTACCGTTACTCTGCATCGTAAAACTAAACAAGATGCATCTAGTTTTCGAAGGCGTTGAGGTGTAAATTACAACCACTGCGCAGTAGGAAAGCACACACTTACCTGAAAAGAACAAATCTGCATTTAACACACAGAGAACATTGAAAGTAAAAATGTGCATGCTGCGAGCTTGCTGACTCGCGACCGGAAATAAGCGTTAAATTACAAATGACAGAGCAGTGTGCGTCGACTGCATATCGTGGCTCACAGAGGAACATTGTACCGAGTTAAGATTACGTAGATTTTAAATTGCCCGCTACCAAACGCTTAAGGTGACAAAAGTGAGGTTTAGCCCGTTAAGATTCCAGCACTGAAGTTTGCGATGTCCTGCTGTTTAAAATTCTGCGCCCACGTGGTTAAAGATGGCAGCTGTCAGGTGTTAAAAATGCACATGGATTTTAAATTCCGCGCTACGACGGTGCATATGAGGTTTAGCGTCATAAAGATGGCAGCAGTGAAGTTAGCGATACTCTATTGTCCTTAAAAGTGAGGTTAGGGTCCGTCAAGACGACAGCTGTCTAAAAAACACGTGGAATTGTTTACAAACAAGAGCACGTGGCTTTGTTTACAAATTCAAATTTCGCGCCAAAATTCAAATCTCCTGCCAAAATTCAAATCTCCCACCAAAATTAAAATGTCCCGCCAAAATTCAAATCTCCCGCCAAAAATCACATATCCCGCCAAAATTCTAATTATATGTTTTCTGTGTGGAGTTCTAAACAAAGTAATTCAAAATACTGTAGTAGGTGTATTAATATCTGATTTCTCGAAACAGATAAGTAGCAGTTTAGAAGACATGATTCCGAAAAACAGGAGGTGCTGTACGAATGTACGCTGACAGATACCAAAATCAAGCTAATATTTAATTTATGGTGCTTTTTTAGGAAAACAGAGCGAGAACTGCTCCTCTGGGCTGATACCGAATAAATGTATAAGTTTTAACGTACCTACTGTAGCTCAGTCAGTTTGCATGATTAAGTGTATCTACTGTATAATCGCTAATCACTCCTTTCCACGTTTAATGTTAGTAATAATAGCACTTTCTACCTTTCCCTAGAATGCTTAAGTCATATTTTACCTTTTTGGGTCATATTTAGCTCATTTTAGGGTATAATTGCTTTCATTTTGGTACTTCTATAGTTCATAAACGTTATCTGAAGATAATAGTACACTCTTAGCCAACAGTCTGCATTTAAAATCCCCCGCACTCTGACGTCACAGCTCCGTCACTCCTCTAAGGGGAGACGGCAAAGAGCCTGCGTGAACCTGTGTGAGGTTAGGTTACCGTTCGTGGCCAAGGTTAGGTTAACACGTGTTAACCACACTTACCAGTCACCTCACCAGTTCGGCTCATCCAAGGGAAGCCCGTAAAGTGTCTGTATGAATTAGGTTAGCGTTCCCCGTAGCGAGGTTAGGTAAACACGTCATCATGGCGTCATAACCTCAACTACAAGTCACCTAACCGATTGGACTCCTCTAAGAGGAGCCTATAAAGAGCCGGTGTAAGATTAGGTTAGCGTCCGTGCGCAAGATTACATTAACACGTCATAATGTGATCTTCATCTCATCTGCAGATCACCTAACCGATTTGGCTCCTCCAAGGGCGCTCGACCGACTCAGTTCCTCCAAGGGGGCCCGTCCGATTCGACTCCGCCAAAGTAGCCCGTGAGGTTAGTCCTCGTACTTCAGGGTATGACGTCATAAAATCACCTAGGGGATGAAAACACCCCAGGTTGGCCCGTGAGGTTAGCATTGCCACGTACGTATGGTTATGACGTCATAACCTCACCTAGGGGTCAAAAGGTCAAAAGCACCCCGGATCATTCCCTGACCAATTCGGCCCCTCCAGTGGTGTCTGTGAGGTTAGACTTGCTCTCGTACGCAAGGTCATGACGTTATTCCGCGTCTTAACCCCACCGAGATTTCATTGAACCCGGGTATGAAACCGTATAGGTACACTACTAGATCATTTTGTCAGAATCGATGTAGCTACACTACTCAAAAAAGCGTCGGGAAAACGTTCACAAATTGGTTCACAAATCTGAGATTTATAGCGCCTCCGTTTTAATTTTTCTATATAAGAAAGAATACTGATAGGGGCAGCTTGGTGGATCCCTGGCAACCACCCATCGTTTTTAACATACTTTGGTCTACTACTACGATCGCATTACTTTATAACATTTATAGACCCATTCATTTATGTATTGTGGCAAGTTGTTTTGTTGCAATGCTGTATTTGTCGCGAATTTTCAACATTTTATATTGATGAAATGTAAATAATCATTTAGTTACTGGAGGAGGAGTCAGAATGCCGGTGGTCTCTTGTCACAGAGTGGATGAAAATTAAAAATCGGTATTTTGAACTGTGATTCATTTCCTGTGAAAATAGAGATTTATAAATGAAATGCAATATGTGTAGGCTCTAGTGAACTCTATTACGCTTCCGCTAAGCCTTCGCGAAACATAGGTTGCAAATCCAATGTGAGGCGTCTAAGACGATGTCACAGAGGTTAGGCATACAACATGGCACGGCACAATGTCACAACGTGTTTCACATGGCTGCCAAGACTATCATTGCAAGACCAGGCCATGGAAAGACCGTTGGTCTGGATTGGTGAGGTCCGGTTAGTAACCGTTGTGCTGGCAGGCAAGCAAAGAGAGTCTCGGGGCCCGTAAGCTCCCAGGTTAGGGCCACGACGCAGCCAAAAAGCCTCCAGCATCCCCTAGAGTCTTGCTAAATCCTGAAAAAATGTAAGGTTATGGAACATGCCGCGGCAATTTCATATTACGCCGTGTGGGCACACATGATGCAGGATCTATTGCAAGCAACAGAAAATAGTCTTCATGACAGATGACTCGGCTGACCAAAGATGGCGAATAGAAAAAAATAAAATGTTCACAAATCTGAGATTTATAGCGCCTCCGTTTTAATTTTTCTATATAAGAAAGAATACTGATAGGGGCAGCTTGGTGGGTCCCTGGCAAGCATAAAGGAAGGATCACTCCTCTGCTCTACTCAGGTATTGTTTCACGTCATTTTAGCTACTTTTTCACCCGGAGAACTCGAAACGATATTGCCAAATTATAACTGAAAAGTCATTGAGGACATAATCCGATGTAAATTACGAAGTCCCTCGTTCCTACTTTAAAGTTTTTTTACTGCTGGAAACATCAACTCTAATGGTTTTTCCTTTCCTTATGAAACAAATGCATGATGTATACTAAGCATTATTTCCAATAAGCGCAACTGTAGAAATTTAAGATATAGGAAATTGTAATTTAAGTCAATTTTATTATTTTTCAGATCAAATGTGAAAAAACTCATCTAGATCAACATATAAATATTGCCATGCATCTTATTTTAGTACAGAAAGCTGTATCAACGCAGTATCCCCTGCATAAACTGGAGCATCCAACATTCAAATATTTTTTAAGAAAACACATGAACAAAGGAATACCATGTCCCTCAACGCTACAGAGGAATTACCTGCAGTCATCGGTAACTTTAAAAAGTCATTTTATAGCAGTAAACACCAAGTTAGACTCAACCTATGTTTCAGTCTTCTCTGTGAATGAGAAGTGGGTACACTGCCATTCAAATTTTGATGACTTTATTTCACTGCCCAGTGCCTGAAGGTCATTCAGGATGAAGAGGATGCTGTCTGCATAAGAGGAGCTAAGAAAGCCTTGTCCTGACCATCGGTTCTATCCGATTTGGCATTCCTGAAGGCAAACTTCAACAATCTGCCGGGAGCAATCACAGAGTTAGAGAAGAGTGGCATGCCCCGGGTGGAGTTATTTAGAATTGTGGAAGAAGTCAGGAGAAGTTTTGACCGAACCTCTGGGAAGGTAGCTGCTGTCAGCGAAAAGTTTGATAGCGTCCTGCAGCGGAATCCAGGATGAAAAGCGATAATAAATGTAGCCAGGATCCTACGAGGTGTAGATGAAACAATGGAACTAAACAAGATGGAATGGCTTCATTGAAGTTTCGTCCGATCACTTCATGTGATGTTGAGGATGTTTCTCTCAGTACGAAAATATTTGGCTTGACAGGAGAACAAGATTGTTGACGGAAAACATTGAAAAGTTGTTTGGTGTAAATCTCTTTTATAGTAATTGAGTGTGTTATTAAATTATAAGTAATTTTTCATGCCTATCTTGTTGCCTACTTTACACATTAGTGCCTATTTTAACTAGTTTAGAGCCTATAATTCTCATCTCTAATCAGTAACTGTAACCCCCCGCCCCCATCGGTCGATGCTAGCTACGCTACTGATGCTATTGGGACTAACCTTACAATCAATGAAAGTAAATTAGAGGTGATTCAGATAGCACACCAACGGAGCTGCCTTATAACACAGATTATGACAGCAACACATATAGTAAAGAAGACTGTGTACAGTGATGTAACATAAGAACCGCTCAAAATGTCCTAAATACCAAAGAAAAAAGACAAAGTCACCTCCGTACAGGCCATGAGGGCCCTTGGAGGAGTGGAAGGTAAAGGCTTCCACCATTGTTAACCGCGGCACGTGCTAGGGTAGAGTGGTTAGCTATACGCCCGGCCGCCTTTGCCCCCAGGAATTAACCTGGTACTCATTTTTGGTGCAGGTTGAGTGAACATCAGGGCCATATGCACCTCCGGAAGTGGAAATCTCGTTTCTTAATTTTGACGACTTCCTGACCAGGACTCGAACCCATGTCCTTCCGGGCGAACCGAGCACGCCTTTACCGCTATGGGTTGGCATAGGTTACAAGCATGTAACTTATGCGGAAAGTAAAATTAAACAGAACGCCTAGTGCTATAAGAAATACATTGGTTACATTTAAGCCCCCCAGCAGTTGAACGAGTTATCGCATAAACATGTAACATGAAATATCAGTTCGGAAAAATATTGTTTCAATCTGTTGGCATGGGTTACAAGCATGTAACTTATGCGGAAAGTAAAATTAAACAGAACGCCTAGTGCTATAAGAAATACACTGCATACATTTAAGTCCCTAGCAGTTGAACAAATTATCGCATAAACATGTAACATGAAATATCGGTTCGGAAACATATTATTTCAATCTGTTAGCATGGGTTACAAGCATGTAGCTTGTGCAGGAGAGAGCTACTATGCAAGATAATTTCAAAATTCTGAACCGAAAAATAATTGTGCTACACACATAACAGATAAGATATGCGATAACTTGTTCAACTGCTAGGGACTTAAATGTAAGCAGTGTATTTCTTATAGCACTAGGCGTTCTGTATAATTTTACTTTCCGCATAAGTTACATGCTTGTAACCCATGCCAACAGATTGAAACAATATGTTTCCGAACTGATATTTCATGTTACATGTTTATGCGATAACTTGTTCGACTGCTAGGGGGCTTAAATGTAACCAATGTATTTCTTATAGCACTAGGCGTTCTGTTTAATTTCACTTTCCGTGTTTGCGATAACAGAACAGGGTTTGAATATATGTTTTCCTATTGTAACTAAATCAGATTATCATTTACCGAGCGAGTTGGCTACGCAATATGGTTTTTGTTCTGTACTTTTCTGGTTTTCGCACGAGACAAATGATAGAAGGCTAATCATTTGAAGTTGTACGTTTGATATATTCATATTACCGTTTACCGAGCGAGTTGGCTACTTAGTATGGTTTTTCTGTAGTTTTGATTTTCGCACAAGACAAATGATAGAAGGCAAGTCATTTGAAGTTGTACTTTTGTTGTATTCATATTATCGTTTACCGAGCAAGTTGGCTACGCAGTATGCGTACTGCCTTATGCATAATATCGCGTTGTATGTTCGATAGAGATAAGCCTTAACCGAGCGGGAAGAGGAGGAGGACGTTTTAACAGCCGCTATCTTGCACAAGCTGTTCAGAATTCTAGTCTTATTTTTTTCTCTGTTCGAAACCATCTTCTTAGAACAAAGGTATTTCTGACATGTTCTGAACACATGTTGTAAGTAACGTCATCGTGTAACGTGTTCTATTCTAGCCTTGTTATGTTTTAATCTCTTATTTAGTGTTTTGAACACATCAATCAATGTTCTGATGACATGTTGAAGTTAACGACATCGAGTACAGTGTCCGATTCCAGTCTTGTTATGTTTCAATCACTCCCTTTGTGATCTGATCTTCTTAGAATAAAGGTATCCCCTGACATATTCTGAACACATGATGTAAGTAACGACATCGAGTGCAGTGTTCGATTCTAGTCTTGTTATGTTTTAATCACTTATTTAGTGATCTGAGCACATTAAACAATGTTCTAAACATATGATGTAAGTAACGACATCGAGTACAGTGTTCGATTCTAGTCTTGTTATGTTTTAATCACTTATTTAGTGATCTGAGCACATTAAACAATGTTCTGAACACATGTTGAAGTTAACGACATCGAGTACAGTGTTTGATTCTAGTCTTGTTATGTTTTAATCACTTATTTAGTGATCTGAGCACATTAAACAATGTTCTGAACGCATGTTGAAGTTAACGACATCGAGTACAGTTTTTTATTCTAGTCATGTTATGTTTCAATCACTTCTTTTGTGATCTGCAAGTCTAAACATGCATAATGATGTTATCGCTGCAACACGTGCACACTCTTGCCTTCGCGATGCAGGTTTAAACTTGTTCCATAGAGATATAAAGCTATGCCTTGACAGAAGAGGAGGAGGATGCGGAGGAGGAGGAGGAGGAGGTGGATGAGGAGGAGGAGGCCTTAACAGCCTATATATAGCCGCCATTGTTTAAAAGATGGCCGCTGACAGCTGTCGAAAAAGGACGTAGAAATTTTTAAATTACCCGCCACCACATTTCAAAGGTATGAGGTTTAGTGCTGTAAAGATAGCAGCACGATGCTCTCTTGATTAAAGATGGGATCTGTCAAAAACACGTGGAATTTTTTGAATTACCCTCCACCACATGTATAAGGTTGAGGTTTAGTGCCGTAAACATAGCAGCACGATGCGTTGTTGTTTAAAGATGGCAATGACAGCTGTCAAAACCACGTAGATTTTTTTTCAAATTGCCCGCCAGCACATTTCAAAGGCAGTAGCTAAATATTGCAGCATGATGTTCTGTTGAGTAAAGAAGGCCGCTGACAGCTGTCAAAAAACACGTGGAATTTTTCAAATTGCTTGCCACCACATTTCAAATGTAGTAGCTAAGAATGGCAGCAGGATGCTTTGTTGATTAAAAATGGCCGCTCACAAAAAGCACGTCGCTTTGAAGAGAATTTCAAATTGCCCTCCACCGCATGCATAACAGCAGCCGCCATCTTGCGCAGTAGCCTCTAAGCTAGCTTTCTTCATAAGAGCTTGTGTATAGTCGCTATCTGGCGCAAGCATCCCTAGGGTGTCTCATTAGAGCCTATGTATAGCAGCCATCTTGTGCGAGCACCCCTAGGCCGTCTCATAAGGAGCTGTGTATAGCTGCCATCTTGTAGAATTAGATAGCCGCCATCTTGCGCAAGCATCCCTAGGGAGTCTCATAAGAGCAGCAGCCATCATTTGCAAGCGCCCTTAAGCCGTCTCATAAGCTGTGTATAGCCGCCATCTTGTAGAATTAGATAGCCGCCATCTTGCGCAAGCATCCCCAGGGCGTCTCATAAGAGCCTATGTATAGCAGCCATCTTGCGGCCACCATCTTGCGCAAACACTCTTACGGAGTCTCGTAAGGAGCCATGTATAGCCGCCATCTTGTGGAATTAAATAGCCGTCATCTTGCGCAAGCGTCCTTAGGGAGTCTCATAAGAGTCTGTGTATAGCAGCCATCTTGCGCCAGCACCCTTAAGGCGTCTCATAAGGAGCCATGTATAGCCGACATCTTGTGCAATTATATAGCCGCCATCTTGCGCAAGCGTCCCTAGCACGTCTCATAAGAGTCTATGTACAGCAGCCATCTTGTGCAGGCACCCTTAAGTCGTCTCATAAGAAGCTATGTATAGACGCCATCTTGTATAATTAGATAGCAGCCATCTTGCGCAAGCACCCTAGGGTGTCTCATAAAAGCCTATGTATAGTCGCCATCTTCTAGAATTAGATAGCCACCACCTTGCACAAGCGTCCCTAGGGTATCTCTAAGAGCATATGTATAGCAGCCATCTTGCGCAAGCGCCCTTGACCGTCTCCTAAGAGCAACCGTCATCTTGCTCAAGCACCCTTAAGCCGTCTCATAAAGAGCTGTGTATAGCCGCCATCTTGTGCCATTGCGTCGGGAAGGGCATCCGGCTTAAAACTGAGGTTAAGCCCCTCCATAAGTTTAGGCTAGCTCTCTTACGCGTAAACATTTAGGTTAAGCCCCTCCAAGATAGCGGATGTGAGGTTATGCTCGCTCTCTTTGGCGTCAGGAAGGGCATCCGGCTGTAAAACTAAGGTTAGGCTAGCTCTCTTACGCATAGAAAGTTAGGTTAAGCCCCTCCAAGATGGCGGATGTGAGGTTAGGCTCGCGCTCTTAGCCAGCGCGGTCCATGCGGCGGAGCCCTCTCCCGAGAGCGTGTGGTGGCGGTGGCGGCGCTCGAACTCTCCAGTTATACTACTAATGTTGTTTATCATTTTCAGTATCGCCATTGCCAAGCATGAAGACTTCAAATCTACCTTCTATTAGTGGCTATATTGGGAGGACGGTAGAAGAAAGAGTTAGTTGTATGGAGTATTAGGATTGCATTTGCCAAAACTCCAACAGTTCCCCTTTAATGAGCCTTATTTCAAATCAAGACTCAGGAAGTGTGCCTTATCCCGAACCCATATCTGCAACAATGTTACCTATTGTTTCTTTGTTTTTGTATTTACTTATTTATTCTCTAGTTTTGTTCAGAGAAAGAAGTATCTTCCAAGTAAATCACATGCTATCACATTGTATCTGTGTTAGCTAAACACCCACTCCTGCAGAGCCCAATTTGTGATAAATAGACAGGGGTGACTTTCTAGCATTAGTGCTGAGAAACCGCCAGACCACTTTTTGATAACGAAGCACAAACTGTGACTGAAGAATTAGTTGTGTCAAAATTCACACAAATCACTTAGAAGGAAAATCCTCTGTTTGATGAAGAAGAACAATGCTTTCATTAATGTGTTACAATAGTAAGAATAGCTGGGCTGTGTAGCTCGGACGGTAGAGCGCTGGTCTTCAGAGTTTTATATAAACATTTATATTAAAGGTATGTATTAAGAGGCCCACCTAGTTAATACTTGTAAATTACTATTATAAAAGTAGCTAAAACCTCAGTACGTTTCGACTCATCATTAGGCCATCTTCAGCTGCTACACAAAAAAGTAATTTAGGTAAACACTTACTAAAGGGGAATTGTCAAAACAGCCGCCGTGCGGTTAGGAGCGCGCAGCTGTGAGCTTGCATCCGGCCGATAGTGGGTTCGAACCCCACTGTCGGCAGCCCTGAAGATGGTTTTCCGTGGTTTCCCATTTTCACACCTGGCAAATGCTGGGGCTGTACTTTAAATAAGGCCACGGCCGCTTCCTTCCCATTCCTAGGCCTTTCCTATCCCATCGTCGCCATAAGACCTCTCTGTGTCGGTGCGACGTAAAACAAATTAGTAGTATGCCAGTGGTATTCTAGCTGGAACCATTGATACCAAAGAACTTGACAAATGTATTTTGGCAAAAATATGGAAATATATCGCCGATACGGAACTTATAAACACGTTGAAAACATAGGTGACTCATGATCAAACTCTTGTGCGTTTGCCAAAAGTTAAAAATAAGGAAGAAGAGAACGGAAGACAAGCGTCTCCCAAGGATATCATATACAATGAAAAGTGAGAAATAAAAGTGAAGAAACACTTACGTCCTTCTTCCAGCCTTCGAAGGTGAGGCGCTCGTGTGCGCTGGTTCGCGTAGTCGCTTGCCCTGAGCTAAAACTATAGTATAGTAGAGGGAAGTATGTGTGGAGGGGAAATGAAGGAAAGCCGCCTGTTCTTGATGGCTTATAATTGCTAATTCATCAATAAAATGTTGTTGTTTTCTATTATTTCATTCAAGTTCTGCGTCGAGTTACGCTTCTGACCAATATGAATGTGTAACTTTCCTAATTCAGATATATTCCCGTATTTGCTGTTTGAATAATGTCCATATCCTTATTAATATTAATTGACTAGTATTGACTAGGTGGACCTTTCGATACATTATTTTAGTAGAATAGAAATTTTATATGTAGTCAATATGGAACCGATGAAATTTGAAAGTTATAGTCTCCAAAGCTTTAGTTGGCGGTTTCGATCCTGGTTCAGTCCAGTGATATTTGAAGGTGCCCAAATACGGCAGCCTCCTGTTAATAGATTTACAGGTATGTAAAAGAACCCACTTCGGGACAAAATTCGGCACCTCACTGTCTCCGAAAACCATAACAGTAGCTAGTGGGACGTAAAATCAATAACCGTGCCGTTAATAATAGTAGTAGTAGTAGCACCGGGCGAGTTGGCCGTGCGGTTAGGGGCGCGCAGCTGTGGGCTCGCATCCGGGAGATAATGGTTTCGAATCCCACTGTCAGCAGCCTTGAAGATGGCAAATGCTGGGGCTGTACCATAATTAAGACCACGGCCGCTTCCTTCCCATTCCCAGACTTTTCCTGTTCCATCTTCGCCATAAGACCTATCTGTGTCGGTGCGACGTAAAGCAAATAGCAAACATTTAGTAGTAGTGGTAGTAGCGGTAGTAGTAGCAGCAGTAGTAATAGTAGTAGCAGTAGTAGTAGTATTAATAATTAATTAATGTTATTTGCTTTACGTCCCACTAACTACTTTTACGGTTTTCGGAGACGCCGAGGTGCCGGAATTTTGTCCCGCAGGAGTTCTTTTACGTGCCAGTAAACCTACCGATACGAGGCTGTCGTATTTGAGCACCTTCAAATACCACCGGACTGAGCCAGGATCGAACCTGCCAAGTTGGGGTTAGAAGGCCAGCGCCTTAACCGTCTGAGCCACTCAGCCCGGCGGTAGTAGTATTAACAGTAGTATTAGCAGTAGTAGTAGTAGTAGTAGTAGTAGTAGTAGTAGTAGTAGTAGTAGTAAGAAGAGAATGAGGAGGAGTAATAATCTATGGCCTCAGTTACCTTGTACGGGCATTTTGATTTGACGCCAAAAAGGCTGCTTTCGCGTCAATATCGACGTTAATTTTGTCGTGTAAAGACCAGATATGGTACAAGAAATCTTTTACATACCGACGTCGAACATATTGAATGGACTTCTTTCCGCCCTTCCAGAATCCGACTTCCTCTAGCAGGTATGAACCCACGATCTTAAGATCTGGAAGTCGTCACCTTAACACTGATCCACAGAGTGAGCTGTTGTAACTATAGTCCCGGGACAAAATAACTTTATCCGAGTTTACTAGAAAACAACGTAGAAACTTCTAATGAACTGCAGCACTTGACGAATTTAAAAACTCTAATTGAACAATGACGCATAATCTCAAGGTCAGGACTTTTATAACATCAGAAGGCAAATGTATTGGACAATATGTAAAGTTTATTTACAAAATAATATATCCACAAATTTATAGGCCTAATCCAGCGTTCATTTCCCTCAAAAACATGTATGTGCCGCGTCCTAATTCAACTTTCATAAATAAAAAGTTCTGCTCATCAAGATATCACTGTACAGCTCTTGATTTCAGTACAAAAATGAGAATGTGTTTGAAGGAATTCACGGCTGCTAGTGACAGATAATATATTTGATACGACACTGTGTGTTAACATAATAAACTCGTGCTTTCGCACCGAGTATTATCTCCGTCTCCCTCCATCATACACCTCACTTTCCCTCCCTTCCCAGAAGCACAGCCGCGGGCAGCAGTTCGCACTCTGGCATAGCAAATACAGGGAGTTCGTCAATTTGACTCAGGCGCCCGGAAGTAAGAAAGTAACCTCATGTTCTCGAAACGAAACGAAAAATGTTCTTTGGCAATCTGATCGCACCATCGTTCTTTATATAACGCGAAAATCATCCCTGATATTTTGTCGGTATAATGTAGATACAGCGGTACAGGCGGTATCCCTCGCTGTGTCCGAGGGAAAAACCGACCCTGGAGGGTAAACAGATTAAGAAAGAAAGGTAATTTACAAACACCCTGGAGACATATGAGCTCGAATTCCATTATTTGTAATTTTTGGAAAGGTTTCCTGTGGCCTTACATTCAGCTCGACAGAAGTACTGATGAGATTACATATATATATATATATATAACAATATAATTCAGATACGTTTCCGCTTATTTCTCTGCGTATCACCAGTGGAACACGACAGCCCACAAGAAAGTCGTACATGTACCACCGGTGGTACACACAAGATCTGCCTCCTTTTTCTCGTCAAGGCTACCTCGAAAGAGCTTTAATTCACTAATAATCATCAACGCAGTTTTCCTGTCATTCCTGATGGTTTGGGGAGTTACTTCTCGTCGCTAGATGTCTCATATTAATACAGCTTAGGCCCGGTTTCACAGTTTGAGTTTAAGCCGAAGCTTTAGTAAGCCACGCACGCCGCTTAAGCAAGGCTTACTCTTTGGCTTAAACACTACGAGTTTCACAGTAGGGGGACCATGTGCAGCTTTACTAAGCTGAACATCTCCGAAGTTGGTAATGCTTGCGCATGCGCAGTGATTCAGTTCTCATCTTTGTTTACATCCGTAGCCTATGATTGATTGACTTGTAGGTTATACATCGTTTCTAGAGGGCAAACGGTTGGAAATAGGTATATACCAACGCGGACTTTTTTGTAGAGGTTTCTATGCTCTACAATTCGTACACTTACACTTGGGGCCTATCGTTGATGGTTCACGCAGCGTAAGCCAAGAAAGCAAGTGACCGACCGACATTTTTGTCTCTTGAGCCTCGAAATATATTCAGAAATATAAGTTATTTATTAATGTTATTGGTTTTACGTCCCACTAACTATGAATTTGAGCACCTTCACCACAGGACTGAGACAGGATCGAACCTGCCAAGTTGGGCTATAAGAGGGCCAGCGCTCTACCATCTGATCTGAATCCTTAGCTTAAACCTCAGTTTCATACAGCTTAAGCCAGTCACAGATAAGCTCGGCTTACCACTTGCACTCCCCACTGTGAAACTCGTCCAGAGTTTAAGCTCCCGCTTAAGCCCGATCCAAGGCTTAAGCGTATACTGTGAAACCGGGCCTTAGCGTGACCGATAGTCACACCATACACTACGACTCTTCCTGGAACTATATGACAAGAACGGAACGTTCACCTAAATCTGATTTATTTATTTATTTATTTATTTATTTATTTATTTATTTATTTATTTATTTATTTATTTATTTATTTATTTATTTATTTATTTATTTATTTATTTATTTATTTATTTATCCCGGCAAGATTAAGGCCATATGCCCTTCTCTTACATCTAAGGCAGAGAAACATGTATCGGTTTGAAGGCAAGCACCATCAATGGGTCACGCTGTCGCAAAAGTGTTAAGAACACGATCATCCTCAAAATCCTAGCCAAGGTGAACAGAAAATACAAATGCTACTGGAGACACAAAAGTAATACAATTTATCAGGTAGGACTCACACATGAGTAAGTACACGAGACTGAAGAACACGTTTCAACGTTCTAATTGACTGCCTCCGTAGCGTAATTGTTATCACTATTAGCTGTCGTCCTCGGGGGCCCGGCTACGATTCCCGGTGTTGCTAGATATTTAAATTAAAAGCATGAGGGTTGATATGCGGTTAAAACGGTACCAGCAGCTCGCCTTCGTTGGCGGTGTGCCTGAAAAGAGCTGCAACACTTAGGGATGTGGGCACGAATTTGGTTGTATTAATATCCTAATTCAAACAACTACAAGAACATCTCACGTTACAGTTCGGGCCTACGGATTGTTCTAAATAAAGAGCGGTCGCAATGAATATCCCAGCCAATGCATGCGGGATTCTTCACGATCCTGTGAGTCGAATTTCAGTTAAAACTCTAGGTTCCATGGCTGAGATAACATGTTTTAACCGTGACGTGTATATTGTTCAAATTAATTGTTGTTGCAGGTACCTGAGGGTGTTCCAGAACCCCATCGCCAACAATTGGCATATATGGATACATATGAGGTGCTTACTGTGAGAGACCTGTGTCAGTAAATTAACCGGCACATCAAAGAACCACTTCCAGCACGAAAATTCTGGGTGTATTTAGATCTACAGCAGTTGAAGGGAAATTGCCTCCGAAACTATTTATGCTGTTGAATGGAAAGGTAAGTAGAAACATTTACTATCACACCTCACAAGATTATCGACGGAGGTTCAGATACATTAAGTTGAAGTCTCGCTCCAAATACTGCCTTCATTCTATCCTATCCGAATTTCTTTCTTCATACAAAAGTCTTTTTGTTGGTTGTAGGTTGCCTAAAGGGAGAAACCCGTAATTATTATCATGCTTTAGAACCCAGTATGTTTGTATCTCACGGTATTTAGGTAATTTACAAAAGACAGATGCGGCTGTTTTTCTGTTACAGCAGTCTGACGACTTTAACTCATCCTCCACATGTCCTGCAATCCTAGACATTTCGTAGAGTAAACTAGATACCTTAATGTAGGGAAGTTAGCTTACAAGTATTATGAACGTTTTAATAGCCGTTTTCTCCGTTAATTTGGAATTTTGCATGAACGGTCTCTTGTCTATTACTTGGATTCCACTTAATACAGAATCTGACTGTTTGTTATTTATTGATGGGCCAGTATTTTTGTATCTGTCTCTTGCAGGGGCCACAAAAAATGTAGCTTCTACTGAAGTCTCAGTCGCATTTACGGCTGCGAAATATGGGTAGTGCCGACTACTGAGTAATGAAACTTAGGGCACGAATTTTTGCGCCAGGATGTTATGAAAAGTGTTGCCAGCGTGGACAGTCGTGTACAAAATCACTTTCTGATTCAGTGAGGAAATCAACGGCGATCTAAATAACTTTTCATCTTGTCCAGTACACCT
The DNA here is from genome assembly GCF_040414725.1 of Anabrus simplex. Classification (NCBI taxonomy): domain Eukaryota; kingdom Metazoa; phylum Arthropoda; class Insecta; order Orthoptera; family Tettigoniidae; genus Anabrus; species Anabrus simplex. The sequence goes on along the minus strand of NC_090266.1, from coordinate 348,184,843 downwards.
TATTATGGTGGCAACATTGGTTTTCACGGTTTCCTTACAGTTTCATAACCTTCAGTGTGGAGAACACGAGAGAAATATCCCAGAAGAATGTACTTTCATGTGATATTGTCATATATCCGGGTGTCTCCTGGGCAACGGACTAGGACTTTTCCTAGACGACTGATTCTCTTCCTCCAGTAGCACAATTGCAACCTCAATATGGTTAACAAATATTTCAAAGTGTCCTTTGCATGATCAAAGCTAACAATCCCGTCAGTAAACATAGAGGGCCAGGCATCGAATAATAATAATAATAGTAATAATAATAATAATAATAATAATAATAATAATAATAATAATAATAATAATAATAATAATAATCGTATGGCCTCAGCTACCGTGTGCAGACATTTCGATTTGACGCCATCTGGCTGTCTGCTCGTCAATTTCGACGTTCTGTTTTACTCTAGGTCCGCTAGATGGCAGACAGAGTAAACCGGATCTCTCTTGGGCGTCTATGGCTGAGATTTAATTAATTTTGTCCGGTAAATACCAAATGTATCACCAGAGATCTTTGACATGACGACATCGTACGACATGGAGTGTCGAATGGACTTTTTTCCACCCTTCAAAAATCCGACTACCTCTGCCGGATTTGAACCCGCTATCTTGGGATTTGGAGGCCGACACTCTACCACGGATCCACAGAGGCGCATAAAGAGGCCAGATTACAGCAAATGTGCAACTCTCACATATGTGACGTTCCTTGGGTTCAGGAAACTCACAGCAGCAGTACACAAAACCAACCAAGGTTCACAGACTTCGTTTACACATTGATGGGATATGGTATCAATAACAAGTAGGTGATCAAGGTTGTATCCGCCTCTCCATCTGCCACATTACGAGGTGGGTGGAAGCTTGCTGTCATGAATTAAAGACAAGTGATTAATTTCAGCCCAATTTGTAACAGTTAGTCTATCTCCGTTGTCATCTCTATATCCCCAAATGGAGCTATGGCTATTGAAGTCACCCATAACAAAATGGATCTTACTTCCTTGAAGGTTAACGAGCTGGGAGAAGTGAAATGGAACATTTGGTGGTTTATAAACTGACGTTATCACACAGCTTGATAATTCTATTGATATCAGTTCTATACCATCATCTTCACAAACGGAGGTTGATAGTACGAAATCAGAGTGAATGCTTTGAAAGAGTAGAAAAGAATCTCACTTCAGCATTGGATATTTTGTCTCACTATTATGAGAAAAATAATTTCAAACCAAAACCAAACCCATCAAAAACTCAAGTATGTGCTGTTCATCTGAAGAACAAACAAGCCTCAAGGAAGCTGCACGTGAAATGGAAGGACAAAGTTCTAGAACATAATTACACACCGAAATACTTGTGTGTTACTTTGGATCGTTCTCTAACTTACAGGGAGCACTGTTCAAACATCAAGGCCAAAGTCTCCTCCCGGAACTCCCTGTTCCGTAAAGTGACAGGTTCAAAGTGGGGTGCCCATCCTCATACGGTAAGGACAACAGCCTTAGCACTTTACTCTGCAGGGGAGTATGCTAGTCCCGTTTGGTATAAATCTACACCTGCCAAAATTTGCCGATGTCGCCATGAATGAAACATGCAGACATATTACAGGATGTCTGAAACTAACACTAACAGACAAACTGTACTCCTTTGCAGGAATAGCACCTCCTGAGATCAGACGCGAAGTAACCACAAATAAGGAGAGGCTTCTACCAGCTCAGCCCACCCCCACATGGACACAACTACCACCAACTCCGTTGAAGTCCAGGAACAGTTTTATGCACTCCTCATCCCCCACTAGTGCAGATGCAAAGAAGACCAGACTTCTACTCTGGAATCAGAAGATCCCTTTTCACCCAGAGCGCTTAAAATCAAAGGAAAAGCTTCCTCCTGGTCATGAAAAAACTTGGACTACATGGAAGGCACTAAACAGCAGGCGTTGGAAGATCCAAGGACAATAAGAAGAAATGGGGCCTCCTGAAGGGGTATCAGACCCTGTGTGAATTGCCCTCTATACCCTTTTAAATGCTCAGAAAGTGATCTAGCCAATACCAGTGCTGTTAACGTGGCCAAATTCTGGGCCGATGTTTTGTAAATAACTGTATATTTTAATGTAAATATTGTAATTTCATGTATTTTATTTTATTTTGTAATAAGTCATGCATCTGTGAGCTATATTGTGCTACAAACACGAATAAATAATAAACCTTCAGTGTTTCCATTTCGAGGAAACAACCAGTCTCCTGGCTGTTGACTTGACAGATAATTCTAAATATTCTGTAACAATGACCACAATACCGACAGTCATGTAAGAGTACAATCATTCTTCCCTTACTCATATTCACGTTGATTAATATTTAATAGCATGTGGCACGCCAATTCTTTCTTTATATAATCCTTCGTAAATATTTGATAGTAAAAATCCATCGTGAATCAAAGTGTACTCATTACCTCAAGCATCATCATATCTGGTATCAATAAATAATTGAATGGGAGGATGGAACGACCTCAGAAGTTGATATAAATTTAACTAGTAATTTATAATTTACAGTGTTTCAAACACAATGTGTTATTACTCATAAAATTCAAACTTCCCCCGCCCCAAGAAATTTTATGAAAACGCACTGACTCTCCTCCAGGTTATTCATTAGAGAAACGCCGAATCTCATAAGATCACCCAAGATACGTAACACTGAAAGTGGTCAGAATGTGGATGACTGATCGAATACTGTGACGGCGGTATTGTGCGTAATTAACGGGGGCAATAATTGGAAGAAAGCAACACTGGTCGAGTATAAGGAACCATCGCACTGGTCCCATACCAAATGCGCCAAATCATTTATTGCAAATACTTCCCGGATATACTGCATATCCCGTATCATGTGTAGAAGTAGTACGGATATGAATACAAATAACCTCATATTCACACATGGAGAAACTCTTTCACCCCATCCTTCCCTGATTGTTAAAAATAACATTCTGTCATAAAATCCAGTCCATGTTGTGTCGTTCATGTTGCTTAATTTTCTTTTCAAAAATTATAATGAACCAGTTAGATACCAAGTCAAATATATCAACAAGAGAGTCAGATTTATTACATAATATAGGCAGATACTCTCCTCTAAGCTCTCAAGTTTACACTTTTGTAATTTTCCATAACGTTTGGCTCATTTTCCAACGGGTTGAATGTTTATTACTTTCATATATCAGTTTTATCACTGAACGACGGCTATATGTAGATAGTTATAAAAGTAAATAAGTTTGATGGTACAATAATATTCGTTTAAGGACCCTTCAATTGCTGAAAATTTTGAATCTCCGGGGTGTCAGAAACTATTGTTTCGCAGAAGATCCATTAAAGTATGGAAACGAATGTCACCGAGTGGTCGGACTTGAACATTCCTAAATGTCAGCGTGTTCAGCTGGGCTCAAACCCACTGTTTTGGGAACAGAAGGACGAATACTTAGCGAGTGCATCATTCAGGTAGGTAAATGTTTGATGTCTATATGCCACCAGCATGTATAAAATGTGGAATAATTGTCCCACGTCAATGAAAAAGATACATGCAACTTTAAACAAACTGGTCATAATTTAGATTAATGAGTTATAAAAGCCAGCATTAAACATATGTTTGTGTTGAGTGACCAGCCCGAAGGCCAACTAGATCCTCAACAGCTCCACCATCCGCTGTCTTACACAGCCCACGTGACACAGAAGAGTAGTAAAATTCCACGTTGCTTTCCTTACTGAATTAAAAGGTGCTATTTCATGTCAGCCTGCAAAGTCCACCGAAATTTCTATACAAGCAACCATACAAGCAACACTTTCGCATCATTTATAACAGGGACTGTCTGTATAAGAAATGGCATTACTAACATCGCTCGTACCGGGCGAGTTGGCCGTGCGGTTAAGAGCGCGCCGCTGTGAGCTCGCATCCGGGAGAATCGAACCCCACTGTCGGCAGCCCTGAAGATGGTTTTCCGTGGTTCCCCATTTTCACACCAGGAAAATGCTGGGGCTGTACCTTAATTAAGGCCACGGCCACTTCCTTCCTATTCCTAGGCCTTTCCTGTCGCATCGTCGCCATAAGACCTATCTGTGTCGGTGTGACGTAAAGCAACTAGCAAAAAAACATCGCTCGTATCTCAGTCACTTTCAGATTAGCAGAACCAACTAAGATATCTCAATGAAAGTTACAAATATTTTGTAGCCCATACCAGATTTCTATGTAAATATCAGTTCCCTTAGGACGATTTTGGTTCCAGAATCATAAGCAGAACAAAGTGAAACACAGTGTAATAACTTGGTACTAATCAAAGGAAGACGCTTTAATTTCTCAGCTCCATATGTGATATTAAACTTGAGCATGTATTTCCAAAGTAGCTTTCCGTACAGAACTAATAAGACTAAAAAGCATAAAAATGAAAATAATTAAAGAAGGCAACAGTGGATTCACACAATAACATATCTCTTAGCATCGAATTAACGTCGGTAACTGCAGAGTTGCCAGGAATATACAAAATCATCGGAAAGTAATAAAACAATTCAGGATGTTTTTGATTATTCCTCTAAGGGACATAGTAATTTATTGTAATTGTTGTGTAATGTTAGAAGCATGGGGCATCAAGATCAGCAGCCCACTAAACCTGCTATATGTGAAACCACGTGGTAGACGGCATTAAAGGCAGGTCAATGATGATGATGATAATAATAGTAAATAATAATAATGTTATTGGCTTTACGTCCTACTAACTAAATATTTACGCCGAGGTGCCGGAATTAAGTCCCGCAGGAGTTCCTTTACGTTTCAGTGAATATACCGACACGAAGCTGACGTATTTGAGCACCTCCAAATACCACCGGACTGAGCCAGGTTCGAACCTGCCAAGTTCGGGTCAGAAGGCCAGCGCCTCAACCGTCTGAGCCACTCAACCCGGCGATAAAGGTGATCGTGGACAATCCACATCGTTTACATATTATTAACAAGCCTAGTTTACACGTGTGAAAACCTCATGCAATTTTCCGTCTCTAAGGATAGCTGAAATATGGCCCTCGGAAGTTACGAAACATAATATTCTACGATAAAATTGGAGCAAATATTCATACATAGGAAGAGGAATTAGGACGGAAATAATTTATGAAAGATAATGTTTGTTAAATTCCGCCTTTGTGGTGTAGTGGTTAGTGTGATTAGCTGCCACCCCCGGAGGCCCGGGTTCGATTCCCGGCTCTGCCGCGAAATTTGAAAAGTGCTGTGAGGGCCGGAACGGGGTGCACTCAGCCACAGGAAGTCAATTGATTAGAGGTGGGTTCGATTCCCACATCAGCCATCCTGGAAGTGTTTTCCGTGGTTTCTCACTTCTTCTCCAGGCAAATGCCGGGATGGTACCTAACTTAAGGCCACGGCCGCTTCCTTCCCTCTTCCTGGTCTATCCCTTCCAATCTTCCCATCCCCCCGCAAGGCGCCTGTTCAGCATAACATGTGAGGCCGCCTGAGCGAGGTACTGGTCATTCTCCCCAGTTTCATTCCCCGACCCAGAGTCTGAAGCTCCAGGACACTACCCTTGAGGCGGTAGAGGTAGGATCCCTCGCTGAGTCCGAGGGAAAACCCGATCCTGGAGGGTAAACAGATAAAGAGGAAGAAGAAGAAAGAAGAAGAAATGTTTGATGAATATCCAACTACTTTGGAATCATTTAAGAAAAGACTAGGCAAACCACTGATAGGGAATATGCCAGCTGAACAACAACCTTAAATGCAGATGATGATGATGATGTTGATGATGATGTCTGGTAACCACTATTTTTGTGACGTGTATTCTGGTGTCTCGGTATTTGTAAATTAACTGAGAAGGTAGAACTTTTCGCTGACTAGATCCGTTTTCGGCGACTATGGAACAGGTAATTGCCAGGAATGGAAAAATAGCAGCCATCGCCTTGGTAACGTACAGCCGGGCTGAGTGGCTCAGGCGGTTGAGGAGCTGGCCTTCTGACCCCAACTTGGCAGGTTCGATCCTGGCTCAGTCCGTTGGTATTTGAAGGTGTTCAAATACGACAGCCTCGTGTCGATAGATTTACTGGCACGTAGAAGAACTTCTGCAGGACTAAATTCCAGCACCTTGACGTCTCCGCAAACCGTAAAAATGTACTTAGTGGGACATAAAGCAAATAACATTATAATTATTACTATTATTATAATTTTATTATTATTATAATAATTTTATTATTATTATTATTATTATTATTATTATTATTATTATTGATAACGTACAACCTCGATATAATCCAGGGGTGGAGGTAACAGTCAACGGAAAAGCATCAAGGCAGAGCTGTGACATAAGGGTTCGAACTCACCTTCTCCCGAATGGATGCTTACAGCTACATCACTCCTCTCGCGTAGCTAACTCACTCGGCACAAAGATGACTGAGACTGACACACTTGAATTTCTGAGGCTGATAACAACGTACATTAGACTCCGTTCCAGCCCTCGTACCACTTTCCAAATTTCGTGGCAGAGTCGGAAATCGAACCCGGTCCTCCGGGAGTTGCAGCTAATCACACTAATCACTACACCACAGAGGCGGACTTCATGCATTAATTACGACTTAGAATAAAAATAGGTGTCATTGAGCTTAAGGAAAAGTAGAAATAGTGTGGAAAACATCGAAAAGATCCTCACTGAAGAAGGCCTCCCTCTCAGCTTCCTTGTTCTATCGCAAGATGTGAGCAAGCCGAATGGCACAGGTTATACAACACTGGCCTTCTTATCGCAAGTTTTTGGCCTTCAACCTAGTTCAGTCCGGTGGTATTTGTGGGTGATCAAATACGCCAGCCTTTTTTCGGCACGTAAAAGAACTCATCTTGGATAAGAATCTGGCACCTCGGCGTCTCCAAAAACCTAAAAATTAGTTAGTATGACGTAAAATTATTATTAATATTATTATTATTATTATTATTATTATTATTATTATTATTATTATTATTATTATTATTATTATTATTATTATTATTATTATTATTATTATTATTATTTGTGTTTAATGGCCCGTTCAGACATTATCACACATGTCGCTTACACATGTCTACCACATTTGACCACTCTCAAGTGTCAACCGACTACTGTATGCTAGGATTCGACCCCACAACTTCAATATGGTAGGCCTGCACCTAATCATTTATACTAAGAAGCTGGTTTGATGATGATGATTGTTGTTTAAAATGGCCTAACATCTAGGTCATCGGCCCCAAGCTGGTTTGAGAAAGGAAGAACAGTGAGTTACTATTTTACTTCTAGTATGTGGAAAATGTTGTATCACAATTCTACATTTTACTAACAGCAGGTTTGTGATCACGCTTAATGACTTTTCTCACCACAACCAATGTAAGAGAACACAGAACCTTGAACATTTCCGTCCAATATTCATTTCTTCTTTGGGTATCAGTACTGAGAAACGGAAAGAGCGCTCTCTCTTGTTATTGATTTCCTCTATAGGACAAAGACGATGAAAAAGAGAAGAGAGTACATATTTCTCCCGAACATGGATGATTACAGCATGGAAATGGAATGTTTGTATTGTGTATAAGAATTGTATTCTTCAGAAATGAAAGGAAAGGTGTTTACAGTGTAACAGAAAAGTGATCGGTTAAAAAGATTAACTGTAAGAACGCCATTCCAAGAAGAGTTGATGTATAAAAGAAATATGTCATTTAGAATAACATTTTTTTTTACATCTTGCTTTACGTCGCACCGACACAGAGAGGTCTTACGGCGACGGTGGGATAGGGAAGGCCTAGGAGTGGGAAGATAGCGGCCGTGGCCGTAATTAAGGTACATCTCTATGTAGATAATTATAAAAGGAAATAAGTTTGACAGTATAATAATATTCGTTAAAGACCCTTCAATTGCTGGAGATTTTGAATCTCCAGGGTGTCGGAATTTATCTCCCGGATGCAAGCTCACAGCTGCATGCCCCTAATCGCACGGCCAACTCGCCCAGTTAAAAATAGTATTATTTTGTTTTCTTATGCAGTTTCATGTGCCGAAGTTAATTTTATCACTATCATCATTAAAAAGAAAACGTTTCTGAAAACAACAAAGAACCAGTGCACATGGAATAATTAAGGCCCACAAAATATGAATAAATATGAATTAATTCTTAATTCCTTAATCACCTCATCCCGAGTAACCTCATGCCGTTGTTCCCACCTGCTTGTACCAGCAGCCATTCTCGCTACTTTCATGTCTGTTACTTCCAACTTATGAATAAGACATCCTGAGTTCACCCAGCTTTCTCTTCTATAGAGCAAAGTCGGTCTGGAAAGAGACTCGTGTATAGATAGTTTCGTCCGAGAGTTGACTTCTTTCTTACAGAATGCCATTGATCGCAACAGTGAGCTCACTGTATTATCCTTGCTGCACCTTGAATCAATCTCACTTACTATACTATCATTCTAGGTAAATGCACAACTTAAATACTTGAAATGATCTATATATTCCAGTTTTGTATTCCCGACCTGACATTCGCACCTATTCCCCATCGACATAATTCTTGTATTGGAAATGCTAATATTCGTATAATACTCACTAACCGATTTTCAACTTCCAAGATATTAGACTACAAGCTTACTTAACGGCCTGCCATTAAGACGAAGTCGTCGGCATAGGCCTAACTGCTTACAACATTTCCTCCTAACTGAATCCCTCCCTGCAACATTGTACATTTCACTAAACGATCCATGTAAACAAACAACAAATATGCAAGATTAGAGAAGTAATCATCGTGTACATGCCTATCAATGTATAATAGTATCCTTGGGCCGATGACCTAGATGTTAGGACCCTTTAAACAACAAGCATCATCATCAATACTGTCCTTTAACTCAGCTTCTACAGATGACTATGTAATCTTCTTGTCTCCTCACGGTGGTTGCTTTCACCTGGATGGCCCCAATTCGACTCACGAATCTGACACATATTTTTTTTTTTAATTTGCCTTACGTCGCATCGACACAGATAGTTCTACGATGGGAAAGGAAAGACTTACGAATGGGAAGGAAGCGGCTGTGGCCTTAATTAAAGTACAGCCCCAGAATTTGCCTGGTGTGAAAATGGGAAATCACGGGAAACCATCTTCAGAGCTGCCAACAGTGAGGTTCGAATCCACTATCTCCCGGGTGCAAGCTCACAGCTGCGCGGCCATAACCACACAGCCAACTCGCCCGGTCCCACGCACACAAATTTAAGACTGGTTGAGTGTATGAAAAATGGAGCATTCAGCCTCAAATATACATTTGTGAAGAGGAGTAGACTGGACATTCAACAGAAGCTACCCTAGATTTGGTTATGCTCCACGTAACTACCTAATGATACCTAAATTATAGGACATGGCTGTTCCCCAAACCCTCTTAAATATAAATACTCAGCATCAATACAAACACAACAGTCACACAGGCTATTCGACATATTTAACACGCACCAAGTACACGGGATTTTTGTCGAAGACGTCTAACGCCATTTAAATGTGCCAGTGAAAACTAAATATCACCAGCAACCTGTAGTGAGATCACTTTCACCACTTAAATCCAGCAAAAATTACGTTATCGAATTATTTTTATTAATTAGTTGTTTCTAATATTAAAGACATTTTAGTGCTGACGTCAATTCTGTATTCATAATATGAATTTACAATGAGTAACAGTGACTTCATTACAGTTTCAATGGTCAGTCACTTCAATATTCTATCGGGAAATAATGTGTGAAGTAATTTTGGTGCGGTGATTATCGTTGGGTGGGAATTTTCCTGTTCCTTAATGATACCATTCCTGTAAATATAGAGTGAAATTTTTCTCTAATTTGGAGGGTGTTTAACTGTTGGTCCTTACTACCCTCTAGAGATATATTTGGTACCCAACAGACAGTGGCAAGCACAAATTGTATGGAATTGTTACTTGCCATTCTAAAATGGGCATTAATAAAGGCCTGGTTGTTTCTAGCAACTACCAAATTATCATTATCGGTCGTTTTATAAATAATGATAGTTAGAACCAATAAGTATGAACTTTCCAGATAAAATAAAAGAGACGTATGATCGCAAATTGACAATAACTATAAGATTTCATAAAAAGTTGAACATCTTCGCAGTGATGGTAGGTAGTCACCGTCCGTTCATGCACTCACACTTCAGTACCGTCCTATTATTATCTTCATTGCACAAATACAATCCTAAACATTCATTATGCTTAAAGTTTAGGCAATAGATATATCTACATTTTACGTTGAAAAAATATATAAATTTCAATCGAAGAAGATTTTGAAATCGTTTTAGGTATATATTGCAGTCCCATGAAATAACTAAAGTTGTTTGAGATAGTCCCTGGCATTGGAGAATTACTTCAAGCTTTTACCTGTAGCACCTGTCTTTTTCGGTGCACCGTAAATAAATTTTACTTTAACAGGCAAGAAAAAATAATTCATAGACATCTCAAACCTAGACTGGTAATATTCTAAAATTATTTCAGATGCATACAGAGTTCAATTGTACAATTAGAAAAATAATAATTCTGAAATAGCTTCATAGTACATACATACATCTTCGTTACTGACAGTGCCTTTCACGTTCAGTCTTCAAGCCTTTGTGAATATGTATTCGCTTCCACAATCTTCTGTTTTCAACTAGCTCTATGGCCTCGTTTACCTCCAGCCCTCATCTTCCAACCATTAAAATCTGAGCCAAACCATCGTCGCCTAGGACTCCATCTGAAGAAATCCACAATAATATGTTTTTTCTTACAATCGTCATCACTTGTTGTGCACCTTAAAATAAATACTTTAAGTAAACAAACCTTACGCGAGTTGTAGAACACAATAAAGCTTCACAGGCGTGGACACTTCTATCAACACGTTTGAGTAGCATCGTACCAACCTTATAACTTCATGTAGTGAATTTCTGTACTGATAACTTTATACTTACTTGTCATGCTTGATGTTTTCAGGCGAGTATGTCATTACATGATTTATGAAAATATAGCATTTGAAGGAAAGCTTAAACAACAATTTGCATACATCTTGGAGAGCTCCGAAAAGAAGGAAGCAATGATAGGAAATAATATAATTGTATCATTGTACGGAGAAGTTATCGAGTTATTAAAAATAGAAATAAATGCATTACGTACATTTTAAGATGAGTGTAACCGCAATTCAAAATATTATAGCAGAAAAATAACAATTATTAGATTATCTTCAGATAACCTTAGGTGTGATTGAAATTTGAATCGTAGCAGATTCTTTCAGTACACTAGCTCGACTTCCTGAGTTAGACAATAGTGCGGAGCTCTGAAAAATATATTAAATATCATTCATACGATTAATTCAAGTAGCATAAAACTACACACTTTAATGGTGATTTAAATCAAATTTATTGGGTTATTTTAGGAACAAGTAACAACTGAGCTACATTTAATATGTATACAATATACTATCGACCTCTCTCATTTTATAAATATAGCTGCTGGAATTGAAACAGTCTATTGAAACACGTATATAGGGATCTACGAAAACCACCCGGCTCATTACATTATGTGATCTACAGCAATGAAAGTAAGACACCTTTCTGCTTGTATATAATAACGTACAAAATACATATGGCATTAATATGGCCAGTTTCAGTCACGCTCTTCTGTACACATGTATATAAAATGGATCGATATGGATAAGACAAACATACTTCTACCTCATAAAGATGTTCCCGAGGTGGGTTACCGGATAAGGTCTTCTATTTTACTATCATAGTCATCAGGTCTCAGTACTTCAAAAATACGCCTCTGATACAAACTGCTGATGTATGTAAACACGCTAAAATTCAAACTTACTGGTACTGCGTTTTAATTGTTTGGTCAAGTGTCTTAGGATTTTAAAATAGTTTCTCATTAATTTTTTACAGTGATTCGCCGGACTATTTAACCCTATTTCCGGATTGCACTGTACCAAAGATATGTTAAAAGATTGGACTAATTTTACCCTACCATGTACTTATAATAAAGGATATGGTTCAACTTATTAAGACCGAATGTCAAAGAGTCTGTACTACAAATACAATTTTGTATAATCACAGAAAATCTATGAATACTTTTTCTAAATAATGTCAAAAATTTACAAATTCTTTAGACCCTTTTCATTTTCTCGAGTTTGCCTTCTAATAAAAGATCTTCTTATAAAGTTAATAATACAAATTTACGAGCATATATTAAGGGGATTTCATGTCATACCTTACAAATTTATCAAAAAGCACCAACACCTCCCATGTATATGACGTAAATATAATGAAAATACTCTTCAGTCAAATGGTTTCGATAGCACCGCGTTCCTCAGACCGTATAATGCTACCGCCCAATGTAAGTGATCCACCAATTGTAGGCCTGAATGATTATTTAGTATTTTACACAGAAACAACCATGATATATCTACCACATCTAGTAACTTATTCAAGCACACGACAGGAACCTAATGAAAGCAAATATAACCAATTATATAATTAGATTTCACTGAATTATATAAAGAGCTAATTAACAATGAAGCAAACGTTTAGCCAACATAATTATATAGCACTGACACACAGAAAATGAACTGTAATATTCATCCAATAAAGAAGACGATGATACGTTAGGCATTCGCTAACTAGGCCGTGTTACGTGACGCGAAGGCTGTACCGTAGAAGAACAGCATGTCACGCGTAACCCATGAGGTTGCTCTCAGTATTATGATCAGGGAACAAGGCATCGTCTGTCAGGTTGATATAAGTGATGAAGGCCATGTCGGAATGTGTTGATGAAGACTGCAGGATGGACCTACCAGAATAGCCGGAGTCACTTTTACGTATTTGGGCTTGTTGCTGGAGCCGGAGCCGCTGTCGCCAGCATTTCAACCCACAGAACCCAAGGCACGATGCCACTAGAATACCAATCACAACGCTCACAAGAATAGCACTTAGATAACTTCTTTCGATTCCAAGAGTAAGTAGGAAGTCTTCTTCACGCGTCGTCACTGATGTCGTAGAGATAACTATCACATACTCTTCACGCTGCATACAAAGAGAAAAAGTGTAAGTAACTCCAGGCTTTAGTCCATGCACGGTGTATGAATGCATTTTAAGTCCCACTGAGAAAGTAACAGACTGTGGAGTAGATTTTTTCGTGTCTCCAGAACCGTCACCACTACCTATTTCTTCATACTTAAGCATGTAGTTATTAGAAATGGAACTTGACATATTCCAGGATAACGTCACAAATGTCGACGTCACGGTTAGTGGGAAGAGTTTAACATTAATATCACGTACCTCAAGTGTGACTATTCGTGTGTCAACACCAACTGAATTTCGAGCAACACATGTGTATGATCCTGAATCCTCATGATGTAAATAATGAATGGTCAGAGTGTGATCAGCAACACAAAATCTTCCAGTGCACTGGCCATTATAAAGTCTTTCACTGTTCTTAGAATACCAATTTACCTTGATGTCAACAGAACCAAGCGCTCGACAGTGGAAGGAGACATTGTTTCCAATGGTATCGTGGTAGGCAGTTGGAAATAGGGGAATGATATAAGGCGCACAGCTGTTAGTAGATTCTGGAAGATGAAAAAGTGCTGTGTAGTTTGACCCCTCTCTCTCGGAGCAGAAGACTTCTTCTTTAGTTCGATTCTTTAGCCATAACAAACTGCAATGGCAAGCAAAACTGTTGTTTGTGACATGAAGCTCGGATATTTTAGGGACTGCTTGAAGTATTTCAGGCTCAAGAGTGAATAATGCATTGTTCGATAAGTCCAGCACCCGAAGATTAGGTACATTAACTAAACTTTGGGGGTGTAGATAGGTTAGGCTAGGATTGCCACGAATCTGCAACTGTTCAAGGTCCAAGAGGTTGAGGAATGCCTCACGATGAACTAGATGGAGACTTTTGTGATATGAGATGCTAAGTGATGTCACTGCCAAGCCTACAACAGAACCTGCAGAGAGCACGTGGAATGGGTTGCTGTCCAGAATGAGGTGTCTCATATGACCTAGACGCTTCAAAGCAGTGTTAGGCACACGACGCAAGGCATTATGTCCCAAGTTAAGTTCCACAGATATATTAATTGCTTCAAAAGCACTGTCCTCAAGACGCATAATATGATTATCAGATAAATCCAGCACTAGTAGATTGTGAGAAAATACGTAATTTGGAACACGAGAAAGCCCATTGTTGCCCAGGTATACTTCCTCGAGTTTAGGATTGTCAGCAAAATAGTGGGCTTTCAGTACAGTTAGTTTGTTATGACTTAAATCAAGCACTTTTAGTCCAGGAAGTAGAAATGCTGAAGGTGATATTGTGTGTAAACCGTTATTGGATATGTTGAGGTAGGTCAATTCTGGAAAGTCCCGAAAAGCGTAAGACTGAAGGATATGCAGATTATTCCCGCTGAGATCCAAGTACTTTAACTTGGGCAAAGTCTTACCTGTTCCCGCTACTTCGTTTATACCGTTCCCTTCAAGGTCAAGTACTAGTAAGCCCGGCAATCGTCGGAGAATGAAGAAATCCACACGACGGACAGTTGTGTTGGAGAAACGAAGAACTTCAACAGTATTACTGACTTGTGATACGGCTAAGAACTCGGCTTGCGTTACTCCAGAACAGGTGACGGCTTTGGCACGACGTTTCAGGAGCGGATCCTCACCACTGCGGCACACGCACAAATCAGGACATGTCGGTTCCAGGGCAGCCGCCACCCATGCAGCTAGCAGGAAAAGCGGCCAGGCCAGCACGGCCATGCTCATGTACCTCGCTCGCTCTTGACTCACGTGGTATCTGCTGCCATCGTGACGCGGTCACCTCGCAACACGGAGCCGGGAAGACCGCCGGAGACGGACTGCACGCACTGGGGACACCGGCTCACCGACTGAACGCCGATAATAACCGCGCCTGCGCGACGCCAACCAGGGTGGGGGAGGCGCCACCCAGAGAAGCCTGCCCCCAGAGATGCAACAAGTTCCACTGTCACTCGACACCCGAATTACCTTTTTATTTCAATATAGAAACCAGTGAAAATTATAGGCCACAAGCGGCTATGATCCCTTGCAATAAAAGTTTCTAACACATTGTTTGGAGAAAATCATTAGAGCACTATAAAATCTTCGATCAATCAGTATCATATTTCGCAACCAGGTGAAGTTCGGTTGCATGGAGTTTACCATATTTTATTCGTAGTGTATTGATTCACCAGTCCAACGCTAGGTCTACTGTTATTTCGTCATTTTTATGGAGATTTGGCTCCTTTACTTCTGGTGTACAGAGAAACAGAAAATCGAATGAAGGTAGAGTCATTGACTATATGTTCATAAGCATATTCCCATTTCAGTCATATACAAAACAAGTGAAATCAACCTTAACTTTGTATTGATCCCTACTATCTGTATGGAAAAAAACCCTCCAGGGTTTGGTCTCACACTTTAAAAATTATATTTTAAGCTGCACAATGTAAACAATGTTGATAAGGCTGTAAGAGAGTCGAAATGCTCTATCTTTGCAGTTATATGTACTCGACTATTTTGATATATAAAGAGAGGGGTGCCTGTTGGGTGATCTCGTCATTGACCTTTTACCTAGGTGTCCATAGACTGAATCTCAGGCATTGTATGAACATTTTAAATATAAAGTCATATCCCTGTGATTGAATTTCCTCTCAAAACTAAAGTTCCCGATTTATAAACGCAATATCAATAGGCACGTAAAACTACAAGATTTCTTGCCAACGATCTTATGAGCGTATAGTTGTCCTTGTTTTATTATTATTATTATTATTATTATTATTATTATTATTATTATTATTATTATTATTATTATTATTATTATTATTATTATTCCAAGCAACGTATTCTGCTCTCACACAATGTTAAAGAGGAGTAAACAATTGTCACAGCTGAAACTACAATAAACGATCACCAATAAAAGGGGGAGAAATTAAAATATATTAAGTTATTTCTAGGTAAGCTAGGTGTTACTCTGATGTGACGTCGTGTGGCCTTCAGAGAGGCCCATGGGCCACCTGCGTATCTGCGAGACGGTGATGATGATGATGATAAGGGTGAAACTCGATGTCAACATTAAATCTACTCCTGTCGAATAACACCCAGTCTTAACGTCTCCATCCGACAGATGAAATACCATCAACAGGGTCATATGCCTTGACTACATATGAACAGTGTGGAGAGGTTTGGAGCTGACCCTAGGCTTTTGGCGTACGACCTAGTGATTACAAATTGTATACCACCACCTCTCCTATTCTGCCGTCAAATATTCTGATGGTGAAAATTATATCCACCAACGGAATATGAACCCGCTAATCACAGTGTCTGACCATAAAGATAATGTTATTGGTTTCATGCCCCACTAACTATATTTCTTTAGTTTTCGGAGGTGCGAGTTACCGGAATTTGGTCACGAAAAAGTTATTTTACATGTCAGTAAATCCAACGACACGAGGCTGACGTTCTTAAGCAGCTTCAAATACCACCTGACTGAGCCAGGATCGAACCTGGCAAGTTGGGCTCCTGAGCCCTCAGCAGGCTGACCATAAGGAATTGACGCCGGACGGTCTAGCTGGTTACTGCTGAACAGCATCCTGCTATGATATTTCAATAGAAAGCATTATTGAATTAGCAAGTGCAACCAATGACGTGACTCGTCTAATGTTGAAAAGAAACTGGGTGACACTATTGGACTACCATGTCTTAAAAATCATTAATGCATCATTACAACCAATTCCATACTTGATTCAATGTCAGACATCACTTTCTCTTACGATTACTATCCTTAAATATGATGTGGAAATTGAAAATGGGCCATTCGGCATTTTTTAATTGTCGTTTTGTGATATTCTTATAAAACACAAAAATTCTTGCAACTTGTTTTCCGACAAACGTTCCCTAATCATTTTCCGCATCATATTTTTTTCAAATCTCCAAAACGTCTTATCTCCAGGTCATGCGACATAGTTACCACCGTAGCAATTATGTTGGTGGGGAATATTGGTAAGGCAAGTGAAAGACCTAATCTGTATAAATAAAATTATAATTTTTGATATACACTTCAAATTTTGGTCTCATACCTTGTGTTTATCTCGGATTGGGTACACAAAAGTCTAAAATACGTTCAGTCAATTTTTGTCCGTCTGTCTGTCTGGAAGTTTATGTGAATACCACGGGAAAACAGCCTGAGAAAATCTCCTCAAAGTCGGTGTTTAAGTTCAGAGACATCCGGAGAGTGCACTAGGTCATATTTTTAGTTTAGTATACAGTGGCGTAGCAATATTAAGGAGGTCAAAATAGGAAATGATATATTTCTTCGTTAATATTAGCTGTATTGAGAAACTGTACATTGTAAAAAAATTTTTTGCTATTTGTTTTACGTCGCACCGACGTCCTACGGCGACGATGGGATAGGCAAGGCCTAGGAATGGGAAGGAAAAGGCCGTGGACTTAATTAAGGCACAGTACCAGCATTTGCCTGAAGTGAAAATGGAAAATCACGGAAAACCATATTCAGGGCTGCCGACAGTGGGGTTCGAATCCACTATCTCTCGGATGCAAGCTCACAGCTGCGCATCCGTAACCGCACGGCCAACTCGCCCAGTAAAAAAAGTTTTGTAAAATACGATTTCCGAAATTTTGTATTTCGTGGGCATTTAATGTTATTTTCTTTACGTCCTACTAACTACGTTTAACGGTTTTCGCAGAGGCCGAAGTGCCAGAATTTAGTCCCGCGGGAGTTCTTTTACGTGCCAGTAAATCTACTGACACGAGGCGGACGTATTTTAGCATCTTCAAATACCACCGGACTGAGCCAGGATCGAAACTGCCAAGTTGGGTTAAGAAGGCCAGCGCTCTACCGTTTGAGCTACTCAGACCGGCTCGTGAGCATTTACCGTACGAATAACAGTAATGGAGATATTCGCGTTTATTGCTTTTTTTTACAATCTTCCTAATATTTGTAGAAATATCTTTTTTTTTGCTAGGGGCTTTACGTCGCACCGACACAGATAGGTCTTATGGCGACGATGGGATAGGAAAGGCCTAGAAGTTGGAAGGAAGCGGCCGTGGCCTTCATTAAGGTACAGCCCCAGCATTTGCCTGGTGTGAAAATGGGAAACCACGGAAAACCGTCTTCAGGGCTGCCGATAGTGGGGCTCGAACCTACTATCTCCCGGATGCAAGCTCACAGCCGCGCGCCTCTACGCGCACGGCCAACTCGCCCGGTGTGTAGAAATATCAGTTTTGTCTAAAAATTGTACACAACAACAGGTATGGAAAACATATTTTAAATATTTTATATCAGATATATATTTGCCGTGCGAGCTGTAATAATGGAGATATTCTCGGATTTACGTTTTTGTTGCTATGCCAATCAATGGTGATCATCGTTGACGTGGAAATATTGTTGGGTTTCATAATAACGAACTCTCTGGCGATTTGGTGTGGGTTGTCGTGATTATTTTCATAGGCTAAAAACCGCATTGTCGTTATCCTTTATTGATCAGGAAGATAATGAAGACGACTATCGAAATAAAGAAGACGAACATGATCAGTGGAAGAATTAGGGCGGGGGAGGAGGAGGGCTGGAAACTTTGGCCTCAAATGCTTTAATATCACTGACCCCATGGCGCTAAAACCCCGATGGGCCCTTGGACTGCCAAATGACCGCTAGGCCTGCAGATTACAAGGTGAT
Organism: Anabrus simplex; assembly: GCF_040414725.1. Classification (NCBI taxonomy): domain Eukaryota; kingdom Metazoa; phylum Arthropoda; class Insecta; order Orthoptera; family Tettigoniidae; genus Anabrus; species Anabrus simplex. The sequence continues at coordinate 348,166,070 of NC_090266.1, read as the reverse complement.
ACTTGGTGAGTGCAACGAACCCTCTTGGTCGACATTCTCGGCTTTCTAGACCGGCGTCGCCATCTCACCGTCAGATAGCTCCTCAATGGTAATCAGGTAGGCTGAGTGCTCCTAGAAGCAGCCCTTAGATCCGAGTAAGAAACCTGAAATGATCGCCAATCGAACTCGGGGCCACCGGATGAGAGGAAGACACGCTACCCCCAGACCACGGTGCTAGCTTTAGTATCACTGAGCTGGAAGGAAACAAAATGCGATGGGCTACAATATTCTCAGTCTCTGAAACGTATCAACAATAACATTACACTGACGACTCTTGTTAGTTCTCCTCAGCTAGATAAAATTATTATGATGTGGTCGCAACTGTGTTGCACATGTGGATATGGCCCTGTTTTACGGCCAGATGCCCTTCCTAACGCCAACCCTATATGGAGGGATGTAATCACTATTGCGTATTTCTGTGGTGGCTGGTAGTGTGGTGCGTTGTCTGAATATGAAGTGGGAAGTGTTGGGACAAACACAAACACCCAGTCCAGGAGAGAGAAGAATTAATCTGATGAGATTAAATCCCCGACCCTGGCGGGTATCGAACCTGGAAACCCCTGAAACGAAGGCCTCAATGCTGACCATTCAGCCAAGGAGTCGAACCTGTGCTAGATACCATTACCGCGGCCATTTTACCAACTATCCCGTCAAGGACGGCTACGACAGCTGGTCAGTTAATAAGTGGAATAGGCCTACTATTTCTTTGCTGGCGGGGTCTAGTGTTGACAGTGCACTAAGTCTTCTGGTATAGGCTAGGGCAATTTTGTTACTTTCATTGACCTGTCTCAGTCTTATCCATGGCTTTCACAATGTGAAAATGACGGAGGTATGAGCGATGCTAATAATGCCATTCCTTATGCAGCCAGTCCCTGCTATGAATGGTGTGAAAATGTTGCTCATGGGGTCGATTGATGCATGCATTTCAGCGGACTTGGCAGACTGATATGTAATAGTAACTTCTTGCTCAGTGAGGAAAGGAAAGGGAAACTACCTCACTCCTCATTACCTTAGTACGCCTCTTCAGTGATACTTAGGCCATCTATGATAGTTGATGGCAGAGCTGTTGAGGATGCGACCAGCCTTAGAGCTGAGGACTGAACATACATTCATAGGCCTACAAGAGAAAAATGCAACTTGAGCTGACTGCATGGTACGAACCGCTTAGCTGTGGACTCTCTGTGAGTTTGCGTTCAGGATTGCTGGGTTTGTACCCCACAATTAGCAATTCTGAAGATCGTTTGCCATGGTTTTTCATTTTCGCACCAAGTAAACACCGAGGCTATACCTTTACTAAGGCCGCAGCCGCATCCTTCCCATCTTAGCCATTTTCTGTCCCATCATGCGAGTTACTGCGGCTTTAAACCCCTGGCCAAACAAAAGAAACGAAATGCAACGTATATTCATTAAAAACAGCAATATTTCATTTCAACCAACGTTTCAGGTAAAGTACACATGTAAAGAACGACAATCATGAATACCGTAATGTAACAAAATTGAAAAGGGTAAACTTAGTTTTGTTGTCATGAAGCAAGCAGTTTCCTTAGTACAATTCAGAATTTACATCTGATGGAATTTCGTAATACAAAGTGGAATAGCACACAAAGAGCAAGTACACTTCGTCGTCTTCTCCGTCTGTCTAGAGCTGCCGAGTCTGCACCTTTCCCGCCCGACTCTCGAGTTAGTACTGGAGTACTATGCAATAGTTACAGACAGTCAATATAACTTCGAATTACTTGGAGAATTACTCTTAATTTCTGAAAAACCGCTAATCCTGGCAACCGTTCATGTAAGCAGACCAGCCCAACATCTGAAATCACAATACCCCAGTGTAATATTTCGTCTCAATTTTTTCGAATGTATACACCAGATATAATGTGGCAACAACGCCACCGAACAGACCAGTATCGATAAGGAAATTTTGGGAACTACAGTGTTCAAGAAATATTCTGCTTATTGAACACGATATATCTGCACCTGAGAGTCTCATTTTAGTCATTTTACAGGAGAGAGGAAAGAGCATTTTTTTCTACATTCTGGCTTGGAAAATAAACGTTCATCATTGTTCTTGATATATTTCTTGTAAATTTGATCACTGAATACATTCACTAAAATAATTTACACTTAAAATTGTAAATTATTATTTTATTGCCATGAAATGAAATGACAGTAGACTTACGTTTATATGGCTCTCAGGTACAGATATATCACGGTACCTCACACTATGCACTGCAGGCCATTGTCTGAGACACAGTGACGCTAAACCCAGATCAGGCTCAATGTTTGTCCTATAGGAGGTATTTGTCATGTCAGTGGTATAGACAGTATGTTTAGACTTAGACAAACATGGCAAGACTACCCATTCCTGACGAAGACCGCATTCGAATTGCTGCAAGATGGATGGCGACAAGCGGACGTCCCACACTAAGTGATGTTTTCAACGTTTGGAAAAAGTTCAGGGAGACATGAACAGTTGCTGATCGACTACGGCCAGGACGCTCACGCGAAACAACTCGAGGGAGGATCGGTATTTCTCGCATTCAGAACGTCCTAGGCCCACTGCCACTGCCAATTCGTACCACCAGGATTTTCGGAGGGCTACCGGAGTGAATGTGTCGGATCAGACAGTGCGAAATCGGCTGCGTGATTAAGGACTGATATCAACGGGTCCTGTGCTTAAAGCTCCTTTTAAACTACACTACAGGGTAGCTCCTATAAGATGGGTAACAACCCACAGCCCATAGCATCAGAAACATTGGAAGCGTACGGTTTTCTTATGAGGTCACCATAAGCTTGCGTCCATTTAACATGAGCATTAGGGTCTGGAGACGATCCAGTAAGAGATGGAACGAGCCCTTCATCCTGGAGCGCCATCAGCAGGAATTCCAGTGTGCTTAACACTCCTCGATTGCATATTCATGGTATCTTGTATTATCAGTCGATTCTAGTGAGTTACATTGACGCCCATATGAAGTATATTCTAACAAATTATGGAGATCAGGATTAGATCACGTCCTCAGAGATACTCTCATGGTGCTAACTCCCAGTTTAGCTTGTAATTTTTCGCTACATCGCATATGTAGAGTCCATTCACATTTTTTCGACCAGACATGAACGGAGGGAGAATGGTGCGACCACGCTGACCTGGCATGTCGGTCAGGTAAGGCGCGTGCCAGTGTCAGGCGTGGACAGTTACAATTCCCGGGCTGCAATATCTTTCTTATCATGAAACACGATTGGGGGGAATTTAAGAAGAAAAACCTTTCCTCATCTTAGCTTTAACATTAAAGTGTTTAAGAAACTCGTCTTTGTAGAACGGAGATGTTATAGGGGACTTCAGACTAACTATAAAAAGAGTAAGAAACAAAACATAGACAATTGTAGACATTTTACTGGTCAAGTTATCACACAGTGAAATTAAAATAACATTAACCGTCATTCTCTGAAAAATTATCATAATTTTCTTGCAGATCAATGTCATCAGGTGAAATCTAATTACATATGAATAAAAAATAACTAAAATAAAATATAAAAAACTAATCGAAATGCCCGTAGTATGGGAGCCACAGTTCACCAGAATAGATCCCTCAAATTTTAATAAAGCATGATTATTCTCTCTCCCAGGGCGTGTACATAAAACTGACTACGGGTACAGCTACTTCAGGCCTTACCTGAAATTCTGAAAAGGACTAAATACGTAGGAACTGCACGTAGGTTCATCAGTAACTCCACTGATTCTAAAATAACTAACTACATGCTAAGCGACATCCATACATGAGCACCTCATCAACACATCAAAATATACATAAAATACACTCACAAAATACTCCTGGGAAGGCTCCATATTTACAACAAAACAGTGCGAAACCGAAAGCGAGGACTAAGCTACCATTTGCAGTCATCTCGATGAATGTTCATTACAAATCATATACTGTATATCGATGGCTTACTTCTAAAATCTCGTATCTCCCAATGCACTTCCTGTCAATTATCTACCTTAAGACTGGTCACGCCTCCCAGCTACATTTGTATGTACAGTCCATCAGTACAGTTTCCGTTGTGTTCATTTTCCTATTCTAATTTGTAAAGGAAAATGAACCTTAAATACAATAAACTGTAGGAGTGTGTAAATTCGCCATGCAAACAAGATCCCTAAAATACGGTATGTTAAGGTCCATTTTCCTTTACACTTTAGCATAGGAAAATGAACACAACGAAAATTGAACGGATGAAAACCATAACGGTATAAGTGACATTTTTTAAAAAATGAGTTAATTGCAGGATGTAACTCCGGGAGAATGTATCTTTTCACCAGCAAAGAGATACAAGTGATAGCAGTAATATTCTGCGCTCTAATGATGGGTAATATAACTACAAATAGCATGCTTTATATGAGTGTTAAAATGTTTAAATGCCTTTTTCTCTGAATGACCAAAATGCTACTTATACCGTTATGGTTTTCATCCATTCAATTGTCCTGATGGACTGGATATAAACATGTGGCTGGGAGGAGTGACCAGTCTTAAGGAATATAATGGGTAGGAAGAGCATTGTGACATACAGGGTTTTAGAAGTAAGCCGACGATATGTGGATAAATACCCTTCACTGTCTCTGTGCATCAACACAACTTGCATGTTCTCATTATTGGCTTTTGTTATATCACACAGATACTCTACCTTTATAATACTGTGTTTAGTAACTATAACACTTGGTTTGAAGACTTTCACTCGAGCAACACACGCTTTCTGTTCCAGAACATAAATTGTGGAATGTTTGAGACACAGTACACCATAGCTTTCACCAATATATAAGACACCAAGCCGCCACAAGTGATACAATATCAAATGCCTAAGCACTCCACAGTTTGTAGGTCAACCACGTTCCACAAACATAATAAGACCACGTTCCACAAAAGTTACGTCTCCTCTTACTACCAAAGTTTTCAGTCCTCTTTCCGCTGTTTACTCACATGCCTATATAGAGACCTGATATGTCATGATACGTCTGATCCTGGCCACCCAATCAGGAGTAGAAGATCCTCTTGCCGTACCAAGACCACGAGCTGAACCTCTTCCGGGTACCAACACAATAACAATATCAACGGCCTCTGGGCAGGTTCATATGACTCATGCAAAGTTTCCGAGTTGTAAATAGCACTGTTGTCCTATCCGTTTGTACAAAACAAATAACTCGTATCACATATGAAGACTTTCCAGTTTAAAACATTAAGAATATATATACAAATTAAATAATGATAATAATACGAATAATGACAATAATATTTCTTACTTCTGCATACAGTGCGAGGGTGTGGTATATGTACAATACTATCACATAACGCCCCCTTTGTGAATCGATGATATCACATATTATGTTTCACCACAAAACAGACCTTTATAAATAATCTTAGAATGACATAACTGATCACTTAAATTACTGCGATAAAGATATAAACTTGCGTCTACTTGATCGTATTCGCACAAGCGATCTACAATTTATCAATTTACAATAATATGGTTGTATACAAACAACTCTGATTGTTTAATACAGCCTTGAACACAATCCCTTCTTTCTACTGAACACTAGCTTGGGCGTCCATTGTAATCGAATTCAAAATATATGAATAAATAAGTGAATTAAGTACAAAAATAAATTAAATTAATAAAAATAATTAATCGAAATGTCTCCAGTATGGGCGCCACAGTTCAATAGAATGGATCGCTCAAATTTTAATAAAGCATGATAATTCTCTCTCCCAGTGCGTGCACATAAAGCTGCGTATGGGTACATCTGCTTCAGGCCTTACCTAACCTTCTGAAAACTACTAAATAGGTAGGAACTGCACCTAGGTTCATCATTAACTCCACTGATTCTAATAAATATATATATTATAAATAACATACGTACCTGAGCACTTAATCAACACACCAAAATATACACTCACAAAATACTGCTGGAAGACTCCATATTTACAACAAAAATAAAGACAACAAAAACAGTGGGAAACCAAAAGTGAGGACCAAGCTACCATTTGCAGTCAGCCCGATGAAAGTTCATTACAAATCATATCCTCATATCCTTCATTGTCTCTGTGTATCAACACAACTTGCATGACCTCATTATTGGCACTTGTTATATCACACCGACACTATACATTTATAATACTGTGTTCACTGACTAACACTTGGTTGAAAGATACATTCACTCGAGCAACACACGCTTGCTGTTCCAAAACATAAATTGTGGAAAGTCTGACACGGAGTACCGCATCGTTTTCACCAACATGTATGACACCAAACCGCCACAAGTGATACAATACGAAGTGCCTAAGCACTCCACACTTTGTAGGTCAACCACGTTCCACAAACATAATAAGAACACGTTCCACAAAAGTTACATCTCCTCTTACTAATCGCTTTTCGGCCTCTTGGCTAAGATCAGAGTGTAGAATACCAAAGTTTTCAGTCCTCTCTCCGTTGTTTTCTCACATGCCTGTATAGAACTAAGTTTCTTCTTACTCTCACATGATACGTCTAGATTGATACTGGCCATCCATTCACGAGTATAAGATCCTCTTTCCGTACCAAGACAACGCCCTGAGCCTCTTCCGGGTACCAAGAAAATAATAACATCAACGGACTCTGGGCAATACCCTATGACACACGCAAAGTTTCCGAGTTGTTAATAGCACTGTTTTCCCATCCGTTCGTACAAAAAACGTACTCATATCACATATGAAGCCCTTCCAGCTTAAAATATTAAGAATAAATACACAAATGAAATAATGATAATAACACGAATAATGACAATAATATCTCCTACTTCTGAATACAGAGCGAGGGTGTAATGTATGTACTGTCACACAGGGGCTGAGAGTTTCTTAATTAAAACTTCGAATGAACAACATTTCTTCAACTTATTTTTATGTAGTCATACCAGTGACTCTTAACTCCTATGTTTTGCTGTATTTGCAACTAATGCCTTAATTTCAAAAATATTTGTTTCGTCCCATGGTATTATGGGGTGAAATGATTTTTTTCTTTTCAGACCTGGCCACACATATTGTATGGTATCCGGAGAATAATTATAGGGCAGATTCTGACAGAAACGTGGCCATGCTTAGCACCTAGAGTAAGTTATAAACAGCGCGTTATTGACATCTGTTTCATGTTATTTTGATGGGCATCACCAGCTGTAGTACCAATGTTGGTAGTGGTATAGGAAGTTGAGTGTTGAAATCTGGAGTTAATTTCATTAATTCTTCTCTTTTCCTTGGCATGGATCAGTGGCGTCGCATGGTTAAAATCCTTGGGTGTTCACACAGAGCTGGCAGTAGATTAAAAAATCCGATATATATACCTAAGTTGCTCCTCAGTCTGTCAATACATTATCAGGAGCACAGTTAGCCTATATTGTGTCGCCTCTTTAGTTCATTAGGCAATATTATGTCACACGTGCGATACAGTGAATTTATCCTATGTATAATAACGTGCGACTGTCAACATCGCCATGCGTTTAGTCAACTAACCACTCTGGGGTAACACATTTACCACTAACACGGACGACGCGAAACGTGCTGCCATCTTTTGGATTTGAAATAACTTTTAGAGAAGGCACTGGAAGCGGGTCAGCGGTCCTTAACCCGCTCACTGTGAGCACACAGTAAACTGTGATCATACTCGCCATACCCACAGCATTGCCCCTTCAAGCTCTACCTCTGCAATACGCAGAAGTTTGTAGTTCAAAACGGGGTTTGGATCGGCTGGCGTGGCGCGTGATTCAAATAGAACAGGAAAGTGAATCGCCACTTACAGCTTCGTAAATACGTTCTCAACGTACAGAAATCTTGTTCTCATCCTACAATATCGTGTAAATTTCAAGATTTTGGGATTACTAGGGTGTTCACGTGCTCGTGTGATCCTTACGACGAGACGCCCCTGGCATAGATATCAGCAGACGCTGTCCATTACAATTACTGCGGTTCTTATAGAGACTTAGCATGGTTTGAAATCACTTCAATTATTACGGAATATATGGTGCCGTGTTAATCAATTGGGGAACTCCATTAAACTCTTGCGCTTTAAGAGCAATGCACTGGATACACAGCCATTCCACTACCAGGATCCAGCGATGTAATACACCATCGTGCGTATCGTATCATGTCTTGTCCAAGCACAATTGGTGATACCCTTGATACCTGTAATATTCACTAAATGTGGGCACGATTATCGCAATATTCGCGTTCTGTAAGATTCCATTGTGATTGTTCTTCTACCCTGTGCCTTGAATATGCAACCCATGGATGTAAGTGCAGTATATTGAATAGCGCCGTTTCATGTTTTCCGTTTGGCTTCCCAAAGGATCCTGTCTCTCTTGAGTGCTATTCGCTGCTGGCAAAGTTCATATATCCTTGATAAGATTACACGTCGACCAAAGTCGCTGAATTTTCGACAAATTTTTAACCATTCTGCCATTTATTTGTTGGTGTTTCACGGTGTGAGATGTCTTGAGGAATTATGGTTTCAACTGTTGTTCTGGCGACTGGTGTTGCGTTAACAGTATCTGCTATTGGCTTCCTGTATCTTTAAGGTAATGTGGGAGGCTTGTTTACGAACGCGGTTTCCCCATCCTATGTATGGGTGACATTTGTGAAGAGTATTTTTTGTTATGTGCTTGTTTATTATTAGTATTGCTTGCAGTTGTATTACCTAAAGAAGGTTCCTCCCATGGATGCCACAAATTTTGTCACAATATTTCCAATTATAGTTGCGGTGTACATTCACTACTAACTGAGTGGATCGTGCAACGTCGCCTTGCTTGGTCACACACTCAGAGCGTGTGTCGAACAGTGCTGCCTGTTGTACGGTAGTATCCTCCCCTCCCAAGCCTTAACCCCTGGTCGGCAAGAAAGCGAATGGACAGTATTATTATTGCAACATTATTATTATTATTAGGGCGGTATTCTAATTAATTCTTTGAAATGTCGACTTTGTGACAACTCTAAAAACTAATGTTTTAGAAGTTTGCTGATTTTTTAAATATTGTTTTTACAATCTGCTTTACGTCGTACCGACACAGATAGGTCTTATGGCGAGGATGGGATAGGAAAGGGCTAGGAGTGGTAAGGAAGCGGCCGTATCCTTAATTAAGATACGCTCCCAGCATTTGCCTCATGTGAAAATGGGAAATCACGGAAAACTACCTTCAGGGTTGTCGACACTGGGGTTCGAACCCACTATCTCCCGTGCGCAAACTCACACCTGCGCAACACTAACCGCACGACCACTTGCTCGGTAGTTTGCTGATATTATTTCTGTATAAAATAAGGGCTATTGGTTCATTTCTTTTAGTTCTTACTTTTGCTAGTACCGGGTGAGTTGGTCGTGCGGTTAGCGGCGCGGCTGTGAGCTCGCATGCGGGAGATAGTGGGTTCGAATCCCACTGTCGGCAGTCCTGAAGGCGGTTTTCCGTGATTTTCACACCAGGCAAATGCTGCGGCTGTACCTTAAATAAGACCAAGGCCGCTTCCTTCCCACTTCTAGGCCTTTCCTGTCCCATCGTCGCCACAAGATCTATCTGTGTCGGTGCGACGTAAAGCAAACGGCAAAAAAAAAAAAAAACTTTTGCTAGTTGGTTAACGTCGCACGTTCATCGATGCTACGGTGGGAAATAACTGGAACTGGGAACGTAGCGTCCGTGGCCTTAATTAACATACGTACAGAATACATAAATGCTAGAAACCCAAATCAATGTACTTCTTGAAACGTCAATGCATCCCCATCCAGGGCGAAATTCTGGCATTAATATTCTAACTGAAGAACAAAAACAGTAACATGAGTTTTAAAAGAAATAATTAAATATTTCATTCTTAAATTCCTAGGAGGATTTTGCATTTATTATACCTGTTAACGTTCCTCCGGCTACTTGGCTGAATAGTCAGAGTAGTGGCCTTCGGTTCAGAGGATACAGGGTTCGATTCCCGGCCGGGACTGTGATCCCAGCTGCGTCTGGCTAATTTCTCCTGATAAGGAACTGAGTGTTTCTCACGCAGTAGTGATTACATCGCTCCGTATAGGGTTGGCGTCAGAAACAGCATCCGGCCGTCAAAGAGGGCCAAATCCACATGTGCGACGCAGTTCGCACCCGCCACCCCACAGGTGTGGGGAAAAAGAGGCAGGAAAAGAAGAATAAGAAGGGGCTCAGTGTTTCTCTCTTCATTCACACACAGTTGATACCAACCACCATAGGAACACATAGTAGTTGAATACGTCTCTTCATTTAAAAGTAGGAGAAACCGGGGCAAGATGACGAGCGGGACAAGATGACGAATAGACCATAACTTTTGTAGTATTGTGTTCACTAAATTAGCTACCGTGTGACCTCGGGTCCTATAACTTACACATAGAAGGAAATTTCTTTCAGTCTGTGACAAGCAGTGATAGGGGGTTGCCTGTCTAGCGCGTCGCACTAAAATATCTGAGGTATGAATCTTCTACTACTAGTGTGCTCACAATACGAATTAACTGTTTTATTTTTTAAATGTCAATGTATTTCCAACTTACTTCAGTGTTAATCGAATCTTGATTGAAAGACATGTGTCCATTATAAGGGCAATCCGCTTCCTAAGCAGCCTAGGGCAAGTTGACGGCGGCAAATTGACGAATTCGTCATCTTACCCCAAGCCAGGTATAGGCTACACGTAGTCACCCGTACCCTTACGCTAATTACAGGAATACCTAGAAATTATCAACGGAGGACGGATGGACGGGACTGGGATGAAGTAAGCATGATAGCCACAATGTATGCTGTCAAAGAATCTCAGATGTCTCGTAATGCAACAATGAGCAACGCCATTGAAAGATTAGAAGCGTTGGGAATTGACCCATTCAACGCACAAATATTTGATGAGAAAGATTACTCTCCAGCAGTGACAACTGAATGATATTATGAAGAACAGTGAATAAAAGTAGCCTATATCCATCTTCTAAATGAAGACTGGATCAATGTGTAATAATTGTAAAGTGTGGTGGCATGAAGACTGCTCAAGTTATGAAGGTAGTGGACGGTTTCTCTGTGATATGTGCTGAGTATATATATGTATATTCCAGTTTAAAACTGTTTTCTTCAGAGTTCCTGCATTCAATGTAGTGCATAGTAGTTATTAACTTTAGCAGGAACTTCTAAAAAAATCTAATTTATTTTGAAGTATTTTAACATTTTTCAAATTTATGTTCTTTAGAAATGTATGTCCTTGTGTAGTACATATTTAAATTAAGTTAATTCAAATTTTGATGGTGTGTTTAACAAATTTAAGTTTAATTACGTGTTGAAACAGTTGAGAAGAATGTTCGTCATCTTACCCCAATAGGTTCGTCAACTTACCCCGGGCACGGGGCCAGAATGACGAATTTTTCATAAAATTAAACTTTATCACTTCATGAAAAAGCTATTTAAACAAGAACTTTGAACATTGCAGTACTGTTGCATGAAAACGTAAGCAGTAATAAGCATGTCATCACAGGCGTAAAACGCGCCATATTCGGTCGGAAAATCGAGAGGAAGCTTATCTACTTGCCCCGTTCTCCCATAACAATAATAATAATTTTATGGATGCCAGAATTTTGACCCCCACGAGTTATTTTATGCTCCGGTAAATCCACCAGCACGAGGCCGGTCTACTTGGACACTTTCATTGTCACCAGATTGAAAAGTTTCCACATAGAATTCGTGGGGGAAGGGCATCTTGTCCCAAAATTGAGCCAAGTACTGAGCGAGTTGGCTGTGCGGTTAGCATCGCGCAGCTATGCCGTGCCGTGATTAAGACCACGGCCACTTCCTCCCTGCTCCTAGAGCTTTCCTATCCCATCGTCGCCATAAGACCTATCTATGTCTGTGCGAGGTAAAGCAAATTGTAAAAAATAAAAACTGAGCCAAGTCGATATGTTCTGCATTACACAGATTGCACCCGTGATTCCACCGGGATGTGGAAAAAGTGTCGGAGAAAGAAAGAAAGAAAGAAAGAAAGATACCTGTTTTTTTTTTGTTTTGTGTTTTTGCTATTTGCTTTACGTCGCACCGACACAAATAGGTCTTATGGCGACGATGGGATAGGAAAGGCCTATGAGTGGGAAAGAAGCGTCCGTGGCCTTCATTAACGTACCTGTTAATAGCCACAGATTTTGAAACCGATTATTCTTACAAACTAAGAAATTTTGTGTTAAGGGCGGTGTCGTGTGGCCTCCGCAGTGGCTTGGTGCAAATCTTTCTACTTGACGTCCATCGGTGACCTGCGTGGCTGTATGTCTAGTAGTGGTGTTGTTGATGTTGAAGATCTAAGGAGAGGGTGAAAATCGGTGTTTGCCTGGTGAGAAAATGGGAAGCCACGGAAAACCATCTTCAGGGCTGCCGACAGTGGGGTTCGAACCCACTATCTCCCGGATGTAAGCTCACAGCCGCGCGCCCCTAACCGCACGGCCAACTCGCCTGGTAAATATACCTGTTAATAGCCACAGATTTTGAAACCGATTATTCTTACAAACTAAGAAATTTTGTGTTAAGGGCGGTGTCGTGTGGCCTCCGCAGTGGCTTGGTGCAAATCTTTCTACTTGACGTCCATCGGTGACCTGCGTGGCTGTATGTCTAGTAGTGGTGTTGTTGATGTTGAAGATCTAAGGAGAGGGTGAAAATCGGTGTTGGTACACAGCCTACTCGTGTCGGATAACACCAAGTGGTCTACTGAAGGCTTAGCGCCTCCATCCGACGGGCGATCCGCCATCAAATGTGTCATATGACCTCAACGCTACGGAGAGGTTTGGAACTGAACCCAGGCACGCACTCTAGTGTATATCAACACCTCTCCTACCCTCCCGACTAATATTTTGATGGTGAAAATGTATTTCCGCCAACGGAATTCTAAACACCTAACCAAGGTGTCAGATCTTAAATACTCGACGTCTTACTATCCATGACCAGCAGGCGGACTGATTGTGTACGAATCATCCACCAAAGCCTATTACGTAGTCATCGAAATGTAGTAGATTAACATGAACATTTATCATCCCTGATAATTCCACGAAAGCACTGGACCTAAAACAAAATTACTGGCTGAATAACCCGTCAGATGAATGATCTAGTACCACTGTGAACGATAAATTTACCGTAGAGTTAAAATGTATGGTTTTTTTTACGTCGCACCGACACAGATAGGTCTTATGGCGATGATGGGACAGGGAAGGGCTGGGAGTGGGAAGGAAGCGGCCGTGGCCTTAATTAAGGTACACCGGGCGAGTTGGCCGTGCGCGTAGAGGCGCGCGGCTGTGAGCTTGCATCCGGGAGATAGGGGGTTCGAATCCCACTGTCGGCAGCCCTGAAGATGGTTTTCCGTGGTTTCCCATTTTCACACCAGGCAAATGCTGGGGCTGTACCTTAATTAAGGTCACGGCCGCTTCCTTCCAACTCCTAGGCCATTCCTATCCCATCGTCGCCATAAGACCTATCTGTGTCGGTGCGACGTAAAGCCCCTAGCAAAAAAAATTAAGGTACAGCCCCAGCATTTGCCTGGTGTGAAAATGGGAAACCACGGAAAACCATCTTCAGGGCTGCCGAGAGCAGGGTTCGAACCTACTATCTCCCGAATACTGGATGCTGGCCGCACTTAAGCGACTGCAGCTATCGGGCTCGGTGGTATATTTCTATTCCCAACCTCTGGCATTTTCGTTTTCACCACCAACGGTTTATGTAGGAGGTGAAGAGTGAAGTACGACATCCACCAAATAAAATTATTAGGACATTAGTGGCGATACCTAAAATTTCTTTGATGTCTTAGCTACAGCCACATACTGCTCATCGGGAGGTCTCCAATTCTACTACATGTGTTTAAAGTCCAATTAACTGTTACGCTGTGGAGCAGTCGATTATTCATTGTCGTTCTTTTTATCAGATTTTAGCAGGTTTGAACCCATTTAATGTTGGTTGCACTTTAGGGTATTTAAATGCAGCAGTTCCGTATCATTCCTGTCGGCATGATCAAGAACTCCAGTGAGACAGAATTCAAATAGCCTGCCGCCTCTTTAGTCCATAGCAAATGAAGGGGCGTTACATAACTATTACATACTTTCAATTTCTATATATTTAACAAGATGCTGGAATGTTGGAATTTTGTTCTGTAAAGGGAATTTTTAACGCGGCATTAAATCTATGGACACGAGTTTCCCACATTTTATCACTCTTCAGCATCAACCGACTACATCAATATTCAACCCTACAGTCTTCAGTATTGAAGACGAACCAACTACGCTACGCAGCCAGATGGTCCCAAATTCAATTCCGTGCCCTGGTGAGGACTAACAACCGAGTTAAAAGTCTGCAGTTAGGCAGCTAACTGATCCTGACAGCTCCTCTCGTGTATCACGGGGAGTGGCTACATAGAGAATGACGTTGCAGGCACACCACACACGCCAGTCTCCTTCAAGGAATAGACTGAGATAGGTCGACAAAAGTAACAAACTTGATCTACCCCATACACTCTATCTCATTAGAGATGGATCTTGTCTTTTTTTTAATCGTTTTCTTTCATAACCTATAATATCCTTCTGAAATGGTCGTAGGATTCTTTGTATGGCTAAGGACAAGTATATTTCTCGAGTATCTTCCTAGTGGGTCTAAAGTGAAGTCCATTGGAATGAAAACGTCATAAGTAGCACGTACGAAGTCATAATTAATATTCTGACGTGGAATGTCATTCAAATTTTGTTCGGGATCTCCGACGAAAAATCGATGTGATGCTTTTCATATAACGTAAAAAGTTATTATAGCCTAAGTCAAAAAGTATTACATGTACAGGAATAGTTTATACATTGCATTAATATAGAAGGATGGATGCACAAGGTGTGTCCACGGTAGCTGACATAATGCGTATCATGCCGACACATGATGGCCATCCTGGCCACCGAATTATGGAATGTTTTGGGGCGATCAAAATTAAATTACTGCATGGTGTAGCTAGGCATGAAGATCTTGGGAAGAGATTCACCTCAATGAGATCTATCATAAAACATCCGAAAAAATATATGACTGGAAAATTTAAAAAAATATTCAAGGATTGTGACATTAAATAGATGAATGTCAGCATACTCCACAAAAGTATCCAGATAGATGACTTATAAGAGGGTGAAAGCCTATATGAAGCCTACGCAGGGGGGGGGGGCTCTAGGCTCAATAAACAATAAGGGATCGATAAGACCAAACGTACATCTAGAGCAGGGCCTCTCAAACGCTCAAAATCTCACGCGTGCATATCGAGGCGCAGAGACTCCGTGCACTGTGCATCGTTCCGACTCGACTCAACTCGGCTTGACTCGGATAGTGTAGTGCACTGAGAGCGACGAAGCGTTCGGTTATATACGGCTTGTTTATCAGTGAAATAGATAAGCGCAAGACAACAACATAATAATGGAGCAACCTGTTTCAAAGAAAACAAAGATTCCCGAAAGTCCATTTCAATCGAACTGGGAACTTTCGTATTTCTTTGTCAGTCGTGACGATAAAGCCAAATGCTTAATCCGTGGGACAATAATTATGTGATAAGTTAATCAAAAAGATCTATTTTCCAATACAGAGGCTTTGCTCAAATTCTACGAGAATTTTTCCAAAGAAGATTTTCCTAAGCTGCATCGAGAAGCAGCTAAGATAATTTCTATGTTTGGTTCCACATGCATATGTGAAATGTACTTTTTCCTCCTTCGACTTGTAAAAAAACTGAATTACGTGCGAGAAGGCCTATTTCTGATTGTAATTTAAAGAAGGCTCTCAAATTTCTGTCAGCCGGTCCCTTGTTGCAGGCATAACTGGTATCATTGCAAAGATAAAGGAAAAGAAGATATATCGTCTGCTCAAACCAAATTGAAAGAAGAGTGTTTTAACACCGGTAACGTTGCCCCATACAACAGTGTCACCGCTCACCGCACATAAACATTTCGCAGTGAGGGGAGGATCAGCGGGGAGGGTGGAGAAGGCGAAGACAGGCCGAACGGGTGAGACAGGTGTAGGGGAAGTGGAGTGGGGTTTGCACTCTGGTCAACCTAGTGAAGTCGTCTCCTGCACCTTGCGCCCGTGCACTGCACGGCGCATGCACCCTGAGAGGCCCTGATCTAGAGTATGAATGAGACGGCTAACGTAGCGTCGCAAACTTAAGCCCCTTGCTCTGAAAACAAACCCCAAAAAATGGCACATTCCAGTATTTCAGAAGATCGACCATGGGATATAGATAGCTTATACCTGTGCTCGTTATAGGGGACTTAATGTACATACATACAAACGTACATACATCCATACACATACGCCCATATTCATTAAAGTCTTTTATGCTTTTCAGCGTTCAGTCTGGAAGCTCCCTGAATTTACTAAACTCCGCCACAATCTTTTCTTTGTAACTAGCTCTGTGGCCTCTTTTTGTTCCTTGCCTCTTATCTTTAAATCATTAGAAGCTGAGTCTAACCATCGTTGTCTTCCTCTCCGTCCCTCTACTTCTCCTACCATTCATGGCCGAGTCTATTATTCTCCTAGGTAAACTATCCTCCATTCGCTTCATATTACGCCAACACCGACGCCGGTTTCTGCGTGCAGCTTCATTAATCGCTTTCATTCATAACTTAGCCTGTATCTCCAAATTCCGAGAACCCTCCTGCCATTGTTCCAATCTGTTTGAACCAGCGATCATTCTCGCTTTTTTTATGTCTGTTGCTTCTAAATTATGAATGGGATGTCCTGAATCACCCCATATTTTACTCCCCTAAAGCAAAGTTGGTCTCAAAACAGACCGGTATAAAGATAGTTTCGTCCGGGAGCTGACTTCTTCTTTTAAAGAATACTGTTGATCGCAACTGCAAGCTCACTACATTAACTTATCCCGTATTGGCTTTAGGTACGTTCTCAATAATTGTAAATCATATTGAATGTCGAATCAGAAACATACAGAGCGGGAAAGAAACGCAACACTAGATAAAATATAAATCTACCCGCATAAAGTGTAATATAAGTATTCTCTCACTGTTCTCAAGCATTTTTCTCGTGAAAGCATCCTTCTGAGAAGTTCACATGTTAGACTTACCCCTCTACAATTATCCATTGTTGGAAGTATCATGATTGTAGCACATTTGCACTAATGTTACTGGTGCATAGCTTGACTGCCAGTACGTGATTGGATTACTGTTGTTTACCATTATTGCTATTGTTATTGATTTGTGTGGTGAAATTATACTTTCTAGGGCATTTTAAAAACATTTCAAGTAGTTTCAAACAGCATTCTTAGAACTAAAGATGCCGTTAAGTCGAAAGGAAGCAGTGAAATCAGTCGCCCTAGTGGAAGATAGGCGGATTATGAGATATGCTGCTCACGTGCTGACAGTTCATGTCTCTACTATCCAGAGGACACACCGAGGGTTCCGGGAACTTGGTACCTTCTGCAGAAGACCTGGATCAGGTCGCAGAATGGTAATATCAGCCAGAAACGATCAGTTTCTACGGCTGCATGTTCTGCGTGATAGTCACACAACAGCCATAGAAGCGCGAAATCGATTGGAACAGGCATCAGGGATCAATGTCAGCGTGAAGACAGTGAGAAGGAGATTTGAAGAAGCACGTCTTTCCTCTAAGAGACCAGCCACGGGTACCTCGTTTAACCGGGAACATCGGTAAGTATGCCTTGTCTTCACTCGTCAGCATCTGGAGTGTACTGAGGAACAAAGAAAGCTGTTTTCTTCACAGATGAGTCGAGACTCAGTCTAAGATCACCTGATGGCTGGACAAGATATGAGAAAACATTTAATCTCATTAAGTCTTTAGACATGAGAAGTTTGTCTTGATGATGGACAGAAGTGACAAACTTGTGTCTTTTTGGTATTTATCATGGCGTCTTGAATCTGGTTGTATTGTAGTCATGTAAAGTGTCTGAATTTAAGTAATAAACCGGGTAACGTCCAGTGAATCACAGCTTATTGATGGGCTACACTAAATTATTGCGTTTAAGTACCATATTCATAGCAGAGAACGAGTATGGAGGAGGACTTGAGAAACTGCGCCTTGGCTTCAAGGGCGGCATTCCAGGGTGGTTCCCTCATGGTAAGGTCTGGAAGCTACGACAGAGCATGTTTTCGTGGACAAAGGGACCCTGAACGCACACCGGCACGTTTTGGAAATTCTTCAAGACCATGTTTTACCATTTGCTCCATTTATTGGGGATGATTTTCAACTCATGCATGCCACCGCCCGTCCCTATGTGGCACGGTCTGTGCCGCAGTACTTACGCGATGTGAAGATCCAGGCGCTAGTTTATCAATCTTGCAGTCCCGATTTCAACCCAACTGATCACGTTTGGGACATACTGAGGAGAAATTCCGTCGACGTATTCCTGAGAACCTCGATGAATTTCTACAGGAATGGGAGCGAATCCCCTCAAGAGACACTTATGACCATGATCTCGTAAGCAGCATGCCCGCAGGGTTTCAGGCGGTGGTGCAAGCCAGAGGAAGTAACACTTGCTTCTGAGAGTGCCATTCAGTGTTAAAACGTGTATCAATGTGCTGTGTTGTGTAGCAAATGCAGACAATCCACAGAAAAAAATCAAAAATCATTAAAATTGTTGGTCAAACCTATGCATTGAGATTGATTGGCATTAATGTTCATATTCTAACCCCAGAGTAAGCTATGGATTCAAAATGACCTCTGAATGCAAAAAGTACAGTTGCAAATTGCTGGAGAAATAATACGTGAACAAAAAATTACTGAAATCATAATAATTAGCATGCAATAATGAGTTTAATTTAAAATTTCAAAGAATTTCAGGTGGTAAGGATTTTTTCTTTTTTGACTCTTAGTGTATTAACATGTAAAGTAAATATACTATATAAGTTTATATACTGCACAATTTTATACAATGCATAATGCAAGGCTGACTGCTGGCGCCACGGTCAAGTGGACTGCAAAGAGAACATTATAAAGTGGACTTCCTGAAACAAAAAGAGAGTGCTATTCTAGTCAAGGCGAAGCATCAGAACGCACAGGTGCGGGAAATGGAGCGTTCCGCAAAGACAATGCATATCCTCGGAGAACACATTGAACACTTTACTGCGAAACTGGAAGACAAGGGACTTGGACATAGATTTTTATGGCTTGATCGAGGCTAGAAGGAAAGTTTCCACGTTAACCTGGAAATGGAGGACATGCACTTTTACGTCCAATGAGCAGTAGCTTCACTTCGATATTGAGCATTCCTCATGGCGGCAATGTAAAATAACAAATGGGCAGCGCAAACAAAGAGAAACGTCTCATGGTACGGGGAGTCTTGAGGTGAACAGTGTCTACATTACAGAGAGTATTTCCCCACGTATAAAAAGTAATTAGAATGGTGATAGTTACTTTTATTATTAAGGAGAGAGTTAAATAGACTGTGGAACTTCGGCTATCAGAATTTTAAGCCAGTAACTGTCGTAGATACGCAAGTTATCAAGACATTGATGTTAAGACATAACTTTAAAATAGGAAGATTAATGAGGAGATAATGAAGTAATGTGTTCCTTCTCCAGCAACGTGTTCCGAATAAAATGAGACTAGGACAGTGATAATGAACAGTTCAGGAGTTGCCTCACACGTGACGACCACGTCATGCATCAAGCCGTAGAACTTTGATCTCTTAAAACATTAGGAGTACATTGAGAATCTAGGAAGACAGGCATTTATCTGAGCATTAACCGAACTCTGCTACCCTTAAATTAAATTGTTCAACTACCAAAATTACAAGTTAAATGTATCTTGTACGATTAAAATTATGCCAGTCACATCCCGAGAATTTAATCGGTCTTCAGATATCAGACGTCCTAGTATTTAAGCTAAAGCCATCGGCATTACATTACGGCAGTGCAGTGTACCCGTACGGGCAAAAGAGAAGACCGCAAACATCTGGTTACAAGGGAAGCAGAATAGTCTGTGAACTCTTCGCCGAGATGAACCAAGCACCAGTGTTCGCTGTATCATCATCCGGTATCAGGATGCAGGAGTAAAATGAAAAGGCCTCCCTCGCTCTAGCGGTTGCCGTAGCATGAGTACAACATTTCTGTTAATATTTTACAATTTTATTATTATTATTATTGTTATTATTATTATCATTATTATTATTATTATTATTATTATTCAATTATGCAAATAATGTTGTAATAGCCACCGATTTATGGGTGAGTGGGTGTGTGTATTATAGTATTAGGATAGTAGGAAGGGTTCGATTTCATTTATTTTGCGAATCTCATATTTTTTTACAAGTTGCTTTACGTCGCACCGACGCAGATATGTCTTACGGCGACGATGGAATAGTGAAGGGCTAGGAGAGGGAAGGAAGCGGCCGTGGTCTTAATTAAGGTACGGCCGGGTGTGAAAATGGGGAAATCACGAAAAACAATATTTAAGGCTGCCGACAGTGGGGTTCGAACCCACTGCCTCCTGAATGCAACCCCGTAAAGCTCAATTCATTTACCTGATATAATTTGTATTAAGTTTTTTAATTACACATAAATTCAGTTGAAGATTTATTTGAATATTTCAGTGAATAATATTAACATACTGAGGACATGACGTGAAATATGCGCGAGGTAGTGGCTGTGTCTTCAAGTTAACCTAAGGTGTTATACTTGGCGCGTTCTCGATGAGGAATTAATGTTTTAATATAGTGTTTTTAAAGTTTCATTTAATTTGTTGATATTTTTTTGTTGTAATTGGTGATGGTATTTTGATATGGCATTAGACATTGGCATGCAAATAGTAGGGAGTTCTTCAGTTCGAAGCCCTGTTAATGTTTGATTTTGCACCAAGATTTATTGAATGAATAATTGTTTCATAAGTGAGTTTTAGAGTATCTTCTTGTAATTAGTTCAGTGATTATTTGGGAAGTGTGAATGACGAATATCAATTCAATATCCGATAAACGCATATAAGAAAATCTTCTTTAGATCATGTATCTTCTGTCTTTTTTACAATATTTCAAAAGTGTTGATAAATTTGGTTCTAGAAAAGACATACTTTTCGAATGTAGTGAGCCGCCAGTGACCTAAATTTTGTAATCGTCGATGAATTATTAAATCCATTTATGCAAATTTGGAGTAACGTCTATTTAATTTTAAACTTAATTTTCATGCTGAGATTGTCTTCAAAATAGATTTTAAATAATAAAGCGGAGTAATTACGTCAAGAATTAGTTGCCAGTCAATAGAGTTGCAGGATAAATATTTGAATATCGCAACTAGAGAAGATTGTCCAGGCGTATGGTTTAGTATATCATTATGTTAAGGCAATATACCGTGTGATTCAGCCGCCTCTTCCAATGTAGTTTTATGCAACCCAAAATGTTAATTCTGTCCTGAAAACATCTGCCTCGACAATATATGCTCAACAATACAACCGGATATCTTGTATTTACCGCCTCACCATAATAGGACGCCGTAATATTATACACGTATTAAACACTGGAAGGCATGCGTGTGTCTTCTAGATCATATGAAACTGACACGCCGGCGAAACACTAAATTAATATCGTGACCGCAGTAAACCTAGTACATGCTATAAGCTGCACAGTGCGCCATAAGGAACAGTAGCGTAGTTGTTAAAGACGCGGCGAAGAGGGATTTTGCGTGAGGTGGGAGGTTCGTACCCGGGGCGAAGATTTCATATTTATGAAATATTTGTTTAATATGTGTGTATTTCTTTCTTTCTTCTTTTTTCTTAATCAATTTACGCTCCAGGTTTGGTTTCTTCCTTCGACTCAGGGAGGGATCCAACCTCTACAACCTCAAGGGCACTGTCCTGGAGCGTGAAACTTTGGATCTGGCGATAAGGCTGGGGAGAAGGACCAGTATCTCGCCCAGGCTGCCTCACCTGATATGCAGAAGAGGGGCCTTGTGGGGGAATGCGAAGATTTGAAAGGATAGACATAGAAGAGGGAAGGATTTTTTTTTTGCTAGTTGTTTTACGTCGCACTGACACAGATAGGTCTTACGGCGACCATGGGACAGGAAAGGGCTAGGAGTGGGAAGGAAGCGGCCGTGGCCTTAATTAAGGTACAGCCCCAGCATTTGCCTGATATGAAAATGGGAAACCACGGAAAACCATCTTCAGGGCTGCCGACAGTGGGATTCGAACCTACTATCTCCCGAATACTGGATACTGGCCGCACTTAAGCGACTGCAGCTATCGAGCTCGGTAGGGAAGGAAGTGGCCGTGGCCTTAAGTTAGGTACCATCCCGGCATTTTCCTGGAGGAGAAGTTGTAAAACACGGAAAAACACTTCAAGGATGGCTGAGATGGAAATCAAAGCCCCTCTACTCAGTTGACATCCCGAGGCTGTGTGAATCCCGTTTCCAGTCCTCGTGCCAGTTTTCAAATTTCGTGGCATAGCCGGGAATCGAACCCGGGCATCTGGGGGTGGCAGTTAGTCACGCTAACCACTACACCACGGAGGCGTACTCTTTAATACGTACCGCACGTAATGTACGTTCAATACCCGATTTCATGCAAACTGTGTGGGAATGAATGTGTTTGTGGCCCTAAGAAAGGCCGATTAGTTAGCAGGCCGGACACATGCGGACCAGAAATAATAGGAACACAACTGCCCTTACAATATTTTATCGCAGGAATTGCTCGATGTGATGACCGCATCGGTTTACGCACATTCCGGCTCGGTGTCCAATGGATCGTCTTGCGCGCTGAAGCGTTCAAGGTGTAATTTCACGCATCCGTGATGAGTTGCCGGAGCTGGTCGAGGTTTCCCGGTGCTTGAATGTAAACGGCGTTTTCAAATCCTCCACAAGAAGAAGTCTAACGGCATTAAATCCGGTGATCTGGCGGACTAAGAATCAGAGCCTCCTCGTCCTATCGATTTCCCTGGAAGTTCCTCGTTCAGATCGTTACAAACGGGTAAAGTCGAATGTGGCAGATCTCCATCCTGTTGCAACCACATTGTCAAACGATCGTGTAAGGGCACATCCTCCCGCAGCAGTAGGAGTTCCTGACGCAGAAAGTGCAGGTAGCGTGGGCTCGTTTAATGTCCCTCAAAGGCGTAATGTCCAATCAGGTGATCTCATAAGATTCCACACTATGCATTTATTCCCCATCGTACTTGATAGGCCGCCTTTCGCACCCGCTGAGGATTGTCCGGACTCCAATAGTGCATATTATGGCGCTTGACGTTCCAATTATTGTGGAAGCGTGATTCGTCCGAGAGAAAAATGTGCAAAACGAATGCTGCATCATTGCCCAACATCCACCAACAGAACTCCATTCGAGCTTCGGAATCCCGCCCATGGAGCTCTTGGTGTAGCTCAAGATGGTATGGGTGAAATTTATGTTCACGCAGTATTCGCCAGACGGACGGCTGGATGGTGTTCATCTCTTGTGCAGTCGCTCTTGTACTGTTGTGTGGATTATTACGAGCTGCCTCCAGAACGGTCTCTTCTATTTCGCCCAACATAACGGGCCTATCGCGGACTGGTGGCTGCTTGGAAATCACACCTATTGTCCATAGCAGTCTTTCAACACGGCGGAATATCGTAGCAGCCGGGTGTCGCCTGTCGGGATACAGTTCCTGGTACAGACGTAGTGCCACGCATGCGTTTTGTCTTGCTTCCCCATAAATGAGGACCATGTCAACGTACTCCTCTGTGAATAACAAGCCGAATGACAGCAGAGATTACATTCAGACCCTAACCAGCGGAGTACATGCAGGGCACAAGATGAATAACAGCGTCGTTCTACTGTTGGAGTGTGGCAAACGTGGGCCTGTGTTTACGTATTCAAACATCATACCGGTGCCAACATACTTGAACGATGCACTATTCGAACCGCTGATGGCACATCCCGCCGATTGCTAGGCTATCGCCTAATGATGTCTGCTACGCTATACTGCTGGGAACACCCTGCTAGTATTACGGTGTTTAAGACATTAATAACTGCACTGTTACCTACTTATATGCAAGGTACACACCTAGTGTAGGCACTCCAGTATATAACACATAACTTCGAGAACAATATATATGAATTCTACCTTAAAATCCTTTTAGAAGAGAGATGTGTTCATCATAAATTCCAAGGACCCACCACCGCGCCTAGAAAGGTAACATAATGAATTTTTAAAACCTAGAGTTCTTCGGCAGCTCGGAAGAAATGGTGCACTGTCTCAGCTAAGAGGAAAACACTTTTAAAGAGGAATTCGGCGAGATAACCTCGACAATGTCCCTTTTTTCATTCAAATGACGCGATGGAATAGCTCCCGTGTTTAAGGTCGCGCCACCTATTCTCAATATTTTCCACTCGTCCAAGAATCAATTATTTCGAGGGAATGGTTAACTCCCGAGTGAACAAATCCCTCGTCTTCTAAACAATCATAGGCTTTCCAGCAATCTGAAGTTATGATCGATCCAGGCAATATCCATTCCTGAATTACAGCTAACTGTTTATCTCTGTTTTTCTACCGAAACAACAAAAAAATTATTAATATTATCCCTTTCTGCTCCTCCGAAGAGCCACTGTCCTGTAATTGTCCTTCCCCTGTGATACTTCGATTTTCGAAATTTGCTCTCGTCAATTTCGACCATCACTCTAGCCCCTCCTATTTCTTTTGGTTTCTGTCCACCCGCGCAACACAAGCCTCACGGGAGAAGCTCCTGAAGTCTATAACAGTCTGCTTTGAAATACCAAGCTCCAATTGAAGAAAAGGGGTTTGCGGCTTACTTAAAAGGCACCACAAAACAGAAAGGAACCCTACCTGATATAACGAAAGGCGTGACTTTTCAAATAAAGTGTTCTTCCTGGCACTTACGTTTCTGGTGCATTTCACCCCTCCCACGCGCCGATTGCGCCTAAAAATAATGTTATTTCTCACTACACTTAATTTCGTGAGCCCTCTGCACTTCACACATTTCCTCTCCCTCGTTATCAAGCCGTGCCCTCGAAAAACATTCAAGATTTCCTCTAAATTCTCCTCCAAACGATTAAGTGAACTATTTGTTAACTCACAACCTCCACAAAAAGTCATAGCAATACAACAACTAAATTAAACCTTCCTTTCCCCGCAATAGTTTCAATCGTCCTGCTATAGTATCGTATAATTTCGTGTAACTTCGTAACATTTCGTTGGACATTTCCTTAACAGTTGGTAACAGTTCGCAGATTGTAAAGACGTTCCGACAAGTAATCCTGTGAACTAAGCTGAGAACAGACATAAGAGAGCGTCACCTGCCGCCGAGCCTCCGTGTAAAATGAGCGGAATGAGTGGAATGCCTACGCGAGGCTTATGCCCACCCGGTCTCGAGGCAAGACACATTAACATAATAACATGGTGAAAGGACGTCGCTGCATGATTTCAAGGCGCCATGTTTTGGGAGCGGACGATGTAACCTGTCGGTAGTGTTCGGAGTCGTGTGCAAAATGTGCTCACTGGACATTAGTACCATACAGTACGCCTACAGGGGAACAGCCAACTTATAACCATGTCGCACGTTAGTTGGGTTGCATAAAACTACATTGGAAGGGACTGGTGAATCACACGAAATATGTCGTCATTGGCAGGTCATTTAAGTACGTAGATGTGATATGTTGACAAGCCTTTGGTAGAATTTGGTATTAGCTGAGAGTGCTAAATTACCGATATATTGTAGTAGATGAAGTGTCGTCGTAACTGCTAATTCCATACTGGCAGCATGATCTGCAAATA
Organism: Anabrus simplex; assembly: GCF_040414725.1. Classification (NCBI taxonomy): domain Eukaryota; kingdom Metazoa; phylum Arthropoda; class Insecta; order Orthoptera; family Tettigoniidae; genus Anabrus; species Anabrus simplex. Next base: position 348,140,283 of record NC_090266.1, on the reverse strand, counting down.
GGAGAAATGTGATCTACGTAGAAACTGGTGCGTTGTATTTAGGAGCTTGTGATCTCAAATTAAATTGTATTTTTCGTCGTCAAGGCATAATTCCAACGAGATGGTTTCCCTACCCAAGGAGTGCTTGCGTTGTTTATGAGCAGACTATTTTATATTTAGCGCCTACGTCCTTTTTCAATCGAATTATATTTGATGTAAATCTTTCATAAATATACGTAACTGTATGGAAGTGTTAATTTGCTAATTGCAAGGATAGAAGAATGATCATCAAATAGGAGAGCTTCATTAGCGTAAGATGGAATTTAATTATTCGTTCTTTTCATAACAACGTTCAGTATGCATGGTTTGAGATGTTAACTTTCTAGGAATGTTTCATTTGCGATTGAGGATGTCATTCTAGGCTATATGAGTCTGAGATTTTCGTCATTCCAATTTGTTGTTGAAGTTTTGGCATTATGTTTGCAGTCGTCATTTTAATTTGTTATGAGTGTTTTGATATTATGTTTTCTGGTATGTTCATATCTCTGCTCTTCACATATGTGTTCATTATTAATTTTTGTATAAATATGGCAGTTTGCTTGATATTTAAATTCACGTGTTTTGGGAATTGATGTTTGATTTATTTGCCTTCAGTGTAATTATATTAATACCTGGGCCCACTCAGATTTTAACGTAGTGAAATTTTATGAGAAAATATTTCACTGTCACTTAACTTAGCCTTTCCAGGCTATTACTGAAATCTTCCCACGACTTCTTCATTGATTCAATAATGGTTTGTTTCGCTCTGTTTCTTTCAACTACGCAGAATTCCCCGTCTGCATCAGTCCCACTTTGGAGTCATTTCGGATACGCCTTCTTTTTGCGGTTAAAACGTGCCCCCATTTCATCATTCCACTAAGATGTTCCCTTTTTCCCGTCTTCCCACACAGTTGTTCCAAGGCATTCCGTTGTTGTTTTAAATAGCGTGTCCCTGTATGTTACCATTTCGCTTTCTACATCCTGAATGTGTTGACTGTCTATGGTTCGTAAAGTTTCACTAATCATAGCCATGTACTTCTGTCTCATTTCCTCGTCCTGGAGATTTTCTATCCTTATTTGTCTGCAGACAGATTTCACTTTCCCTATCCTAATCCTTGATATACTTAATTCACTACATGTCAGTTACCGGTAGTGGCCTGTATCATCAAAAATTACCCCAGAATTTCCGCGTATTCATAATAGATTTCTGTAATTCAAAATGGGTTATGATACAGTCTATTATAGATGTCGCTCCCCTACCATCCCATGTGTAGCGACAAATAGCCTTATGCTTGAAGAATGTACTCGTAACTGCTGATTCCATACTAGCACAGAAGTCCTGTAAACGCTTCCCATTCCTATTAGCTTCCATATCTTCCCCAACTTTACCTATCACCTTTTCGTAACCTCCAGTTCTATTTCGATCTCTAGAATTAAAATCGCCCATTAGCACTATCCTTTCCTTGTCATTGACCTTGACTACGATGTCACTCAATGCTTCATAGAACTTGTCAACTTCATCTGCTCCCTCACATGGTGAATACACTGAGACAGTTGCGGTGCTAATTCCTCCAACATCTAAATCTATCAACATCATTCGCCTATTTACGTGCTTAACAGAACGTATGTTGCGTGCAATGGTATTCCTGATGAACTAAAATTTGATGTAGACCCGTTAAATTCAAAATTGCAAGAGATTCGGAAAAACCTTTTCAATTTAACACTGCCTTTGGTAATAAAGTGACTACATTGAATATAACTTTTATAGAGCTAAACTTTGTAATGAATATTGATATACGTACAATGTAAATCATATATTTCTTCCTCCTCACGTTGTTATCTCCATTGTTCAGTAATATTTTGACAATTGCTATAAAATGTTGCAAATGAAAATTTGAATAAATAATTAAAACAATGTGAACACTTTATCTTGTTAATTATTTTCTAATTGAAATGTACGGTAGCCGTTTCACGTAAACGACTCTACCGGCTGTACGTAGTACAGATTACCACACCATTACTTTTGCCTTCTTTAGAATGAAGTTATTAATATTATATTATAAATCATTCGCTCTTTTAGGCGAGTGCTTAAGCCGCCTATTCAGACTGGAGTTTCAAGCCCCACGCTGTCACACTCAAGTCATGGTATGACAAAGGCTGCGTCCAGCGTTCATCTCTCGTGTCTGTGAAGTGCGCATCAGAGATCAATGTCATACAAATAAATGTCATGTCAGTATGTAAACAGGGTGTTAAAACCAGGAATCTGTGTGTAAGCCTCGCCACCAATTATATGTTACGTCACCATGTGAACACCTGCGACAGGATTGAGACAACCGACGTGTGTGGAAACCTGTCGTCAGAGAATCGACAATAGCTGTCAGCATGTTAACATGTGCAACACAAGGAAGGACACAACAATTAGACAAAATATCGCTACATTACATGCAGGGAATTCCATACATTTGCTAGTATATTCGTAAAGCAAATGAGGGAAGATACTTTACAGATAACTCATCATGTAGTAAATACCTTAGGAGACCAAAACTGCAGCGCTTGTTTCCATGAAAATAATATCGAGATCAAGAGGTTAGATCTCCATTGATGGTAATGTTTAGTGGTAATCCTATTAATTGTTACACACATCGCTTCACTCTCACTCGGAAAATACATGTTGCATTACATGTAATCAAGTTCCGAATACTTACTTAATTTTTTTTTGGCTAGTTGCTTTACGTCACACCGACAGAGATAGGTCTTATGGCGACGATGGGACAGGGAAGGGCTAAGAGTGGGAAGGAAGCGGCCGTGGCCTTAATTTAGGTACAACCCCAGCATTTGCCTGGTGTGAAAATGGGAAACCACGGAAAACCATTTTCAGGTATGCCGACAGTGGGGTTCGAACCTACTATCTCCCGAATACTGGATACTGGCCGCACTTAAGCGACTACAGCTATCGAGCTCGGTAATACTTATTGAAACCTTTACCCTAGATATAAGTACACGTACCACAACATACATCAGGAAAGGTTAGCATGGTACCACTAAGATACACACACTTGATGATTATACAGTATAATGGCTGCAGTGTCCCCAGCTTTGAATGCATTCTCAACAATTTTTTGCTATTCGTTTTACGTCGCACCGACACAGATATGTCTTACGGCGACGATGGGATAGGAAAGGCCTACGAATTGGAAGGAAGTGGCCGTGGCCTTAATTAAGGTACAGCCTCGGCATTTGCCTGGTATGAAAGTGGGAAACCACGAAAACCAACTTCAGAGCTGCCGACAGTTGGGCTCGAACACACTATCTCCCGATTACTGGATACTGGCCGCACTTAAGCGACTGCAGCTATCGAGCTCGGTTCTCAACAATTTAATACCTTATTTATATTTCTCATCCACCTCTGTGGTGTAGTGGTTAGTGTGATTAGCTGCCACCCCTGGAGGTGGGATCCCTCGCTAAGTCCGAGGGAAAAACGAACCCTGGAGGATAAGCAGATTAAGAAAGAAAGAAAGATTTATATTTCTCACCTTATCCATTCTTAAATAACATCAATTCAACAAATACATAGAAAGTGAAGACATTTGTTAATAAGAAAATGGATAAAAACAGTTTCATGGGGCAATAAATGAAATAGCTTATCTCCTACTTACAGCAACAAGACTGCAAACAAAGAGGACAGACATGAGGGATACAGCATTCCTGAAAAGAATTTAACCTCACTTCAATTTTCTTTACGTATTTAACAATTCTTCCTCTAGCATTTTGCCTACTTTGCTGCTAAGTCCCAACGAGAGAACATAATTATTGACAAGAGTAAAAATGTTTGCACATGAACATTCTGACTTGTTATACAACACTTGTGCGCAGAAATATACCAGATGGATCACCAGACCCTTACTTTTTCGGAGGTAGGTAACCAAACTGTCCGCCTCTGTGGTGTAGTGGTTAGTGTGATTAGCTCCCAGGCCGGAGGCCAGGGTTCAATTCCCGGCTCTGCCACAAAATTTCAAAAGTGGTACAAGGGATGGAACGGGTTCCACTCAGCCTCGGGAGGTTAACTGAGTAGAGGTGGGTTCGATTCCCACCTCAGCCATCGTCGATGTGGATTTCCGTGGTTTCTCACTTCTCCTCCAGCAAATGCCGGGATGGTAGCTAACTTAAGGCCACGGCCGCTTCCTTCCCTCTTCCTTGTCTATCCCTTCCAATCTTGAGCGATGTACTAGTCATTGTCCCCAGTTGTATCACCGACCCTATGTCTCACGCTCCAGAACACTGCCCTTGAGGCGGTAGATGTGGGAACCGTCGCTGACTCCAAGGGAAAAGCCAACCCTGGAGGATAAACAGACTAAGAAAGAAAGAAAGAAAGAAAGAAAGAAAGAAAGAAAGAAAGAACTATATTTCAAAATTAAAATTAAAAAATGTTAAACGTCATATGAAGAAATATGAGAAATTTTGAAGAGCTTAGCAGACATGAAATTAGCTATTCAAAATGTCTGCAGGTTAGTGGTAAGAGTCTGATCATTCAGATGTCACATAGCCCTGTTTGGAAGCTCTCTGTTTACTCGCACCAGTATTGGTCCACCTTAATACTTGTGCTTGAATAGTGGGAAGGTTTACTTAGCACTGCTGGAATATGAGAAGGAAGTTTCAGATCACTTGGTACAAGAAAAGATTCCTAGGGAATTTTATGTTAATGATGAGAGAGAACTGAAACTATTTTCCTTTTGTATTTGAAGACGTTGTATGCTCTTTTCTTTTAAATACAGATCTGATCATAGTGATTTGCAACAATTATCCATGGCATTTTTTTCTCTTGCGTTTGAAACTGATAACAAATGCGTAACTTAATGGAGTCTAGGTACCTCGTTCCTTCTGCAAAACAAACAGACTCGCAGGTACACAGGCACGCAGGGATGAACATTAGAGCACACTAGTTCCACTACCCGTCACTGATGGGTTAATGATACTTCCACGTCAGTAATGCTCGTCGTTGATGGACTTAGCAATCAAAATCCAAGTTCCTTCAAATCTCCGTAGTTAGAGCACATACGGTATAAATGTATGGGACATATCATGTTGGCAAATATTTTTTTACCATTATTGTTGTGTATAAGTACAATTCATATTTACAGAGATAGCGGAAAGTTTGTTAAAAATGTATTAATTCTGATTATCTCCGTTATTAGACCTCGTACGGTGGGAATACCTGAAACATACAAGATTGGAAATTATATTTTGCAGTTTTTCTATTCGGCTAATATTAACGGAGAAATTTGACTTTTCCAGTTATGGTCCCCTGTGTACTAAACAAACAATATAATAGCTATTTTAGCTGGACTGTATAGCTCATGCGGTAGAGCGCTGGCCCCCTAGGCTCAAGTTGGCGGCTTCGATTCTGGCTCAGTACTTTAGTAGTTGAAGGTCCTCAAATACGTAATACTCGTCTCGGCAGACTTACCGGCACGTGAAAGAACTACTGTGGAACTAAATTCCGGCACTTCGGCGTCTCCGAAAACTGTGAAAGTAGTAAGAGGACCTGAAACCAATATTATTATTATTATTATTATTATTATTATTATTATTATTATTATTATTATTATTATTATTATTATTATTATAACGCCTAGTCAACAAAAGTCTATGCTTCAACTTAAATACTAAATTTCAAAATATTCAGTTTAAGCCATTTTCTCGTAATGTAACTTCAAACAAACAAACAAACAAACAAATTTGAAATGTACACAACATTCCAACTCCATTTGCGAAGAATTTGATTTTTTTAAGCATGTTTATACCGTGCAATTTGACATAATAGTAATAATAATAATTCGTGGCGTGGGCTACCGTAGTCACGTCTTAGTTCGTGAACAATGGCTTCATAGATTAATGAGATGAGCATGCAATGCCAGTAAGCTACCTTCAGACTGAACGGAAGTAGTAATTGCACCTCTCTATAAGGAAGGACACAGGAAGGACTGCAACAACTATCCAGGTATTTCATTGATCAGTATACCAGGCAAGGTGTTCGCTGGCATTTTTGGAGGGAGGGTGCGATCAGTGGTTGAGAGTAAGGTGGATGAAAACCAGTGTGGTTTCGGGCCACAGCGGGGCTGTCGGGTTCAGATTTTCAGTATGTACAAGGGTAAATGAAAAGTGCTACGAGAGGAATAGACAGTCGTGCTTATGTTTCGTAGCACTAGAGACGGCATATGGCAGAATACCGAGGGGAAAGATGTTAGGCGTATTGCAGGATTACGGGATTAATGGTAGATTATTAAAAGCAATCTAAGATATTTTTGTAGACAATTGGGATGCACTGAGAATTGATGGTAGAATGAGTTCTTGATTCAAGATACTTACAGGTGTTGGATAAGGCTGTGATATTTCACATTTATTGTTCATAGTTTACGTGGATCATCTACTGAAAGGCAGAAAATGGCAGGGGGGATTTGGTTAGGTAGAAATGTATTAAACAGTTTGATCTATACCGACGACTAGGTCTTAATGGCATACTGTGCTGAAGGCTTGTGTTCCAATATATTGGGTCTTGAAAATAGGCGCAATGAATATAATATGAAAGCCTTTCCAAGACTAAACTGATGTCCGTTGGGGATGAAATGAAATGGCGTACGGCTTTTAGTGCCGGGAGTGTCCAAGGACAAGTTCGGCTCGCCAGGTGCAGGTCTCTTGATTTGACTCCCGTAGGCGACCTGCGCGTCGTGATGAGGATGAAATGATGATGAAGAAAACACATACACCCAGCCCCCATGCCAGCGAAATTAACCAATGATGGTTACAATTCCCGACCCTGCCGGGAATCGAACCCGGGACCCCTGTGACCAAAGGCAGCACGCTAACCATTTAACCATGGAGCCGGACTCAGTTGGGGATATTCTTTAGACGATGGAAGTCTGGTTGGTAATACAAAACTGGAACACGTAGATAATTTCAAGAGTTTAGGATGTTTATTCTCCCAATATGGTAGTATAGTAAGTGAGACTGCATCAATGTCCTACAAAGTGAATGCAGTGAGGTAACTGTTGCAATCAACTGTATTCTCTAAGAAAGAAGACAGCTCCCGGACGAAACTATCTTTACACCGGTCTGTTTTCAGATCATCTTAGATATAAAGGGACCGGGCGAGTTGGCCGTGCGGTTAGAGGCGCGCGGCTGTGAGCTTGCATCCGGGAGATAGTGGGTTCGAATTCCACTGTCAGCAGCCCTGAAGATGATTTTCCGTGGCTTCCCATTTTCACACCAGGCAAATGCTGGCGCTGTACCTTAATTAAGGCCACGGTAGCTTCCTTCCAACTCCTAGGCCTTTCCTCTCCCGTCGTCGTCATAATACCTATCTGTGTCGGTGTGACGTAAAGCCACTAGCAAAAAAGATATACAGAGTGATTTTTTCCACCGTGTACAAACTCTAGGGATTGATTGATGAGAGGTCACGGAAAAGAAAAGGTCTAATGAATGCATGGTTTGTTTGTTAGGGACCATATATTCAATCATCCTTTTTTACAGACACGGTGGTCTAATACGCGCTGTACCATGCAGCCACAGTTAGAGTGTGTGCTGAAAAAGGTTTCCATGTGCCTCCATGCATGCGTTTACGCACCGTAGCATGTTCTGTCTCACACGTTCACATCGGCCAGTGTCAAAGGCAGCATGAATATGCTGCTCCAGTGTATCCTCATCTGGAATGGGCTCTGCATACACGATACTTCTGAGATAGCCCCATAACCAGAAATCTCACGGGTTGATATCTGATGAAGGAGCAGGCCATGCAACTGGACCTCCTTGCCCGATCCATCGACCAGGGAATACATGATCGAAATGCGTCCGGATGCTCACGGCGATGTGGTCTGGAGCACCATCATGTAGCAGCCACATAACCCTGCGAATCATAAATGGTACGTCTTCCAGCAGGGGATGCAAAGTCACCCGCAAGAAACGCCCATAGCTTCGGCCTGTTAGGCGACGCGGAAGGAAAACTGGTCCCAAAACACGGTCACCAATTATCCCGGCCCACGCATTGCGGCTGAACCGCTAGTGATGATTCTATGGCACCAAACCGTGGGGGTTGTGCATACAATCCCACAGATCACTGTTATGAAAATTGAAGATACCACTCCGTGTAAAGGTGGCCTCATCTGTGAATAGGATGGATGCCACAAATCCAGGAATCGTGGTTGCCTGGTGAATAAACCAATGACAAAAACCGCTCCCGATGTGGAAAGTCTGTCGCTAGTAAGCCCTACACACGCTGTAAGTGATAAGGGTAGTAACAATTGTCATGGATAATGTTCCACGCGGTCGTCTGGCTTACCGTGTACTGGTGGGCCAACTGCCTGGTACTGACACGGCGGTCCCCTTCCACAGTGTTAATCATATTTTCCTCCACGTCTGGTGTCCGAACAGGGCGGGTACGTACGCCCTTCATGATTTCCTGCTTCCCTAAACGACCCTGTCTCAGATAAACGGCGAAACACTGTTGCAAACATTGAATTCTGTGGTTGTCGGCGGTGATAGGTCTCCCGATACAACCGTGCTGCTGCCCGCCGCCCGTTGCCATTTGCCTTGCCGTAAGTAAACACCATGTCGGCAAGCTCTCGAGTCGAATACGGAACCTTTGTGTACAACGCTGTAACAGCACGAGAAATGACTCGGACACAACGGTACCAATGACTATGGCAGGAGAGGGCGCTAGGGCATGAGTTATGCGGAACAGTACCACCCTCTAGGAGGAAACCACGCATACTGTAACTGTGGTGGCATGGCACAGTGCGTATTGGCCTGCAGTCTCTGTAACCAAGTATGATTGAATACATGGTCACTAGCATGTACACCATGCACTTCCGGACATACGTTCATTAGACCCATTTTTGTTCCGTATCCTCTCCGCGATCAATCCCTAGAGTTTGTAAACGGTGGAAGAAATCACCCTGTATGGGCTTGGAAGCTGGGTGAACTCATGACATCTTATTCCAAGGTTACAAGTAACAGACATGAAAGTAGCAAGAATGATCGCTTGTACAAAGAGGTGGCAATAATTGCAGGAGGGTACTCGGAATGAGGCTAAATTAGGAATAAAGCCGATGAATGAAGCTGTTCGATGGTAGGCGGTGGTGGCATCATATAAGGCGAATGGAGGAGGACAGGTTACCTAGGAGAATAATAGACTCGGTCATGTAGGGTAAGAGTAGTAGAGGGAGACATATATGACGACGGTTAGTCTGTTTGTAATTATTTAAGAATACGAGTTATGGAACTAAACGAGTCCAAAGAACTAGCTGCAAATTGAGAGTTGTGGAGGCGTTTCTTTAATTCGCAGAGACTTGCAGACTGACCGCTGAAAGGCAAATCAGTCTATAATGAAAATGTAAACAATAATAATAATAATAATAATAATAATAATAATAATAATAATAATAATAATAATAATTTATAATTGAAATCGGCAGATGGTGGGTTCGAATCCCACCGTCGGTGATCCTGATGATTGTTTTCCGTGGTTTCCCACTTTCACACCAGGCAAATGCTGGTGCATAACCTTAATTAAGGCCATGGCCACTACCATCCCAATCCTATGACTTTCTCATCCTTGCGTCGCCGGAAACCTTCGATGTGTTTGTGCGATGTTAAATCACTATGTGGCTCAGACAGTTGAGGTGGTGACCTTCTGATCCTAACTCGGCGGGTTCGATCCTGGCTCAGTCCGGTTGTATTTGAAGGTGCTCAAATATGTCAGACTACTTCTCTCCTGAGCCTTTACATTCGTACTGAAGTCCCGTCCTTTTTTTTACGGGGGGCCCCCGTAGCCCGCTCCCCCGCCGTGACCATCGACTCAATCTACATGGCCTCCGACATGCTATTAGTTTCTAAGAAGAAAAGAGATAGCTGGGTAGAGTGGGAAGTGATACTACAGGAGTATCTGCCTGTCCCCATGCTCAGCATGTTACCAGGCCAGATGTGGTGGTGGGTATCAATAGTGGTGTAATCGGTGGTAAGGGTCAGGAAAAAACCACATAGGCTGAAATAGAAAGATGCCTACATGTAAAACCTGACATTTTGTAGATAGCACATGCAAGGATGTGGGTTGGAATTTTTCCAGGTTGTGTTAGTGAGGAGTAGGTATCATGCACAAGTCATGTCCATTATCCAGAAATGTTTGTTTGTTATATGGGGATCAGCCTTCTTGGCACTGCGGGGTTTCGTGCGCGGGTCCAATGGCTTCTGGGCTTTGGAACCACAGGAAAGGTTCCATTGTCCAGCCGCCACTGTTCCCTGGTGCCAAGCCTCCATTTATGGAGAAGGGATAAGCCAAGCCAGCTGTATTGCTGGGGCTAGCGTCTTCTTTAGCGTCTTCTTTAGCGTCTTCTTCCTTTCTCATCCCTAGGGTGTGTCCCTGCGTTGCGGTGGTGGCCACTCTTGTCACGTCTAATCTACAGAAAAACATACACATAAACATACACATATATAAACAATGTGGCTAATCTTGTGCGATTGTTGTCCATGGGTGCTTCTTGAGGGGCTGGCCAGCTGCTTTCCCTCGTGTTACTGAAACATATACATAAAACAAGGAAGTGGAAAATATACGAGGGAGCGCTCCCCTTTTATAGAAGTTCGGGGTGCGCGTGCAAGGTTTGAAGCAGCACATTCGTGGACGGGACGTCAGCCGGGTTATCGGCCTAGGAGATAGGTAGCCACGAGAGTAGGACACTCCTCTCTGTTGCTTCCTTTATTAATCTAATGTACAGAGTTAACAAATACCTATGAACATGGAGTACGGGTCGCCGACCCGTTTGGAGGGTCCACAAAGTGACGCTGCTTTCGGTGAATACTCGAAGCTCTGTGAAGGCCGGTGGAAGTTCGGTGAGTGACCAGAGAGCCGCCATGACGGCGGCGGTGGTCTCAGCTGCATGGATGGGTGCAGGCGTGGCAAAAGCCAGTTGCTGTGCCTCCCGTGACTATCTGACCCCGAGCTGCCTCCACAACCCCCTTTTATAGGCAAAGGGGGCTTCGCGTGTATATGGAGACAGCACGGACGTTAACAGCGAGAGGCCAGCGAAGGCCGCAGTGCAAGCACTAAGCTCCTTCCGTGGTTTATTATACAAAATTATATGTACACACAAAATTAAACATGAAAAAGACCTAAGGTTACCTCGGATGAAGCAAAATTACACTCTGCAAAAGAAGATGCATTCAAAAACCAAATGCTAGACAATCAGAACTCCATGGGGAGGGCGGTAAGAATAAAGTGCTTGATAGGTTTACTGGCACTTAAAAGAACTCCTGTGGGACTAAATTCCGCATCTCACCGTCTCCAAAAGCCGTACAAGTAGTTGGTGGGACGTAAAGCCTATAAAATTATTATGTATTAATATACGCCATATTACCACGACGTCCGAAGGCTAGTGGATAATTTTTTTGCCGCTTAGTTGGATCGTGTTCGCTTCCCGAGTTCGCCACGAATGTAAGACCGGTTTGAAGTCTGGAACAGGGTACAGTCTCCCTCAGGCTATACTCGTATTACTGAATAGAGCAGCAGATTAAAAACGCACTTTCAGTCATTCTAGATGTGTTTTAGAACTTCTCACTTCAACTACAGGCGAACGCCGGATGGCACCATGGCATAACTCATAGCCACTGCGTGCTCAATTTAAAATACTAAAACCAGTACATACATATCGGCTGAATGATTCAGAGAGTAAAGCTCTAACTTTCTCAGCTGAAGTTGATGGATTCGATCTCAGTGGCATCTGAAGGTGCTCAAATACGTCAGGCTTATATCTATATAGGCTACGTAAATAGCACGAAGGGTTACAAAGCTCCGGCACCGTCTCCGGAAATCGCAAAAGTAGTTGGTTGGGCACAATATCGATAACAAAACATTGCAAACCCCTGAGCTACACGCTTCACATCAACGTAAACTGTGAATGTTAGTATCAAATGTACAAGATTCTCCTGAACCGACAGACTTCACTCACCAAGCATTTGATTCTGTTAAGCCTCTAGCATGAAACAACAATAACATAGACATTTACAAGGACAACTTGAACTGCTCAATATTGATGAAGCATGTGAATGGCATCGTTTAAGGCACAGAAGACAACTGAACGACACATTTGATAGTACAGATCACGGCTAACGTCGACGAAGCATTAAATATTAAGCATGTCAATGTTACAGCGCGACTGCCGGTTGATTCCAATCCTTACCAGCCGCTGCAGGCTTTGTGCAGTGCGGTGCGTCCGGGCTAGCGGAGAGTTTGTACCCTTCTTCAAAATAATTCCTGAGGTAATATTTCTTGGACGTATTAAAAGGATAGATTTGTCCTATAAAGTATTAATTTACCTTTCCATCATTTGACTTTCATTTGAACCATTACTTCTTTTGATGATAAAAAATGTAAACTCATGTGCTGGTGCCGAGGTGGAGCAACTCTTTTCAGGCACAGCCCCATGGAGGTGAGGTTCATACACCATTTTAACCACATACAAGCCCCCTCTCTGGTAGCACCGGGAATCAAACCCAGGCCTCCGACGATGGCAGCTAATAACGCTAACTATTACGCTGTGGAGGTGGACTAATAATGGCGTGTGGCCACCGGAGATGCCTAATGCAGGATTTTCGAGTTGACAGCTGATAGGCGAACTGCAAGTCTGTCAGAATGGGGCCCACTTTATGTAGAAACATGTGACACCTTTCACACGCTAAAGTTGTTTACATTGCGCTTTCATTCGACTTTATCAGAGGTTTAATTTCCCAGACAAACATGTGTAAATCTCAAATGGCTCTCACATCTGCTGCATATTAGAAATCGTAGAGTGCCTTGAGCAGGACAGTTGTGTTCTAATTTGTGCTGCTATCTAGCAAGCTCAAACTAAACTAAATTACAAGAAGTGCCAGTAGGTTGCACTGACGGTAGCTCTGATGTTTTACATTATTAAGACTGGATGCTATGGACAAAAAATTAATTTTAGCACCTAAGGTAAATATTTCGCTGATTATTTTATGTTTTGTAACGCAGAAATTAAATCGTGTTAGTTGCTATAACCACCCGCTGTGTGATACTTATCAGCTGCTTGGTAAATACGTATGCTAACTTCAGTGGGTTGCTTGGTTCAAATCTCGGTCACTCTATGTGAGATTTTTGCTGGACAAAGCGGAGGCGGGATAGGTTTTTCTCCGGGTACTCCGGTTCTTCCTGTCATCTTTCATTCCAGCAGCACTCTCCACTATCATTTCATTTCATCTGTCAGTCATTAATCATTGCCCCAGAGGAGTGCTTCGGCAGCCGGCACAATTCCTATCCTCGCCACAAGATGGGGGCTTCATTTATTCCATCCCTAACTCGGTCACTGACTGGAAAATTGTTGTAGGTTTAATTTCGTTTCAATGATGTATTAAAACCTGTAACTCTGGGCGTCATATTAGTTGAAAAGTGTATCCCATTTTCACACCATGTACCTTAATTAAGGCTACGGTCGCTTCCTTCCCACTCCTAGTTCTTTCCTATCCCATCGTCGCCATAAGACCAGTTTGTGCCGGTGCCACATAAATCAAATTGTAAAAAAAAAAAAAAAAAAAGTTGTAGGATCCAGTAGTTAAGTATAAGTTAAATCAGGGCCTCTCAAACGCCCAAAATCTCACACGTGCAAACCGAGGCACAGAGGTTCTGTGCACCGTGCATTGGCCGGACTCGGCTCTGCTCAGACAAGCGTTTTGTCTCGGGGCGACTCGACTAAGCTCGGCTCAACTCTGCTCGGATGCTGGAGCACTGCAGAGGAAGTGAGGAAAGGGGAGACTGGCTGAACGAGCAAGACAGGCGTAGGGAAAGAGAGAGATAGCGCTATTGATTACAATCCAGAATTGGGGGTCTGCACTCTGGCCAACGTAGTGAAGTCGTCCTTTGCAACCTTGGGCCGCGCAATACACCGGTGCACGCACTCTGAGAGGCCCTGAGTTAGATGAAAAGGTTAACACACGATAAAATGGCATGGGGAGCGGCATCACACCAGTCTATATAAAACAAACATAAAACAACACAGTAATTCTATTTTGTAATGGTACTGATTTTCATTATGGTGATGGTGGTGATTGCAGTTGTGATAATGATGATAATGATTATTATTCGGAGTAGTAGTTCTTGTGCTGCTGACTAATGACATTTTTGGGCCACAATGAAAAAACAAGTGAAACTGTCCTGAGGATAAGCTATAGAACATCCCATTGGATTGCACGAAAAATTATGGCTTTCAAACTTGACTCCTTCATCAGGGATTGCTTACAAATTACTGTGGCGTGTATGTGCCCTACTGAAGCAGGTAAATTAACTAAAATAACCCTTTCTCCCCAAAGGGAGAAATGCCTGCCGCATTCAGGAGCTGAATCAGGAGGTCTAAAGGCAATTGATTTCCAAAGCAAATAAGTTAATTGAATATTCCGTATGTCTAGATCAAAGTGCAAATATAGTGTACACAGCTCATCTAGCAGTTCTTGTTCAAGGTGTGCAGCAACCTTGAAATATTATTTCTCTGAAATGAACTAAAATGTGTGAAGATATTTGCTATCTCATTAAGGAAACAATAGAAACATGAGAGATTTCTTGGGATTTACTGGTTTCAGTCGCCACTGATGGTGCCGCAGTTATGATTGTGCTCAAAACTAGAATTGTACCAGTATAACTTCTAAAAATTTTGTCTGCAGATCGACAAATCCATTACGTCTATTGTGTTCTTCCTCATGAGGCACTACGTGCAAAATCTTCTCCGTTTGAAAACGTTATGGATGTTGTGGTAAAAACTGTTGATGCCTCAAAGGTATAGGACTTAAACATCGTCAATCCAGGAAGTGTTTATAATCTCTTGGATCAGCCTATAACGATGTGGCGTATTATTTTCAAGTAAAATAATTGAGTCGGGGTCTTGTTCTTTGTCTGAATGGTCAGAATCGAGGCCTTCGGTTCAGATGGTACCGAGTTCGATTCCCAGCAAGGTTACGATTTATAAGTGTGTATGGTTGATTCCTATGACTCAGAGACTGTGTATTTGTGTTTGTCTCAACAAATTTATCTTCATATACACACAACCCACCACACAACAAAAATCAACAAACCATCACAGAAACAAACAGTAATGATTACATTCCCCAACATAGATTCGGCGTCTGAAAAGGCATCCAGCCGTAATGCAAGGCCAAATACACATGTACGGCACATTTCGCAGCCAAGACCCCCCCCCCAGGATGCGAGAAGAAAGTGGTTGAGTTGGTGAGTAGCGGTGTGGAGTTTTGATCCTATTTTCCTTTTAACTGGAGAAATTAACGTATTGCTTGATTAGAAAGGAAAAGCTTTCTCACTGATTTGTTTAATAAAATTAACGCTGCTAGAATGAAACTTGTTGATTCAATGAACGCAGGAACACAGTTGCTCCTTTTTGTCACATTAAGTAAATTCTTCATTTGCAAAGTTCTTGTATGACTTAGATAAGCCTATTAATGAACGATTCAGTGAAGTATAACCTCTGGAGTTGAATTCCGAAGATTAATTGCCCGTTTTCAGTGGATGTATCCATAATTCAACATTAATTTCAAGTGGGGCAAATAGATCGCATATGTGACAGTCTCCTTCCGAAAAAATCTTAATATCTAACGGCATAACATGATTATCTTGCTTAATATCGTTTTACTTGTTTTACCGGGCAGGCACCAAGCATAATGACTGTGTCTGTTACCACATACTTATATGAGCAGGTTTCCTCTGCTCTCGAGACATGCAAGACCAGCCGCAGGTCACAAGACAGAGATGGTCAATTGACATTTGTAACACATCTGCATTCAAATAGATATTCCACGCTTCTTAGCACAGACATAAATAATAGGTACGTTACATGGTTGTAGGTAAAGGTGTATCCTTATGATAAAAATGCCCTTTCCTACTTTTTATACGTTAATCGAGTTCCGATACGAACATACTATTCATAATAAACTGGTATGCCTTTCTGTAGTCAGTCCGTACGTTAATGTGAATTATATAATCGCCTTCAGAATCGTATATTTGAAAACAGTTGTACAGCCTCGATAAGCTCGTACCTCTTAACGTTAAATAATAAAACCTGAAATCTAATCATCACCATCTTCTGCTTCCCATCACCGTGGCTGAGCCTAAGGCAACCTACACTCCTCTACTCAGCTAACAAGACCACACCACTGAAGCCGTTTCACTATTTCCTCATTGTGACTGTCCTCCTGATATTGTTCCCATCTGTTCGTACCAAGAATTATGTTAGGAATTAGTACTTACGTTATGATTGTTTAACTTTTGCTTTAATTGTTTTCAACTGTCGAATTCTCTACTCTATTGAGATAAAAAATGCTTTAACCTTGAGCGTGTAAATATTCACGTCTGACACTGCACATCTCTAGGACTAAACCACATTTTTATCTCCTTGTTTTGTTTGGCTTTCCTCTAAGTCGGCAAGGATTGGTTTCACCGTATGTCAGGTAACAGCAATTAAGCACTTCGCATCTGAATTAAATGTAAACGAAACTGAAAGTTTCCGTCAACACCTGAGCTTGAAATAATTGGTGAGGTCATGTTGTGAGATGATTCTGTAGCCAGAAAAATGTCAAGCTGCTCTAAACTGAAAGGAAGGCAGAATACGAGGTTTTTGGAATAACATGTTCATATAGTCCATTGATACGTTGTTCCCAACCCTGGCCTAGAACATGAACAAACAAATAGTTTCGACAACTCCTCAGCCTGGCAATATAACTTTGCAATCTAAAACTCGAACAACTAGATAAACAGAGGTTCGATTCTGCGAATGACTCTCGGAGGCTTCGATGGGCGCAGTATATCACAACGAAGTTTCAATACCATTATATCCATTCAAATGCTAACATTATAGTATATGTAAAATGAAACTAGCCCTGGGGATCTGAGTTATAAAGCGACACGAAATTCACAGCCAATCATAACTGTTCATGAGAAAATCAATATAGTGCAAGTATTGACTGAAATATGGAGGAATGTGCAAACCTAGAGCTCGGGCTACAGCAAACAGCATTGTGACATGCCAATCATTCCGTGTTTCACTTAGAACTAACATTCAGAGACTAGTCGGCACGATAGGAGCGTGGGTACCTCCTGTGAGATAAATACCAGAACTGAACAAATAAGCAACAAGTATTCACATGCCAACATTATTGAGGCCTCCAGTGACAGACGAGAGAATCTAGTTCATGGAAATCTGTGCCTTTCAGCCCCTGGGTTTGGAGCGTCCACCCAAAGTGAGGTATTGGCTTTCTCCATAGAAATTTTGCAAATGATTACCCATACCAAGAAAATATGCCTTTATAGAGTTGTGGGAGGAAAATTTTCTACAAAGATAGGTACCTAATTACCAAAGCCATAATAAACAAGATACTAGAAGGTATGGAAAATTGGTTAGTTTCCCCACAGATTGCAACTTATTAGTGTCTCCAATGCTGAAGGAGTTTATTGTTCTTAGATGATATGCTTCAGACTCTTAAGTAACAAGCTACCATTGCGTATTATTTTGTCTGAGGTCTACACCTTCGATGTGTTCACTGAAAAGAATCGATTGAACCAGCTTGAAATCATCTCCATCGGTTCTCGTGGCGACAAGGAACTAGGGACGCTGGATACGCTGAATACGCTGAATACGCTTGTTCCCAGGGGTTGCCCCTCCCCACCGAGAGAATTAAATGTTAAAGACATGGGTGGCAGTAGCCGCCACACAGCCAAGGCAATACCCGTCTGGTATGGAAGGTATTGCCCGCTGTCCGATGTTAGACGATGCCATACATGCATGTAGACAATAGCGTATACAGAGCTTTCCTTTCTGCTCAGGCATTCGGCTGTCCGTGGATCTGTGTTTTCAGGCGGATATTACTACAGGATACATGGCACTCCCACCCGACGGGTTGTGGTTACCCTCTGGGACTTTGAGCGTAATCGCATACGTAAGAGACCCCACACACCACGTACATATTTTGAATCGGTCTGCAACTAACACTCGAGAGGGGATCGATGGCCACATGACACTCTTATTCCCCTTCTACGACAGGCAGGGATTGCCTGTAGATGTACTCAAACACTCCCACCAACTGGGGTTCCAATTCACAATTTAAATCCCATAATACATTTCCGCGCCCTGGTCGCCCCTTTCAGTCACCTCGTACGGCGGGCTGGGGATTCTGTGGGTGTTATTCTACCACTCCCACCCACAGGGGGAGTTATCCCATTTAGTCTGGATCATCACCTTCGATCTGTCCGGCTTCGGGGACTCACCAGTAGATAAGCTACCGCCGGCATAGCTCTCAGGATCATATGACCACGCAAGCTCCATCTCCACGATAAGGTAAGGGCACTTTCGATGTGTATATTTAGTGGGTGTTATTGTTTTAGGTAGCCAATTATTATTATTATTATTATTATTATTATTATTATTATTATTATTATTATTATTATTATTATTATTATTATTATTATTATTATTATTATTATTATTATTAATATGCTTCATTCGGCCCTACAACAAAATCTACCAGGCGAGTTGGCCGTGAGGATAGGAGCGCGCAGCTGTGAGCTCGCATCCGGGAGATAGTGGGTTCGAACCCCACTGTCGGCAGCCCTGAAGATGGTTTTCCTTGGTTTCCCATTTTCACACCAGGCATATGCTGGGGCTGTACCTTAATTAAGGCCACAGCCGCTTCCTTCCAATTCGTAGGCCTTTCCTGTCCAATTGTCGCCATAAGACCTATCTGTGTCGGTGCGGCGTAAAGCAACTAGCAAAATAAGAACATCAAAAACTGGTACGTAGATGCATGATATTAACTTGCAAATAGTGATGAATTACGAGATGTTAAAATTGCGCAAATATATCTCGTTGCTAAGTAGTTCTACCTCTTGGTGTTCACTGCCGCAAGAAATGACAATAGGTACTTCTTGCTCACAGCTCACACTTGGAACAGTGGCTTCCAGATAGAAACGACAACTTTTCTCTCAGTTTTACCCAACACTTTCCATACTATCGTTTAATACAGCTTAGAATAGGTTAAATACTATTCATAACAAATGCGGAAGCAGATTTTCACTACAGCTGGGCTAAATTATTAATTTGAAATAGGAGTTGATGCCAGATCGCCGCTGGCCTCTAATTGATCCCCAACAATGCTAATCAATTGGTAAAGTGATATCCAAGTAAAATTTTAAGCCAGGGGTGGTGGTGGTGGTGGTGGTAATTGCTGTTTTGGAGGTAGATACAACTAGATAACCTCCTGACCGTAAGATATCTAAAAGTGCCATCAGGAGCAGCCATTATGTTAGTGAAGGAGAACTGAAAATGTATGACGAACAGTGAGATAGATCCACTCCCTGATGGTAAGAGGAATGGAAGCAGGGAGGCCTATTGTAATGAGTATCACGTTCAGTCAGAGTAGACTGCAGCCATTCTCCGAATGCTTTTTTTCCATTTTAAGGAATGCACCTCTTTATGTCCCTCGTGCCACTCTAATTGTGATTCCCTTGGGCAAACCGTGACAGAACATCTTATGCATAATGAATATAGATCACACTTCGTGACTTGGGAACCCTCTTGGCTCTATAGAAGCTGTAATTAGCACAAAATATCTAGGACCGTGAACTGAATTCAGCTCAGCACCGAGGTCTGCATATGACTTCGGTTCGCAGCATTGCAAACCATCGTGATGATGTTTCGTGGTACTTGGTATTTCCTAACATATTCAATTAGGTCTCACTTTGCTCGACCACTTTTAGGAGAAAAACACTTAAAACTCAAACGTCAACATGGTCAGTGTTGTCCAGTAAGAGCATGTTCTATTATACTACTGACCGTAGAATGCTTACCTTTCTTTGCCACTCACAAATGCTTACCAGGGCTTGCCTTTCTCTTTCTAAAAGCTTGAGTGGAATTCTTCTTTTTGGATACACATATTCGTAAAATAGAAATCGTACACATTAGTGCACAATATTAAGAGTTACCGAGCTCGATAGCTACGGTCGCTCGGTTAAATGCGGCCAGTATCCCGTATTCGGGAGATAGTGGGTTCGATCCCCACCGTCAGCAGCCCTGAAGATGGTGTTCCGTGGTTTCCCATTTTCACACCAGGCAAATTTTGGGGCTATGCCTTAATTAAGGCCACGGCCACTTCCTTCCCATTCCTAGCCTTTTCCTGTCCCATCGTCGCCATAAGGCCTATCTGTGTCGGTGCGACGAAAAGCAACTTGTAAAAAAAAATTGAATAGTAAAAACAAATTCAGAAATGTACTTTGAATAACTAGAGAAAATGACATGCTGTTTTACACATTGAAGAGTAATAATCATAAATACTGCGTGTAGAAGAAGTTACAGACTTCAAAAACGGTTTTTTATGAATGTAAACCATTTGCTGTAAATGAAATGGCGAATGGCTTTTAGTGCCGGGAGTGTCCGAAGACAAGTTCGGCTCGCCAGGTGCAGGTCTATTGAACTGACACCCGTAGGCGATCTGCGCACCGTGATGAGGATGAAATGATGATGAAGACATGCTGTTTTACACATTAAATAGTAATAATCGTAAATACTGTACGGTACACCGAGCCCTCTTGCCGGTGGAATTTGACCCTGCCGGGAATCGAACCCGGGACCCCCTGTGACCAAAGGCCAGCACGCTAACCATTAAGCTGTGAAGCCGGACACTGTTTGCTGCAATCAAAGCATTCAGATGTATCAACAAGAATCAATGCCTGTTTTCACCTTCCAAAAATGTCCGACTTTTGGGATAAGAAACTTCAAAATTTGCGTTCCTGGATCATTCATACATTTTAACTACAAGTGCAGGGAAAATTCACCCAATATTTTATCTCAAGGAGAGATATATTGCGGCGTAAAAAGACGAAATGAACCTGATACATGCTACTCAAAGCCTTGCACATTTCTAAATTTTTATTTACTATTGTGATCGACCTATAACATACTTGCTGTTACGTCTACATTCCCTATAAGTAATTAAGATTATTCTAGGTAGGTTTTGTAACAGAAATTAATATTTTAAGACATGTATTATATGAATATATCTGGGGACAGTAAATTCCAGTCACCGGGCGAGTTGGCTGTGCGGTTAGGAGCGTGCAGCTGTGAGCTCGCATCCGGGAGATAGTGGGTTCGAACCCCGCTGTCGGCAGCCCTGAAGATGGTTTTCCGTGGCTTCCCATTTTCACACCAGGCAAATGCTGGGGCTGTACCTTAATTAAGGCCACGGCCGCTTCCTTCCCATTCCTAGGCCTTTGCTCTTCCATCGTCGCCATAAGACCTATCTGTGTCGGTGCGACGTAAATCTAATAGCAAAAACACAAAGAAAATCCAGTCAGTGAGAACGAGCATGGTTCAAAAAGAAAGGACGTGGTTTTGATTCCCTGCCAGGAAGTAGATACATTTAGAAAACGATATTTCTACTTCTGGAGACGCAGATGACCCTGAAGCCTACCAGGTTAATTCCTGGGGAAAAGGTGACAGGACCGAAGGATACTTAATGCCGAGGTAACGAACTGGGAAGGCTCTACTTTCTACTTTTCCAGGGGCTTTCATAGCCTGTTTGGACATCCCTTCGCTCATTCAATTACGCATTGCTATTTATGTAAGCTGACATCGCAATGGAACGTAAATGTTAATTCTGTTCATATCACGGAAACGTGGCTCTCTGTGAGCGCAAAAATGAGCTTGAATCAAAACCAAGAAACCTCTCTGCGTTTATATCGTTTGTTATATGGACACATTTCAAGCTATTTTATGTCCTAAAACTACCGCCGTTCCAAGTTAACCTGAGCTACCACTCACTTTTTGAATATGTATATAGGCTACTTATTTCAATTGACAAGGAAGTAGTGGGTGCGGATATTATCGCTTAGTTTTAAGTGGCCTCCTTTCAGTTCAGAACCCCAATCATAACATGCGTTAAATGTACATCCTTATCTCTTAGTTCCGAAGAAATGCGTTTCTACAGTGCAGAGCAAATTACGGTTTTTTTGGAAGAAAACAACGTGTGCTATTTAAGGGAATTCCAAGAAAATAACCTTCAATGTAAAATATACTGTACGTTTCTTCTTCTTCTTCCCCTCCTACTGCTGGTCTCTTTCCTGTGATCGTCACTCTGTATCGACTTAGCCCTTTCTTACAGCCGGATGCCTTTCCTGACCCCAACCCTACGTGTGGTTTCTTTTTCACTCACTATTGCGTGTACAGGACGAGTTTTTCGTGCGGTTAGGGGCGCGTGGCTGTGATCATGCATCCTGGAGGTAGTGTGTTCGAACCCAACTGTCGGCAGCTCTGAATATGGTTTTCCGTAGTTTTCAATTTTCACTCCAGGCAAATGCTGGGGCTGTACCTTAATTAAGACCACGACCGCTTCCTTCCCACTCCTAGGCTTTTAGTATTGCATCGTTGCCATAAGACCTATCTGTATCGGTGCGAAGTAAAACAAATTGTAACAAAAAACCTATTGCGTGTTCCTGTAGTGGTTTGTAGTGTGATGTGTTGTACCTAAACGAAGATGTCTATTAAGTGGTGATGGGGAATTAATCGATTAATCGGACCAATTAACCAATCAATTTTAAAATTCGATAAACCGATCAAATAATTGATCGGTCCGATTAAATTTCACAGTCCGGTGAAGGAAACTTCATTGGCCTATGATGCTGGTTATTTCTCGTTTCTGGTAGGTAACTATTTGGTTACCATTCAAATATGGTCTCTCCAAAGCACGGACATAAAAGCACAAATGCGTTTTACCTAAACTTAAGAAAGAGATGCCTGTGATGCAATATACTGTACAATAGAACGGAATTGTTTCTGGTTTCTGCACCTGCAGGACCTATTGTAACAGTGAGACGACCTACGGATCCCGAGTCATTAGCTGCTGATCTCAGTAGCCGGCTCGCCCTAGTGATAATGACGGTTGCCTCTCGGTTTCTTTCTTCAGGACACAAGGGATGCGTGTCGTTTAAAGGGAAAATTGAGCACTGTCAACAGGAAGGTTGTCATATTTTGCGTCGACTATTTAAATATGATAGCAATTAATTTACTTTAAGACAAAATATCAATGTAAAACCAGATCATAACCACAGCACAAATCAATATCGCAGAATGATTTGCTTCGTGCTTAACACGTAAGGTCGTCGCAGATGTTAGAAAAAGGAAAGAAAAAAGACAGAAGGGATTGGCAAACAAACTCGACAAAGAACTTTCAAATAGCCGTAAATGAACGCCATGAGCTACGTATACATAGAAATAGCCGGTCTCTCAAAATACTGAACTTAGAATCATAACAAAGTAAGCATATGAAAACATGTTGCTAACATCAGTGGCTCGCTTTAGTTAAGAAAGTAAAAGTAAAATCACGAACTAGGGATAGTAACAAAAAATAACAAAGTATTATTATTGTCATTGTTATTGTCATTGTTATTGTCATTGTTATTGTTATTATTATTATTATTATTATTATTATTATTATTATTATTATTATTATTTTATGGGTTTTATGTCCCTTTTAACTACTGCAGCTTGTACCAAACGCTAGCACGCTAACCATTTATCCTTAGAGCCGGACATAATAATAATAATAATAATAATAATAATAATAATAATAATAATAATAATAATAATAATAATTGTACCGGCAGGTACACCTAAACCCCTTCCATTTAAATGAAGCGCCTTGAAGAGCGCTATCTAACACATAAAGTTGCTACAGCTATTTCAAGAAGTTGAAACTTTCCTCCATAGATGTCCCCATTAAAAAACTGATGTCATGCACTCTGGTGCAAAGTGGAACAACTAGAAATTTAAAGAAAATTTGTCTTTATAAGTTTTCTGAACTGAATTGACTTTCTTTGTTTTTGATACTTCAAGGTTTGCAACACTTCTTATTTATTCCGCCAACTTTGGACTCTGGCCAATCAGAAATTTTGTGTATTTATTTTTAGCCAATTATATTTATATCATGTACCTATTTTATCTACCAATAAAATGAGAGAGTAATAATAATAATAATTTCGTATGGCTATTTCTAGCCGAGTGCAGCCCTTGTAAGGCAGACCCTCCCACGAGGGTGGGCGGCATCTGCAATGTGTAGGTAACTGCGTGTTATTGTGGTGGAGGATAGTGTTATGTGTGGTGTGTGAGTTGCAGGGATGTTGGGTACAGCACAAACACCCAGTCCCAGGGCCACTGGATTTAACCAATGAAGATTAAAATCCCCGACCCGGCCGGGAATCGAACCCGGGACCCTCCGAACCGAAATTTTTACGCTGAACATTCAGCCAACGAGTCGGACAAATGAGAGGGTGTGTCTGGTTTTAGTCCAGAGCCTTCTCGAACCTTCCTCTCGGGTATAAAAGCTAACTTGTCTCACTGATCGTCGTGTTATTGAGTGTGTGTGTGTTAAGAGAGAATGTGGAGGCCTCATCCATCAGCAGGTAGAACATCAGCTAAGGTAATGGCCACCATTTTTCTATCTCAGTAGTTATCTTCGCAAGCTGATTCGAGGGGAAGGTTCCTAGCTTTTATTATGTAACAGTCAAATTTTCTAATATGTAAACTTTCTTCCTTCTCATGCAAAAGTTCTGGTAAGCCAAAAGAACTTAAACCGAAAACCGGGGATAGAGAGTGCGTTACCCTCTCGAGTTTCCCTTCAATTAATCTTGAGGTGATTACGATTTTGTAACTGTTTTCCACTTGTAAATTTTAAATTAACTTGTCCATCTAGTCACCTCAGTAGTTTTGGATTAGCCTCTGCACCATCGGGCCACAAGCCCAACTAGGTTTTCAACCTCTTGATTTCAAGGAGCGCAAGTGTCCACCTACATACATTTTGTTTTTGGGGCCAGTAATTGAACCTGTTGATTTCCATAAAGGCCCAGTAGAATGGGTACTAGATACCCCTGTGTAAACTTAAAAAGCAATTGATATGATCTTGTAAATTGTAGGTTGTGCCTAGAGAGGCCTGAAAGTGTAAAAGTTATTGAGCAAAGACGCTCTCATCCTAATTGTAAAAGTTGATGGTTGCCTTGAGTAGGCTGTAAGGGTTTGGGAGCGCAGTCTCCTTGGTAGAATTGGTAGAGCATGTAGGCTCTTTCTTGCAAAGTAATCTGGGTGCTTTGGAGGGCCGTAACTTGTAATATTTTGGAGCAAGAGTGCTCTTGATAAATGTGTAATTTTAAGTATCCTGTAAAAGAAAATTGGGAGATCTTTCTCTTTGAAGGTGTTAGAAATAAGCCTCAGTGCTCTTGTTAAATTGTCAATTTAAAGAGCGATAAGCTCGGGTTCCTAATGTATATGTTTATGATGTTACCTACCTTGTACCTGATCTAACTAACTAATTCTGTAACTGTAACCCTGTTTTCGCAAAGCGAATTGATTGTTAAAATTTTTATTTCTGAAAAGAAATCAAAAGAAATATAACCTTTATTTTCAAAGTTTTAAATGAGTCTTCTGACTGTCAAAGATAGACCCATTCAAGCCCGCACCTTCTTTCAACTCTGCGTTTCACAGAATACCCCGGAACAATAATAATAATAAACTCTACGTCCGACACATTGACTGAATGGTCAGCGTTGAGGCCTTCGGTTCAGAGGGTCCGGGTTCGTTTCCCGAACGAGCCTGGGAATTTTAATCGCATCTGATTACTTCTTTTGGCTCGGGTCTGCATTTCCTAACATTCTTCTTCATATTCAGACACAACACTACCAACCACCACAGAAATATGCAGTAGTGATTACATCCCACCATAGAGGGTTGGCGTCTAGAAGGGCATCATCCTGTAAAATAGGGTCAATTTCACATGTGCGTCACATTTCGCATCCGCGACTCCTCCGATGCGGGTAAAAGTGGTAGAAGCAGAAGAAGAAGAAGAAGAAGAAGAAGAAGAAAATCTACATTTATAGTTCAGACACAAAATAGCCAACAAAGGTAGCATCTTTTGAAAATAAAATGCAGTATATAGCTTACCTCTATTCGTAGTTCTCGTCATTGTCTGCTAGATGAAGCACAAATCTATCTTGGTTGCTATCCGTGTCCTGTTTCATTATCGGTGTGTCGAACATAGGAAGACCAGCTCTCGGGACCGATTATTCCTGCTCTTTCACGCAGAAGATGACACACACTAGCACTCCAATTATTTTGGGTTACATTATTTTTCCTTACATATGACTTCAGTTGAGCCCAGATCATTTCAATGGGGTTTATGGTACAATGATATGGAGGGAGTCGCAACACTTCGTATCCGCATGAGACTGCGATCTCCTCTACAGCGTACCTTTGGCTGATTGTATTTCCAGCAATATAACTGCCTTGGTGAGTATAGGTTTTGGCACGGGAGAGTTATCGTACTCCATAAACGTAATAATGTCATTAATATTGCTGTTCATGTAAAGAAACCGAATCAGTTGCCACGAATGATAGCTTGCATTGTTCATCAAGAATATGCATTTTCGGTAACGTGGTAGGTCCTCTACAAGATAGGACCTAAACCATTTTTTACAAACTTGAGCTGTTATTTCGTCCTGGATATCAGCTTTGTGGTCTCTAATGTTTTTAGCTGACAAAAATAAAGGTAATCCTCCACGCAGCCCTCACTGCCTCCAGCATGCAACACAATAATACGCTTGCTTTGCAATGATGGAGCCTTAAATATGCAATTACAGGTTCCATCATCCTACCCTTTCTTCACAATGTCATGAGGGGTGTCGTACCAAGTTTCATGAAGAGAGACAACTCTTCATCTCTTGGAATGCAGATTCCAAAGACGGTCTATGAACTTATATTGGCAAGCTACTATTCTAGCCGAATCCAGTGAAGTCTGCTTTTTCCTTGGAATGCGGAAACAGAACCCAAGTTTAATTAACAGCTCTCGTAGAGTAGTTTATTCATAAGGAAAGCCACACAGACACACACTTTTCAAATATTTTAATTTCCTGTGCGATGTGTGACTTACCATTATTAAATAATTTATGTACCTCACGTGTCAACAAGTCACAGTAAAACCATCAGTTTTGTAACTACCACACTTTTTAGGGATTGTAAGACCCCTTTGTAAGATTTTTCCTATTAGCATTCCTGTCAAGTTTCAAAATTTTTGCTATCTTCGTAAAGAATTCGTATCCGTTACATACCAGCCGTTGACCTTGCTTAAAGTTTCCAGCTTTGATTCCCACGGACTCCACATTATTGCATGAAACTAACTGGAAAGCAATGCACTTAGAAAATATCAATTAATGAAGTAAATATAAAATTTTCAAACAGCGAACAATGCACGTGCAAAATGTCTGAGCTGAAAAAGAGACAGGCATATATTGTAACAAGAGGTGTATTGGCAACATAACTGTGAGGATTTCTGTTGGGAAATGAAAACTTCAGTTTTAAAGCCCACTGCCGTCGCAAATCACCCCTGCTGGACAAACAAAGGGCCGGGAGATCAATCGTATGCCGATCTCTTCGCAAGCCGGTGGGTATCCGTTGGCCGTCACAACTTTAAGTATCAAAGATGCAACGGGACACCATGCGATTTCCAGAAACACGAATTCCAAGAATGGGTGCAGGACAGAAAACGCTTATACGAACTTTCACAATCCCATTGCCCCATAAACATCGTGGAACGTTAACATTCCTTGCGGATAGTTTTGTCCTTGAATTTAAGCTTTTCCTTTGTCTTATCTGTCTCCACCAAGTGGGTACGAGGGGACCAGTTCACTTTTCGAGGAAATGAAGACATTTAAGCTTGTCACAGAGGACATCTCTAATGCGGCCCATCCATATCGAGCCAAACTGGAATCAGGTGTGGCCAGCTGTCCTGGAACTACTGACCGTCCTAAACCATTTATAATCTTCATCTATATTAATAACTGGAAGTGTAGCGAGGTACCCATAAAAACGAAAATCACATGAATTAATAAGGTACTTCCACCATGTTAGAAACTTCAAACTCGGAACCAGGGAAGTTTATATCGCCCAAAATCCCTAGAAAATATCGAAATCCAAGAAAGTTTTGAGGATTATTTTTCAAGATATTAAGGGCGTGGTTAGACATCTTCACACGCCAGCTTTCTGGCCACCCAGCTTTGTAGAGGCAAAATATCTGCTTTGTTCTTTGCTCAAGTTCTCTAATATCCGGTCTTAATACTACGATTTTACGCTTATTTACACATATATCCCACTTAAATTCTAGTGGGTGAAAAATGAGCTTAAGAGTTTCCGCTAATAATTTACCACAACTCGTAACTTTTCTTTATTTCATAAAATTCTTGGACAGTAGGGTTTCCATTTTTGTCATCTCTTAGAACAGGCAGAGGATACCGTGGGTATATTCTACCGCCCCCAACGTTAGAGAAGGGATTTTCGAACGACACCATCTCCGGAATGCAAGCTTACACGTATTATTATTATTACTACTAATATTATTATTATTCAGCTATTGTTCTAAGTCGCACTTACTCGGACAGGTCTTCTGGCGACTGTAATACTACCATGTAGAAGTCGTCAATGGTAACATTTCTGGAGCTTGGTCTTAGCCGATGCTTTTCAGGTGTGCGCAGAGGAGACCTTGAATATCTGTCATCACGCTGCTTTACTTGGTGCCTTATAGTTTTAAACAGAGATACTGAAACACCAGAGTATTTTGCTGCTCTCTCTGTTGCGTGAGACAGCGGAAGTGTCTACTCTTTCTGTCGTGCTTCTTCGTCATACACACTTACGCCGTTGGATTACTTCCTGTGCTTCGCTGGGGCACACTTCTGCCTTCCTTCCGAACGCTAGACGTATTACTCGCTATAATGTATATAGGATGTTTGGGAGATAGGGCCCTAAATGCGTATGACACCGAGCGAGTTTACCGTGTGGTTAGGGGTGCGAAGCTGTGAGCTCGCATTCGGTTCGAACCCTCCTGTTGGCTGCCCTGAAGATGCTTTTCCTTGGTTTCCCATTTTCACACCAAGCAAATGCTGGGGCTGTTACTCAGTCAAGGCCGTGGTCGCTTCCTTCCCACTCCT
Source organism: Anabrus simplex (assembly GCF_040414725.1). Lineage (NCBI taxonomy): Eukaryota > Metazoa > Arthropoda > Insecta > Orthoptera > Tettigoniidae > Anabrus > Anabrus simplex. The sequence goes on along the minus strand of NC_090266.1, from coordinate 348,111,194 downwards.
ATCCGTTTCCTATCCCATCGTCGCCATAAGACCTATTTGTGTCGGTATGACGTAAAGCCAATTGCAACAAAGATGACGTCAAAATGACGTCTTATTTCTAAAATTTAAAACTGAAGTTGAAAAATTGATGTTCGTAGCTCTGGTCGTATTTAATTATGAACGACTTAGGCATTTGCTGGCAAATATTACACTATTGTTATTTTTATTATTGCCCTTCCTTTTTTATTATTACTAAAACTGAGGAATATAATTATTTTAGTTGTTACGCACTCTGGTGTGCGGAAATGGAGGAAGAAGAAGAATTTGAAGACCTTCCTGTATCTTTCTTCCCTTCTTGTTCTTGAAGCTTCCTTAAGAAGAAGGCGCGCGTTATTCTTGAAGCTTATTCTATAGGCTACTAGCTGATGTACCCGTGCTTCGCTACGGGATTCTCAGAAAGACTGACTTTGTGGTTTTCTTAACTGAAGTCAACATAGGTCATTACAAAAACCTCAGTAGGAATGTAGCGATTAAATGTAATGTTATCATATAAAATACTCGATCAAATCAAAAACCGCACATTTTAACACCTTTAACGAACAGTACTACGGTGCCAATCTAACAGTCCAAAGTTCCAGAGCTGGAATGACCAGGCCGCAGACTGCCGTGAACACTCCCCTGCAATTATTCCGTTAAGTATGCACACTGTTCATTTCAAAGAGTGTCTCAGAGTAGGGATTAAATATCTCGAATGCTATGATGAACCAGTGTGTTACGTATCAATAGTATCAGAAAATTTACGAACCAGAGGAATGGTGTCTTAAAGAAGAAAGTTATCTAACTCCCCAGCTATTTGCCGTCAATATTCAGGCAGGCTGTCACACTCTGTATGACCGGGCGAGTTGGCCGTGTGGTTAGAGGTGCGCAGCTGTGAGCTTGCATCCGGGAGATAGTGAATTCGAAACCCACTATCGGCAGCGCTGAACATGGTATTCCGTGGTTTCCCACTTTCACACCAGGCAAATGCTTGGACTGAACCTTAATTAAGGCAAAGGCCGCTTCCTTCACACTCCTAGCGCTTTCCTCTCCCATCGTCGCCGTAAGACCTACCTGTGTCGGTGCAACGTAAAGCAAAAAAAATGCTCGGTACGCAGCAGTAATCCTATCTACCGAAGATGAGTGGCAACAGAAGACACAAAGCACATCACAATAAACAATGGTCAATGTAATGTTATTGTTGATCAATGTTACGAGCTTTCTATATCGCAGGTCTTCACATTTAGTTTTCTTTCGACTCTGTGATTTGTAAAATTATTTATAGCGCAGACTGCAGCTCCTTATTCTCCGACTTTACATACAGATTTTCATTAAATTCTGTTCACCCATTTTCTCGTGACTCGCCGCTGATATGGACTTAGTAACAAAAAAACCAAACTCATTAATATCTTTGTGATCATAGCCGGTACGGTAACAATGTATAAGACATAAATGATCGGAAATTTAATATTATAAAACTTTAGTTATGCAGTATTTATCGATACGACCTCTAATAACAAATATCTGATAATTAAATTTTAGGCCTTCCCCTAAACTACCATTTCACTCAGCGTGAATATATTTATGACCTAAATTATAGCGACTTATTCCTCGACTTTGCATACCGATTTTCATTAACACAGGACCACTAATAACACAAATATTTGAGAATTAAATTTTAGGCCTTCCCCTAAGCTACAATTTTGATCAGCGTCAATACAATTATTTATATCCTAGATTGTGGCAAGTTACTCCCCGACATTGCATACCGATTTTCATTAAAATACGACCACTAATAACATGAATATTTGAGAATTAAATTTTTGGCCTTCCCCTAAACTACCTTTTCACTCAGGGTAAACACAATTATTTATGACCTACATTGTAGCGGGTTATTCCCCGGCTTTGCATATCGATTTTCATTAAATTCTCTTCAGCCGTTTGATCGTGATGTGTGTACATACAGACAGACAGATATTACGGAAAATTAAAATGTGCATTTCCTTGTTACTGTGGACATGACTGATTCGTAAATGTCATCCTTTTTAAATTCTGAGCAATGTATAGACAAAACTCTTATTTTATATATATATAGATTACACACTAATTACACAAATGAAAAATTTACAATTACGTTATAACCCACGTTTTTATCTGGAATAAAACGATTCACCTAACCGAAATTATAATTTACCGATTAGCTGTTCAGACTTCTTCACCCTCTGAAGTTTCAAGCTCCCGATATCTGTAAACAGGACTCAGTGGTCATTACCCCTTTCTCTCGAGCTACTGGACTCTCCTTTGGAATGTGTCCTTGACCGTCTTCGCTTTCCACTATGCGAATGGCTGGCTACCGTCTACGCTTCTGCTTGTACACAACTGCGACCTTAATGAGTTTTATCCGTACTGTCTTTCAAGTGCTTCCTTCTCTACTTAATTTTATTAAGATTATTGTGGCCGCTTCTCTGACAATAAGCTACCGTCATTGTTCAAGATCTTTGAGCTTGTTAAATTAATTACATGACTTCATTCCACACTACTCTTTTTAACGATGCAAGTCTGATTAAAGTTTATGAAGTACAACTTGCACATGTGTGTTGAGTCGGACACGCCGAAAGGCACTGCTTCGCGGAAATCTTCACAAATTTCCAGCTCTCTTCCTACATGAAGTTAATATCACTGCGACACGACTTATACCAAATAACGGGCAAGTTCCGCTGATAGAAAAGTCATAGCTGAATTCTAACTGACTGCAAGACGTAGGAATGAATGTACCAGACTGATGACTAACTGCAAGATTTAAGACTGTAAATAGACTGTCTGTAAGACGTAAGAACGAGTGCACAACTCATTGTAAGATTCTCTCCAAGACTGCCTGCTTAGACTGGTCGTAGACTCACTGCTCCACGGCATCGTCGGCTTATTTTGTAAAATTCTCAAACCACGCACGGCAGTAATTTTTGGAGGGGGGTTGCGGAATGATATGGTCAACTCGCGTTGATATCTCTGATGTCTGTAGCTCAATTAATCAACTAAATATTGTCTATGAATCCAAAACTTGGTGCCATTGAACTGATGCAAAGAATTATAAAAATTGTCCATGCATATTTAAATAAACTGATCAGCGTCACTGGTGTTATTTCTCCTAGTGGATTTGTAACGACTTACCACCATTCGGCGCCTTCCCTTTGACGAATCCACTTCACACATTTTTACGAAGTATTTGCGCATAATGAATTATCCATGTTATAGTTTAGCACTTAAATTATCACAAAAATTTTTGCTAATTGTATAAAGACAAGAGCACTGCATTTCGTTCTTAAATCACCTCTCAGTAACAAAAACGAATTAACTGAGATTATTACTTCCGTAGGGCGGTTGAAATTTTCGATATTATGTTTGGTTGAATAATGCCTACGGCCCTTATGACGTCGTGCAAATAGGAACAGACCACTTTATCAAGGGGTGTTGGGTGTCTCTATAATTTTTTGGCAGGTTCTTTCATCGTCTCTCTTCTAGGTGTGGCTCGTTTCTTCTAACTTCCGCTTTCTTGTGGGAAGATTTCCGTTGGAGTTGTCAACACTCGGCTCATTAATTTTTATTGGTGGCATTTATGGTTTAAGTCTCTACCCGAAATGCGACTATAACAAAATGCAGGGGATATGCTGAGGCCATGTGAGGTCTATTTGTGGCCGTCCAGTGAAATGCCTGAACTGAATTCAAGTATGTAGTATTCACTCATACCAAAATCTGATAAATTGATTAATATATCCGTGAGCCTATGGGTGCAATGTGTCCCTCTTCGTTTGAACTAAAGCCTCATGTAGATTGGTGAATTGCATGCTTGAATTCCCTCTAATCCTTAGCACTGTACTATTTTGCGGAATAAAGATAATATTAGCATTTAAAGTAAGATATTTCTAGTTGAAAGAAGGCTAATGATGGGGCACAAAATTTTTTTTTTGTTTTGCTAGGGGCTTTACGTCGCACCGACACAGATAGGTCTTATGGCGACGATGGGATAGGAAAGGCCTAGGAGTTGGAAGGAAGCGGCCGTGGCCTTAATTAAGGTACAGCCCCAGCATTTGCCTGGTGTGAAAATGGGAAACCACGGAAAACCATTTTCAGGGCTGCCGATAGTGGGATTCGAACCTACTATCTCCCGGATGCAAGCTCACAGCCGCGCGCCTCTACGCGCACGGCCAACTCGCCCGGTGGGCACAAAATTAAACAACGTTAATTTACAAAATACTGTATTTTTTCAAAATGGCAAGGGAACTGAGGATCCCGTAACGTAGACAAATCTGTAAAATAACTTGTCCTGACTGACTGACTGACTGACTGACTGACTGACTGACTGACTGACTGACTGAGGGGCAGCATGGCCGAGTGTTCGATTCACCTGGAAGTACGTGGGTTCGATTCACCGTCAGGAAGTTGTAAAATTTAATAATCGCGATTTCCACTTCCGGAGGTGCACATGGTCCTGAGGTTCACTCAGCCTACACTAGAAATGAGTACAGGTTAATTCCTGGGGCCAAAGGTGGCCGGGCGTAGAGCTAACCACCCTACTCCACCAAGTGCCGAGGTTGCGGATGGTGGAAGCTTTTACCTTCCAACCCTCCAAGGGCCTTCATGGCCTGTACGGAGATGACTTTGCTTTGATTTGCTTTGAATGACTGACTGACGGACTCATCATCGCCGAGCCAAAACTACTGGATATAATGAAACGAAATTTTGGGGACACATTTATATCACAGTGTAGGTGCTCAACAAGTAAGGAATTTTGTATATTCCTTCGCTAAGGAGGTAAAAGGGAGGGGGTTTATAAATGAGTATATCTGTATCTCGAAAATTTAACATTTTACAGACGTGAAAAATTGGTATTTTCAATCTCCTGTAAAAATAAAGAAACACGTAATTTTTATTTTTGGAAAATCCACTTAAGGGGTTGAAGAAAGTGAACAGAGGTGTTGAACACCTTTTATGACGATACTTATATTTCAAAAACTGAAAATGTTACAGACATGAAAATTGGTATTTGAAATCTCTTTTTAAAATAAAGAAACACGTATTTTTTTGTTTTTTGGAAAATCCACTTAAGTGGGGGTGAATGAGTGTGAGAAAAGGGGCTGAATTATAAAAATGAATATATCTACAGTATATTTAAACAACTTACCATGTTTCATACATGAAAATTGGTGTTTAGAATCTGCTGTAAAAGTAAAGGAACACGCATAATTTGTTTTCGGAAAATACACTTAAGGGGAAGAGAAATGGGGTGAATTTTTAAAATGGGCATATCTTCAGTATATCCCAAAAGATTAACATGTTACAGACGTGAAAATTCGTATTTGGAATCTCCTTTAAAAATAAAGTATCACGTATTTTTGTTTTCACTTAAACCTCTTAAGAAGGATAAAAATGACTGAAAAAGGAGTTGAATTTTTTTAGGATAATTATATCTCAAAAACTTCATATGTTTTAGACGTGAAAACTGATATTTGCAATCTCCTTTAAAAATAAAGTAACCCGTACTTTTTGTTTTCGGAAAATCCACTTACAGGGTTTTGTACGAAGGAATGAAAAAGGGGTAGAATTCTTTATATGAGGATATTTATATCTAAAAAAACTGAAAATGGTACAGTCGTGAAAATTGGTATTTGAAATCTCCTTTATAAATAAAGAAACACTTATTTTTGTTTTTGGAAAAGCCACTTAAGCGGGGGAGTGTCAGGGGGAGAAAGGGTTGAATTCCTTTTGTGAGGATACTTATATCTCTAAACTGAAGATGTTACAGTCACAAAAATGGTATTTTGGATCTCCTTTATAAATAAAGAAACGCGTACTTTTTGTTTTCAGAAAATCCACTTAGGGGGTAAGGGTGAAAAGAAGTGGAAAAAGTTGAATTATTTTTATGAGAACACATATCTCAAAAACGGAATGTTACAACGTGAAAATTGGTATTTTTAATCACCTTTAAAAATAAAGAAACACGTATTCTTTTGTTTTTGGAATATCCACTTAAGGGGGTAGGTAGAAAGAAGTGAAAAGTGAGTTGAATTATTTTCATGAGGATACTTATATCTCAAAAACTGAAGATGTTACAGACGTGAACATTTGTATTTTTAATCTCCTTTAGATATAATGAAACACAGAACAATGCAACCCTAAGGAGGTTTGACTGGAGGGAAGTAGCTGACGACATCATTATTCATTTCTCTCAAGCTGTTTGACATACGAGCTCGAAATTTCACATGGTATTCGCCCTACATATCTTAGATTTTAAATAAAAAGTGGTCTTAAAACAATACACCATTAAGTGGTTTGACTGGGGATTGAGTGTGAGGCCCGATGACAAGAGTATCCATTCCTCTGAAATTGCTTGACATACGAGGTTGAATTTACATATGGTGGTTACTCCTCAATGTATTAGATGTTAAATAAGAAGTGATCTTCAAACAGTTCACCCCTAAGGTGTTTTAACGCGGCGGGGAGGATGCCCGATGACAAACATATTTATTTCTCTGAAACCGTTTCACGTACGAGGTTGAAATTTCACATGATTGTTGTTCCTTTATATCTTAGATTAAGAAGTGATCTTGATACAATATATTCCTAAGAGATTTTGACCGCTGTTTGGGACCAGATGATAAAATACTAATTTCTCTGAAGCCGCTTTACGTACGAGGTTGAAATTTTACGTAACTATTGATCCTGTATGCCTTACATTTTAACTGAGAAGTGGTCTTAAAACAACACACCCTTAATAGGTTTTAGCCGTGGGGGGGGGGGGGCGGAGTCCTAATGCCATAAATATACATTTCTCTGAAATCGATTGACATACGCGTTTAAAATTTCACGTGATTATACATAATAACAGGTCTTAAAACAACGCACTCCTAAGGGAATTTGGCTGGGGGTAAAGACTTATGGAAGTCATAGATATCAAGCATGATATGATTCAAAATATTTCAAGTACATAAGCATTGAGACCATGAAGTGGCTAAGTGTAAGAAAGGGCCGGGAGCCCTAACTTCGCCACAATAAAGACGCTTTAATAATAATAATAATAATAATAATAATAATAATAATAATAATAATAATAATTGAGACCATGTAGAAGTTGATGTTATAAAACTAAGTATTCACAACAGCCAAGGTACTCAACCGAATTTCCGATTTCTCTTCTTTATTGACAAAAATATTAATTTGTAAAACTTAGGGGTTTAAGTGAAATAATCTTAATCACAGTACACAACTGGAGGACCATTTTTTTTGCTAGGTGTTTTACGTCGCACCGACACAGATAGGTCTTATGGCGACGACGGACCATTTTTAGGCTGTATACCATTAAAGGTACGTACGTATTATTACGCACGTTGAATGTCTAATTTTTTAAGATTTAAACCTTTCAAATTACTACACTGACTGACAGAGCAAATGCAACACCAAGAATGAGTGGTCAGAACTTTATGCCAATTGCAGGGTAGACTGACGTCACTGAGGTATGCTCATGATGTGAAATGCGCCGCTGTGCTGCGCACGTAGCGAACGATAAACGGGACACGGCGTTGGCGAATGGCCCACTTCGTACCGTGATTTCTCAGCCGACAGTCATTGTAGAACGTGTTGTCGTGTGCCACAGGACACGTGTATAGCTAAGAATGCCAGGCCGCCGTCAACGGAGGCATTTCCAGCAGACAGACGACTTTACGAGGGGTATGGTGATCGGGCTGAGAAGGGCAGGTTGGTCGCTTCGTCAAATCGCAGCCGATACCCATAGGGATGTGTCCACGGTGCAGCGCCTGTGGCGAAGATGGTTGGCGCAGGGACATGTGGCACGTGCGAGGGGTCCAGGCGCAGCCCGAGTGACGTCAGCACGCGAGGATCGGCGCATCCGCCGCCAAGCGGTGGCAGCCCCGCACGCCACGTAAACCGCCATTCTTCAGCATGTGCAAGACACCCTGGCTGTTCCAATATCGGCCAGAACAAGTTCCCGTCGATTGCTTGAAGGAGGCCTGCACTCCCGGCGTCCGCTCAGAAGACTACCATTGACACCACAGCATAGACGTGCACGCCTGGCATGGTGCCGACTAGAGCGACTTGGATGAGGGAATGGCGGAACGTCGTGTTCTCCGATGAGTCACGCTTCTGTTCTGTCAGTGATAGTCACCGCAGACGAGTGTGGCGTCGGCGTGGAGAAAGGTCAAATCCGGCAGTAACTGTGGAGCGCCCTACCGCTAGACAACGCGGCATCATGGTTTGGGGCGCTATTGCGTATGATTCCACGTCACCTCTAGTGCGTATTCAAGGCACGTTAAATGCCCACCGCTACGTGCAGCATGTGCTGCGGCCGGTGGCACTCCCGTACCTTCAGCGGCTGCCCAATGCTCTGTTTCAGCAGGATAATGCCCGCCCACACACTGCTCGCATCTCCCAACAGGCTCTACGAGGTGTACAGATGCTTCCGTGGCCAGCATACTCTCCGGATCTCTCACCAATCGAACACGTGTGAGATCTCATTGGACGCCGTTTGCAAACTCTGCCCCAGCCTCGTACGGACGACCAACTGTGGCAAATGGTTGACAGAGAATGGAGAACCATCCCTCAGGACACCATCCGCACTCTTATTGACTCTATACATCGACGTGTTTCTGCGTGCATCGCCGCTCGCGGTGGTCCTACATCCTACTGAGTCGATGCCGTGCGCATTGTGTAACCTGCATATCGGTTTGAAATAAACATCAATTATTCTTCCGTGCCGACTCTGTTTTTTCCCCAACTTTCATCCCTTTCGGACCACTCCTCCTTGGTGTTGCATTTGCTCTGTCAGTCAGTGTAATCAAATTCCACAAGCTTAATACATATACTAGGCCTAAGTAATAATGGAGGTAATGGAGGTTTCATCTCTATTTTTTATTAGAGATCGGTGTTGCCGTCTATAAACATAAAATTCTGTTTTAGATTTTAAATAAACAATAACATTAAACCCCTAAGGGGTTTTTACTGAGGGGTGAGGAATGATGACAAAAATATGCATTTATATGAAACCATCTGAATTGCGAATTCAAATTTCATATGATATCCTAGGTATTAAATAACAGAAGGTTTCAAACAAATTAAATGGAAGTTAAGATCTGGAAACAAATATATTCCTTCCTTCCTCCGAAACGGTTTGATATACGAAGACAAAATTCAAAATAACGGTATTGCGCCCGTTTAGAGAAGTCGGAGAGCAAAGGACTCCCCAAGGGTGCTCAGTAAGTACTTGACATCAATAGCTATAACAAACATAAGTGGCAGGATAATAACAGTAAGTTCGGAAATAATGAAAAAATAGTATCGATATCATTTAAAATATTTACATCATTTATTCATAGAAAATAAAAATGTCTTGCCATCCTGACTAGCGATGACTATGAGTATGATCACTACGTTAATATGAATTTATGAAGGCTCTTGACGAAACATAAAATATTCCAAAGAAATGGGATGGTACAAGCAAATTATTAGTCCTAATTATTCTAACGGAATTGATTGATAATTATAATTTCGAATAATAAATTTTGAACAAGTTAATTATTTAAATCTTGAGTAACAAGGCCGTCGAACAAATCTGAAAAATACGTTAAGTTTTAATTTTAAAGTTTAAAATATAAAAACATTTACAGATTTACAGAACCAAATTCCTGGTGATGAAATTTAGATTGAAACTACATCCTTGAAATTTACCAATAAAATTTATTGCAATTTCAATTTAATTGAATATGCTTTTAGAATAGTAAAATTAAAATCGAGACACCAGTTATATCTGTTCTAAGTTATTATCAGTTATTTCATTACGTGAATAAATATTTAACTTTAAGTGGTCGTTTTCCAATAAACTGAAATAAATAACACTTCTCAAAGAAATTAGCAACGCTGAAATAAGTACAGCAACGTAGATTATAATTCAACACAAAAATATCACTGATCAACCTATCTGCTTATAACACATATCTCTAAAAATTCACACACTGTTAAATATCTCCAATAACTACGAATATAACTAAACTCTACAATCTAACTACAAAAAATATTGTGCAGAAGAACTATCTACAATATCTACAAATGAATCAATACTCTCACTCTCCAATTTAATCAACTCCGATATACAAATGATGACATGAAATTTACCACGTGGTTAGGAATTTGTGCGATTAAGATTTAGGTTCGCCTGGAATCGAACTGACGCATCTAAGAGTTATTCACCATAAAAGAATCGGTGTCATAATTCAAATGTTCCTCGGTAGCTATCCAAAAATATACCCGAAAATATTGAACACATTATCTCATCAGCTTACACCAGGATAAAATTTATTTTCACAGAAATGTAGTCAGAATTTCGGAGTACGCCCACCAGGCTTATTATTATTATTAGAAGACTTGCTAACGCGACCACGATCGTACGTACACGAAGACACTATTATTCATCTCCATTGACACTCACGTGTCCATGTCCAATATAATTAAATATCACAGCGCAAAATATATCAGAATTCACTATCTGAAGACTATAATCACACTCATTAATTATTCATATGATAACAATGACATTTACAATAAGATACAAAAGTTGAAAACAAGAAAAGCGGCTGGAATTGATCAGATTTCTGGGGATATACTAAAGACAATGGGTTGGAATATAGTACCATATCTGAAGTACTTATTTGATTATTGTTTGGTCGAAGGAGCTATACCAGATGAATGGAGAGTTGCTATAGTAGCCCCTGTGTATAAAGGAAAGGGTGATAGACATAAAGCTGAAAATTACAGGCCAGTAAGTTTGACATGCATTGTATGTAAGCTTTGGGAAGGCATTCTTTCTGATTATATTAGACATGTTTGTGAAATTAATAACTGGTTCGATAGAAGGCAATTCGGTTTTAGGAAAGGTTATTCCACTGAAGCTCAACTTGTAGGATTCCAGCAAGATATAGCAGATATCTTGGATTCTGGAGGTCAAATGGACTGTATCGCGATTGACATGTCTAAAGCATTTGATAGGGTGGATCATGGGAGACTACTGGCAAAAATGAGTGCAATTGGACTAGACAAAAGAGTGACTGAATGGGTTGCTATATTTCTAGAAAATAGATCTCAGAGAGTTAGAGTAGGTGAAGCTTTGTCTGACCCTTTAATAGTTGAGAGGGGAGTTCCTCAGGGAAGTGTTATCGGACCTTTATATTTTCTTATATATATAAATGATATGAGTAAAGGAGTGGAATCGGAGGTAAGGTTTTTTTCGGATGATGTTATTCTCTATAGAGTGATAAATAAGTTACAAGATTGTGAGCAACTGCAACGTGACCTCGAAAATGTTGTGAGATGGACAGCAGGCAATGGTATGTTGATAAACGGGGCTAAAAGTCAGGTTGTGAGTTTCACAAATAGGAAAAGTCCTCTCAGTTTTAATTACTGCGTTGATGGGGTGAAAGTTCCTTTTGGGGATCATTGTAAGTATCTAGGTGTTAATATAAGGAAAGATCTTCACTGGGGTAATCACATAAATGGGATTGTAAATAAAGGGTACCGATCTCTGCACATGGTTATGAGGGTGTTTAGGGGTTGTAGTAAGGATGTAAAGGAGAGTGCATATAAGTCTCTGGTAAGACCCCAACTAGAGTATGGTTCTAGTGTATGGGACCCTCACCAGGATTACCTAATTCAAGAACTGGAAAAAATCCAAAGAAAAGCAGCTCGATTTGTTCTGGGTGATTTCCGACAAAAGAGTAGCGTTACAAAAATGTTGCAATGTTTGGGTTGGGAAGAATTGAGAGAAAGAAGAATAGTTGCTCGATAAGTGGTATGTTCCGAGCTGTCAGCGGAGAGATCGCGTGGAATGACATTAGTAGACGAATAAGTTTGAATGGCGTTTATAAAGGTAGGAAAGATCACAATATGAAGATAAAGTTGGAATTCAAGAGGACAAACTGGGGCAAATATTCATTTATAGGAAGGGGAGTTAGGGATTGGAATAACTTACCAAGGGAGATGTTCAATAAATTTCCAATTTCTTTGAAATCATTTCGAAAAAGGCTAGGAAAGCAACAGATAGGGAATCTGCCAACTGGGCGACTGCCCTAAATGCAGATCAGTATTGATTGATTGATTGATTCATTAACTCAATAGCTCCACTTAAAACCTTACAACGTCGACCATACAATTCATAATCGTATATCACACAAAACACGTGGTCGGGGAAAGTCGCAAATATCATACAAGAAACAAGCCTTAATTTATCAAATCTGTCTTCAGTATTAACCACACTCGTAATCGTATACTCTTACTCAAGTACTCCAGATTAAACAATTATCTGATCTCTGAATTAATATCCTGATGACACTAAGTTCAATCACCACTAGGTATGAGTGGGAGCTACAAATATTAGCGATATATAATTAAGAATGGAAAATATTACAACACTGAATTTTCTGTGGTTTCCCATTTTCACACCAGGCAAATGCTGGAGCTGCACCTTAATTAAGGCCACGGCAGCTTCCTTCCCACTCCTAGCCCATTCCTATCCCACTGCCGTCATAAGACTTATCTGTGTCGGTGCGACGTAAAGCAAACTGTAAAAAAATAATATATTCACTCATGTGGCCTTAGTTACCGAAACACTGTGTCACGTTTTACGCGCAAACTGAATTACATCTGACGCCTTTAATTGCTTGAGTGGAAGTAAACACTCCATCGCAAGCGCGAGATTTCATTTAACGGCTGAGTGATGAAACGTAGAACAAGTTCTTGTCGCGGCAAAGATTCATGTATAAATCAGTTACAATCCTGCGTGCTTGAAATATCAAAAACCCAATTATATTCACTGTTTGCTGTGAATATACTGTATGTCGGAAAGTAATCCACACTCAGCGGCGTGGATAGGAGAAGTTAAGCCCAAAAAATACCAGATACGTATTTGCAAACACAGCACAGGAAACGTGTGGATTCCTACTCCCAGAACTGACCACGATAGATTTCTAAAGCATATATATTTTAAGCGATAGAATATTTCAAACAAAGTTTGTACTCCATCTTATTATTTAGAAACGCCTACTTCTTTCACAAGGGACACACTCGGGTTTGAACAAACAAAACCTCATCAAAATTCAGTTATATATAATTTACGTTCCTCTGAATCTAACTCCGTTGTTGATTAGTACAGGTCCCTGATAAGAACTGCCGCTTGAAAGCTTAAAAAGAGGTCCTATTCAAAAATAATTATGTACATAAGACAATTGAATTCTGAAACTTTATGATGAATGGTCAGCCTGTACAAGTGTGGAAGTGTCCTAATATTAATGAATGGGAGAGCGTTTTATGAATTATCCAAGCGATAACCATTACCTTAAAATGCACAATTAATTAATGCTACGTCCGTACACTCAAAAGAAAACACACACTCACGAAGAACGTTATTGTTGAAAAACACATCAAAGTCACTTATGAACTTCTACACTGGTTCACCACTATGGAAGCCAGCTTTCTGCCATGCTTAATGAAGCGTCGGTCTATATCTAGGTAGATCTCCGCAGACAGTTGATTGTAGATCTCAGCATGTATTCTAGAAGTTAACATTTTGTCATTAATTTTGGCTGCTGGAACTTATTTTTCTATAATCTGTTAACTCTTCGCGGAAATTTTAGATTTACCGAGAGGATAAGCATCTAGAGATTGAACGTACTTCATAGTTTTTGGTGGAATAATTTTCAAATTTTCCCCTTGAGGACACCGGAAGTATGCTTTTATCCTTGTGTCCAGCCCAGGAATTAAAACATACAAGTAATTCATCGGAAACACGTACTGCATAATTAAAACTGATGCCAAAATGTTCCGTAGATATCCTTTCGTCGTCTTTCTGTTCACACTTGCTTCCACGTAAACGTTTGATGGATCTTTTGAAGGTCACCTGGAGAGTGGTGTAAAATACAGCGAGCCGTACCCAGAAAATCAAATAACGTGACTGAGAAAGTCTTCATGCTGATCATGCGACACTTAAGAATCTGCTATTCATCTGACTAGGCAATAGTCATTTCGGTTCGCCCATGGCCAATAATGAATTGTACGGACTAGTATTTTAGTTTAGAATTTCTCAGTTAATTTTAAAATTTCAGTTTAAGACATCGTGTTTCATAATTATGACAATTACGAATAATGAGGGGCTCAGACGGTTGAGGTGCTGGTCTTCTGACCCCAACTTGGCAGGTTTGATCCTGGCTCAGTCCGACGGTATTTGAGGGTACTCAAATAAGTCAGCGTCGTGTCGGTAGATTTACTGGCACGTAAAAGGACTCCTGCGGGACTAAATTCCTGCACCTTGGCGTCTCCATAAACCATAAAAGTAGTTAGTGGAACGTAAGGCTAATAACATTATTATTATTATTATTATTATTATTATTATTATTATTATTATTATTATTATTATTATTATTATTATTATTATTATTATTATTATTATTATTATTATTATTATTATTATGTTATAATGTACAGCACGCAGGAACACATTTTCGGTAAGGTGATACCAGAAATGACCTTATATCTTCGGAAATTTTTCACAGATACGTGGCATTGTTTGAAAATGCAACGGTTCAATACGAGTAAAGCTAGTCTCTTCAGCAACTAAAACGTAGGAGAGCAGGCAGATATCACTTCCGAATTTTTCTAGAAGTTCACATGAAATCGATAATCACACAGTAGTAAACTCTGGTCTTGTTGAAATTGCTATGGGTTCAGCAATATTTTATTTACTATTTCATGCATTGTTCACTTCGAATGTCAACTTTTTGTACAAATACCTCACACTCTAGGACTGAATGACTACGATGTTCATTTCCCTGGTCCAGTATTACTTCTCCCACGTCCATTTGTGTACGTAACCTACGAGGCACATAATATCCCATTAAGTATCAAAATTCTTGAATACCGGGCGAGTTGGCCGTGCGCGTAGAGGCGCGCGGCTGTGAGCTTGCATCCGGGAGATAGTAGGTTCGAATCCCACTATCGGCAGCCCTGAAAATGGTTTTCCGTGGTTTCCCATTTTCACACCAGGCAAATGCTGGGGCTGTACCTTAATTAAGGCCACGGCCGCTTCCTTCCAACTCCTAGGCCTTTCCTATCCCATCGTCGCCATAAGACCTATCTGTGTCGGTGCGACGTAAAGCCCCTAGCAAAAAAAAAATCTTGAATGATAAACTGCCGTGCTGCTGCCACGTAATTTCGAGCATTGGATATCCTTCGAGTCATATATTGTTACCAAGCTAGGACTCCTCTTTTTCTGAGCCTCACTGGGTAGTAGCATATCGATTTAATTGCATTGGTAAACTATACTGTTGTAGTAGTAACAAACTTCTCCTTGAAAACAACTTCATGATAAACAGGTTTCGGACAGTATGACACGTTACTGACCTCAACCGGGTCGAGGAAGGTGTAAGGAAGATATGCGTTTCAAGGTCTACGGTGTGGTGAAGGTCTTCTTATCGTCAAACGATCATTGATGCATGATAATAATAATGTTATTGGCTTTACGTCCCACTAACTGTTCTTTTACGGTTTTCAGAGACGCCGAGGTGCCAGGATTTAGTCCCGCAGGAGTTCTCTTACGTGCCAGTAAATCTACCTACACGAGCTAACATATCTGAGCACCTTCAAATGCCACCGGACTGAGCCAGAATCGAACCTGCCAAGTTGTGGTCAGATGGCCAGCGCCTCAACGTCTGAGCTACTCAGTCCGGCTTGATGCATGATCTTATATATGAACTATAAGGTGAAACTAGTTTAATTTTCAGTTAAAATGATGAAATATTTAGCCAAATAATTGATTAATATTTAAGAAAACTTGCTTTTACACCTTACGGAGTATATTAGTTTGGCGGTGATTCATGATTTCTTACGGTAGTTACAGTATTTAGATTTTGATTAGTAATGTGTAACTAGATGTTCACTAATTTGTTATCACTGCCCTATCTACCTACTCCTTCTTCCCTTATCAGAAAACAGCTCCGGTATCGAGGAACGCCATCAAACAGACCTCCAGTTATTATTCCTTTGAAAAAGTGAATTCGTTAGTTTGTGTATATCATTAGTTCATTGTCAAATGGTTAACTCCACAGGACAATCACAAACATTATAAAAGTTTGGTCATGTTAAGATATTATACTAAATCATAAATAGTAAACCACCGGGCGAGTTGGCCGTGCGCGTAGAGGCGCGCGGCTGTGAGCTTGCATCCGGGAGATAGTAGGTTCGAATCCCACTGTCGGCAGCCCTGAAAATGGTTTTCCGTGGTTTCCCATTTCCACACCAGGCAAATGCTGGGGCTGTACCTTAATTAAGGCCACGGCCGCTTCCTTCCAACTCCTAGGCCTTTCCTATCCCATCGTCGCCATAAGACCTATCTGTGTCGGCGCGACGTAAAGCCCCTAGCAAAAAAGAAAAATAGTAAACCATAAGTCGACATAATGGTATTCAAGTAAAATTAACAGAACATTTAATGGAATTGATTGATGTTGTGATCGTAGATAAAGATGTTATAAGATATTTACTGTAGGTTTATATTTGAATAGCAGATTTCCTGTTACAAACTGCTGTATGTATTTAACCTCCTAACACACTGAAGTGTTTTTTTTTTCACACCTTCTTTCCTACAAAATTACACGCCAGGTTTTGTTATAGAGTGTATCTCACTCGAAGATACCCCCGGGAAATGTCTGCTTAAATTATCAGTACAAGAAGAATGTGAACACTGATATGTCATTACTACGTGCTTGAGTAGAGATGGATGATCACAGCACCTACTAGAAGTGCCCTTTGGTGTTCAATTACAATTGAACACGGCGCTGCATTTTAGCAAATGTAGATCAAGAATTTATGGGAGTGACATTCAAATGGGACACACGGTTTTCGTTACTCCTATTATGGCTTCACACCGGGGCCAGCAAACAACACACACTTTTCACATATATCACATAAGTCAATGTACTCTGTACACATGTAATTTGCTCTTAAAGACGTCACTGGACAACATGAATTTTTCACAACAAAACCGAATACTGAATCTAGTGCATTTTTTTAAAGCTGAAATCAAATATTTATTCACAGTTATTTTTTCCGACATAGTATTTTTGTGGCAATCACCTTTATAGAATATACTTTCATATATTAAGCGTTTTTGTTATAAATTTTGTGTTATAAAAAGTGGGAATATTTAGTCAAATGTAGAAAATTTTGCTCACGTGTGTGGAAATTTTATTTAGAATGGTTAGCAACAGAGTGCAGGCTTATTTATTTCCAGACATGTTTTAACGTTCAGATTTTGCATTGCTATAGTTTGCAGACAGCCAGTATTGAAACTGTAGTCACCCGTAGTGTTTTGAGCTGTATATTGTTCTTATATTAATGTAGTATAGTTATTAGCAGAGTTTAAATATAGTAAGAAAGTGTTTACGTCATCCACACAATTTTTGCAACGTGTGTAGTGAATTAACCTACGAGTCCCAGAGACGACTTTTCACGCCACTTGTAAGAAAGTGTTTAGAACTTTATTTTTGGCGTAAATTTGGTGATTTTTATAAAGATTGCGCCTAATCGTCAATTCCTACCCCAGGCCACAAAAAGTGACAAAGAACCCAGAAGTGTATTTACCACCCATGCGTAACACAATAGGACTTACGACAAAGTTTGTAAAAGCAACTGATAAAAATTCTGTTGCATTTATGTAAGTATTTGAAAATTAATTTTTTAAAATTGTAAAATTGAAGGAAGGCGTATCTATAGGTCCACAAATTAGTAATAAATGATGAACATTTTAAAAAACTGTGAAATCAACTGGAAAAAGCAATCTGGGAAACATTCAAAAATATCTGGGTTTTGGGGTTTTTTAATCATGAATCAGAAAATTATCATGAATTAACGAGTGGTATTCTGAAATCATACCAAGCCATGGGATGCAACATGTCTTTAAAACTTCACTTGGCCGATGACCTAGATGTTAGGCCCATCTAAGCAACGAGCAACAAACAACAACAAAAGTTCACTTTTCGATCTCCCACTAAGAGACCTTCTGGTGGATGCCCTTCCTGACGCCAACCCTAAATAGAGGATTGTATTCAATATTACGTCTTTCTGTGGAGGTTGTAATGTAATGTGTTGTATATACACTGACTGACAGAGCAAATGCAACACCAAGAAGGAGTGGTCAGAACTTTATGCCAATTGCAGGGTAGACTGACGTCACTGAGGTATGCTCATGATGTGAAATGCGCCGCTGTGCTGCGCACGTAGCGAACGATAAATGGGACACGGCGTTGGCGAATGGCCCACTTCGTACCGTGATTTCTCAGCCGACAGTCATTGTAGAACGTGTTGTCGTGTGCCACAGGACACGTGTATAGCTAAGAATGCCAGGCCGCCGTCAACGGAGGCATTTCCAGCAGACAGGCGACTTTACGAGGGGTATGGTGATCGGGCTGAGAAGGGCAGGTTGGTCGCTTCGTCAAATCGCAGCCGATACCCATAGGGATGTGTCCACGGTGCAGCGCCTGTGGCGAAGATGGTTGGCGCAGGGACATGTGGCACGTGCGAGGGGTCCAGGCGCAGCCCGAGTGACGTCAGCACGCGAGGATCGGCGCATCCGCTGCCAAGCGGTGGCAGCCCCGCACGCCACGTCAACCGCCATTCTTCAGCATGTGCAAGACACCCTGGCTGTTCCAATATCGACCAGAACAATTTCCCGTCGATTGGTTGAAGGAGGCCTGCACTCCCGGCGTCCGCTCAGAAGACTACCATTGACTCCACAGCATAGATGTGCACGCCTGGCATGGTGCCGGGCTAGAGCGACTTGGATGAGGGAATGGCGGAACGTCGTGTTCTCCGATGAGTCACGCTTCTGTTCTGTCAGTGATAGTCACCGCAGACGAGTGCGGCGCCGGCGTGGAGAAAGGTCAAATCCGGCAGTAACTGTGGAGCGCCCTACCGCTAGACAACGCGGCATCATGGTTTGGGGCGCTATTGCGTATGATTCCACGTCACCTCTAGTGCGTATTCAAGGCACGTTAAATGCCCACCGCTACGTGCAGCATGTGCTGCGGCCGGTGGCACTCCCGTACCTTCAGGGGCTGCCCAATGCTCTGTTTCAGCAGGATAATGCCCGCCCACACACTGCTCGCATCTCCCAACAGGCTCTACGAGGTGTACAGATGCTTCCGTGGCCAGCGTACTCTCCGGATCTCTCACCAATCGAACACGTGTGGGATCTCATTGGACGCCATTTGCAAACTCTGCCCCAGCCTCGTACGGACGACCAACTGTGGCAAATGGTTGACAGAGAATGGAGAACCATCCCTCAGGACACCATCCGCACTCTTATTGACTCTGTACCTCGACGTGTTTCTGCGTGCATCGCCGCTCGCGGTGGTCCTACATCCTACTGAGTCGATGCCGTGCCCATTGTGTAACCTGCATATCGGTTTGAAATAAACATCAATTAAACGTCCGTGCCGTCTCTGTTTTTTCCCCAACTTTCATCCCTTTCGAACCACTCCTTCTTGGTGTTGCATTTGCTCTGTCAGTCAGTGTAGATGTAAGACGATCACAAATATCCAGTGCCCGAGCTAGAGGAATTATCTATACGCAGTTGAAATCCTCTACCCGGCCGGGAATCGAACCCAGGTGCCTCTGAACAGAAAGCCAGTACGCAGTGATGAACATGGCGACCATATTCATCAGCAGATTTCTATGATTGAAAGGAAGTATCAAGACACATGCGAGTCCCAGTATGCTGACCGACAACAGCGGGACCCTGGAGAAAGACACACTAAAGGCAAAATATGGCCGAAAATCAACATATGCTTCACGTTATGTGTTCCCAAATGAGGTGTATAAGGTTTAATGTCACGTTAATACTTATTATAGAAAATGTTAAAATTTGGATTCAGCCCATTTTTACGGCCGGATGCTCTTCCTGACGACAACCCGAAATGGAGGGTTGTATTAAATACTGCGTCTTTCTGTGGTGGTTGGTAGTGTGATGTGTTGTATTTAGATGTTTATTAAGATGATCATAAATATCCAGTGCCCGAGCTAGAGGAATTATCAATACGCCGTTGAAATCCTCTACCCAGCCGGGAATCGAACCCAGGTCCCTCTGAACAGAAGATCAGTACGCTGACCATCCAGGTAAGGAGCCGAACGTCCGTTTAATGACATTGTACAATATATGTTCATTTAACAATATATACATCTTCTCCTTCTTTATCTGTTTACACTCCAGGGTCGGTTATTCCCTCGGACACAGCGAGGGATCCCGTCTCTACCAACTGAAGGGCAGTGTCCTGGAGCTTCAGACTCTGGGTCGGGGGATACAATTGGGGAGGATGACCAGTACCTCGCCCAGGCAGCCTCACCTGCTATACTGAACAGGGGCCTTGTGGGGGGGGATGGGAAGATTGGAAGGGATAGACAAGGAAGAGGGAAGGAAGCGGCCGTGGCCTTAATGTAGGTACCATCCCGGCATTTGCCTGGAGGAGAAGTGAGAACTACTTCCAGGATGGCTGAGGTGGGAATCGAACCCACCTCTACTCAGCTGACCTCCCGAGGCTGAGTGGACCACGTTCCAGCCCTCGTACCACTTTTCAAATTTCGTGGCAGAGCCAGGAATCGAACCCGGGCCTCCGGGTGTGGCAGCTAATCACACTAACCACTACACCACAGAGGTGGACCACAATCTATATATATATAAAATAGCTTGTCCTGACTGACTGACTGACTGACTGACTGACTGACTGACTGACTGACTGACTGACTGACTGACTGACTGACTGACTGACTGACTGACTGACTGACTGATTCATCATCGCCGAGCCAAAACTACTGGACATAAAGAAATGAAATTTTGGGGATGTATTCACATTATGATGTAGGTGCTCGTTAAGAGAGGATTTTTGGATATTCCTTCGGTAAGGGGGTGAAAAGGGGGGATGAAATTTTAAAATGAGTGTATCTATATCTCAAAACTTTAAACGTTTATAGATGTGAAAATTGTGTATTTAGAATCTTCTTTAAAAATAAGGAAACACGTATTTTTTTGTTTTCAGAAAATCCCAATAGGAGGGGTGAAAAAGGGTGAAAATGGGGGAAAATGGGTTGAATGCCTTTAATCAGGATACCGGTACTTATATACCAGAAACTGAAGATATTACAGACCTCAAAATTGGTACTTTTGATCTCTTTTAAAAATAAAGAAACACGTATTTTTTTGTTTTTGGAAAATCAATTAATGGGAGGGTGAAAAGGGGGTGAATTTTTAAAATGAGTGAATCTATATCTCGAAACTTTTAAAGTTTGCTGATGTAAAAATTGGTATTTAGAATCTTCATTAAAAATAAAGAAACACGTATTTTTTTGTTTTCGGAAAATCGCAATAGGAGGAGTGAAAAGGGGTGAAAATGGGTTGAATGCCTTTAATGAGGATACTTATATCTCAGAACCTGAAGATATTACAGACCTGAAAATTGGTGTTTGGGATCTTCTTTAAAAATAAAGAAACACGTATTTTTTTTGTTTGTGGAAAATCCAATTAATGGGGGGGTGAAAAGGGGGTGATTTTTTAAAATGAGTGTATCTATATCTCAAAACTTTTAAAGTTTATAGATGTAAAAATTGGTATTTAGAATCTCCTTTAAAAATAAAGAAACACGTATTCTTTTGTTTTCGGAAAATCCCAATAGGAAGGGTGTAAAAGGGTGAAAAATGGGTTGAATGCCTTTAATGAGGCTACTTATATTTCAGAACCTGAAGATATTACAGACCTGAAAATTGGTATTTGGGATCTACTTTAAAAGTAAAGAAACACGTATTTTTTTCGTTTTTGGAAAATCCAAATATTGGGGGGTGAAAAGGGGGGGTGAATTTTTAAAATGAGTGCGTCTACATCTTAAAACTTTAAAATTTACAGATGTAAAAATGGTAGTTAGAATCTCCTCTAAAAATAAAGGAACACGTATTTTTTTTGTTTCCTGTAAATCCTAATAGGAGGGGTGTAAAAGGGGTGAAAAATGGGTTGAATGCCTTTAATGGGGATACATATATCTCAGAAACGAAAGATATTACAGAACTGAAAATTTGTATATGGGATCTCCTTTAAAAATAAAGAAACACGTAATTCTTAGTTTTTTGGAAATCCAATTAATGGCGGTTAAACAGGAGTGACAAATTGGGGTGAATTTTTTGAAAGACTATATCTACAGAATATCTTGGAAACGTAAAATGTTACAGACGTAAAAAGTGGGTGTTTGGAATCTCCTGTAAATGTAAATAAACATAGGTGATTTGTTTTTGGAAACTCCACTTAAGGGGAACTCAAAAGGGGTGAAATTTTAAAATGAGAATTTTTACAGTATATCTAAAAAAAAACTTAACATGTTACAGAAGTTAAGGTATTGTTTATCTCTATTAAACATAAAGAAACGTGTGTTTTTAGTTTTCGGTAAAGGTGACTGAAAATGGTGTTGAATTCTTTTAATTAGGCTACTGATATCACAAAAATGAAGACGTTACAGACGTGAAATTTGATATTTGCGATCTTCTTTAAAAGAAAAGAAACACGTATTCTCGGAAAATCCAATGAAGGGAGGGAGGGAAGAATTGAAAAATTAATTGGCTTAATTGTATGAGAATACATACATCTAATAAAAACTAAAGTTGTTACAGACGTGAAAATTCGTATTTGGATCTCCTTTAAAAACAAAGAAAAGCGCGTTTTGGTGGGGAAACCATCTTGGAGGGCGGGAGTGTAAAGGAGTTGAATTCCTTTCATGAGGACACATAAATCAAAAACTGAAGAAGTTAGAGTCGTGATCATTGGTATTTAAGAAGATCCTTTACTATTAAAGAAACAAGTATTTTTTGCGGGAAAATTCACTTGGGGGGGGGGGAGTATTGTGATATGAAGTGCAGAAAGTAAATTATTTTTATTGGGATACTTATATCTCAAAACTGAAGGTAATAGACGTGAACATTGGTGTTTGGAATCTCCCTTAAACATAAAGAAACAAGCATTTTTTAATTTCTTTTGGTGGGGGGGGCGAGTGGCGGTAAACAAACTTAACGGCGGTGGGGTGTAGAAGGAGGTAAGACCAATTGATTTTACTGTTCTTAATGTACTTATAAGGATCCTCCGTTGCTCAGGCGGCAGCGCGCCGGCCTCTCACAGCTGGGTTCCGTGGTTCAAATCCCGGTCACTACATGTGTCATTCGTGCTGGACAAAACGGAGGCGGGACAGGTTTTTCTCCGGATACTCCGGTTTTCCCTGTCATCAGCCATTACAGCGACACATAATAATAATAATAATAATAATAATAATAATGTTCCGGACCGTCGTCAGTTGTGCGGACTGCGCTGGAAACGGCTCCTGGACTGGTAATGACTAAGAATGCAGTCCGGCCGCGGGTTTAGTGCCGCCAAGGCACCCAATATGACACCACGCCGGTTCTCCTGAAGGATTTCATCCATATTAAAAATGATTATAGGAAAATATGGCAAAGATTTAGGGACCCAACTGACCGGGAGGAATACCTGAGCCTAGCCCGGGAAGTACGAAATCGATTGCTGGAAAGGAAGATAGAAAAATGGGAGGAAACATGCCGAAATCTAATAGAAAACGAGTCAGAACGGGAATTTTGGTGGATTCTCGCCGAAAACGAGTCAGAACGCGAATTTCGGCGGATTATATATCTAAAGCAATAAGCATTCAATTATAAATTTCAGTATAATACCGTAGCGAAGCACGGGTATCTTGCTAGTAATGTATATACATAATCATTATTATTTAAGCTTCTTTGTTTCTTCTTTATTCTATTATTTTCCTTTTATGGGTGCAATTATCATTAATTTGTGTATTATTATTATTATTATTATTATTATTATTATTATTATTATTATTATTATTATTATTATTATTTCTGTTCTTATTATTATGCAGTAGGGATTATTCTGTCACCGCCTGTTGTAGTTAAGGAAATATCCCTGTTATGAACGCAAATTAATAAAGTAACAATGGTAGTGGATGACCTCGATATGAATATGAAGAATATATAATAGTGGATTTACACTGACTGACAGAGCAAATGCAACACCAAGAAGGAGTGGTCAGAACTTTATGCCAATTGCAGGGTAGACTGACGTCACTGAGGTATGCTCATGATGTGAAATGCGCCGCTGTGCTGCGCACGTAGCGAACGATAAATGGGACACGGCGTTGGCGAATGGCCCACTTCGTACCGTGATTTCTCAGCCGACAGTCATTGTAGAACGTGTTGTCGTGTGCCACAGGACACGTGTATAGCTAAGAATGCCAGGCCGCCGTCAACGGAGGCATTTCCAGCAGACAGACGACTTTACGAGGGGTATGGTGATCGGGCTGAGAAGGGCAGGTTGGTCGCTTCGTCAAATCGCAGCCGATACCCATAGGGATGTGTCCACGGTGCAGCGCCTGTGGCGAAGATGGTTGGCGCAGGGACATGTGGCACGTGCGAGGGGTCCAGGCGCAGCCCGAGTGACGTCAGCACGCGAGGATCGGCGCATCTGCCGCCAAGCGGTGGCAGCCCCGCACGCCACGTCAACCGCCATTCTTCAGCATATGCAAGACCCCCTGGCTGTTCCAATATCGACCAGAACAATTTCCCGTCGATTGGTTGAAGGAGGCCTGCACTCCCGGCGTCCGCTCAGAAGACTACCATTGACTCCACAGCATAGACGTGCACGCCTGGCATGGTGCCGGGGTGCCGGGCTAGAGCGACTTGGATGAGGGAATGGCGGAACGTCGTGTTCTCCGATGAGTCACGCTTCTGTTCTGTCAGTGATAGTCACTGCAGACGAGTGTGGCGTCGGCGTGGAGAAAGGTCAAATCCGGCAGTAACTGTGGAGCGCCCTATCGGTAGACAACGCGGCATCATGGTTTAGGGCGCTATTGCGTATGATTCCACGACACCTCTAGTGCGTATTCAAGGCACGTTAAATGCCCACCGCTACGTGCAGCATGTGCTGCGGCCGGTGGCACTCCTGTACCTTCAGGGGCTGCCCAATGCTCTGTTTCAGCAGGATAATGCCCGCCCACACACTGCTCGCATCTCCCAACAGGCTCTACGAGGTGTACAGATGCTTCCGTGGCCAGCGTACTCTCCGGATCTCTCACCAATCGAACACGTGTGGGATCTCATTGGACGCCGTTTGCAAACTCTGCCCCAGCCTCGTACGGACGACCAACTGTGGCAAATGGTTGACAGAGAATGGAGAACCATCCCTCAGGACAACATCCGCACTCTTATTGACGCTGTACCTCGACGTGTTTCTGCGTGCATCGCCGCTCGCGGTGGTCCTACATCCTACTGAGTCGATGCCGTGCGCATTGTGTAACCTGCATATCGGTTTGAAATAAACATCAATTATTCGCCCGTGCCGTCTCTGTTTTTTCCCCAACTTTCATCCCTTTCGAACCACTCCTTCTTGGTGTTGCATTTGCTCTGTCAGTCAGTGTATGATACAATATTTAGCGAGCTCGATAGCTGCAGTCGCTTAAGTGCGGCCAGTATCCAGTATTCGGGAGATAGTAGGTTCGAACCCCACTGTCGGCAGCCCTGAAAATGGTTTTCCGTGGTTTCCCATTTTCACACCAGGCAAATGCTGGGGCTGTACCTTAATTAAGGCCACGGCCGCTTCCTTCCCACTCCTAGCCCTTTCCTGTCCCATCGTCGCCATAAGACCTATATGTGTCGGTGTGACGTAAAGCAAAAAAAAAGATACAATATTTACGTATAGATCAAGAGGTTAGCATAGGACAGGGTAGCATGGCCCAAATAACAACAAATCTAATTAAATATGTGAAAATGATAATTACTTCACTCGGTTTTCACATTCAAATTCTCTTCAAGAATCACATGACAATACATTAATATGATCTCAACTCAACGCGTTTCCCCGATGGGTGAGTTGCATGTACCATTTTAACCACATGCCAGCCCTCATGCCATTCTCTGGCAGGACCGGAAATGGAACCCTGGCCTTCGAGGACGGCAGCTAATAGCACTAACCGTTGTTACAGAGGCGGACAATATGAGATATTATCGAGTGGACTTTTCAAGCGAATCGCAACACAACACATTACCGCGTGATTTTAACGTAGTTACGTTTTACAGACCGGGCGAATTGGCCGTACGGTCGGGGCCGCGCAGCTGTGAGCTTGCATAGGGAGATAGTGGGTTCGAAACCCACTGTCGGCAGCCCTGAAGATGGCTTTCCGTGGTTTCCCCATTTTCACACCAGGCACACCTTCATTAAGGCCACGGCCGCTTCCTCCCCACTCCTAGGCCTTCCCTATCCCATCGTCGCCATGTCGGTGTGACATAAAGCAAATTGTAAAAAAAAAATCGTCTCCGCTGTATCTGAACAGTGCATTTCTCATCAACAACTTCGTAACTAAGGTGGCTAGGGGCTTTACGTCGCACCGACACAGGTAACACGTATTCTCGGAAAATCCAATGAAGGGAGGGAGGGAAGAATTGAAAAATTAATTGGCTTAATTGTATGAGAATACATACATCTAATAAAAACTAAAGTTGTTACAGACGTGAAAATTCGTATTTGGATCTCACAGCAACCTCACAGCTGCGCGGTCCTAACCGCAATGGCCAACTCACTCGTTGTTCATTTGTTGAACGTTCTTTTAATTACTATGGATTTTAAGAGATTGGGCTGTCGGAATTTAGTCCCTCCACGAAATATTTAACGTGGTGGTGCCCAAAGGCAGGGAGTTATATCTTAAATGACACTCAAATTCTCCCGACATCGGATAGAATCGAATTCGCTACCTTGATAACAGAAGGATGAAGACTAAATGGCTGTGCACAGCGAGCTCACATTCTCGGGGAAGTTTATTCTATCGCCGGGATCACAACTTTCTTGATATCCCAATTTAATGTTTGAAAGCTGGATACAGGAGAAGATATTGTCACTAAAAGCCATTCGTTCATACGGGGCTGTATGTACCTCTCTGGGTTACCGAAAATGCAAGCGAGCAAAACCGGCCCTCTCATAATAAATATTAACTTTTAGTTACGCTATATATTCGAAGTCTTCTGTAATTCTGTTAACGGTTAAGCCTGGCAAAATATTAACCTAGGTTGACCTTTCACATTCATAATATATATAGCTCTCCGTTTATCCTACTTACGGGAGTGTCATTAAAGCTCGCGCTCCCCGTGGCTCTGTTATACTGGCTGACGCTTCTCCTTTTTCTGCTGATCTCGGCGGTGCTAGAGGATTACAGCCCTGCCCCAGTCTCAGTCCCCCTGCTACAACATACTCTCTCGTTAACAGTTGCGTCACTTTTCTCGTGTTAAATATTCATGAATGTGGTAGATATTACCTTTAGTGTTCACAGAGTTTTAGGTCGCCATATCTTCGGATAGATGGGTAGGACTCTTTTTATAGGGTACTGAACTCACAACGACTATGGCAATATCAGTTCCACGTGGCTTAATTGAAACTTGGCGGACAGGATCTTGAACTTGGAGCTTTAAGAATTTACGGGTTCTACCTTTTTTTTTTGCTATGGGCTTTACGTCGCGCCGACCCAGATAGGTCTTATGGCGACGATGGTATAGGAAAGGCCTAGGAGTTGGAAGGAAGCGGCCGTGGCCTTAATTAAGGTACAGCCCCAGCATTTGCCTGGTGTGAAAATGGGAAACCACGGAAAACCATTTTCAGGGCTGCCGATAGTGGGATTCGAACCTACTATCTCCCGGATGCAAGCTCACAGCCGCGCGCCTCTACGCGCACGGCCAACTCGCCCGGTACGGGTTCTACCTTAGTTACCGGGCGAGTTGACCGTGCGGGAGAGAATGGGTTCGAACACACTTTCGGAAGCCCTGAAGATGATTTTCAATTTTTCTATTTTCACAACAGAAAAACGTTGAGGCTGTACCTGAATTAAGGCCAAGACCGTTTCCTACCCACTCCTAGGTCTTTACTATACCATCATCGCCATTTGACCTATCTGTGCCGATGCGACGTAAAGCAAATTACAAATTTAAAAAAATTTACATCTACACCTTAGTCCAGTTTCCTGATACAGGGTCGAGGATGATGTGAGATGAAATTATATTCCATACGGCATAACGCCACGCTCAGTTGAGGAGCTAACGAAGATGAAATGAATGATGGCGAATGAAATTAGATAAGCATTTGGAATGAACCGACTGTGACATATAAATGGGAACTGTTCCGGCATTTTCCTGGAAGTGAAAATGGGAAACCACAAAAAACCATTCTGAGAACAGCCGACGGTGAGGTTCGAACCTACTCATCTCCCGAATGCAAATTTGGTCTCCATAGCTGTAGCGCGTTAACACGCGCGGCCAGTCCGCTAGGTAGAAGGACGTTAAATAAATAACGCTATAGAAAGCACACTTGTAGTTTTACTTGACAGTTAACATCACGATCACGGTCACGGTACCACACATTTTAAGTGGAAGGTGAATCGCACGGACATGACATTTCATATCACAAATCCTTCGTGTATTGGCTGAAATTCGAACCGTGGCTACCTTGGTGATAATCCAGTGGCAGTAGCACTCGGCTATCAAGTCTCCGTCCTGCTCCATGGCTAAATGGTTACCGTGCTGGCTTTTGGTCACAGGGGTCCCAGGTTCGATTCTCGGCAGGGTCGGGAATTTTAAACATAATTGGTTAATTTCGCAGACACGGGGGCTGGATGTATGTGTCGTCTTCATCATCATTTCATCCTCATCACGACGCGCAGGTCGCCTACGGGTGTCAAATCAAAAGACTTGCATCAGGCGAGCCGAACTTGTCCTCGGACACTCCGGCACTAAAAGCCATACGCCATTTCATTCCATCAAGTCTCCGAATAAGATTATAATTTTAATTACTGTATTAAGATGCGTAGTATGGAACAAGCAATTCGAAGTTGAGTGGTTCAATCCCAGACTGTGGGAGCTACCAATAACTGTTCTGGGTTTATTTTTACCCACACTCACTGCTGGAAAAATATCCCTCGTTTCGTAATTCTTTTAACCGAGTGAGTTGGCTACTCAATGCAGTCGATGGTGAGTTCGAACCGCACCGCCGAAGGTTCTGAAGATGGTTTCCCAAACCTGACAAATGCCGGGGTTGTGCCCTAATCAATGCCATGGTTGCAACCCTCCCAGTGATACCCCTCACATATCCCAGCTTCACCATAAACCTATTTGTGTTCATGTGAAGATTTAAACATCTCACAAGGTAATATTCTGGTAGCCATTCTCGCTTGTAACCACAATCAAGCTAAGTAAACCCACCGGTGGCGAAATAGTTACGCATTCAGACAAGATTCATTCGAATAGATTAAATGTATTTATAAGTAGTAACACTGACGCCTAAGATTCATAAAAGACTCAGTAACAACGACAATAACAGGAAGAATATAAATAGTTGTACATTCAAAGAATATTTACGATTCTAGAAAGAAAAATAAAATCCTGCAACCAAACGAATTGGCTACGTGGTTCGATCGAGTAGCTATGGGTTTGCGTTAGGGAAGAGGCGGGAAGGAAGTGGCCGTGGCCTTAATTAAGGTACAGCCGCAACATTTGCCTGGTGTTAGAATGGTAGACCACGGAAAACCATTTTCAAGGCTGCCGACAGTGGGGTTCGAACCCACTATCTCCCAGACCGTTAGATTCGTTGTGGGCCGATGACCTTCGATGTTAGGCCCCTTAAAACAACAAGCAAGCAAGATTCGCTGTGACGGTCTCATGCGATTTCCTCCCACGTGATTTAAATCCCCTCTACTCTCTTCTATGGTGTCCTCTGAAGCCTATTTTGTATGGAAACAGCCAACATGACAACATTTTCAGAGCTAACAGGGACCATTCATGCTAGCGTTGTTTCAATTAATGAAGAAGTTACGGAAAAGTTGTCTAGATCTCCAAACAGGTCTCAGCTGTGCGAAGGCTCCTTTAGCCTTATTGATGCTGTTCTAAATAACGAGCACGAGTATTTACTGACTCTTGTTTCTGAGGAATCTGTCTAATCATTTAGCTTGGTTGGTAATCTTTGAGTACAGTAGTTCGTGCAAATTTTTAAACTTGCAATTTTGATTTATGTTTGTGCTAAGTAGTGAGATACGGTACAGGTGTTGTAACTAGGATACGTCTGAACGCAGTTTAAAATTATTGTAGTGTACTGTACAGTAGTATATGAGTAATAACATACCAGAAATATGCGTGCTTGTTTTATTATTGTAAAATATTTGTGTAGTATAGTAGAGGTATCTGTAGAAACTCTCTTACTAAAATTCTGTTGTTATAATTAGAATAGGCTTAACTGCAGTATAGAATTGTGTAATTCTTGTGTATTCCTTTCAGTATTCAGTAATTAACAACAGTTTTTATCTGTTAGGGTGTTGTAGGATAAAATAGAGTACGACTAAGTAGTATTGTAGTGTAGTTGTATATTAGTTACCTTATTGTCGTATGATCTTTGACTACCATCCTAGACAATATTTCTTTCCGTTCATTTTTTATTTGCACAAAACAAGTTAATTTATTTTTTATTTTCCTTTCATTTTTACGTAAAGAATGGCTAAGGAGTGCAAGTGTAGGAACAGTGGGTGTGGCGAGGCATTGAGGGATATGAGGGAGGAGTTGGAGAGTTTGGGTGAGATAATTAGAATTCTCACAGAAGACAGGAAGGAAGGTAGGCCTCCCTCGAACAATGTACAGGTTACAGCAGGTGTAAAAGAGGGATGGGAAGGAAAGGGGGAATTGTAGAAGAAAGGTGGTCTAATGTTCTAAGGGGAAGGAGATTGCAGGCTAAGGGCTCTATTCAGGATCAGAATTCAGGACAGGTGTCTGTGAGAACTCGGTACGAGTCACTCCAGGTAGAACAACAGAGAGAGGATGAGGAACAGGGAACTGTTGCTGAGATGTGTGTAAGTAGGAGGAAGGGAAAAGTTGGAAAGGGAAATGTAGAGTAGAGGATAGGAAAAGACAGTTGGAACAGCGTAATGGGAGAGAGAAAAGGCAGGATGAAGTAGCTTATGCAGCTATCAGGAAAGATAGGGCTGACCAGGAGGGGACGGGAACAAATGAGGTGGGTAGGATTGAGGCTATGGTCATGGGGGACTCCATCGTTATACATGTGGGGAAAGTGTATGGAGGAAAGGGAACCAGGGTAGAGTGTTATCCAGGAATCAGGTTGAGGCAGACGTTGAGAAAAGTAGAAGAGAAGGAGGAGGGCAAGGAGCAGGTGGTAGTGTCCCACGCTGATCCCAACAATGTAAGGCAAGCTGGTATAAGTTCCAATATAGTTGGGGATGTGTGGGATCTGGTAAATGCAGCACGGGTGAAGTTTAAGGAAGCGGAGATTGTTATCAGTGGAATATGTGCAGAAGGGATACTGACTGGAGAGTGATTGGGGATTTAAATGAGACTATGGAGTGGGTATGTGGGAAACTGGGAGTGAAATTTCTAAATCCTAACGGGTGGGTAGGAGATAGAGATCTGCGCTCAGATGACCTTCCCTTAAACCGCAGTGGTACGTATAAGTTAGGAAATTTGTTTGGAAGGGTAATAGGGAGGTACATTCAGGGAAACGGTGTTGTCTAGGGAGCGGTGATAAGGATACACAGATCTGGAAGTCAAGTAGGGATGACATAAAAATGTTAGTGTTGAGCTGTAGAAGTACTGTATATATTTACCAGATATTGTAATAGGAGCTGAATCATAGCTGAGGAATGATATAATAGATGCAGAAATTTTCTCACGGAACTGGAGTGTGTATCGTAGAGATAGGATAGGAATGGTGAGAGGGGGAGTATTCATTCTGGTGAAAGAAGAATTTGTAACGTACGAAAAAATTAAAGCTAACAAACATGAAATTCTAGGTGTAAGGCTCATTTCTAAAGATAATAAGCAACTTGATGTCTTTGGAGTGTACAGACCGGGAAAAGGTAGCGCTGACACGAACTTAGAATTATTTGATCAGATTGTAAATCTGAATGTACCAAATGTCGATTGGGAAGGAAATGCGAACGACAGGAAGCATGACCAACAAATGGCAAATAAGCTAATATGGAAAGGGCAGCTGATTCAGAAAGTGATGGAACCAAGTAGAGGGAAAAATATCCTGGACGTTGTGCTGATAAAACCAGATGAGTTCTATAGAGAAACCGATTTAATAGATGATATTAGTGATCATGAAGCTGTTTTTGTCTAGTTAAAAATAAATGTAATAGAAAGGAATGTTTTAAAAGTAGGGCTATTAGGCAGTACTATATGGTTGATAAAGCAGGCATGAGGCAGTTTAAAAAAAGTAAATATAAACAGACTCTGGGAAGGATTTAAAGCAATTGTTGAGGAATCTGAAACCCGGTGTGTACCTCTGAAGGTGGTAAGGAATGGTAAAGACCCACCTTGTTTTAATAGAGAAATAAAGAGACTAAGAAGGAGGTGCAGATTGGAAAAAAATAGATTCAGAAATGGCTGTGGAAGTAAGGATAAATTGAAGAAACTAGAAAATAGAATCTAGCAAACAAGGCAGCTAAGGATAACATGATGGCAAGCATAATTGGTAGTAACACAAATTTTAGTGAAAAATGGAAGTGTATACATTGGTACTTTAAGGCAGAAACAGGTTCCAAGAAGGACATTCCAGGAATAATTAATCAACAAGGGGAGTGTGTATGTGAGGATCTTCAAAAGGCAGAAGTATTCAGTCAGCAGTATGTAAAGATTGTTGGTTGCAAGGATAATATCCAGACAGAGGAGGTTACTAATGCTAAAGAAGTATTAAAATTTTCGTATGATAACAATGACATTTAAAATAAGATACAAAAGTTGAAAACTAGAAAAGAGGCTGGAATTGATAAGATTTCTGGGGATATACTAAAGACAATGGGTTGGAATATAGTACCATATCTGAAGTACTTATTTGATTATTGTTTGGTTGAAGGAGGTATACCAAATGAATGGAGAGTTGCTATAGTAGCCCCTGTGTATAAAAGAAAGGGTGATAGACATAAAGCTGAAAATTACAGGCCAGTAAGTTTGACATGCGTTTCATGTAAGCTTTGGGAAGGCATTCATTCTGATTATATTAAACATGTTTGCGAAATTAATAACTGGTTTGATAGAAGGAGTTCGGTGTTAGGAAAGGTTATTTCACTGAAGCTCAACTTGTAGGATTCCAGCTAGTTATAGAAGATATCTTGGATTCAGGAGGTCACATGGACTGTATGGCGATTGACCTGTCTAAAGAATTTGATTATGTGTATCATGGGAGACTACTGGTAAAATGAGTGCAATTGGACTAAACAAAGAGTGACTGAATGGGTTGCTATATTTCTAGAAAATAGATCTCAGAGAATTAGAGTAGGCGAATCTTTATCTGACCCTGTAATAATTAAGGTGGGAATTCCTCAAGGCAGTATTATTGGACCTTTATATTTTCTTATTTGTATATATCAATGATATGAATAAAGGAGTGGAATCAGATATTATTCTATATATAGTAATAAATAAGTTACACGATTGTAAGCAACTGCAACATGACATTGATAATGTTGTGAGATGGACAGCAGTCAATGGTATGATGATAAACGGGGTTAAAAGTCAAGTTGTGAGTTTCACGAATAGGAAAAGTCCCCTCAGTTTTAATTACTGCGTTGATGGGGTGAAAGTTCCTTTTGGGGATCGTTGTAATTATCTGGGTGTTA
Source organism: Anabrus simplex (assembly GCF_040414725.1). Taxonomy (NCBI): domain Eukaryota; kingdom Metazoa; phylum Arthropoda; class Insecta; order Orthoptera; family Tettigoniidae; genus Anabrus; species Anabrus simplex. The sequence goes on along the minus strand of NC_090266.1, from coordinate 348,077,367 downwards.
ATATAAGGAAAGATCTCCATTGGGGTAATCACATAAATGGGATTGTAAATAAAGGATACAGATCTCTGCACATTGTTTTCAGGGTGTTTAGGGGTTGCAGTAAGGATGTAAAGAAGAGGGTTTATACGTCTCTGGTAAGACCCCAACTAGAGTATGGTTCCAGTGTATGGGACCCTCACCAGGATTACTTGATTCAAGAACTGGAAAAATCCAAAGAAAAGCAGCTCGATTTGTTCTGGGTGATTTCCGACAAAAGAGTAGCGTTACAAAAATGTTGCAAAGTTTGGGCTGGGAAGACTTGGGAGAAAGGAGACGAGGGGCTCGACTAAGTGATATGTTCCAAGTAATCAGTGGAGAGATTGCGTGGAAGGACATTAGTAGACTAATAAGTTTGAGTTGCGTCTTTAAAAGTAGGAAATATCACAATATGAAGGTAAAGTTGGCATTCAAGAGGACAAACTGGGGCAAATATTTATTTATAGGAAGGGGAGTTAGGGATTGGAATAACTTACCAAGGGAGATGTTCAATAAATTTCCAATTTCTTTGCAATCTTTAAGAAATGGCTAGGAACACAACAGATAGGGAATATGCCTCCTGGGCGACTGTCCTAAATGCAGATCAGTATTGATTGATTGATCGTTCAGATGATGAAGACGTAAAGGATGCTCTCAAGGGCTGGTTAAAGTAACAAACGGCAACTTTATATGACGAGGCAATACTGGTCTTAAGATACGACATGATTGTACGCGAATGTTCAAGACGACTGTGTGGAATTGTAGTTTCAGGTATGGGTCGCCGCCTGTGAAGTTCGACCATAAACTTATGACCTCTGTTTTTGGGAACTAAAATGAGTCTTGTTCATTGAATTCACAAAAGCAGACTGTGTACTTTCTTGGATGTTTCACAGCGCTACATCCAGTCATTATTATGTTCATTTATTTTTGTTTTACAATTCTGCTTTACGTCGCACCGACACAGATAGGTCTTATGGTGATTATGGGATAGGAAACAGCTGGTGGTGCGAAGGAAATGACCGTGGCCTTAATTAAAGTACCGCCCGGTGTGAAACAGGGAAACAACGGAAAACAATCTTCACGGCTGCCGACAGTGGAGTTCGAACCCACTATCTGACGAATGCATCGAGAGAAGAGATGCAATAAATGCAGATACGAACAAACGCAGTTTATCTACTACAACCAAAGGACAATCGCTATAACGAAAGTTCTTAACCATTATGAAATTACGATTTTTTTATTTATTTCTTTTTTTTTTTTTTTTGCTTTACGTCGCACCGACACAGATATGTCTTATGGCGACGATGGGATGGGAAAGGCCTAGGAAGTGGAAGGAAGCGGCCTTGGCCTTAATTAAGGTACAGCCCCGGCATTTTCCTGGTGTGAAAATGGGAAACCACGGAAAACCATCTTCAGGGCTGCCGACAGTGGGGCTCGAACCCACGATCTCCCGATTACTGGATACTGGCCGCACTTAAGAGTTCTTAACCAACAAATGCCTACTTGTAATTTAAGTGTTCAAGGTATTGACGATCATTTCCGTCCACCCATTCTAGTCCCAATAATTGCATACAGACGAGTATCCGGTCTGTATCAATGAAGTAGCAGTTGACACAGCCCCCGATCCTAAAAGTGTTACAGTCCGAGAAATCGCTTCGATTGTGTTAAATACCGGATTCGCCCCCACACTTTTCTATTAGGCTCGTACAGTCTTGCTGTTCAAAGCAGGAGATAAACTAAACCCGTCAATGATGATTATGCTTGATAACTATATGTTTAGTATTATGATATATTATAGAGATGTTTCTAGAGGCCAGACTAAGGATTTGTATGCAATTCAGTGAGCATCAGAGAGGTTTCACCAGGTCGGCTGGTTGTTTCATCAATCCAATACGCTAAACTTGGAAATCGTGATAAAACACTGATCTTCCTCGACATATTTCAATCATTTGACAATGTCGGCCACTTGTATTTAAGAAATACTTTTATTTCTTCTGAGTGCCCCTCTTAATTAACTAGAATAATTTGCAGTCTCCAAGAAAATAAGTCAACCTGTGTCCAGGTTTGAGAAGGAATAAACCTGTCATTTCTCGTCGTGGAGCAATGCAAGAGTACCCGTTGTCCCCAATCTTATACAATTTTGCTACTGACCAGATATTTAGAGAAATTAGTGAAAACAATATGTCTAACGAATATGGATACACTACGGGTGACGGGTTAACTCCACTCACAGTTCTGGTCTTTGTTCATGATACTGTAATAATTGGAAGAAACGAACAATCGACTCTCGAAAATACTATCTTAGCAATTGCGAGATTTCGGGAATGAGAGTTGAAAATGAACGCAAAATCATTGATAGCTATCGCCATTAATAAAGAATACAGCAGCAGCGGGAACTTATGCATATCAAATGGAACAACTGTACGGTGCATTTCCTGATCCCAGTTCAATAAATACCTGGGAGTTAACTTCGCTGACACTACTGCATTTGATCCTAAGCTATCTATCAAATTTCTGCTAGAGAAACTATGCCCCGGCAACTTCTTCTTGGATACATCGTGATCAAAAGTCTAACATCATCATTTCATCCTTGTGTCTCACATTGATATATCAGTTCCTTTCCACCCCAATGGAAAATATCCCCCAGCGATTTTTATATAATACCGAAAAAAATATTAACAATACTCTCAAGGATATTTTATCACTTACAGCCGACACACCGGATGCAATGATCTATTCTGCCAAAGCGATTAAAAGTCTCGGCCTTTTTCACGCAAGGTGGGATTCAGCTCTACAACAGATCAATAGCTGTAACATCCTCTGCAAATCTGGCAGTAAGAACATCGCTGCTACGGGAAACCTCGAAGCCGAAACTGCACATTGCATGTCCACGCTCGACATTGAATACCTCACCGAAACTGCGACTTCAATGCAGACACGTGACAGCCTGTTTGACACTATGAAAATCAGGACATCTACAGCACTAGAGTCTAAGAATATGAAAAAAAATTGTGCCTATTAAACAATATTAAACTAGATGTGTACAGTTTACTCCAGCCATCCGATGGACAAGAAAAACAGGCACTTAGTGGAAAGATGCTCATAAAAGACAACCAGTGCAACCCTTGTCCACGCAATACCAGGCAGATCCGAAACGGTAACCACAGCGGACGATGTGGTGAAACTAAAACTTTGGCACAAATCTTAGGATCATGCCCATTCAGCGAATGGCTACGAAACGCCAGACACCGCCACATCCGGTCATCCTTAGCCGATACCCTACGAAAAAAGTGTACATAGTACATGAGGAGGTCCATGGCCTCGCATTCGACAGACGAATCGACATGATCGCCTTCCAAACCGGGAGCAAAGGAGGGTTTCGTTCCTATCCGGCAATCAGATTTGAATCACATACATCCCGCTGAAGTCGACGAAGAAGAAAAGAGGATATATACAGCAGCCATTCCTTATTATCTCAATAAGTAGAACCTTGAGTAAATCGAGGTCATATGACTCATGCTGGGTGGAAGGGGCATCATGCGTAATTTATTGGTCATCTAGTTACGATGCTTACCGGGCGAGTTGGCCGTGCGCGTAGAGGCGCGCGGCTGTGAGCTTGCATCCGGGAGATAGTACGTTCGAATCCCACTATCGGCAGCACTGAATATGGTTTTCCGTGGTTTCCCATTTTCACACCAGGCAAATGCTGGGGCTGTACCTTAATTAAGGCCACGGCCGCTTCCTTCCAACTCCTAGGCCTTTCCTATCCCATCGTCGCCATAAGACCTATCTGTGTCGGTGCGACGTAAAGCCCCTAGCAAAAAAAAAGTTACGATGCTTTGGTGTGCAGAATGAGACAGTTGTGAGCTGGGGCATACAAACATTGAAAGCCTCGTTATTGATCGTGAGACATCACCTCCAGGCAGTACCCTCTTAAGGTATTCTGTACATTATCATTAGAATTATTTTATATGTTATTCTAAATTTTAATCAAACATTTGAGGAAGAATGTAAAATAAAATAAAAATAGATCCGGAAGGGACGTGTATTATTTTACTGGAATGCATGTTTGACGGATTAATTTGGTTATATTATATTTTTACAGTAGTAGTAGTACCGAGCGAGTTGGCCGTTCGGTTAGAGTCGCGTAGCTGTGAGCGTGCATTCGGGAGATAGGGAGTTCGAACTCCACTATCGGGAGCTCGGATTTTCTGTGATTTCCCATTTTCACACCAAGCAAATGCTGGGGCTGTACCTAAATTAAGACCACGGCCGCTTCCTTTCCACTCCTAGCCTTTTTCTTATCCCATCGTCGCCATCGTCGTGTTGGTACAACGTAAAGTAAATTGTAAAAACAAGTGTAGTAGCCTAGTGGTAGAATAGAGCAAATTTCTTTATTCCTTGACTGCTAAATTCACATCTGCAAATTACTACTAGTATCATTACTCATTAAAGAAATTGAGCGTATTTTATTTGATAATACATAGTTAAACTTTAAAATTTGTAAGGAGACAATGGCAATAAAAGGATAAATAAGACAAGCAAAATCTGCATGCAAAACAATAAAATAATGACAGTCTAACATATACAGTCGCGAAGCTCTGATTATATTTTTCATCCGAGGCAACTACAGCGCTCCGAGCGGCGAGGTAGAGGCAACTTGCTAGCAGACAACAGGGAACGAATTACCACTACAGCCTAAAATGGTCATAACTTCTGAACCATTCATGCAAATAATGTCCTGACAAGGTTATTGTAATCCTTGTGAAATAGTGGAGGAGGTCAAACAATTTATTTCGATGAGGAGTTCGAGGATAATATCGAAATATTTATTTAATCTTAAGGAGTTTTTTCTTTACCGCGGTCTAAAACATAAAATCGCTTTTAGAGGGCAACCGGTTCGAAATAGATATATACCATCGCGGACTTTTTTGTAGAGGTTTCTATGCTCTATAATTCGTACGCTTACACTTGGGGTCTATTGTTGACGGTTCACGCGCCGTAAGCCAAGAAAGCATCGACATCGAACCTGCCAAGTTGGTCTAAGAAGGCCAGCGCTTTACCATGGTCGGTCACTTGCTTTCTTGGCTTACGCTGCCTGAACCGTCAACGATAGACCCCAAATGTAAGCGTACGAATTGTAGAGCATAAAAATCTCAACAAAAAAAGTCCGGGATTGTATATATCTATTTCGAACCGGTTGCCCTCTAAAAGCGATGTTATGTTTTAGTCCGCGGTAACGAAAAAACTCCTTAAGATTAAATAAATATTTCGATATTATCCTCGAACTGCTCATCGAAATAAATTGTTTAACCTCCTCCACTATTTCATAAGGATTACAATAACCTTGTCAGGACATTAATTGCATGAATGGTTCAGAAGTTATGACCGTTTTAGACTGTAGTGGTAATTCGTTCCCTGTTGTCTGCTAGCAAGTTGCCTCTACGTCGCCACTAGAGGTGCTAGTGTCGTTCCAGCTGTCGAGTGGATGAACCTTCCTCTTACTAGAGCTTCGCGACTGCATATACAGTATTAAACTGAAATAATCCTACTTAAAATTATCTGTGGGCGCTTGAACCGTACACTACCCGCTCGCTACACAAACGCAACGCAAAAGAGCTGCTTTCTTCCTATGTTAGCAAGAGAAACTTACCATACTTCTGATGCGATCCTTGCGTAGTGCTCAAATTAACAGGAAATTCTGACGCATAGAAAGATTTGGTAAGATTTTAACTCTGAGATAAATGGGCTTAGAATCCTCTACAGACTTACGTACTGGCCTTCTTATAAGGCAGTACACTCAACAGTATTACTGCATGACTTTTAATCTATAACAGGACAATTTGGATTCTTTTAATCCTTGTGTATCTCACCAATCAAAGTATTTCAGATATTTACTTGTTTTTCCAAAGTTCCATTCTGGTTGTTCTTAACGGTGTAATCTAGGCTACGGTAATCTGCCTGGATGAGACACTTGAGAGATAGTTGGCAGTGTTTGTATTGTGCAAATTGAATTTTAAGACTGTCACAGTCGTTGTTCAGATATTGTGGCTTTCGTGGTTGCAAGCGTGGTCTGAATGAAACCAGAATGTGGCTGTGTGAAGGAGCACCCTACGCGGGGCATACATGATTGACGACATGGGTATTCAGAGACAATGATCAGAAGACATCATTCATGATGACATATTTTGGACGACTGTAGTTCGAATCGCAGTCAATGAAGCTTCATTTTCGAGGTGGGAGGGGGCATTTTCCAGTGGTCTATGATGCACGTAATGTGAAAGGTCCGAGAGATTTTTACTTTCACAGTCAACTCCAAGCTTCCTCGCCTTGCTTTACTTCCTTAGTGACAACTGACAGAAGGAATAGCAATAAAAGATTCACAACTGGAAAACCCGACGGTATCTACATGGCTGGTAAACATTCTGTGTTCTGTTAAGATTACTCTATGTACTTTTGTTTGGTGATGATGGTTAATTTCTTTTGCAGAGTGTAGCTCATCACAAAAGTACTGGACCGTTGTCCGATTGCAACAAAAAAACTTCCACAGATTTGATCCTTGAAGGGCATTAGCAGTTGCGTAACGCGTGGCTCCTAATCTCCTAAATCTGAGTGATGTGGACACAAAACGTTCAATTTACGCTATGCATCCCCAACCATTATCAAATCAAATACTACTATTGTCCAGAAACCAGATGAGAAAACTTTAGAGAATCAGACTAAGTTTACAATTCGACAGAATCAGCAATAGATCTGGGAACGAACAACACATATGTGGAGTTTCTTATTACACCGTTTGTATGACAGATCCAGCTCGTACCGGGCGAGTTGGCCGTGCGCGTAGAGGCGCGCGGCTGTGAGCTTGCATCCGGGAGATAGTAGGTTCGAATCCCACTATCGGCAGCCCTGAAGATGGTTTTCCGTGGTTTCCCATTTTCACACCAGGCAAATGCTGGGGCTGTACCTTAATTAAGGCCACGGCCGCTTCCTTCCAGCTCCTAGGCCTTTCCTATCCCATCGTCGCCATAAGACCTATCTGTGTCGGTGCGACGTAAAGCCCCTAGCAAAGAAAAAAAGATCCAGCTCGCTCATGAATCCACATACGGTAAACTGTTTGTAGTTATGAGATATTTGGAGGAAAAATCAATATGCAGTATGTTTAATCGAAGACACAGGTCGATCGCTTAAGCAGTCAACTGAGTCAACCAGTCAACTGAGTTGACATTCGAGTACCTACTAAGCTAGTTCGGAAATTTACCTTGACTATTAACTTTAAATCGTAAGCCATGGAACCTACAGTTTTACATGGAAGCTGAACCATTGACCCTTGATTTCCTTTGCGAAAAATTCCATTCATATTGAACGGAATTCGAAACACAGACACGTTGATGAGAAGCTAGCAAGGAAGTCACTCACTCACATCTCCCGTCTGTAGCCATAATAAATTCTATTCCCCGAACACGAATACGTGAAGCGAGCGCATAACCCATCGTACTAACAAACGAACGATCGAACGAACAAACAAACAAACAAACAAACTAACAAACACATAGCGCACCAGCACAATGGGACCTTGGCCTGCCAACACCACTGCTGGCAGCCAGATTGCCTGCAAATACTGGGGTATCCCACAGTCAGTATAGTTAGCCTATTCCTTGGCATCCTTGACCAGGTGCGCTACCTCTCGTACTAGTCAGTTCCTCAATAGTTCTCACTATGCTGAGTGAACCCCGTCTCAGTCCTCGGTCCAGAATTAAAATCTCTGGACTGACCGGGAATCGAACGCCGAGCTTCTTAACATAACGGTGCTGGAAATATTTGCTCTAGGCTATACATCTAGCCAGTGTCAGTAATAAACTTATTGGATTTACATTCTAATAACAAATTTTTCTGCTTTCGGAGACGTCGGTGTGCCAGAATTTAGTCCCATAGGAGTTATTTTGCATGCGGGCGAACGTACCGATACGGGATTGGCGTAGTTGATCAACCTTGAATACCACGCGACTGAGCCGGAATCTAATCTTCCAAGCAGGTCTCAGAAAACCAGCGCTCTACTTCCTGAGCCTCTCAGCTTAGCCATAATAACAACACTGTAATAATAATAATAATAATAATAATAATAATAATAATAATAATAATAATAATAATAACAATAATAATAAAGAGTTACGCCAAGGGTTATTTTGTCATGCATATCGTAGTGCTGGTTGTGTCCGCACGACGCATAAAGGGGAACATTGCTAAAGGCAGGAAGTGAGGGAAAATGGGCGAGCAGAGTGGAAGTGCGGTAGCTTCAGTTAAGTGCCCGAGCTTCCTAATCGATTAAGCTAAATACGTGGCTAACCATCTGCTCATAAATTGCACTTCCTAATAGTATTTACCCATTCAAGTCAGAGGACACACAGAGCTCAATTAAGAACGAAATAAATTTCTCTCTAGTGGGAAATGCATCAATATTTGTACTTCAATTTTCCGTCTAGAACATGCTCACTCTCTACTGATATTCCTAAAACACGCTCCATGAAAGGATTGGGGGCAAAGTTCAGTAGTTCCATTTCAAAGTAATATCGACTGTAGGCCTCTATCCTGGAGGGTGAATTTCCCAAATTCCTTATAAGAAAATATTTGAATGATAACATTCGTACAGTTGGACATACGAAGTCGTACATCGTAGTACATTACAAATGAAGATAAAAACACTGCATTGGATCTCATTACACACACAATTCTTTCGTCGGAGGGCAAAACCACCTAAGTCTCGGAACATAAATTTCCAGGAGAGTGTTACACAATGAAATACGTCTAATAAATCAGGGATTTGCAATATGAAGATACTTCATGCAAATTTGTAAATAGAAATGGAAATGCAACTCCGACTTTTGACAGACATTTATATTATCTGCAAGTTAAAAAACTACTGTAGGGGCTGACAGTATGTGCGGTCGAGTTTAAACGCTAATAAAATTTGAACCAGTCCACCAATCTAAAATATAATCGCACCATCGAAAATCGTATTTCATTCTGCGTTCTTTTGTGCTATTTGCATACTTCTTGTTGTGTTTCTTGTGTAATTCATATTAGTCTGAATGCAAAAGTACTTATTTTCTTGCCAGTTTTTTAAACAACAAATTTGTAGTATTATTACATGAAAACGCACTATCCGATTTTGATGAAATTTAGTTTTATTATGGAATGCATTATTATAAATATATTTCTGAAGTTTAATTACTTCACATACTTTGGCAAAAAATTTGTCACTGTTTGTGTAAAAGGCTGTCTTCCCGAAAGCAAGATTGAGTTCATCAGAAAGGTCTGAAGGTTTACATCGTTGTACATCGAAAAAGTACAATGATTTCTGTATGCCGATTTTTATTTGAAAGCGATCTGTAGGTACTCCAGCGTGAAATTAGCTTGCTTTCGCCAGAGGTAGTACAGCTAACAGATAAGGCCAGTTAGCGCAAGCCTGAACGTGTTCACTTATATTCTGGCGTTCATGTGTCACATTAGCGAAAGTTTCTAATTTACCTGTCGATATTTTCAGTTTTTACATTTTCCATCAGCTTTTCACACGAGGGCTTTGGACCTCCAACGGCAGCTATAAAAAAGGTTTTACTTTATTTTATATATAAATTTTCATATTTTGTAGATTTAGAATATTATGTAGAATGTATATACAGTATTGTATAATGGTTACTATTTACAATGTAAGCATCTGCTTTCATAAGTAATTTATTCATCTGCATCTGATGTATCATCACTGAAGTGGAAATTATCATCGTCACTTTCGGAATCCGAGTCCTCAAGATCAATAATTAGGGGCTGTGTCATTAACGTATTTTCTGAGAGTTGATCTTTCTCCCAATAATAATTCTCAACTTTCTGTACATGCATTACACACTCTTTTCCAAAGTTAAGGTGTCACGGAATGTAAAGTTTCTTCACAAAGATCTCTGATTACATTTTCACGGTTCCCTTTTTATTGTGCACTTGTAATATTTATTTATGTATTTATTTATTTAGTTATTTATTTATATATTTATTTATTAATGCCCTTTTACAGTGGCGCAGTTAGGGCTCGAGGCCCTCTCTTCCACTTAACCACATACTAATCAAAATCATAAATAAAATACTGAGATACTTAAATTAGTTAAAACCAAACAAAAATTAATATAATTGAGAACAAATTTAAATACATTACTAAGTTAATAATAAAACTAATAAATAGTAAAAACTCTTAATAATGACTAATCTTCAGGCGCGCACACATTCATACTTCAGCCATTCAGTTAGCTGTCCTCAGCAGGTAGTCTCGGCAGGTGACCTGAAATCTTTGTAAAGAGCTAGTTTCTCTGACCTGAGCTGGCAGGGAATTCCATATTCTGGCGCCGGTCACTACAAACGATCTATTAATCTTATTTGTGCGGTGCACTGGAATAGAAGGTGAGGATCTGGAACGTGTATTTAAGTTGTGTAATGATGATAAAAAGGTGAATTTAGAAGAAATATACAGTGGCTGACTTTCAGCTAGTACTATAAGCACCATCGTTAAAATGTGTAGCAGCCAACGTTTATCAGGCTTCACATTTGCTATTTTATTTTTCACGTAAGCGCAAATGGCGTTTAACTCGCATTGCGCGACAGGCAACCACACCAATTCAACATCTTGGCGCTATTCCGTAATTTGTTCAAGTCTCCTTTATGGAATTCCAAAATAAGGCTTACCGTGTTCAATCAGAGCGGATTTTGTAAATATGTTAAATTTAGAGTCATCGGGAGGAAGAGAAATGTTCCTTTTCTCCATCCAAGAAATAACACAAGTCTTCAGCCAAGCCATCATTAAGTTTTTTGTTTCCGGGTCAAGCATCGTACGTTCGGTGGGAGATTCATAACCTCGGAGGCATTTTTAACTCTGTCTTAACTGAGCAATACAGCCAGCGATACTGGAAGCCCAGATGAATGCAAATAACTACACCAGAAATAAGTCTGGAAATACCATAATTCACCTGCTTGTCATCTTATCGTGAATGGGAACTCACGCAACGGGGTTTGACCGCTTACTGGACAACCCTTTGCTCAAGCTGCTTGACACGCTCGCTTTCTAATAAAAATCGGTATAAAATACAGAAATCATTGTACGTTCTCGGTATACAACGATCTGAAACAAAGAAACTTCAGACCTTTCTGGTAAACTCAATCTCAATTTCGGAAGACCACACAGTATCAAACGGACAGCCTTTCAGAAAAAACAATAACAACTTTTTGCCAAAGTGTGTAATTAAACTGCAAAAATATATTTATAATAGTCCATTCCATAATCCATGTAAATTTCCCAAAAATCGGACAGTGCGTTTTTATGCAATGGTACTACAAACTTGTTTACGAAAAAACGGGCAAGAAAAGATGTAAATTTTGCATTCCGTCTAATATAACGTTCGAAAGAAACCTAATAAAAATATGCAAATACCACCAAAGAACGCAGAATGTAAGCAGCTTTATGATGATGTGATTATACTTTAGATTGGTGGACTGGTTCAAATTTTATTAGCCTTTAAACTTGACCGCACATTATTTCTGCACCGTCAGCTGGTAATTTGATCAAATAGATCAGAAGGGTCAAATTAATTAACTGCACATAAATAGCTTTCCTTCACTGACCTTCTTGAAACAGGAAAAAGAGCATTAATGAACTTATGTGGGATCAAAAGTTCGTTCGCTGGTATCATAGTTGTCATCGCCAAACGCCCGACGGCATTATACCCGCAGTACAGCTACGTTATGGATGATGGCGAAACACCCTAGCACCATAAGACCCGCTATGGAATACGTCAGTTCGTGTTTGTGACTGACATTGGCCGCACCAGTAAGGACTTGCCTTCATATGTACGAGAATGGACGATAAAAAGGAGTGTATTCGATATCTCATGTTGTTTTAGTACCTCAAGGTAAAATCGCCTTACAAACCAGACTGAAAATTTCTGCAGTGTATGGAGAAGATGCAGTGACAAACTGGCCATATCATAAGTGGTTTTCACTATATCGATCGGAGGATTTCTGCGCACAAGGCGGTCTGTGGTGGCAGACGTGGAAAAAATAAGGGAGTGAAGTGCAAGCAGTCGATGGATAACAACGCGGGAGATAGCGCTGTCACTTTTGCTAGTGTAACTAGGCACTTAAGGCTTTGTTACTTAAATATGCGAGATATATGGGTTCCACGCGAACTAATAATGTTATTGTACTTACCTCCCACTAACTACTTTTTGACGGTTTCCGGAGACACCGAGGTGCCGGAATTTGGTCCCGCCGGAGTTCTTTTACGTGCTAGTAAATCTACCGACACGAGGCTAACGTATTTGAGCACTTTCAAATGCCACCGGACTGAGCCAGAATCGAACCTGCCAAATTGGGGTCAGAAGGCTAGCGCCTCAACCGTCTGAGCCACTCGGCCGGGCCCAACGCGGACTGAGTGACCAGAATTTGGTTCAGAGCATTCCCATCTGTGATTCATTATTGCGGCGCTGACACAAGGATTACTTTCTGAAACGACTGATGACAGGCGATGAAAATTGGATAGCGTCCGGCAATATCTGAGAGGCTAAATTCATGGCGGAAGGAAGGTAAGCCACCTCCATAAATTCCAAAACCAGGTCTTCACTCAGGGAGATTATGCTTTGAATTTGGTGGAACTGGAAATGAATAATGTACGTTACATTTCTTCTTGCTGGTAAGACTCAATTCCGAAAAGCACTGTTAAAATGTAGCAGTTGAGGCTTTCACGGCCGGCGTTACAATTCATGTCAGCGTTTTCCGGGCTTGTAGGCCGTGGTCCAGGAGCGAGTGAATGTCGCGACGTTTCACCGAAGACTGCGTTCGGCATTGTCAAGTGTTCCGACTGACTTCAATAGCAGCGAAGAGCTTCGGGACATTCACTTGCTCCTGGACCACGCCCTACAAGCCCGGAAAACGCTGACATGATTTGCACTGTTAACAGTTGGAGCATCTGGAAAAAAAGCCTGAATTGGTAATTACTGAACGAGTTGTCTTCCATCAGACAACGCCAGACCATATCCCATGCCAGAGGGTGTTCGGCAAATGCTCTGTCGTACCTATGCTGTGGACGACAGTGTTCGCATGCGTTATTTATTAGTGCTGGAAAGGTAAGGAAGAAAATGAAATGTCGTATGGCTTTTAGTGCCGGGATATCCCAGGACGGGTTCGGCTCGCCAGGTGCAGGTCCTTCTATTTGACACCCGTAGGTGACCTACGCGTTGTGATGAGGATGAAATGATGATGAAGACAACACATACACCCAGCCCCCGTGCCATTGGAATTAACCAATTAAGGTTAAAATCTCAGATCCGGCCGGGAATCGAACCCGGGACCCTCTGAACCGAAGGCCAGTACGCTGACCGTTCAGCCAACGAGTCGGACAGGTAAGGAAGAAGTGAACGAAGATATGAGACAACCCAACCCAATAAAACTGCATACACAATTATGTTTGAAAGTACTTAAACAAATTAAACGGCTTATATTTACATTCAGTAATATTGAGTTGTAAGTACAAAGCAAAAGTTCGTAAGATATTCACTAATACGCAAACAAACTAATGTGAATGCTGACCATGGCAAGTAACATAAATGTGTTTTATTACTCAATTAAAATGTTGTTTTTGTTATAAGGGACTTACACAGTTTTGACCTGATGATATTTCCCTAACATCAGAATTGTGCTCGGTGTAACACTGTGCGGAGGAATGTATTCACTGCTGAGTGTTTCTGTGGTAGTTAGTAGAGTGATATGTTGTATCTAGGTGTGTATTAGGTCTATCGCAAACACCCAGTCCACGAAACGGAGGATTGAACTATACGCAGTTAAAATACCCATCCTGGCCGGGGGCCTCTGAACAGAAAGCCATAACGCTAACCATTCATCCAAGAAGCCGAACCTAAGCTAGTATACATTCTAAATAAAAACGGTATTTCCCCAGAAATTCATATGACATTTATATAAAAACTTACAATGTACGGCTATAGCGAGATTACTAGGGAATTCATACAAAATGTACACATTCAACTTAAAATGTACCTTTACAAGCAATGCAACGTGCTACATACATAATTATATCATCATTATAGACCGTTATGCCTGTCGGGATTCAGTCTGCAAGTCGCTGTGAATTAACTAAACACCAGCGCAATAATTCGTCGTTCTGGTCTCCCTCCTCTTCTCTTAGCCCCCATGACCGAGTCCATTATTCCCCTAGGTACCCCATCTGCCTCAATTAACTATAAATGACCTCACCACTGAAGCCGGCTTGTGCGTACCTCTTCAACCAGCGAGTTCATTCTTTGCCTTTATCTTCTCGTTCCGAGTACCCTCCTCCCATTGTTCCCACCTGTTTCTACCAGCGATTATCCTTGCTACCTTCATGTATGTAATTTCTAACTTTTGAACTGGGTCCGCCAAGCTTTCACTACCATACAGCCAAGCTGGTCTCAAACAGACCTGTGTAAAAAGAATTTCGTCCGGACGCTGACTTCTTTTTTCATCATCATCATCATCATCATCTGTTTACCCTCCAGGGTCGGTTTTTCCCTCGGACACAGCGAGGGATCCCACCTCTACCGCCTCAAGGACAGTGTCCTGGAGCTTCAGACTCTTGGTCGGGGGATACAACTGGGGAGAATGACCAGTACCTCGCTCAGGCGGCCTCACCTGCTATGCTGAACAGGGGCCTTGTGGAGGGATGGGAAGATTGGAAGGGATAGAACAAGGAAGAGGGAAGGAAGCGGCCGTGGCCTGAAGTTAGGTACCATCCCGGCATTCGCCTGGAGGAGAAGTGGGAAACCACGGAAAACCACTTCCAGGATGGCTGAGGTGGGAATCGAACCCACCTCTACTCAGTTGACCTCCCGAGGCTGAGTGGACCCCGTTCCAGCCCTCATACCACTTTTCAAATTTCGTGGCAGAGCCGGGAATCGAACCCGGGCCTCCGGGGGTGGCAGCTAATCACGCTAACCACTACACCACAGAGGCGGAACGACTTCTTTTTTACCGAATATAATAATTAATCGCAACTGCAAGCTCACTGCTTTACATTACTGCACCTTTATTCAGTCTTACTCTACTATCATCCTGGGAGAATACAAATTCTAAATACTTGCGATGATCCACAATATGTTCCAGTTTTGTATTCCAGACCTGAAAATTAATTCTCCATGGTTTCTTGCCTACTGACATCGCTTTACTCTTTGAAATACTAATTTTCGTATCATACCCTTTACACAACTATTTTCAAGTTCCGAGATATTAGATTGCACATAGTCAACCATTAAGTGCATGTCGCCGGCCTAACCTAAACCAAACTGCTTCGGGCTTTCCTACCTTAATGGATACTTCGCTGCCACTTTATACCGTTCAGTAAATGATCCGTGTACGCTATGAACAACAAAGGTGACATACTAGAGCATTGTCTCACCCCTGTAACTACCTTGAACCAAGAACGCATTTTACCATCAATTCTCATTACAGCTCAATTGTCAACATAAATGTATCTGATTGCTTTCAATAATTATCGGATTATTAGGTTAGATTATCAGATTATAATCTACCCATAATACCTCAGTACACTTTTACCCTAAGTACTTTACCATATTATTCTCTAGTTCAACGAAATATAAACATAACTGTATAATCCTCTCGTAGCACATGTCATTTACATGGTGCATACTGAAAATCTGGATCTAACAGCCCCTCTGAGGTCTGATTTGTTTTACGATTTACAATTTGCTTTACGTCGCACGTTACACGTGGGTTTTAAGGCGATGATGGGATATGAAAGGGTCAGGAGTGGGAGGAAATTGGTCATGGCCTTAATTAAGATAGACCCCCAGCATTTGCCTAGTGTGAATATGATAAACCAAGGAAAACCATCTTCAGGACTGCAGATAGTGGGGTTCGAACCCACTACCTCCCGAATGCAAGCTGACAGTTACCTGTTCTAAACCGCGCAGCCACTCGCTCGGTCTGTGTTATGAGGCCAAACAGATTTTAATCCAACATACTTTTAACCGTTGATCGCCCCCTTCTTTCCGAAACGCTGGTAAACATGGTATACTGATTAATGTAATCACTCAATAGGTGTTGCAATCCTTTCTGTTCCCTTGTTATTGCTTATTTATGGGTGCAATTACTGCTTTGTCAAATCACCAACATTCTGTGCTAATCCTCTTACTCTACGAAGCCACTTCATCGCTGCCCTCCCACTATACTACCGATATATCATCACTTTAGGTCTAATTTCATCTATTACTTCTACTTTATGACAATGAAATTTATTTACGATTCTCTTCACTTTCTCTAGCTTACTTTCACTGTCAATACTGCTGTGTTTGTCCTCCCACCCCCATTTAAGAAAGTACAATAAGTTCCTCCTTTTCAATACTATATATTGTGTGAAAGTTTTTACATTACAGTTAAAACATCACAACTTTTTTACATTCGGTACCGGTTTCGACATATTCCCTGTCATCATCAGCCAAGGATAATTGTACAAAGACAAGTATAAATCATGACTTATTAAAAACATGATATAAACGTGATATATACCAACATTCCAGAATATAAGTCGACATATTGAACTGTTCAATGGACACTCTAACTATCAACATCAATACGTAGTGAAAAATTTACTCATCTATTTTTGTTTGCATTGAACATTTTAACATAATTCTTCCTTTCTTAAGTCCAAGTTGAAGCTCAAATCGAATTTTATTGTACATATTTTATGTGGAACACCATTTGACTAAATGTTTGTTTACCTTCTTAATGTGTCAAACATGGCTACATGACTTCAACGAATCGACTGGTCAAAAAGTCAAAATATTACAGATTCAAGCCTACAATCAAATTTCACTATAACTATATATTACAAAAACAGAATTTCTCTCAACAAGCTATCCTTTTAATTAGAAATATTGAGGTGTACACCTTATGGAAATATGACTATTCTCGTTTTACTGACCTTCAATTTATATATGTATATACTACTTTAATCATAAAATGTATGTTTTTAATTCACCGTATTAATCACACCATAAGAGTCATGATTTATACTTGTCTTTGTACAATTTTCCTTGGCTGATGATGACAGAGAATCTGTCGAAACCGATACCGAATGTAAAAAAAGTTGTGATGTTTCAACTGTAATGTAAAACTTTCACACAATATATAGTATTGAAAAGGTGGAACTTATTGTACTTTCTTTGATGTAAATCTTGTTTCAATACGGAACCTAAGTATGAAATTCTTAACCCCCACCCCCACCCATAAACGCGGTTATTCGCGACTTCAACATAAATATTTCCTTTTACGTTGGACAAGTTTCCAAAATATTCCTTTCATCTTGTCATTATTAATTTCTTCTCTTCTTTCTAAGATTTGTTATTGCTATCCAAGAAGGTTTCCCTGCCACTTGATCAAGTCTTTTCAGGTTATTACGGAAATCATTCCATGGCTTCTTCTTGGATTGCATAAAGATTTGTTTCGCTCTGATTCTTTCAATTTACATGAGTACAATTCCCTTTCTGCTTCAGTCCTTGTGCAGAGTCATTTCAGATACGACTTATTTTTACTCACTTCATCATTCCACCAAGATGGTCGTATATTCCCATGTTTACACTCAATTGCTTACAGGCATTCCTGTATGCCACCCATCCACTTTGGAACTTTTCACTAATATCATATCATATCATATCATATCATATCATATCATATCATATCATATCATATCATATCATATCCGTGTATTCCTGACTCATTTCCTCGTCCCTGAGACACTACACTAATTAGACTGCAGACAGATTTTACTTTCTCTGTCCAGGGTCTTAGAAGTACTTAGTTCACTACAAGTCAGATGGCGATCTGTATCTTCAATAATATCCCCAGAATACTTGCATATTCCTAACAGATTTCGTGCATTTACATTCGGTTATGATATAATGTATTACTGATCTGATGCCCCGCCCCTCCCATCTGTATCGGTGAATAGCCTTAGGCTATGCCTGTAGAGTGTATTCATAACTAGTCCAAGTATTAGCACAGAAGTCCAGTAAACGCTTTCCATTCCTATTAGCTTCCATATCTTCCTCTTATTTATTCCCATATCTTCCAGTTCTCTTTCCACCTCTCCCATTGAATTTGTCCATTAGCATGATCCTATCCTTGTTGTTGACTCACGACTACGATGTCGCTCACTGCTTCATAAAACTTGTAAACTTCATCCTCAATTGCACCCTCATACGGTGAATACAGTGAGACAATTCTCGTCCTAAATCCACAGACTTCTAAATCTACCCACATAATTCGCTCATTGTCCGGCTCTTTGGCTGAATGGTCAGCGTAGTCGCCTTCTTTCGAAAGGAACCCGGTTTTGACTGCCGGTCGGGGCGAAGATTTTAACCTTAAAAGGTTAATTTCCCTGGCTCGGGGACTGGATAATTTTACTGTCCCCAATATCCCTACAACTCACAAAGCACGCACGACACTGTCCTCCAACACGCAGTTCCCATACACGGCAGATGGCACGTACCCTCGTCGGAGGTTCTGCCTTGCAAGTGCTGCATCAGGCTAGCAATAGCCACATTACGTTAGTAGTAGTAGTAGTAGTAGTAGTAGTAGTTGCTCATTTACGCTCTTAACAGAAACTTCGTTGCGTGTAGCAGTATTTCTAATGAACTGTCCTGCCCTAAACTCCGCCTTTCC
The DNA here is from genome assembly GCF_040414725.1 of Anabrus simplex. Classification (NCBI taxonomy): domain Eukaryota; kingdom Metazoa; phylum Arthropoda; class Insecta; order Orthoptera; family Tettigoniidae; genus Anabrus; species Anabrus simplex. The sequence continues at coordinate 348,058,593 of NC_090266.1, read as the reverse complement.
CTTTTCAACACCTGCTCAGAACACTTTATAATCTCTTCCTCGTTATCTTCCCTCACCCAAAATTATGAACTCCTTCCACATCCAAACGCATCCTTTTCGCTGACTCCGCCAGTTATTTGCTTGTATCTTTTCGTTCTACCCTTCTTTCTTTCTTTCTTTCTTTCTTTCTTTCTTTTATAAGCCGTACTAATATCGTTAGCTCCCTATCGAATACAATTTCGTTCGCCAAGTGGTTTGTAAGGAGTGGTTCGACTGTCAAAGAAAGGTAGGACTTCGTTATTCCCATAGTTCCGAGGCTTGTTGAGGATATTCTGAGCTCGGTGAATTCTTTGAAGTACGATGCTACCCTACTTACACATATTCCCAGTGAGGAGCTCTCACTAACGGGTTATGGACCACTTGTGGATTGTACAGTCCCAGCTGCCCGACCATAAAGACGGCTACGACACAGTATGTGTCAGAGATTCTCAGGACTACTAGGTCTCTCCTCCGTTGCACATGGTTCCCGTACAAGGAGATGACTACAGTAACCCACACCAAACCAAACAAAACCCCACGGCGCAACAGCCTCGAAGAGCTAAGGCCTACAAAGCGACCGCTGCTCAACCCGTAGGCCGGCAGATTACGAGATGTCGTGTGGTCAGCACGACGAATCTTCTCGCCCGTTATTCTTGGCTTACCGAGCTCTATAGCTTCAGTCGCTTAATTGCGGCCAGTATCCAGTATTCGGGAGATAGTAGGTTCGAACCCCACTGTCGGCAGCCCTGAAAATGGTTTTCCGTGGTTTCCCATTTTCACACCAGGCAAATGCTGGGGCTGTACCTTAATTAAGGCCACGGCCGCTTCCTTCCCACTCCTAGCCCCTTCCTGTCCCATCGTCGCCGTAAGACCTATCTGTGTCGGTGTGACGTAAAACAACTAGCAAAAATATATATATATATTCTTGGCTTCCTAGACCGAGGTCGCCATCTCACCGTCAGATAGCTCCGCAATTGTAACCACGTAGGCTGAGTGGACCTCGAAACAGCCCTCCGATGCAGGTATAAATCCCTGACCTGACCTGGAATCGAACCCGGGTCCTCCGGGTAAGAGGTAGGCACGCTACCCCTACACCGCGGGGCCGGCTGTAACCCACCATTAACCACAATTATGTACAATAACATAGACATTCAGAGATAACTTAAATATGCACAGTGTATTAGTTTATCTGAGTTTGCAGAAGATCTGGATAATGATAGGGACAGAGTCTGGGAGAAGTACAAGATGAATGTACACAAATCCGAAACAAAATTAATGGATTGCAGGCGAAGGAAGTCGGGTCATGCAAGAATATTAAATTAGAAAATGAAGTCTTAATAGAAGTAGATGAAAATTGTTCCTTGGGTAGTAGAATAACTGATGATGACAAAAGTAAGGAGGACATAAAATACAGACAAACACAAGCAAGGAAGGCCTTTCTTAAGAAAATAAATTTGCGCACTTGAAACATTGTTGTAGAAATCAGAAAGATGTTTTTAAGACTTCCATCTGTATCGTGCCATTGTATGGAAGTGAAACCTGGACGATAACTAGCTCAGAAAGAAAGAGAATAGAAACTTTTAAAATGCAATGTTGCAGTAGAATACTGAAGGTAATAATAATTTCATGTGGCTATTTCTAGCCGAGTGCAGCCCTTGTAAGGCAGACCCTCCTATGAGGGTGGGCGGCATGTGTCATGTGTAGGTAACTGCGTGTTATTGTGGTGGAGGATAGTGTTATGTGTGGTGTGTGAGTTGCAGGGATGTTGGGGACAGCAAAAACGCCCAGCCCCCGGGCCATTGGAATTAACCAATTAAGGTTAAAATCCCCGACCCGGCCGGGAATCGAACCCGGGACCCTCTGAACCGAAGGCCAGTACGCTGGCCATTCGGCCAACGAGTCGGACGTACTGAAGGTGAGATGGATAGATCAAATTACGAATGAAGAGGTACTGAGTCGAATTGTTGAGAAGAGAGCGATTTGGCGAAATTTGACCAAAAGAAGAGACAGAAGGAATAGGACACATCTTAAGAACTTGTTCAATTAGTTTCTGAGGAAAGTGCGGCGGTAAAAACGGCAAGAGAAGACCAAAGTATGAACATGACAAACAGATTTAGAGTAGATGGAGGATCAAGTAGTTACGCAGAAATGAACCGTTTAGCACAGGATAGGGTAGAATGAAGGGCTGCATCTAAGCAGTCTATGGACTGATGACCCAAACAACACCACCTTAACACTACAATTTACACTAGAGTGAGCAGTACGATGACTTTCTACAACAGCTACTACTACTACTACTACTACTACTACTACTACTACTACTACTACTACTGCCACCGCTTTTCGCACACTTTGATGAGGTCGCGAGTACAATGACTCACACCAAACTAATGCATTTGTAATATCGCATAGAAATTTAAACAACATCTACAGGATATCGGAGGGAATTTCTGAAGAATCGTCCATTATGTGGAAGCACGTATTTTGAGACACTTCAGCGCATTCCATTCATCTGAAAATAACTACTACGTACAGAGTTACGTGGGCCTCTTCTGTACACATAAACAAAGTAGTAGCAAAAACTTACAGATTGTTACGATTTATTAAGAGATGCACATGTGACTTTACTAATCCCGAGGCAATAAATTTGGTATAGCCCACAAATCTTTTGTAAGAAGTCAGCTAGAATATGCATCGCTCATTTGAAGTACGAAAATCAGTCAACAACAGAAAATTATATTTTAGACATAATATTTATTTGGGTTTATACCGTGTTAGTGGGACAAGCTGCAGAAAAAACCTTTCGTTTGGCGAAAATATTGCTCAGCTTTCCATAGAGGTAAAAAGTAAACTCGTGTTCGCATCCCGAGGTGGTATAGCTCTCTTAAGACACACCACCAATGGAGCTGAGCGGAATGTACCATTTCAACCACATAGCATCCATTCTGCCATTCTTAAATCTCTGGCAGTATATAGAATCGAACCCGGGCCCCCCGTGGATGGCAGTTAATAGTGCTAACCGTTACGCTATGGAAGCAGACTACGCAAACGTGAACCAGGACCAGTGAGGTCAAAAGGTTGAAATTCAATTGACCGTTGCTCTATTGATGAAATTGTACACTTGTTCGTCATTAGATAGTGAATGTCACTATCTTCGCACAGAAGACTGATGTTTCCTCGGTAGTCACTTAGGAAGTGGAATATAACAAGACCATCAGACTGCTGAAAGAGGGGGCACTACATAAAATTCTCCTTTCTTACCTTCTTTCTTTCTTTCTTTCTTTATTTATTTATTTATTTATTTATTTATTTATTTATTTATTCTTTCTTTCTTAATCCGTTTACCACCAGGGTTGGTTTTCTCCTCGGACTCGGTGAGGGATCCCACCCCTACCACCTCAAGGCCAGTGACCTGGAGCGTGAGACTTCGGGTCCGACGGATACTTGTGGGGAGGAGGACCCGTACTTCGCCAAGGCGGCCACACCTGCTATGCTGAACAGGAGCCTTGTAGGGGGGGGGGGGTGGAATGGGGAGATTGGAAGCGATAGACAAGGAAGAGGGAAGGAAGTGGCCGTGGCCTTAAGTAAGGTACCATCCCGGCATTTGCCAGGAGGAGAAGTGAGGAAACCATGAAAAACCACTTCGAGGATGTCTTAAGTGAGAATCAAACTCCCCCTACTGAGTTGACCTCCAGAGACTGGGTAGACGTCGTTCCACTCCTCGTACCTCGTTACAAATTTCGTGGCAGAGCCGGGAATTGAATCCGGGCCTCCGGGGTTGGAAACTAATCATAGTGAACAGTGGATTTACATTGAAAAAATAACGAAAGCAACGTGGTGCATCTGGAAAAACGTAATACTGGTCAACCTAAAATATCATCCAAGTTACGTAAAAAATTACCTATGAATTGACATTTTATTCCCCCCATTAGAGGTAAGATTGATGGAGAAGCATTTTTCTCCAATCATAAAAAACAGTAAATTAAAAACATAAAGAAGAACCTTTGATATGAAAAATATGTATACAAGGAAATGGAAAAGAAGAATTGTAATTCAAGAAACTCATTAAATGTAGTTCAGAAGTAGAGTAGCTGCTTCCACGACTAACATTTAAACATACATACATACATACAGTATCATTATACACTGGTATGCCTTTCAGCGTTCAGTCTACAAGCCTCTGTGAATTTACTAACCACCGCCACAATCCACGATTCGTAACTAGTTCTGCAGCCTCGTTTACTTCTATAACTCTTATTTTGAAATCATTATGAGCTGAGTCTAAGCATCGCAGTTCTAGTCTCCCTCTACTTCTCTTACCCTCCATAACAGAGTCCACTGTTCTCCTAGGTAACCTATCGTCCTCCATTCGTCTCACATGAACTCCATGTTAATCTTATTACTCTGTGGAACCCATTTTTCCCTGCCTTCCGACTCTCTTCCTCGTTATCTCCCTTTACCCAAATATCATTAACTCCTAACACATCCAGATACATCCACTTTGCTGACTAACCCTGTTCTACTTTCTTCAATAAGCCCCACTAAAATTGACAGCTCTCCATCGAATTCCATTTTGTTCGCCTTGTTTCCAAGGAGTCCCTCACCTGTCAAATGGGATTAGGAATCCATTACTCCCATAGGCTTGCTTATAAAGGTTCTGGCGTGCTCGGTGGAATTTATGTGAGGCAGGATGCTACACTACTTACAGATAGTTCCAGTGAGAACCTCTCCTCCAACGGGTTAGGGACCACCGATGGATTGTATAGTCCTAGTTGCCTGAGTAAGGGAGGACCATGACCGAGAATATGTCCGAGATGCCCACTCCCATTCCATAGCAACTGGTATCCCGACTCCCAGGACCACGTATTAGGCCACTCAGCCATTGCCCATCGTTCACGAACTAGGACGTGACTACAGTACAGTAAACAACAACACGACCTCTATTCACATGAAGTGTGACGGTGGCCGCCACTATTGTTCACAAGACAACAGCCAGAGTTCAGGGTCAGTTGAGGAGTGCAGTGCACTGAGTTTTCTGGCAGTGGAAATGAGCCTAACACTCTGTTCCTTTTTCCTTCTTTTTCTCACAATTGGCTTTACATCACACCGACGATGGAATAGGAAAGGGTTAGGAGTGTGAAGGAAGGGCCCTTGGCCTTAATTAAGGTACATTCCCAGCATTTGCGTCTTGTGAAAATGGGAAATCGCGGAAAACCATCTTCATGGCTGCCGACAATGGGGTGCGAACTACTGTCTCCCGAATTCAAGCTCACAGCTGCCCGACCCTAACCGCGCGGCCAAATCGCTCGGTCAGTCTGTTCTCTCTGTCATCGAGGAGTTGAGTTACTCGTGTCCAGCTGCTGTGTGATTAGCGAGAGAGAGGAGAGCGCAAATTGGTTCATTTTTGTGTCTATGTAGCCTGTAAGAATTAGCGGTGAAAAATCTTAGACATATTACGCTACCAGTAGTTATGTTTATTTCCTACCCGCCGCCAAATGTAAAATATTCGTCACATGTGGACACCTAACACAAGAATCAACCGTCGACAATGATCAACAAAGAACAACAATACAGTTGGGAACACAAATAGACCAAGATGACCTGAACTACAATCAATCTATTATAAACATGCGTAATAGTATAACTAAATATGTATTACAAGTTCAAGGTGCCTTGCATTTATTTATTACTTAAAACCTAATTGATTTTCTTGGTTATTGAAAAATATATTTACTATTACCACGGAGAAAATAATCTCTTATGCTTATACTGTAATCACTATTTCCACTGGTCCACCTTAACTTCCTTTAACCCGTAACTACTGATGTGCGGTCCCTAGGACCGTTCACCCCGAATTTTCCGCCCTTCACTTGCATCAGATATCTTAAAAATCTCTTTCTCTGTATAGCTTCCAAACTTCCAATCATCTCTGTGTTCCCATTGTGACCAAAGCTGTCAGTGTTTTCTCGAAGTGACTCTTGTTCGCATTAAACTGACATATGTATAATAATCCTGTATTGTCAAAAATGAAACTGATGGACTCATATTTCCTAAAAAAGAGAGAATATTTTAATTTAAAAATCTCAGAAGAGGAGTGTTGCACAATGTTTTTCTTTTGTATGTGATAATAATTCTAAACACCTTTTAATATGCTCCGTTGTATGAACACTATGTTTAGGATGCAGTTATGTAAATATGTGTTGCAGACTGAGAATACTCGGATATTTCCGAAGTTTCTTGTTTTGTACCAAAGAAAGTGCATCCTAACAAGTAATATTAGTTTTGGTAGTTTAATATTGCTGTAAACGCCTTATGTTTTATGTATCTAGATTCTTTAAGGTGTGTTTTATTATAATACATCAAAATTAATGCTTTGGCATTTTCTAATCCATATTTCTAGTAGTGGACCGTGTGACCTCACTTCAATAACTACGCAAAAAGTGTTAAGGTCCATATTTAAGGGTTAAATAATGCGCAATAGAACCACAAGCAGGATAAAAATATCGGAATAATAAAGGTACTCATAATTTCAAATGAATAGGGAAATAACTTACCTCATCACCAACAATGTTGTAATGGGTAGTTATTCATTCCTTAAGTATGGATATATTAATCATCTTTCCCCAAGGATTTACTGAACATGAAGGCACATAGGCTGATTTTTGAACATTTAGCTCAATGCTGTTGGTCCCAGGTGGTCCATATAAAGTTTCCTACAAGAGATGAATTATTATTCTCTTCATAATCTGTAACTGAAATAGAAAATATATCATCCCTTAATTCCAATTTACAAACGTTTCACATCAGTAAATTATCTTAATTTGGAAGGAAAAAATCAATTAGTGTGCTTGCCCATGATCCTAAATAACCTATCCTCACTGGGTTGTGAGGACACTGTCCTCATAACAATACATTTACACTGTTTTAAGCACTTCCTAGGGTTAAAGCATTTGCTGAATGACTCAGTAACAGGCCTCACTTCATAATTATGGACATACTTTCAACTACAAATACCAAAAGTAAAATCACTTTCTGGCACTATCAACAACATTGGTACTCGGAATAAGAGGGATAATATTCAATTTTCACTGGAGCTCACCTCATAGTAAAACATGTGGCTCTAATTACCACTCATCCTGTACAATTGCATCAGAAGCTATCTTTTTCCATATAGACTGTCCAAATACCCTTCCTAAAATGAAAATTACCCTTCTTCTTCTTCTTCTTTTTTTTGCTACCGCCTTTCCCGCACCTGTGGGGTCGCGGATGTGAACTGCATGGCACATGTGGATATGGCCCATTTTTGCGGCTGGATGCCCTTCCTGACGCCAACAATACATGGAGGTATGTAATCACTATTGCGTGTTGCTGTGGTGGTTGGTAGTGTGGTATGTTGTCTGAATATGATGAGGACAGTGTTGGTACGGACACATACACCCAATTCCCGAGCCAGAAGAATAATCTGAAGCGATTAAAATCCCCGACCCGGCCGGGAATCGAACCCGTGACCCTCTGAACCAAAGGCCAGTACGCTGATCAATCGGCCAACGAGTCGGACAAAATGAAAACCCTTTTCCATGCAATTTCTATATCCCCAAGGTATTGGCACATGCTACGAATATTCTCATACTTAACAAATAATATGTCACATCATCAGAAATTAAGCCTCCTGTGATAACTTCGTTTATAACAACACATTAACTCTGTATAATGTACACATGTGAAATGGGCTGAAAACATTTATAAAATTATGCCATCACCATATGACTTCAGATCAAGGAAACTTATTTAAAGATTCGTATCGTTTCAAAATAAAAATTAGTGAAAGTTTTGTTAACCAGTGAGCAGGATAAATTCCCTCTATCAAACTTACATACCGAAATAGAATTTATACTTCACAGTATTTATCATCACTTTTAGCGAAAGGGATTATCATCGTTATTATCATCATCATCACTAGTTTTAATATTGTTTATTTAAGCACATAATCTGACCAATTATAATATGGCCGTATACTTAGCTCAACGATGATGATGTTGTGTTGAGTATTCAGCCCGAAGGCTGGTTTGATCCTCTACAGTTCCACCAACAGCTGTCACAGATAGCCTAGGTGTCACTGAAGAGGCATACTAGGGAAGTGAGGAGTGAGGTAGTTTCCCGTTGCTTTCCTCACTGAGCCAGAAGTTGCTACTGCATATCAGTCTGCCAAGCCCACTGAAATGCATGCCCCAACCGAACCTATGAGCGATATTTTCACACCATTCATAACAGGGACTGGCTGCATAAGGAATGGCATTACTGGCATCGCTCATACCTCAGTCACTTTCATAATGTCAAAGCCAAGGGTGAGACTGAGACAGATCAATGAAAGGAAAAAGTGTATTCTAGCCCATACCAGAAGACATAGTGCACTGTAAACACTACATCCTGCCAGCAAAGGCAAACGATGATGATAAAACGGAATAATTTTACCACCTCGTTAAACTTCACCTTTGAGCTAATTTCACAAATTAACATGAAATAAATATTTACTTGAATAGTTTTAAGCAAATGGCATAAAATAACCATTCATGACATAAATAGAAAACACAGCCAATCTTTACAGATCCCTTGTGAACCATATTTAAGGAATTAGCTGGTAGAAGTGCTTTTTTATCTCGGGATCCTTGGTACGGTTACCTCTGCTCTTCTTTTGTCTCACCATAACGAAAATAGAAAACATTCATCTGTTAAAAGGCACGACACACGTGGGTATCTCCCTTGTAGCACTGCTGGGGTGATGCTCTCAGTGCAGTGGTATACACAACTTTGATTAAAGTGAACAAAATGTTGTGGCTTCCCCACGAACATAGAACTACTTTGTTAGCTGTACACACGTAAAAGAGAAACACAAACTACGTTTTAAAGAAGCTTCCTGTTACCCGCGTACCTCTGAAATTTACACAAATCTAGGCTTCGTTTCAGATGACGGTACAAATTATTATTCTACTTCGAACGCGTTATTCAATGCAACTGATGTGGAAATAACTTCACAAATTAACGAACTAGTTACTTATTGTGCCGGACACTGTGGCAGAAGTTTGCCTAGGAGTTCACTATCGATGTTTACAGCTTTGTATAAGTCTTTACCTCAAGATTTGAAAATATTTTAATTCTCGTTGTGTGATTTTTCGCGATTCAGAGCCCCCTCCATGCCAGGAGACTGACACTTTTCCAAAGGTCAGAGTACTAACATATAATTTGTAAAAATAAATCCGCACGGTGCTAAAATGTGATGAATGAAATCATAAACTGACCTTTTTGGAATATTTCAGAAACATCTCTTCACTGTGCAAGCTTCCGTTATCACATGTCTGATAAACCTCAAGGACATATCCATATCTTGACAGGAAATGCCGAGTAATTTTATTACATTTCCTGGGCACTATATTATTTAACGGAGACATGTTTCACCCTCTACCAGCGTTACTTGAAGAGGGGGCTGACTGTCCATAAGGCTCTATAAACAAGGGAATATCCGTCTAACAAACCCTAATTCTCAAATAAATAATTATTATTCTACATTTTTGGCTTGTTTGTAACGGCAATTTTTATTAATGTTGCGACATAGAAATTATTTATATTATGTAATTATTTAATCATTTAATTATTTATTTGTATGTCCGACTCGTTGGCTGAATGGTCAGAGTACTGGCCTTCGGTTCAGAGGGTCCCGGGTTCGATTCCGGCCGGGTCGAAAATTTTAACCTTAATTGGTTAACTCCAATGGTTCGGGGGCTGGGTGTGTGTGACGTATTCAACATTAGAAATTATCCTAGGTAGGGCCCTCATCTTCGCAGACATGCAGGTCGCCTAATAGGCCGTCTACTAGATAAAGACCTGCACCAGGCCTCTCCGGAAACCATACGCCATTATTTATATTTACTTATATTGCTCAAACTTCAATTTTTACAAACGGTTTTCGTTATTATTCAAGATACATAAATAAAATTGTACATGTTAGCGTATTTTACTTAAATGAACATGTTCTAAGCTTTTTTTCGTTCGACACAACAATCTTACGCAGTGTAAATATCAGCACCGCTCCCTATCGGCTGATGCTTTTACTGAAACTTTCGCGTAGAGGTTGGAAAACCGGAGAGTATGTGTAACTCTCGTGAGGAATGATTATCTATTTCTCATAAAGTCTTCATCAATGGGTGCAGTATGTACATTGGCGGTGAATTATATTTTTATAATGGTTGAAAATAAGTATGATAAAATATTAAAGGTGAGGAACATACATTATTTTTAGTGCCTATACTTTATTTTTTAATCTACAGAGACAGTTTTAAAATTCTTATCGCTACTCCATAATATACCGGTATGTTCGCAAACGTCTATGTGTGTCACTTGAGAAGTCTCCCCCCAATTACACATTTGTTGTTCATCCCGTAACTTTCAATTTTACAAACGATTTTCATTGAAGATATTCCCATAAAATTGCACATGTTCGTGTATTTCATTTAAATAAATATGTCCAAGGCTCTTTCGTTTGACATAAATAATCGAACATTTTAAAATAATTATTGGTGCAAAAATGAGAAAATTGACTTATGAGGTAAACACTGAGAAGAAACTCCATTTGTGAAGAAATTCTCAGAGATTTTAAAGTACGTCGTTTACATAAACCTCCAAAATAGTTGTCCGACTCGTTGGCTGAACGGTCAGCGTACTGGCCTTCGGTTCAGAGGGTCCCGGGTTCGATTCCCGGCCATGTCGGGGATTTTAACCTTAATTGGTTAATTCCAATGGCACAGGGGCTGGGTGTATGTGTTGTCTTCATCATCATGTCATCCACATCACGACGCGCAGGTTGCCTACGGGAGTCAAACAGAAAGACCTGCACCTGGCGAGCCTAACCCGTCCTGGGATATCCCGGCACTAAAAGCCATACGACATTTCATTTTTTTCCAAAATATTTCAGAAAAAGAATCAAATAAATACTCAGTGAATTGTAGTATAAATAATGGTAAAACAATGTGCTGCATACAATCAATATTCAAATTTGGCAATATTTTATGCAAATGTCAATGAATTTATGTTAAGCTTGTAAAAGTTTAAGTAGCACGTGTAATTACTCAGATATTTTTTTTAATGTCTATCTTTGAGTTATGGAAAGGTGTTCGCTCCCAATTACACTGTGGAGGTTTCTCATGTTGATACTTTTTCGTTAATTTCTGCAGGCACACGTGATATCATAAGACTTCTCTTTCATTTCTGCCGCGCTACAAAGGAATTATTACCCGGTGCTGTCAACCTCCCGTCTGACAGCTAAATCCCACCACCATCCACCTACATGTAACATCAGTACAGCAGGGGAGCGCAGGAAGTGATCAATAGCGCACATAATTACTCATTTTATCGTTAATTATTTTTGCACAAAGCACATTTGTGCAGATAATAAGTGCCAGCCACATTCATTTTAGAGCAGACACTGGAATTGAGAACTCTTATCAGGACGTGGGGTACACACATTGTTCTGCTATGAACATCACGAACATGATTCTCTAATAAGATACCTAGTGCAAAATTACAACCCTACACAATATATTATCATGCAATACATCCAGCACGAAAGCTCAGGATATTGAAGCCAAATCTCACTACATCATCGGCAACATGTTAAACTAATGAATGTGAAATTCTCTACTGTTCGGAGAATAAAAAGTAGTTTTGGTGTGAAATTATAAATTTGCCCTTCTTATCTGTATTTGCGTTAAATTTTCTCCGACTCTTGTTGGCTTACATTTTAAGTAGTCGTAGTTATAATTATCATAGAAGCTTCAATGAAATTGTATTATAATAAGTTTTTACAAGTTTGTTGCATTGCACTGCGTATACACTTTCAATTACCTAACGAAAATTAAGTAACAAACTCGAATATGTCATTTTCGTCTCTTAAATAAAAATTCTGACACATTCGCTATGTTACTTCCCTTCGGTTCAACAGGAAAGTAGTGATAAGTAATTACCGTAATTACAGGGCTTGAAGACAAACATTACTCTTCACTAATTGTAGTTAGGTATTGTGTTTCGTACGTAACAGAGTAGGAGGGCAGGATGAAAGAACTATAATATGAACTCTATCCCAATATACACGATGTATTTATTTATTTATTTATTTATTTATTTATTTATTTATTTATTTATTTATTTATTTATTTATTTATTTATTTATTTATTTATTTATTTTCCTCTAAAATTATCGCCGTTCTATGACGTCTGATTGCTTGGTCGTTACAGTGGAGCAAATAATCACCATGCAGTCTCTCATCGTCCAAAACACGAAAACTCTTGCGTGGTCTTAGTGAGCACACCATTCTTTCTGTTCCCCAGTTTTGATTAAATTTCTTCCACTAGCTCAACCACACTATCAGACTCAACATACATAAAGGCGCGTGATAGACCAATGGTGTTGTCACTGGCTTATCGTTAAGACGGTGTGGTTCGAATCAGGGCCAATGCATTTGGAGTTTCTGAATTGAGAAGTCACGTCTCTGTGGTTCACAGCCATTATTACGATATATCGAATATCTAAAACCTTGATTTCATTTTTTTACATACGGTGCATACATATATAGACCACGTGATCACATTCCAAAAATGCTAAATTTTTCTTTATACAGGTTCGAAATTGATAAGAAAATTCAGCTCTACTTAAAGCGATTCTTTGTGCTGTTGTGCTACTGTACCATTTATCTTGTGTGTTAATTATTACACATGAAATGAAATGAAATGTCGTATGGCTTTTAGTGCCGGGATATCCCAGGACGGGTTCGGCTCGCCAGGTGCAGGTCTTTCTATTTGACACCCGTAGGCGACCTGCGCGTCGTGATGAGGATGAAATGATGATGAAGACAATACATACACCCAGCCCCCGTGCCATTGGAATTAACCAATTAAGGTTAAAATCCCCGACCCGGCCGGGAATCGAACCCGGGACCCTCTGAACCTAATGCCAGTACGCTGACCGTTCAGCCAACGAGTCGGACATTATTACACATGATGATGAAAAATGAAATGTCGTATGGCTTTTAGTGCCGGGATATCCCAGGACGGGTTCGGCTCGCCAGGTGCAGGTCTTTCTATTTGACTCCCGTAGGCGACCTGCGCGTTGTGATGAGGATGAAATGATGATGAAGACAACACATACACCCAGCCCCCGTGCCATTGGAATTAACCAATTAAGGTTAAAGTCCCCGACCCGGCCGGGAATCGAACCCGGGACCCTCTGAACCGAAGGCCAGTACGCTGACCGTTCAACCAACGAGTATTACACATGATGATGACAAGAGCTAAAGAATGGTTCAAGAAAGTAAAAAGCAAAGGAGGTCTTTACTACAGAACTTATCCTTGTGTATCAGAGGTTGCGAGTGAGGTTAGGAATGGAAGTTCATCCAGTACTTCAGCCGCACACCTAGAATATCGCATGCACAACTTAAAAAAGAATCACATATCATGTGTGTTATGGATGGACATAAACTCCAAGAAATGCTGTGCTCTTGACAGTCATCGAGATACGGTTCTGCTCATACTCCTAAAATTGTGTTTCCGTGATTATTTGGCATGACAGTATCTGATGTGCGGAAACCTCTAATCGTGTATCTGGAGATCGACTCTATCCTAGATAAAATTAGGAAGGGTACATTTTTGGCTTTAATCATGTACAGCAGTTGGTAACAAATAACAAGCAAATAGTTCCCATCACACCCAGCCGGTGTTCGTATACACTTATGACACACCCTCTTTTAACGGGAGTATGAATGGCCTATCCCGCTGATGTTAAATTTGCTAATTTCATAACCCGTTTTCTTGATAAGTACTTCGTGCAAGTTAACGAAACTTTTGCAAGTTACTGATACATGGTTCGTGTACTTCATCATCATCATCATCATCATCTTCATCATATTTTTACCCTCCAGGATCGGTTTTTCTCTCGGAATCAGTGAGGAATCCCACCTCTACCGCCTCAAGGGCAGTGTCCTGGAACTTCAGACTCTGGGTCGGGTTATTTGTATGAAATGATAAGTTCTTCAGAAATTGCAATTAAAAAGTAACTTAAATTCAACTCGGCTTGTAATAAAACAGGCGGCCTCACCTGCTATGCTATGTTGTAGTGGTTAGTGTGATTAGCTGCCACCCCCGGAGGCCCGTGTTCGATTCCCGGCTCTGCCACGAAATTTGAAAAAGTGGTACGAGGGCTGGAACGGAGTCAACTCAGCCTCGGGAGGTCAACTGAGTAGACGTGGGTTCGATTTCCACCTCAGCCATCCTAGAAATGTTTTTCCGTGGCTTCCCACTTCTCCTCCAGGCAAATGCCGGGATGGTACCTAACTTAAGGCCACGGCCGCTTCCTTCCCTCTTCCTTGTCTACCCCTTCCAAACTTCCCATCCCCCACAAGGCCCCAGTTCAGCATAGCAGGTGAGGCCGCCAGTGCGAGGTACTGGTCATTTTCCCCAGTTGTATCCCCCGGCTCAGAGTCTGACGCTCCAGGACACTGCCCTTGAGGCGATGGAGGTGGGATCCCTCGCTGAGTCCGAGGGAAAAGCTGACCCTGGTGGGTAAAATATGAAGAAGCAGAAGAAGATTTATTTATTTATTTATTTATTTATTTATTTATTTATTTATTTATTTATTTATTTATTTATTTATTTATTTATTTATTTATTTATTTATTTATTTATTTATTTATTTATTTTGGCTCTGTTCTAGGCCATTAGGGCTGCTTATGTGGATGTTTGACAAGCAGGGCTGGACGAGGAGAGAATGGACTGAGCAACAGCCTGTTAGCGCAGTAAGTGTTCGAATAGATGTCCTTTTGCAGTAATGCACGTTTCAGCACGCCGTTGAACTGCCATTCGGTCTCTTTGTAGCATTGTAGGTGTTACGGATTCACAGGCTTCCGTAATAAGGTTTCGAAGGCTTTCACGATTTTTCGGCCGCTGAGCGTACACTGCATCCTTCAAATATCCCCATAGGAAGAAGTCTAGTGGCGTCAAATCGGGCGATCTAGCAGGCCAGGTGACAGGTCCTCCCCTTCCTATCCATCGACCGGGATGTACAACATTCAGGTAGTTGCGAACATCTGTTGTCATGGGAGAGGGAGCTCCGTCGTGTTCATACCACATGGTTACACGCTCACCCAGGAGCACATCCTGTAGCAGCAATGGTAGTTGGTCTTGAAGAAACTGTAGGTACCGCGCTCCTGTGAATGATCCTCAAAGAAATACGATCCAATTAGGTGATCACCCAGTATACCACACCAGACATTTACTCCCCATCGTTCCTGAAATGCTGCCTGCCTTACCTAGTGATTATTTTCAACACTCCAGTAGTGCATATTATGACGATTCACAGAGCCATTATTATGAAATCGTGCCTCGTCCGTACATAAAATGTGGGATACAAACGTTGGATCATTTGCCACTTGCGTCAGTATCCACGCACAGAAATCAAGACGAGTTTCGAAATCTCATCCGTGGAGTTATTGCTGTATTGCAGGTGATACGGACGAAAAAACTGGAATGCAATATCCTTACAATATGCTGATGTTGGCCTGTTGTGCTACTGCCCAGGTACTCGTGTGAGGATTCTCCCGGCAAGTATCCAAAACTATCTCAGCAGTTTCATTTGACGTAACTGGTGCATCTCTAACAGGACCTGTTCGGGATTATGACGAAGTTGTACGCAAACGTCGCTCCAACCTCCTAAACGTATTTGCGTTTGGTTGTTGTCTGTGTGGACATCTTTCCTGTACAGGCGCTGTGCTTCCTGTGCGTCTGTCTTGCTTCACTGCAGATGATGAGCGTTTCAACATACTGATCTGCTGAATACATAGCAAAGAAATGACCAGGACTGCTAGGATACACCATGTGTCAGGCCACTACACATTCAGCATGCATGCTATTGGTCGAATGTGGTACGAATGTGAATACAAATATTTATCACTCGTGTGATTCGAACACACCTACCAATGCAACATGCGTCAACACGTCTGTCGTTCGTCCACTACAACACGGTGACTGTCGTTTCCAGTTTATCAAAAAACTTACTTGGTGTAAAACTACGTCCCGCTTCACAAACTCACACATGTTTTTATCAGCATGCCATTGCTTTCTAACCAATCGAAAGATTATAATTGGCACGTACATTTTACATAACCTTATGACAGTTTGTATTGTGTAAATACCTGTCGCATACATGTTTTTTCAAATGTCGTGCAGTGATGACGCAGTAAGTGCTTTAAAGGCGACTGTAGCTTGGTATACGCCAAAGGAAAATCGACCATCATCCCACTGACGTTCCTTGGGATGTCTGAAAGCAGAAACGTCAGGCGCGGTTGACTCACCTGGTATGTTGTTGAAAATAGCAGGATTTTATCAAAGAATCAAACCAATAACATGAACGAACACCCTATCATCAACAGGCAAGTGCTTAGCAATAATTTGAAATGTAAAGTAATAGAGGATAGTAGTAATATTATTAACATTTTATTAGAACTGAATTAAGGAACATTTGGAACGAGATGGATTTAACATGTTAACATTTTCAGAGTGAGACTCTTGTATAACAGAAAACGAACCTACTTTCTAGCACTACTTACTGTAAAACACATCCAGTGCCAAGGATACTGAAATTAACGGGCCATAACGAACTATTATGTTGAAGTATTAAAATTTTTTAGAAAATTGCGCTCGAACGACAGGAAAGTCTTTCAAATTTCCGTCTTAACAATCTGGCACTGCAAGGCATGGTTTATAAACAATCAGATGTTGAGTAGATGAACAGGAAAGTCATATGATTCTGCTTGCTATTCATATTTATATTCCTTATATAGCACTGATACATTTTTGGAAGTTACAACGGTACAACAATTTAATCAGCTCGTCACATTTCATGCAAATAAATTAGTACTATATCCTTGTAATATTTTGTTTGTTTCGGGACAAGACCAACGAACTCTAATGAATTCTGTGTTTGAAAATAGTCTTCGTCACCGACAAGGCGTAAGCTTTGAACTTAAAACTGTAATAGTAAATTTCAAGAAAGTCATTCAATAGAGTTTCAAAAATTTACCAACTTAACGTTTTATTTTGTTTTTTGAGGAAAAACATACAATTTGTGTTAATTCAAATAAATAAATAAATAATGCATCTTGATATTATTAAACACCGAGCTCGATAGCTGCAGTCGCTTAAGTGCGGCCAGTATCCAGTATTCGGGAGATAGTAGGTTCGAACCCCATTGTCGGCAGCCCTGAAAATGGTTTTCCGTGGTTTCCCATTTTCACACCAGGCAAATGCTGGGGCTGTACCTTAATTAAGGCCACGGCCGCTTCCTTCCCACTCCTAGCCCTTTCCTGTCCCATCGTCGCCGTAAGACCTATCTGTGTCGGTGCGACGTAAAACAACTAGCAAAAAAAAAGATATTATTAAGGTGAAATGGTAATCCCATTTGCATAAAGCTCTTAAAACCAAACCAAATTCCATGGCGTAACAGCCCCGAAGAACCGTGCCCTACCAGGCATCCACTGCTCAGTACAAAAGCCTGCTGATTACGAGGTGCCCTGTAGTCGTCACGACGAATCCTATCGACCGTTATTCTTGGCTTTCTAGAACGAGGCCGCTATCTCACCGTCAGATAGCTCTTCAATTGCAATCAGGCAGGCTGAGTGGACCTCGAACGAGCTCTCAGATGCAGGTAAGATACCTGAACTGACCGGGAAACGATCCTAGGGCCTCCGGATAAGAGGCAGACACGCTACCCTACACCACGAGGCCGACAGTCTTCATCTGATACCTGAAAAAGTCCATAGTGAGACATGCAATGAGATTCGGTACGTTTTAATTCCGTAAAGTTTCACAGGCTGAATGGCGACTGTCCGCTAGCTTTTGTGCAGATTACCGGCAATTACATTCATTTTAATTCCGTATGATTTAAAATTGATTCAGAGGTGTGTAAGAGTATTAATGACTGAAAGGCTTCGGTGCTATATTGAACAAGAAGTGTTTCTGTTGCACATTTCTTCTTTCCATATCTATACAGTTTCACGCAAGAGGACACGATTTATTCAAGCGACTGCGCACCTATAGGACCGTTTAATGCATTCCTCCAGCAGTATGCACAGTCGATTCGAATATCGAGTCGTATGTGGTACAAGGGGGAGTGGTAGAGGTAATTCAATTCGCAATATTGAATTTCTATCGGATATTGCAGAAGTGCTGCGCTCCACCTCCCCTTGCAAGTCTTGACGAATCGTTCCCCGCATTACTGATTACCTAAACCATTCCCAGCAAATAGATGGCTTACACTCACATTCTGAAACGCAGAACTTATTTTCCGAGCAATTAGGCACAGAACAAGAGAGAATATTTATTGCTATGACATTCAATACCCCTTCCACCGTAATTCAACAGAATTGCTCCTAACCAATATCCTCGTGAGAATGATAAACAGAATAACAATGTGTCAGCAAAGTTCTGCTTAGAGTAAAAGATTCAGAAAGTTCGCAAACTGACATTAGAAACTACTTTAAGGATAAATGTCACAAATTACCATGTTCGTCAGCCCAATGAGCAGCACAGTTAGTTGGTACTTCCCTTCTAGGTTCACCGTTGCATTATCGAATTTTAGCCGAAGGATTGGCATTTAAGAAATCATAAAAATGAGAGACCCTACAATTTTCTGGCATTCAAGACTCTCTCAAAATTATCAGTTTTATGGTCGTTAAACGTATTATTATTATTATTATTATTATTATTATTATTATTATTATTATTATTATTATTAGTATTATTATTATTATTATTATTATTATTATTATTATTATTATTATTATTATTATTATTATAGACCGTTATGCATTTCAGCGTTCGGTCTACAATCCTCCGTGAATTTACCAAACGCTTCCAAAATCTTATATTTGGAACTAGTACTGTGACCTCGTTTACTTCCAAACTTCTTATCTCTAAATAATTAGAAACAGAATATAACCATCATCGTCTTGGTCTCCCTCTACTTTCCTTACCCTCCCCGACCGAGTTCATTGCTCTCCTAGGAAACCTATCGTCCTCTATTCGCCTCACACAACACCAACACCAAAACTGATTTATGCACACAGCTTCATCAATCAATTTCATTCCTGGCTTAGCCTCTATCTCCTCATTCCGAGTACCTTTCTGCCATTGTTCAAACCTGTTTGTACCAGCGGTCATTCTCCGTATTCATGTCTGTTACTTCTAACTTAAGAATAAGATATCCTAAGTCTACCCAGCTTTTATTCCTGTTGTTACGGAATTATCCATGGTAGTTAGAGGTGAAAGAAGGTGCTGGATGGAATAGGTCTCAACAACGAAATTAAAATTAATTTAAAATTTAACAAAGGTTATATTTTCTTTTCGAGATCAAGAAATAACAAGGATAACAGGAACTCAGTTGTATATCAACAAGTTAAGAAAGTACAATTACAGTTTATTAATGGATTTTGGGCTTCGAGCCCCAGATTCACAATCCCTGAGCCATGAGCCCAACTTTACCTATACACAAGGTTCAACTAAGGGGCAGAAAACCCCAATCATGCCAAGGAGCATTTGCTCCCAATTACCCAGTTAAGCCTGCTTGAGGCACACAGAAAATACAATGTTTAGAAAGAGCGAACCCGCTCTCAAAGTTCAAGCCAATTCAAAGGCCACACCAAACTCCACCTTCAAGCTGCCCTCCAGGCACACAAGAACAGGGGTAAAAATACCCAACCTACTGAGGCCTATTCACTAAAGAAACAGGACAATAACATGGCTCCAAAATACCAACTTGAGTGGAGGCGTAACTTGCACTCCTAATACACCTTTTTAAAACCTATTTGGCTCTTAGGCCACTTATGCAAGGGCTAATCTCATACTACGGAGGTGACACGATAGGAAAATTTATTAAATTATGAAGCGAAGAAAAACGGTTATGAAAACGTAGTCACCTCAAAAACAATATGAGAGGGAGCTAGAGAGGGTTAGGCACTCTCTATCCCGATTTGTAGTTAAAGAGATGGAATTTATACCAAGTGTCTTTTACATTTTAAAGGAAGGTTACATGATAAAAGTTTCGAACCTGCCCCGAGGGTTAAACTTCTGAGCTAGCAAGAAATGAAGTTATTAGAAGGCCATTACCTTATGGAAGAACTGCTGCCCGAAGGAAGAGGCGCTTCCCGCCCCCTGCTACATAATCACACTAGGAAAGATGTTACTGAAGTGGTCCGGAGACCAGAAAATCAGCCGTTTAAATACCCTCGTGGAACATTCGAGACCTTTCAAGAATGAGAACCCACACCCCCCTCAACTTTATTGGCTAGGATCAAGCAACATATCCATATCGGAGAAGACGTACGTTATTGGTCAAAAATTAATTAGAGAAATTCGGGATTGGCTAAATTCAAAACAAGCGGAATGAGAAGGGTTATACTGCCAACCCAAAAAATGACTGAAAGAAATTTAACAAAGAACAAACTTATGAACACAAAATTTCTCAAAAAACAGTTCCTTCACTTCGCACTAGGTTGCACAATAGTAGTTCTTCAGTAGTGCCATCTAGAAGAGAATGTTCACACTTCTCACTACAGAGAAAACAAATATAAATCGAAAAATTCACAGTTCAGAACTCTTCAAAATTTACAATAGCGACATCTTCTGAGAAACTTTAGAATTAACATGGTGGTTAAAGTTCAGGCTTCCTCCAGTAGAGGAGTTTCAACTGGCGCAATGTTTGAATCAGCGGCGCGGAGGTGTACCGCCCGGTACACATGTTAAGCAAGGTTTGACTCAAAACAAATTGTACTTCCTCTTAAAACAATAACCACCACCACCGCCGCCACCACCATCTCAAAACAAACCAGTGTAAAGAGAGTTTCGTCCCGAAGCTGACTTCTTTCTCACAGTTGATCGCAACTGCCCGCTCGCTGCATTAGCTTTCCTGCACATTCATTCATTCTCACCAACTATACTAACATCCGGGGAGAATACACATTCTAAATTCTTGAAATTATCTACCTGTTCCAGTGTTGTATGCCCATCTTGACACTCAATTATCTTAGGTTTCTTATCTGCCGACATCACTTTAGTCTGGAAAGGCTAATTTTCAATTCATACCTATTGTACTCATGATCGAGTTCCAAGATGACATACTGCAGGCTTTCAGCACAGCATGTTATTAAGACCATGTGGTCGTCATAGGCTCTCTGCCACTTTCAGTGGATGATCTATGTGTACTATGAACAAACCTTTAAACTTTCTTTAGCCACGAATTCATTCTCTCATCAATTCTCACTGCAGCTCAATTGCTAACATAAATGCCTTTAGTTGTTTTTAATAATCTGCAGCTAATCCCATAATCCTCCAGTACGGCTAACACCTTTTACTTCGGTACTCTGTCATATTCCTTATCTAGATCTACGAAAAATGAACACAACTGTCTATTCCTCTCGTAGCATTTTATAATTACCTGGCGCATACTGAAAATCGTATCCTAGCAGCCCATCTGCGGTCTGGGTCATAGCGGAGTTTCATCCAACCTGCTCTCAATGATAGATCGCACCCTTCTTTCCAAAACGCCAGTGAACACCTTGCTTGGGGTATAGATCAATGACATAAAACGATAGTTGTTGCAGTACTTTCTATTCCCTCGCTTAAAAAAAAGGTGCCATTACTACATCCATCCACTAGGACGGTACCTTAATAACATTCCATTCTTATGCCATTACACTACAAAGCCATTTCATCCCTCTCTTCCGAATATATTTCACGGTTTCAGGTCCACATTCATCTATTCCTGCTGCTTCAGGAACTTGGAATTTATTTACCATTCTTTTCACTTCCTCAAGCGTAATTCAATCACATCACTGTCCTCCTCCCCATGAACTCGGTTGTTCACGATGTCAACAGAAAAATGTCCTTTTACAATGAGAAGATTTTTTCAATATATTCCTTTCACTTCTCCAGTGATTCCCTGGAATCTATTATGAGTTCATCTGATTTTTTCAAAATACCATTCATTTGATTTTTATTTCCCTTTCAATGATTCCTTTCTGCTATCCAGAAGGGGTTTTCTGCCGCTTGACCTAGTCTTTTCAGGTTATTACCACAATCTTCCCATGTGTTCTTCTTGGACACAGCAAATATTTGCTTCCACCCGTTTCTTTCAGCTACGTACAATTGCCAGACTGATTCAGTCCTTGTATTCTTGATACATCTTCCTTTTACGTTTACAAGTTGCCCTCACTTCATTATTCCACCGTCTATACATACAGTTGTTCCTAGAAATTCCCATACTACAGCACTAGTGGCGTGCATTGTTCGAACTTTGAGACGGGTAACCAAGATGAAGCAACATGTGCCTTGCTGCATATGCAACCACTATTACGCATGAGTGAAGCGTGTAAGCTAAATGCCAGAGTTTGCTCTAATTCGTTGGACAGGGCGCGTTCGAAGCGAAGTTTGCTGACTACGGACGATGACCTCGCTTACTATACTGGCGTTGCAATCAATAGGGTTCATCCAAATATGATTAATTCCTTGTTTACAAAGAGCAAGGGCCTGGAATTCGGAGCTATAAAAGAGTGATGGAATGGTTGAGTTAAGAGTCGGCGGCTGCAGAGTGGGTCTCGGCTCACGAGTGGCCACGGCTAGTCCGTGGTCCGACAGCTCTGCACTCGACCGGCCAACCGAGCAGAGGAGGGATAGCCACGGCTCTACTGTGGCTCTACGACTCTGTACTCGGGAGACGGAGAGGGGCCGCTCCACACCGTCAACTAACATGAAATTGGTTTTCCGGGGTTTCCCATTCTATGGTGGAACGAGCATGAAATCAGTCCACCTACTCTCTCAGTAATTGCCAGACGTACGTTGTGCAAGCAGCGAAAGAAGGAATGCCTTTAACGAGTCGTAGGTGTAAGCTAGACCGAGACCAAGTCAATGACTTGTTACTAATACATAACAATCATAACAATAGATAAATAGTTTGCAATACCTTCCCAGTTTGGAGCTAGAGTTTTTACACTAGCCATATCTCCTTGGGTAGAAAACCTTGAGCAATAAAGGACCTTTTAAATTAAATTTGAGGTTTATGTTTAACTATGTGATATAATGACATTAATTTTCACGATTTCTCCGAAAACCCTTAAAAGTAGTTAGTGAGACGTAAAGCAAATAACATTATTATTATTATTTGCACGGTTTATATAAAATGTGTTTGGTATGGCTAGTACTGAAATATATGGCTTATTAATTAATAATGTGTATTTAGTCTCTGTATGCACCATAGAGTAGTGAAGTACGTTAGCCAGGAGGAATACACGTGGCAGCACGCGAACTTCATTGACAATTTCTCCGATAGGAATGATATTTACTACATCATCTCAAGTTTTTCTCACATACGGGGCTGCCCTGTATAGTGTAGAAACACAGCCTTAGAGTATGAGTTTAACTATTGACATTTTCATGCCTAGTCATGAGCCTACCATTAAGGCAAAAGCGTAATGTTTGGAGAGATAAAGGCACGCGAGACAAACTTAACAAGAGTACGGCTAAGCGAGGACTGAGGGAGGCGAGCACTTCTACCTGTGACTCATACAGCGCGTGAAGGAGTGAGTTATCAAGGGGCAAGCGCCTTTAAGAAGCAAATTCGATCATAGCCATACTCGACAAATATGAACCGAGAATTGAGCGCGTTTTGCATGACACTATGCAGCACCCTTGTATGCCATCCTTTCTCTTTCTCTGTCGTGAACCTGCTTAATGTCCCTTGTTGGAGCTTTTCGTTAATCATATCCTTGTACTTCTGCCTAATTTCCTGGAGGTATAATACACTTTTCGTCCAGAGACAGATTTCCCTTTCTCTACCCTATGCCACTATACATCAGACTGTGGCGTGTATCATCCAAAATAACCCCGGAATACCCGCATATTCCTAACGGATTCCCTGAATTAAAAGTTGGTTATGATATCGTCCCTGTTCTGCCAAAACGGCGAATGTAACAATGCTCTTCCTATCCATTATTTCCCTTAAGACTGGTCACGCCTTCCAGCCACATATTGATATTCGGTCCATCAGAACAATTTTCGTTGAGTTCGTTTTCCTATGTGCATGTGTAAAGGAAAATGAACTTTACTGTTACCATACTGAAGGAATGTAGGTTTGGATGACATTTACCCACTCCTAGAGTGTGATGTATTTAAGGTTCATTTTCCTTTACACACGCGCATAGGAAAATGAACTCAACGAAAACTGTTCTGATGGACCGCATATCAATATATAGCTGGAAGGCGTGGCCAGTCTTAAGGGAAATAATGGATAGTAAGAGCATTGTTACATTCGCCGTTTTGCCAGAACAGGGACGATATAGTGTATTACGGATCGGGTGCATCTCCCATGTGCAGCGGTGAATAGCCTTATGCTTGAAGAATGTATTCGTAACTCCTAATGTCATAGTAACACAGACGTCCAGTAAACGCATTCCATTCATATTAGTTTCCATATCTTCCCCACATTTATTTTTCACCTGCAGTTCTATTTCCAGCTCTCGCAATGAAGTCGCCAATCAGCAGTATCCTATTATAACAGTTGACCTGAAGACCACGTTAGTCATTGCTTCATGAAACTTCTCAACTTCATCTTCATTCGAACCCTCACATGGTGAATAGACTGTGACAATCTTCGTCCTAATAACTCCAATTGCTAATCTACCAATATCATTCACTCATTCTCATGCCTAACAGAAACTATGTTGCGTGCAATAGTACTCCTGATGGACAGTCCTACTGCACATTCTGCCCTTCCCCATTTAGCACCTTCAATCACCATTGACCGGGCGAGTTGGACGTGCGGTGAGGAGCGCGCGGCTGTGAGCTCGCATCCGGGAGATAGTGGCTTCGAACCCCACTGTCGGCAGATCTGAAGATGGTTTTCCGTGGTTTCCCATTTTCACACCAGGCAAATGCTGAAACTGTACCTTAATTAAGGCCACGGCCACTTCCTTCCCATTCCTAGGCCTTTCCTGTCCCATCGTCTCCATAAGACATCTCTGTGTAGGTGCTACGTAAAGCAACTACCTAGCAATCACCATTGATCTGCATATAGGGAAGTCGCAAAGGTGGCGGATTCCCTTTCTGTTGTTTACTTAGTCTTTTCTTAAATAATTGCAAAGAATTTGGAAATGTATTGAACATCTAGCTTGGAAAATGATTACAACCCGTAACTCCCCTTCCTCTAAACGAATATTTGCCCCAATTTGTTCTCTTGAATTGCAATTCTTTCTTCATATTATGATCCTTTCTACTCCTAAAAACACTACTCAAACTTGTTCGTCTACTAATGTCATTCCACGCTACCTCTCCACTGACAGTTTAGAACATACCACTCTTAATAAAGCAGCTCGTCTTCTTTCTCCCTAGTCCTCCTTGCCCAAACTTTGCAACATTTTCGTAACACTACTATTTCGTCGGAAATCACTCAGAACAAATCGAGTTGCTTCTCTTTGGACTTTTCCTGTTCTCTATTCAAGTAATCCTGGTGCGTGTCCAACACACTGGAACCATACTATTTTTTGGGTCTTACCAGAGACTTAAATGTCCACTACTTTGCATCTTTACTACAACCCATGAATACCCTTATAGCCATGTGAGGAGAACTCTATCCCTTATTTTCAATTCCATTATTTCATGTGATTACTCCAATGAAGGTCCTTCCTTATATTAACACCTAGGTACTTACAGTGTACCCATAAGGAACTTTCACCCCATCAACGCAGTAATTAAAACTGAAAGGACTTATCCTATTAGTGAATCTCACAACCTAACTTTTAACTCCGTTTATCATCACACCATTACCTGATGTCCGTCTCACAACATTGTCGAAGTCTTTTTGCAGTAAGGTTGCTAACAATCTTCTAACTTCTTCATACTCTATACAGAATGACATCGCTCGTAAAAAGCCTCATCTCTGATTCCAGTTCTTTACTCATATCATTTATATACAGTATATATATAAGAAAACGTCAAGTTCCAGTAATACTGCCTTGAGTAATTCCTCTCAATGACTACAGGATCAGATAAAGCTTCACCTACTCTAATTCTCTGAGTTCTATTTCTAGAAATATAGCCACCTATTCAGTCACTCCTTTGTCTAGCCCAATAGCACGCATTTCTGCCAATAGTTTCCCAAGATCCACCCTATCAAACGACTTAGGCAGGTCGACGCGATACAGACTATTTGACCACCTGAATCTAACATATCCCCTATAACTTGCCGGAATCCTACATGTTGAACTTCAGTGAAATAACCCTTCTTAAACCCGAACTGCCTTCTTTCGAACTACGGTAGTTACTAATTTCGCAAACATGTCTTATATAATCAGCAAGAACGCATTCCCAAAGTTTGCATGCAGCACATGCCAATCTGATTGGCCTGTAATTTTCGGCTTTACGTCTATCATTTACACACAGGGGCTACTACATCAACTCTCCATTCATTTGGTATAGCTCCATCGTGCAAACAGTAATCAAATAAGTACTTAAGATATGGTATTATATCACAACCCATGGTCTTTAGTATATTCCAGAAATCTTATCAATACCAGCTGCTTTCTATTTTTCAAATTGTGTATCTTACTGTAAATGTCGTTGTTATCATATGAAAAATTTTAGTACTTCTTTAGTATTAATCACCTGCCCCACCTGGACAGTATTCTGGTAACCAACAATCTTTACATACTGCTGACTGAATGCTTCTGCCGTTTGAAGGTCCTCGCATACACACTTCCCTTGCTAATCAATGATTCCTGGAATGTCCTTTTTGGAACCCGTTTCTGCCTTTAATTACCTATATAGGTACGTACCCTTCCATTTTTCACTAAAAGTTGTATGACTGCCAATTATGCTTGCCATCGTGTTATCCTTAGCTGAAGTCTTCACTGGATTCAATTTCCTAGTACTGTAAGTTCCTTCAATTTCTCCTTACTTCCACAACTATTTCTTTCCAACCTGCACCTCCCTCCTACTCTCTTTACTTCCTCTGTTATAATATAGCAGGTCTTTACCATTCCTTATCACCTTAAAAGACACACACGTGTTAAAAACACTTTATAGTCTCCTACCTCTTCCTCGCCATCTTCCCTTACCGAATATCATTAAACCCAACACATTCAGAAACAACCTCTTCGCTGACTCAGCCAGTTCTACTTTCATTCTTCTATAAGCCCCATGAATGTTGGTAGCTCCGCATCGAATTCCATTTCGTTCGCCAAGTCGTTTAAAAGGATTCCCTCGACTGCCGAATGGAAGTTGGACTCCATTACTCCCATAGGTACGAGGCTCACTTAAAACATTCTGAGTGTGCTCAGTAAAAAAGTCTGTGAAGAGGATACTATCCTACTTACCAGTTCCAGTAAAATATTTCCTCTCACGGGTTAGGGACCATCGGTGGATTGTATAACCTGACCGTAAGGTGGGCCATACTCAGAATATTTCCGAAATGCCCACTCCTATTCCGTAGCAACCGGTATCCCAACTCTCAGGACCATTTACTGCCCCCCTCAGCCGTTGCCCATGGTTCAAGAAATAGGACGAGCCTACGGTAACACACACCACAAAATATCATTATTATTATTATTATTATTATTATTATTATTATTATTATTATTATTATTATTATTATTATTATTATTATTATTCCGAGGTATCTGTGGAACAGCAGAGGTGAAAGAAGGTGCGGGCTGGAATGGGTCTAACTACAAGTCTTAACGATGAATTTAAAATTTAAATAAAGGTTATATTTTCAACAGATAACAAAGGTTAACAATTCTCACTAGGTGAAATAACAAAGAACAATCAGGTACAATGCAACTTTACAAATTCTGGGCTACGAGCCCCAAAGTCTGAGCTCCCAGCTCACAAGCACAAATACCAAAGGGCAGAAAACCCTTAATTACATGGAGCGTTTGCTCCCACCACGTAATGTCAAGCCTCCTAGAGGCCCCTCTTAAAATTCCAGAAAGATCTGACCCGCCCTCAATAGTTCAAGCCTATCAGAAGGCCATAAACAAACTTTACACTTGACTGCCCTTAAGGCATACTCAAATAAACAGGGGTAACTAGTACCCAACCTACAGGGCCTTCGCGTGAAGAAAAAAACATCAGGTTAAGTTACTGGCCCAAAGTACAGAAAGGACTGGAGGCGTGGACTTGCACTCCTAAATACACATGTTAAAACCCTAAGTGGCGCTAGGCCGATACACAGGGGCTAATCCCAAGTTAGGGAGGTGACTCGTATGAGTAACTTTAATACATTAAGGAAGAGAAGAAACGGTCACGAAAACGTAGTCACCTCAATTTCAAATGAAGGGGAGCTCGAGAGGGTAAAGCACTCTCTATCCCCGAATTAAAGATCAAGAAAACTGAAGTTTAGCAGAAAAAGGGTTTACATGCTTAATAGTTTACATATTAAAGGTTTCGAACCTTCCCCGAGAGTTAAACTGCTGAGCTAGCAAGAAATAAAGATGTTAAAAGGCCATTACCTTGTTGAAGAGCTGCTGCTTGAAGAAAGGGGCACTTCCCGCCCCTGCTACATATTCACACACTGAGCAAGATGTTATTCGAGTGGCACGGAGACAAGAAAATCAGCAGTTTTTATACCCTCGTTGAAAGTTCGAGACATTTCATGAATGATAACAACCCGCCCTCAAACGTTTATTGGCTACAGTACACAGTTACACACAAAATTGAAGAAGAAAGCCCCGATTGGCCGAAAATTAATTACAGAAATTCCTGATTGGCTACATTCAAAACAGGCGGAAGGAAAGGATTAATATTGCCAACCCACAAATGACAGAACAAAATTTAGTAAAGACAAAACTTATGAATACAAAATTTCTTCAAGAAGGTTCATTCCTTCACACTAGAGTGCATAATCATAGTTTTTTGGTAGAGACCTCTGTTAGAGAATGTCCACACTTCTTGATCAATGAAAGCAAATGAAAAACACCTAGAGACACCTTCTGATAAACAGGAGAGTTGATTCAGTTGTTACAGTTCAGGGTTCCTCCTGGAGAGGAGTTTCAATTGGCGCAAGATTTGAACTTGCGTCGTAGAGGTGTACCGCCCGCTACAGGCCTCCCCCCACCAAAAAAAAAAGTCCTTCCAATGGGTGACACAGAGGAAAAAAAATTTTCCAAAACAAAGTCCAAGTTTGTTGCTAATTGGTTGAAGAAGAATTTAGGAGAGAAAATTCAACTTTTCAGTAGTCGGAGGTCACTTAAGTTGTTTTATATAGATGGGTGGGACTAGTTTAAGTCCAGTTTTAGAATTTCTTTGTAGTAGTAGAATTGCGAAACCAAAACATTAATTCATGGAAGTAATATTTTTCTAAGTCCAGCAAAGGTTGATTTGAAGCAAAAAAGTATTAATTGCAGAAATAGAGTGTCCAAGTAGCTGAAGAACTACATGAGCTGTCAATTAATTTTGACGACAAGATCTGCCGCCGCTGCTTGTGTCCAGTGGAGGCCGCTCGAACCCCTCAAGTACCCTGAGATACCTCTCTCCCGCTACAATGAGAGTGGTAGTCGTGGTGAAGCACGCCGCAGATGCCAAGTTTGTTTACAGTCCTCCAGTAGTTTGCGGGTGGTGCGCCGCACATCAGCCTTGGCCGGAAGGAGGACTCCGGCTCGCCGTACACTGGTTGACCTCACTGGAGTGGAGTGGGCCCGTATCCCACCTCAGTGGCGGTACGGCGCCGCACGGCTGCGGGGGCACTGAAACAGTAAGATCTCGGCGGCAGAATTTGTGTTGGGCATTAATGTTTTACGGTACTGTCTTTGTGGTGAGGCTGAGGGGCCAGTGGCGTGGAACCTTTATTTTATTTGCCACTGGTGTGGTTTAGCAGGAGACGGGAGCGTGGTAATGGCCGAATTGACAGGACAGCAGAGTAACTATGGGGAAGGTTGTACAAGGTAAATGAACGAACACAGAGCAGAAGGCCTTAAAATTAACCCCCCCCCCCCAAAAATATATAACCTTTGGGGTTCTTACAAGATGTTAAAGATGCAATGAGCAAGTAATTTACACAGGTTTCACCTGAGACAGGTGAACCGTAAAGATTATCTCGGTGGCTGGATTGCTCACTAACAATGTCACCGGCGTTAAAAAATCCAAGACGGTGCACGGCCCATGAAATCTGGGGGCAAGCTTCACCGCGGGAACAAAGTTTTTGATCATAACTTGGTCTCCTACCTTCAAATTGGTGGGCCTCCATCCACGATCATATATTTCCCTAACCTTTTCATGAGACACTTTAAGATTGGCCTTAGCCTTCTTCCAAAGATCTTTAATATTATCTGGCTCTATTGTCTCAGGTAGAATATCACTAAGAGACCAAAGGTCAGAGAGCGGCGTGTTGGGTACAAACTTGAACATCAATGAAGCAGGGGTGAATTTATGAGATTCGTGAACCGCCGAGTTCAAAGCGAAGGCTAGCCAATGCAGGGATGTATCCCACCTGGAATGATCGTCGTGATGATAGGCAATCAGAGCCGACCTCAGATTACGATTGACCCGTTCAGCCAGAGATGGTTGAGGATAGTATGCAGAAGTTGTTACATGTGAGATAGATAGATCAAAACAGAATTTACGAAAGAGATTAGAGGTAAAGACTTTAGCATTATCAGACACAATATATTGACATGAACCAAAAGAAGCAAAGATAGAATTTAAACAACAAATGGTGGACTGAGCGGTAGCCAGCTTAGTCGGAAATAACCAAGATAATCTTGTAAAACCATCTACACACACAAGAATGAATTTATTGGCGTTCCCCCTAGATTGGGGGAAGGGTCCTACGTAGTCAATATAAAGACGTTCCATGGGGCGCGACGCTTGATGAGAAGACAAGAACCCTTGCTTAGTTGACATGGTGGGTTTACTAAGCCAACAAGATTTACAAGCCTTTACCAATTCACGGATTTCTCCGTCCATACCCTTCCAAATGAACATTTCTCGGATCTTTTCTCTACTTTTGAAGATACATAAATGCCCCCCTAATGGGGTCTCATGGTAGTACTTTAAGATCATAGGTAACAGAACAGCTGGAACCACAACTTTCATCTTTTGATCATGCCTCGACGGGCAACATAAATCACCATTCCTCAATACATAAGGGACGACATGTTCCCCAGAAGAAAGGGTTTCCATGATAGGGGCCAGCGTCGGATCTTCACGTTGATATTTTTCGATATCCCTAAACAACATGGGAGCATCCGTTAGTATGGCATTTACGCCAGCAGGTATGGACTCCGGAAGTGAGGCACAGTCTTCCTGTTCAAGGGGCTCTACATCATTAGAAAACATACGGCTCAGTCCATCTGCCACAACATTTTCCGTTCCTCTTATATGCCTAACATCAAACTGGAAGGCGGAAATTCTGATGGCCCAGCAGGCTATGCGATCTGTACGACGCGGCCTACCTAAGACCCAACTTAAGGCTTGGTTATCCGTCTCCAAGTCGAACTTGACATGATCCAGATAGAGGCGGAACTTTTCTAGAGCAAACAAGACTGCTAAACCTTCAAGTTCATAGATGGAATACTTGGATTCTTGGGCCGATAACGTCCTAGATGCATAGGCAATGGGTCGCCTCCCTAGTTCAGTCTCTTGTGGAAGGACTGCAGCTGCCGCCGACGACGACGCGTCGGTTTGGACGATGAATTTCCTAGAGAAATCGGGCATAGCGAGGACAGGGGCATTACAAAGGGCTAATTTGAGGTCTTCGAAAGCGGCTTGTTGAGAAGGCCCCCACTCAAATTTGACGCCTTTCCTGCGGAGTGAGTTCAAGGGCGCCGCTCTATTAGCGAAATTTGGAAGAAATTTCCTGAAGAAGTTCACCATGACTATGAACCCGGCAATACCTTTGATGTCCTTAGGAGGCTTGAAATCACGGATGACCTGTGTTCTAGAATGTTCTACAGCGACACCATCGGGCGACACAATGTGCTCTAGAAATGACATGGAAGGTTTGGCGAAGGCAACCTTGGACAACTTCGCCGTTAACCCTGCCTTACGAAGGCGACTCAGGACCTCTTTCAGATGATCTAGATGTTCTTCAAAGGTCTCAGAAAATACGACGACATCATCAAGATAATGGTACAAATACTCAAATTTGATGTCGGAGAAGACCCTATCTAGCAGTCTCGTAAGCACGGCTGCTCCCGTGGGGAGCCCGAAAGGCACGCGGTTGTATTCATACAAGTCCCAATCAGTGGCAAAAGCTGTAAGATGTTTAGAATCTTCCGCCAGAGGGATCTGGTTATAATCCTGATTGAGGTCTAAGATGGTGAAGAATTTAGACTTTCAAAACTATGAAAAACAAGAGTGAAGGTCTAGAAGGGGCACCGATTGTAACGCCACCTTCCGATTGAGAGCCCTATAATCAATCACAGGCCTGAAGCTACCTTGGGGTTTCGGAACAAGGAAAATAGGCGATGAATACGCCGACTTAGAGGGCCGAATTATACCATCTTTCAACATCTGATCTATGATTTCCTTCAAAGCCTTCATTTTAGGTGGAGATAGCCTATAAGGTGCAAAACGGACTGGAATCGAGTCCGTAACCTCAATCTTGTATTCGATAAGGTCGGTAACACC
This sequence comes from Anabrus simplex, assembly GCF_040414725.1. NCBI lineage: Eukaryota > Metazoa > Arthropoda > Insecta > Orthoptera > Tettigoniidae > Anabrus > Anabrus simplex. The sequence goes on along the minus strand of NC_090266.1, from coordinate 348,025,863 downwards.
AAGAGTATCAGAAAAACTTCTGGAAACAACTGACACAACTTACGAATACTATCAGCCTGCTCCTCAGGTAGATGTCTAAGGTCTAACAACATCTCATCCTGAGTAGGCGAAACAGATGAACACGACACAGAACTACATTTTAATAAAGGGATTTTGAAATTACTAACAAATTTGAAAGTGCACGACTTGCTCTGAAGGTCAGCATTAGACCAGTGTGAGACATGAAGTCCGCTCCCAATATAATGGGACAAGACAAGTGTTTTGCCACCAACAATTATACTTTCCAAGTAAATTTAGAAATGCGAATTTTGGCATACAGGAACCCAAAAATTTATAATGGAGAGGAGTTTGCCGAAACGCATTGAACCAAAGACGAACAATAATCAGGAAGTTTACAAACAGATTTCAATTTGGAGTACCACTCGGCCGAAATAATGGTACACACACTACCAGAATCTAATAGAGCTGTTACAGGTTCATTATTCAATTCAGTTTTGAGAAATGGAACAGGTGCGGGGGAATCCGCCGCAATCCTAAGACATTCTTTGGGACATTCAAATGCTAATGTAGAACAGTTCTGACTTTTCCCTGAATTTTCGTCGGATTTACCCTGGGCTGAGCCTTGAAAAGATGAATCTGCCGACTCAGCCGGAGCCACTAGTCACTTATGATTGTTGGTGGAAGTTGCACCCGAAGTTGAGCAGGAGGGAGTGCTATTCGAATTCGGGCAATTTCTGGCAATATGGGAGAAAGCGCCGTATTTAAAACATCCTTGAGATGAGCCTGCTCCATTCCTTGTCCCGCTAGACTTGATCAACGGACACTTGTTCCGAAGATGGTCAGGCGACCAGCAAGCATAACATTTACGGGGTGTGACGGGTCGGCGAGGTGGAGGCCGAGGATTACTAAAAGAAGGAGGGGGCTCCTTCGCCACACGTAGTGTGTCGGCATATCTAACCCCTTCGGCTGAGACAGCCATAGCATCCAACTCGGCAAAAGTTTGCGGACGCGACGCAAAACACAAGTATGACCTGAAAGATGGTGAAATTCCTTCCACTATAGCCTGAACAATTTGATCTTCTGGAAAATGGAGGGAAAATACTCTGGTGTAGAATTTGATGTCTTGGATGAAGTCGGCAAGATTTTCATCCAGCCGCTGTACTCGGTAATAGTACTTCTGAATTAGTGATGACCTAGCTCGAGCCGGAACAAAATTAGCTAACAGATGGGCGTGAAATTCTTCTATAGATGATTGATCAGCAATTGCTCTTACTATTTTGTCAGATAGAACACCAATTGAACACGGATAAATGATCTGCAAAATTTGACACGGAGAAAGAGAAAAAACAAGAGCATGATCCTGAAACTCAACGAAAAATCATAGAAAAGCAATAACATCACTGGTGGAATTGACGAAGAACTTCGAAATACCTCTGAGCAACATTGCTAAAGGATGGGGCAAACTGCTGGAGCCAGGTGACATAGTAGGTAGAGGCCTAAGTGGTGGAGAAGCTGTTTCAGAAGGTGCATTATTCAACGAGGTACGACGTTCGGATTCATTGTCTAGTGGGGCAGAGGTTTGTTGGGCTCCTACTGATTTCCTACTTTCTTCTCCTTTAGAAGACTCTTCCTCGCTAACTACGTTTACCGTAGCGGGTTGGTCGGTTTTGGGAGGGACAGCCCCAGTTAACAATAGGGTAACCTTAATGGACAGTTTAGCAAGGTTTTCGGGAAGAGCACTAGCCTCATTCCCTTGAATGTCACTCAACTTAAGAGACAATAGATCACTAACTCTATTGGAAAAATGGTACAATCTAGCTTGTACACGTTTGAGCTGATTAGGTGATGGATCCCCTCCTTCAAAAAAACTAACTACGGATGCTAGCTCAGTAGTATTGTCAGTGATCGCGGAGAGAGGGTCGTCAATCTCTTTCTCTCCCAAAGTTGGGGTGGTAATCGGCAAATCAAGAGAATTTTTAAGTTTAGAGATATCGGCCGCAACCGTAACTCCAGATTGAACATTTCTAATTGTTAATTCATAGATTAATTCCTCCTTGCGCAAATAGCCGGGATGGAGGACATCGCGAGGCCCGGGCATGATGACAGAAATTTACAAATTTAGAAAAATCGAAAAATGCCAGCGACTGAGAAAATTGTTAGAGTTCAAAACAGGGCAAGGTTTAGCCGTCAAAAGGGGCTAAATTGAGACCCATTCAACCACGCTCTGCTACCACTTGTTCCGAGGTATCTGTGGAACAGCAGAGATGAAAGAAGGTGTGGGCAGGAATGGGTCTAACTACAAGTCTTAAAGATGAATTTAAAATTTAAATAAAGGTTATATTTTCAACAGATAACAAAGGTTAACAATTCTCACTAGGTGAAATAACAAAGAACAATCAGGTACAATGCAACTTTACAAATTCTGGGCTACGAGCCCCAAAGTCTGAGCTCTCAGCTCACAACCGCAAATACCAAAGGGCAGAAAACCCTTAATTACATGGAGCGTTTGCTCCCACCACGTAATGTCAAGCCTCCTAGAGGCCCCTCTTAAAATACCAGAAAGAGCTGACCCGCCCTCAATAGTTCAAGCCTATCAGAAGGCCATAAACAAACTTTACACTTGACTGCCCTTAAGGCATACTTATAAATAAACAGGGGCAACTAGTACCCAACCTACAGGGCCTTCGCATTAAGAAAAAAAATCATCAGGTTAAGTTACTGGCCCAAAGTACAGAAAGGACTGGAGGCGTGGACTTGCACTCCTAAATACACATGTTAAAACCCTAAGTGGCGCTAGGCCGATACACAGGGGCTAATCCCAAGTTAGGGAGGTGACTCGTATGAGAAACTTTAATACATTAAGGAAGAGAAGAAACGGTCACGAAAACGTAGTCACCTCAATTTCAAATGAAGGGGAGCTCGAGAGGGTAAAGCACTCTCTATCCCCGAATTAAAGTTCAAGAAAACTGAAGTTTAGCAGAAAAAGGGTTTACATGTTTAATAGTTTACATATTAAAGGTTTCGAACCTTCCCCGAGAGTTAAACTGCTGAGCTAGCAAGAAATAAAGATGTTAAAAGGCCATTACCTTGTTGAAGAGCTGCTGCTTGAAGAAAGAGGCGCTTCCCGCCCCCTGCTACATATTCACACACTGATTTAGATGTTATACGAGTGGCCCGGAGACAAGAAAATCAGGAGTTTTAATACCCTCGCGGAAAATTCGAGACCATTCATGAATGATTACGACCCGCCCACAATGTTTTATTGGATAACAGCAAAAGCTTTTACACAAGGCGATGAAGAAACACCTTATTGGTGGAAAACTAATTACAGAAATTCCTGATTGGCTACATTCAAAACAGGCGGAAAGAAAGGATTAATATTGCCAACCCTCAAATGACAGAACAAAATTTAGTAAAGACAAAACTTATGAATACAAAATTTCTTCAAGAAGGTTCATTCCTTCACACTAGAGTGCATAATCATAGTTTTTTTGGTAGAGACCTCTGTTAGAGAATGTCCACACTTCTTGATCAATGAAAGCAAATGGAAAACACCTAGAGACATCTTCTGATAAACAGGAGAGTTGATTCATTTGTTACAGTTCAGGGTTCCTCCTGTGGAGGAGTTTCAATTGGCGCAAGATTTGAACTTGCGTCGTAGAGGTGTACCGCCCGGTACAATTATTATTATTATTATTATTATTATTATTATTATTATTATTATTATTATTATTATTATTATTATTATTATTATTATTATTATTATGTACGGCTCCGTAGTATAACGGTTAGCTCCATTTGTTTCTGTCCTCGGAGTTTTGGGTTGGATTCCCGGTATTTTCAGAGATTTGATTATGTCAGGAGGCCTGGTATGAGGTCAAAATGGCACGTACTGCTCACCTCCATTGGGGGTGTGCCCAAAATGAGCTACACCACCTCGGGACGAAAACACGAGTTTACTTTGTCCGGCTTCATGGCTAAATTATTAGCATGCTGGCCTTGGTCCAAGGGTCCAAAATTCGTTTCCCGGTCTGATCCGGGATTGTAATTTTCATTGGATAATTTATCTGGCTTCGGACCGGAAAGTTTGAAAGGGAGCTTGCATCCGGGAGATTCTGAGTTCGAACCCCACTGTCAGCAGCCCTGAAGATGGTTTTCCGTGGTTTCCTAATTTCACACCTTAATTAAGGCCATGGCCGCTTCCTTCCCAATCCTAGGCCTTTCCTCTCCCATCGTTGCCGTAAGACCTATCCGTGTCGGAGCGACGTAAATCCAATTGTAAAAAAAAGGTTCAGATATATATGCCAGGCTTAGCTTTATTCGTTACTTATTAGGGTCAAAACACACAACATTAATAATAATAATAATAATAATAATAAAAATAATAATAATAATAATAATAATAATAATAATAATAATAGTCTTACATAAAACTTCTATACTTTTCGGTGACGTCCATAAGTTCGCACGCGCGCGCGCGCGCACACACACACACACACACACACACACAAAATAATAATAATAATAATAATAATAATAATAATAATAATAATAATAATAATAATAATAATTAGCGAAACCCGTCAAAACATGACGGTCAATGCGGTAAATACTTAGTGAATTATATATATATATATATATATATATATATATATATAAGGCATTCTTTGTACAATTACTTCTCGCAGTATTGACATTGCAACATATGACATAGCTGAAACCTGCACGCTCTAGTGTTTCCCCTTGAGCTTTATTGATCGTAATCGTAATCGTAATCTTTATTTTTCTACCAGATCTACAGCGATGAAGCCTTATTGATCCTTTACGGAAGAAAAATAATAATGCCTAGCCTAGTCTGCTTAAGTTGCCGTACACATATCATAAAGCTCGTATAGTAAAAATAACTAACACCAAAGAAAAAAAAGTTACTAGAAATGATAATAATCAATTGTCAATAAGTCACTGTTGTCTTTTCCTATATAAACCAAACCTCAAAAAATCTCAATATTGCTGTTAAGAACAGGGATAAAACGAAAACTGATAGTATTTAAAATAATAATAATCAAATGTCAATGCTTCACTGATGTCTTTTCAGATATCAACGATCTCAATATTGCTATTGATAAAAAGGGATAAAACGAAAACTAATATAACTACTGCTGCAAGGTAATTCCATCTATTTGACAATATGGCAATACTAGTAATGGGAAACTAAAACTGGCAACATATAACTGGGCAGAGTACAATGCTGTGTCGGGCTGAATCAGCACTTAGGCCACAGAGTATATCGCTTCCGGCCGGGATCTCATTCAGCGAATTCTCTCTTGAACACTGACCTTTCTTATATTCTACTTATGTTGCACACCTGACTACGTGTTACCTCCACTGTAATGCCTGAGTGCCATTTACTACACCTTAAGATTCTCTACTGGTAATCACACTTCAGCATCTAGTATTTCACTATATTAGTTACCTTTAAAGCCCAAGCAATTCGTCAACTAAGATGAAACCATATTAACTCACATATCACTAGGCTACTAGAGCCCCAGCTCATATTCCAACCATCTCCATATATTCACTTTCTCCTTAGCACCTGTCCTAGTTACACACACTCTCTTCCTCATACACTACACACTTCACCATCTGGTATCATGCCTCTTCAGACCCACTTGTCATTTAACCGCTCTTGTCATGGCTATGTATAACATGCACACACTCCACTATTCTCCAGAACGCAGCAATTTACTTCCAACTACAGATTACCTTTTTTACTTCTTGTCACTATGCCTTCGTCTTCTCTGTTCTTTTTGCCCCAAATCTCTCTTAGGCTCAAACTTCTCCCTTTCACTAGGGCACCTCTTGCTTCTTCTTCCTGACTCCCAGTCGTATTTTCGCTTCGTTTGCGTGTTCTTGTTACATCCTGCGTTTCTACTCCCACAATCGCTCCCTGTTTTCTTCTTTCTTCTTTCCCACTGGCCTCCGTTCTGGACTCCTTCAATATTGCCCTGGTCTCCCTTATTTCCCTCCTCATCTCTGCTAATACCTCCCTGTTCGCTACTTCGAATACTTCAGCTATCGCATCCATCCCTTTCTTTCTTTCTTTCTTGCTGCGAGCTTGGATCCGGTGCTTTATTGTCCTTGGTTCTTTCTTTACCTCCATGTCCGTCTTCGCCCACTTTACTGTCTCTGGTCTGTCTTACTTCCACACTTTTCCCCACTACCATTTCGTCTTTGCTGTCATTTTCCATCTCTCGTAATTTCTTCGCAGTCCACACTCTGGTCCATATACCGTTAGTCACAACTAATTTTTGACCCTTAATATAGGCTCTCAACCCTTGTAATTTAGCCCTGGCCAAATGTTTCTTCAGTGTGTTAATGTTCTTTACCCCTTCTCTGCCAATGTCTTCTTTGATCCAAATTTTTGTGCTACGTATGTTGTCTGCACCTTTTAACACTGCTTCCGCCATCAAGGTGGAAAACAGCTTCAGTTTTATCGGTCTGTCACCCCTTTTTTTCCTATCCTTTCCACATCATCAATGTCAACTTCGCTAAAGTTAATTCTCATCATTTTCTGGATAATCTCCACTACTTTGTATGTTGTCAGTACTTTATCTTCTGCTTTATCTTCCGGTACTCCATATATAAATAGGTGTTTCTTCCTCCGTTCTCGGTTACAGTCTTCAATTTCCGCTCGCAGCTTCACCACCTCTCCTTCCATCTCCCTTATTCTTGTCTTGAGTGTTATAATCTCTCTCTCGTTGGATTCCACTTTGCTCATTATCTCGTCTGTTTTTCCCTGTATCCACCGTCGTATATGCTCAAATTCCTTCATTTGCTCCTTCATCATATTCTTAATCTGCTCAAACGGGCATACTTCTTCCACCACTTCTTTCACCACTTTTTTTATGACCTCCACGTCTTCCCAGTTCATGTTGCCACTAGAAGTCGGGCCAGGGTTTACCTCTACACCTCCTATAGTTAGTAGTACCAATATCACCGCTGCCGCTAATATCATCTCGTCCATCATTCTTGCTTCCATTATACCTCCTTTATTTCTAGCTATCTCCTTTCCCTCTTTCCTCTGCCATCTCCCAATAGCTGCACGATATTGCTCCACTCCAATCATCTTCCTCTTCCCACTCGAATTACTATACCACACACCGTTCACATTCCACGCTGACTCTCCTGGCACCTCCACACAATACGTCCGTCCCCGAATGCTGACTAGGTTAGACTGGTTATTGATCATGTTACAAAGTGCTATGCGAATTGGAAATTGGTGCCACTAAGAAGAAAATGGAAGTGTTTTATCTGAAGGAGATAAGTCATCTCAAAGGATTATATATCTCTGCCTATTTTGAATGTACAATGCACTGATCGACCGTTGGGAAGCAAAACGGTGGCTATTCCTGTCCACGATACTAATGAAGCCCTAAATTGAAGCACTTTTCAATTAAGCATATGCGTTTTACCAATGCGCACGGGACCATCGATGTAAAATGCATAGACATTTGTGTTGTTTTGTTTGGGTACGTCAAGGATTTCATTAATATAATTGAAAGTTGCTCGTGGTTTGCTATGAGCACAATGTCAGCCAAGAATCATATTTGAAAACTGGCTGGTAGTAAAGGTACAATCCTTCGGATTTCCATGACAGTTAATTATGACACAGAGGATCTACTCACTTTCCTAACTACCGGAGTGAAAGAAGTTCACAGCTTTAGTGTGAAAATTACGATACGGTGAAAAGGACTTTCACATTTCCGCGACATCATTTCAAGCTAGCAAATATAGGGAGAGCCGAATACCTTCTTGTCGACTAAGCGACTCTCTGCAACTGCACAAGACCTACTCCAATCCTCAGACCTTAATGCTACTCTCGATGGCGAATCAAGTAGCCGGATAGGTTGGAAACGTGGGTTTGTTTTGATTTGTTGTTATCGAATGTTATCGGTGCAATTTAATGGAAGTTGACGATAAATATTAGTTTCTTTGTAGAATATAAATGTGCGAGTGTATTTATATGAGTCAGTGGACACTTAAGATCTGTAATTATACGCAGTAATGTGAGAATGTGTTTGTTTTGATCGCGTTGTGAACCAGTTTTAAGTCTAACTATGGCAATGCCTCTCATACAGCTCATCTTGAGTTTTCTATGGAATGAAACATTAAGAGAGATATGTATTAGGAATATACATCGTGATTATTTTGAAATCGATGGCATACTACTGTAGTGTGCATACATCATTTCGAGAATAAGTGTGAGGTTAGGGAAGATTTTTCTCTAATTCCAAACGGTGGACCTATTCGTGTTCCTCGAAAAATATATATTTAGATCAAATATAATTTATATTGTAATATTCGTCAGTGTCTATGCGCTTCAAAGTGTCGAGTGATTTAGATGCAAGTGTATTTTACAATAATCTTTGCCTATTGGCGAAGCATTTCTATACGCGAAAAAGTGGTTTTCCCTATTTATTTATTTATTTATTTATTTATTTATTTATTTATTTATTTATTTATTTATTTATTTATCGTATGATGAATCTATGTACACACATGCATATAGTTCAGGATAAATGTGCGTAGTCATAAGTCCGTACAATACTATAACTCTAGGTCTAGCATTTTGACCCAATCAACTGCTTCATCCGATGTGCGGTGAATGTCCATTAGCGTTCCTTTGAAAGCTCGAATTGGGCAGTCAGCAACAATATGGTGGATTGACTGAGAACAGACACCACAATCACAATCTGCAGAGCTAGTCCAACCCCATTTGCACAACAGATAACCACATCTGCCTTGTCCAGTTCTTATTCGATTGATGATTCTCCACTGTCGTCTTGGAAGATCAAATCCTTGTACTCGTTTGGAAGGATTCTCAACTAGATGTTTGTTCACTACTGAAGTCTGATCCCACTGGGCTTTCCATGAACTGTTAACATGAAAAGAGCTTCGTTCAAGATCCATTGCTGTACGCCAGGGTGGTTTCCTTGATTTCAGTCGTTGATGTTCAGTGTGCGTAATATCTTGATGGATGGGTAGTTGGGGGTTCTGCTGAATGTTCTTCCAAACCTTTAGGACAGCTTCTGATCGTCTTAGGGCTGGAGGTGGAATATTGGTGAGAACAGGAAGCCATAGTGTGTTCGTGCTCCGAATGCAACCCGTGATTATGCGCATTGCCTGATTGAGTTGTGCATCGACCTTCTTTGTGTGAACACTATTGATCCAAGAGGGGCAGCAGTATTCAGCAACAGAATATGATAAGGCTAATGTTGTTGATCTTAGAACATGAGTATTGGCTCCCCATGATTTATAACATGTAATCCCCATGATGTACCAGCAAGTTTCTGAAGAATATTATTTCTAGTTTTTACTTTAGCAGCTACATTTGAGAGATGTTGCTTGAAGGTCAAAGTTCTATCAAGTGTTATTCCCAAGTATTTTCGTGTACTGCAGAACGGCAATACTTGACCTCGGAATTTTATTGTTGGTTTGTAATTAGACTGTCTGTTGCGTAAGTGAAATGTACATATGACTGTTTTTTGAGGATTTGGGTGGAGGCACCATTTCTTGAAGTATACATCCAAGGCTTTCAGATCAGTGGCTAAAGTAGTTTCAGCATCATAAAAGTTGGAGCACTGAGTCACCAAACAAATGTCATCAGCATAAATGAATTTTCTTGATGATGTGTCTGGGAGGTCGTATATGTACAGACTGAAAAGAAGGGGGGCGGGGACTGATCCTTGAGGTAAACCATCGTTTAATTTAAACACTCTACTTCTGTCATTATCAGCGTAGATCTGGAAGTACCGATTACTGAGCATATTGCTAAGTAAGGCCGTAAGTTTACGATATGGGATCACACTCAAAAATTTTAGAAGGAGTCCTTCTCGCCAGACAGTATCATAGGCAGCTGATAGATCCAAAAATGCAGCCACGTTTACTGATTTCCTCTCATATCCATTTTCGATATGCGTGGTGAGAGACAGTACTTGATCATTATAAATTCTTCCAGGTCTAAATCCTGCTTGCTCTATAGGAATGTAGCTGTTGATTGTTTCATAAATTCTATTGTATATCAGTCGCTCAAGGAGTTTATATGTAACACTTAGAAGTGCTATTGGACGGTAGCTTTCCACTATAGATGGATCTTTATTTGGTTTCAGTAAGGCTATTATCTTTGTTTTCTTCATCAGAGGTGGGATGTTTCCAGTTTGCAGAATATTAGTGAAGAAGTTGGTTAACCATTTTATTGTGGCTGGTCCGCAATGAGCCAAAAATTCAGGATAAATTCCATCAAATCCTGCAGCTTTTCCAAGATTCATACTTTTTATTGCGGCTTTAGTTTCCCCTTCTTTGAATGGAGGAGAGAATTCAGAAAACTGTGGCGCTGCTCTTTTCTTGATGTTCAACTTTAATTTGATATCCTTTTGGTTCGCTTGTCTTTTGTGTTTTTGGAAACTGATATTAGATTATTAGCAAAATCGTTCAGATTGATGACTGTTTTTATCACTTAGTTGCAGGGCTTGAAGAATCCAATTTCCTAATTATAGACCAGGCCTTTCTGCTAGAATGGGTGTAATCTAGGGATTCCACTGTTTCATGCCAGATCCTTCTTCGACTCTCATCCAAGGATTGGAGGAGACCAGCTGCATTGTCGGATTTAGGATGTTCTTCATATTCTCGTAGTAATTCCTCACTCTCTGAACTCCAGCCAGGGATATACTCTAGGGATGAAACGTCTCGCTCCACCTTTTATAACCCCTACAAATCTACTGTATTTGTTGTATGTTGGTTTGATCCATCTTATATTGGAGTCTGTTTGCTTTGCAAATTCAGTCCAGTTGGCTTTCATGAAGTTCCACCTCGGTTTAGGATGTGATCGAACAACAGGTAAAGACATCCCAACCTCCAAGAGAACAGGCCTGTGTTGACCATGTGGGAAATCGTTGAGCACTGTACTTCGAACTTGATTGTGTGAATTATGAAGCCGATTTGTGAAACAAAGATATGGGGTGTAGCCTCGAGACCAGCGAGCTGATTGAAAGGTAGGCAGGTCCTTAGCATCAAAAATCAGATTCAAATTTTCAGTTTCCATCCAGTCCACAAGAACTTCACCATTAGAGTCATCCTTGTTATATCCCCAAAGATGATGATGACTGTTGAAACCGGCGAGATATATAGTAGGATACTGCAGAGAAGGTATAGGAGGATTAGGCCAAGTAGTATCTGGTGGCTTGTACACATTAACTATTGTCAAGTTTTCAATGTTAATGTCATTTTCAGAGTTTACTGATAGTAAGTGGTAATGTTTATATCATTCCTGACATAAGTTGCAAGGCCACAATTTTGATGATAGTTAGATGCTACCTATTTAAATCCTGGAATTTTCCCCCTACTCTGTAACTGTAGTTCATCTGCTGTGTGTGTGTCTTGAAGCACGATGACATCAACTGTATATTTCAGTGCAATCCTGGAAAGATACATTTCGCTCGGAAAATCCCTTCGATATTCAATAGACAAATGCGCAGCGATGGTCCAATTCTACGAACTTGAAGGTCCTGAAAAGGACCACACATCTCCTTCTTGTTCGCTCTTTGACCGAGAGGTCGTTTCCGACAGTTCGGTCTCATCTGATCACTGTTGCTTTCTTAACACCACCCGGGGGACACGTGTAGGGCAGTGTAGTGGTTAAACCTACGGACGTGAAGCAACGTAGACCCCTATTTTCCCTATGATGTTACATGTATCATGTTAAAATACTGCCGTTTGTATAATATGTACCTGATACTTTCGTGCTAGCCAATACCAGCAGTCCGGCTACTTCAGCCGCCATGTTTCTTTTATATTACGGTCTGAGGATTGGAGTCTGTCTTGAACTGCAACACAATACGGGCTGGAACAGCTGAACAAGAAGGCAGAGCATGCGTGTTTGCCCCCTTCCACCTCCCCTCTCACATCAGCGCTATCAAAGTCCAGGTGGCCTTGGAAGTACTGGAGAGCGTTTAGGCGAATCAGAATGCTACATTCTTCTTTAATAATTTAAAAATATACAGCAGGAAATTGTTATGCTTTTAAGGACACTCTGCAAATCTACAGACCAAGGGCTTTCGTATCCAGTAATCGGGAGATAGTGGGTTCGAGCCCCATTCTCAGCAGCCCTGAAGATGGTTTTACGTGGTTCCCCATTTTCACACCAGGCAAATGCCGAGGCTGTACCTTAATTAAGGCCACGGCCGCTTCCTTCCAATTCCTAGGCCTTTCTTATCCCATCGTCGCCATAAGACATATCTGTGTCGGTGTGACGTAAAGCAAATAGCAAAAAAAAAAAAAAGGGCTTTTGCCAGAATGCTTTGCAATGTCAATCGGTTCAGCCGTTCTCTCAAAATAGATGTAACAAAAGTCAGCCTAGTGGTTTAAATACCGGTATATAATAATATTAATAATAATAATAATAATAATAATAATAATAATAATAATAATAATAATAATAATAATAATTGTTACGGAGTTATCCGTGGTAGTTAGAGGTGAAAGAAGGTGCTGGGTGGAATAGGTCTCAACAACGAAATTAAAATTAATTTAAAATTTAACAAAGGTTATATTTTCTTTTCGAGATCAAGAAATAACAAGAATAACAGGAACTCAGTTGTATATCAACAAGTTAAGAACGTACAATTACAGTTTATTAATGGATTTTGGGCTTCGAGCCCCAGATTCATAATCCCTGAGCAATGAGCCCAACTTTACCTATGTACAAGATTCAACAAAGGGGCAGAAAACCCCAATCATGCCAAGGAGCATTTGCTCCCAATTACCCAGTTAAGCCTGCTCGAGGCAAACAGAAAATACAATTTTTAGAAAGAGCGAACCCGCTCTCAAAGTTCAAGCCTATTCAAAGGCCACACCAAACTCCACCTTCAAGCTGCCCTCCAGGCACACTAGAACAGGGGTAATAATACCCAAACCTACTGAGGCCTATTCAATAAAGAAACAGGTCAATTACATGGCCCAAAATTCTGAGTTTATTGGAGGCGTAGCTTGCACTCCGAATACACTTTTAAAACCTACTTGGCACTAGGCCGTTTATGCAAGGGCTAATCCCATACTAAGGAGGTGACACGATAAGAAAACTTATTTACATAATGAAGTGAAGAAATACGGTAATGAAAACGTAGTCACCTCAAAACAATATGAGTGGGAGCTCGAGAGGGTTAAGCACTCTCTATCCCAATTTATAGTTAAAGGGCCAAAATTTCACCAAATATCTATTACATTTTAAAAATAGGTTACATGAGAAAAGATTTCGAACCTGCCCCGAGGGTTAAACTGCTGAGCTAGCAAGAAATAAGGTTATTAAATGGCCATTACCTTGTAGATAAACGGCTGCTCGAAGAAAGAGGCGCTTCCCGCCCCCTGCTACATAATCACACTACGAGAGATGTTACTGAAGTGGACAGGAGACAAGAAAATCAGCAGTTTATATACCCTCGCGGAAAATTCGAGACGTTTCATGAATGATTACAACCCGCCCACAAAATTTTATTGGTCGGCTAAAGATTACAAGTCAAAACTGAAGAAGACACCTAAGATTGGTGGAAAATTAATTACAGAAATTTTTGATTGGCTACATTCAAAACAAGCGGAAAGAAAGGATTATATTGCCAACTCTCAAACCACAGAACAAAACTTAGCAAAAACAAAACTTATGAATGTTAAATTTCTTCCGGACAGTTCATTCCTTTACACCAGAGAGCGTTATCAGTTTTGGTAGAGACATCTGTTAGAGAATGTTCAAATTTCTTACTGCAGAGCAAACAAATACAAATCGAAACAGGCATAGTTCAGAACACTTCAAAATTTACAGTAGAGACATCTTCTGAGAAACCTTAGAATTAATATGGTTGTTAAAGTTAAGGCTTTCTCCTGCAGAGGAGTCTCAACTGGGGCAATGTTTGAATTAGCAGCGTGGAGGTGTACCGCGCGGTACAATAATAATAATAATAATAATAATAATAATAATAATAATAATAATAATAATAATAATAATAATAATAATAATAATAATAATAATAATAATAATAATAATAATAATTTTACGTCTTATAACTCATAGACACACTCAGGTTCGAACACACCTCACTGTGACAGCCTAATTTAATGATAATAATAATAATAAGAAGAAGAAGAATAAGAATAAGAATAATAATGGCTGCATGCACATCAGTTTCGGAGTCCTATTATATTCGTACTACACGCCAGAGTAAACTATATCTAGGTTGGGAGATTTAATTTAAAACAACAGTTATTTGATGCCATTTACGCTGCCATCTTATCAGATTCGATGTCTTGTGTGACACAATCTCTCTGTAGGTTTGAACAAGCAAACTTAGAAATTTCGAGACTGACACTCTACTACCGATCCGTACAGGAATAATAATAATCGCATGCTTTCAACTACTACGTCCAAACATTTCAATTGATGCCACTTAGGCTAGATGCACGTCACTTTCGATATTCTATTTTTAATACATGTTAGAGTAAACCATACTATGTTGGGAGATTTAATTACAAAAAACAATTATTTGATGTCATTCAGTTTGCCTGTTCATAAGGTTCAAAGTTCTATACCACACACACACACTCGGTAGGTTTGTACCCGCAATATTCCAGAGTAATCTCTTAGGAGATTTAGATTTAGCCCTGAAGACGCTTTTCCATGGTTTCCCATTTTTACACCAGGCAAATGTACCTTGATTAAGGCCATACCGTAACTTGCGCAAGTTTTCGAAATATATGCTGACAAAGTTTGGATCAATATATGTAGTTGTAATGTAGTAAAGTATGTATACATTTCTCTAGTAATAATGGTATTTATTAATTTACCGCTAATTTTACTCTTCATGAGAGTAAAAGCTATTTTTAATTTCCATTTAGGACAAAAATTATAATGGAAATTCATGGATGCGATTCCTTCACGTAACCCAGAAAAATAGCTCCCTTTGTTCACAATGTGACTGGCCACACAGAGGTCTGTACGCTCCGTTCGTTCTGTTCGCTACGTTACCAGCGTCGCGGAGGGTATTATGCTGGGCTATACGAGAATTGGGGCAAAAGTCATGGCAACTACTTTTTTCTTGTAGATATGTGAACGGATCACAAACGTATATGTGTCGTGTGGAAGTTCTGCAGGCATAGTGTGTATGCAGAACAACAGATGGCTCTGTGATAGCGGGTAGTAGCGCAGCGAGGGCTGTGAAATTAGTCAGTTGGTGAGTGTCGTGCGAGATGGAAGTAACCCGTGTTGAGCAGCGCGCATACATCAAAATAGCCGTTCTCCGAGGGAGAAATGCGATGGAATGTCACAGTGAATTAGTGGAAGCCCCTTGGGAATAATGCCCTACCATACCGTACAGTAGCATGGTGGGTAGGAAAGTTTCAGCAAGGACATGTGTCAACTAGTGATGAGCAACGTTCGGGTCGACTTGTCATTGTGCGGAACGACGTAGCACGTGCCGTCTTCGAGGAGCTTCTGGTTGAAGAAAGACGATGGACGCTACTGGAGATAGAGAGGGCAAGTGGCATCGAGAAACGCACCGTCCACAGAATATCGCGTAAGGAGCTGCAACTGTGGAAAATCGCATCGCGGTGGGTACCGCATGCACTGACGGAAGTTCAAAGGTGGGCGCGCTGTGCAATGTGCTCCGACCACCTTGCACGCTGGCAACAGAACGTCGATCAACTCTTGTCACGAATAATCGCCATCGATGAATTTTGGGCCAGGGTATACGAACCAGAATCAAACGTCAGTGTGCGGAGTGGCGACATGCTGGATCACCAAGGAGGCAGAAGGTCCGTCAGAATCCTTCCCCAGTCAAATTGATAGTGATCGTCGCGTATGACGTCAGGGGTGTCATTGTTTGCCACTTTGTTCCACATGGCAGAACAGTGACCGCACAGTACTACAGGGACTTCCTGGTGCGACAGGTACGACGTGGCGTTCGGAGGAAACGTCCGGATCTTGTGGACAGTGTAATAATTCTGCACGACAATGCACAACCATATAACGCAGAATGTGTAGGGCAGCTAGTGCGACGTTGGGGATGGGAAGAATTGGAGCACCCACCGTACTCTCCCGACATTCCGCCCTGTGACTTTGATCTCATTCGAGGGGTTAAGGAACCACTACGTGGTAGGCGGTTTGCAACACGAGAGACCATTGCTTATGCTATGCGCCAACAGGTGACCCGGTTACCACAATGTGCGGCAAATGCTGAGGCAGATGGCATTCAACGCCTCCCACATCGTTGGCAGCGTGTGGTGTCAGTAGCAGGGGACTACTCTAAGGGTCTTCAGGCCCAGGTTTGTCATGTCAACTTTATGTGTACTGTGTTGTCATTCCTTTTCACCGGGAGGCCATATTGCCCTGCATACTACCGTAATAAATTAGTGTGTTACGATATTTCAGTGCTATTCATTGTCCACACATGTAGTAAACACTTTGTCCTTTCATCTGTACCTGTATATGTCACATTTTCCAACCGGACTGGTATCTTCAAGAAAAAATAGTTGCCATGACTTTTGCCCCAACCCTCGTATTTTGAAAACATTGCGCTGGACGGGCACACGCACTGGACTATATAGCATCGAGCTGTCTTTGCACCTCTGTTCCTCGTCAGTCATTTTCCACGCTACTTACAACTCGTGTTAACACCTCTCATTCAGCGTAGTATTCACTTACGGTATTTAAAAATGACTCTTTAAATCATTCCTTAAATTTAACTTCATCATTACGTAACTGCTTTATCAAAACAACAAATTCGCTAAACTTTGTTCTCTGTAAGTTCACGCTATGTACCCACTTCCGTTTACGCTTATATATGGAAAGTAACCACAACAGGTCGTCGTCGGAGTAATCACTTCTCACCCATAGCACACTATCAGCCAACATCTCAGCCATAACTGAGCAGTTTCCTACAAAACAGCTTTCTGTGTGGCCACGTATGGTAGCGAACATAGCATACATCTCGAACGTAGCGTGCGTAGCGAAAATAGCGTAGCGTTCTGTGTGGCCGCAGCTTTCGTCACCCTACTAGCGAGCGCTTTCCGTCTTCCGGAGAGTGAGGCGACAAACCCTGTCATCAATTCGAGTTAAATAGAGCGTGTTCAAGAGCTCAATGCCAAACAGATAGATATGATGAAGAAGACAACAACAAATACACTTCGTTAAACAATCGTGCGTCGGAGACATGTATTTAGTGAGCACTGAGCATGCGTAAGTATGCGAGTGGAAAAGGAGATAAACAAACAATACTCTCTTCAAATTTTATTACACCAAAGTTGATCTGAGGTACTTTGCAGAACCACTCCGTGCAGCATTAGCCCGTTAGTTCATCAAATCTTCGATCGGCCGCAGAAGACCTGTACATTAGCCTGCGGGATCCCCGGATCTCACCCCGTTAGTTTTCATTCTCTGGTGCTATATGAAGACCGTAGTGAAATCTACCCCTGTGGACTCTAAGTAGGAATTATAAGGCGTGATCAAAAAGTTACCGTTTGAGGGCGTTGCTGCAGTGGATATCAAGTAGCGCGAGTCGCGGGCATATAAGCACGGACAGGTAGGCGAAGGTATTAGTGTGGCAGCCGTGTCGTGCCGAGCTGCGTGCGTTAAATGCGGCCACGTGAACTATGGCGATGTTATTACCAAATGCGTCCAAACAGGATCAACATGCTGTTATTATGTTCTTGGTTGCCGAAGGACAAACATCGGTGGACATCAACCGGAGAATGGAGACTATGCATGTGGCAGGATGTCTGTCGAAAACCACCGTTGTGGAATGGTGCAACAAATTCCGTGCGGGTTGCGGTTTCGACACAAAACGCCGGTCGATATGGGAGGCCAGCCTCACCCATCACGTACAACAACAACAAGCGGACGGTAGGAGACACTTGAGCACCCTCCCTGTAATCCAGATCTCTCCTCATACGATTATCATGCCTTCGGTCCCCTCAAAAGTGCCTTGAAGGTTCCACGCTTCCTGTCGAACGGGTATATGCAGCAGGCGGTTACGGACACGGCGTTTTACCACACGGGGATCTTCAACATGGTGCGTCGGTGGGATGAGTGCATTAATACTCACAAAGATTTTGCCTGATTGGCATCCCAACTCAGGCTTGTACGGCCGACGAAAGGAAACTTTTTGATCGCCCCTCATACACTGTGTTGTATCGTAAAAGCAGCACGGGCCTCGTTAAGAAATTTAGTGAAACGTTACTTATGAAAAACCTACAACAAATTGAAGTATTAAAAAATCATTTTATTTCTTCCCATCGACCAGACACAATAGTATTTGGCGGGTATTTTTCTTGCCATCACGCGCTGGTCCCGAAGACAATCCGATCCGAAGTCACCGGAATTTGGACCAGGAACACTTGGGTTAGGAGCTGAATAGGTAGACGACTTCGTCAGCGGACTACTCTATCTAAAAAGTCAATACCGTAATCAATATTAATTAAAACGTTGAAGTCAACACAGATAATTATGTGTCTGAGGAAAACTTCTACATAAGATGCGTAGTGAGTTCATATTTGTCAACATCATTTCAAGAACACAACCATATACATAACCCAGAAGTTATCACACGTACACGACTGAGAAATTAGTATATTTGAAATCATACTGAACGTTATTCTTCCTTTATTTGGGTTACAGCGTCGTGCTTTATATTCTCTTCCTCCCATAAAGCATGACAACTCAATTGCTCCATAACTTAATTCTTGCCAAAGCAGGCCAGTTCCAATCCTGGATAATACATCCTTCCTTGTTTTCGAAATGACAAGTTATGTCCCAGTTTTATGAATTCCCAGTAAGACGGTTAACACCGTGAATAACTGGAATGATTACAGTGTACGTTCAACCGCAAAGCTCTCAGCTCTGTCTGTCTCTCTCTCTCTCTGTCTGTGTCACACGTAAGACGTAACGCGGTACTTACAATTTCAATTGCGGTGTAACTACACCAACTGTCCTGCCCTAGTCATTCTACATCAAGACCAACGCGTGAAGCTTTGAAATTATGCGTCGTGTAAACTGTTATCTAAATTCCGGCCTTGGCCAGGAAAACGTTGGGTGTGGGAGATGGGACATCTGAGGATTATCTATTCTGTGAACCTGCATAGGAATAATGTGATAACATTTGCTATTATCATAATATACTGTAGGTTGAGGATTAATATAGGAGCCTCGGGACTTGAAATAGCCTACTGCCAAGCATTTCTCCGGACGGAATGGGGAACAACATAGCGGGGGAAGTTATTTGCTACTGATAGCTGTAAGATGTCACCGTAGCCTGCATCGTGCCACTCAGCTCTAATATTCCAATCCTGTTATGGAATATATCTTCGATCGATCTGGCTACAGGTGGCGGGCTGAGTGGCTCAGACGGTTGAGGCGCTGGCTTTTTAACCCTAACTTGGCATGTTCGATCCTGGCTCAGTCAGGTTGTATTTGAAGGTGCTCAAATACGTCAGCTCGTGTCGGTAGATTTACTGACACGTAAAATAACTCCTGCGGGATTAAATTCCAGCACATCAGCGTTTCCAAAAACCGTACAAGCAGTTAATAGGGCGTAAAGCAAATAACATTATTAATAAAATTATTATTTATTGATCTGTCTGCAATTCAGGTAAGTCAGAATCTTTTGCGTCTCTGAAGAACTGGGGATTGATTGATTTTTCCCATACTTCGAAACTTCACACTATTCAATTTCTCAAAGATAAAAGGACAAGCCTGCTTAGTGACCAGTCACTGGATGTTAAATTCCTAACAAATGTCTGTCGATGTTAAAGGAAGAAGCTATTAAACACAATTGTACGTTTTATTAACTGGATAACTTTAACTTAATAGCTTCACGTAGCTGTTCTCTGGCAACGCAAAAATTGATGGACAAAGTTTCAAACTTCTAACATTCCTTTCCCCTTCAGACATTGCTAAAGACATTCCAGAACTTATGTCTTGTCACGAAGTTCAGAAGCTCTGGTTGGTGGTGTGGAAATTATTTAAAGCCATTTATAAAGTGATGAAAGAGCAAACTCCTTCCTCAAGTTTAATGTGATTAACTGGAAATCTTTGCTGAAATTCTTTCAATTCTAAATTCTCCATTTTTATAATAACGAGTTAAAAGGGATGGTTAATCTAGCTGTCTTCTCACTTCACAGCACACGGCGAAGTGCAGTTTGAAAAAATTGTTATTTAAAATAGAGAAGCAGAAGATGTCCTTGCAGACATGAGTGTAGACTCCAGTCTAACATAATGTTTATATATCTTAGCTTCAAAAGAGATTTCCTGGCATGAATTGTTTGAGAACCGTTAAAGATAGGATTCACGGGGTGACTTTTAAATACAGTATGCAAAGAATATTATAAATGTGCTGACGGAGTGCCCATAAAATATGCAGACTTACATCAATATTTGAAGGGTCAGAAGCACTTATTCCAAGCTTTCTTGACCTACAGTATGGTTTCAATATATACCAAATATTAAATTTGTAGTGGTCATAAATTAGTCGAGGAAATGTTGGAGAAGCTTTCTGAAAAATTAGTAAAGTGTGCCACGTGCGTTCGTAAATAGCACTTCGTGTTCATAAATGTGAACAGGAGCGTAAGAAGGATATGACACAGTGCGAGCCTAAGTCGAGTGGTCAGTTATTCTCTATGCCGTGTCCGGGCGAGTGGATGACGCAATAACTAGCATGCGATAAGCTTCTCTATAACGTGCAGCGTGACTGCATTTTATGCAGCAGTAATCGATAGGTTTAATGCATTTCATGGCTTCAGAATTGTCTTGGACAGCGTATTTTCATATGCTCTAGATTTTTTAAGCACAAATCCGCTGGGAGAGTGGAAAGAACAAGTTCATGCAACACAAGTGCTAACGCGTTACGTAATTAAAAGAAATGTGAATAAATTGATGACTATGGGCTTTGCTAAATAAAAACTAGTTAAATAACCGACTGTCTTAACTAAAAAACACTCAGGATGTTTATGAAAGATTTGAGCAATCCCCACGAGAATATTTAAGCAAACTTGATCAGTAAAGTGAAATCTGAACGGTGAATGACCAGGAAACTGAAATGTAAGCCTTACAATATCACAGAAGTGCAAAATTTATGCCCAAGGGATTCATCCGCAAGAAATCAGTTCCGCAATTGGCTTCTTCAGTCTATTAAAAATGGTAAATTATATCCTGAAATGGTAGTGTTCACTCATGAGGCATGGTTTTAATTGCATGCACATATAAATTGTAAAAATAATTTGTATTGGTCACGTCAGAATAATTCATTAAACTCCAACTCATAACCCTAAAAAGGAGATTTTGGTACGGTATTAGTGCAAAAAAGAACTGTAGGGCCCGTTCTCCTTAACAAAACCATTATTTATGTCCGATACAGAGAATTCCTCAGCTGACAGAACAGGAAAATTCTGTCGGATATTTCCAGCAAGATGCATATCACAGCACATACCACTCGTAATTCAATGAAGGCAGTGGGTTGTGTTTTCAGGGGCAGGATGATTTGTACAGGTTTATAGTCAGCTCACTCTCCCGATTTAACGCATTGAGATTTCTATTTTTTGGGCGTCAGGGATAAACCATGGTGACATTTCCGTAACTTTACAGGAGAAGCTTCTGAGGCTCACATTTTGCTACCTTTAAGACAAGTCGAATCGATAGTTCTGAAGGACCTTAGTAGGTAGTATATCATCATCATCATCATCTGTTTACCCTCCAGGTTCGGCTTTTCCCTCGGACTTAGCGAGGGATCCCACCTCTGCCGCCTCAAGGGCAGTGTCCTGGAGCTTCAGACTCTTGGTCGGGGGATTCAACTGGGGAGTATGACCAGTACCTCGCCCAGGCGGCCTGACCTGCTATGCTGAACAGGGAAGATTGGAAGGAATAGGCAAGGAGGAGGGAAGGAAGCGGCCGTGGCCTTAAGCTAGGTACCATCCCCCATCCCGGCATTCGCCTGGAGGAGAAGTGGGAAACCACGGAAAACCACTTCCAGGATGGCTGAGGTGGGAATCGAACCCACCTCTACTCAGTTGACCTCCCGAGGCTGAGTGGACCCCGTTACAGCCCTCGTACCACTTTTCAAATTTCGTGGCAGAGCCGGGAATCGAACCCGGGCCTCCGGGGGTGGCAGCTAATCACGCTAACCACTACACCACAGAGGCGGACGGAGGTAGCATATACGATATTTTACTTCTTGGAAATGTATTTTTGAACACGTCGTCATTCACATTTTAAATCAAGGGGTTTAATAATAGATTTCTTTCCATTTATTTCCTTCTTTTATGTTTGTTAAGTACTTATCATTATTACACAGGATTGTTCTGTGAGAGAGGTGAACATGAACATCAAAACTGTAGTTCAACTTAGGAAATAAAGTGCAAAATAGGCTATACAAGTTGTAAAATGCACTTTGATGTTTTACTTCGAAAACCTCGTATCTCCCAATGCACTTCCTATCCATTACCTTAAATGCATCAAACTGTAGGAGTGCATACATTCGCCATGCAAACAACATCCCTACAATACGGTATGTTAGGGTCCACTTTCCTTTAGACGGTGGCGTAGGAAAACGAACACAACGAAAATTGTTCTGATGGACTGCATATAAATATGTGGCTGGAAGGCGTGACCAATGTTAAGGAATATAATGGGTAGGAAGAGCATTGTGACATACGAGGTTTTAGAAGTAAGCCAACGACTTGTTAGACAATATCTTCCGGTTCTTTCTCAGCTCGTTAGGATGCTCTGGTAGAAATTGTGAAAGCACTGAGCCATCCATCAGAGGAGTTTTGCTTTACTGGAGCTATGGTTCTGACGGTATCTCACCTAGTAAGCCATGTTAACCCCTCGTTCGCTGTTGTATACCAATTTCTTGAAATTCTTCGTCAAATGAATGCACTCAAGACGACATTAGACTGATCACACCTGCAGAAGGAGTCTCTACGCGGTAAGTATTTCATTAGAAGCCGATTCATGAAGCACTACCTGACAAAGCTGCTCTACATCTTTGAAGGTTGCAATACTTAGAATACTTAGAATATGATAATACTTATATCTCAAAAACTGAAGGTGTTACACACGTACAGACGTGAAAACTGGTATTTGGAATCTCCTTTAAAAATAATGAAACACGTATTTTTTGTTTTCGGAAAATCCACTTAAGGGGCTGAAAAGAATTGAAAAATCGGGTGAATTTTTTAAATGAGTACCGGTATATCTACAGTATATGTAAAGAACTTAACATGTTACAGACAAGAAACTTGGTATATTGAAAGTCCTTTAAAAATACTGGAACATGTACCTTTTTGTTTTCGGAAAAGGCACTTAACTGGGGGTGAAAGGAAGTGAAAATGAGTTGAATTATTTTTCATGACGATACTTACATCTCGAAAAATGAAAATGTTACAGACGTGAAAATTGCTATTTGGAATCTCCTTTAAAAGTAAAATACGTGTATTTTTTCGGAAAATACACTTAGATGGAGGTGTGGGTTGTGGAAGGACTGATAAAAAGGTTTAATTTCTTTATGGGGATACTTATATCTCAAAACTGAAGTTATTACAGACGTGGAAATGGGTATTTGGAATCTCCTTTAAAAATAAAGGAACATGTATTTTTTCTTTACTTGAGACAAGACTGTTTCTCACATGTACAGTTCTACATCGCACGGTCCTCCTAGCCCCAAATAGGCAATACCACAAACATGGTTTAAAATGAGTTTCTGGGTTAAATGAAACTCAGTTTTTCGGTGAGTTTTTATACTTTAGAGATGTTCAGATAATGTCTTAGTACAGTGCCGAGGAACGGTTACTTTTATCAAATCACGAAATCCACGCGAGGGAAGCCGCGGGTGACTGTTAGTCTCTTTATATGCCAGTAATTTTTTTTTTATTCATCTTGCTCCCATTCTCTTAAATAGGCTCCATGAGTTACGAAGCTCTAAGATTCAATTCCACCAACAATGTTTCACAGATCATGTCACCGAACAATACGGAACTAACACCCTCAATAAATGAAACCATAGCCACACAAATATCGCATCGAAAACCCATCGGGTTAGGTCTCTAACTAACTCACGTTAGGAGTCATGAGTTCGATGCCCTGTAGATGGTTGTCTTCTTGACGCACACATACCTGAAAAATCATGCAAGCATGCACACTGTACGATATTTAAATGAGTGCCTTCTTTCTCCCCACAGATTCCTAGTTCGATTCTAAGGTAGGCCTTGGAGGTCCCACTAGCACAGTTGATGAAATGAAAATGAAAAGTCGTATGGCTTTTAGTGCCGGGATATCCCAGGACGGGACCTGCGCGTCATGATGGGGATAAAATGATGATGAAGACAACATATACACCCAGCCCCCGTGCCATTGGAATTAACCAATTAAGGTAAAAATTCCCGACCCGGCCGGGAATCGAACCCTGGACCCTCTGAACCGAAGGCCAGTACGCTGACCGTTCAGCCAATGAGTCGGACAGCATAGCTGATCTCATTTACTAACACCATTACCAATACTAAATAAAAACTCACGGTGCTGACTAAAGTACACACAAAATCACCTATTTCTTTACCCGTTTTGGCACTCCAAAGGAAACAAACTAACCATGCAAATTAAACCACGTTCTTACTCCAACCTAATCTAACAATAGCTGCTAAGACGGCATTTAAAGTAGCTTTTATGTACAGCTATATACAGGACACTAGTTTCTAGATGTTAGAACAACTTAATTACATTTCCATGGTTTGATTACTTAGCTACACTGTCACTATAAGTTAAATAGCCACTTTTCACTTTATGTTCATTTTATGGGTGAGGAAATGTTTAATTTCATCAATAAATTTCTTATATTTCTTATATTTTGAAACTATCAGTCTGTGTCGGTGCACTATTTATTTTGTAGTATAGTATTGCCCTCGTCTTTGTAATCCCTATATAAATGCAGTTCTGTAGAAGAGGGAACCTGAATTCTCTGCTCGTACTGGAAGATGTAAAACTTAGCTAACCAGAATTTTTTCTGATGAAGATTTTCTGGTTGTTCTTATAATCATCATCATCATCTGTTTACCCTCCAGGTTCGGCTTTTCCCTCGGACACAGCGAGGGATCCCACCTCTACCGCCTCAAGGGCAGTGTCCTGGAGCTTCAGACTCTTGGTCGGGGTATACAACTGGGGAGTATGACCAGTACCTCGCCCAGGCGGCCTCACCTGCTATGCTGAACAGGGGCCTTGTGGAGGGATGGGAAGATTGGAAGGGATAGGCAAGGAAGAGGGAAGGAAGCGGCCGTGGCCTTAAGTTAGGTACCATCCCGGCATTCGCCTGGAGGAGAAGTGGGAAACCACGGAAAACCACTTCCAGGATGGCTGAGGTGGGAATCGAACCCACCTCTACTCAGTTGACCTCCCGAGGCTGAGTGGACCCCGTTCCAGCCCTCGTACCACTTTTCAAATTTCATGGCAGAGCCGGGAATCGAACCCGGGCCTCCTGGGGTGGCAGCTAATCACGCTAACCACTACACCACAGAGGCGGCCGGTTGTTCTTATAACCAAAGTTAATTATGGTCCTTTGAAAGGACTTTCAAAATCTTTGAGGCCTGAAATGTATATGTCATAAACTTCAATCAGCTCCTTGACGCGGCACTGGCGAACAAATTGGTGCCAGTCCCAAGGTGTTGCAGTGATGGTATTTTAGCCCTCTTTCCTTTCGGCTCGTTCAATAACAGCATTTAAAACCTCTACCTCCGAATGAGTGTGTGCCTTCAGTAAGAAATAGTGGTTGATCACTTTGATATTAGGATCCTCAATAGCATTCAAAAATACGACACATTCATGGTAAAGTTACGATATTGACCTCCACAGTTATCAGTCCATATGGTACGTCCCTCAGTTTGAGTTTCAGGCAGAATAGCTAGAACTCCCTTCACTTAACAAGATGACACTTCTTTAGGTCCTGAGGGCTGGTTCGAGGTCCACTCAGCCTACGTGATTAGAATTGAGGAGCTATCTGACGGTGAGGTGGCTGCCCCGGTCTAGAAAGCCAAGAATAACGGCCGAGAGGATTCGTCGTGCTGACCACACGACACCTTGTAATCTGCAGGCCTTCGGGCTGAGCAGCGGTCGCTTGGTAGATCAAGGCCCTTTAAGGGCTGTAGTGCCATGGGGTTGGGTGTAGTTTTAGTTTAACATTCCAAATCCAGCCGAAAATATTACGTAATACTACCAGCTTAACATTCTAAATCCAGAATGAAGGCAAGTTACTCAATGGTCACACAATTAAAATGTTGCATAATATAATTTTATATCACGGCCTTTGTCTAACAGGAACGGGTGAAAAGAAAGTCAGACATTGAAAAATGTGTACGTAATCACAAATTCAGTGTCCTTCATTTACAACCTTTAATTTTCACTTTACACTAGCACTAATGATCTTCTTAAACGTTTTGATACCGGAAGGAAATCTATCAAAGACTGCTGCAGGTAATACATTCCAATCCCTTATGGTCTTGTTTACGAAGGAAAAATTTCCCACATCCGTATGCTGATTTCTGGCCCTAATTTTTAGCTTGTGATCATTTCTCGATAACAACGAGGAAGGTTCCAACCTATTCCTGATGCTACTCCAGGCAGCTCTTCCCGTGTAGCTCTTATGAAGACCATACACACACGAGCTCTAGTTTTTCTAGATTCGAGACTTTCCCAATTAATGGTATTCCTCCTGTTCCAGTTTACGAAAGGCACCGCTCTTCTTTGAACTTTTTCTAGGGAATTTATTAAACCTACCCTGTATGGATCCCAGCACGCAGATCCATATTCGAGAATCGGTCTTACCAAACATTTATAAGCTTTACTTTAGGCACCAGAAATAACTTTCTTGAGATTCCACATAATCAAATGTAACGATCCCCAGGATTTCTTTGCTGCATTTTCCACCTAAGTACTTACAGTATCAACTTCAACAACCCTCCCACCCCCACCCCCACCCCCCCGCCGCCAAGTTTGTAATTCTATTTCCTGTCTCTTTTACCGAAACACAATTTCTTGCTTCTTCCGCTGAGGATTTTCACTCCATTTCCACACGCCCAATTTTCAATCGTATCTAAATCCTGCTGAAGCAGTACTTCGCCCTCCACTGTCTTTACCTCCCGGTATATGACGCAATATCACCGACGATAATACGAGATCCATGTTGGCGTCCTACTATATGGCTTCTGTCTTGCTTCAGCATTGGTACGATATCTCTGCTACACAAGAATATGTCAGCGATTGTTCCCGTGGCAACAACTCCGACACTCCGAACCGAAATAACACTGATGACGGGACGGGCCTCGAACACAGAAAATTCACAGAATTGTCAGATAATATTGAGTAACATCGACTGTTAAGAAGATAATAATAATAATGATAATAATAATAATAATAATAATAATAATAATAATAATAATAACTGTGACAAAACAGGAGGCTTATGAAGTGGTAGGGTCTCAGGTCTAGATGAGAATGAAAAATGTTGTATATCATAAGTTTTAAAAAATCAGGAATTTTCAATTTTAAAATATATGAATATAACAAGTAAATAGCGTAAGCTCCATTAAGGGTACAATGAATCCTAGGAGCGCCAAGGACGAGGCGGTAAACGGGTGCTCGGTTCACCCGGAAGGACGTTCGTTTGATTCCCCGTCGGGAAGTCTAAACATTTAGGATACGTGATTTACACTTTCGGAGGTGCACATGACCCTGAGGTTCACTCAGCCTACATCGGAAATTAGTATTGGGATAAGGGTCAGAAGACCAGCGCCCCAAGTGTCTGAGCCACTCAGCCCGGTTCGGAAAAGAAGCCAGCTATAATGCTCACAGAATAGTCAAGAATCCCTTAAACAAAGGGGAGTGCATACAGTGTGGATTTCCACGCCCCATTTTACTAAGTAAGTTAGGTAACATGTTTGGTACATTCAGGTACCGCAAAGGAAATTCGAGTGTTAAACACTCAATTACCTTAAATATGAAGCAACATACTACCGAGCTCGATAGCTGCAGTCGCTTAAGTTTCCAGTAATCGGGAGATAGTGGGTTCGAATCCCACTGTCCGCAGCCCTGAAGATGGTTTCCCGTGGGGTTACGTCGCGCATTCCTATCTACGAAATGTCACTGTAAAATTTGTCACAAATGGAACATAATAATTGCTTTTACACAGTTGAAATATAAAATCTGCTGCAAATTAGGTTATATTTTATTTTTGGAGAATATTATGTACACCTAGTTTACTACCGTACTTTACAAGTACCTTTGGTGCTACGCTCACAGTAACACACGTATGTCTTTTGTTTGTCTTACACTTTCAACAATTTCGTGTGTGATGTCTGTGTTCACTGAAGTTCTTTGCTTCAGTTGTCAATGACATCATTTCCTCAAAATCAATACTGATCTGCATTTAGGGCAGTCGCCCAGGTGGCAGATTCCCTACCTGTTGCTTTCCTAGCCTTTTCCTAAATGATTTCAAAGAAATTGGAAATTTATTGAACATCTCCCTTGGTAAGTTATTTCAATCCCTAACTCCCCTTCCTATAAATGAATATTTGCCCCAGTTTGTCACCTTGAATTCCAACTTTATCATCATATTGTGATCTTTCCTACTTTTATAAACGCCATTCAAACTTATTCGTCTACTAATGTCATTCCACGCCATCTCTCAGCTGACAGCTCGGAACATACCACTTAGTCGAGCAGCTCTTCTTCTTTCTCTCAATTCTTCCCAACCCAAACATTGCAACATTTTTGTAACGCTACTCTGTTGTCGGAAATCACCCAGAACAAATCGAGCTGCTCTTCTTTGGATTTTTTCCAGTTCTTGAATCAGGTAATCCTGGTGAGGGTCCCATACACTGGAACCATACTCTAGTTGGGGTCTTACCAGATACTTATATGCACTCTCCTTTACATCCTTACTACAACCCCTAAACACCCTCATAACCATGTGCAGAGATCTGTACCCTTTATTTACAATCTCATTTATGTGATTACCCCAATGAAGATATTTCCTTATATTAACACCTAGATACTTACAATGATCCCCAAAAGGAACTTTCACCCAATCAACGCAGTAATTAAAACAGAGGACTTTTCCTATTTGTGAAAAGTCCTCTCAGTTTTAATTACTGAATTGTGTCGCGATATGCAAGATTTAATAGGGGCCAAAAAGATGTGGCCAATGTACATAAGAAGAATTCTGTGGACTAGTGATTTATTGGTCCAGGGATCATGCTATTTTTCTTTCAACAAAAATCATTTTTGTGGTACCTGCGATATTTCTCTGTAATGTGCAGCACCAAGTTGATGAATTCGTCCTTAGTTGTTTTTCCGTAGAATTCCAGCCACATCACTGTAACATGGCCATTTGCCTCACTGAAGAACGAAATAACATCGTGAATGCTGTTGACCTCCATTTTGCTGTTTGAACTGGCCACTCTAGTCATATGGACAAAGATAATGAGAATCCACAGACATAGCACTCCCATTCCTCGGTGCTAGCCCTGGACCTCAAGAAATTAACAAAAGACGGCACCAGCAGCGGAATACGACATAAAGGAGTCCTGTCAACAAGCCTTATGCATTGCTCTAATAACAACGGTATTTCTTAATTTACCGCAGATTTTTCACTTCATTTAAGTAAAAGCAATTGTCCCATTCCTCGGTGCTAGCCCTGGACCTCAAGAAATTAACAAAAGACGGCACCAGCAGCGGAATACAACATAAAGGAGTCCTGTCTGCAGGCCTTAAGTACGTATTCATAATTCTCTAATAACGACGGTATTTCTTAATTTACCGCAGATTTTTCACTTCATTTGAGTAAAAGCAATAATTATGTTCCATTCGTGACAACTTTTACAGTGACATTTCGTAGATAGGAATGCGCGATGTAACCTGCCGTGGTTTCTCATTTTCACACCAGGCAAATGCTGGGGCTGTACCTTAATTAAGGCCACGGCCGCTTCCTTCCCAATCCCAGCCCTGTCCTGTCCCATCGCCGCCATAAGACCTATCTGTGTCGGTACGACGTATCTTAATGCAAATCTGTATTCAAAGACGGGAAATGCGTCGCTATAATCTAGGTTTTAAATAATTATATTCACGCTGAGTTAAATGGCAGTTTTTGGGAATGCCTAAAATTTAATTCTCAAATAATGTTATTAGTGGTCTTATCGATATAAATACTACATAACTAAAGTTATATAATATTCAATTTCCGATTATTTATGCCTTATACTTTGTTACTGTACAAGCTATTATTACAGAGATATTCATGAATTTGGATTTTTCTTACCAAGTCCAAATCAGGGCCGAATCACAAGAAAATGGGTAAACAGAATTTAATGAAAATTGGTATGTAAAGTCTGAGAATAAGTAAATAATAAAAATGCTATTTGCTTTACGTCCCACCAACTACTTTTAAGGTTTTCGGAGACGCCGAGGTGCCGGAATTTTGTCCCGCAGGAGTTCTTTTACGTGCCAGTAAATCTACAGACACAAGGCAGACGTATTTGAGCACCTTCAAATACCACCGGACTGAGCCAGGACCGAACCTGCCAAGTTGGGGACGGAAGGCCAGCGCCTCAACCGTTTGAGCCACTCAGTCCGGCCCGGAGAATAAGGAACTACAGTCTACGCTATTAATAATTTTATAAGACGCCCTAATATCACAAAGTCGAAAGAAAACTAAATGTGGAGGCCTACAATATAGAAAGCTCATAAAATTGATCAACAATAACATTACATTGACCATTGTTGTGATGTGCTTTGTGTCTTCTGCTGCCATGCATTTCCGATAGATAGGATTACTGCTGCATACAGAGTGTTTTTTTTTTAAATTTACCTTACGTTGCACGACACAGATAGGTCTTATGGCGACAATGGGATAGGAAAGGGCTAGGAGTGTGAAGGAAGCGGCCTTGGCCTTAATTATGGTACAGCCAAAGCATTTGCCTGGTGTGAAAATGGGAAACCACGGAATACCATCTTCAGGGCTGCGGACAGTGTGGTTCGAATCTACTATTTCCTGGATGCAAGCTCTCAGCTGCACGCAACTGACCACACGGCCAACTCGCCCGATCGTACCGAGTGTAACAGCCTGCCTGAATATTGGCGGAATGTAGCTGGGCGTTATATGACTCTTCTTTAGCATGCCATTCCTCTGGTACATAAATTTTCTGATACTACTGGTATGTAACACACTGGTTCATCAAAGCCTTCAAGCTATTCAATCCCTGCTCTGCGGCACTGATTGGAATGAGCAGAGTGCATATTTAACAGAATAAAGGCAGAGGAGTGTTTACGGCTGTCTGCGGCCTGGTCATTCGCTCTGGAAATTTGGACTGTTAGATCGGTACCGCAGTACTGTTCGTTTTAGGTGAGAAAATGTGCGGTTTTTCATTTGATCGAGTATTTTATATGATAACATTGCTTTTAATCGCTACTTTCCTACTGACGTTTTTGTAATGACCTATGTTAACTTCAGTTAGGAAAACCACAAACTTTATGAAAATGCCGTAGCGAAGCACGGGTACATCAGCTAGTTTCAAATATGTTTGATCTTACAAGCCCACCAGCCGTGACGCAGTCCAGCAGTCACACGTCAAGTTCACTAGACCAGTCGCACGCGCAGAGAGACACTCTCGGAGGAAATGGACGGCTCTTTTATCGCCAGCTGGCCAAGCAAGGTGACGACTTACAATAGGTACCACCCTGCTGTTAGGTAGGTGTACCAACCACTAAAGTGATTTTTATCTTCGTAATCTATACAGTAGTTCCGAGATGAAGGGGTGGATGGCGCGAAGCATACGAGCAAGAAGTGTTGCCTAAGTACTAAGGGAGACTATAGAAGAAGCCACAATTATTATTAAAACCAAACCAAACCCCATGGTACTACAGCCCTTGAAGGGCCTTGGGTTACCAAGTGGCCAATGTTCAGCCCGAAGGCCTGCAGATTACGAGGTGTTGTGTGGTCAGCACAATGAATCCTCTCGGCCGTTATTCTTGGCTTTCTAGACCGGGGCCGTTATCTCACCGTCAGATAGCTCCTCACTTCTAATCACGTAGGCTGAGTGGAACTCTAAACAGCCCTCAGGTACAGATTAAAATCCCTGATCTGGCCGGAAATCGAACCCGGGGCCTCCGGGTAAGAGGCAGACACGCTACCCCTACACCACGGGGCCGGCACAATTATTATTATTATTATTATTATTATTATTATTATTATTATTATTATTATTATTATTATTTAATAGACGCGTGTAAGTGTGCTCCGCAACTCACCTGCCTAAATCGCAAGACAGCTAGCAAGTCGTAATCGCGAGTGAGTGTAATTCGAAAGTTTAGGATACCATCTCATCGTGTGTGCAACTATGACCCTCAAAGAAGTGAAGGAAAGAATTACAGGCTTCGAAAAGCAAATGGCTCAATTCCTAGCCCGCCTGGAGGAAGCCATGTCTGCTCCCACCGGCAGTGCTACCAACCCCACCGATGTTCTGACTGTGCTTCAAGCGGACTTCCGAACCTTTAGAAATTCCATCTGTGCTGAACTCTCTGTTCTGAAAGACAATGTCATAGATATCAAGAAACGACTGGAAATTCGGAGTGACGAAGCGGAACAGTATAGTAGGCGTAATTGTCTCCTTCTGCATGGAGTGAGTGAGACGCCTAATGAGGATATCTATGGAAAGGTCATTGAAACTTTCCGTGATAACCTGAAAATCGAACTGTCCATGGACTCCATCGATCGCTGTCATCGACTGAGACGCCAGCGTAGATCGACTGCGGACGTAGTGACCGAGGGTAATCGTCCTATCATAATAAAATTGCTCCGCTACCACCAGCGGGATCAAGTTTGGCGCGCTAAGCGACAGGTGAAAGGCTCCAAACTACTTATAACTGAATCCCTCACTAGGCTGAGAAAGGACATCTTGAATACGGCACGAGACACTTTTGGACTGCGCAACACATACAGCCAAGACGGAAGGATAATCATTCACGTATCCAGCAAGAAATTCCAAGTGAACTCACTCGCGGAATTACAATCACTAATCAGGCAATGTGGTGAAAGCAACATATGAACAATGTGCATTCTGTGTAGTTTACTTATTTTTAATTTAGTGCATAGTTGTGAATATGTGTGTGTGTGTGTGTGTGTGTGTGTGTGTGTGTGTGTGTGTGTGTGTGTGTGTGTGTGTGTGTGTGTGTGTGTGTGTGTGTGTGTGTGTGTGTGTGTGTGTGTGTGTGTGTGTGTGTGTGTGTGTGTGTGTGTGTGTGTGTGTGTGTGTGTGTGTGTGTGTGTGTGTGTGTGTGTGTGTGTGTGTGTGTGTGTGTGTGTGTGTGTGTGTGTGTGTGTGTGTGTGTGTGTGTGTGTGTGTGTGTGTGTGTGTGTGTGTGTGTGTGTGTGTGTGTGTGTGTGTGTGTGTGTGTGTGTGTGTGTGTGTGTGTGTGTGTGTGTGTGTGTGTGTGTGTGTGTGTGTGTGTGTGTGTGTGTGTGTGTGTGTGTGTGTGTGTGTGTGTGTGTGTGTGTGTGTGTGTGTGTGTGTGTGTGTGTGTGTGTGTGTGTGTGTGTGTGTGTGTGTGTGTGTGTGTGTGTGTGTGTGTGTGTGTGTGTGTGTGTGTGTGTGTGTGTGTGTGTGTGTGTGTGTGTGTGTGTGTGTGTGTGTGTGTGTGTGTGTGTGTGTGTGTGTGTGTGTGTGTGTGTGTGTGTGTGTGTGTGTGTGTGTGTGTGTGTGTGTGTGTGTGTGTGTGTGTGTGTGTGTGTGTGTGTGTGTGTGTGTGTGTGTGTGTGTGTGTGTGTGTGTGTGTGTGTGTGTGTGTGTGTGTGTGTGTGTGTGTGTGTGTGTGTGTGTGTGTGTGTGTGTGTGTGTGTGTGTGTGTGTGTGTGTGAATCAGTTGGCCACTGTATGTACGAGGAAATGAAGGTAAGCCGCATGTTTTACATTCCGTTAGCATGCTTGAGTTGAGAAGTGCTATTGAAAGTCCCCCACCTTGCTCCCTCCCTTACCCCTCAGCATTCCACTGTAGGACAGACCCCCAACACTCTCCCTCCACAGCCCTTTCACCGGAACATACGTCTGGAAGGACACGACCTGCCACTGACCGTTCCTCAACACTTTCTACTTCCTATTCTACCCATACCATTTTAGAGAAGGAAGTGAGGTCATTTAATCGCGCCCTGTTGTGTGCGTATGTCAACAGCCAATCCATCGTTGCTCACCTCGACGAACTGAAGATGATATTTGAAGACAGTCCAGTTCATATCACTGCTGTAAGCGAGAGTTGGCTCCGTAGTTCGATTCCCGCAAGCATGGTTGACATATCGGGCTATGATATTCACAGACATGATCGGACGAACAGACGAGGTGGTGGGGTCGCCCTATATTGTAAATCAATGCTCAAGAGCAAAGTTGTTCACACGTCTACTCCTGCTGTAAAAACGGCTCCTGAATATATGTTTGTAGAGGTGCTTGTCAATTCTGTAAAAGTACTTGTAGGTGTAGTATATAGGCCTCCTGACGCAGTGCGAGACTTCCATGACTTAGAAGACAGCTTACTGAGACTGCTACCATCATACGAGCACGTGATACTTTTGGAGACTTTAACACCAATTCATTAACTCTGAACAACGACGCCTCACGACTACAAAATATTTTTAAATCCTGTGACATGTCTATATTACCCCTTAAACCCACCCACCACGTCCATACTTCCACTATTTCCGCTGATACATTCATAGACCTAGTAATAACAAATAACTCTCAAAAAATCCTTCACCACGGTCATGTATCTGTTCCTGACATATCTAAACATGACCTCATATATTTAGCATACTCTCTTCGCGTGCCGAAGTACCGACCGAAATATGTAACGTTTAGAGACTTTAAAAGGATGAATTTAATACAACTGAGACAAGATGCACAACTCTGCCCCTGGTATGACATAATGATGAAGAGTGACATTGACGAGAAAGTGGAAATATTTAATTCCCATTTACATGAATTTTACAACAAACACGCTCCAAAGCGTAGTGTGAGAGTAACACGTCCACCTTGCCCTTGGCTGACCGTTGATGTTAAAACTATGATGAAAGAACGAGACGCACTACACCGACGCTATAAGCAGACTCAACTAGCTGACGTACATGAGCAGCACCGTGTTCTTCGAAACCGAATTAAGCTTGTAATTCGTAATAAGAAATTTAATTATTTCCAGCATTTAAACAAAAACATTAACACTGGTTCCACATGGGGACAACTTCGGTCACTGGGTATTGGCAAACCACTTGCGAAGCATACTGATCCCGAAGTGTCCCTTGATGAGTTAAATACATATTTCTCCACGGAACGTCTCACTCCTGACACAACGACAGTACAAAACACCATTGACAATATATTAAGGCAACAATCCCCAGTCCGTCCTTTATTTTAATTTGATACCGTTACAGAACATGAAGTAAGAAGGGAAGTTAATTCAATGAAATCTCACGCAACAGGAGCTGATGAAATTCCCACTTCATTTGTTACTTACATAATCGACATAATACTGCCCATTTTTACGCATTTACTTAATACCTGTCTTACTTCAGGTAAAATCCCAATTAAATGGAAAGATGCACTCATTGTCCCTGTCCAAGAAATCTCTCCTGCAAGCAATATATCTGACTACCGACCTGTCTGCATCCTCACAGCACTTTCTAAGGTTCTGGAGAAGATAATGCATAAACAAATTGTTAAATACTTGGAAAAACATTCTGTACTTGATCCCTTAGAGTCTGGTTTTAAGAAAAAACATAGTACTCCAACTACACTAATCAAAATCACGGATGACATTAGACGGGCTATGGACGAACGAAAACTAACTATACTTATCCTTCTAGACTTTAGCAGTGCGTTTGACACTGTAAATATAGACATATTGTTAGCTAAGTTACAAAAACTTCACATGGCTCATTCTGCTATTCAGCTCTTGGGCTCATACCTCAAAAACAGACGACAGCGAGTTGTATCAAACATGAAGACTACAGAATGGAGGACTAAGCTATCTGGCGTTCCCCAAGGGTCTATTCTTGGACCTCTTTTATTCTTAATCTATATTAATGACATTTCTTCTCATCTGAACGACTGCAACTATCATCTTTATGCCGACGATCTTCAGATATACTAACACTTTAAGGTCCCCGAATTGACAAAGCAATCCACCATATGAACTCGACTTTAAATTCAATTAGCTCGTATGCTAAAGAGAACTGCCTATTAATTAACCCGAAGAAAACGCAAGCAATCATAATAGGACAATTTAGACTTTTAAATACGCTAAACATCATACAACAGCCTAACCTCATGCTCTGTGGTGAAGCTATACCTTTTCAGAAGTCTGTAAAAAACCTAGGCGTTGTCATGAATGACACATTAAACTGGAATGACCATATAACAAGTGTCTGCAGAAAAGTATATGCATCTCTTCACCCCCTAAAAATGAAACAATCCATTCTTCCACACAGCATGAAAATAGAACTTATTCAAACCCTCATTTTCCAAATAATTTATTACTGTGATGTCGTATTAACCGATGCAACTGCAGAACAAACTATGAAAATTCAAAGGGCAATGAACTCTTGCATACGATTTATATTTTCTTTGAACTTTAGGACACATATTTCCCCTTATTATGAGAAGCTATCCTGGCTGAAAATTGATCAACTAAGGAATTTACATACTGCGACACTAATTTTTCGACTTCTGAACGAATCTACACCTGAATACCTATCCTCACATTATAACTTCCTCTCATCTTTCCATGGACATAATACCAGATCGACTTCTACCCACAGCCACTCTTTCCAAGTGTCTAGGGCAAGGCTATGGAACACACTCCCTGTCAGTATACGTAATAGCACTTCAACAGTCTCATTTAAACGGTCTTGTCGAGATTTCCTCTTAAATACGTGACCAGCTTGTATGAATGTTAGTGTGTATGATTGCAAGCGTGATTTATAACTATTGTTAGGTGATGTAGATGTAGATAGGCTAGATAATATTAATCATTAAAAATAAAATCTGTTATAATATTACTCCATGAATTTAGGTAGCTCCTAGGTTCTGCTAATGTTATTTTACCAAAGTATGTGATTATGTACTGTACGTAGTGGTTAAGTGTATGAGAGGGCCGTGAGCCCTAACTTCGCCACATACAAAGGCATAAAATAAATAAATAAATAAATAAATAAATAAATAAATAAATAATAGATTTGCGATCCACTAGCTAATTTTACGGTCTTCTAAGACGCCGAGGTATCGTAATTTTGTCCCGCAGGAGTCCTTACGTGCCAGTAAATCTACTGACGTGGGACTGAGCACCTTCAAATACCACTGGACTGAGCCGGTATCGAATCCGCAAACTTGGGACCAGAAGGCCTGCGTTCTACTGCCTAAACCACTCAGCTCGTCTGTTAAGGAGATGAAAGAACAGAATGTGCATCATGTATTTTAAAAATTGGTTGGTGTTCATGTAGTGCTAAAATGAATGTCTTTTGAGTTTACGGCTACAGGCGATATGTGCGTCTGTGTGGATGAGATTCTAATTGAATGAATTCTAATGATGAAGACCGCATACACACACCCAGCCCACAAGCCATCAGAGTTAACGAATTAAGGTTAAAATCCTCGACCCAGTCGGGAATCGAACCCGAGACCTCTTGTCAGAAATTCCAGGACGCTAGCCATTTAGCCATGGAGCCAAACTATGTATTGCTGAAGAATTGAAACCTCGTGACATATTTTGTTAAGTATCAATTGCTGCGTTAAAGATCACAGATGTAAATCCAGGAAATGTCGTACTATACAGTTTCAGGTTATTTAAAATATAGTGTGTTGTGATTTTCTAAATGCAATTATTTATGAGATACTGTAAGTCTATTCTTCTTTTTGAATCTGCTTTACGTCGCACCGACACAGATAAGTCTTCTTATGGCGACGATGGGGTGGGAAAGGCCTAGGAGTTGGAAGGAAGCGGCCGTGGCCATAATTAAGGTACAGCCCCAGCATTTTCCTGGTGTGAAAATGGAAAACCACGGAAAACCATCTTCAGGGCTGCCGACAGTGGAGCTCGAACCCACTATCTCCCGGATGCAAGCTCACAGCTGCGCGCTCCTAACCGCACGGCTAACTCGTCCGTTAAGCAAGTATGTTCACTAAGTTTGTAAATGAAAGGAAAGATGAAGGAATTCTGTGATTTTCATAACTTATAAAGATATGAAGTGTTTTCATAAAACCTCCCAGATTCTCTCTCGTGTAATTGTACGAGTATGATTACGAAATCTATAGAGTAGAAGATTTACATCATCAAATTTAGAAAGAACTTTAGCCAAATAAGTATAAGCGTGCGTTCATTTTTTTTTTTTTTTTTTTTTTTTTTTTTGCAATTTGCTTTATGCGCACCGACACAGATAGGTCTTATGTCGAATATTGGACAGGAAAGGCCTAGGAATGGGAAGGAAGCGGCCATGGCCTTAATTAAGGTACAGCCCCAGCTTTTGCCTGGTGTGAAAATGGAAAACCACGGAAAACCATCTTCAGGGCTGCCGACAGTGGGGTTCGAACCCACTATCTCCCGGATGCGAGCTCACAGCTGCGCGCTCCTAACCGCACGGCCAACTCGCCCAGTTGCGTTCAAATTGACATCATCAGAACCGTAATTAGGCCTAATAAGTTACGAAGAGAAACCTATAGATCATTCGTTTCTAGATTCAAGGTCTGCTGAACGATAATCACTTATCTTCGGGTAGTATTGCTCGTGACGCCGACAACAATGTGAGACCAACTGTCATAAACTTACGTTTTCATTGTCGAATTCTCAAAATTTCATAACAAATACCTCCACAATTATCATCAAGATGCTGATTTAAGCCGCCTTCGGACACTCGTGGAAGGAATAATTCGATACAGAGTCGGGGTTCAGTTACGCGAAGGAATTTCCCTGCAACTACAGAAGGTAAGATTTCAAATAAGACCGTAAAATACTGTCAGATTACTATTCAGTCACAGATCAACTCATGACAAAGTTTGCTTCTTATTCGAATGTTTCCAGTTCTCTCTCTCTCTCTCTCTCCCTCTCTCTCTCTCTCTCCCTCTCTCTCTCTCTCGAGTTACCTCTGGGTATGTGCAGCAATCGTGGATCATATTTTCATATTTTTAACCAAATTGCACAATCTGTTAATCTTTCTAGTCTTCAACGTGGAATCTTCGGTTATGTTCACAGCACCACATTTTATTTTAAGTACGGGTACAGTACAGAACCCCTTTGCCCTCGAATATTTTCCTAGCCATAATATCTCCCAGCTTGTAATTCTCTCAGTCAGTTTTTGCCATACTGCGAGAAGTATTATCAAACAGTTATTTACATATTTGCAACAAAATTTTACAGGTTCAAAATGCAAAAATATTGTACACAAAGACATAAGAAATACGCATATAGGTTTTCACCCTACATTTTCATCGGAATTTCTGTAGGGTGTGATACTTTTCGAAGCACAGTTCTGGGTGAAGTCCTGGTTGCTTCTCACAGGTTTTTGCAGAAGTGAACCGTCTCTCACCTTCCCAACTCATTTTTTCTATAGCTGCAAACCTTTCAGTCCTTCTACTGTGTCTTCCTTCTATGAACACCATATAGACCGCTTCTTAAGTGGAATGTTTCTCTGAATGTTTAATTTCGCATATTCGTTAGCCTCATTCATAATGGAGGTTAGCAGCTGGTCCGTAAAAGATAATTGCCAGTACTGTAATTCTGTAAAAGGTCTATTGCCATGGCTTACAAAACCAGTAACTGACCTAAAAGAGAATTTAGGCAGGCCTACATCACCTGTATTCCACGTTCTCCTAGCAGTATTAGAATTTTGTACATGCCGCGGCAACACATTATCTCCTCTCCCAACACTACACGCATCATTGTCATTATTATTATTATAACTCAGATCACTTTCTGAAACATTACTTTCAACACTTGCCTCGAAACGTTCATCACTTTCAAGGTCATTATACGTAAATTCACTCGAAATGTTCACCAATATTTCATCCTCCTTCAAGCCGGGCGCCGCCATTTTCCCGCGATGGCGTTCCGTTGAGAATATACATAACCAAGAAAACAGAGTAATATTGCCTTCGGATTCTAAAATAAATTGTCTGAAATTCGTTCTCACAGTGCCCAGAAGATAGCATCACTCATTAAATCTATATATATAAAGTAGCTTGTCCTGACTGACTGACTGACTGACTGACTGACTGACTGACTGACTGACTGACTGACTGATTCATCATCGCCGAGCCAAAACTACTGGACATAAAGAAATGAAATTTTGGGGATATATTCATATTAAGATGTAGGTGCTCGCTAAGAGAGGATTTTTGGATATTCCGTCGCTAAGGGGGTGAAAAGAGGGGTGACATTTTAAAATGAGTGTGTTCATATCTCAAAACTTTAAAAGTTTAGAGATGTGAGAATTGGTATGTAGAATCTTCTTTAAAAATAAGGAAACACGTATTTTTTTGTTTTCAGCCAATCCCAATAGGAGGGGTGAAAAAGGGTGAAAAGGGGTTGAATGCCTAATCAGGATACCGGTGCTTATATCTCAGAAACTGAAGATATTACAGACCTGAAAATTGGTACTTTTGATCTCTTTTAAAAATAAAGAAATACGTATTTTTTTGTTTTTGGAAAATGCAATTAATGGGAGGGTGAAAAGGGGGTGAATTTTAAAAATGAGTGAATCTATATCTCCAAACTTTTAAAGTTTGCAGATGTAAAATTTTTTATTTAGAATCTTCATTAAAAATAAACAAAAACACGCATTTTTTGTTTTCGGAAAATCGCAATAGGAATCGTGAAAAGGGGTGAAAAAGGGGTTGAATGCCTTTAATGAGGCTACTTATATCTCAGAACCTGAAGATATTACAGACCTGAAAATTGGTGTTTGGGATCTCTTTTAAAAATAAAGAAACACGTATTTTTTGTTTTTGGAAAATCCAATTATTGGGGGGGGTGAAAAGGGGTGATTTTATAAAATGAGTGTATCTATATCTCAAAACTTTTAAAGTGTATGGATATAAAAATTGGTATTTAGAATCATCATTAAAAATAAACACGTATTCTTTTGTTTTCGGAAAATCCCAATAGGAAGGGTGTAAAAGGGTGAATAATGGGTTGAATGCCTTTAATGAGGCTACTTATATTTCAGAACCTGAAGATATTACAGACCTGAAAATTGGTATTTGGGATCTACTTTAAAAGTAAAGAAACACACGTAATTTTTCGTTTTTGGAAAATTCAAATATTGGGGGGTGAAAAGGGGGGTGTGAATTTTTTAAAATGAGTGTGTCTACATCTTAAAACTTTAAAATTTACAGATGTAAAAATTGGTAGTTAGAATCACCTCTAAAAATAAAGGAACACGTATTTTTTTGTTTCCTGTAAATCCCAATAGGAGGGGTGTAAAAGGGTGAAAAATGGGTTGAATGCCTTTAATGAGGATACTTATATTTCAGAACCTGAAGATATTACAGAACTAAAAATTTGTATATGGGACCTCCTTTAAAAATAAAGAAACACGTATTTTTTAGTTTTTGGAAAATCCAATTAATGGCGTTTAAACAGGAGTGACAAATTGGGGTGAATTTTTTGAAAGGCTATATCTACAGAATATCTTGGAAACGTAAAATGATACAGACGTAAAAAGTGGGTGTTTGGAATCTCCTGTAAATGTAAAGAAACATAGGTGATTTGTTTTTTGAAACTCCACTTAAGAGGAACTCAAAAGGGGTGAAATGTTAAAATGAGAATTTTTACAGTATATTTAAAAAAACTTAACATGTTACAGAAGTGAAAAATGGTATTTTTTATCTGTATTAAACATAACGAACCGTGTATTTTTAGTTTTCGGAAATACCACTTGGGTGGTGGGGGCTGGGTAAAAGTGACTGAAAATGGTGTTGAATTCTTTTAATTAGGCTACTGATATCTCAAAAATGAAGATGTTACAGACGTGAAATTTGATATTTGCAATTTGCTTTAAAAGTAAAGAAAGACGTATTCTCGGAAAATCCAATGAAGGGGGGGGGGGGGGGTGAAAGAATTAAAAATTTAATTGACTTAATTGTATGAGAATGCATACATCTAATAAAAACTAAAGTTGTTACAGACGTGAAAATTCGTATTTGATCTCCTTCAAAAACAAAGAAAAACGCGTTTTGGTGGGGAAACCATCTTGGAGGGTGGGAGTGTAAAGGAGTTGAATTCCTTTCATGGGGACACATAAATCAAAAACTGAAGAAGTTAGAGTCGTGATAATTGGTATTTGGAAGATCTTTTACTATTAAAGAAACAAGTATTTTTTGCGGGAAAACTTACTTAGGGGGCGGGGGGAAGAGTAGTGTGAAATGAAGTGAAAAAAGTAAATTATTTTTATGGGGATACTTATATCTCAAAACTGAAGGCAATAGACGTGAACATTGGTGTTTGGAATCTCCTTTAAACATAAATAAACAAGCCTTCTTTTAATTTCTTTGGGGGGGGGAAATAAACTTAACGGCGGTGGGGTGTAGAAGGAGGTGAGACCAATTGATTTTACTGTTCTTAATGTACTTATAAGTATCCTCCGTTGCTCAGGCGGCAGCGCGCCGGCCTCACACAGCTGGGTTCCGTGGTTCAAATCCCGGTCACTCCATGTGACATTCGTGCTGGAAAAAACGGAGGCGGGACAGGTTTTTCTCGGGATACTCCGGTTTTCCCTGTCATCAGCCATTCCAGCAACACATAATAGTAATGATAATAATAATAATAATAATGTTCCGGACCGTCGTCAAATGTGCGGACCGCGCTGGAAACGGCTCCTGGACGGGTAATGACTAAGAATGCAGTCCGGCCGCGGGTTCAGTTCCGCCAAAGCACCCAATATGACACCACGCCGGATTTCCTGAAGGATTTTATACATATTAAAATGATTATAGGAAAAGATGGCAAAGATTTACGGACCCAACTGACCGGGAGGAATACCTGAGCCTAGCCCGGGAAGTACGATATCGATTGCTGGAAAGGAAGATTGAAAAATGGGAGGATCCGTGCCGGAATCTAATAGAAAACGAGTCAGATCGGGAATTTTGGTGGATTCTCGCAGAAAACGATTCAGATCGCGAATTTCGGCGGATTATATATCTAAAACAATAAGCATTCAATTATAAATTTCAGTATAATACCGTAGCGAAGCACGGGTATCTTGCTAGTAATAAATAAAAGTCGTAATGTACTCCACAGACCAAAGCTCGACACACGAGTGTTAGCGCTGAACGGCGGCTGTCGACCTGTGTTCGACACACTATATTAAAACAAAACCAAGGAATTAATCCATCTCATGAATCCTCTAGATTCAAAACCCCCTAAAGACCATTTTTTTATTGAGATAAGCATAGCAGTAGATTTCCAAGGATAAATTCGATCGGTTCGTGAAACTCTGAGTTTCAAAACTCGCTAAGTTACATAGAACAAGCTACTTGAAAATCACAGTTATATTCCAAATCCTCTATTTCCACCACCAGTTACATTCAAAAGCCTCTACGTGTATCAACCAATGAGAAATTCCAGATATATTGAGGAATAAGAATGACGTCACTTGTTTAGCAATGCAGCCAAAACTTGAGATTTTCTCTTAATCACACATTTTCGAATACTAATGGACCTGAATGAAGACAAAACAATATGATTGTCAGAGGATAATTTGAACCTATTCACGGGGATTTTGATTAAAGTAAAAGGCTTAATCGCTGGAGAAAGTACAAATTTTCCGTTCTTTCTACCTCGGACAGGAGAATATGGCAATATACGTTACTCTGTTGGTAGGTGGTTTCCTGGTGAATTAAGGAGGAAGCGATTTGTTGTCCATTTCCTTGGCATCATTTATTGAAAAATGAGGGACGAAACTTTTCTTGTTGCTAAAGCAACTCCAGGAAGAGGGCGAAAAAGGTTGCGGTAGGTGGCTACTTGGAAAACGTCTAGGGAAAAGCGAGAAAGGTGAGTATTGTTTAGCGATTAAAGTATTACTAAAGTGCTTATAGTTCCACTGTTGACTGTGATTTAGAAGTTTGTATTCATGACTACTAGGCGAAGAATGCAAAACAGTTGGATAAAATGTGATTCAGTGATCTTATATTGTTTAACATCATTTTCGTGATAAGACCTGAAGTAAGTGAGTTAGTGTCAAAATGCTCCATATCCAGTAGTATTCACGATTATGAGTTTCAAAATCCCCTATGTTAGTATTTGAGATTCAAAACCCTCTACGTTCATATTTAACACTGATTTTACTGCATATTAATACCTCTTAATGTATTTTATATAACTTATAATTGCTTCTGGATCCTCTTTGCATGTTTAGATAACACAAATTGTTCAATACCATTTCAATAATAACTTGTCAAAGAAAAATTCACTTCCTGAACAATTTATGGAAGTGGATATTGAGGATTTTGAATCTAGAGGATTCTTATGTCTGTTTCTTTCATAAATTGTAAGTA
Source organism: Anabrus simplex (assembly GCF_040414725.1). NCBI lineage: Eukaryota > Metazoa > Arthropoda > Insecta > Orthoptera > Tettigoniidae > Anabrus > Anabrus simplex. The sequence goes on along the minus strand of NC_090266.1, from coordinate 347,981,214 downwards.
GAAAAGAGGGATTTCTCACCAGAAGGAAGTTAATTCCAGAAAGTTTCATTCACAGAAAGAACGAAGTATTTATCTTCAGAATTTTCAGGGAATAGTCGTGTTATTTTTATTTCAGATTTTATATCAGCATCATGCCTTCCAAATCAGCTTACCGGCGTCCCACCTGAATGGCCTGATTGAGGATCTGGGACAAGGTTCACTTGGTCACGGGAACACAGTTAGGAAGAGAGGTGACTTAGAATCATGCTCTTTGCCGTTCTGGAAGTCATCCTCCGTGGTTTACGCATTTCATCTTCAGCTAAAAATCGGTATGGTACCGAATATAAAGGCAACGGAACATCTTTCATAATTATTTACAATTACGAGGGTCAATACAGACACCACTTGGACAGGTTATCCGGTGGTATTTGAAGGCGCTCAAATACGTCAGCCTCGTGTTAGTATATTTACTGGCACGTTAAAGAATTCCCGTGAGACTAAACTCCGGCACCACAACGTCTCCGAAAACCGTAAGAATCGTTAGTGGGACGTAAACCCAATAGCAGTATTATTATGGATATGTTGAACTCAAAGATGCATGTTCCTTAAGTGAACAAACAACAATAAAAACAAACCATTTACATGGCAATAAAAAAATTTAAAAATATTTCGCCTTGTGATCTAATGATACGTATCAAGACTCCGATCCCGAAGGTCATTAGTACAATTCTCGGTTCCACTACAGACTGAAAGATGTGTAATCAGTCTCGAGGAAGCAATTCAGTTGAGGTGTTTCGAATTCCAATCCTAGACCATCCCCGGAGTGGTTTTACGTGGTTTTCTCAAATTAACTTCAGGAAAATGTTGGAATGGTATCAAATGTAAAGCATGGCCACCTCCTTCCAAATTCTACCAGATCCCTTCCTGAATACCATCCCGTTCGATTTAGTGGGTGCGTACCCTTGAGAGAAGGGTCAGCTCTCCGTTCTCCCTCGCAGTTGTAGCCTAGGTTGAGTGTGTCCAGTTTCAGTCTTGGCCAAAGTCTGATGGCGATATTGGGATGAGATCCCCAAACTCGGACAGTAAATAATAAAATGTAAGAAGTAAATATCACTCTAACAAAGAGTATTCTACACAAAATTCCAATTTAACATTATTATTATTATTATTATTATTATTATTATTATTATTATTATTATTATTATTATTATTATTATTATTATTATTATAGGCTCCGTGGCTCAGGCGGCAGCGCACCAACCTCACACAGCTGGATACTGTGGTTCAAATAGCGGTTAATCCATGTGCGACTTGTGCTGGACGAAGCGGAGGCGGGCCTGGTTTTACTCCGGGTACTCCGGTCTTCCCTGTCATCTTTCATTCCAGCAATACTCTCCATTAACATTTCATTTCATCTGTCAGTCATTTATCATTGTCCCAGAAGCGTGCGACACGCTTCGGCAAGCGGCACATTTCCTATCCTCGCCGCTAGATGGGGCTTCATTCATTCCATTCCTGACCCGGTCGAATGACTGAAAACAGGCTGTGGATTTTCATTAGTAGTAGTAGTAGTAGTAGTAGTAGTAGTAGTAGTAGTAGTAGTAACTGATGTACCCGTGTTTCGCTACGGAGTTCTACATTGTATACAGAATTCTAGGTTAGGTAGTGTACACGTTTTGAGCAAGATTGTATTCAATTGCATAGCTCTTAACGTTACCCTAGAACCGCGACGGGGAAGTCACCAAACGTACTTTCTCATATGAAGATTGGGTTAGGGAATTTTCATTGTAATGGTAGGCCCGATGGCCTACCATCAATCACAATCAAGTTGGGGAGTTTTCATTATAATGGCAGACACTCAATCTCCACCTGCCTTTTTTACATCCACCAGTTGCAGACACCTGTTGGACAGGTTATCCGGTGGTATTTGAAGGTCCTCTCCCGACTGAAATGAACATAGGTCATTACAATGACGTCAGTAAGAATGGCGCGATTAAAAGCAATGCTTTCATATGAAATACTCGATCAAATGAAAAACCACACATTGTTTCACTTTTAACGAACAGTACTACGCTTCCGATCTAACAATCCAGTTCCAAAGCTGGAATGACCAAGTCGCAGACAGCCGTGATCCGTGAACACTCTTCGCCATTTTTTCGGCGGGAGGGGGTTGAATAGTGGAGGTTCTCAAAGCAAAAACTATGCCGTTTTAATAATATGTTTCCTAGGAATACCCGATGAATCGGAAAATCTCAATTCATTACACTGGCGGCGGAAAAAGCTACCTGACTTCGAGTCAAATTCTTCCTCCAAGTCAGAGGAGAAACACCATCTTCACTGCTAATTTGGTATAAAATTAATGTAGAAGTTAATGAAAGTGAAGAGGAGGAAGCTTTTATTAAGAAACTGCTCTTTTCATTGTTGAATTTTGGGTTATTTAGTGAATTTTGGTGCTATAATTTGAAATAGGCCTAAATTCTAATTTTAGACCAAGTCATACTACTACTAAGTGAGCCTCTGCCTTAAATGTGCACACCGCTCATTCAAAACAGCCCGTCAGAGTATGGATTGAATATCTGGAGTACTATGATGAACCAGTGTGTTTCGTACCAGCAGTATCAGGAAATGTATGAACCAGAGGAATGGCATGCTAAAGAATAAAGTTTTCTAACTCCCCAGCTATTTCCCGCTAATATACAGTCAGGCTGTTATACTCGGTACGCAGCAGTAATCCGATTTATCGGAGCTGAGTGGCAGCATAAGAGACAAAGAACATCACAACAAACAATGGTGCCGGGCTGAGTGGCTCAGACGGTTAAGGCGCTGGCCTTCTGACCCCAACGTGGCAGGTTCGATCCTGGCTCAGTCCGGTGGTATTTGAAGGTGCTCAAATACGACAGCCTCGTGTCGGTAGATTTACTGGCACGTAAAAGAACTCCCGCGGGACTAAATTCCGGCACCTCGGCGTCTCCGAAGACCGAAAAAGTAGTTAGTGGGACGTAAAGCAAATAACATTATTATTACAAACAATGGTCAATGTTATGTTATTGTTGATCAATGTTATGCGCTTTCGATATTGTAGGCCTTCACATTTAGTTTTCTTCCGACTATGAAATACCACTCTTATCATAGTTGGCACGGTAAAACTGAATAAAACTTAAATAATCGGAAATTGTATTCTCTCTAACTTTTGTTATGAAGTACTTTTCGATAGGACCAATAACGTACTTATTTAAGAATAAAATTTTAGGCGCCTCCCACTAAATTAATTTCATCCAGGGTGAATAAAATTGTTTATAGCTTAGACTGTAGTTTTTTATTCCCCGATTCTATATACCGATTTTCATTAAATTCTGTTAATCCATTTACGCGTAGCTCGGCGTTGATATGGACTTGGCAGCAAAAAATTCATGAATATCTGTGCTACCATAGCCGGTACGGTAAAAATGTATAAGATAAAATGATTGGAAATTTCATTCTAATATAGCTTTATTCATGTAGTATTTATCGATAGGACCACTAATAATATAAATATTTGAAAATTTAATTTCAGGACTTCCCCTAAACTAACATTTCACTCAGCGTGAATAAAATGATGTTGTTGTTTGAGTCATCAGTCCATAGACTGGTTTGATGCAGATCTCCATGCCACCCTATCCTGTGCTAACCTTTTCATTTCTACGTAACTATTGCATCCTACATCTGCTCTAATCTGCTTGTCATATTCATACCTTGGTCTACCCCTACCGTTCTTACCACCTACACTTCCTTCTAAAACAAACTGAATAAGTCCTGGGTGTCTCAAGATGTGTCCTATCATTCTATCTCTTATTCTTGTCAAATTTAGCCAAATCGAACTCCTCTCACCAATTCGATTCAGTATCTCTTCATTCGTGATTCGATCTATCCATCTCACCTTCAGCATTCTTCTGTAACACCACATTTCAAAAGCTTCTATTCTCTTTCTTTCTGAGCTAGTTATCGTCCATGTTTCACTTCCATACAATGCCACGCTCCACACGAAAGTCTTCAAAAACATCTTTCTAATTCCGATATCAATGTTTGAAGTGAGCAAATTTCTTTTCTTAAGAAAGCTCTTCCTGGCTTGTGCTAGTCTGAATTTTATGTCCTCCTTACTTCTGCCATCGTTAGTTATTTTACTACCCAAGTAACAATATTCATCTATTTCCTTTAAGACTTCATTTCCTAATCTAATATTTCCTACATCACCTGCCTTCGTTCGACTGCACTCCATTACTTTTGTTTTGGACTTATTAATTTTCATCTTGTACTCCTTACCCAAGACTTCATCCATACCATTCAGCAACTTCTCGAGATCTTCTGCAGTCTCGGATAAAAAAACAATATCATCGGCAAATCTCAAGGTTTTGATTTCCTCTCCTTGGACTGTGATTCCCATTCCAAATTTCTCTTTGATTTCCTTTACTGCCTGTTCTATGTAAACATTGAAAAGGAGAGGGGACAAACTGCAACCTTGCCTCACTCCTTTCTGGATTGCTGCTTCTTTTTCAAAGCCCTCGATTCTTATCACTGCAGACTGGTTTTTATACAGATTGTAGATAATTCTTCGTTCTCGGTATCTGATCCCTATCATCTTGAGAATCATAAATAGCTTGGTCCAATCAACATTATCGAATGCCTTTTCTAGATCTACGAATGCCATGTACGTGGGCTTGTCCTTTTTGATTCGATCCTCTAAGATCAGACGTAAAGTCAGGATTGCTTAACTTGTTCCTACATTTCTTCTGAAGCCAAACTGATCTTCTCCCAACTCAGCTTCAACTTGTTTTTCCATCCTTCTGTAAATAATACGTGTTAAAATTTTGCAGGCATGAGATACTAAACTAATGGTGCGGTAGTTTTCATACCTGTCAGCACCGGCTTTCTTGGGAATAGGTATAACAACATTCTGCCGAAAATCAGATGGGACTTCTCCTGTCTCATACATCTTGCACACTAAATGAAATAACCTTACCATGCTGGTTTCTCCTAAGGCAGTCAGTAATAAAATGATATATAGCCTATATTGTAGTGGCTTCCCCGACTTTACATACCGATTTTCACTTAACTCTCTTCAGCGTTTTCTCGTGATGCGTGTACATACATACAGACAGATAGACAGACAGAAATTATCGAATAGTAAAATGTGCATTTCCTTGTTACTGAACCCTTTAAGGCCCTTTGAAGGATACCTACCTTCCTTACCTATCAGCAATCGGCATGAGATCTTTCTCTTGGGTAGCTTACAGGTTCTTCGTCACTTGCTTAGGTAAGAGGTGGGTTTCAGTAATTTAAAACTAATGTCTACAATGAGTACACTCGATTTAAAAAATGTAGTTTTGTTGACCATTGGAAACGAAATCTGAAAACTTGTGACATTTCAAAACAGCTGATCAACGAACTAAATCCTGTCCGTTTAGAAACAAAGGAATAATAACAACGACGATGAGAGACGCTGGCTTTGGAGACCTTAACTCAATTGCCTGAGGGGCATCCTTACTAGAAACCACCGTATTATTTTAAGGATAAAATAAAGAAAGTCTGGAGATCCCTAAGATTGGCTTCCATGTGAGACTGCATGTATCACCATAATGATTCGTGATAATCCAGCCCCCGTAACACGAGCTCTGGACTTTTGGTATAATTAAGGCTGTCCAATCAGTATGTGCCACACCGTGGTTGTATGGCATGGGCCCTTAATTGAATCGATGTGACCTGCGACTATGTCATGGCCCGGCATCTGACTCTGTGATTTACGTTAAAGTCATTGTGGATGATGACCGCAAGAAGAATGATGCTATAATGGCAGATGGCCATAATCTAAGTCACTGAGATTGACGACCCCATGACCATCCAAATTTCTAGGCTGAAGGCTGAACACAATTGAGTTAAAATAGATGATGACCAAGGTTTCCACGTTAGTAAATCCCCAGCACATCCGGTGCTCAACAAATCAAAAACAAAAATAACAACAACAACAAGTGCTCACGACACTTGTGGCGGTAATGTCCCTTGGTATCGGACATGTCCCCTTAATCGTTATGTTAATAAGTTGAATTTTCCCAGCAAATAAAACTAAGATTTCCAGAATGCATTTTGAAGTTAGTCACTGGGTTTTAAGCTAATTCTCAAAATACGGTTTCACTGAATTTAATAAATTAATAAATGAAGTAATCTCATAATCCTAATTATATAAATATATCTATCCCGGACGAAGTGGCTTCTTTAAACTCTCTAACTGTTTCAATTAAATTTACGTTATCACTTGGACATGTTTACCAGAAACATTCCTTTAACGGAAAATATTTATCTAATGTTTATTCCATAGCGTTATTGTTTCACAGCTGGAATACCAAAGACATAGTCACAACTACCGGTACTATTTGCTTATTATTTTCATGGTGTCACTCAACAAGTTTACGTTATAACACTAGTAATTATGAAGACACTAACTTGGAAAATCCTAACCTTATATCCTAAAATCTGCGTAAATTTACACGAACACAAAATAAAACAACCCATGTCAATCTCTTATAACGTCTACAGTTATCCCTTGGACTAATTCCGGTACCTCCTTCGATACGATTTCAGGCTGATGAGACTCAAGTGTCCTAATGCACTTCACCCAAACTCTAGGGTGAATGGACTACTGCACCACCATGTGCTCCACATGCATGACCTCATACCACACGAACCTACACTTGTGCCTTGGAAACCAACAACAACACCTCATCCATCACGAACTCTATGGACTGACAAGCTATCGTGACAATCAAATAAAATAATCGCAGGACCTTGGACAAGCCTCAGCAAGAGGAAGCAACATTACTACATGTTGCCATTAATGCTTTCACGGCCCGTACTTATAGACATGATAGTGTATAGGCTTTTGGGCTTATGCCGTGTCAAGAAAATGAGGTGAAATTCTTAACGTTTCGCAGAAAACTGTGCTCTGCGTCCTCAGAAGAGATCTCGACTGTCCACGAGAAAGGCTTCTTAAACAAAATCCCAAAAGCCTATACACTATCATGTCTATAATATTACTACAGTTTCGCAAAATTTGACACCCCTGAAAATGGTTATTTACAACATAACACAACATCGTATCATTTCTGTCGCACATATAATGAATCTCAAGTTCTCTACCAAACGATCCTCTTCTTAATTATTTCCAAACACTTATTATAAGTGACACAATTCAGTTACAATACCTTTCTGACAAATGAGCTGACTCGCTCGCCGAAAACAGATGGTTTACCACCTAGAAGGAAGACCCTTTTCTCGTGACCTCTATGAAAGCAAACACGTTATCTCTTCTATGTATCATAAATGAAATCTCGCCTAGTTGACAACTCGCGTGAAAGGCAATACTAACCAATACAGAATATGCGAAAAGATTTTATTTAAATCGTTATTTGAAATGTTCCTAACCACCACGGTTTCAAGTGGGATCCTAACTGTGGAATGACCCTATTCCCATGTCATTAAATTACACAAATAAATCCTCGGGTTCCCTACAATGACAAATCTCAGCAACAAATATATCTTCAACACTACAGGATTTCAAGCACCTGAGCCACATTTCCTCCTAACTCTGCAAGACTTGAACCATTTGCTACCTCAAATTCTCTACACGACAATAATACCGAATATCTATCTTACGCGATCCACTGTGCTGTTACATAAAACAATATGTGACAAATTTACCATATCTCCTCGCATATCTGAGTCTGACAACAGAATATTGCAAAACCGGAACTCACAACTTGACTTACAAAAAGTTTACCGTTATTTTTTCCTCATCAATTCTACGCATATTTTAATAGACCTTTGGAATAACACTTCCCTTCCACAAATCACATGCACGTTTCACCTCGTTCGTTCCTGAACACATTGCGGTGTGCTCTCCGCAACAGCTGGCATTCCATCATTACTACACAATCGCTCTAAATGGTAAACCACGGATTACACTTACGGGAATTACATCTTTACACTGATCAGAATTTCGTGATAAATTAACATCTTAACTTGGGCAATCAACAAATATAGGAATAAACGTACGGCAATGATACTCCACTCTACACATTACATTCGTTTTACAACCATCAAATCTACTACTGTACAACATTTCACACGCTAGTTTTGTGTCTCTACTGATTATCCAAGAAACATAAAATGACCTTTCGTGGTATCTTCTGACATTTCCACCAAATAAACAGGTGACCAAAGTGCGTCACAGATACACAAATAGAATGGTGACATAATGAAATAAACAAATGCACTTTACAAAGGGTAGCTTGCATACCTGGAAATCGTACGGGGCCTTGCATCGTTACAGGCCCACCAGCCTCCCTCAATCTCGTATCAAGCCATCCCAACAGATAGTGGCTTTGCAAAACATTCTCTTCCTTTCATCAGGTTTCTTATCCTGGGTACAATGTTTTATGGCTTATTTTATAACATTCATCTGAAAATAATGACATACGAGTAAAAGATATAAATGCCCTTCACACTTTCCTTTCTTGCACGGCCGAACACATTTATCAAACCACCGATCCGCACATGCAATACTTCATGATACAACAACGATATTTTCCAATTTAACCAAATGATTTCGGCATTAGAATGACCGTTTATTGCCTGAACCTGAATTGGAATGATGATTGCACATTTTGGAAACCGTCGATTTACCTTCTAACCTATCTCCACTTGGAGATGATGTCATAGCCACCTTCGGTCAAACCTATCTTCCCTTTTAGGACTTAGTTTTCCCAACAAGTTTGCAATGTTATTCTGAAATGTCTGGAGTCGACTCAGATTCACTTGACGCAATGAGCACTCGCGGAAGGTGTGGCATGGTTTTATAAATTTTTCTCCCACTCGCCTGCCATTTTCATTCACCGCCAAAAGTTTACTGACACAATTTTTACTTCACGAAAATGTAATTAGGGCCGATTCTGAAATAACATATAATTGTGTACTTTAGTAGCAGTGCTGATGATAATCATTAAGTGTTTCTCTTAACAAATTTGAGCCTTTAAATTAACTCATAAGCTAGGCACCATATCTTGGTCGATGTAACAGAGTTTAAACAAACAGGCGTGTCCTTTCGGTAATTTTCGTTCTTGGGACACTTAGCCGCCTATAGTCTTTACCACTAATAACCAAATTGTTTCATTTACGACATCCTGACGTTTACCATGGCGGTTTCGTCGCCAATTCTTCTTAAAATGGAATTTCAGCAAAAATAGTTCCGTGCCAAATTAGTTTGTATCCCTGCACACTCTACACGTGTGGATGACGTAATTTCTGTTGCGTGAGAATGAGAATTATCCCACCTGTTCTCCACGTGGCGTCTCTGGTCAGAAAAGAAAATGTAACTAGGCCTCCTCATGACCTGGCGCGCTGGAATTATATGGTGCCTCATGTAATGAATTTAGGACTCTGGCTTCTTATGACTCAAAGGTCATGGGTTCATATTAACGTATCACTAGATTAGGGAGGAATTTGGTGACAATGTGAGAGGGAAATGGTCCTGTTCTAAGGTAGAGCATCGGCATTTGCCCGGAGTGAAAATGGAAAACCATACAAAACTGATACTAGATAGCTGGATTTCTTATTCAAATGTGGTGGGTTTGACCACTCAAAATGCCACAAGGCTGCCGATGGTAGGGTTCGAATCCGCCATCTCCCGAATGTAAGCTTACAGCTACACGTTCCCCCACCAAGTGTCGAAATCACTCGATTATTATTATTATTATTATTATTATTATTATTATTATTATTATTATTATTATTATTATTATTATTATTATTATTCGTTATGTAGTTGCCTTTTTCTTATTCCAAAATATCTTCATCCTCTCGCTGTAGCTTTTCTTGCGATCTTCGGGCCAGGTTTTGATGGTGATAGTGCTTGGATGGCAGGCTCGGTAGATAACAAGGAAAAAACTGCCTGAAACTTCAAGAAGATTATTACTGAAAATGAAGTGAACATCACAACAACTTTCCTTTGTTACTACAAAAAAGATTTATTTCATTCCTCTCAACAATGTAAGTAACAAATGAATATTTTCTTTGTAAAAGAGCACAGTTTTCACTGAAATACGTTACTTCCAGGAAACAATTACTGGTCGTATGAAAAGGATGGACCGTCTTTAGAGTCTACCAGAAGTTTTTCAACGTAGCCAGGAAACGGACTCAGAAATAAGTCCGATCACTAGTACGCCGCGCCACGTCTATGTAATGAATTACCAAGAACTGGAACCAGATTTTCCAGTGAAGGCCACCTTTCAAGCTCATCAACAGAATCTGTTTTCGTTCATGTTTCGTAATATGTTGCTGGCTACGAAGTATTACACATTAATGGTGTCGAAGAACTGAAAAGTTCCCCGTTCTCAGGACTGTAGCCAGACATGATCACTGAGATGTTAATACTGTTGAGGTAGGGTGGGAGAGAGTTGATACCGTGCTGGGACAGGCTCACGAACCAAGAGGTAAGCTTACTTACAAATCGTCCGTCCTCAGACAAGGATGTGTTCAGTAAGCAGCTTTAGACCATTGATATGGCTCGAAACATGAAAATCTCCGGAGACAGCTAGTAAGCTTCTTCAGACAATTGAAATCTGGACTGTCCTATGACGGTAGCAAGAGAAAAAATTGGGACCAAGCCGCTGGTAAGTGAACAACATCAATAAGTAATCTTGAAATTTAAGACAGGATAATTTCCTGTTTGTCTTCAGCCAGCTCCTTGTCCTTCATCTTTGACGGTCTGAGAGTCTGAGGTAGTAGAGAGCTGGTTTTCTGGTTACAAGACGGTGCGTTTTACCACTGAACGTGCCTCAAAAGCTTCAAATACGGCAACTTTGTGCCTGTGTAGTTGCAGGTATCCAAAATTATTATTATTATTATTATTATTATTATTATTATTATTATTATTATTATTATTATTATCATCATCATTGCTATTTGCTTTACGTCGCACTGACACAGATAGGTCTTACGGCGACGATGGGATAGGAAAGGCATAGGAGATGGAAGGAAGCGGCCGTGGCGTTAATTATGGTACAGCCCCGGCATTTGCCTGGTGTGAAAATGGGAAACCACGGAAAACCATCTTCAAGGCTGCCGACAGTGGGACTCGAACCCACTATCTCCCGATTACTGGATACTGGCCGCACTTAAGCGACTGCAGCTATCGATCTCGGTATTATTATTATTATTATTATTATTATTATTATTATTATTATTATTATGTACTGTTACATGGCTAAGTGGTTGGCATGCCGACCTTTATTCTGAGGAGTCCCGGGTTCGATTCCTGGTCGGATCGGGGATTTTAACTCAAAATGGTTAGTTCTTATATCACGGGGGCTGAAGTTTGTGCCGTCTTCAACATTAGAATTCATCTTAGGCAGGGCCACATCCTCAAAGGCGTGCAAATCACCTATAGGGCATCAGTTCGAAAGACCTGGAAAAGGACTCTCTAGAGGTCACATGCCATTATTATTATTATTATTATTATTATTATTATTATTATTATTATTATTATTATTATTATTATTATTGTTGTTGTTATTACGGAGTTATCCGTGGAATGCAGAGGTGAAATAAGGTGCGGGCTGGAATGGGTCTAACTACAAGTCCGAAAGATGAATTAAAATTTCAATAAAGGTTATATTTTCAATAGACAACAAGATTTAACAAATTTTCACTAGGTGAAATAACAATGAAAAATCAGGTACAATTATAACTTTACAAACGAAAGCACAAGTTAAGGGATCTTTACAAATTCTGGGCTTCGAGCCCCAAGTTTATAATTCCTGAGCCCTCAGCTCACAACCACAAATTACCAAGGGGCAGAAAACCCCTCATTACATGGAGCACTTGCTCCCACCTTGTAATGTCAAGCCTCCTAGAGGCACCTTTTCAAAACACCATAAAGAGCTGACCCGCTCTCAATCTTTCAGGCCTATTAAAGGCAATACAATGCTTTACAATCACTTGCCATCGAGGCGCAACTTACAAGAATTAAACAGGGGTATCTCGTACCCAGCCTACAGGGCCTTAAAAGAAAAATAATAGGTTAATTAAATGGCCCAAAATACCAATATGAATGGAGGAGTAGCTTGCGCTCCTATATGAAACCTTATAAAACCTAAGGGGCACTAGGCCGATGACACAGGGGCTATTCCCAAACTAGGGAGGTGACTCGTATAAGAAAATTTTAATACATCAAGACTAGAAAATCGGTTATGAAAACGTAGTCACCTAAACTCAAAATGAAGGGGAGCTCGAGAGGGTAAAGCACTCTCTATCCCCGATTTACAGTTAAAGTAATAAGAAACTTTTACATAAGCCGGCACTAAGTTACATTTTTAGAAAGGTAAGTTACATTGAAAAGGTTTCGGACCTTCCCCGAGGGCTAAACTGCTGAGCTAGCAAGAAATAAGGATGTTGAAAGGCCATTCCCTTGTAGAAGAGCTGCTGGCGGATGAAAGAGGCGCTTCCCGCCTCCTGCTATACTTTCATACACAAAGCTAGATGTTGTACGAGTGGCGTAGAGCCAGGAAAATCAGCAGTTTTTATACTCTCGGGGAAGATTCAAGACCTTTCATGAATGGTTAAGACACACCCACAGTCGTTGATTTGGTAGCTTACAGTTACACATCAACATTGGGGAAGAAAGACGCCATTGGCTGAAAATTAATGACAGAAATTTACGATTGGCTAATTTCAAAACTGGCGGAAAGAAAGATTAATATTGCCAACCCACAAATGAAAGAACAACATTTAGTAAAGAACAAACTTATGAATACAAAATATATTCAAGAAAAGTTCCTTCACTTCACACCAGGATGCATGATCATAGTTTTTGGTAGAGACATCCATGAGAGAATGTCCACACTTCTTGATAATTAGTAAACAAAACAATTCGAAATGAACACAGTGACATCTTCTGATAAACGGTCGAATTAATTCAGTTTTAATGTTCAGAGTTTCAGCTGTAGAGGAGTACTTTAAGGCGGAAATTCAAATGTGCGGCGTATAGGTGTACCAACCGGTACAGACCTCCCCCCCCCCCAAATGTCCTTCCAAGAGGTGACACAGAAGAATGTTGAAGAAAATTATTTTCCAAAACAAAAGTCCAAGTTTTGTTTAACCCAACATTAATCATTACTTGAAGAAAATTTTTGATTCCTTGCAAATAGATTTGTTGAAGTACATGGAAGAAACATTAATAGATGAAAAAGGCTCTTTACGTTGAATAGAAGAAGAATATTGAAGAAAGGAAAACAATTTTTTTCAACGTCTTTTTGGTGGATGACTAGATAAATTCCAGACTTAGAGTGTCTTTCTTATTGTATACTGCCAAATACATGTTGCTAATTTTGACGGCCAGACCAGTCGCCGCTGCCAATGTCCAGTCGAGGTCGCCCGGACCCCTCAAGTACCCTGAGATACACCTCTCCCGCTACTATGAGAGGGGTAGTCGTGGTGAAGGACGCCGCTGATATGAAGTTTGTTTACAGTCCCCGGATAAGCTTGCGGTTGGTGCGCCGCACTTCAGCCGGTGCCGGGAGGCGGTAAGGCGCCGAACGGCTGCGGGGCACTGAAACAGTAAGATCTCGGCGGCAGAATTGTTCTTGACAACTGATTTCTTATTTTAGGGTACGATCTTGTTGGTGAGGCAGAGGGGTCAGCGGCGTGGATTTTTTTTAAAGCCACTGGTATGGTTTAGCAGGAGACGGGAGCTTGGTAATTGCCGCAAGGAAGAGACAGCAGAGTAACCATAGGAGAAGGTCTTACATATTTATACAGAGCCGATGAAAAAACAAAGGGCAGAAGGCTTAACATTAATAGAAAATATAACCTTTACACCGTTGCAAGACACAGATGGCAAGTTAACAATTACATTACACCGGTTTCACCTGAGACAGGTGAACCCTAAAGATCCTCTCGGTGGCTGGGTCACTGGAGTTAGAAAATCTAAAATGGTACACGGCCCATGAAATCTGGAGGCAAGCTTGCCCGCGGGAACAAAGTTTTTGACCATAATTTGGTCTCCTACCTTTAAATTGGTGGGCCTCCGTCCACGATCATATCTTTCCCTAACCTTTTCATGAGAAGCTTTAAGAGTGGCCTTAGCCTTCTTCCAAAGACCTCTAACATTATCTGGATCTATTGACTCAGGTAAAATATCACTAAGAGACCAAAGGTTAGAGAGCGGCGTGTTGGGTACAAAGTTAAACATCAAGGAAGCTGGAGTAAACTTATGAGATTCATGAACCGCCGAATTCAAAGCGAAAGCTAACCAATGCAAGGACGTATCCCACCTAGAATGATCATCATGATGATAGACAATTAGAGCCGACCTCAGATTACGTTTGACCCGTTCAGCTAGAGATGGTTGAGGATAGTATGCATCAAAACAGAATTTACGGAAGAGATTGGAGGTAAAGGCTTTAGCATTATCAGAGACGATATATTGACACGGACCAAAAGAAGCAAAGATGGAATTTAAACAAGAAATAGTGGACTGAGCGGTATCCAGCTTAGTCGGAAATAACCAGAAAAATCTTGTGAAACCATCCACACACACAGGAATGAATTTGATGGCGTTCCCCTTTGATTGGGGGGAAGGGTCCTACGTAGTCGATATAAAGACGTTCCATGGGACGCGACGTTTGGTGAGAAGACAATAGTCCAAGCTTAGTGGACATGGTAGGTTTACTCAGCCAATAAGATTTACAGGCTTCTACCAATTCACGAATTTCACCGTCCATGCCTTTCCAAACGAACATTTCTCTGATCTTTTCTCGAGTTTTGAAGATGCCTAAATGGCCTCCTAAAGGGGTCTCATGGTAATACTTGAAGATCATAGGTACAAGAACAGCTAGAACCACAACTTTCATCTTCTGATCATGCCTCGACGGGCAACATAAAACACCATTCCTCAATACATAAGGGACATGTTCCCCAGAAGAAAGGGTTTCCATAATAGGAGCCAGCACTGGATCTTCACGTTGATATTTTTCAAGATCCCTAAACAACATGGGAGCATCCGTTAGGATGGCATTTACACCAGGAGATATGGACTCGGGAAGTGAAGAACTGTCTTCCTGTTCAAGGGGCTTTACATCATTAGTAAACATACGGCTTAGTCCGTCCGCCACAACATTTGCAGATCCTCTTATATGCCTAACATCAAACTGGAAGGCAGCAATTCTGATGGCCCAGCGGGCTATGCGACCAGTACGACGCGGCCTAGCTAAGACCCAACTTAAGGCTCGGTTATCTGTCTCCAAGTCGAACTTGACATGCTCCAGATAGAGGTGGAACTTTTCTAGTGCAAATAAGACTGCCAAACCTTCAAGTTCATAAATGGAATACTTGGGTTCTTGAGCCGATAAAATCCTAGACGCATAGGCGATGGGTCGCCTCCCCAGTTCAGTCACTTGAAGAAGGACTTCAGTCACCGCCGACGACGACGCGTCTGTTTGGACGATGAATTTCTTCGAGAAATCAGGCATGGCAAGAACAGGGACATTACACAGCGCTAATTTGAGATCTTCGAAAGCGGCTTGTTGAGAAGGTCCCCACTCAAATTTAACGCCTTTCCTACTGAGTAAGTTCAAGGGCGCCGCTCTATTAGCGAGGTTAGGAATAAATTTCCTGAATAAGTTCACCATGCCAATGAATCTGGCAATTCCTTTGATGTCCTTGGGAGGTTTGAAATCACGGATGGCCTGTGTTCTAGAATGATCTACAGCGACACCATCGGGCGACACAATATGCCCTAGAAATGACATGGAAGGCTTAGCGAAAGCCACATTGGACAACTTCACCGTTAACCCTGCCTTACGAAGGCGACTCAGGACCTCTTTCAGATGATCTAGATGTTCTTCAAAGGTCTCAGAAAATACGACATCATCAAGATAATGGTATAGATACTCAAATTTGATGTCGGAGAAGACCCTGTCTAGCAGTGGCGAAAGCACAGCTGCTCCCGTGGGGAGCACGAAAGGCACGCGGTTGTACTCATACAAGTTCCAATCCGTGGCAAAAGCTGTCAGATGTTTAGATTCTTCAGCTAGAGGGATCTGATTATACGCCTGATTGAGGTCTAAGATGGTGAAGAATTTAGCTTTCCGAAACCACGAGAAACAAGAGTGAAGGTCTGAAAGGGGCACAGATTGTAACACCACCTTCCGATTTAAAGCCCTATAGTCAATCACAGGCCTGAAGCCACTTTGGGGTTTGGGAACTAGAAAAATAGGCGATGAATACGCCGACTTAGAGGGCCAAATTATACCATCTTTTAACATCTGATCTATGATCTCCTTCAGAGCCTTCATTTTAGGTGGAGATAACCTATAAGGTGGAAATCGATCAGGAATCGAATCCGTAACTTCAATCTTGTATTCAATAAGGTCAGTAATACCAAGAGATTCGGAGAAACCTCTGGAAACGACTGACACAACTTACGAATATTATCAAACTGCTCCTCAGGTAGATGTCTAAGGTCTAACAACATCTCATCCTGGGTAGGCGAAACAGATGAACATGACACAGAACTACATTTAAGCAAGGGAATTTTTGAAATTACTAGCAAATTTGAAAGTGCACAACTTGCTCTGAATGTCGAGCACTAGACCGGTGTGAGACATGGAATCCGCTCACAATATAATGGGGCAACACAAGTACTTAGCCACAAACAGTTTAACTTTCCACGTAAATTTAATTTTGGCATACAGAAAACCTAAAATTTCTAACGGAGAAGTGTTAGCTGAAATGCATTGAACCGAAGACGAACAAAAATCGGAAAAATTACAAACAGATTTTAATTTGGAATACCATTCAGCCTAAATAATGGAACAAACACTGCCTGAGTCTAATAGAGCAGTTACAGGTTCATTATTCAATTCAATTTTGAGAAATGGTACAGGAGCGGGGGAATCCGCCGCAATCCTAAGACATTCTTTGGGACCTTCAAATGATAAATTAGAAAACTTAATTTTCCCTGAGTTTTCGTCGGATTTAACAGGGGCTGAGCCTGAAGAAGGTGGGCACGCCGACTCAGCCGATGCCGCTAGTCACTTTAGATTGTTGTTGGAAGGTGCACTAGAAGTTGAGCAGGAGGGGGTGCTGTTAGTATTAGGACAATTCTTTGCAATATGGGAAAAAGCACCGCATTTAAAACAGCCTCGAGATGACCCTGCTCCATTCCTTGCCCTGTTGGATTTGATCAAAGGGCACTTGTTCCGGAGATGGTCTGCAGACCCACAAGCATAACATTTTCGGGTTGCGATGGTTCGGCGAGGTGGATGCCGTAGATTACTTGAAGAAGGGGGGCTCCCTCGTGACGCGTAGTGTGTCCGCATACCTAACTCCCTCGGCTGAGACAGCCATAGCTTCTAATTCGGCGAAAGCTTGCGAACAGGACGCAAAACACAAGTATGACCTGTAGGTTGGCCTGTACAATTTGATATTTAGGGAAATGTAGAGCAAATACACTAGTATAGAACTTAATGTCTTGGATGAAGTCGGCAAGATTTTCATCCAGACGCTGTACACGGTAATAGTACTTTTGTATTAGGGAGGACCTTGCCCTAGCCGGAATGAAGTTTGCCAGAAGGTGTGCATGAAAATCTTCAATAGTTGATTGTTCAGCGATTGCTCTTACTATTTTGTCAGAGAGGACACCAATGGAATAGGGATAAATAATCTGCAGAATTTGACACGGAGAAAGAGAAAATACAAGAGCGTGATCTTGGAACTCAACTAAAAACCTTAGGAATGAAATAACATCACTGGTGGAGTTAACAGAAAACTTAGAAATACCCCTGAGCAACATTGCTAATTGGTGAGGCAAACTACTGAACCCGGGTGACATAGTAGGTAACGGCCTAGAGGATGGAGAAGCTGTTTCAACAGGGTGCATTATACAACACAATTGGAGGGATGGATGTACGACGACCTGACTCGGTTTCCAATGGGGCAGATGTTTGTTGAGTTGCCACGGATTTTCTACCTCCTTCACCCGTGGGAGAATCCTCCTCGCTAACTATGTTTACCAGTGTGGGTTGGTCGGTTTTGGGGGCCGCTGCCCCATTTAACAACTGGCTAACCTTACTGGACAATTTAGAAAGGTTTTCGAGAAGAGCACTAGTCTCCTTCCCTTGAATGTCATTTAACTTAAGAGACAATAGATCAGTAACCCTATTGTAAAAATGGAACAATCTAGCTTGTACACGTTTAAGTTGATTAGGTGATGGATCACCCCCTTCAAAAAAACTAACTACAGATGCTAGCTCAGTAGTATTGTCAGTGATCGTGGAGAGAGCGTCGTCAATATCTTTCTCCCACAAGGTGAGGATACTAATCGGCAAATCAAGAGAATCTTTAAGCTTAGTGATATCGGCCGCAACCGTGCCTCCAGATTGAACATTTCTAATAGCTAATTCATAAATTAATTCCTCCTTGCGCAAATAGCCGGGATGGAGGACATCGCGAGAGCCGGACATAATGACAAAAGATTGACAAATTTAGAAAATAAGAAAGAAAATTCCAGCGACGGAAAAAATTGTTAGAGTTCAAAACAAAAGCAATGTTTAACCGAAAAAAGGGGCAAAATTGAGACCCATTCAACCACGCTCTGCTACCACTTGTTACGGAGTTATCCGTGGAATGCAGAGGTGAAATAAGGTGCGGGCTGGAATGGGTCTAACAACAAGTCCGAAAGATGAATTAAAATTTCAATAAAGGTTATATTTTCAATAGACAACAAGATTTAACAAATTTTCACTAGGTGAAATAACAATGAAAAATCAGGTACAATTATAACTTTACAAACGAAAGCACAAGTTAAGGGATCTTTACAAATTCTGGGCTTCGAGCCCCAAGTTTATAATTCCTGAGCCCTCAGCTCACAACTACAAATTACCAAGGGGCAGAAAACCCCTCATTACATGGAGCACTTGCTCCTACCTCTTAATGTCAAGCCTCCTAGAGGCACCTTTTCAAAACACCATAAAGAGCTGACCCGCTCTCAATCTTTCAAGCCTATTAAAGGCAATACAATGCTTTACAATCACTTGCCATCGAGGCGCAACTTACAAGAATTAAACAGGGGTATCTCGTACCCAGCCTACAGGGCCTTAAAAGAAAAATAATAGGTTAATTAAATGGCCCAAAATACCAATATGAATGGAGGAGTAGCTTGCGCTCCTATATGAAACCTTATAAAACCTAAGGGGCACTAGGCCGATGACACAGGGGCTATTCCCAAACTAGGGAGGTGACTCGTATAAGAAAATTTTAATACATCAAGACTAGAAAATCGGTTATGAAAACGTAGTCACCTAAACTCAAAATGAAGGGGAGCTCGAGAGGGTAAAGCACTCTCTATCCCCGATTTACAGTTAAAGTAATAAGAAACTTTTACATAAGCCGGCACTAAGTTACATTTTTAGAAAGGTAGGTTACATTGAAAAGGTTTCGGACCTTCCCCGAGGGCTAAACTGCTGAGCTAGCAAGAAATAAGGATGTTGAAAGGCCATTCCCTTGTAGAAGAGCTGCTGGCGGATGAAAGAGGCGCTTCCCGCCTCCTGCTATACTACCATACACTAAGCTAGATGTTGTACGAGTGGCGTAGAGCCAGGAAAATCAGCAGTTCTTATATTCTCGGGGAAGATTCGAGACCTTTCATGAATGATTAAGACACACCCACAGTCGTTTATTGGGTAGCTTACAGTTACACATCAACATTGGGGAAGAAAGACGCCATTGACTGAAAATTAATGACAGAAATTTACGATTGGCTAATTTCAAAACTGGCGGAAAGAAAGATTAATATTGCCAACCCACAAATGAAAGAACAACATTTAGTAAAGAACAAACTTATGAATGCAAAATATATTCAAGAAAAGTTCCTTCACTTCGCACCAGGGTGCATGATCATAACTTTTGGTAGAGACATCTATAAGAGAATGTCCACACTTCTTGATAATTAGTAAAGAAAACAATTCGAAATTAACACAGTGACATCTTCTGATAAACGGTTGAATTAATTTAGTTTTAAAGTTCAGAGTTTCAGCTGTAGAGGAGTACTTTAAGGCGGAAATTCAAATGTGCGGCGTATAGGTGTACCAACCGGTACAATTATTATTATTATTATTATTATTATTATTATTATTATTATTATTATTATTATTATTATTATTATTATTATTATTATTATTATTATTATTATTATTATTATTACAGACAGTGTCCGAAGCCTGTTGTGCCTTTGGTCTGCCGTAGTCATAGTATTGTAATGACATTGAAGTGACTGGGGTTAGCAGAGGACGGAACTAAATCACAATTTATTTTACCCCAAGCTGCCGAGAGTGCAAAGACAAGGTGTCAAGGTACATACATTAAACAGGGGAAGCGAATCACGAAATGCTAGGCAAGGAGATGGCTAGCGTTATGGTACAAAGGAGAAAGAAAAATGTGTCAGCTTACGTTTTAACGAGAAAATCCTGTGCACATTTTTTTACAGTATAAGGAGGCGTCTAGAATAGATTGAAAGACATAAACCGTGAGAGCAGTAGCATAAGTGGATTACAAGTATACCCGATACCAGTTTAACTTATATATATACTGACACAATTACAAGAAAACACAAGTTTTAAACTGTAAAGCACCAAATATAATATCATATTTTTTCTCTAAGGTAGCTCAGGGAAGAATGACGTTCTGTCATGCATATTACATTACAGACATTTCAACTGAGCTAGATTCCTAAAATAAATCAGACTTGAAAATTGAACAGATTTTCCCCAACCATTGTTATTATGTAGGAAGAAGGCTTTTAGCACACACTTACAAAGCCACGAACTAGACAATAGTAGATGAAAGTGAACATTAAATGCGGCTCACAAATATCCATAATAAAGAAGATATACCCATAATAAGAGGAGTTTTAAACACCAACCCAATTTGTTGAAATAAACGTGACTTGGAAACACTGCGCTCTACAGAGCCTTTTACAAGAAGTTTCTTACCTGATTTACGAAGAACAATCTCCTTTCCACATATACATTTAGCTAAGTAAGAACCGAATTCTTCATCTTTCCACAAACACATTTCACTTTAATGAAATCAATAACTGCGCTCACGAGTTCTAAGGTATTGACGGAAATATTTATTTATTTATTTGTCATAAATCTGTATAGAATTATCTTCCACATTCAACAGACACTATGCATGGACTGAATAACTGAATGGCTACATGAATGAGTGAATTGATTACTTGATTAATGAATGATTGCGCGACTGACTGGTATTCATGCATGCATGCATGAATAAACACTTCTTTCCCAGCCACGGATAGCCACCAACTGAGGAGAGAGCATTCCTAATTGAATGAGTCGATGGATGTATGCATGGATGGTTGAATTAAATGGAATCGGACTATAGCTACTAACCACCAACAGCTACGGAGAGGCTATCCCATTCAGAGCGAATGAATGGTATTCACGCATGTATGGAAAGCAAAGGAAAATCTTCACTCCCAGTAACGGATAACCAGTAACTGCGGAGAGAGCCCTCATTACTGAATAAATGAATGAATGAATGAATGAATGAATGAATGAATGAATGAATGAATGAGTGAGTGAGTGAATGGATGAGGTCATGAATGATTGAGTGAGTGAATGAATGTTCTCATCCTAGAGCTACGGAACACCAGCAGCTGAGGAAGAAACATTCCATCTATTAGACCTTGACTCATTACATGCAATTTAACAATTATTTACCTTATGGGGTACTAACAACAACGACAATACAGTGATAGTAATACTAATAATCGCTATAATAATTATCACTATTAACAGATTCTTAACTAACCGATTCATAACTAAGACATCCGCCTGTAATCGGCTCTACCCATATTACAGGATCTTGCAACTTTCTTCTAAATACATTTCTATTTACAATTATTAATAACTTACTGAAGTTACTAGGCTTATACCATTCTTCGCTTATCATCCTAATAATTATATAGCCATTCCCACCCTCCCTTATCATATGTTGTTCTTTGCTATTAAGAAATTCCCTTCTAACCGCTAGGGTTTCTTTACAGGATTTCAGCATGTGAAATTCTTCTCTTTCTTCACAATAGAGAAGGCATCTTACTGTGTCCTTTTCCCTGATCCATCCCTTATTTTTATAAATTCCTATCATCCACCATACCAAACCCCTGTTTTCTGTTCTATTTACATTCAGAATATATATGCTCATACCCTGCCATATCCAATTGAACTCTGAGAGGGCCGCCCTGCTCCTACATTCGAATACCAACCACTGTTTTTGAATATCCCTAAGTCGTATAATAATTAGTTTACTCGTCGATACCTCGAACCACCCGAGGTCCTTCTCCCAATAATTTCCAAATCCCAACCTTTCTAGTATACTTTTAACTTTAGTTAGCCGGCACTCTCCCTGAATATTTTCTATCTGATGTGATATGGAATCTCCAGAAGCTCGCCACCCTCTCTTCTTTTCAATCTCAAAAAAATATTTCAAAATTCTCTTAGGAATATCTACTTGAATACTTTCTTCATATATTAATCTTACCCCACAGTTTGCTGTACAATTTGGCAACCCTATTATAATTTTACAAAACTTACTTATTACCTGATTCGACATCTCATACTCTTTCTGTACTCCCCATGGTTGAGCTCCATGTAACATTCGATTTTTCACTACAGCTTGTAGGACATTTTTCTGAATCTTATAATCTATAATTGGAAATTAATTTTCAAGAATTCTAGTTACTGATATTGCTGCAAGACTTTCTGTTTTGCTTGTTTTATCTGGTGGACCCATTTCCCGTTATTTGCGATATATATTCCCAAGTACTCTAATCTATTCGTGACCTCCACTTGACATCTATCTATCGTCCATTGTTCATTCTTCGCTCGCTTACAGCCCTTTTTACAAATCAGAACTTTTGTCTTGGAGATGTAAATTTTAATGACCATTTTTTGAAAACTCTGCCACAGCATTAGTACTCTTTTGCATGCCTCCGGTCGTTAACGTCATCAGCAGGACATCGTCCGCAAAGATTAGGCCTGGTACTTCATGATTTACTAAAACTGGACTCGTCCACTTATCTCCTCCATGTCCAATTATTATATCATTGATAAATAACAGAAATAAAATAGGAGATGGCTTACACCCTTGTTTCAAACCCAATTTAGATTCTATTTGACCACACACTACCCCCATCACCCACCCTAAAACCGCATTGCGCCCCTCCGTAGATGGCCTCAATCGCTTGTATCATTTTTCTAGACACCCTTAATAGGCGTAATTTCGCGACCAATGCACTACTGCTGACTCTGCCAAAGGCCTTTTCAAAATCTATAGCCGTTATATATAGTTTTCCTACTTTCCGTTTGGAAAATTCTTCCGCCCATTTCATCAGTCTATTTGCCAAAATTCATGTATGTAATTTACTTACGGAGTCCAATAGTGTTACGCCTCTGTGTTTGTAGTTACTTGTATTACTTCTCTCCCCACGCTTTTTGTGAATTGGACATATGATACCTATCTGTCGTGACTTTAGAAATTCTGAAGAATCAAATATCTTATTGAACAATTTTACTAATATTTCCAGCATTTGTTGACTTTTGACTGCTTCTTTCCAAAATTCATTTGTTATACCACTTAACCGCACCCCCCCCCCCCCCGCATTCCTACATTTGGCCTTTCTTATCAATTCTAAAACCTCATGTTCTAATATTTCTTCATCTAAGCAGGAGACACGTACCTCCAGACCCCTCGAGATATACATACACGTTCTATTGTTTATCCAAGTATCACGACCTCCTAACAATTTGTGAAAACAATCAACCCAAACTCCATTATTAACTTTAACATTAGTATAATCTCCATTGTCCGCCTCTGTGGTGTAGTGGTTAGCGTGATTAGCTGCCACCTCCGGAGGCCCGGGTTCGATTCCCGGCTCTGCCACGAAATTTGAAAAGTGGTACGAGGGCTGGAACGGGGTCCACTCAGCCTCGGGAGGTCAACTGAGTAGAGGTGGGTTCGATTCCCACCTCAGCCATCCTGGAAGTGGTTTTCCGTGGTTTCCCACTTCTCCTCCAGGCGAATGCCGGGATGGTACCTAACTTAAGGCCACGGCCGCTTCCTTCCCTCTTCCTTGCCTACCCCTTCCAATCTTCCCATCCCTCCACAAGGCCCCTGTTCAGCATAGCAGGTGAGGCTGCCTGGGCGAGGTACTGGTCATACTCCCCAGTTGTATCCCCCGACCAAGAGTCTGAAGCTCCAGGACACTGCCCTTGAGGCGGTAGTGGTGGGATCCCTCGCTCAGTCCGAGGGAAAAACCGAACCTGGAGGGTAAACAGATGATGATGATGATGATGATGATAATCTCCATTACCGTTACTTATTTTGTTAATTCTATTCCATACCCTACAACTATGATTACTTTTTACAATCTATGTTTATTAATTTCGTCTGCTCATGTTGACATTACCACTTTTTTTTCTACTAATAACACTTCGTATTCCGTTCCTTTCTTAGTTTACAATACTGTGCACGAACCTCAGGCTAACCCTCTTTCCTGAATATCTTTACGGCTCTAATCACCTACAATTTTTTAGTTTTACACATTTCACTATACCATTCTTTTCCCTTATGTTTATTATTATTCTGCTTTCTTTTCACGTGAACTATGGCCTTAAAGTGTTTCTCTACTAGTTCTCTACTAGTTCTACTCAGTAACGTTACCTCCATTCCACTCTTTAATTATCAGAAATTCTTCTCCTCTTGGAGCCTGCGTGGCTCAGACGGCAGCGCGTCGACCTCTCACCGCTGGATACCGTGGTTCAAATCCCGGTCATTCCATGTGAGATTTGTGCTGGACAAAGCGGAGGTGGGACATGTTTTTCTCCGGGTACTCCGGTTTTCCCTGTCATCTTTCATTCCAGCAACACTCTCTATTCTCATTTCATAGCATCTATCATTCATTAATAAATCACTTTGGGAGTGGCGACCCCATCGTACTAACAGCCTATATCTGCTTCATTCATTACATCCCTGACCCGGTCAATGACTGGAAAACAGTTTGTAGGTTTTCATTTTTTCTTCTCCTCTTAAATATGACTCTATTCTTTTTTAGGTATTATCGCACCACTTATATATTTATTCATTATTCTATTATCATCTTTTTTTCTTACAATATTACGTTCTCCCGTTCCTTCTCATACACCTTTAAAGTAACAGCTACCGGGGAATGATGTGATTCGGCCCTTTACCATTTCTAAAATATATCTTGTACACACAACCAAGTCAATTACACTGCCTTCGTGCGGTGTTATATATGTTAGCTTCCCCGTTTCATCTGCCCGCCACCATCCATTTAGAATATATAGATTTTCTGCGGTACATAGTTCTAAGAGTTTATCCCTATATACATTACGTCCTTTATACCGACTACTTCTGCTACCTCTCATTGGTTCTGTTCCTTCTTTACTGTATGCTGGAATTGACTCCCCAATTCGTGCATTCCAATCTCCCAACATAATAATTCCTGCTTCTTCTAAGTTATCTCTCATTAAATTAATCTCCACTATTAAATCCTCAAAAAAAAATTCCTGTTCGTATATGGTGATCCTAGAGGATGGTGATGTAGAAAGCCTATGCATATATCTCTCTGTTTACTACGTTCAAGTTTCAGCCTTATCCAACCTTATCCAGCCGCTCCAGCTCCCGTGTGAGCTGCTCCAACACCAAGCGACGTTCCTTTGCAATTTCCACTTCCTCCTGGTATTTATCCAGGGATTCTTTTATACCTGCCATGTCACCCTTAGGCTATCCTTCATACCCTGAATATCCTTATTCTCCGCCATGATGAGCTCCCTCGTTGTGTCTGGTTGACCTCTTTTATCACCTCCTTAATCGTTTCAATATCCTCCCTATTCTGTGGCCCAGGATTGCTTTCCACTCCTCCAATTACTAATGCGACCGCAATCACTGTCGCTGCCAACACCATTTCAAAGCACTTTACATCACATTTTATACCAAATACCTGGTAATTTGTGCGGTTATTCCATGGGCCGATGACCGCTCGGTACAGTTCTAAGTCTATGCCCATTTCACTTACCCAACAAACACTCGGCACTCCAGCACACACGTCTGCTTCGCTTGCAGGGCTCCAATCGACTGTGATTGACGGAAATAATTTCCTATTTACCAAAGATTCAAACACTATTTTGATTCAAGTTCCAATTCCAACTTAAAGGAAGTAGAAATCCGCTGACACTCATATCGAGAATATGATCAAATCTCGATAACGGGAGGAATTTTAGTCACCTGAAAACAAGACCGGCGGATGCAGAGTGGGCTTCTGCCTACAGATGACCAGGGCTGGTCCGTAGTTCGACGGCTCTGTACTCCGACCGGCCAACTGCGGTCAGTCATGGCTCTGTGCCTCTACATTCGGGAGACGAAGAGGGGCTGGTCCCCACCTTCGGCTGTCCTGAGAATGGTTTCCCGTGGTTTTCCATTTTCATGCACTAAGGCGAATGACGGACCAGTTCCTAGTATAGGCCACGGCCACCAACTCCCACAAATTCTCTGAACATCTCCTTCACGGTATCACATCTCCGAGGCCTGAGAGACTGCGTTACCGTCTATGAGGCCCGCCTTCCCCTTCAGGGACGGAATGAAAACGATTTAGTAATAGTAGTGGTAGTCACCTGAAAGGTCGGCGAATGCAGAGTGGGTCTCGGCCATCAAGTGGCCACTGCTGGTCCGTGGTCCAGCAGCTCTGTACTCCGACCGGCTAACCGGGAAGAGGAGGGGTGGCCAAGGCTTTACCGTAGCTCTACGCTTCTGTATCCGGGAGATGGAGAAGGGCTTCTACCCACCGTCGCCTGTCCTGAGAATGGTTTTCCGCGGTCTTCATTCTGCTGCATTAAGTCGAATGCCGAGACAGATCCTAGTATAAGGCACGGCCGCCAACCCCCTCACCTTCTCCGCACATCTCCTTCTCCAATACAAATGCCTGGCCTCAGAGACGGCGTCGCAGTCTAGGACGTACGCCTCCCCCTTCAGAGGAGCAATGAAAACATTTAGCAGTAGTAGTCACCTGAAATGGTCAGCGGTTGCAGAGTAGACTTCGGCCTACAAGTGGCCACGGCTGGTCCATGGTCCGACAGCTCTGCACTTCGACCGGCCAACCGAGCAGAGGAGGGGTGACCAAGGTTCTACCGTGGTTTTACGCCTCTGTAACCAGGAGATAGAGAGGGGCTGTTCCCCACCGTCGGCTGTCCTGAGAATGGATTATCGTGGTTTTCCATTCTCTTGTATTAAGGCAAATGTCGGGATAGTTCCTAGTACAGACCACGCCCGCCAACCACCTCATCTTCTCCGATAAGAATCTCCTGGCCTGAGAGACGGTGTAACAGTCTGAGGAGGCCCATCGTACCCTGTTCAGGTACGGAATGAAAACTTTTGCCCAAGCCCAATTACCTGAATTCCAATCATCTGAATTCAATTTCATGTCTTGCAGTGCTTCATGTTCACTGACTCCCATGCTGGTGTGGAAGAGTCCAGAATTGTGTAGAAATTTACACTAGCGTAGTTGTCCTCTCTCTCCAGCACCCGACGTGCGTCTCAATTTGGAGGCCGATTCAGCACATTGGAGAGAAGAGGGGCAAACGGAAGGTTATGAGACACACTTGCACTGAACCAGTAGACGGCAGATCGAACATAGAAACAAACGAGACGAAATGAAGAGTTTGAAGGATATGACGTCACAGAAATTTCACGTATGATATCCAGGGTCATTAGTAATTCTGCCGGTGAGATTTGGAGTCGGTTATCGTCGCCGGTGTTGAATGAGAGGTGATGCGGAGAAATAAAACGATCATTAACGAATATACGGTGAGTTCATTGCATTATCAATTATCTAGTTAAAGGTTATGCAACTGTTACTGATCGCATTTTATCGATAAGACTAAAAATGCAAGCCACTTCCATTCAATATCCAGATTTATGCTCCAACAGCGGATGCTTCTGAAGAAATCATCGATCTTTTCTATCAAGATATTGAAGCTAGTGCGTGATTTTTAAGAGAGCTATAGGCGACTTCAGTGCCAAAGTCGTTCAAGAAAATCTGATGAGCAAGTCGTAACATCGGTAGGAAGTATGGAATTGAAGCAAGAAATAAACGGGGAGACAGGCTTCTGAAGTACGCGATTCACATCCGATTCACTATAACTAACACAGCCTTCCAGTATCAGGTAATTCATACGTATACATGGACTTCGCCTGATGGCCGATACAAAAATCAGATAGACAAACCGTGATCAGCTCAAGATGGAGGTCTTCAACAATGGACGGACACCAAAACTTGTCCAGACGCAACATGTGGAAGTGATCATAACTTCTCAGAAGAGAAATAAGAATTAAACTTTAAGTACCTATGAAAAAGTCACATAGGACACCTCAAGAAGTTAATATGTCTTAATTCAAGGATTCACTAGCTCGAAGAACTTCTATATTACAGAATACCGAAGTAACAACAAAACGGCTCTGGAATGTGCTCTCTGACTCGACCGCTCCACTTGTAAAGAAGAGAAGTTGTATTAAAATACAGTATATGTCGTTAGAAAGGGTAACAAATGGCTGATCTTCGTTAAAACATTCAGTCATCTTGAAGAAGAGATAATGTCCTGAGTAATATTCCTACTGAGATTGAAGATTATGCAAACCAAAACCACAGCAAGGATATTTTGACAAAATTAGAATAATCGCTCAAGAATTCAATTATACAGAACCCTCAAGGTGACGATATTGTGAATATCGGGAACGATCTAGAGACATAAAGACTTTATTTTCAGGATCCCTACAGCGAATACTGCAACGCACCAAGATCACGTGAAAGTAGAAAAAGAGCCAGATCCGGAAACTAGCATCTCCGAAAAGAAATAGAACTGTTTTCTGAAATGGTGAGAACTGTAAAAGTGTGTATGCCCGACGGAATGAATGCAGACCTTTTGAAAGCTACAGGCGATACTGGAACTGAAATGCTGTTGAAAATCTGCTAGGCTGTACAGAATTCTGGAAGCTGTCGGGCAGAATGCGTCCATTCCACTTTCATCCCAATCCGCAAGAAAGGATCGAGGAAATATATATAAAAATTATCGCCTAATAGCTCTGAATACACATGCCAGAAAAGTGATGCGACTGTTCCTGCACAAGCGACTGCGAGCATTCTTAGAGTACCAAATTTCTGAGGTCTAGATTGAATTCATGAAAGGGGAAAGCATCCGAGCATAGGTCATTAGAAAGGCTAGGGAATTCAATTTCTCGGCATACCTATGCTTTATAAACCTCCTATAGCGTCATATGGAACCATTTTTCGCAGATATTGTATGGCATGAGTTTGCTATTCAATCTGACTGATCTCCTCAATTCTTTGTATAAGGAAATCACAGCTACTCTGAAAATTCATAACAGACAATCCCGACAGTTTCAAACGAGGGTTGGAGTCTATCAAGGATGTATACTTTCGCAACTACTTTTCAATCTCTATGGAGAATATGCAGTGAAAACTACACTAGATGACCAGGATAAAGGGTTGTACTGTATACTGCGGATGCAAAATCAATAATTTGCGATTTGCTGATGACATCACCTTGATAGCATCACCTGAAGAGGAATTGACAAAGCTGATCAAGACAGTGAAGGAATCAAGCCTAGAAATTGGATTACGTCTAATCGACAGAAACCCAAGGTCATGATTGCTCATCGTAAGAACAACAATATTTCACATATCCAGCAGATTGGAGAATGTGAAATTTTTAACCGTATTATCCAATTCTGGTGGTTCCACGGATGAAGTACAACGAACGATCGAAACAGCGAAGTTACTGTAGCCATGATCCGTCTGAAGAAATTTTGCAAATAACACAACAATTACAAAAAAGAAGAGTGCTCAATTCCTAGTCGTCCCTTTCTTTTTGTATGATGCAGAGATGAGGGCCGTCCTACAACGCGATCGTGAACGAATACGAGGGTTAGGAATTTGGTGCTGAAGTAAAATGATGCGAATACTTTAACAGTTCATCGCACGAGTATATCAGTTCTGAACCAACTTCAGATAAAATGTCGTTTGTCGTGCAATGTCTCTCGGTGGACTATATGCTATTTTGGATATGCAATGCACGGGAACAAGACCACGAGAACGAGTACGTACATGATGGATCAACGAATCGACGTAGTGAATGGTCCCTTAAATCTCTCTCCGAGTAACCACACTGAAGGTTTTAGGTAGAGAAAAATAGTGGAGTATGGTTCATCAGCTAGCTGGCCGAACTATGAGAGTCACGACTCCTGAGTCATGAGGGAAAACGAATAAGAAGTATCAATGTGCTGTACTCACAACTATAGAGAATGCAAAGGAAAGAAATGAACCACATTACCGAATTTCTCGTAGTTTTGTACGTCTTTTTAACACTTTTTTCTATAAATCTATAACTTACAACGGTGTACCTAGAAGCAGTCTGGTATCGGGATAATGTCTAAACACGCGCGAATATGAACAAAGTTAAAACAACCTAATGTTTATTGTATTTAGAAGTAGATAATCTTCACAAATTATCTATATACACTGCCGGGAAAAATAGTACAACCTCTTAGAGTTTTCCAATTAAGCTACAGCCTCAGCACTTGCCTGGTGTGAAAATGGGACACCACGGAAAACCATCTTCAGGGCCGCTGATAGTGGGGTTCGAACCCACTATCTCCCGAATACTGGTTACTGGCTGCACTTGACCGACCGCAGCTATCGAGCTTGGTGGGATTATTATTATTATTATTATTATTATTATTATTATTATTATTATTATTATTATTATTATTATTATTATTATTATTATTATTATTATTATTATTATTATTATTATTATTATTATTATTATTATTATTATTATTATTATTATTAAAATATCAGATGTAAGGCTTTTAAGGCGTTTGCTCTATTAACCAGCGTTTCGTCTTAGGTCTGACACTAGACTCGTCAGAATGGGATGTGTCAGACCCTACCCACTGACGCTGGGTGTATGCAGGTGAGAAGAAAGAAAGAAAGAAACATAAGTTATTTCATTCCCGCCGCGAGCGCGGCGGGCGGGCCATCAGGCGAACTAGCGGCTCATAGGCCTTGCGAACAAGAAAGGGAGAGTGAGATTAACAAGAACTAGCGGGTATGTTATGCACATACGTAAAATAATATGTAGAATGTCCCAGCGCAGAAGGGTACAATTGAAACAGAAAATTGTGAAAGTCGTGCAGCACTACTATAACGAAAAGATAAACAGAATTGTCCTGCAGGTCTTCTTGCGCTGCTATGTTAACACTAGACATAACTAAAAATAGGAGTAAATTAGAAGAGATTGTTCAATTGTCTTTCAGAGTACTTCGGTAGCGAGTGCGATAAAAATCGCACAAAAAGAAACCATAGAGACGTAGCGAATAGAAATAAACACTGAGAGAAAGAAATGCGCGTGAATTACACTTTATTGCACTTGATAAAACACTCATTGAGGGCGCTTATGGCGCCGGATCGTCGGTGGTGGACAAGAGTAGCAGTACCGCACCCAGGAGCATCGTGAAAACGAAATATGATTCTACACTTTGCGGTTCGCTTGAAAGGTTTAGTAAGGAGCATGAGGGTAATGTTGTAACAGGAGGTAGTAGAGGGTGGTTGTGATGTTGGTAATGGAGGTAGCGAGAAGACGAAGAAGGTCTAGGATCGGGAGGGGCGGCGGGAAAGGTGCGGGTTGGGAGCAGGTAGGTAAACCATTTGCGGGGGTGGGGTGGGTGGCGGGTCCGGTCGAGGGCGACGAGGAGAATTGATGGGAGAGGAGCACACAGTACGGGGTGGGGAGCGAGAATGTTCCACGCGGTAGTGCCGACGACGGAACGAAGCGAAGCGAAAACGAGTTATTTCATTCCTCTCCTCAAACGAGGAGGGGCGGGCCATCAGCTCAACTAAGGAGCTCTTAGGCCTTATAGAGGAAAGAAGTGGTGGAGAAGTTATAATCTAGGGGGGGGGGGTGTCGTACACACCGGAGGGGGAATAGAGTGAATGAATCTGGCGTAAGGGCACCATCACAACAAACCGGGATCCAGGGCGAAGCCCCCAAAGCACCCCGCGCGGTCAAACGCCCACGAACAGCAGGGGAGGAGGGGAGAAGTGACTTTATTTAAGACAGATATAGCTCGGGCGCGCATTACAGAAAGTGACATATATTTACAGAGATGTACATAAGTATATTACATAAATGTTGCTGGCAGAAATTGGGTGAAAGGTGGGGTGTAGTATTGTGGTAATGGAAGTGGCAAGAAGGCGGAGAAGGTCTAGGGTCGGGAGGGGCGGTATGAAAAAGTTAGGTTGTGGAGCGGGTAGTGGGACCGCTTGCGGTGGTGGCGTGGATGGCGGGGCGGGCGGTGGAGTACGAGAAGAATTAAGAGGAGCGGAACGTTCGGAGCGGGGTGGGGAGCGAGAAGGCTCCACTCGATATGTTCGCCCGCGAAAACGGACTCCGGTGGTGAGGAGATGGGCGACGTCGGCTGCAGAAGAGAGTTGGGGACGAACCATGAAGGTCGGGCCGCTGGAGTTGAAGATGCGGAGCGATCGACGGACGGGGACGCCGGCGGAGTTCAGTGCAGCCAGGATGTCTTGCTCGGTGAAGGCGGGGTCCAGGCCACGGACGACACAGCTCGGCGACGAAAGCCGGTGGTGTTCTGGTACGGAGGAGTCTTCAGTGGTGGGGGAGAGCGGCGGAGCTGCGACGGTGGCATCGGTGAAGTGAGCAGGGGGCGGTTGTGAATGAGCAGGTAGGGAGATAACAGGTGCAGACATGATAGAAGAGGGGTGACTGGACGTAACAGTGCAGGTGGAAGTAGACGGAGCAGTATGTACAGAAGTGGTGATGGTGATGGTGGTAGTAGTAAACGTGGGGGTGGAGTGAGTAACGATGGGAGGTATGGTAGGAGAGATGGGGAAGTCAGGAAGGGAAATCATTTACTGTAGTAGATGCTCCGGAATAGGGACTGCAGTATATTCAGCATCATGTTCAATGATGCCAAGTGGTGGGCCTGGAAAGCGGAAGAAGGCGGCGACATCTGGAGAAGGTTGTCCTGAGAGGCCATCCTGGAGGCGAAGAACCGCTTCAACAAAGGTTCCGTTGCGGCGAATTTCATCCCGGATGGAGGTTGGAGAATAAGAAGTGTCCACGCCCTTGATTAGGCACGAGTACATGGTGGAGAGGGGTGGCGACAGCCAACTAGGCGTCTGCCCGTTTGATTTTCCTTGGGCCGACTGGGTAACAGTAGAGATGAGCGCCACCCAACCGAAAAAGCGTGGACATGCGATATTCGAAGAAGGCCGACGACGGAAGCGGACGCCAGAGGTGATCAGTTTGTGGACGTCTTCATCTGACGGGAGTTGGAGGCGTACCATAAACGTTGGGCCAGCATTGTTGTAGATACGGAACACTCGAAGTGCCGGGACGCCTACCACGTGGAGTTCCCCCAATATGTCCTGTTCCGTGATGGTAGGGTCGATGCCACGAAGGACGCAGCTCGAAGACGGAGGCCGGTGAAGAACAGCGGCAGCGGCGGACTCTCCTTGGGAAGCTGGCTGAGCAGTGACGGTGGCAGCTGTGGAGGTGGTAGGGGGCTGTTGGGGACTGGGCAATGTGACGGATGGGGCGAGAGCAGGAGTGGACATGATTGGAGAGGGGTGGCTAGTTGTAGGAGGAAGGGTGGAAGTACTCGGGAGGGTAAGTACAGAATGGGTGAAGGTGGTGGTAGTAGTAGTAGTAGTGAGGGTGGTCGTTACAGAGGTGGGGAGCGGTGGGAAATGCTGAAGTGTGCGAGGAGGACATAGATAAACGCTGGGAGGTTCGCCGGGGTCAGAACGCAATTGTTGAAGGATGAACTCAGGAGTAGGGACCACCTTGTAAAGGCGTCCGTTGATGTTTGCTCCACTAGTTTGGAGGGCTGCCGTGTCGACGTGATCAAAGAAGTGCACCAAGATCTCCGTTGATATGTCATTAGTGGTGCGATCCTGTAGCCGAATGGCTGAACGGATGGGAAGAACGTTGAAAAGCTGATTTTCGTCGATAGCGGGATCCACACCAAGAATAAGATGAGAAGTCATGGTGAATAGGGGAGGCGACAGCCAACGAGGCGTCTGCCCGTTTAGTTATCCTTGGGCCGACTGAGTGTGCGCAGAGAAGAGGGCCACCCAGACGAAAAAAGTGTGGACATGTGACGTGTGAAGGATCATGTCCTGTCGCAGGTGAGCTTATCAGAAGCCTATATATGAGGCACAGTCTGATAACTGCATACGGGAGATAAATCTCCACAATGGAATTATTGCCCGCCTAGCAATTCCGAATGGAAGATTCTAAATTCCCATGGAGGGAATTAGATATGTTTTACCAATAGAGCATGTCAAAAACATATCACATGTAAGGCTTTTCAGGCATTTGATCTATTAACCAGCGTTTCGTCTTAGGTCTGACACTAGACTCGTCAGAATGGGATGTGTCAGACCCTACCCACTGACGCTGGGTGTATGCAGGTGAGCTTATCAGAAGCCTATATATGAGGCACAGTCTGATAACTGCATACGGGAGATAAATCTCCATAATGGAATTATTGCCCGCCTAGCTATTCCGAATGGAAAATTCTAAATTCCCATGGAGGGAACTAGATATGTTTCACCAATATAGCATGTCAAAAAAGTCCAAAACATATCAGATGTAAGGCTTTTTAAGCGTTTGATCTATTAACCAGCGTTTTGTCTTAGGTCTGACACTAGACTCGTCAGAATGGGATGTGTCAGACCCTACCCACTGACGCTGGATGTATGCAGGTGAGCTTATCAGAAGCTTATATATGAGGCACAGTCTGATAACTGCATACTGGAGATAAATCTCCACAATGGAATTATTGCCCGCCTAGCAATTCCGAATGGAAAATTCTAAATTCACATGGAGGGAATTCGATATTTTTCACCAATAGAGCATGTCAAAAACATATCAGATGTTCAGGCGTTTGCTCTATTAACCAGCGTTTCGTCTTAGGTCTGACACTAGACTCATCAGAAGCCTATATATGAGGCACAGTCTGATAACTGCATACGAGAGATAAATCTCCACAATGGAATTATTGCCCGCCTAATAGAGCAAACGCCTGAAAAGCCTTACATCTGATATGTTTTGGACATTCTCTATTGCTGAAAAATATCTAATTCCCTCCATGGGAATTTAGAATTTTCCATTATTATTATTATTATTATTATTATTATTATTATTATTATTATTATTATTATTATTATTATTATTATTATTATTATTATTATTATTATTGTAATTTAAATCCTTTTGAAAATTACGTATGGATTGTTGCACATTTTCCTGCAATAATTGGTGTGGTGTGTTAGTAGGTGTATACCTTTCAATGAGTTTGATTGACTAATATGTAATAGCATCTATGGCTCAGTGAGGAAAACTACGTGAAACTACCTCACTCTTAATTTTCCTAGTTGGGCTCTTTCAGTGATATAAATGAAAATCCACAGCCTGTTTCTTGTCGTTTGACCGAGTCAGGGATGGAATGAATGAAGCCCTCATTTTGCGGGCAGGAATAGGATTTGTGCCGGCTGCCGAAGCCTGTCGCGCTCCTCTAGGGCGATGATTAATGGCTGACAGATGAAATGAGACGATATTGGAGAGTTTTACTGGAATGAATGATGACAGGGAAAACCGGAGTACCCGGAGAAAAAACTGCCCCGCCTCCGATTCAGTGATACAACACATTACAAAAAAAGCAACCTAAATACAAATAACTATTTTTGCAAATCAGGGATATATGAACTCAAATGCCAATAAACAAATTTTAATGTCATATATATTGGTGAAACAAAACGTAATTTCCACACCGGATACAAATAACACAACATAACTCATCACCCAGTCAAAACCCCTTAGGGGTATATTGTTTGAAGACCACTTCTTATTAAAATTGTAAGGCATCGAATTTAGTTAGTATAGAGAGCAGCACCAACCTCTGATAAAAATCGAGATGATACCTCCTTTATAATTTAGGTCTATTATATGTATTAAGCTTGTGGAAAGTGATTAGTAACTTGAGAGGTTTAAATCTTGAAATGTTAGACATTCAACGTCCGCAAGAATTCATAGGTACTATTAATGGTATACAGTCCCAAAGAATATTCCTCCAGTTGCGTATCAAATTCAAGATTACTTCCGTTAAACCCATTAGTTTTACAAATATTTTTGTGCAATAATGAAAAGGAGTCGGGAATTCGGTCGAGTACCTTGGCTGTTGTGGAGACTTAGTTTTACAACTTCAACAACTTCTACATTATCCCAATCCTTATACGTGAAATATTTTGAAGTATATCATATTTGACACCTAGAACATCCAAAGTTCTTGTAAAATTTTAAGTTCATACATCAAACGGTTTGGAGGGATGAATAAGTTTGTCATAAGTCGTCACCCCTCTGCCAAAACCTCTTAGAGGTGTATTGATTTAAGACATTTCTTTATTTAAAATCTAAAACATATAGGATCAACCATCATGTGAAATTGTAACCTCAAACACTTTCAGAGAAGTGAATATTATGTCATGAAAACTCACCCCAAGTCAAAGCCCCTTAAGGGTGTTTTGGTAAGACCACTTATTAGTTAAAATGTAATGCACATAGGAGCAATCATCATGTGAAGTTTCAACCTCGTATGTCAAACGGTTTCAGAGAAATGGATATTTTTGTCATCAGGCCACAAACCCCAGTCAAAACCCCTTAGGAAGGTATTGTTTCAAGACCACTTCTCATTTAAAATCTAAGATGTAGCCTATAGGAGAAAAAATCATGTGAAATTTCAACCTCGTATGTCAAACCGTTTCAGTGAAATAAACGTGTTTGTCATCGGATAGAACCCCTAGTCATGACCCTTTAGGGGTGCATTGTTTTAAGACCAATTTTTGTTTAAAATATAAGACATTGAGGAGTAACCACCACGTAAAATTCCAACCTCGTATGTCAAGCGATTTAAGAGAAATTGATGCTATTGTAATCATTCCTTACCACTTCTCCCCAGTCAAAAGCCCTTAGGGGGTATTGTTTTAAGACAACTTTTTGTTTAAAACTCTATTATATACAGGGGCAACCATCATGTGAAATTTCAACCTCGTAAGTCAAACAGTTTCAGAGGTACGAATAATTATTTTTCAGGCTTTTCCCTCCCGGTCAGAAAGCCTTAGGGATATATTAAGGTCACTTTTTATTTATAATCTAAAACATATAGGACAACCATTATTTGAAATTTCAAGCTCTTGTGTCAAACGGTTTGAGAGAAATGAATATTTATGTCGTCAGTTGGCCCGATCCCCAGTCAAACACCCTTCGGGGACCACTTCTTATTTAAAATCTGTTACATATAGGAGCAAAGATCACTTGAAATTTCAGCAACATATGCCAGTCGATTTCAAAGATTTTTCAAAGAGTTTTTAAGCCTCACCCTCATGGTCAAAACCCGTTAGGGGTGTATTATTTTAAGACTACTTTTTATTAAAATTATAAGACATATAGGAGCAACCGTCATGTGAAATTTCAGACTTGTATGCCAAACGGTTGGAGGGAAATGAATAGTTACGTAGTCAGCCAACACCGCTCCCAATCAAAACCCCCTAGGGTGGAATTATTTTAAGCTCACGTTTTACTTAAAATCTAATACATGCAGGAGGAACCATCATGTTAAATTCCAACCTCGTATGTCAAGCGGTTTCAGAGAAATGAATATTATCGTTTTTGGGTATTAACCCCCATTTAACTCTTAAAGGCTGAGTTTCTTCTAAACCTATATTACTTAACATCTAGTACATAAGGAAGCAATCATTGAGTGCTTCAACATTGTCTGGTCCACGCCTTCGGAGGAATGAATATTTTCGTTTTTAGGATTATCCCCCTTTCATCCCCTTAAGGGTTGAGTTTTACGAAACTCTTCCTTAGTGGGTGACTGTTACGTTTTATATATACAGAAATCCACCAATTTTCACGTCTGTAACATCTTCAGTTTTTGAGATATAAGAATCCTCCTAAAAATCATTCAATCTATTCCGCATCTCACCCCGCCCTTAAGCCCCTAAGTGGATTTTTCGAAAACAAAAAATACGTGTTTCTTTATTTTTAAAGGAGATTCCAAATACCAACTTTCATGTCTGTAATATCTTCAGTTTTTGATATAAAAGTATCCTCACAAAAAGGATTGAACCCATTTTTCACCTCTCTTCAACCCGTAAGGGGATATTCGTAAATTAAAAAATACATTTCTTTATATTTAAAGGAGATTCCAAATACCAATTTTGACGTCTCTAAACTGCCATGTTTTTGAAATATAGATATAGTCATTTAAACAATTCCCCCCCCCACCCCCACCCCACTTTTCACCCCCTTAGCGACGGAATGTCCAAACATTCTCTCTTACTGAGTACCTACACTGTAACATAAATGTGTCTTCAAAATTTCATTTCTTTCTGTCGAGTACTTCTGGCTCGGCGATGATGAGTCAGTCAGTCAGGACATGTTACTTTATACACACTGCCCGAAAAAAATTAGTTCACCTGGAAAGACGATGTCGATTTTGGTCCGATGACGGAAGATGCCACCTGGGGAATAGTAAATGTACTGATAATGGTTTCAACGTCGTCCGCCAACGGATAGCGTAGTGACTAAGCTGATAGGACGCCATTTGTGTACCCTTTAATATGGAATGTTAACAACCATAAGACTCAGCGTGATGTGAACGTGTGAAGCAAACAGGCGCCATGCCAAGGAGACGCATTCGTGCTTCCTACAGCCAACTGAGCGAGTTTGGCAGGGGTCAATTTTTTGCCATCCGAGTGGCGGGATGGTGCTTTCGGAGAATTGCCACACAAGTTGGATGAACTGCGTCATTTATGCAATGATGCTGGTTGCAATGGTCACGTGAACAATCTCACACCCGTAGACGAGGTTCTGGACGTCCACACAGCACAGACGTCCGCCAAGATCGTCGTATTGTAAGGGCAGCAGTGGCAGATCATACACAGCAGAGCACGGCATAGTTAAAAGGGTTTGTGATAACAGAAGTGTCAACACCAACTGTTGTCAACCGTTACTAGCAGTGGGACTACGGGCATGTGCACCTCTAGCCCGTCTTCCACTCACGCCACAGCATCGACGTACACGGCTCGACTGGTGCCGTCAGAGGATCACTTGGTAGATGGAGTTGCGGGCCATGGTCTTCAGCGATGCAAGCAGATTCTGCCTGCACGCAAGCGATGGTCGTTTGCGCGTACGATGTAGACCTGGCGAGCGCAGTATCGTAGAGTGCAGTCGTCCAAGTCACACAGGTCCCACCCCACGCCTTTTGGTGTGGAGTGAGATGAGCTATAACTCTCGTTCACCTTTGTTGTTTGTGGAGGGAACTATGACCAGCACTCGGTACATGAAGAATGTTGTAAGACCCGTTCTTTTGCCATTCTTCTAACAGGAAGGTGATGTGTTGTTCCAACAGGATAATGCTTTCCCACACACTGTGCGTGAAACTCAACGTGCTCTGCAAGACTTGCAGCAACTTCCCTGGCCAGCACGATCTCCGGACATGTCTCCCATCGAGCACGTGTGGGATATGATTTGGCGACAGCTGACACGTTCGACTCGTCAACCCACAACTCTTGCAGAACTACATGAACAGTTCGAACAGGCGTGGATTAATGTATCCCAAGACAGTATTCGCCATCTGTATGATCGAATGGATGCCAGAATAACCGCCTGCATTGCCGCTCGTGAAGGATAGATACACCAGGTACTAATATGGGTGTTTCAGCTTGGATCAACAACTGGTACCTCAGTACCGCTTGAGCTATTGATCTGGAAATAATAATTTCATGTACTCCATATGCAGTGTTTCTTGAGTGAATTGTTTCCTTCCCACTCCTAGCCCTTTCTTATTCCATCGTCGCCATAAGACTTATATGTGTCGGTACGACGTAAAACAACTTGAAAAAATAAAAAACAATCCAACGAACATGCCACGAGTAAAGTTCAAAGGAACACTCTTAGAAAGTTTTGATATCAAGACTGGGGTAATAATAATAATAATAATAATAATAATAATAATAATAATAATAATAATAATAATAATAATAATAATAATAATAATGTGCGGACTCCGAAGAATGTTTTATCATCGCCGAGCCAAAACTACTGGACATAAAGAAATGACATTTTTGGGATACATTAATTTATATTACGGTGTAGGTGCTCACTAAGGAAGTAATATTGGATATTCCTTCGATAAGGGGTTAAAAACGGGGGGATAATTTTAAAAGTGAGTATATCTATATCTCGAAAATTTTAACGGTATACAGACGTAAAAATTGGTACTTGGAATCTCCTTTCAAAATAAAGAAAAGCGTATTTTTTTGTTTTTAGAAAATCCACTTAAGAGGGGGTGAACAGGTGTGAGAAAAGGGGGTGAATTATAAAATGAGTATATCTAAAAAACGTAACATGTTTCAGACATGAAAATTCGTATTTAGAATCTCCTGTAAAAGTAAAGAAACACGCATAATTTGTTTTCGGAAAATACACTTGAGGGGAAGAGAAAAGGAGGTGATTTTTTTAAATTAGCATATCCACAGTATATCTCAAAACCATTATATGTTACAGACGTGAAAATTGGTATTTGGAATCTCCTGCAATCTCCATGATATAGTGCAAGTTTCATGGTCCTCATTCCAGTGGTTCTAAATAAAAAGGAACATAACGTTTAAAAATATGTGTTTTGAGATCAATTGAAACAAACATGAAAGATACGTCAGTGCACTCTTGGCCCATAAGCTGGATCATCTGAGTCAATTTCAGCATCTTCACATGATCTTATCACCTTCCTCTGCAGCTTTGTGCTTACACGTGGGCCTGTATGTCTGATTATCAATTTCATTGCAAATTTGTGCATGTTTGAGCTGGTTCAATGCCTAAA
Organism: Anabrus simplex; assembly: GCF_040414725.1. Classification (NCBI taxonomy): domain Eukaryota; kingdom Metazoa; phylum Arthropoda; class Insecta; order Orthoptera; family Tettigoniidae; genus Anabrus; species Anabrus simplex. Next base: position 347,940,063 of record NC_090266.1, on the reverse strand, counting down.
GCCCTCAGAATTCTCAATCGGCCTGCACACCCCTAATTATATGTCAAAACTGCATCATTTTCACTACCGGCCTTATGATTAGCAACTATTTCACATGTTGGCCCACGCCCTTTCCTTCACCTATTCCAGTACGTTTCTTAAAAATGTTATTAGAACAAGGCATTCTAAAAATATGTTTGATTCACTACCGAAACAAACTAACACATGTGGTTTCAGTAAATAACTCCAAACAAAGCCAAGCATGGCTACGCACTGTAGAAACAAAGATGTGCCACCAGATCGCACTGCGATACCGGGAAGTTTGAAAACACGGACTTTATTTCATAAATATGCGTACCTTGTCGAATAGGTGGGCGTAACCTCAAGTGTCAACTTGACATTTAAGTGCGATGTGAGCCATTAGAAACGAATTTCATCGATATAACTACTGAAATCTTATTTATTATACTTCAAATCACTAAAATTCGTAAAAAAAACAAAACATATATATGTATCCCTTATTGGTGTACCACTTCCCCTTAAAAATAAAGAATCACTTATTTCTTTGTTTATGGAAGAACCTCTTAAGGGGTATAAAAAAGACTGAAAAAGGGGTTGAACTTTTTTGTTAGGATACTGATAACTCAGAAACTGAATATGTTACACAAGTGAAAATTTATATTTCGAATCTACTTTAAAAATAAAGAAACACGTATTTTTGTTTTGGGAAAGGCCACTTAAGCGGGAGAGTGGGGGGGGGGTAATATGGAGTTGACTTTTTTTAGGATACTTGTACCTCAAAAACAGAAGAAGTCACACGTAGAAATTGGTATTTGTAATCTCCTTTAGAAATAAAGAAGCACAGAACAATACAACCCTAAGGGGGTTTGACTGGAGGGGAGTATCTGACGACTTCAATATTAATTTCTCTCAAACTGTTTGACATACGAGCTTGAAATGTCACATGATGGTTGTCCTACATGTGTTACATTTTAAATAAAGAGCGGTCTTAAAACTATACACCCGTCAGGGATTTTGACTAGGAGTGGGTGTGAGGCCCGAAGACAAAAATATCCATTCCTCTGAAATCGCTTGACATCGTGGTTACTCCTTAATGTCTCAGATTTTAAATAAGAAGTAGTCTTAAAACAATTCACCCCTAATGGGTTTTGACCTGGAGGGTTTTCCGATGACAAACATATTTATTTCTCCGAAACCGTTTGGCATACGAGGTTGAAATTTCGCATGATTGTTGCTCCTTCATATCTTAGATCAAGAAGTGGTCTTGATACAATATATTCCTAAGGGGTTTTGACCGCAGTTCGGGACCTAATGATAAAATACTAATTTCTCTGAAGCCGCTTGACGTACGAGGTTGAAACTTCACATGATGATTGCTCCTGTATGCCTTACGTTTTAACTAAGAAGTGGTCTTAAAACAACACATCCATAATGGGTTTTAACTGGAGGTGTGGGGGGAGTTCTGATGCCATAAATATTCATTTCTCTGAAATCGCGTGACATACGAGGTTAAAATTTTACGTGATGGTTGCTCCTATACGTTTTAGATTTTAAATAACAACAGGTCTTAAAACAAACATGATATAATTCAAAATGTTTCATTTATATGAGCATTGGAACCAAGTAGACGTTGAAGTTATAAATGTTAAATATGTAAAGATTTAAGCATCTCAAATTACTAATCAAATTCCACAAGCTTAATACATATGCGAGTACTAGTCCTAAGTAATAATGGAGGTAATAGAAGTTTCATCTCGATTTTTATTAGAGATCGGTGCTGCCCTCTATAAACATAAAATTCTGTTTAAGATTTTAAATAAACAGTAACAATACAATACACCCCAAAGGGGTGTCTACTGGAGGGTGAAGAATGATGACGATAATATGCATTTATATGAAACCATTTGAATTGCGAAATTCAAATTTCATATGATATCCTAGGTGTTAAATAACAGAAGGTTTTAAACAAATTTAACCCCTCAGAGAGTTAAGTGGGGGTTAAGATCTGGAAACAAATATATTCCTTCTTTCCTCCGAAACGGTTTACGAAGACAAATTCCAATAACGGCATACATTTTAAATCCTAGGTGTGATATAGGAAATATTTTCAAACGTTCCACCCCTAATGTGTTAAAATGGGGTTAGCTCCGGAAACGGAATTATTCATCCCTCCAAAACCGTTTGACGTACAAAGTTGCAATTTTACGAGAAGGTTTTGCTTTTATGTCCTAGGTGTAAAATATCGAAAACTTGAAAATATTTCTCCCGTAAGGGGCTTGGATAGTGGTTGACTCTGAAAAATACAATATCTATTTTTGCGAAACCGCTTCAGGCACGAACTTAAAATTTTACCTGAAGGGTGGTCTGCTATATCCTTGATGTTAATAAATATTTTTAAACATTCACCCCCTAAAACAGCATTCATTCCCCTACTACTGTTCAATGCAGAAAATAAAAAATTCACAGCTTGGTCGATTTTAAGTCCTTGATATTTAATAAGATAGGGTTTAAAACAATCCAGTTATTGTGTACGAGTTCCAAAATGAGTGATTAACAATATTCAGTTTAAAACCGTAGCGGAGCACGAGTATTTTACTAGTTCATAATATATTTGTTTAAATCAATGTATGATTTGATAGGAACTGACGATGTTCTTTCAAGCACTAAACATGCCGTTCTGTTTTTCCCATTAATGGCATAATTTTCAGAAATAATTTCTTAATTTTTCCCTTTCACGTACTTTCTAAATTTATGTTATAATGAATTAGTTTTGACAAACTGAATAACCTTACAGTTATAAATAAATTTCGTGTTAATCAAATCCCAAATTGAGACAGATACACATCCGTGAATATAACAAACATTTTCTAGCCCATACATGGAAGACATAGTGTACCTACTATAAACTTTATATTTTCCTGGATCCATCTCTGATGAGATAGTGTGTCTACATTCTGGTATGGGCTAGAACAAGTTCGTTATTTTTATTGATCAATCTCGAACTCACCTTTCACTTCGATAAATATGAAACTGGCCGAGCTATCAGCGATGTAACACCATTTCTATGTAACCAGTCCCTATGATCAATGGCGTGAAAGTTTCGCTCGTAGAGTCGGTCGGTGTGTTCATTTCAGTGGGACTGGCAGAATGAGCCTTATGGCTCAGGGAGGAAATCAACGGAAATTACCTCACTCCCCCATTTCCCCCAGCACACCACATCTGTGACAGCTAGGTTTGCTATGAAAGCAGACTGTGGACCCGTTTGGGGGATCCAAACAGTTTTCGGGCTGAGGGTTCGGCATACAAACACAATATCTGGAGATCAACAACAATTTTAATGACTTTCCTTTCCGTAAAATCAGCAAAAATAAGCATAGTGACTATGTGCACTACCACAATCAATTAGAAAAATCAGTCTGCTTTACAAACAGAACATGGATGGCAAAGGCCACAGCTAACAAAATTGATATGCCTGAGGAGGCTATCAACATGGCTATTGCTTCGTTCTGTCTCGTTGCTCAAATGTATTGATTTGGACGCGGCTTGGAGCTGCCTGACCGGCCAGCCACCTAGGTCATCTCATCACTGGCTGCAGCAAACAGTGCCTCTCACAAACGGCCCACCCTGTCTTCAACGCCCTTTTAAGACTTCTCGTTGTACGTCAGACAACGAGCGAGAGTGATGATAAGAAATAACAGACAAGAGTGAAAACATGAGACTGCAGGCAGCTTGTCATTCATAGCCTGTATGTATGTATGTATGTATGTATGTATGTATTATGCTGGGGTTGAGTATGCGCACCTTGCATCCGGGAGATAGTAGGTTCGAACCCCACTGTCGGCAGCCCTGAGGATGGTTTTCCGTGGTTTCCAATTTTAACATCAGGCAAATGCTGGGGCTCCGCCTTACTTGAGGCCACGGCCGCTTCCTTTTCCTATCCCATCGTCGCCGTAAGACCTATATGTGTCAGTGCGACGTAAAGCAAACTTGTAAAAAAATTAAAATATGTATACCGCGGAGAGTCCTTCGTGAACAGCATGTAGAAAATACTTTGAAGAAAATTTTTGATAATTTTATCTATAGAAAAACATGACAAAAGAAAACAACAAATGTTCATCGAGCTGGCAGAATTTTACCAAGATGCTCTTCGTCACGACGGTAAACCCACACCTAATACAATCCTATTTTTCTTGTGTGAAATAATAATTATGATGTATGGATTTATGTGATTCTAATCCCAATATATATTAAGGGAATAAAGACAGGCAATATCATACGGACCTACTTTATTTAATCTTACTTAAATCTACTTATCTATCTATCTATCTATCTATCTATCTATCTATCTATCTATCTATCTATCTATCTATCTATCTATCTAGACAGTCTTTCCTTCGGTGCAATTGCAGGTCTACAAAAAGTGTCCTTTTTCATTTAAGTTTCGAACTTCTTTAACAGCAAACTGAATGTATTTCTGCTCATTCTGAAATATCCATGAAATTTTATTTCGTCGTCCATCAAGCCCTTGTATAGAGTAGAAAACTCTCCTTCTAAACCTCTAGGTACCGAGCTCGATAGCTGTAGTCGGTTAAGTGCGGCCAGTATCTAGAATTCGGTGGATAGTAGGTTCGAACCCCACTGTCTGCAGCCCTGAAACTGGTTTTCCGTGGTTTCCCGTTTTCACACCAGGCAAATGCTGGGGCTGTACCTTAATTAAGGCCACGGCCGCTTCCTTCCCACTCCTAGCCCTTTCCTGTCCCATCGTCGCCATAAAACCTATCTGTGTCGGTGCGACGTAAAGCAACTAGCAAAAAAAACTCTGCGTTTCCCTACAGGACGAGCCCACTCTTTCTTCTTTTCTCCCTCCTCTTCATCCAAGAATACAACTATCATTGACAGATCATTATCACCAAAATTCATCATCATTGAACTCTTGGCTACTGGTGTAATTGCACGGAAATGATGTGTGAGAAAAGATGTGCTAAATTCATGTCGGAAAGAACAGATACGGAAAGGAGAGCGCCGTCACGTCCCGGAAATGTGTGAAACGACCTTAAAGAACCCGCCTTGTTAAGCTGTTGTTCTTGCAAGAGGGAAAAGGGACACTCCTCAACTTCTTCGGACGGAACGATAACTCCGTTGTAAGCGGTTGAAAAGTCTGACGTGAGTCCTACCTGTGAGGTATTTTCGCAGGAAAGCAATATCTATTTTTTTTACAGGGAGCGACTCTGGGCCGTATGTTTAAATGTGGCTGTGTTTAAATGACCGACAATGTGCGGTAAATAATCGCTCTGCACGACGCTGAACTCCCTCTGGTTTCATCATGATATTTACTGCAGTAGGGTACCAGGGAGTAACCTCGTGGCCGTGCGGTTTGGGTCACGTAGGTGTGAGCTTGCATTCGGGAGATGGTGGATTGGGATCCCATCGTCAGCAGACGTGAAGATGGTTTCCCGTGGTTTCCCATTTTCACACCAGGCAAATGCCGGGGCTGTGCCTCAATTAACGGCACGGCCGCTGCCATCCCAATAATACCACTTCCCCATTCTTATGTCGCCGAAAACACTCGATGTGTTAGTGCAGCGTTAAAAACCTAGAAAAAATATAGGACGGTTGAATGACTCTCTGTCTAGCACCCAGTAGAGATCTGCGGATACATCCTAACACCCTGTATGATTTGCACCTTAACTCCTTCACATGCCTGTGCCATATTAAATATGGATACCAAGCAGTTTTACGGAGGTGCAAGACATCACGTCCTTACCATACAGTCATGTTTTATATAATAACGATGTTCTGGATCTAGTTAATTGGATATATTTACACTTAAGGATATTCTATTTACAGTGTAGCACAGAGCCACATTATCAAGGTCTGACTGGAACCAATCCACATCGTTCTCACTTCTAATGGCTCTATAAACGATGATGTCATCAGCGCATTGCACCATAGCGGACGATACACAACCAGGTAGATCCAGCGTAAAAATTGTGAACAGAAGCGGCCTACGCGACCTTCGATCACCCCCGAAGTGACCAAAATATGATCTGACCTGGCCGTGCTGTGCCCAACACACTGCGTTCAACTTACCAGGAATGATCTCAACCATGCCAGCAGTTTGCCTTGAATGCCGTACTTGCTAGGTTTTAACAACAGTCGTCGATGATGTATCCGATCAAAGGGCTTACTCCAGTCAAGAGATACGCTCTCCACTTGGGACATATTAGTTAGGCCCAAGGCATGTAGCCAATCATCAATTACTTTCGTTAAAATGGCATTACAGAATTTAGCAGGAAAAAAATACGTGTTTATTTTTATTCAACATCTTACTTTCATTAAAATCCAGCACTTGTTTACCAGTTAGGTGCTCCATACATTTACAGATACCAGACCGGACAGTAGCCGTCTATATTTTATCTCTCGCCAACTTTGAACACGAGAATGACGTTAGCTTTCTCCCATTCATCTGGCACAGTCCCATTGTTCACTGAGATGTAAAACACCGCACAAAAGGAAGGTGCCAACGCATCTGTACCGCAGCGGAAGATTCTCACTGGCACGTAATCTTGGTCCTTAACTGCATGCGGCCTGTTTCTCCGAAGGCTTTCTCAGACGTCGTCAGTGGTAAAAATGAAGTAGAGACTGGTTAAGGGAGTAAGAAGGAAGTGGTATCCTTGTGGCAATCATGCCTCAGTCCCTGCCAGCTGCAGCAAAGTTGACAGTTAAATGTGTCCGGCTTTTTCTTGCAGAGAGGAAACAGACTCCATTGTATTTAAAGCGGGTGGGGAACTCTTGCCGCTTGTGCTTTTTATGAAAGCCGATAACTCTTTTGTATTCGAAATAAGGCTGTGGATATGTGAACTGTTTGGGTTTGTTCCCAGCCAGTCTGTACATCTCCCACCTACTGTCACTTGGATTTTCCTTCAGTTTTCTGTAGACCTATAAATTATTCGCATAACGACCGGTATCTCCTTCGAGATCAGTGGCGTCTTTCGCGTATTAGAGACGGAAATTTTCGGCACCGCTTCATCAATGCATTAGAGGAATATGTTTTTCCAGTTTTGCCATATCCCATTGATGCAGTTTTAAGCAACGCTTGTTCAGTGAAATATTTCGTTAAGATGAAGTTGTTGGAATTTCGGAACTACTCCTGGATGGCCAACATAAATGCAAAAGGTCTCTAGCGGTAACTTAGGCATGTCTATACATAGTAAGTGCCAAAAATTAATATAAGGCAGTATTAGCTGAGTTTTGATTACTGATGTTGGGTTCATGTTGGTTTGTCCCTGCTCTCCTCTCCCTGTCTGCACTATCAGATTAGCTGTAAACCAGGAGGGACTGAAATAATATCACATATTAAAATTACGTTGCTTATCATCCTCTCTAAAACAAGCACTGCAACTCCCCCTCGTGTGTGCTTCTACAATTGTAGGGGGCTAACCTTGGTTACCCTCTTCAATTGAAGATCCTCTTCGCGGTGAGGGGGACTAGTAGCTCCTTTCTTGCGATGCCGAATGGAGCCCTATTGGGTAACCATTCGGCATACAAGGAGGAGGAAGCTAAAGCACCGCCCAACCCTAAGGTGTAACGCGACCCGTGCCGATGGGGTGCATGGCACATGGGAGATGTGTCTTGAACGGAGCCTTCGAGATACTTGGCGACCTCTCGAAGTAAGTAGCCTTACCCAGGTATGCGGGGCTCTGCCTGGGCGGACATATATTTCCCTAGCTACTCGTGGGACCTACATGAGTTCCGTAGCCACCCATAAACCGGAGAGCTCTTCTGGGGCCTCCGAGAGAAATACCAGCACAACAACAACCGAAGGGGACTCTTCGGAGATACCCTCGGACAGTACGACTTCAACAGTTAGAGGGCTCACTCAAGAGGTGGGCAATCTGCAGGTGAAGAAGAAGAAGAAACAGCGCTCTGGCGCTGAAAAGAGGAGGTACAAGAAGGCCTTAAAGGCCCGGGAGCAGGCCAAAGAAGGCCTAACTCCTGGGGCTGAGGGGACTTCTACTACCACAACAGCGACAACAGTGGAGGGATCCAATGGGCACAAGAGGCGGGACCCTGAAAAGGGCTCTGCTTCTAGGGCACAGAGGACCCCACCCACTAAGATGCCAGCGGGGAAACGACTTCTGTCGGGGGCAACCCCAGAAGAAGATCGGCAGACCCGCAAGAGACCCAAAGTGGAGTACGCCAGGATAGCTAAAGCTGGGATCAGGATGGCCATAGTACCTGTGGGATATCCTGACCAGCAGCTATCCGAGAAACAGGTGGAAGCTGTGGAAGAGGCTATCACCAATCTGATAGACGAGCTTCCGGAGCAGGGGCCCATTAAGCCTCAGTTCCTGGACTGCTATCTGTCAAGGGGTGCGGCCGTCATCATAGCGGAGAACAATGAAACTGTAGCATGGCTTTCTAGCCTTGTTACAGATATACAACCGTGGGAAGGAGCCAGGCTCACAATTGTGGGCATGGACAAACTCCTTTCCTACAAGAGAGTCATGGTCTGGATACCAGGACAACCAAAGGACAATAACGTCCTTTTGGGAAGAATGGCACGCCAGAACCATGGCTTAAATCCCGCCAGCTGGAGGGTCTACGACCGCAAGGAGGAGAAGAGAGGCGTCCGCCTTGTGGTCAGCATGGACTCCAGGGATGTGGAGAAAGTGGTGGGGAAGAAGATCTTCTGCGGGGTGCATGTGGCTACCTTCACATTAGTGGAGGGCAAGCGTGACAAGCAGAGGACCAACCCCACCACAGATAAAACCGAGACCAGCAGGGGCGAAGAGCTGGAGCCCGGACAGGAACCGGGGCCAGCCAAACCCCAGGATCCATCGCGGGAGACGGAGCTGCAAGTTCCGGAGACCGCATAAGGTAAAGTATTCTATGAAAGTAAAGAATGATTACTTTCATACAAGCAAATATACAACATTGTATAGCGGCCTCTAGGGTACTTAATAGAAGTATCCACAAAGGCGGGTTTTCGGTCGCCCTGATACAAGAACCCTGGCTTAGACAGGGACATATCATGGGACTAAATTGTGCAGGTTTCACTCTATTCAGTGGAATAGCAGAGGAGAAGCCTAGAGCATGTATACTAGTTAAGGATCATAACGCTTGGGCTATACCGGGTTTCATTACTAGAGACCTAGTAGCAGTCCTAATGAGATATGAAGAGGGCGGACAGCCAAGAGACTTGGTTGTCTGTTCTGCATATTTCCCAGGAGACTCTGAATCTCCACCCCCGCCGGAGGAGTTCAAGAGACTGGTGATATACTGTAGGAAACAAGGATTAAACCTCGTAGTAGGATGTGATGCCAATGCTCATCATAGCATTTGGGGAAGTAAAAATACAAACCGAAGGGGAGAGCACCTCATAGAATTTCTATGTACAACTGATCTTGAGATCATGAATATTGGTGATACCCCTACCTTCATTAATAATAGGAGCGAAGGGATCATAGATCTTACCCTGGGTTCCATGGGAATCATGCAGGAATTTAAAGACTGGAAGGTCTCTCTGGAGCCTTCCTTGTCAGATCATAGACACATTGTGTTTTATATAGAGGGCTCCATCGAGATCCCGTCTTACAGAAACCCTAGACGAACCGATTGGATATCTTTTAGGGAGGACGTGAGGAGGGGACTGGAGGGAGGACCCTCAAATATAATTAAAAACAAAGAGGAGCTGGAGCTCAGTGTGAGTTTCCTCACACGGACACTGGTTACCTCTTATGAATTAAACTGCCCTATTGTTAAGGCAAAAAGAGTAACAGGAAGCTTCAAGTGGAATAGTTATCTTGAACACCTGAGGAGAAATACACGAAGGCTCTGGAATAAATACAGGGAACTTCAGGATCAAGAAAGCCTAGATTCTTACAAAGAATCTCAAAGAAGGTACAAGTCAGAAGTCAAGAAGGCTTCTAGGAAATCTTGGAGACAATTTTGTGACTCCATTGAAAGTCAACATGAAGCGGCAAGGCTTCATAAAATTTTAACCTTGGATAGAAGGGCAAGGCTGGGCTCATTGGAGACTCCTTCTGGTGGATACACATCCACAGAGGGGGAGACCCTGAGCTTACTGCTTGATGCCCACTTTCCAGGTTCGGTAATCACGAATAGTGAGGTAGAATCGAGCGGATCCTTCAGACCCGATAAAAGTGGCTGGAGGGAAGCCGCAGAGATTGTTACCCCAAGAAGGGTTAAGTGGGCATTAGAATCCTTTGCCCCTTACAAAAGCCCAGGTGTGGATGGGATCTTCCCGGCGCTTCTTCAGGAGGCGGGGGGGGGTCCTTATACCATACCTGGTCAGAATCTTTAGAGCCTGTCTCACTATGGGGTACGTGTACTCCTTGTGGCGTCAGGCGAAGGTGGTATTTATACCTAAACCCGGAAGGTCTTCATATACTAGACCTAAGGATTATAGACCCATTAGTCTAACGTCTTTTCTACTTAAGACCTTGGAAAGACTGGTGGATAGACATATCAGGGAGAAAGTATTAAGAGACTTTCCCCTGCATTCTCATCAACATGCATATCAACCAGGGAAGTCGGTTGAGACGGCACTACACCAGCTGGTTTCTAGGCTGGAGAGTGCCTTGGATCAGCAACAACTTGCTATGGTTGTATTCCTAGATATAGAAGGGGCCTTTAACTATACATCTTTGGGCTCCATAGAACGTAGTCTAGAGAGAAGAGGAGTGAGCAGTATGCTCATAAAATGGATTATGGCCTCACTGCAGGGCCGTCAAGTTCTGTTTACTCTCAACGCTGTAATGTTGAGAGCTAATATAGACAGGGGGTGTCCACAGGGAGGAGTATTATCACCAACATTATGGTGTCTGGTAGTGGATGAACTACTTACCAGGTTAAATGTTGGAGGAATATACGCCCAAGGCTATGCAGACGACATAAGCCTGATGGCGGTAGGAAATTTCCCCAGTACGGTTTCCGAACTCGTACAGAGCTCTCTACGTAGGGTGGAAAGATGGTGTCACGAGACAGACTTGTCGGTTAATCCCGATAAGACGGAGCTCGTGGTATTTACCAGGAGGAGGAGGCTAGACGGACTGTCAGAGCCTTTCCTATTCGGAAAAAAATTAGTTAAGACAACCTCGGTTAAGTACCTAGGGGTAATCCTTGAGGCAAGACTGAGTTGGAAGAAACATATAGATCATAAGGTGGATAAGGCTCGCAAGATTATGTGGGCCTGTCGCAGGGCCGTCGGGAAGACTTGGGGCCTAAGACCTAGGGTGGTCCAGTGGCTCTATATCTCCATTGTACGGCCCACGATCACCTATGCATCTTTAGTCTGGTGGCCAGGCTCAGAGAGTAAAACTGTGAGCACCAAGTTAAACAGTGTCCAAAGACTTGCGTGTCTAGGAATAACAGGGGCACTGGATACTACACCATTATGTGCAATGGAGGCCATCCTAGGTTTTCCCCCCTTACATTTATATGTTAAGGTAATAGCGGGAATGAGTGCCTATCGCCTTTGGTCACTCGGAGGATGGTCCTTCAAAAACCCGAATAGAGGTCATGCCTCTATTCTTACAAGGCTTCACCAGACTTGCCCTATGACAATGATGATCGGGGATCTGATGAAGCCTAGCTTTAATTTGAATTATAAATTCACAGTGGTGATACCCACAAGGGAGGAGTGGGCCGCGGACGCTGGGGCCCGTCTTAAGTCTGGGGGCTGTACATGGTACACAGATGGCTCGCGGACGGAGGCGGGCACAGGCGCCGGGGTCTGGGGGCCTAAGACAAGGCTCTCCCTTCCTATGGGTAAATATGCTACTGTTTTCCAGGCTGAAGTATACGCAATACTAGCCTGTGCTTTAAATATATGGAAAATGCCTGGACACAGAAGACACATCACTATATGTAGTGATAGCCAGGCAGCGTTAAAAGCACTATGTGCAGTTAAAACAACATCAAAACTGGTTTGGGAATGCCAAAGGATGTTAGATCAGCTGTGTGAGCTTAGCTCAGTTACCTTATTATGGGTTCCTGGGCACACAGGAATCAGTGGAAATGAAGAAGCTGACAAACTAGCGAAACAGGGCTCAATGGGTTCCTTCACAGGACCAGAGCCCTTCCTGGGAGTGTCACTCCGAAGTGTGAGACTGGCAATATCCCAATGGATAAACCAGTCTCACCTAGATATTTGGAAGAGGTTAACCATAGCAAGACAGGCACGTGAACTTATCAAAGGGCCTAGTCAAAGCTATAAAAAGGTCCTAATGAATTTGAATAGGACCAGAATGAGAATGGTAGTTGGACTGTTAACAGGCCACAATACCTTACAGAGACACCTACACATCATGAAAATCACCCAGGATCCGATGTGTAGAAGATGCGGTAAGGAGGAGGAGACCTCCGCGCATGTGTTATGTCAGTGCGAGGCTTTTGCAGGCACTAGACATCGATACCTGGGCTCACATTTTGTGAGCCTGGAGGACATCAGGAACGCCAAAATCCGGACACTGGTATCCTTTATAGGAGCACTAGGTCTGGACTAGGCAAACCCGCTCAAGGGGCACAAAGGGTCTTCATAGACCTACGTGTGGAGCTCTGCGAAAACAGGGCTCACCCATTTCTTATCTATCTATCTAAGCACTGCAACTAATGGGTTGTAAGTCAGTGATATAGTGAATTACTGGAACATTAACGACAGGTACGTGCCACTATTAAGAGTTATAAAATTGTTGACTATGACATGTAATACACTGCATTCTTTCTCCTACGATCAAGCAAGAATGCCTGTAAGCATCTGCTATTTTCATTTGGTTATCAATATATTTATAAAGCCTCATTTGTTTCCATTAAGATATGTGGTAATTATTCGCTTATATTATAAGTTGTGTTTGAACGACTGGAATATTTTGATGTTCTCAATGACACTCAAAAGGATAGTGTCTAGCCAATTACATCCTTTACTTTGCTCTACAGATGACATTACAAAGGTCACAGCTTAAGCAAGATATTTGAGAACACTTTAGAGGCAGTACGAAATACAACCAAATCTGACGAATAACGGATAATGTATTGATGCAAAAGTTGATATAGAGATGAAGTAATGGTTGGAGTACAGGTTTAGCCGCATTGACTGTTTCAATGTGGGACCGGAATCGCTAATATGCATGAATCACATGGTCCTTACTGATGTAGGACATTACTCAGGAAAAGGTAGTTTTAGGGCGTCATTCGTTACATAAGAATGATGATTAGTTTCTCATTCAATATCTCATACCTAATAGTCTAGGCGATTTAGGTCTGGTGGAGAACGTAGACATGTGTATTGTGCGAACCCGCAGAACGAACTCTGGTATCTTCACACTCTCTGAATATTGCCGCTTGCTCAGGCGACTGCCAGCCCTCTGGGAGTGCATTTAGGTATCTCCTGGAAGGGATAAGTAGGCTAGGCCGAAGACCTCCCAGCCGACCCTAGGATATGCAGCGACCTCTCGTTCTACTATGCTTTCGTTTGGTTCTCCGTGGGCTTTCTCGAAGATGAAATGAGAATATATCTTTTCTCGCTGCACCCCGAAGGTTCAAGTACTTCATCACCGAGAAGGGCCTCAATGGACGAGGAGTTGTTGTTGGTCGTTGTTCAGTAGTCGGTGTTGGCGGTGTTCTGTGTAGTGAGTGTCGTAATGTTCGACTAGTGATGGAGAGTACTGCTGGTTGGCACTGTTGTCGCTATTTAGCGATACGCGTTGAGTAGTCCAGGGTGTGGAACGGTCACGTTGACCATGAGTTAACTGAGTTGACTCTGTTCAGTGTGTGTTTCTGGACTCATTTGGAGTCGAGCCAAGAAAAGTCGTCACGCATCGAGATAGCTGGTGGACTTTGTGTTCGAACCTTCCTGAATGCAGCAGCAATGTGAAGTGACTGAGCGTGTCGAGGAAAGTGAATGGCGAGCTGTCAATCAGGATTATCGCCGTCTTAGTTAATACCAGTGAGCCGGACTACCTACTGTGTGAGGAAATAAGTAGCAATTAGTGAAGTGTGGTAATTCATGGTTGAATATAATTTTGTTTGTGTGTATGTGTGTACAAATTGGGACATCCTACACTAAATTAGATCGATAAAACAGACAGTGTTTTATTCGTAACAATATTGTGAATACAGCAGAATCCTCCTAACTGGACATTCCGTATAACTCGAAAACTTGACAAGCACTAAGTTTTCTTCTTTTTTAATCACTAAATTATTTTCGCTGATCAAGATATAAGAGCCATATTTCTCCCCCCTAACGTGACGTAGAAGAGATACAGACGTAAACTTCTTTCTTCTCTAGTCTTAGCAGCGGAGGAAGGAAATAGACATGTTGGATGTAGTTCGATGGACATCTGAATCTTGGAATGAAATCGAGCATGCAAGCCTCGCTTGTTTCTGGGGAAAGTTGATGGATCATTCAGGAAACGAGTTTCAATAATGCGGGGAAGAGACGGAAAATTGTGAAATAGCAGACTTATTGAAGAAAATTCCAGACTGCGAAGATGTTACTGGTGGTGATATTGGAGAATTGATGGGGAAGGTTAAAAACTGTCAACATTATGTAGTGAAATAGGTGCACTAGTGAAAGAGAACGAAGACAAAAATAAAGATGAATCAGAATACGAAGAGAAGGAAGGCAACGGAAAAATTAAAAAGGTGACTTACAGTGATTGACTACATGCCGCTGAAAAAATGCCCCGTTACATGGAGAAGCAAGGTGCATCTGCTGTGGACATTTTGTTTCTCCGTCGCCTACGTGACGAAGCTGCAAACAGACGAAATGTTTGACTGTCAATCATAACGGCATGGTTCCTGCAAAGAACTAGTCATTTCTTCAGATTTGTATGTAAGCTTCTTTGTGTGGCTTTTTGTACCGGGAGTGTCCGAGGACATGTTCGGCTCGCCAGGTGCAGTTCTATTAATTTGATACCCGTAGGCGACCTGCGCGTCGTGATGAGGATGAAATGATGATGAAGACGACACATACACCCAGCCCCAGTGCAAGCGAAATTAACCAATCATGGTTAAAATTCCTGACCCTGCCGGGAATCGTACCCGGAACCCCTGTGATCAAAGGCCAACGCGCTAACCATTTAGCCATGCAGCCGGGCAGTTGTGTATAAACCGCTCCTAATTCCTAAAAAAAACTCGACATTTCGGAAACTCGACACCATCTCAGTCCATATTAGGTAGAGTTTGCAGGACACTTCTGTACTTCCTTGGGCTTGGCTACGTGTGGCATATCCCCGCCGGAGGTTTTCAACTACTTCCAAACTTTGTGCATAATATAATGACCTGGCGACTTAAAAACTGCAATCCCAACTTCACTGCGCTTTTCGTGTATCACAACAATCAAAGTGTACCTTTTCATTCCTTGCGTTAGCTGACAGTTCGACATTATTGCTCTGAAGAGAGAAATGTACAGCAATTAATTCACATATAAATGCAAGCGCACAATTTTATGTCCTCCATTACCTCACGCACTCCGACTTTTAATCCTTTGCAATACAATCTGAAATATTTGTTAGTCTTTTATTCTTCTCAGTTTTCTTCTTTAGACGTCTAGACATCTACCTTTAACTTATTTCCGTGTGTACTATGCCACGTCATACGACATACGTCTGTAATAAACCCAAACAGATATGCTAAAATTGTACATCACTACCGTCCCTCTAGCAAGAAAGAAGAAGAAAAGGATAGATTGAAAACAGAAAAACTCATTGGACCTAATCCTTGCAGAAAGAAGAAGAAAATGGAGAAAAAGACTTCTGTAATATGAGTGTTAACCATTACCAGATAAAGACATCCGGTCATTGTAAAAGGAACTTTTAATCTTCAGTTGTATTTAATTAGTGTCTTCACTTAAGTAGCTCTCTTCATATCTTCGCGAACTTCTCGTTTCTCTTAAAGCACTGTATCACAGCTTGGAGATCAATTGTAGCCTCATGAGTGCTGCACAGCGCCTAGAAGTGCTCTCTCTATCTCTCTCTACTCCGAGGTGTACCTAAAGCTAAACTCATCACCTTTTAACGGCTTCCTGTTTCTTCCGGTCGACTTACGACATTTCAAAGCTGTTATCGCACTCGTGAATCAAGATAAAACTGAATTATTATTATTATTATTATTATTATTATTATTATTATTATTATTATTATTATTATTATTATTATTATTATTATTATTACAGTATTATTATTATTATTAATTTCACAGAATCCGGTAGTACATGCTGTCCTCTTCAACTACTGTACGGCTGGACTAGGTTAAGATTCAATATTCAAATCATGGTCCCGGATTCGAATCATGGCTACTTCGCATGGAATATTCGATAAGACCAGCGTGTAACAACTTGAGAGGCATCTGATCTTACCCCTTACAGAGCAAAAATATTTTTGAAAGAACCTAAATAATATTTTTGGTTTACCACTGTCCATAATGATATACCGGTGAGTAATGTAACAACAAAAAACATACTTGTGGTGCACCAGCACTTTAGGGCACTGGGCTGCCAAGACAACTGTTTCCCAGCCGGATGGCCTGCAGACACTGGAATGCCTAGTGGTCGGCGTGACTGCAGCCCCAGCCAGCCTCTCGTATCACGTTCCTTAGTTAGTCTCATGTGACAGAGAATTCAGTTCTAGCCCTCAGTCCAGATTTAAAATCCATGGGCTGGCTGGCAATCGCATCCTGAACCACCGGGTAAGAGGCAGACATGTTGCCTTTACACCATGGGACTTGATATAAGTAATAATTAGCTACTAGCAGTTTCGCGCTGGCTTCGCCCGCAAATGTACAAATGTTGTTCGTTACTATCTTCACGGATGTATTTGCAAAGTTTCGAGTTAATTAAATAAAGCACATGATCTGCTGTGATAATAGAATGTAATATTATGTCAACAAAACGCTTGAAAATACATCACACAAAGAAATTGAATTAAACGTTCCTTGGAACAACACTACGCACCGAAATATTAAAAAGTCCTTCAAAGGTCTTCGTCATGGAGACAAATGTACTCATAACTTTTCTCAAAATCTACCAATTCAAGTAGTTATTACCTCAAAAGAAATCGCTTGATTCTCTGAGTGATTTTAGACCAAAAAGAACTGCGTACCTCAATTAGAACGAAAGATATGAATGCCTCAATGAGAAAAAATGTTGAAAAAATGAGACGTCAAATTGATGTGCACTCATAACTTTCCTCAGAATCAACCAATTTGAATAGTTTACAGGATAAATGAAAGCTCTTGATCCACTGAGTGTTCGTAGGCCAAAACGAACTCAGTACCTCAATTAGAACCAAAGATATGATTGCTTCAAAGAGACAAAAAATTGAAAAATCAAATAATTTGAGGAAGGCGGAAGTTAAGTGATTTATAGTGCCTGATGACAAATCTGTGCATGAATACCTTTCAGTTAAGAAAATGAAGGAAATCGACCGGATACAATGGCTGGACTGACTGACTTTAGTTCTCATTTTTTTAAATAAGATATATAGATTCTTAATTACCGACACAATGGAAATAAAATACCTAGTTAGTACTGACATTTCAGCTTTTCCAAAAATCAACCAGAAAATATAAAATGAAACATCTAAAGAGATTCCATAGCTGTATGCAATATGTTCCACTTTACCCATCAGATCATATACCATAAACAGTGAATCGTTATTAGTGTTGTCAGTATGAATGCCACAGTATCTACGTTGTACGACATCCTGATACACGCCAGCCTTCTTTGAATAAATTAGTTTGAATGATGAGAGTTCGTGAATTATAAAATTAAATAAAATACGTTACACGGGTGGTAAATTATTCTACCACCGAGCTCGTTAGCTGCAGTCGCTTAAGTGCGGCCAGTATCCAGTATTGGGGAGATAGTGGGTTCGAACCCCACTGTCGGTAGCAGTGAAGATGGTTTTCCGTGGTTACCCATTTTCACACCAGGCAAATGCTGGGGCTGTAAATGAATTAAGGCCACGGACGCTTCCTTCCCACTCCTAGCCCTTTCCTACCCCATCGTCGCCATAAGACCTATCTGTGTCGGTGTGACGTAAAGCAGCTTGCAAAAAAAAATTTATTCTACCAGTGACCTATGAAGGGTTAACTAAACTCCCCGCCATGTCCTTAACTGAGCATGGGTGCTCTTCTTACCCCACAAAAACATAAGAAGGTGGAGTAGAAAAACAAAATATTATTGATAGTAATAATAGAAATCTAATGGCAGAACAATTATTCTATAACAAAGCACACAAATAGTTTTTTCTTGTATTGTCTCTGGCAGGAACTTAAAATCGTACAGTTAATTTAGACAGAGGAGCCATTGGCCATTCTGTGCGGTTCAGTCCCGTATTCCATTTTCTTCGTGTAAGATTAAATTAGTCTCATTAGTCGCTTTACTTCACCGAGGACAATGGCTGGAAGTAATAATGATGATTGTAATATCCCTGTGCGAACAGCTGATTATCGCCCTTTCATTAGAAACCGTTTGCATTGGGAGAATGTCGGCTTAAATGATGTGAAACTCGCGTTCTCTTCCGTGATTCATTACAGCGCCCAACAGCGAGCTTCACAGTGAATAGGAAACATGATTACATGCAGGAATACCAGGTAAGCACAAGAGTTGTAAGCTAATGGATACAAGTTTGAGGGAGTAAATCATTTGAGCATCTTAAAACCCTAATGACTGGCAAATGAACTCCACGTATATATGAAATGTCGATTAACAGACCTGTGGGGGGAGGGATAGCATGTCTGCCTCTTTTATCTCCAGGTCCCTGGTTCGATTTTCGGGTTGACAAAGGTTTTAATCCTGGGCTGAGGACTGGAAGAGGATCCATTCATCATCATGATACCTGGTGTGAGAGGAAGTGAATCCGGCGAAGACAGTCGAGTTCTTTTTTGCTAGATGCTTTACGTCGCACCGACGCAGATAGGTCTTATGGCGACGATGGGCGACGATGGGACAGGAAAAGCCTGGGAATGGGAAGGAAGCGGCCGTGGCCTTAATTAAGGTACAGCCCCAGCATTTGCCTTGTGTGAAAAGGGGAAACCACGGAAAACCATCTTCAGGGCTGCCGACAGTGGGGTTCGAACCCACTATCTCCCAGATGCGAGTTGACAGCTGCGCGCTCCTAACCGCACGGCCAACTCGCCCGGTAGACAGCCGAGTAGTACGGCTGAGGAAGTCCTTACGCTTATCACGTGACACTTCAATTCCCAGAGGTCAACCAGCTTCGCAGCAATCGCCTTGTTAGGCAGAGCCACTTATTGAGTAGTATGTGCCACGCGGTATATAAGATGTAATACTACATATTTCCGTTCCAATCAGTGTTGACCACTGCCATACTTAAAATTATTACATAACGATTTTTTTAATTCAGGTTTTATAGAAATGAAATTTGAACCATAAAACATTACATTTTTAACTGAAAATGAAAATAATACACTCTTCTACTCATAGAGTGAATAGAGTCTTTCAGGAACTGGATAACAATTTCTAAATGTCATACAATGATATCAATTTGTGCGTGAGTTTGTGTAGTGATTCCCTTGTGCAAAGTAAAATCCATACAACTTACAATATGTAGACTGGAATGCCATAATGAGAATTTGTATTGGTAAATCATATTCTTCTCGTCGTCAGTCTGGAGTAGAGTTGGAAGGCTACCGCAGTATACCGCAGAATACTACATGAAAGCGTAGAATACGGTATTGCTCCTTGTACAATTGGACAGTTAAGGTGTTTACCTTCGTTACCTGTGTTTTCAGCTTGTTGCATATAGGCTACAGTACATCGGGCGTTACCTCATGTTGACCGCCTTGACGTTGTTTCAAATCGATTACATGCTCGATTCGTCTAGAAGAAACTAAGTGAGGGTATACTGAGCACCGTCTAACCTACGGAACGTTGGTATGCGAGCAAAGTTCTTCACCATGCGTCATCGTTGCCAAGTGTGGCAATTATACTTTTTAAAGGACCGTCGACAACAAGACAGAAACAACATGTCAATACTGCGGAATCGTAAATCATAATGCCATGCTCGTCAATGAGATCGCATTCTTAAGTGCAGACTCTGTCCACAAACTACCAAACGTATGACTCTGGAACCTCTACAGAGATCAAGAAAATTTTGAAGGTTTACTTATGAAACAAATCATTGTACATCGATGTCTGCTAAGCCTGTAAAATGCGACCTCATCTGATAAGACATCTAGCCTCTCTAACGCCACATTTTCAGTTTCCTCCTATACCTGGTGCTCCTACAGCAGCAATTTCCGATGGAGACGTAGACGAAGTTGTCGCTAGAGCTGTTTAGCTTCTGGCACTCCTTGAGTCCAAATACTTCATTCGGTCTGGCTATCAGCCACCGAACCATCATGATATGGATGGAACGTTACTCAAATCTGAATATCAACGTGTGCACGCTGTCGTTACGGATAAGAGTAGACGATCAAATGCTCTTTTGACATAGTTCTACTAAAATACACCAATCCTCGTCATTTGTCTATTGCCTTCAAACAAAGTCGAGGCCATTTACGTTATGCATAATGTAGCAGTGAACCAAAATGCTTTGAGCATTAAATAATAAAATATCGTGCCTAATTAAATGCTGGTAAGTAATAACAAAAGTAATTAATATGCCTTCTCTACACTTACCATCTTACCTCAGCTATAATTGACCAAATACTATCGTAGGTGCAGATAAATGAAACGAAATTAGGGAATTACGGTAAGCGTTCCCCATTAATATTGTTAGTGTACTCCAAAAAGGCGACTGTGCTTACAAGTTTTCCTAGTTTGCTATTTAAAAAACGGTAGCGAGAACTCCGTGGAATTTAACCACTATTCACAGCACAGGCCGCAGCAGGCCCCATAGCTCCGATTTAGCAATGAGGTATGTTACTAACGGGCTTACTGGAAAGGTGCCTGCTCCTTTATCTTCTAGAAACATTTTCCTGCGCTTCTTGTTGTTTATGTGTTATGCTTCGATCTAGAAATCGGATCGCATTGATGTCTTCAAGACAAATCCTATATATGGTTCTGTTCCATGGCCAGTACTGTACAGGTTTACGCTGACTGATTGCGACGGATGCTTCAATTTTAGCTAGCGGCCAAATTTTGTGCGTTGAGTGTTTCATCACAGTATCTACAGGTAAGTCCGACAAATAAACATCAAATTCATGTATGCCTTGCAAATATCATTCTTGGCTATCCTGTATGACCGTGGTACAACATTAGCTTCCATCCTATATTATTAGTTAATGACTCTAGAATTGAAGTTGTAGTTTGGTAAAGCGTGAACTCAACAGTCACCGCCGCCTGCACAATCCGTTCACTCTCCATAAAGTTATCAGGACAGTCCCGTGGGCACACCATAGGCCTACTGAACGTACAGGGAGGCAAGACAGTAACAGAACACTGACAAGGGAACCGTTTGGACTGGACCTTAGACCAGATCGATTGCAATGTAACTTGGCAGGATGATCAACTGTGACATTATAAACGTATTGGTGGGCACTTGTCATTCTGAATTAAAGTACACTCTATAACAAAAAAACGACGCACCGGGAAGGGGTTGTCCGATTGCAAGGAAATTACGTATGCAAAAACATTCGGAGCGAACATGCAAATTATTAAAGTTTCGTGTCAAATGAATGAATAGCGGGAGCTCCCGCGCATCCGAACTGCACATGCATCAGGTGTATATAAGGCGCGATTCTGAAGCGTATGTTCAAAGTAGCTGTTGCATACGACTGCACTATCTTAACATCGGCTGTAAGAATGCCACGCCGAAGAATTCGTGCTCATTATGAGCTGATGTCAGAGTTTGAAAGAGGTCGTGCGATCGGATTGAAAGAAGCTGGTTGCTCGAATCGAGCTGTCGCTGGACATTTGGGTCGAAGTGATGCGGCGATCAGACGATGCTGGAAAGCGGGGGTCAGCAACGGCAGGCATCAGCGTCAGGACGACAGTGGTCGACCGATAGCCACAACAGCACGGGCAGACAGAGCGATTGTCAGAACAGCTGTCACAGCACCGGAATCGTCGTTATCAACGATCCAGCGTGTGACCCGCACACATGTGTCCACCATGACCATCAACAGATGCCTGAGCGAGAGGAATTTGCGCTCGCGCCGCCCGTTACGCCGCTTACCACTCACGCCTGTTCACCGTCAATCCAGATTACAGTGGTGCCGCGCTCGAGCAACGTGGAACTGAGCTGACTGGGGACGTATAGTCTTTAGTGACGAGTCTCGTTTCCAACGGTGCCCTGACGACAACCGCAGACGTGTTTGGAAACGTTCAGGACAGCGTGAGGATCCTGCCTTGACTATCGCACATCACACAGCCCCACAACAGGGAGTGATGGTCTGGGGTGCCATCTCCTTTGATAGCCTGACCCCTCTGGTATTCATTCCTGGAACACAGACAGCACAGTGGTATGTTGATGACATTTTACGGCATGTTCTTCAGCGACATCCAGGCCTTACTCTCCAACAGGATAATGCCCGGCGTCACACGGCACGTGTTGCTATGAACTGTCTTCAAGCATGCCCTATCCTTCCTTGGCCAGCTCGGTCGCCAGATCTCTCTCCCATAGAGCACAATCGGGACGTCATGGGAAGGCGACTGCGAACATTCCGGAATATCGTCTATTTAGCCCTACAGATGGAGATCATTTGGCACGAAATCCCGCAGGACACCATCCGGGAACTTTATCAGTCTATGCCAGCATCCGAGCCAGGGGTGGACCAACACCTTATTGACGTCCTCACTTTCTAACGCTCTAACTTTGCAATAAATCATTTGATTGTTCTGCACTTTTGATCGTTCGTCTTTCTATGTCTTTTCCTCATATCCACCGATTTTTATCGCCATCGGATAATTCCTTCCTGGTCCGTCGTTTTTTTGTTTTACAGTGTAATATTTTCATACTTCAAATAATAATTTGTTGCTTTATTTTTAAATGGAACATACTGTAATATATCGAAGGCATCGATTGCAATGCAACTTTGTAGGTTGATCAATAAAGGTATCAGAATATCAATTTACGTCAGGTGTTACATTGACTGCCCACAACATTGCAAGATGAGTGATTCTGAACAGTAATTCGGCTGTTTCCTCGTCTATCTAATAAAAAGTATATTAACAGCATGCACGTTTTAAAAGCCGTAGATAACCAAGATTTCAAACTGTATAATATTTTGGCTTCTATTCCAAATTATGGAAATGTTAAACCACAGTATGTTTATATTCACATAGTGTACATATTGGTAGAATGGGTTTGTAGAGCGTGAAATCCTGTTCGTGTCGCCAAAATCACATTTTCGGTACAAAGTGATTTATGTAATGTTACAATAGATCTATCGATATATTTCTACAGTGCATAAACAAGGTCATTCTACGTCACCCTCAGCTAACTGCTTCTAGCAATTGCTACTTTTCAGCAATTAATTGTAGCACGACCACTGATTTTACGGAAAATTATTATTACCATTAAATTTACGATGAGTTAATTGATCATTCAACCTCCTGCCATTGAAATCTGTCTGATCCAACACATCAAATCCCCTGTGAGATCTCCAAAAGAGCTCAGTAGCTAAACCATGTGATTGTGTAATACGTGAACGCTTTAAAACCCTTTCGTTCACGACTTACTTCTGCTAATCAGAAAAGTCTGGGATTTTTCCCATATCAGCCAGGTATTATTAAAGAACACTATATGCATGTGGTTTTGAATTTATATTATATGTTGTTATTTTTTTAACAATTTGTTTTACGTCGCACCGACACAGTGCCGATATTAAGGAAAGGTCTAGGAGTAGGAAGGAAGTGACAGTGGCCTTAACTAAGGTAAATCCCCAGCATTTTCCTGGTGTGAAAATGTGAAACAACGGAAAAACATCTTCAGGGCTGGTGACAGTGGGTCTTGAAACCACTGATACAAGCTGATAGCTACGAGAACCTAAATACGGAGCAACTTGCTGGGTTTTATATGGTTTTGGAAATAGAGCTTGTCCTCATTTTGGAACAAAAGTACTCAACCGTTGCGTCACATGCAAATTCTTCACCTAGAAGCAGGATGAAAGTTCCTATATATTAGTTCCAAAAATTAGTTCCAAAATACATCAGAGTTCATTTCTTCATTAACCTATCACCTATTCATTTCACTGTGTGAAAAGTTGTGAATCAGTTCCTCCCCTTGGTCAAGTTAAGAAAAATTTCACATTTTCGACAGCGCGTCGTAATTTCCACGGACCGGTCTCAAATTCGCAGTGGCCAGCATAATTATGTTCCCTCGTTGTGGATGGGCAGATGATCCATTCAATCAAAGCAAACATCTCGTACAGATCTAGTTATGCCAAGCTGGAGGCTCATCACAAGACGGACTGCTTGTTGGTGAACGTCCTCTTTTGTTGCTGCGAGCGCCCCATTGATGCGAGGAGGTGATTGTCAGATGGCGCCAGGTCGGAGTCATACGGCGGGTGCGGAAGGATGTCCCATAGAAACGATTTCAAGGTGTCCTTCACTGGTTTTGTTGTGTGAGACGGCGCAATGTCGTGTAAAACTATCACTTTGCCATACCTTCTGGCCCATCCCGGTCGTCTTTCGATCAATGAGTGATTTAAATTAACCATTTATTGGCGAAAGCGTTGTACATCAACGGTTTCCCCGTATTCGCTCCTCATCGCACTTGTGGACTACCAGAGCGCGCACTGTCTAAATCACCACGTTTAAATTGTCGAAACCATGTCTCACATGTTCTAATCGATGGAGCGTGTTCACCATATTTTCCTACCAGCAAACTATGACTTACCACAGCCTTTCTCTCTTGATTAAATAAGAAAAGCAATGCGTGCCGCAAATATTCTTTTTCAGGCACAAACGTCGACATGGTTACTGAACGATACAACACAGACGCTAGTGTTTGGCGGACTCAACTTGTGTGTGTTGGTAAGTTAATATCAGACGAACAAACTGACGTATGTGCCAAATTCATACACTGAGTACTGTTCTCTGGCGCCATCTCTAAGTGAAATCGGAAAATGCATGTGCATGCACCTGGTACTCGCGTTCTTTCCTTGTTATACGAGTGCATCTTACTCTTTCTTGATATGGCCAAATTAGTGGGGAAAACAGACAATAAACCCCGCGATATTTCAGCCCTGTGGGATCTTAGCCTACCAAGCGAGTGCTAGTCGACTATGAGGTGATGGGTGGTCAGTGCGACGAATCCCTTCGGCCGTTATTCTTGGATTTCTAAATCCGGGACACTATCTCGCCGTCAGACAGCTCCTCAATTGTTCTTACGTACGCCAAGTGGATCTAGGTTTTTTTTAAAATCCTCATGATGCCGGAAGTCAAATAGGGACCTTCGGGTAAAAGGCGGGATAGTTATCCTTAGATCTGGAGGCAGATTCATTCTCTATCATAGTTAGTGCACCATATACACCGAAAGCTGAGAAGTACATGAGTAATTGAAAAAAGAGGATGATAACAATGTACCTCTTGCTTCAACAACTGCAAATTACTTCTGTATAATTTGCTCCCTTGTGACATAGTGTCCTCAAATGAGGACAGCATATTTGCAACGCTTTGCGTTCCTTCAGGTTACAATAAATAAACTTGATATTTCCACCTATTCAATACAATTTTAATGCTGTTATGCAATTACAACATATTAAATTTCACAGGACTAGTTTCGACGCGGATTTGCGTCATCTTCAGCTTTTTCAGAAAATAGGCAACCTTAAAATTCATGACATGTCTTAAAATGTTTGGCATGAAATCCAGTTAAATCTATAATTAAAACCTTAACTCATTAAAAACTATTATGACAAGTAAAAGACTTGCTAGTCAGTCGTATGATAAAAGTTCATTGGTTAAATGATATTCTTATGATCAAGCAGTTGTGGAGTCCTTAAATTTGTTGGGCGATAGATAAAATATTGTGTTCCATTTCACTACAACTTGTATACTGCTAAAACATCTCGAAAAACGTGAAGGTTGGTCATATGGAATTTTCTGCATAAAATCTTCTATGTCTTAGGCCTATGAGGTGGAAACATTAAAGTAGTTTCTTGTGATGTTTGTGAAACCAATGTTTCCTGGTTCAATGCGGAACCTGTAAATATATTAAAACGCGGTTAACGATCCAGTGTTGAATGTGTTATGGCTCTAATCAGCAAAAAGATTGTATGTAGGACTCACCTCAAAATGCCGTGAGACGATGCTATTGCTAGCCGCGCTCAATGAAAAATGAAGGCTCTGAGCAGGTTTGCATGATCGGACGTAGCTAAAGAGGGGAAGTAGGGGTGGGTTGAGACGATGTATGTGGGCCGCGCGTGTGGAGGGAGTCTGGTGGGCGTGGACTACGGAACGAATATCGGGAGAACTTATTGTGAATTATGCGTAAAATTAAATTCTTGTTTGGGATTTGAACATTTTTAAAAAATGTTATCAGGAAATCAAAGAGAACTTTTGGAGTTTCAGATATATCATTGAGATTGAGGTTAGCGTTAAAATATTGGTCTATATGAATGTAACATAATTCAGTAGCGTCCAGCAATGGTCCCTTGCTCAAAATCTCAAATATTTTAATGTCTTGTTCCAAGTTTGTGAAATTATGTCTTAGCTCATGGATATGTTGTCCCACAGCGGAGAATCTATTATATTTTACTGCATTAACGTGTTCGGCATACCTTATCTTAAAGTTGCGCCCAGTTTGCCCTAGGTAGGCGCTGCCACAGTCATTGCATTGGAACCTATAAACACCTGACCTAAGATAAGGGTTAGATTTTTTTACAGTAGCTGCATTGTGTAAAACTTCGGTACTTTTGTTATCTGTGCGAAAAGATATCTTTACATTATTCTTTTTGAATATATTAGTGACTCTGTGAATGTTGTTATTAAATGTGAAAGTTGAATAGGAATTATGACTTTGTTTGTCTTTGGTGAGCGTGGTTTGCGGACGATGTTTAATCTTATTGATTATACTTTCGATGAAAGAGACCTAGTAGCCATTAGCATAGGATATATTGCGGATAGTATTCAGCTCCTTGTTTAAATTAGCTTTAGTCATGGGGATTCTAAAAGCCCGGTCTACGAGGCTGAAATACGTAGCTCTTTTGTGAGCTTGTGGGTGTGTTGAATCTTGTCTTATAGTGACGCTAGTTTGTGTTGGTTTCCTGTAGATGTTGAAGGAAAAAGTAGGAGGCTGTCTCTTAATGGTTAAATCTAAAAAGTTAATTGATCCCTTGTTTTCAGATTCCAAGGTATACTTGATGTGCGGATCTATATCATTGAGTTTACTTAAGGTGGTCTTTGCATCTATTATCCGCTCATCTAGAACTACGAATACATCATCAACGTACCTAGACCAATGGTGTATATTACAGAACGTGTTTCCGTTATCTATCGCGGAAACCTCTAAAAAATCCAAATAAATTTCTGCCAAAATTCCCGAGGCCGGACACCCCATTGATAGCCCATTTTGTTTATAAATTATACTATCAAAAATAAAGTAATTATTGTCTATTAACAACCTTAATAAAGTCATGAAGTCCTGTATCTCTAGTACGCTTCGGTGACTAAGTTTTTAAATTGTTATGAATGATCGGTATTATCTTACTGGTATTAACACTTGGAAACATGTTAACCACATCAAACGAATGTATTGTGTGGTAGGGTCGTAGTTCGAAATCGTTCAACTTGTTAACTAATTCAATAGTATTCTTAATTGATTTATTAGCCCTAAATTTATAATGTTGTTTGAGGAATTTCTGAATAAACTGTGCTACTTTGTAAAAAGGACTTGGTCTATAGTTTATTATTGGTCTAATGGGGACTCCGGCCTTGTGGATTTTTGGAAGTGCTTTGGCTGTTGGAAGCCCCGGGTTCATGTTAATCAATTTGGTCTTTTCTTGTTCCGTAAAGAGAAAAACCGCTTTCTTTAATGTTTGTTTTAATTGTTTTTGAGGTATCTGTGTTGGATCTTTCTTGGACACTGTAAAGGTCTTATCATCGAAAAATATTTTGGCTTCTTGAATGTAATCGGCCTTATGCACAATTACTGTCGTATTACCCTTATCCGCTTTGGTTACGATAAGTTCTTCGTCTTGTATCTTCTTCTTAAGGTTTATGATGTGTTTTCTTTCAGTAAAAGAAACTTCTGCCGTAACGCCAGTTCTATTATTGTTTGCAATAAAGATTTTTTGTAATTGTCTTTTTACGTCTGTCCTAACGTCATCCTGCAAATCTTGTGGCATTTTACGAATTGCGACTTCAGATTCTGTTACTAATTTAGAGGCTGTATTGGCCAAATTAACATTAGGCCAATTGTGTTTGGGCCCTTTAGAAAGAATACTCTTTTCCTCCTCACTTAAATCAATTGTAGACAAGTTGACTATTGGAGTATGGAATTGATCTGTTGATCCGTCATTGGGATTATGCCTAGGTTTTTTAGAGGAAGGTTTGCCGGCTACTACTTCGTTATGTATCAAGTTAAGTTTTTCCTCTAATGTTGTCTGTTTGATATTAAGAAAGTTGGTAAGTTTGTTTTGAACCTGAACTTGGAAGAGGTTCCATTGAGCTTTCGTAAGTAAACTCGTGGCCTTGAGGTGAGCCTTATACAGTTTCTGGTTTAAATAGGATTTTTTCTTATGAAGAAATTTTAATTCATTCTTTAGCCATAACTTTTTAGTTTTTAAGTGAACATTACTTTGATGTTTTAGAACCTTATGTTTTCTGAAAACACTTCTCAGAAATTTGGGGGTCAAATTCTGTAAAATACAGTGTTTTATAAATTTTATATCTTTGCCTATTTTTCCTACTTTGACTCTTAAGCCCATATATTGGTAGGCTACTGCTCTGCTCACCTGCCGCTGCTTACTCCGTTCATCACGTGACTCTGATGTCATCTTCTCCTCCACGCATCGCCTTCTCCGCTTGCTGTGTGTGCTTGTGCTAACCTCTATTGGACACGTGATTATGACGTTCTTATTCCTCGAACATGCTGACTTTCAGCTTCTCTATTCTTCTCTACGCTTCTATACTGCTATATGTCCTCTGGCTCCAGCACTCTAAAATTGTGTATGCCTTCGACTCGGAGTGGTGGAGTAATGAACAGCTGTGCTACGTTTATACTGTCATTACCATCTGGACTATAATTCTTCGGATTATTTGGTGAGAAAGACCTATCATGATGTTATTTTGACATTAGATTCTTCTTTGGGCCATCTGCTCCTGTTGAACTTTGCTTTCGCCAGCTTATTACGGCATCAAATTAAATATGCAAGTCATTATTCCTACTTAATATTTTCAAACACGAACTGCACTACGGACAATGGAACTTTGAGCTCACATTATCTGCTTCCTAGGACTAATGCTACTTTCTGCAATAATAATAATTAAAACATCCTGAAGCGTAACTACACCCGACGAAGAGAATCCTTTCCCCAGTTCGATCCCTACTTCCATTTTTAAAATGAGTGTATCTATATCTCAAAACTTTCAAAGTTTACAGATGTAAAAATTGGTACTTGGAATCTACTTTCAAAATGAAGAAATACGTATTTTTTGTTTTCGGAAAATCCCAATAGGAGGGGTGAAAAGGGGTAAAAAATGGTTGAATGCCTTTAATAAGGATCCTTATATCTCAGAAACTAAAGATATTACAGACCAGACAGTATATGGATCTCCTTTAAAAATACAGAAACTTTTTTTTTGTTTTTGGAAAATCTAATTAATGGGGGTGAAGCAGGAGTGACAAATTGGGGTGAATTTTTAGAAAGACGATATCTACTGTATATCTCAGGAACGTAAAATTTTACAGACATAAAAACTGGTATTTGGAATATCCTGTTAAAGTAAAGAAACAGGTATTCTCGGAAAATCCAATGAAGAGAGGGGGGATGAAAAATTGAAAAATGTATTGAATTAATTATATGAGGATACTTGCATCTAATAAAAACTAAAGTTTTTACAGATGTGAAAATTGGTATTTAGGTCTTCTTTCAAAATAAAACGACGCGTTTTGGGGGGAGGGAAATCATCCTTGGGGGCGGGTGTGAAAAGAGTTAAATTCGTTTCATGAGGACACATATCTCAAAAAATGAAGATAATCGGTATTTAGAAGATCCTTTACTGTTAAAGAAACAAATATTTTTTGCCGGAAAATTCACTTAAGGGGGGGGTGAAAGTAAGTGAAAAAAGTGAATTATTTTTATGGGAATACTCATATCTCAAAACTGAAGGTAACATACGTGAACACTGGTATTTGGAATCTCCTTTAAAAATAAGGAAACACGCCTTCTTTTGGGTGGGGGGTAAATCAACTTAACAACGGTGAGGTGTAAACGGAGGTGAAACCAATTGATTTTACTGTTCCTAATGTACACTGCTGTTTGTAGAAAGTGAAACACTCAGAAGCACTGGTCTGAAACACGCCAAAATCAGAGGACGTGTAGAACAGTGGAACCATAATAAGTGTTTAAAATTGCAGAGAGATGGCGTGCACGTAGGCCCAGCAGTGCTCTTCTGTGTGTGACCGGCCAGAGCAGTGTTACGCAACGCTTAGTCAGTGCGGAGCCGTCATACGAAGTGGAAACGTGTACATAAGTGCCACTATGTTTCGCCGACATCACAGAAGGGAATATCAGCATGTGAGTGAGTTCGAACGGGGCAGAACGATAGGGCTCGCGGAGATGGGTCTGTCGTACCGTGATATTGCGGCTCGTACAGGGTACGCTGCTTCAACGGTGAGGCGTATGTGGAACCAGTGGAAAGAAGAAGGCTTTACACAGCGCCGACAGGGTACTGGACGACACAACGTGACCACAACGCGAGGTGACCGTCATCTTGTCCGCTTGGCCATAACGGACAGAACAGCTTTGTCCACGGTGTTGGCTCGATGTTGAAGCACTGCAACGGGTGTGCGCATGTCTGCATCGACGGTTCGGTGTCGTCTTCTGAGGGCCGAACTGGTGGCACGCATGCCATTGCGCCGGCTTCCATTGACCAGCAACGACCAACGCCATACAGTAGACTGCAATGGGCACGTGAACACCGACACTGGCGTGCTGAGTGGCAAAATGTAGTGTTTTCTGACGAGACCCGCTTCAACGTGTCCTACAGCGATGATCGCATACGCGTTAGACGCCGCCGTGGTGAATGCCATCAGGCAGACTGTATTGTTGAGCGGCACAGCGGACGAACGCCAAGTGTGATGGTTTGGGGCGCAATTGCCTATAACATGCGATCTCGCCTCCTACGTCTTGAGGGCAATCTGAACAGCTACCGCTACATCAGGGAGGTTTGACAGCCCGAGGCATTGCCCCTCCTGCAGGCCGTTCCAGACTCCACATTCCAGTAGGGCAATGCCCGCAGCATGTGGCGAGGAATGTGCAAGCCTTCTTCGAAGAACGACGGATACCACTGCTTCCCTGGCCTGCCCGTCCACCGGATATGTCACCCATTGAACATGTCTGGGATATGGTCGGTCGGCACCTTGTTCGTTCAGGTCCTCCTGCAGCCACTGTTGATGATTTATGGACGCGCCTACAAACCGCGTGGCAGAGTATTACCCAGCAGCATATTCAGGTGCTCTTTGATTGCATGCCACGATGTCTAGTGGTTCTGATTGCAGCGCGTTGTGGCACTACGCCGTACTGAATTTCCACGGTCACCGTACATGTACAGTTCTCTAATTGTAATCATTTGTGTCTTGTCATGTCCCTAATATGTGGAATAAATTGCATTGTGATCACAGCTCTCAGTCTTGGTGTTTCACTTTCTGCAAACAGCAGTGTACTTATAAGGAGCCTCCGTGGCTCACGCAGCAGCGCGCTGGCCTCTCACCGCCGGGTTTCGTAGTTCAAATCCCGGTCACTCCATGTGAGATTTGTGCTGGACAAAGCGGAGGCGGGACAGGTTTTTCTCAAGGTACTCCGGTTTTCCCCGTCATCGTTCATTCCAGCAACACTCTCCAATATCATTTCATTTGTCATTCATTAATCATTGCCCCAGAGGAGTGCGACAGGCTTCGGCAGCCGACACAATTCCTATCCTCACCGCTAGCTAGAGGCGTATTCATTCCATTCCTGACCCGGTTGAATGACGAAACAGGCTGTGGATTTTCAATGTACTTATTCTGATCATAAACCGATCATTTGTAATCTTTCCTGGGTTCGTTTTCAAGAGCCATCTTTTCCTTTGGAGAACCTTCTTAGATTACAGTAGATTCTTCTGGCATATAAATAAAAATTTAAACGCATTTGAAATAAACGATAGGTATAAAATTGACCGTGCAATTGTTCACTTCTATAATAAGGTCAATAATACACGGAAGTATGTCATTCGTATCGCCAGAAGTCCTGCGAACTTGCCTTCGGGCGACAATGGTGCTGGTCATACTGTCATCAATGACAATGGCAGCAGATATAATTTACCGCCAGGTAGAGGTCTTGCATCTGGCTGTGGGGTCCAGAATAATAATAATAATAATAATAATAATAATAATAATAATAATAATAATAATAATAATCTGGACCGTCGTCAAAATGTGCGGACCGTGCTGGAAACGGGTCCTGGAGGGTAATGACTACGATTGCAGTCCGGCCGCCGGTTCAGTACCGCCAAGGCACCCAAGACGACACCACGCCGGATCTCCTCAAGGATTTGATCCACATTAAAAATGCTTATAGGAAAACATGGCAAAGATTTAGGGACCCAACTGACCGGGTGGAATACCTGGACCTAGCCCGGGAAGTACGAAACCGATTGCTGGAAAAAAAAGATCGCAAAATGGGAGGAACGTTGGCGTAATCTCTCAGAAAACGAGTCAGATCGAAAATATCGGCGGGTTATATATAAAGCGATAAGCATTCAATTATAAATTTCAGTATAATACCGTAGCGAAGCACTGGTATCTTGCTAGTATATATATATCTTGCTCATCATATTCTGGTCTCCACCACTCCGTATCGACCCGACTCCCCATGAGTGCCGAAACATTTTACTTTTCTTTTTACTACTTTGCCCTCATAGAATATGGAAACCTATGCATTCCTGACTATATATATTATTTCTTCTGCGCCACATATATATTTTTATATTGTATACTTTATATTGTAAAACTTTCGTAACGTTTATATCAGCGCTGTATTTTGTGAACTCCCTCCTTCCATCTTCCTCCCGTTTTTTCTCTTTGGACCGGTCCATCTCATCACCTTCACGATCTTCGCTCTTCCAAGTTGGCACCCTTGTGAAGACCGCTACGCTATCGTCTCTGCATCATCATCGACGCTCCGCTTTCGCCGGCACGTGGGGGAATATGTTACGACCTCCTCTAACCCCTACGTATATTTCCTACCTTCGCATGCTGCATTTCTTCGACCACGCCGCCGCAGCTTCACTCACTCGACCGCTCTGCTCACCTGCCGCCTGCCTACTCCGTTCATCACGTGACTCTGACGTCGTCATCCTCTTCTCCACGCATCGCCTTCTCCGGTTGCTTCTTCTTCTTCTTCTTCTCCTCCTTCTTCGTTGTGTTTTTTGGGCTCTTAATATATAATTTTGCCCAGTCCAAAACCTCTTATTTGATGAATAACACTTGCAAAACTTTAAAAGACCAATCTACGAAAACACTTTATGCCCTAAACATTTTTACCACTATAGGCCACCATCTCAAAATCACCGAACACTCAAAATATATTAGTAACAACACCAATGGAAGCAGGAGTATATGAACATAATCCAACAGTATAACACACAGGCTGTTATAACACAATATTTGCCCGATCCAGAAACTTATTTATGACATTGATTGTATCGGCAAAAGGATTACATAACAAACAAGAAACACTAGTTGGGAAGACATGTTTAAGACGCACAAGACTATAAGCTTTACACGTGGAGACACATTTAGAGGACACTGAAAAAGTACCGTACGCGCACCTTTTAGTGATACATACACATCCTAACGCTGAATCGGTCGACCTCGGTTATCTTCGAGATTCGTATTGGCAACCTTTGAAACACAAACTATGAATCGCTTATGCATCGCTGTGCGACATGTAGCGTACACTTTACGTACTAGCACTGTTGTTGTTTACACAGCAAAGCCAAACTATATAATTAATGCTAGGAACAAGATTCGCATGGAGAAATGTTATATAATGTTAAATAATGCATGTGTGACACAGTTGTTGGCGTAAGATAATAAATGTTTAGAAAATTCATATTGATGGATCATATTATCGATTCAATTCAGATTTCATATCCATTCAGTTGGCAGTATAACCGGAACCGGGAGAGCTCCCTCCTTACTCCTCACCCTCGCACAAAGTTATATCGCTAAAAAGTGCGCGGACTATAGGTGATTCGCATCTCCATCACTAGTACCACACGGGCAGCTGGGTGTCTGTGTCAAATGGAAACGAAATTTGTATTGGGGCGTAAGCTTCTCCGCTTGCTGTGTGTACTTGTGCTAACCTCTATTGGACACGTGATTATGACGTTCTTATTTCTCGAACATGCTGGCTTTCAGCTTCTCTATTCTTCTCGACGCTTCTATACCGCTATATATTCTCTGACTCCACCGCTCTTAATTTGAGCATCCCTTCGTCTCGGAGTGGTGGAGTACCGAACAACTGTGCTACGTTTATACTGTCATTACCATCTGGACTATAATTCTTCGGATTATTTGGTGAGAAAGACCTATCATGATGTTATTTTGACATTAGATTCTTCTTTGGGCCATCTACCCCGGTTGAACTTTGCTTTCGCCAGCTTATTACGGCATCACATTAAATATGCAAGACATTATTCCTACTTAATATTTTCAAAAACGAACTGTACTACGGACAATGGAACTTTGATCTCACATTATCAGCTTCCTAGGACCAATGCTACTTTCGGCAATAATAATAATAATTAAAACATCCTGAAGCGTAACTACACCCGACGAAGAGAATCCTTTCCCCAGTTCGAACCCTACTTCCATTCCCAATTTCCCTTCTTTTTGCATCTTCTTTTCTTCACATATTTTAGGTTGCTGCCTTTTATTGGAATTTTACCAGTCTTTATTGTACAATTAATACTTATTCATACGGTTTTTGATGTATTTCTGATAGTCTTTATTGTAAATGTGGCACATTTTCCTTGTGTTCTGAGGTTTCCTCTACATAATTTATTGTCTAGCAAAATCTTATCTGGGGTTTTCCACCTTGTTGAGAAATGTTTAATTACTAATTCATTTATCGTTAAATATATAATTTACGTTGTTAACCTTTGCTTTTCTCTTGTCCTTACATTTTTCTCTTAGCCTAGTTCCTTCTCACTGCGCGTTTCTGTCGTTATTCTATTATCATTTATTGTGTTTCTTCCTCTACCACTTGTATGCTTAATCTAATCTATCTACAAACTATTACAACAACTATATCATATCAGCACCGTACGTACATAGCACGATAGCTGGGTAACAATGCTTCTGATAAACCTCTGGATTGCATCCTCTGGGATGGCTCCTCATCTTCCAGTAATGCTGCTGACTTGAGTTTCAGCAGCTGCAACGAAGTCCCTGGTGGCCCTAACAGAATGTGCAGTGGCTCCATCATTTACTCATTTGAAATGTTGCGCAACATTGTCTGAGATCAGTAGTACATGGTTCTCCAGAACCTCCTGAATGTAGTGCATAGCTGTCAATCGCCCCTGAATGACGAGGTCACTTTTACGGTTCAAAAAATTCCTCCCCAAATCATCACTGATCTGCCACTGTAAGTGACTGTTTCCTGCACGTTGCAAAGCAAATTTCATTCGCCATGACGTCGTCAGACGCAAATACGATGCTTCTGATAAACCTCTGGATTGCATCCTCTGGGATGGCTCCCCATCTTCCTATAGTGCTGTTGACAGATCCTGGAGTGTGCAGGGTTGCTGTAGGTGATTCTGGATACGTCTACCAAGTCGATCCCACAGATGATCGATACAATTGAGGTCGGGGCTACATGCGGGCCAGTCCATTACTTGAATTCCAGCAGCTGCAACGAAGTCCCTGGTTGGCCCTAACAGAATGTGCAGCGTCTCCATCATGCACTAATGTGAAATGTGACCCAGAAAGCTGGAATCTGGATTCGTTAACAAAGAATACTACACTGACTGAGCAAATGTCATGGGATAGCGGAGCACTGATGCGCAGGTGTGTTGTCTGCGCACCACACGCCCCCCTGTGCTAGCGGCAGTTGTATAGGAGACCTTGTGACCAGTGGCTGTGCATGTGGCAGATGTAACATGGAACGTCGTCGTCAGATGACACCATTCGAGCAGGGTATGGTGGTCGGTGCCCGACGGATGGGAAGTGCGATTTCAGAAGTAGTGCGGAATTCGGCTTCACACGATAAACCGTGCCCAGGGTGTATCGTGAATGGTTGAATGCGGGTGTCACCGTCCACAACAGACGAACGACCGGCCGTCCAGCCACCCTCGATGACCCGTGACCGGCGACATCTCAGACGGATTGTCAATAGTCACAGATGGGTAACCGTGCAACAAATCACGGCTCAATTAAATACAGGCCGTGCTAGACACGTTTCCCAGTGGGCAATCCGTAGGAACATGGGTTCTATGGGGTATGGGAGCCGACGTCGCACACGGGTGCCACTGTTAACCTACGTCATCGGGCACAACGACGCGCATTTGTCCCCAATCACCAGGGATGGACACTGGAACAATGGCGTAACGTTATATGGTCGGACGAATCACGATTTCAACTGCAACATGCCGATGGGAGGCACCGTGTATGGCGCAGACCACATGAAGCGATGGACCCCGCCTGCCTCGAAGGTGTGGTCCAGGGCGCTGGTGTCTCTGTTATGGTCTGGGGTGCATTTTCCTGGTGTGGAATGGGCCCCCTTGTTGTTCTGGAGGAGACTTTGAATGGTACGCGGTATGTTGAGCTGCTCGGAGACCATCTCCACCCATTTTTTGCCTTCCAGCGCCCAGACGGTTCTGCGGTGTTTCAAGATGATAACGCGTCACCACATCGCTCCCACGTCGTCCGGGAATGGTTCCAGGAACATGCAGCGGAGGTCCAACGATTGCCATGGCCACCCAGGAGCACCGATATGAACCCTATCGAGCATATCTGGGATGTCCTGGAACGCAGGCTCTGTGCTATGGATCCTGCATCCACCAACAGACCAGCATTGGCGGCCGCTCTGCAAACGAGTTGGTGTCAGCTGCGTCCAGAGGACTACCAGGGACTTGTTGACTCACTTCCACGGCATCTCACTGCAGTTCGCAGGGCCAGAGGAGGCCCCACACGCTATTAGGTGACTATCACTATCAGCCATATTCAATCGTTTTTACGATGTGGCCTCTTTAAATCCGAAGCAAGGTCGGTTTTCATGAGGTCTCTCCATCTGGGACGGTCTTGAGCGATGTTCTGCCAATTGATCCCAGTAATCTTACGGATGTCTTTAACCCATCTGTCCGGTGGTCTTCCCCGAGGTCTCAGATGATCTTTCGGACTCCACAAGCACAAGCTTTGTCCACCTACCATCAGTTCTCCGAGCAACATGTCCAGCCCACTGCCATTTTAAGGTAAACACCTTTTCTAAAATGTCACTGACCTTTGTGACTGACCTGATGTAATCTGCTCTCTTTCTGTCTTTCTTCGTGAAGCCTAGCATGAACTGTTCCATAGCTCTTTGGGTTGTTCTGAGTTTTTGCTTGACAAACTCGCTCAATGTCCAGGTTTCACAACCGTAAGTCAGTACAGGGAGAACACTCTGGTCAAAGACTATCTTCTTCAGGTGGGTTGGCATGTTGGATTTGAAGATTGACGAATTTCTTCCGTAAGCTTGCCATCCTAGTTTGATACGTCGGAATTTTTCCGGTCTTAAGTCCCCTTTTATGTTTACAAGCTGCCCAAGATAGACAAACTCATTGACTTGTAATGTGGAGTTTCAAACATGCAGCTCTCCTGCTGGGGCCCATTTGTTGAGCATTACTTTGGTTTTAGAAAGGTTCATGGATAGTCCCACTTTTTGACAGGCTGAAACAAGATCTTGTATTAGACTTTGTAGTTCATTGATGTTGTTGGCCAAAAGTGTAATGTCGTCTGCAAACCTTAAATTATTCAACCTTTTCCCATTGATTTTGATCCCTGTACTTTGCCAGTTGATTTTTGACATGGCCATTTCTAATACTGCTGAGAACAGCTTGGGAGATATGGGGTCGCCTTGCTTTACACCTCTTTGAATGGGAAAATCCGTGTTTGGCACCTTGACGTTCACGAAGGCTGAAGAGGTTTCATAGATATGCTGGAGTACACTTATGTAGGCAGCATCAACGCCGTGTTTGGCTAAGGCTTGCATAACAGCAGCGTGGCTCACCGAGTCAAAAGCCTTTTCAAAGTTCACAAAGGCTAGAAAGAGCGGCATTTGATGTTCATTACTTCTGCTGATAACTTCACAAAGGGTGAGTATGTGGTCGATTGTTCCAAAACCTCGGCGGAAACCTGCTTGTTCAATTGGCTGGGCAAAATCAA
This sequence comes from Anabrus simplex, assembly GCF_040414725.1. Lineage (NCBI taxonomy): Eukaryota > Metazoa > Arthropoda > Insecta > Orthoptera > Tettigoniidae > Anabrus > Anabrus simplex. The sequence goes on along the minus strand of NC_090266.1, from coordinate 347,901,502 downwards.
GCGTTGAACTGATTCTATTTGTCAGTACCTTGGTGAAAACCTTGTAAAGGACAGAAAGCAAGCTAATAGGACGATAGTTTCTGATGTCATGTATGTTCCCTTTTTTGTGCAGGAGAATTGTCATTGCTCCGTTCCAAGATGGAGGGACGTTTCATCCCATGACATTTGCTAAGTCAGTGTATAGTCCAGTGTCAGAGCTGCCAGTTGATATGCTGTTGTGCAAGCTGCAGACAGCATCTTCGGTGATGAAGGGTCAACCAGGCCACTTTAAGCGGTCTCCGGGAATTGAGCTGATCTTCCCCTAGTCTACTGTGGGCTGTCTGTGTACTGACGAGAGTCCCATGTGCATTAAATAGCTCACCTCGTAGGTTCCTGGCTGTACTGCGGCAGTTTCGGAGGGTCTATAAATGACTAAATCAGCTGGCATTGTTTTCCGTTTTCTCCCTGAATCAGGTTGCTGCTTAACATTGTGCAGCCCTTCATATCGCTGTGACAACCTGCAGATGACTGGTTGAGACACTCCAAGACGCTCTGCCATGTAACGCTGTATGCATCCTTCCTGCAAGAGCGTTACTGCACGCATGACTTGTTCTAATGGTAAATGGCTTCTCATGTCTTGTGCTCTATGCTGCCTGTGCTGCTTACCAATACAACAGCTCACACAGCACTGACAGACCATGTGGTACATCACGAACCACTCCTGTTTGGGGTGCAGTCACAAAGATGACTGCTACAACTGGAGGGTTATGTACTTGACTTCAATATTCCTCCACATTAATGCCACCAAGGTTTAACCAAAACAAATCTGTAGAGCACTATGGATGTGAAACAAAATGTGTGTACACTAGTTCATATCAAAGTTGTGATCCTTTTTTTTTCTTTTTTGTAAGCAGTACTAATGGTGTATGGCCTCCAAAGAGACCTGGTGCAGGTCTTTTTCTAGTAGATGGCCTATTAGGCAATCTGCATGTCTGCGAAGGTGAGTGCCCTACCTAGGATGATTTCTAAAGTTAAATACGCTACACACACTCAGTCCCCGAGCCACTGGAATTAACCAATTAAGGTTAAAATCCCTACCCGGCCGGGAATCGAACCCGGGACCCTCTGACCAAAGGCCAGTACCCTGACCATTCAGCCAATGAGTCAGACTTTGTGAGCAGTGTATTAGCTGCATTTGCAAAATTATCAACTAGTTTGATAGAAGGCAATTCAGGTTTCGGAGAGGTTATTCCAGTGAGGCTCAACTTGAAGGATTTTAGCAAGATATAGCAGATATTTCAGATTCAGGTCAAATAAACAACAACATTATTAACCTATCCAAGGATTTTGATAGATTAGGTAATCGGAGACTACTGAACAAAATGAGGGCTATTGGACTAGACAAAAGAGTGATTGAAGTGGCTTAATTTCTAGAAAATGTATCTCAGAGAGTTAAAGTATCTGAAGCATTATCTGATCCTGTAATGATAAAAAGGGTGTTCTGCAAGGCAGTATTTTTGGACCTTTACGATTCCTTATATATGTATATGTGATATGAAGAAAGAACTGGAATCACAGATAAGGCTTTTTGCAGTTACTGTTTGAGTAAAAAATAAGACACAGGACTATGAGTAAAGGCAAAAAGACCTCAACAATGTTGTGAGATCAACAGCAGACAATGATACAATGGTAAATGGTGTGAGAAATCAAATGGTAAGTCTCACCAAGATGAAAAGTCCTCTCAGTTTTAATTACTATGTTGATGGAGTCCAAGTACCTCACTGGGATCTGGAAATAGTTAGGTGTTAATATAAGGAAAGATCTTCATTGAGGTAGACTTACCGACATTAATGAGACCATAAATAAAGTTTACAGATCTCTTCATGTGGATATAAAGGTATTTACAGGCGATGTGAAAGAGAGGGTACATATCTCACTAGTAAGACCCTAATTAGAACATGGTACCAGTTCACAATTTGAGAACAGGATAAGATCCAAAGGAAAGCAGCATGATTTTTCCTAAGTGATTTCCAATGAAAGAGTAGCGTTACAAAAATATTGCAAACTTTGGCCTGGGAAGACTTGGGAGTAAGGAGACAATCTGCTCTTTTATGCGGTATGTTCTGAGCTATCAGTGGAGAGATGATATGGAGTGACATTAGTAGACAAATAAGGTTGAGTGGTGTTTTTAAAAGTAGGAAAGATCACAATATGAAGTTAAAGATGTTCATTGTTGTAAGCCATAGTGAATGATCGGCTTTTGAAAGTGCCCTGTCTTATCGTAGTGATAAAGTTATTTAATACCTATTGGAAATTTGTGTGTGCATGTGGGTGTGGCATGGTGGGAGGTGCTACCATGGCAATGACCCTAAATGCAGATGAGTGATGAAGGGTATTTATAGGTACAGTAGTTTAAAGCAGAAACAGGTTCCAAGAAGGACACTCCAGGAATCATTAATGAACAAGGAGAGTTTAGTATATATGTGAGGATTTAGAGAAGGCAGAAGTATTCAGTCAGCAGTATGTAAAGAATGTTGGTTTTAAGGATAATTTCCACGTGAAGAAGGTGACTAATGCTAATGACATACAGAATTCTACAATTTACAATAAAATACAAAAGCTGAAAACTAGAAAAGAAGCTGGAATTGATAAGATTTCTGAGGACATATCAAAGGCAATGAGTTGGAAAACAGAACCATATTTGAAGTATTTATTTGATTATGGTTTGCATGAAGGAGCAATACCAAATAACTAGAGAGTTGTTATAGTAGCCCCAGTGTACAAAGGAGAAGGTGTTGAACGTAATCTGATAATAATTACAGGCCAGTCAGATTCACGTGTATTGCATTTAATATGTATGAAAGCATTCTTTCGGATTGTATTAGACATGTTTGCAAAATTACTAACAGGCTTGATAAAAGGCAATTCAGGTTTAGGAAAAGTTATTCCAGTGAGGCTCAGCTTGTAAAATCCCAGCAAGATATAGCAGATATTTTAAATTCAGGAGATCAAATGGACTACACAACTATTGACCTAACCAAGTCTTTTGAAGAATTAGATCATCGGAGAGTACCGATGTAAATGAGGGCTAATGAACTAGACAAAAGAGTGACAAATGGTGGCTAAATTTCTAGAAAACAGATCTCAGAGAATTTACCTTTTTCGGTCCAACGTCGAGGTGAGCTCGACATCATGGCTTATTGTAACCGGTCCAACGTCGAGCTCACTTCGACATTATGTTCCGTTGTACATTAGAAGTTATTTATTGAAGTTCTTTGAACTGATTGTGGTCGATCGATATCCTTGGCCTATCAGCTGTGTTTACAGTGAGTAGTGCTGCACATGTGTTGTACTAGGCATGTTTATCTGTGAAAGTGAATTGTCTCGGTTGAATTTGTGATATAAAATCGGCAAATATGAATGAAGAAGAAATACGTATGCACGTTTATTTAGACAGCAGTGACGATTAGTTATTTGAATTAGACAAAGAGTTTAGAGAACAGTCAAGTGAAGATGAAGTGTAGTGAGCTCCAGCATTGCAAGTGAAACTTCAGCGACTGGACCTGTGCGTAGAAAAAAGCGCGGAATGATCCCTGACCATCATATGCTGTTTCTAAAGATTCAGATGAGGAAGTTCCAGTGACTGTTACAAAAGCAAGAAGACACGCGAATGTAATGGGCCGGGGTGAGGGGATATGGCAGACGGCAATGATGACTCTTCTCAGGTCAGAGTTTATAATTTCAGTAAAAGCGATGCTGAAATTTGCTTCCGCACATACAAATGGGAATGCAAACGGCAATAGTGTTTACCGGAATGTAACATTTCATGATAGTGAGCCACCTAGACTAAGTTATTCATCAGGTCAGAAAACTAGAGGACCGCATGTTCTGCCTAGCTGCATCACTCACTTCAGTTTATTATGTTGTTCTTTCCTCCTGCACTGATGACGAAAAATGATTATGGAAACTAATTCCTATGCAATAGAATGTACGGTAATAATCATAATAATAGTACAGTTATAATTACTAATAAAAACTCTCAGTATAATCTGACTAGGTAAAAATGGGCAAAATTAATTTGGACCAGACTGTTGGAACATGTGACAGAAAATTGGACTGCAAAGGGTTAAAGCACGTGAAGCATTATCTGATCCTGTAATGATAACGAGGGGTTTCTGCAAGACAGTATTATTGTACCTTTATGCTATCTCATATATATATGATATAAGGAAAGAACTGGAATCATACGAGGGTTGGGGCGTAAGTCAATGCAACCATTTCCTTTCTAGCAGATACCAGCCTTGTTGGAAAATGAGACATATACAGATGAAAGGACGAGGTGGGAACTACATGTGTGGACAACGAAGAACATGCAAACATTGCACCTCACATATTTATTACTGTAGTGTACAGGACAATACTGGTTTCATGGTGCAAAATAATTAAAGCCAAACACATCTCTACATTACAGCACAGCACAGCATAGGACACATACAGTTGACACGACAAAAATGGATCTAAAGGCTATCGAAGTGGTCCCCTGCAATGTTCACTACATGCTGCCAATGGTATAGGATGCACTGAATACCATCTGTGTCACCATTTGCCGCACCATGTGTGAATCAGGTCATCTGTTGTCGCACAGTATTGGCAATGTCCGCTGATGTTGCAAACCGCTTACCACGTAGTGGTTCCTTTACCTTTCGTATGAAATGAAACTCACAGGGCAAAAGGCCAGGAAAGTATGGTAGTTGCTACCCATCACCAGCATCGCAGTTGCTGCCGTACATGCTGCTTTATGTGGTTCTGCGTTGTTGTGCAGTATGATTGCACTGTCCACAAGATCTGGACGTTTCTCCCTAATGCCACATCGTACCTGTTGCACCAGGAAGTCCCTGAAGTTCTTTGTGCTTACTGTTGTGTCATGTGGAACAAAGTGGCACACAATGACACACCTGACATTATACACGACGATCACCATCAATTTCGTGGGGGAAGGATTCTGATGGAACTTCTTCCACCTTGGTGAACCGGCATGTCGCCACTCCATGGACTGACGTTTCAGTTCTGGTTCGTATGCCCTGGCCCAAAATTCATCAATGGCAATTATTCATGGCAGGTAGTGGTCACCGTCCTGTTGCCAGCATGCTAGGTAGTCGGAGCATGATGCATATCATATCCAATGTTTAACTTCCATCGATGCATGCGGTATGCACTTCCACCTCAATTCAGCCTTGCATCTCAACTTGCTGAAGGTCTAGTGAGGACCAGGTGAGGATCTAGTGAGGATCTAGTGAGGATCAGGTCAGGAGCAAGTGATCCTCAGTGGATCGGGTCTCCAGGCGGAGGTGGAAGAGGATATTGCCAAACCCCTCAAAACACCCTACTCAAAGATAAGGATTTTTGTGGATGATGATATAGTGTACCATATAGAATAATAAATAAGATACAGGATTATGAGTGACTGCCAAAAGACCTTGACAATGTTGTGAGATGGACAGCAAACAATGGTATGATAGTAAACGGTGTGAGAAGTCATATGGTCTCACCAAGAGTGAAAGTCCTCTCAGTTTTAATTACTATGTTGATGGAGCTGAAGTACCTCATAGGAATCTGGAGTACCTAGGTGTTAATATAAGGAAAGATCTTCTTTGGAGTATGTGTACTCAAACTGATGAGACTGTAAATAAAGGTTTCAGATTTCTTCACATGGGTGCAAAGGTATTTAGGGATGATGTGAAGGAGAGGAAATATAAGTCATTGGAAAGACCCTAATAAGAGTAGGGTTCCAGTCTATGGAACCCTCACCAGGATTGCATGGTTCGAGAACAGGTGAAGATTCAAGGAAAAACAGCATTTGTTCTGAATGATTTCCAATAAAAGAGTTGTGTTACAAAAAATGTTGCAAACTTTGGGCTGTAGCCTGACTATGTGGTATGTTCCGAGTTGCCAGTGGAGAGACAGGGTGGAACGACATTATTAGAGTAATAAACTTGAATGGAGTTCTTAAAAATAGGAGAGATTCACTAGGATTGCATGGTTTGAGATCAGGAGAAGATCCAAAAGAAAGCAGCAAGATTTGTTCTGAGTGATTTCCAGCAAAAGAGTTGTGTTACAAGAAATGTTGCAAACTTTGGGCAGAGAAGACCTGGAAGTAAGAAGACGAGCTGCTTGACTATGTGGCATGTAATACCAATGTAGTTGGTCCATTATTCAACATTATGAATTTTCCAGCTAACTCACTCCTGGTTGCCAGTGTTTCACCCCAGTGTGGTAAATTGGGATCTTCAGTTCGTAAATAGCACACCCACCAAGGCGCATGGCTAGTGCATACCAAGGAGGCCACTGCATAGGCTACTTGGAACCACCGGCATACACTATGACAGACATTGTCTCATTTCCAAAAATTGCCTGCCTGGCCATCAGATGATACAGATGTCGATTCCAACAGGGAACCTGAAATATTTGTCCTGAATGAGTAAATTTATAATACCAATGTAGTTGGTCCGTTATTCGACATTATAAATTTTCCAGCTAACTCACTCCTGGTTGCCAGTGTTTCACCCCAGTGTGGTAAATTGGGATCTTCAGTTCGTAAATAGCACACCCACGAAGACACATGGCTAGTGCATACTGAGGAGGCCACTGCATAGGCTACTTGGAGCCACCAGCAGTGCCAATACACAATGAGATTTTGTCTCATTTCCAAAAATTGATGCCTGCTTGGTCATAAGTAGATGTTGATTCCCATAAAGAAACTGAAATATTTGTCCCGAATGAGTAAATTTATAATACCAATGTAGTTGGTCCATTAGTGGACATTACAAATTTTCCAGCTAACTCATTCCTGGTTGCCAGCATTTCGCCCCAGTGTGCTAAATAGGGCTCATCAGTTGATAAATAGGACACCCACCAAGATGCATGGCTAGTGCATACCGAGGAGCATTGGCACTGCCAGTGACCCCAAGTAGCCTACGCAATGGCTTCCTCAGTATGCACTATTCATGCATCCTGGTGCGTGTGCTATTTACCAACTGATGAGCCAAATTTAGCACACTGGGGCGATATGCTGGCAACCAGGAATGAGTTAGCTGGAAAATTTATAATGTCCAATAACGGACCAACAACATTGGTAGTACAAATTTACTCATTCGGGATAAATATTTAGGTTCCCTATGGGAATCAACATCTATATCATCTGATGGCCAGGCAGGCATCAATTTATGGAAATGAGACAAAGTCACTCAAAGTGCATTGGCACTGCCGGTGGCTCCAAATAGCCTACGCAGTGGCCTCCTCGGTATGCACTAGCCATGCGTCTTGGTGGGTGTGCTATTTACTAACTGATGAGACCAATTTAGCACAATGGGGCAAATGGTGGAGAACGTCAGGTTAGGAAAACATGATATCAGCAGATATAGAGAAGTTTTCTTTCGATAAGTGGCATCCTTTATTTATGGACGTATCAGTTGAAGCTATAGTTATTCCTATTCCGAATGATGTTTTGGAGTATTTTCGTCGTGGTGACTTGATTCTTCCCGTTGAGGCAGTGCGGAGTACAGCTACCCATGGAATATCTACTGAACAGAATTACACTATTGACTGGGACAGTGTTGATGATTCTCCAGAACTGGAAGCAAGTCTTCTGTTGGTATGGACGATATTATAATAGGGTTTAGGGTGGGTAAAAATACAGCCCGTGAGTACCAATCTTCGTAGCAGTATTAGGAAGTGTAACTTTTAGATGATAACTGTGTAGCCTTACTGTTAACATTACATTGTAAGGCCTTATACTAAGACTTAAACGGTTGTGAAAACATTAATGCTTCTCAAATCATCTCTCATTACATTGCATACAAAATCTGCCACACGAAAACATCGTTCAATATAACCTCAATATGCATATAATCCCTGATCTGCATTTAAGAGCCGTCACACAGGTGCTAGATTTCCTAAAACCAATTAACATCACCCTTGGTAAATTATTCCAATCCCTAAGTCCTCTTCCCATAAAGTTTATTCATCTAAATGTCATTTCACATCATCTCTCCAATGACAGCTAGAAACATTCTACTTAATCAAGTAGCTGATCTCCATACTTTCAACACATTAATTTTTCCTACGTTGACATACACCCTGGTATTAGTTTAGCCCATGGGTCACCATATTTGTAATGTTAGAAGTGGAATTAATGAAATCTTACTTGGAGAGTGTCTCAGAGGAGAGATGTGTTCATTGCGATGTCCAGGAATACACAATTCCGCCCCTGGAAGCACGTTTACTTTTATAACCTAATTAAGATTATTACATGCCATTTTCATTTCTGAAGTAGCTACTTGTATTCCTATTGGCCAGTGTAAAGTAGCACGTGATCTCCTTCCCGTCAAGAATGTTGTTCATAATCCGTTACCAACCGCAGCACAATAAAAGCGCAAGTAAATGTAACATTACGAAACTAGGGGCCTAAGGCCGCTTTGCGGCTTCTAACCGTCCAGAACAATGGTCTTCACCATAGCAAGAATCCTAACCGTCCAGACCAATCATCTTGTCCAGATCCTATCCTAATCCTAACCATCCGCACGGCAAGAACGGGGAACAATCGAAACGTTTCTAAGTACAGAGGTCGGCAGCACTGACCACTGCTGCAGAACATCTATTCCGAGAAGGCCGCTAGCGAGTAAACAAACGACAGTCGTTATGCGTCTGTGTGAATGGGGCCCTCAGGCTGAATTAATGATATGCCTGCTGTAGAGGTACGCTTGAGATAGGTGCAAGATGGTTCCTTTTACAGATGAAAAAAAATTTTGCTGTTGAAAAGTCTTTTAATGTTCAAAATGACAAGGTGTATATCTCATCATCTAGTAAAGCCCGCGCAAGAGCTTTGAGGATCCAACAAGGCCATCATCCTGCTTCAGTAATGGTTTGGTGGAGTGTTTGATATTTTGGCACCTCTGAGCTCCATTTCTTTGAGCAGTGGGTGAAGACATCAGCACATTAGAGACATTGTTAGAATCAGTAATAAAGCCCTTAAGCAACGCACTCTTTAACTATCGAGAATGGAATTTCGAACAAGATTTAGCGCCAGCTCACAGAACCAAGACCACCCAGGAGTGGAAACCATTCATTTATAGGAAGGGGAGTTAAGGATTGGAATAACTTACCAAGGGAGATGTTCAATAAATTTCCAATTTCTTTGAAATCATTTAGGAAAAGGCTAGAAAAGCAACAGATAGGAAATCTGCCACCTGGGCGACTGCCCTAAATGCAGATCAGTATTGATTGATTGATTGAACACCGGCAAACAGGATGAGTTAACTGGAAAATTTATAATGTCAAATAAAGGACCAACTATATTGCTTTTATAAATTTACTCGTTCAGGACAAATACTTCGCGTTCCCTATGGGAATCAACATCTATATCACATGAGGTTTGTTCCGAGTTGTCAGTGGAGAGATGGCCTGGAATGACATTATTAGACAAGTAATCTTAAAAGGAGTTCTTGAAAATAAGAGGGATGATAATGAAGATAAACTTGGAATTCAAGAGGACAAATTGGGGCAGTTATTAATCTACAGGAAGAGGAATTGGGAAGTCAAATAATTGACCAAATTCTGATTAATATTCAACTTCCTTGAAATCATTTCAAAATACTAGGTTCACAACTAACAGGGAATCTTCCACCATGGCAATGGTCCTAAATGCAGATTAGTGAAGACTGGTGATTGATCAATTGTTGATATTAATGAAGACCAGCGCTCTACCACATGAGCTGCTTAGCCCACCACAAAGTTGACTGAATAATAATAATAATAATAATAATAATAATAATAATAATAATAATAATAATAATAATAATAATAATAATAATAATAATAAAAGTAATAATAATACCCGTGTGGGGATTTACCGGTTACCTCCATCGGGCGCGTCCCATTGGAATTGGGGAAGCTCGCTGGCTCTGCCGCCAGCAGAGTCAGAGGGTAGTAGGGAAATAAAATACCACCGTGAAAAAAAAACTGGTCCCTTGCCAGGGTTACGGCGAAGACTGGTAAATGACCAGAAGCCAGAAAACATCTTGAGGCAACCTCTAGGGCTAACAACCCTCGTTGTAAAAGGATGGATACCCGTCCAAAGCAAAGTCAAGTCAAAAAGCATGATGGCACAACATGTCAAGAAACATACCCCAGAGGGGTAAATCTTCGGATAAATCCCTCGTCGTGAACGCCACGGCGCACGAGTCTCGTTCGGATTCTGCGGGAGTCTCGACATCATGCATGAGACGAGTCGGAGCGTCTCGGTGTACCCCGAAGAGTCAAAAACTCAGGCCAAAATCAAAAACCTTTCAAGCAACTTTCAAAATAAATTCTCTTACACAAACTGGCAAGCTGAAAACCCTCACCAAAGCTCTTCACGAAAATCAGATATCCATAATGGCCCTATGGAAGCAAGGTACCCAGATGAAGAGATTTTTGAATCCGAAGGCTACCGATTTTTCAAGAGCAAAGCGCAAAAAGGAATCCTCAATGGAGCTGTGATGCTTGGAACCGCGTTTGCTGTTAGAACCAAGATCCTTAAATCGGTTGCAAATTTCGAACCTGTGAATGACAGATTGTTCATACTCACAATTAAATGCGTGAACAAAACCTACGCCCTAGTTAATGCACATGCTCCTACAAACGATAAGAACAAGTCTCCAGACGAAGTTGATAATTTCTGGGACCTACTGGATGAAAAATTAAACAAAATCCCCAAACACCATGTCAAGCTTCTTTTTGGGTGACTTCAATGCCCAAATAGGTCGTGAACAGAAGTACAAGAAAGTTATAGGAAATTACCCTGCTCACAAAAGAACCAATCCCAACGGCAAAAGACTGGTGTCCATTTGCGAAAATCACAACCTGCAGGTCATGTCGACCCACTTTCGCCATCTACCCAGAAAGCAAATGACTTGGCGTTCTCCCGTCCAAGCTCTCGGAGAGTTCCAAATTGATCATGTTGCAATCTCCAGGAGAAACAGCCCTGAGATTATGAATGTCAAGGTAAAGAAAGGCATCAATGTGGCCTCAGATCATTATATGTCTCTTATCAAATTCAAACCAATTCCCGCAAACACAAGGAAGACAACCAAACAGATCACACGCTTCGACAATGATAAACTTCGGCAAAGGGTCGAGAAGTTCCAGGAGAGGGCTACACCAAATGATTGTGACTTTAACAACGCCAAAAGTCTCCTTGTTGAGGCCGCCAAAGACGTTGCAGAAATCAAGAGAAGCAAAAAGCATGCCTGGTGGAATGGTGCCTGCGAATCAGTCCTCCAAGAAAGACTCAATGCGTGGAAACAGTACTACTCTACGAAATCAGAAAATGATTGGGAAACATACAAAACCCAGCGTGCCCAAGCAGCTAGGGTGTTCAGAACTGAGAAACGTAAATACGAAAAATCTCTCATTGAAAAGATAGAACAAAACTTTAGGAAGAATGAAAGCAGAGAGTACTACAGAGCCTTCAAAAGCAAACTCACTGGCTATAAACCACCATCTCTATGCTTTGAGCGAAAGGACGGCTCACTGGCGACGTCAAATGAAGAAAATTGCAGCATTCTGGCAGATTACTTCAAGAATTTACTTAATTGCTCTAAACTGCAAAGCCCCATTGAAACCAAGGGACCCTTACTCAGGTACCCAGATTCCAGACCACCCGACAGAGATGAAATCAAGCGCCACATTGCCCGTCTCAAAAATAACAAAGCGCCGGGGGAAGACTCAGTAGTAGCAGAACTATGGAAATATGCCCCAGAGGAATCACTTGATATCTTGCAAAGGCAAATAGAAGAAATTTGGAAAATAGCTTGGATCCATCCATTACACAAAAAAGGCAGCATGAAGAACATCAACAACTACAGAGGAATATCTTTGCTACCCGTGACTTACAAAATTCTATCACTTGCCATCCTGGAGCATTTGGAAGCACAAGTCGAACATCAAATAGGTGAATACCAAGTAGGGTTCAGAAAAGATCGCTCAACAGCTGAACAGATCCAAAATCTCAAAACGATCATCAGATATTGTACAATAAGGTCCAAGCAGTATGTGTCTGTCTTTGTGGACTTTAAGAAAGCGTACGACTCCATTGACCGGGAAGTCCTGCTAAACATCTTAAATGAATTTGGAGTTGATTTGAAACTGCTGGCATTAATTAGAGCCACCCTGACCGATACAAAATCCAAGGTGAAGTTCCACGGATGTCTCTCTGACATCAAAACAGGAGTCCGACAAGGTGATGGGCTATCCCCAATACTCTTCAACTGTGTTCTTGAAAAGATCATCAGAACCTGGCGGGTGAGATTACAGGAAACCAACTACAGTCCATTGAGAATAGGAACCAAATCTAAGGGGATCGCAACAGACTTCTTAGCAATTGCCGATGATATTGCTGTTCTCTCAAACGACATAGAAACCGCTAGAGCTCAAGTTGAAATTTTAAAGGAAATTGCCGAACAAACTGGTTTGCAGATATCGTTTGAGAAAACAGAAGTAATGACTAACATCAAAGAGGCTCCACCAAAACTCCATACAAAATACGGGGACATCACCCGAGTAGACAAATTCAAATACCTGGGTGAGATCATCATGAAAAATGGACTGGACAAAGAAGCACTTCAGGAGCGAGTACGCAAACTGGAAATAGCCTACCAAACATCCCGCACAACCTACAACAAAAAATGCCTTTCCCAAAACACCAAGATACGTCACTATGAAACAGTTCTGAAGCCAGTAGTTCTATATGCAGCCGAAACCCTGTCTCTAAATGCCAACAAAGGACTCCTTGAAGAACTGGAGAAAAGAGAACGCAAAATTGTGAGAGGAATCTTGGGATCAAAGTACAGACATGGAATCCATCAAAAGAGATCCAACAAGGAAGTCTACAGCAAAATAGAGAAAATTACCGACACAATCAGAAAAAGACGGGCACGATTTTACGGTCATCTGAAAAGAATGGACGGAAGAAAGTTAACTAAAGAAATCTTTCACTTTTTTGATTTAAACCCCAAAACCACAATTCCCTGGTTTAGAAATTCCAAAGGAGACCTTCAAATGCTACATATCTCAGCTGAAGACGCCCTTAACAGAGATCTCTTCCGCAAGAAAATATTGACGAACGGGCTAAACCGAGACGAGCAACCGAAGAGAAGACACGGTGCCCCTTGGACAGAGGAGCGTAAGCAGGCCCACTCACAAAGAATGAGGGAAATTTGGGCTCTAAAGAAGGCCAAGTTCAGTGTCAAATGCAACAAGACTTAACGTGGTCCTTGATGGCCCCAGCGAATTATATATAATAATAATAATAATAATAATAATAATAATAATAATAATAATAATAATAATAATAATGATAATAATAATAATGATAATAATAATAATGATAATAATAATAATAATAATAATAATAATAATAATAATAATAATAATAATAATAATAATAATAATAATAATGGTTGTGTGTCCTACTGACCACTTACAAGGTTTCTAGAGATGCCAAGCTGTTAGAAATGATCTTTCACAGCAGTTTTCTTATATGCACATAGACTGGCATATTTTAGCACTTTTCATTGAATCAGATTTTTTTAAATTATTAAAACAAGACAAATATAAGCCAGTTATATTTTAAATCTGATCATGTGAAGTATTAAACTGGAAACGTCACTGATCATTAATAATATGTTCTTGTTCTTTCTAGCCAGGGAAATGAATACTCAGAATGGAAGTCTGGTAAACAACAGAAAGAGGAAATAATTCTTTATGCACTTTATTTCATGAACGAGTCTATACAGGAAATATATATATGAATGAAACTTCTATAACTTCCACCATCATATGGAGGTCAGAAGACCTGTCTCGCCTCCATTGGTGTATGAAATTTTTCACAAAATGTTAGACCTGGTATAAAGATGATTTAATATCATGATGGTACATTACCCTTGGTATGTAGCCAGAACAACATGAATATCCTGACATTTTATGCCCTTGGAAATAATTCTTTATGCGTTTTATTTCATGAACACCGAGCTCGATAGCTGCAGTCGCTTAAGTGCGGCCAGTATCCAATATTCGGGAGATAGTAGGTTCGAACCCCACTGTCGGCAGCCCTGAAAATGGTTTTCCATGGTTTCCCATTTTCACACCAGGCAAATGCTGGGGCTGTACCATAATTAAGGCCACGGCCACTTCCTTCCCACTCCTAGCCCTGTTCTATCCCATCGTCGCCAGAAGACCTATCTGTGTCGGTGTGACGTAAAGCAACTAGCAAAAAAAAGAAAAAAGAAAAAAAAAATATTCATGAACCAGTCCATACAGTAAAATATTTATGAATGAAACCTCCATAACATCCACCATCATACAGAGGTCAGAAGACCAGTTTCACAATCAATACAATACAATACAATCCAATCAATAATGATCTGCATTTAGGGCAGTCGCCCAGGTGGCAGATTCCCTATCTGTTGTTTTCCTAGCCTTTTCCTAAATGATTTCAAAGAAATTGGAAATTTATTGAACGTCTCCCTTGGTAAGTTATTCCAATCCCTAACTCCCCTTCCTATAAATGAATATTTGCCCCAGTTTGTCCTCTTGAATTCCAACTTTATCTTCATATTGTGATCTTTCCTACTTTTATAAATGCCACTCAAACTTATTCATCTACTAATGTCATTCCACGACATCTCTCCGCTGACAGCTCGGAACATACCACTTACTGCAGGTTATAAATTTCATTTTCTTTGTCCGTATTGAAGATCTGCTTGTGATACAAATTCTTATAATTTTGTAAATTACCAACTATTCAATACAATAAAATAAAATAAAATTTTATTGTATTGAATAGGTAAAATTTTATTGTATTAAATAGGTGAAATTTTATTGTATTGAATAGGTGGTAATTAACAAAATTATAAGAATTTGTATCACATACCACTTAGTCTAGCAGCTCTTCTTTCTCTCAATTCCTCCCAACACAAACTTTGCAACATTTTTGTAACGCTACTCTTTTGTCAGAAATCACCCAGAACAAATCGAGCTGCTTTTCTTTGGATTTTTTCCAGTTCTTGAATCAGGTAATCCTGGTGAGGGTCCCATACACTGGAACCATACTCTAGTTAGGGTCTTGCCAGAGACTTATATGCCCTCTTCTTTACATCCTTACTACAACCCCTAAACACCCTCATAACCATGTGCAGATATCTGTACCCTTTATTTACAATCCCATTTATGTGATTACCCCAATGAAGATCTTTCCTTATATTAACACCTAATTACTTACAATGATCCCCAAAAGGAACTTTCACCCCATCAACGCAGTAATTAAAACTGAGAGGACTTTTCCTATTTGTGAAACTCACAACCTGACTTTTAACCCCGTTTATCAACATACCATTGCCATCTCACAACATTTTCGAGGTCACACTGCAGCTGCTCACAAGCTTGTAACTTATTTATTACTCTATTGAGAATAACATCATCCGCAAAAAGCCTTACCTCCGATTCCACTCCTTTACTCATATCATTTATATATATATAAGAAAACATAAAGGTCCGATAATACTGCCTTGAGGAATTCCCCTCTTCATTTTTACAGGGTCAGATAAAGCTTCACCTACTCTAATTCTCTGAGATCTATTTTCTAGAAATATAGCGACCCATTCAGTCACTCTTTTGTCTAGTCCAATTGCACTCATTTTTGCCAGTAGTCTCCCATGATCCACTCTATCAAATGCTTTAGACAGATCAATCGCGATACAGTCCATTTGACCTCCAGAATCCAAGATATCTGCTATTCCATTGGTGTATGAAATTTTTCTCAAAAAGTTAGGCCTCATATAAAGATGATTTCATATCATGATGATACATTACTTTTGGTACGTAACGAGAATGACATGAATATTCCTGACAATTTATGCTCTTGGATATAATTCTTTATGCATTTTATTTCATGAACAGGAAAATATTTATGAATGAAATGTCTATAACTTACACCATCATACGGTGGTCAGACGAATTGTCCCATCTCCATTGGTATATGAGATTTTTCTCAAAATATTAGGTTTGAATATAAAGATGATTGGTATGTAGTGAGAATAACATGATTATTCCTGACAATTTATGCTCTTGGAAATAATGTTTTCTTATTTTATTTCATGAACCACTCTATACAGGAAAATATTTATGATTGAAGCTTCTATAACTTCCAACATCATATGGAGGTCAGAAGACCTGTCTCACCTCCAATGGTGTATGAAATTTTTTCAAAATGTTAAGCCTGATATAAAGATGATTTCATATCATGATCGTACATTACTTTTGGTATGTAGCGAGAATAACATGAAAATTCCTGACAATATATGCTCTTGGAAATAATTCTTATTGAATTTTATTTCATGAACTAGTCTATACAGTAAAATATTTATGAATGAAATGTCCATAACCCTTGGAATGAACTGTACTATTGATTTAATATCATAATGAATTGTTTTTTAATGTGAAAAGATAATGGATGATTTGCTACAGCTTCACATTTGTATTCTTCCTCATTCAGATCACAGATAAAGTTAAACCATCAGCAAGGTGGAACAAATGATTCAGCTTGGAATATCCAATTCACGTATTTAATAGTCTTCAACATGTGTTAGTCTACGTTACCACTGGAATTCTGTCTTTCACTCTCCTGGAAGAAAACAAAAACAAGAAGTTAGAAGGCTTCAAAATCACCACCACTGATAATAATCAGGTATAAGAGAAAAGAAAAGAAAAGCAAGAAGTTAGAAGGTTTCAAAATCACTGCCACTGATAATAATCAGGGATAAAGGAATGAAAGAAGGAATCGTAAACAGGATTTAAAATAAATGTCCATGATGGAAAAAATTAAAAATACATTACATAGGTTGATCAAATCACACCACCTTTTGTGATATCACAACGGATTCATGAAACAACAACAAAGAAGAAGGAAAATCTCACTAAATGGATGAGATTTAATTCAGTCCTTCTGCACATGCCTGCAAATGCTTCTAGGCGCAAAAATATATAATACATTTTAATATAATTGGAGTATATATTAATGTTTATAGGATCTTGTATGATCGATTCTTTAGAGATGCAGAATATTAATATTGTATATATTAATAATATATATATGTAATATATAGTTCAATTATACTAAATTGTGTTATATATTTTTGCGCCTAGAAGCATTTGCAGGTTTGATCATTGGCATCTAGAAGCACAGTGCCGGACATTATGTACGTTGTGCTGCTCTTCAAGAACTTGCATCTTAATTCATTTAACTGACTTATCTTCGACTTCTATATAATTTTTGAACTTCAAATATATTAAACTGTATTATAACTTCACGCCTAGAAGTATTTGCAGGCTTGTTCACTGAACTCTTCATCAATTCTCATAAACATTTTGAAGCACAATGCCGGACATTACGTATGTTGTGCTGCTCATCAAGAACTTGCACCTTGCTTCATTTAAATGACTGATTTTCGATTTATTCTGGATTTTGGGATCTTACATCACAAAGTGCTAATCCCCATAGTGTTATAGTGCTTCTAGTACTACTTTTAGTGAAAGACTTATCCTTTACTTATTGTTTTCCTATGCATTGTTTTATATTTTTATTTAATCGACTGATGATGACCCAGAATAGTGGTCGAAACTGGTCCCGCTTTTAATCAAATAAAAATGTAAAGTTTACATTTCTTATTTTCCTTGTATTGAATAGGTTGAACCATTTTATTTCTTGTTTCAATCTAATTGTGATTCAGATCAATACGGAACATTATG
This sequence comes from Anabrus simplex, assembly GCF_040414725.1. NCBI lineage: Eukaryota > Metazoa > Arthropoda > Insecta > Orthoptera > Tettigoniidae > Anabrus > Anabrus simplex. The sequence continues at coordinate 347,883,682 of NC_090266.1, read as the reverse complement.
ACAGTTTTTTCTTTACTAGCTGACAGTCGAAACCGGCAGTGTGCCGCCCTGTGCTGGAGTGTTCCATGTTCTGTCACATCCTCTTTGTTCCGCGAGTTCCGTTGCACCGACAACTGACCTCGGTACATGCGAATACCGTAATGTGTTCTATTTTGTTTTCATCTGTTTTGTAAGAGTTTTTTAATTAAAAACTAGTAATATAACCGTACGAAAGACTGTAAACTTTGCATAATATCGCATCAAAGTATTGGTCAGGACTTTTTTACTAGAATAAAAGAGGACAGAGTGAAATGCAATTTATGTTCTTCTATTTTGTCTGCAAAGGGATCTTCAAATGGCACAATGACAAGACTTCTCAAACTTAAACATCCCACAATTTTTATTTTTGTGTTCTGCAAGTATATTGTGTTTTAAGTTTTATTTTCATGTTCTGCTTGTATAGTTTTATTTTTGATCTTGTGTCCCGCTTGTATATAGTGTTTAGTTTTTATCTTTGTGTTTCGCTTGTATTGGTTAATTTTTATTTTTGTGTTCCGCTTGTATATTGTGTACGTAAATAGAGTACTGACGAATGTACCTTCACCTGAGCATGTATATTTTTAATTGGTGAAAATAACATTATGACATTTGTAAACACATGTACTGCCAGAGTAATTATGACAGGTGTATATATAATTCTTTTTATGTCACACCAACACAGATAGGTCTTATGGCGATGATGGGATAGGAAAAGCCTAGGAGTGGGAAGGAAGCGGCTGTGCCTTAATTAAGATACAGCCCCAACATCTGCCTGGTGTGAAAATCAGAAACCAGGGAAAACCATCTTTAGGGCTGCCAACAGTGGGGTTCGAATCCACTATCTCCCAGATGCAAGCCCACAGCCGCGAGTCCCTAACCGCACGGCCAACTAGCCCAGTGTTATTTTAATTGTCATTTCATTTAATTGCTTCGTTAAGGAGATATATCCTCATAGGTATATGCGCACACCGTTGTGTTTGGTCTTTCATGGGTTTAAACGTGCTCAGAGCAAATGTTTCATTGATTCATTTATTTTTACTGAGGGAAGAACGTTATTAGGTAGGATCTTGTTATGGAAACAAATCTAAATAATGGCAAGTTTATGTGATTTTGTAAATGAGATATATAACAAGGTAATTTAAATCTGAAGCAGCTTATGGTCAGATGATAAAATGACCATAGTTATATCTATGAATTTCAACATATATTAATCGATGTGTGGATAGAAACTAAAAGAAAGCAAATTAAAGATTAATGTGAACTAGTGTTCATATAATACAACAATGATATTTGCTAAACAATGCAACTGATTTTCCACTGCATTACGTTGTAATAGACGTATATGAACAATCATTATTCCTTATTTTATGGTAGTAACTTTAATGATAATTTCAATTATGGGCTTGTATACTGTCAGAGTAATTAATTCCTATTTTTACCATATTTCTCTTTTAACCTTCAATTTAACAATATTATTTGGTTTCGTCAAAGTAATAGTAAGTTTATAGGGATTTAATGAATAAAATGTGACCAACCTGAATATCTCATTTGTTTTCTGTGTAGAATAGGTACTGAATATTCAACCATCCATGATCATGTATAACATTATTCCATCCATTAGTATATAATATGCTCTGAATATCATGAAATATAAAATTTGGAATGACTGTCATGATAAAACACAACCAAATGGTATACCAAATGGTATCAGAATAAGTTCACAATAAGTCATCACATAGAAAATCATCGGAATTATTGCAAGTAATGAAAATCATTTTATTTTCCGTATTGAAAGAATCTCAATAATAATAATATAAAAGAATTTATTGGACTCCAACCTATTCAATACATTACTGGATGTTAACATTTTTAGTTAAACATCGAACGATGTTTAACTAAAAATGTTAACATCCAGTAATGTATTGAATAGGTTGGAGTCCAATAAATTCTTTTATATTATTATTATCATCGGAATTATTCATTCTATTAGACTAAATCCACAATGTTGAACAATGATCGCCCAATAGGATTCCTAAGATAACCATCATATGCGACCTCGTTTAATCAGCACCGTTACACCTTTGGCTAGCTGTGGCGTTCATAAATTTCAAACTGGTCTCATTGGTAAAAAGGACCTGTGAAACGCCCTGAGCGCAAAGACCCATGCCTGTATAGAAATAATATGAATCACCACCTTATCAATACACTATTTTATTTACTACCAAACTGGTAAATAGGGTCAATACCGGTTTCGACCCCTATTTACCAGTTTGGTAGTAAATAAAATAGTGTATTGATAAGGTGGTGATTCATATTATTTCTATATAGTGATACCAATCAATACGGACATGAAGCTTATAAATAATAAAAGACCCATGCCGCCGACTGTACGGGTGCATCCGTGTAGAGTACATATGTGGCGCCCAACCTGGAGGCAGAGTTTATACACGAGTTCCAACGTGGCGGCATAGTTTATATGTGGTTCTGAAAGGGAAGGCTCAAATACCACGAGACAAATATAATTTACTGAATATATGACAAGCAACAATCACACCTGGGCGACTGGAATGGGACACTGATGATGATGATGATGATGATGATGATGATGATGATGAGCAACATCAAGACTTCGCAACCACGAGACAATCGCTTCGTTCATTGAGGTCACACATCAAAGCTGTTGAGGTTATGATGGTTCTATATGGATGGTATATGGATAGGTCTGAGATTATTCTGGAATGGTATAAAATAGGAATACAGTGTAAGGCAGTGGCATAATGAATATTTAATAATAATGTACATGATGATATTTCAAACAAACATGGTATTTGAATTCAGATTTGTTTTCTTTAAACATGGTTCTCCTTGGAATGGTCATGGGTTGCTGTGTGAGGGATTCACTGATAATTCTGGAATATTATTGTTATATCATTGATATATCTTACTTAAAGTTTAGGTATAATTCATTATAGTTTAAATATATTTCATTATATAAATATTGAGGTTAGATTTAGCCAGAATTGCAATTATGAGTACAGTTAAGGAAGTTAAAGCTTTATTCGAGAAGTTAAGGGAAGAGTTAGGCAAAGACATAAAATCTATTAGAGAAGAAATTACTGAGAGCAAGTATGAAATTAAGGAAGCTGTTCAGTCAGACATAAAATCCATTAGAGAAAAAATTACTGACAGCAAGTATGAAATGAAGGAAGCTGTTCAGTCAGACATAAAATCCATTAGAGAAGAAATTACTGAGAGCAAGAATGAAATGAAGGAATCTACAGATTTTGAAGTAGTTAATCACACCTCTCATACAGTAAAACAGTTGTACTCGAAGGGTAAATTTCATGTATTCATAAAAAACAGACCTACCCTCAAAACCTTGACACTGAATATCACACATGCCATCCTGATGTCTTAGCCGTGAACAAACTTGTGGTCAGTGGTGGAGTAGACAAAAGAAAGACTAAACAAAAAGTCAGGATGAGAATGTCTATCCATCATCGTCATTCGCCTGAGGATACCATGACCCACTCCATAGTTCCAAGATTTATCAGGAAAGCAGGCAGGAACGAACAAATTCACTCAATCAGAATAATATGTCTTTGCCATACTCTTCTCATTATGCATCATCATCATCATCCTCCTCTTCCCTCTCCCCCTCTCCTTCCCCTTCATCATCTTCTTCCTCTTCCCCTTCATCAATATCCTCCTCGCCTTCTGGTAGCTCTTCCTCCTCCTCTTCTTCCTCTCCTTCCACATCATCTTCATCCTCTACATCTTCCTCTTCTCCATTTTCCTCTTTTTTCTGTTTCTTTACATCTTCGCTTTTGATCTCTGCTGGCCTTTTCGTGCCTTTAACTTCTGCTTTCGCATTTTCACCTGCTTTTTCGTTGTTTTCCGTAACTTTATCTACAGCGACTTCGGAGTTATTTTCCTTGGAATTCATCTTTTCTGTAGAGTTTTGAAGCGAACTACTCATAAAAGAATGCGTGGAATTAAATACCAGAGGAAGAAACAAATGCTTCAAACTTGCAGTCGATGAACACATCAAACACGAAGTTGAGAGGGAGGAATTATGGCCTGAAGGAGTAATCTTCCGACCGTATCAATTTCGCAATTGACTACAATCAAAGAAGAAGAGTGACGTCAAAATCACGTTATGGAATGTGGAAGGACTAAAATATTTTCTAAATATTTTACCAGACGACATAATATCCAGTAATGACATTCTGATTTTCTGCGAAACCCTTTACAAGAACCTTGGAACATACATGGTTTCCACGCCGCACATGCCCTGGCCAAAGCCGGGCCAAAAGGAAGACCATCAGGTGGAGTCTCGTGCTACTACAATCCAGCACTAGGACAAGCAATTCACATAGAGACAAGAGAAAACACCGTAATAGTACAATTAAAAAATCTCCAAATCGTAGGAATCTATATAAGACCGCAGTGCTCAGCAGACAAAGTGATAGAAATCGTAATGACTGCACTGAACGAAACTGACCCAGAGATTCCAACCCTGCTGGCAGGAGATCTAAACTGCCGAATAGACAGACCGAACAACAAATCAGAGGCACTATTTGAACTACTGGAAGAGGAAGGCTTCACCCTCAGCAACGAAGCACAGGATAAAACACACATCTCCCACAATGGCTCGAGCACTATAGAACTTGTATTCTACCACAGAAACAACCCAAAGCTCAGAACCATAACTACCACCACAGAGTCAGCAGGCACACCTATAAGGAAACATCTCCCAGTAAGAGCAGAATTCCAGATAATATCGACGGAGAGAACCACACAAAATGAGCAGCGATGAACGCCAAGAAAAATAGCTCCCGATCTACTAGTACAGAACATAAACGTGGAAGAAATACTGAACACAATAGAAAGGGGCAACATTGATCTTGCACTGAGGAACCTAACTGAATCTCTGATGCAGTCTGCACCCCCAAAACCGACAAAGAGGAAAAGCAAACCTTGGTTCGACAGTGAATCCTACACAGCATGGAACCTGGGCCTGGAAAAACTGAATGACCTGGAAAAGATAGACATGAACGCTCCTGAAGGCTAAGAAACAACAGTATACCCAGGCCAAAGAATTAATACGAGAAGCAGAAGCAAAATCCTACAAAGTCCTAGAGCCATGGAGAACCAAGATGACCCCAAGTATCTCAATGACAATATGGGAAAAACACTTCGCAAATACACTTCAGAAGAAGAAAATGCAATACCATGCCAAAAAATTATTACTCCAAGAAAACAACAGTTAAGTCTGCCTCAAAAAGCTGCACATAGAACAAACATTCATAACCAAAAATAACTCAAATATGCACAGTATCCAGAGATGGACTGGTCACATAGCACAATTGGTTGGGAACTATGCTTTAAATTTCAGGGTTGCAGGATGAAATCCCAGTGTAGTCAGTCAATGTTTATAGGTGCTTAAATTCAAGGTGCTTGTTATCTGTAGATTTTATGCCACTTTAAAGAACTTCCTCTCTGCCAAAACATTAGCACTCTGCCATTTCTTAAAATCTGTAGAAACTGAAGGGAATACATGTCTCAATGTAAGACAAATCGCATGGGTTGGCACTTGTTACTTACCTCAATCATATAGTCAATAATAGACATATTACTGACATAAGAACACAAGTCCTCCACTTCATACGGCACACCAGAATGCTTACACTGATTGGATTGAATGCCTGGGTCTTCTCCAAGAAATCGGAATTCAGGTTTGTTAGTAACTTCAGATTCTGTCCCATTGTCTTCACAGAATTTACTTTCAATCTCAGCCCATTTGAAAAGCAATGGCTTTGTCCTGTGTTCATCAAAGGGGTTAAAATCTATAAGAGTGATTTTGCAGTCATTCCTGGTTATATCAAAAGTATCTGAAACAGAAAAAAATGATTATGACATGATTAGTGGGCATAAATACCACATCAAGCAACTCTCTCATCTAATGATGTTTAAGCACAAATCTATTGTATCCTGAAGTATAGGCTATCATATGAATGTAAATTTTACTCGTATTTTACAATTTTCAATACATTAATTTTAAGCCATTGTTATTTCTAGACAGCTGCTTTGAGGCCAAAGCATAGTGTAGTGTTGTTTTAATATGATGCTTTTACAATTTTATATTGTGAATACATTTAGATGTATTGACTAGATGGAACAATTATACTAGTTTTCTCAACTTATATACATAATTGTCAATAAGGATCCAAAATGAAATGTATTTCATAAGTAAGAGAAAGTAGGTTAAATTTCAGTACATGTAGAGAGGAAATTCTCTCAAAATAAGAAATTATGAAACAAAGAATCAAACACCAGGTGCTGGTCAGACACTGGACAATCCATCCAACATTTCATAACTCATTTTCCCATGTAATTATGACATGAACTAAATAACCTTGTCATGGTGGAGAGGCTTGCATAACCCAATGAAGGAGGGAGCCAAGTCATACGTGCAACCACACCCAGTTGAGTAACTGTTAAGAAAGACCAAACAAATGAATGTTTCTCAATAAGGGGTAGGTAACCTTTCAGAAGTCACAAGGGTTACAGCCTTGACTGAAATGGCCTAGTAATATTACTCCTTGACTGAAATACCAAAGTAATATTACTCAACATCACTTAGCAAATATTGATATTGCTGTATGACTGGATGCAATGTAAAACTCCAGCAGTATCTCACAATGAACATGCAGCACCCTCCAGGGATTACAGGGATTACATCAAAGGGAAAAAGTCATCAGAAGATGAATCCATACATTCCATGAGTCGTAGTGTGAATGATAGAAGTTTGAATTGTTGTGCTAAGTTAGAGAATCTCCAATGGGAAATGAATAAACTACAGTTATACATAGTTGATTACATACTTATTAACAAAAATGAAGTATCAAAAATGCAGGATTTGTTTTACTAATGAATAAGAAAATAGAACAAAGGGTAAGGGTAAGTTACTATGACCACCATAAAAAACAGATTGCTCTTGCCAAGACAAGACACCAAGACAATGTACAGCACAATAGCACAGGTCTATATGTCTCCTAGTTCAGCAGATGATAAAAAAGTACAGGCTGCATAGCTGTAAGCTTGCATTTGGAAGATGATGGCATCGAATCCCCCAACAGCCACCCTGAAGATGGTCTCCTGTGGTTTAACATTTTCATATCAGCAGGTAGCTTATGACAGTACTAGATCAAGCGCTGATTGGCTGTTACCGGTCAAGTGACTGATGATGTCACAGAGGGCAGGCGATTTGAAAACTGGGCGTGGCTCGTGGGTGGTGTGTGCTGCGCTCTGGTGGGCGATATTAGAACTAGGTGGCTAAGAGTTGCAGGCTTGTCAAACTGACAGAGGGAGTACCAACCTTACAGACCCCAGTACGATGCTTACTCCAGACTTAAAGTGTCTTACTAGGCAAGATGACTGCTATACATTGGGACAAATGGTGACAGTACGCTGGCACCTTCTTCTTGCATTGCGTATAGAGGAATAACTTTGGAAGGTGACCTCATGGACTCGTAGCTGAGCTTGCAATTCAGAATTAGATGGCGACTATACATGATCCTTTGTGAGACTAGAAAGGTGGTGTAAGGCTAATGTGTACACATTACTGTTATGGGTGGCTAAGTCTGGAGAGCTAACTTAAGGGCTCACAACTTGTTACTTTGAGTCTGACACTCTAGGCTGACCTTGCAAACTTGTAGGACCTTGTTTGACATTACAGGACCTGTTTTGGGTGCTATAGGGCTTCCTTTGGGACTTCTTTTACACATTAGAAGACCTCTTTTAGGGTATTATAGGACTACATTTGGGCATTAACAGAGCTTCTTTTGAGCGCATGTGGAGTTAGATGGTGTGAGTGCTTGATTTTTTTCTTATAACACATACTTGGAATTGCGGTAGCAATGGGCTCATAGGGGTGCAACAAAGCTGTTTGGACACTTTGCATTTAATTTAAATACTGTATCCTCGACCAGACTGGGAATCGAATCCCGGTAGAGGTGGAGGTAAAGGTGCAGGCAGAGGTACATATAGTTGGAAGTGGAGGCAGAGGCAGAACTTGAGGTGGGAGTGGAGGTTGAATTTGAGGTGGAGGAGAAGGCAGAAGTTGAGGTGGAGTTAGAGATGAGGGTTGAGGTTGAGGATGAGGTAGGGGGGAGGCAAAACAGAAACTACGAATATATATAAAACTGGTTATTTTCTAAGCACCCCTACCCATATTTTTTGCAAATATACGGATGAAAGGCAGAAATGTTATGTGAAGTAAAACAAAACATGTTAAGCTCAAGAACAGTTTTCTATGACTACTGGTTGAAGAGAGAATCATTTTTTAAGTTAAGGGATGTTTTCACCCCCAAACAATATTTTTCTCTTGACATCATTTTAAGTATCATCCGAAACTTTTTAACATTAGAAGTAATTTTTACCTGAAACTTTAAAAAGAAACAGAGGTGAGTTGATATATATATATCACAGGCTAGAGGATATTATTTTTATAACTTTTAAGCTAAATATCAGTTTTATAGGACCATCGGTTTGAGAGATGTTGAATTTTTAAATCAAGGGATGTTTTCATCCCAAATGTATTTTTTACTCAAAAAATAAAGATGATGATGATGATGATGATGATGATGATGATGATGATGATAATGGTGGGTCCCAGGAATCAACCTGGGAAGAGTCCTTGTGACTCTGGGCAAATGGTGATGAAATGCATCATTGCCAAACTCCTGCAACAATAATATATTGGGTTCAGCAAGAGAACCCAACTAGCTTCTTTCACTACAATTCCAGCACGTTACCTACAAGAGTTGCCCCTTGTTAAGCTGAGCAACCCAGTTGAAGGCTGGGTAATCAATCCCAGCGGGAAGCTGAGTCAGTGAACTGATCATTGCTGGGGACTTCAAGGCTTACAACTCTGATAGTTAAAAACAACGTTAGCTTCAGGTAACACCACTAAACTTTTTCGTAACTCTGGAAACATGGAGCAAACAACTAACTGGAAATCTACCCCCGTGGTAACAAATCCACCCCCACTCACAGTGGGGCAAGCAGGCCACCGGATTCTGGGGAGCCTGCATCTCCATGTAGGAGGAAGAAACACATCAACTATCTGGCAACGATAAACATTAATTCCCTCCTACAAACTGGAAAACTGAAACATACATTGTACGTCCTAACAAAACACAACATCCTTATAATCCCTTTGCGAAAGACAAGATTTAGTGATAAAGAACCTTTTGAGTCCCAAGGCTTCAGGATCTTCAAGGGACAGCCAGGTCAGAGAGTGATGAAAAATATGCCTCACCTGGGTACAGGCTTCATAGTTAACAACAACATGATCAACTCCATTATCTCCTTCTCATCACCAAATGGGAGAGTGTCCAAATGGGACTTCAACGCTCAGACTGATATGGAGTGCAGATTCAAGAACACAGTCGGAGAATAACCAGCCCACAAGAGAACCAACTGTAATGATGAGAGGCTGATCAATCTGTGTAAGAATCACAACCTAGTTCTTAAGTCTACAGCATTCAGACACCTCCCTTGAAAAGCCAAGACTTGGAGGTGTCCCAATTCCTTGCTAGGAGAGTACCAGCTAGACCACGTTGCCATCAGTAGAAGGAAATAGCAGGGAAATAATGAACGTGAAGGTATTAGGAGGTGCCAATATTGATCCAGACCGCTACCTATCTTTGGTCAAAGCAAATTTCATTCCACTCACGAAGTTCAGAGGTAACAACTACACCAGGTCCAGAATCCCAAAATTTTATCCAGCCCAGTTGAAAGACAACAACAACTTTACTAAGGTCCTAAGCAATAATCAGAATAAAAAGGATTGGCCTAATCTACAGATGCAACAACAGAAACCATCCTTGCAACCAGAAATAGTACGCACCCATAGTTGGCGCCAACATGTGACAAGGCAATAGATGAGAGAAGACAGGCATGGGTAAAACAGAACTGCAACAAAAGCACGGAAAATCATACCGCCTTGCTAACATCAGAATGAACACGGCCAAAACCAACAGAAATGCTAAGAGGCAATATAACAACATCATAGATCAGGCAGAGAAAGATTTTCGAAAGAACACCACCACTAACTTATACAAAACTCTAAAATCTCAGACAAACGCTTACTCAGCCCCAACACTTCACCGTCGAGGATCAGACGGTGAACTGAAAATGAACAAAATATTTTGATGACCTCCTCAATGCAGAAGAACCTGAGGAAAAACTAGAATTTCAACCCAAGGCTGCTATTAACCCTGACTCCCTTCCTCCTAGCAAAGAAGAAATCAAACAGATCATCTCTAAACTGAAATCCAACAGAAGAGCAGGCGAAGATGACATCAATGCAGAATTAAGGAAACATGCAGATGAAGAGTCAACTGACAGTATCCACATCTGGACAACGGAAACACTACCACACGATTGGACTTCAGCTATCGTCCACCTGTTGCACAAGAAAGGAGACAAGTTAGACCCTAACAACTATAGAGGGATCTCTCTCCTATCAGTGACTTACAAAATCTCCTCCAAAGCAATGCTTCAAAAAGTGAAGGCAAGATTAGACTCCTGCATAGAAGAGTACCAAGCTGGATTTAGGAAGTCACGATCATGCACAGAGCAGATTCTGAACCTCAAAACTATCTTTACCTACAAAAACCTCAGCGCCTCACCCTACATAGCAATTTTCATTGACTTCCAGAAGGCCTACAACTTGGTAGACAGACAGTCCCTCTTTGAGACGTTAACTGAAATGGGACTGGATAAAAAGACCTTGATTCTTGTGAAGGCTACTCTAACAAACACCATATCCAAAGTCAAATTCAGAGGGGTATTATCAAGAAGCTTTGAGATCCAAACAGGTGTTAGACAGAGATGGTTTGTCCCCCATCCTGTTTAAGTCTCTGCTGGAGAAGGTCATTTGGGAATGGACGAATACACTAGCAGACAACTATGGAATAAAAATCGGCTACAAAAAAAGACAAATTAACAGTCACTTGCTTAGCCTTCACAGATAACCTCACTCTCTTAGCTTCAAGTATGGAAGAAGCTACGTACCAGCTATCCTCGCTCGAACACATAGCAGCTAAAGTAGGGCTGAAGATCGCTGTCAACAAAACAGAATTTCTGAGAAGTAGAGAAGTACCCAACTTCATTTCCTTGGGGAACAAAATAATAAGAAAGGCCAACTCATTCAAATATCTTGGAGAATGGATAAAAATAACAAACTAAACCCCATGGCACTACAGCCCTTGAAGGGCCTTGGCCTACCAAGCGAACGCTGCTCAGCCCGAAGGCCTGCAGATTACGAGGTGTCGTGTGGTAAGCACGGCAAATCCTCTCAGCTGTTATTCTTGGCTTCCTAGACCTAGGCGGTTCTTTTGTATGTATGGAATGTTGTTTCTTGACTCTTCAAATAATGACTTTTTAGGAGGGGGATATTACCGCCTAAAGATCCCTCCCACTCTAGTTCCGCTCTCTCCACAGTCGTTCCTCCCATCCCTCCAAACCTCCCCTCTACAGCCGCGAGCAACAGTCCCAAACTAACATGCTACAGATCTCGACGTGCAACGCACACAGTGTCAACACCCAACGTAACTACAACACACACATACTTCACTCCTTACAGTCCATCAGGCGCCGTTCTTTACACAATTTATTTCTATTTACAGACAATACGGCCTACAACATAAAAGAAGCCCTCACGCTATCTATATATATATCTATATATATCTATATCTATATATATTGTGTATATTGTTTGACACTTGACATAGTATAATGCCATACTAAGATGCACGCTGTAACTAAATGAACTTCAGCTCATTATATGCAATTATAACTCAGCATTTAGCACATACTGAAAATATAGTACACAGACAATGTATCCGACCGATTATAAATTAAGACGTAACTCTTCATAACAACGTCTAGAACCTTCAAGATATTTATATCACCTGCAATATTATACAATCATCTGAAGAAGAAAACACTGAAATGAACTAAAAACAGTTATAAGTTTCAACATTAAATAGTAGCACTCCATAATACCTGTGTACTTACCATACCAACAGGAATATTGTAGTAACAACAAACATGTAACAAGTTAGAGTAGAAAGAGGACCCATTTTATTTTGTTTTTACTACTTCATTCATTCTTTAAACGGCCGGTTATATCGGGTCAACTTTTTATGTACATATAATTTTTTTAAAAACATTGTAATATCTCAATATCACAAATGTAAATAATAATAACTTCACAAATATCAGTGTACATAAGTAATGTAAAAAATTTTAATTTATGTTCATTAGATCAACGAAATAATGAGGTGACATGCCTCTTACAACATGTAACTTTTAAAGTTAAAGAGGAAAGGACCCATTTTTATTATTCTTACTATTTGAACATTAACTTGTTTTTAATCATTTGTCAAATTGGGTCAGTTCTCATGCATATGCAACGCTTTGTAATGTGATGTTTTTGTAACTAGTTTGATATATGACAGCTGAGGATGACCCCATAGGGGTCGAAACCGGTACTGGATTTACTGTAATTAATAGTAAATAAACACTGTATTGATAAGGTGGAGGCTTCCATATCATTTTTATGTTACAATTCCTATCATCGCCGCTAGATAGGGGCTTCGTTCATTCCATTCCTGACCAGGTCGGATGACTGAAAACAGGCTGTAAATTATTATTATTATTATTATTATTATTATTATTATTATTATTTATAATTCGCTGGGGCCATCAAGGACCACGTTAAGTCTTGTTGCATTTGACACTGAACTTGGCCTTCTTTAGAGCCCAAATTTCCCTCATTCTTTGTGAGTGGGTCTGCTTACGCTCCTCTGTCCAAGGGGCACCGTGTCTTCTCTTCGGTTGCTCGTCTCGGTTTAGCCCGTTCGTCAATATTTTCTTGCGGAAGAGATCTCTGTTAAGGGCGTCTTCAGCTGAGATATGTAGCATTTGAAGGTCTTCTTTGGTATTTCTAAACCAGGAAATTGTGGTTTTGGGGTTAGAATCAAAAAAGTGAAAGATTTCTTTAGTTAACTTTCTTCCGTCCATTCTTTTCAGATGACCGTAAAATCGTGCCCGTCTTTTTCTGATTGTGTCGGTAATTTTCTCTATTTTGCTGTAGACTTCCTTGTTGGATCTCTTTTGATGGATTCCATGTCTGTACTTTGATCCCAAGATTCCTCTCACAATTTTGCGTTCTCTTTTCTCCAGTTCTTCAAGGAGTCCTTTGTTGGCATTTAGAGACAGGGTTTCGGCTGCATATAGAACTACTGGCTTCAGAACTGTTTCATAGTGACGTATCTTGGTGTTTTGGGAAAGGCATTTTTTGTTGTAGATTGTGCGGGATGTTTGGTAGGCTATTTCCAGTTTGCGTACTCGCTCCTGAAGTGCTTCTTTGTCCAGTCCATTTTTCATGATGATCTCACCCAGGTATTTGAATTTGTCTACTCGGGTGATGTCCCCGTATTTTGTATGGAGTTCTGGTGGAGCCTCTTTGATGTTAGTCATTACTTCTGTTTTCTCCAACGATATCTGCAAACCAGTTTGTTCGGCAATTTCCTTTAAAATTTCAACTTGAGCTCTAGCGGTTTCTATGTTGTTTGAGAGAACAGCAATATCATTGGCAAATGCTCAGCAGTCTGTTGCGATCCCCTTGGATTTGGTTCCTATTCTCAATGGACTGTAGTTGGTTTCCTCTAATCTCACCCGCCAGGTTCTGATGATCTTTTCAAGAACACAGTTGAAGAGTATCGGGGATAGCCCATCACCTTGTCGGACTCCTGTTTTGATGTCAAAGGAATGCGAGAGACATCCGTGGAACTTCACCTTGGATTTTGTACCGGTCAGGGAGGCTCTAATTAATGCCAGCAGTTTCAAATCAACTCCAAATTCATTTAAGATGTTTAGCAGGACTTCCCGGTCAATGGAGTCGTACGCTTTCTTAAAGTCCACAAAGACAGACACATACTGCTTGGACCTTAGTGTACAATATCTGATGATCGTTTTGAGATTTTGGATCTGTTCAGCTATTGAGCGACCTTTTCTGAACCCTCCTTGGTATTCACCTATTTGATGTTCGACTTGTGCTTCCAAACGCTCCAGGATGGCAAGTGATAGAATTTGTAAGTCACGGGTAGCAAAGATATTCCTCTGTAGTTGTTGATGTTCTTCATGCTGCCTTTTTTGTGTAGTGGATGGATCAAAGCTATTTTCCAATCTTCGGGTAGGGTCTCCTTGTTCCAAATTTCTTCTATTTGCTTTTGCAAGATATCAAGTGATTCCTCTGGGGCATATTTCCATAGTTCTGCTACAACTGAGTCTTCACCCGGCGCTTTGTTATTTTTGAGACGGGCAATGTGGCGCTTGATTTCATCTCTGTCGGGTGGTCTGGAATCTGGGTACCTGAGTAAGGGTTCCTTGGTCTCAATGGCGCTTTGCGGTTTAGAGCAATTAAGTAAATTCTTGAAGTAATCTGCCAGAATGCTGCAATTTTCTTATTTGACGTCGCCAGTGTGCCGTCCTTTCGCTCAAAGCATAGAGATGGTGGTTTATAGCCAGTGAGTTTGCGTTTGAAGGCTCTGTAGTACTCTCTGCTTTCATTCTTCCTAAAGTTTTGTTCTATCTTTTCAATGAGAGATTTTTCGCATTTACGTTTCTCAGTTCTGAACACCCTAGCTGCTTGGGCACGTTGGGTTTTGTAGGTTTCCCAATCATTTTCTGATTTCGTAGAGTAGTACCGTTTCCATGCATTGAGACTTTCTTGGAGGACTGATTTGCAGGTACCATTCCACCAGGCATGCTTTTTGCTTCTCTTGATTTCTGCAACGTCTTTGGCGACCTCAACAAGGAGACTTTTGGCGTTGTTAAAGTCACAGTCATTTGGTCTAGCCTTCTCCTGGAACTCCTTGACCCTTTGCCGAAGTTTATCATTGTCGAAGCGTGTGATCTGTTTGGTTGTCTTCCTTGTGTTTGCGGGAATTGGTTTGAATTTGATAAGAGACATATAATGATCTGAGGCCACATTGATGCCTTTCTTCACCTTCACGTTCATAATCTCAGGGCTGTTTCTCCTGGAGATTGCAATGTGATCAATTTGGAACTCTCCGAGAGCTTGGACGAGAGAACGCCAAGTCATTTGCTTTCTGGGTAGATGGCGAAAGTGGGTCGACATGACCTGCAGGTTGTGATTTTCGCAAATGGACACCAGTCTTTTGCCATTGGGATTGGTTCTTTTGTGAGCAGGGTAATTTCCTATAACTTTCTTGTACTTCTGTTCACGACCTAGCTGGGCATTGAAGTCACCCAAAAGAAGCTTGACATGGTGTTTGGGGATTTTGTTTAATTTTTCATCCAGTAGGTCCCAGAAATGAACAACTTCGTCTGGATCAGACTTGTTCTTATCGTTTGTAGGAGCATGTTTTGTTTTTTTTGTTTTTTTTTAAACATAGGAATTTCATTTTGTCCGTATTGAACTGAGAAAGGATGTTAGGAAAAACTTAAAACGGTCCACCTTTTCAATACAAAAATGTTATATTTATTTATAACATGTATTTGCACTTGGAACTAGTTTCGACGCTGTGTTTGCGTCATCATCAGCCAAAATGTGGGAAATAGGCAAGATGTAGGCATTTATATTACACAAGGCGTTACATTAAACAATACACATCTTATAAGGAGATAAAAACAGGGACGAATATAGAAAAAAATGAATCGTTGAGAAAACAAAAGTTATACATATTAAAAATAACCTTAACCACATATCTTGCAGTGCGAAAGTGTTCTTCTTGAATGATTCCTGAATATATATATATATATATATATTTTAAAAAAACACACACACGCGCACACATTTCTGGAGAGCCAGCAGGCAGGACAAAGTAAAGTGAAACCTTAAGAGTTCTTCTGAAAAGAGTTCCTCATTTTTTCTATGTTCCGACTAACTAATGAAGTCTCCCTTGAGTTCCTGATAAACATACACAACAGGAAATTCTCCTTCACTCTCAACAATAGCTCTAAAGACCAACGGTAAAATTTTTATTTTAAATATTGTGCAGAGACGTGAAAGCATGATTTTGAACATGATATAACTCCTTCATATAACCCAGTTTTTTAATACAAGGTGTTGCATTAAATAATACACATCTTACGAGGAGACGAATGTAGAAACACATGCATCGTTGAGAAGGCAAGTTATATATATTAAAAATAAGCTTAACCACATAACTTGCAGTGCGAAAATATTTGCCTTGAATGATTCCTGAATACAAAACGCGCGCGCACACACTTCTAAAGAGCCAGCAGGCAGGAAAAAGTAAGGTGAAACCTTAAGAGTTCTTCTGAGAAGAGATCATCATTCTTTCTATGATCTGACTAACTAATGAAGTCTCCCTTGAGTTCCTGATAAACATACACAACAGGAAATTAAACAATACACATCTTACAAGGAGATGAAAACAGGGAAAGTTATACATATTAAAAATAACCTTAACCACACATCTTGTAGTGCGAAAATATTCGTCTTGAATGATTCATGAATACAAAACACACGCGCATACATTTCTGAAGAGCCAGCAGGCAGGGAAAAGTAATGTGAAACCTTAAGAGTTCTTCTGAGAAGAGTTCATCATTTTTTATGTTCCGACTAACTAATGAAGTCTCCCTTGAGTTCTCGATAAACATGCACAACAGGAAATCCTCCTTCACTTTCAACAATAGCTATAAAGACCACGGTAAATTTCATTTTTAAATATTGTGCAGAGACGTGAAAGCATGAGCTTGAATATAATATAACTCCTTCATTTAACCCAATTTTTTACACAAGGTGTTACATTAAACAATACACATCTTACGAGGAGATAAAAGCAGGGACGAATGTAGAAACAAATGCATCGTTGAGAAAGCCAAAATTATACATATTAAAAATAAGTTTAACCACACAACTTGCAGTGCGAAAATATTTGCCTTGAATGATTCCTGAATACAAGACGCACGCGCACATATTTCTAAAGAGCCACCAGGTAGGAAAAAGTAAGGTGAAACCTTAAGAGTTCTTCTGAGAAGAGTTCATCATTCTTTCTATGTTCCGACTAATTAATGAAGTCTCCCTTGAGTTCCTGATAAACATACACAACAGGAAATTCTCCTTAACTCTCAACAATAGCTATAAAAGACCAACGGTAAATTGTATTTTAAATACTGTGCAGAGATGTGGAAGCATGATCTTGAACATGATATAACTTCTTCATTTAACCACCTTTGAAAGTTTCTCTCTATATTACATAGCTTCATTAACACACCATTCTGTAGATGCACAAAATAATCTTGTAATCTTCACAGGTCCGGTATTCAGCTCGACAAGAATATACCTGAGAGAAACTTTCAAAGGTGGTTAAATGAAGAAGTTATATCATGTTCAAGATCATGCTTCCACATCTCTGCACAGTATTTAAAATACAATTTACCGTTGGTCTTTTATAGCTATTGTTGAGAGTTAAGGAGAATTTCCTGTTGTGTATGTTTATCAGGAACTCAAGGGAGACTTCATTAATTAGTCGGAACATAGAAAGAATGATGAACTCTTCTCAGAAGAACTCCTAAGGTTTCACCTTACTTTTTCCTACCTGGTGGCTCTTTAGAAATATGTGCGCGTGCGTCTTGTATTCAGGAATCATTCAAGGCAAATATTTTCGCACTGCAAGTTGTGTGGTTAAACTTATTTTTAATATGTATAATTTTGGCTTTCTCAACGGTGCATTTGTTTCTACATTCGTCCCTGCTTTTATCTCCTCGTAAGATGTGTATTGTTTAATGTAACACCTTGTGTAAAAAATTGGGTTAAATGAAGGAGTTATATTATATTCAAGATCATGCTTTCACGTCTCTGCACAATATTTAAAAATGAAATTTACCGTGGTCTTTATAGCTATTGTTGAAAGTGAAGGAGGATTTCCTGTTGTGCATGTTTATCAAGAACTCAAGGGAGACTTCATTAGTTAGTCGGAACATAAAAAATGATGAACTCTTCTCAGAAGAACTCTTAAGGTTTCACCTTACTTTTTCCTGCCTGCTGGCTCTTTAGAAGTGTGTGCGCGCGCGTTTTGTATTCAGGAATCATTCAAGGCAAATATTTTCGCACTGCAAGTTATGTGGTTAAGCTTATTTTTAATATGTATAACTTGCCTTCTCAACGATGCATGTGTTTCTACATTCGTCTCCTCGTAAGATGTGTATTATTTAATGCAACACCTTGTATTAAAAAACTGGGTTATATGAAGGAGTTATATCATGTTCAAAATCATGCTTTCACGTCTCTGCACAATATTTAAAATAAAAATTTTACCGTTGGTCTTTAGAGCTATTGTTGAGAGTGAAGGAGAATTTCCTGTTGTGTATGTTTATCAGGAACTCAAGGGAGACTTCATTAGTTAGTCGGAACATAGAAAAAATGAGGAACTCTTCTCAGAAGAACTCTTAAGGTTTCACTTTACTTTGTCCTGCCTGCTGGCTCTCCAGAAATGTGTGCGCGTGGGTTGTTTTTTTTTTTTTTTTTTTTTTTTTTTTTTTTTTTTTTTTTTCCAGGAATCATTCAAGAAGAACACTTTCGCACTGCAAGATATGTGGTTAAGGTTATTTTTAATATGTATAACTTTTGTTTTCTCAACGATTCATTTGTTTCTATATTCGTCCCTGTTTTTATCTCCTTATAAGATGTGTATTGTTTAATGTAACGCCTTGTGTAATATAAATGCCTACATCTTGCCTATTTCCCACATTTTGGCTGATGATGACGCAAACACAGCGTCGAAACTAGTTCCAAGTGCAAATACATGTTATAAATAAATATAACATTTTTGTATTGAAAAGGTGGACCGTTTTAAGTTTTTCCTAACATCCTGTAGGAGCATGTGCGTTAACTAGGGCGTAGGTTTTGTTCGCGCATTTCATTGTGAGTATAGACAATCTGTCATTCACAGGTTCGAAATTTGCAACCGATTTAAGGATCTTGGTTCTAACAGCAAACGCGGTTCCAAGCATCACAGCTCCATTGAGGATTCCTCTTTGCGCTTTGCTCTTGAAAAATCGGTAGCCTTCGGATTCAAAAATCTCTTCATCTGGGTACCTTGTTTCCTGTAGGGCCATTATGGATATCTGATTTTCGTGAAGAGCTTTGGTGAGGGTTTTCAGCTTGCCAGTTTGTGTAAGTGAATTTATGTTGAAAGTTGCTAGAAAGGTTTTAGATTTTGGCCTGCGTTTTTGACTCTTCGGGGTACACCGAGACGCTCCGACTCGTCTCTTGCATGATGTCAAGTCTCCCCCAGAATCCGAACGAGACTCGTGCGCCGTGGCATTCACAACGAGGGATTTATCTGAAGATTTACCCCCTGGGGTATGTTTCTTGAAATGTTGTGCCATCATGCTTTTTGACTTGACTTTGCTTTGGACGGGTACCCATCCTTTTACAACTCGGGTTGTTAGCCCTAGAGGTCGCCTCAAGATGTTTTCTGGCTTCTGGTCATTTACCAGTCTTCGCCGTAACCCTGGCAAGGGACCAGTTTTTTTTTTCATGGTGGTATTTTATTTCCCTACTACCCTCTGACTCTGCTGGCGGCAGAGCCAGCGAGCTTCCCCAATTCCAATGGGACGCACCCGATGGAGGTAACTGGTAAATCCCCACATGGGTATTATTATTATTATTATTATTATTATTATTATGATTATTATTATTATTATTTTACTGCAAGGGCACAACTGCCCGGTTCATTTAAAGCAAGCACCTTGTTGTGAAATGACATCTTACACTTAAAACTTGAAACAACTAGAGCAAGAAGTTTGGAGTTTGATCAACAGATGTTGCTACTACAGTGATAAACTAATTTTGTATTCCTAGGTTTACTACACTGAGTTTATTATCTTTTGTTTTTGGTATGTTAAAGTTGTCAATACTTCTATCTCTTCCCACCAACTTGTAATGCTGGCCAATTGAAAACTTTTTGTATTTAATTTTCAACCAATCAGAGCTTTCTTCTTCACATTTAGTTATCCAATAGAAAATTGGGGGTGTGTCGGGCTATAGCCCAGATCTCTCTCGAACCTTCCTCTCGGGTATAAAAGCTGGCAATTTTTCGAGCTACCTTGTCTTCTTGATCGTCCAGTGTACTGAGTGTGTGCTAGTAGTGGAAGCGGGGGCGGTTCGCCCTTCATCAAGCAGTCCAGTGCAATAAGGTAATAGCAGCCACTTAATAACTAGGAGTTAGCCTCTAAAAGCCAGCTCAAGGAGAAGGTATCCTGTCTTTAATTATGTAACCTTTAATTTCCAATAATATAAACTTCATCTTCAAACGTAAATCTTGACACTAGACTATAAATTTAGCCAAAATTCGGGAATAGGGAGTGTGACACCCTCCCGAGTTCCCCATCAACTTGTTTTTAAGGTGACTATGTTTCGTAACCATTTTCTGTCTGTAGTTTTATAACTTAAAATTTCTCCCGCTAGTCACCTCAGTAGAATGGGATTAGCCTCTGTAACTTCGGGCCAGAAGCCCAAACAGGGTTTTAGATTTCTAAGTATCAGTTTCAAGGAGTGCAAGTGTCTGCCTCTGCATCACTTTGATTTTTGGGCCAGCAACTTAAACCTGTGCCTTTTTTTTCTTCCCGCCAAGGCCCGGTAGAATGAGTATCGATACTCCTGTAAAACTTAGTTATTTCTATTAAGTGAGAGTTTAAGATGGTGAATTCTGTTTGTATTGTAAAATGTACGTTGTGCCTTGAGAGGCCTGAAAGTGTCAGTGATCAAGTATGCTCAGGTTGTTGAAGGTTGCAGTGAGAAGGCAGTAAAGGTATAAGCTTTGGAGCGTAGTCACCTAGATGTTCACAGAACATAGATGCTCTCTCTATTTTTGTATAAGTGTTAACAGAACTCTGTAAACAAAATGGGGAGATCTGTCTTCTTGACTTTGCTGTGTATGGAGCAAAAGTGCTCAAATAACATTTGTAAAATCGGGAGCTTCAAGCTCAGACAGTTGACCAATTTTGTTGATTT
Source organism: Anabrus simplex (assembly GCF_040414725.1). Taxonomy (NCBI): domain Eukaryota; kingdom Metazoa; phylum Arthropoda; class Insecta; order Orthoptera; family Tettigoniidae; genus Anabrus; species Anabrus simplex. The sequence goes on along the minus strand of NC_090266.1, from coordinate 347,862,576 downwards.
TCTTATTTTTCCTGCTTTGTATGTAAACTACTGTACCTGAAGTTTTGCCCGGCTCCATGGCTAAATGGTTAGCGTGCTGGCCTTTGGTCACAGGGGTCCCGGGTTTGATTCCCGGCAGGGTCGGGAATTTTAACCTTAATTGGTTAATTTCTCTGGCACGGGGGCTGGGTGTATGTGTCGTCTTCATCATCATTTCATCCCCATCATGACACGCAGGTCGCCTACGGGAGTCAAATCAAAAGACCTGCACCTGGCGAGCCAAACATGTCCTCGGGCACTCCCGGCACTAAAAGCCATACGCCATTTCATTTCAGGTTCTGTCTCCGATGTAATTGATACAATTGTGCTGACAATAATGATTTATCATTTAAATTAACAGTTTTACAGTATTAACATGTTAATTTGGAGCACCCAATGACTCAAATATGTATTAATATTATGTAATTAGCACATATCTAGGTTATGCTAACCGGGCAGCCTGTTACGATGTAAGGGTGGTTCGCCCATTAAAATCATCCTAGGGAGAACCCTGTTATTGTTAATGCTCTGAGGGGAATACAATGAAATTTTATCATATTCATTTTCTACGTAGTATTCCCCGTCCGGTTACTCATTCCTGCCACCCGTCTGATGAAAATTTCTCGGGAGAAAACTGATTACTAGTTAGGCAACTTGTACTATCAGTACAAACAGGAAAAAGCAACATTTGTCTGCAACTGTGCACTTTTCAGAGCAGAACTGTAATCTAATATCTTTTGTCCGGCCCTGCGGTGTAGGGGGCAACGCATCCACCTGTCACCCGGCGGTCCCAGGTTCGATTCCTGGCCGGGTCAGGGGATTTTAGTTGTAAATGCTTAATATCCCTAGCCTGGGAACTGCGTGTTTGTGTCATCCTTAATGTTCCTTTCCTCACATTCAACACTTTACAATTCTGTAATTTCGAAATACACGCAGGTTCATAACATGGTGCAAGTAGGGGCAAAAGATCTTTTCAGGTCAACGCTCCAAACAAATAGCGTTTAAAAAAAATAGTCTACTATCATGTATATTGGAAGAGCATTGTTGAATAATGCTTCTCAGCACAGTAGTTTTTTCAGGCACCTACAGGAATGATGGCAGACAACAACAAGAGGGAACTGGAGACGCCAACGCCCATGCCGGAGATGGTGATGGAGCCGCAACCCTTTAAAGATGGGTGTGCACACCCCCCTCCGGCGGCTTCTTCTCTGAGGGCTACTCACAGCCGGAGAAAGAGGCTCTACTTGTCTACTACAAACCGGGGCACAAGCCACTTTCTGAAAGGGGCCCAGTACTGGACAGGATGCGCCGCCCCCACCACGGAGGCAAGAAGGTGTCTGTCAAGTGCTTCCTACCCAGAGGCTTGATCACAAGTCATCACGACCAGGGGAGGATGTGCAGCGTTAAGAACGAGCTTTGCACTCTGTCTCAGGTTATCCGACTACCAGGGAAGAACGCCGGCGCTCTCAGGAGGACCAAGACCAGTGAAGCCACCACCGAGACTCCGAGGAAGGACAGGTGGCTAAGGAATAAGGCGGTTAATACTGACTTAGTCCTCACAGCCAAGGATGCCATCACGGAAGCTTAAAGCCAACATTATACAGATATCAGCTGAACTATATCAGGGACAAAGAAAACATTGAAACAAAAAGGCCTCAACCTCAAGACTGTTTTAACGATCACCACCTCACATTTTTTAAAATTTTCATCCTGTTTTTTTTTTAAGAAAAAACTTGATAACACTTCATATTGTGCATGTAATGGTTTTAATTTATTATATATGTCTTACTGAGGATGACCCTATGCCAGGTCACAACATGTCTATGTAAAGTTTTGTCTTATTTGGATGTAAATATTGTAGTATTGACTAGGAGGATAATCCAAATAATTTTATACAATTTTGTAAGCAATACAGGCTGAGCGACATTCCTCAAATGAAGTTTAAAATGGAGATGGAGATGGAGATTGCACTTCCAACAGAAATGGACATCAGGGGCCTTGTCCTTTGAAAATCAGAAGCCACACTGTAATGTCCAATATTCGACTCTCCAAATAGCTCGCTATAACTGTCGTTCAGCAATGGTCATATACTAATAGATAAATGTAAACTAAAAAAAAAGCTTTTCCGAAACAATTTTCCCTTTGTCCGTAATCATTACGGACAATGCATAACAGTTGGCACCTCTGTATGTCTGATCCCGCTTACGTCAGAGGTAATTCTTTACAGTATAGAAACTGTTCAGTAAGTGATTCTTCGTTTAAAAATCTTATGTAGCTCATTGATATATTTAATGAATGTTGATTCGTACAGTTGAAGTGCAAATTTTTTTACTATCATGTAATTTTTCCACTAGTTGTTATTAATATCAGTTGACATTAGCAATTGTATCGTTTGACAAGGGTACCTTGGATATCTCCCTCTCGTCAGCCTCTCCTAACGCGGATTTACCTATTTCTTTACAAGCAGGAAAAAATCAAAGTTTCTGCTGCTGTATGTGACTGCATATTCCTGGCAATTATTTTAGCTACTTTATAGCTAGCTACTAGTGCTTTTTCTGAAGCTGTAATTATTTAATTCATTGCCTTGCATTCTTTAATTTGAGAATAGAGTAAATGACTGAAATAAGCCTTATCTTCATTTTCCAAGTGGTTATGTTTCGTTTTCAAGCGTCTGTTTAGTTTGCTAGGAACCATAAATTCATTGCTTAATTTTTCGCTACATACAACTCACTCGGAAAAATCACGATTTCCAGATTCAGTAAATGTAAATCCGAACTTAAGTAAGAATCCTGATACCTGCGCACAGCACCGGACGATGAATTGCTCTGCTGCGAAAGTAGCTTCTCATTGACACTTGATCCAGGTGATTCACTTGTTCTATTTTCACTCTGATGTCCTTTACTGCTACTTAATTGTTGGCGTTTAGTTAAAAGCTTCTCCATATCACAACACAATATCTGTATATTTACTTCAGTTTTATAATTAACACCAAATATTGCGACATTCAACAATCAATTGCCCTAAGTTGTGTACTTCATTTAAACACCTCTTCGTTTCCAGGTGAGCGGGAGTGATCGACATATTTCTCTAACGTTCCAGTTGTTCGTGTACTCTCTGCGAGGGTTCTCATTCTTTCGGGACTGCGCTGTAGCGTTTGAAATTCCTCTAAAGCAGGCATAAATACTTGTACGTTGGGGTGTGCCACTATACCAGCATGGCGAAACAGTATGCTGCGAAAGAAGAAAGTTTGAGAACCCCTACTCTAGACTTACCAGATGATCAGTGGTGGATTGCGAAGATCGAAAGCCGCACTGATATTCGGACAACAGTCTTCTTTCATCCAGACACCATACAAGTCATTGATTCACATTTCTCTCAGATGCTTACCAAGACAGTCTGCATACTTCAGGCTACTGTCGGGCTTTAGAAGAGGAATTATTACTCCTTCTTGTCTCTGTGATGGAAACATACCCTTCAACCCAATTCAGTTAAACACTCTGAGAAGATAGTATAAGATGATTCAACATCCAGTCACGGATGTTACCTGCTCTGCATGCGTGTCCTTACAAAGTGCCAAGGTGCTTCCGAGTTCCCACTCAATAAAGGCTACAGTTATTATTCTGATGCACAAGTAGCAAAATTTAGGTGACAGCATTCTGCCTCATGACTTAAGAGCAAGAAATTCGGGATACCAGATACACCTGCAAAGTGATTTGCAAGATGACTAGCAATGGAGAGTGGATCAGCGATGATACTGCCTGCAAGAGGAATTCCTGGTACATTAAATGTTCCTTGTATATCCAAAATATGTCTTAGTTTAGTCCACGCCTTAGATTACTGTGCGTATGCCGTCATAAATGACACATACCTTTCCCATGAAGCTTTTTTACTCTGCAACTAAGAATTCGCACTTTAGTTCACAGTTTCCTAAATGCTACCAAATGGGCCGTAGTGGGCTGTCTACGATAGTGTTTGAGAGTGTGATGGCATTCTTTTATGGCTACAGCTATTTCTTTGTTCCACCAAGAAACATTTACATCGAGGAGTCCCGGAGAAGGACAAAATGGTTTCCTCACCAGCAGCAAGAACTGCTTGTATGATACACATCATCATGCTGTCCATGCTACAGCTACTAGTGTCAGTGAAGACAGAATGTAGTGTTGCTAACTTTGGCTAATCAGCATACTTCAGAATCCATCGACGAGGAGCCTCAATGGAAGTCTGCTTCATCAAAGCAAGGATGAAAGTGGTCAATGCCACAGAGGTGGTCATTCATGTACATCGCACTGAAACAGGGGAACAAGCACACTGCTCCACAGACTCACATCAATGCTGGAAAAAGTTCCATGTGCTATACCAAAACAAGATGGTTCCCGTGTATTCAATAAAAATGAATCCAGTTCTGCAAGCAGTCTCTCAAAAATTCTGCTCCTGGGTGAAGGCATAGCAGAGCTCCACGATGGGTGATGACTAGACCTCGGATTTTAGGCAAAAACCTATTTTGTTCCTTAGGAGATAACTTGAAATGAAGTTGTGTTTACATGTTTCATGTATTTATAAGGTTAGAAACGGTGGTCCTATAGTGCCTAAAAATGCCTAAATTGGCGTTAGAACCTATTTTTGCCTATATTCCTATAATTGCTATATTTTATCCCTAAATCGATTAAAAACGCTTTTAATTTAGTCGCAGAAACCTAAATGTTTGCTGATTAGTTTTTCAGTATCTTGAACAGTATTTTCTTAAATTCTTTTCCGACAAAATGTGAAGCTGTAAACCAATTACCAGTCCCCAGAAGTCCTTAAGAACCTCCCGCTGTGAATACTCCCTTTGTCCCTTAGTCTGTGTGTCATGAGGTGGGGGACAGTGTCCACTGACCTGCTGGAAACGAAACTCTTCATTCCATTCTGTGAGAAACTTTCAGCAAATCCGTTTGCTCAGTGTGTGCATTATGCCGAAAGTGGCAGTTTCCAAGACATCTTTAATTAAACAGTGGTTGCACGAGTTTCCCTATTTCACATCGGGTGGAAAAATTATATTCTGCAACGTTTGCAGAAAAGAGGTAAGTGAAATTTGTTTTATATTTCACTCTGAAGTACATACTTTGGTGTGAGAGTCGTACTTAATTTGTAGGCGTTCTATCTCTCTGCTGTATTATGTTTTATGCATTTTATACATTGATTCAGCGTACATACACCAAACGAAGTATAACAGTAAATATGAATTGGGGAATGTAGCGCATCCCAGTCCCTCGATTTTTTGTTTATAGAATCGTTAAAAACTGGCCATGTTTGTGTGGTACTGTAAGGTCTACTCATTTCGGAGAAAGGCAAATTTTCAAGCAGGTTTTAGAAGAGGAATAATAGTACAAACGTACTGAAAAATGAAAATATCATGCTGCCGTAGGGAACCTAAAAATACGAGGTGGGAATTGTAAGAAAATTAGATGTGCACTTTTATCAATTGTAGGAAGTGTATGACAGATTATACACATTGTAAATATATACAGGAATGATTTCTTTTTGATAAGCATAAAGTAAATGTAGGGAGAAGAAAACACGGAATTCAGCCATGTGCGGGCATCAGTACCGGTAGTAAAAAGTATGTTGGCCAACATAATCTAAGCAAACATAACAAAACACGAAAAGAAATTAATTAAATTCACCTCTACTGTGTTCGGCTCCTTGGTTGAATGGTCAGCATAGTCGGCTTCGGTTCAGAGGGCCCCGGGTTCGATTCCCGGCCGCATCGGAGATTTAAACCTTAAATGTTTATTTCCCCTGGCTCGGGGACTGTGTATTTGTACTGTCCAAAACATTCCTGAAACTCACACACAACACTATCGTCCACTACAAAAGCACGCAGTTTCCTGTACACGGCAGATGCCGCCCACCTTTGTTGGAGGGTCTGTCTTACAAAGGCTGGACCAGGATAGGAATAGTCACATGGAATTATTACCTCTACTGCATCACTTAAAGGTCCAGGGTGCATGTCTACTGGAGGGATCGGGAAGCGCTACAAGGCCCCATGAATGTGAATAGTCTTCTGTCCATATTTTCATCTGGCCTATATACTTGTACGGTTTACACAATATTTGCGACTATTTATAGTTGACGTTGTTTCTAGGTGTCCAGTGAAAGGCGATCGCATCTTAGTCAACACCAGCTGATGTACCCGTGCTTCACTACAGGATTCTCAGAAAGACTTTCTTTGTGGTTTTCCTAACTGAAATCAACTTAGACCATTACAAAAACATCAGTAGGAATGTAGGGATTAAAAGCAATGTTATCATATAAAATACTCGCTCAAATGAAAAACTGTGCATTTTCTCGCTTTTAACGAACAGTACTACGATGCCGATTGAACAGTCCAAAGTTCCAGTGCTAGAATGACCAGGTCGCAGACAGCCGCAAACACTCCTCTGCCAGTGTTCCGTTAAATGTGCACACTGCTCATTCCAATCAGTGCCTCAGGATAGGGATTGAATAACTCAAATGCTATGATGAACCAGTTTGTTACGTACCAGTAGTATAAGAAAATTCATGAACCACAGGAATGGCATGCTTAAGAAGAAAGTTATCTAACTCCCCAGCTACTTCCCGCCAATATTCAGGCAGGCTGTTATACTCGGTACGATCGGGCGAGTTGGCCATGCAAATTCTGGGGCTGTACCATAATTGACGCCAGGGCCGCTTCCTTTTCACTTCTAGCCCTTTCCTATCCCATCGTCACCACAATACATATCTGTGTCGGTGCAACGTAAAGCAAATTTTTAAAAAATATCCAGTATGCAGCAGCAATCCCTTCTATCGGACATGACTGGCAACAGAAGACACAACAAACAATGGTCAATGTAATGTTATTGTTGTTCATTGTTATGAGCTTTCTGTATTGTAGGCCTTCAAATTTAGTTTTCTTTTGACTGTGTGATATTAGAGCGTCTTACGAAATTATTTATAGCGTAGACTGTAGTTCCTTATTCCCCGACTTTACATAACAATTTTCATTCAATTCTGTTTACCCATTTTCTCGTGACTTGGCGCTGATATGGACTTAGCAACCAAAATCCAAATTCATGAATATCTCTGTGATCACAGCCGGTACAGTAAAAATGTATAAGACATATATGATCGAAAATGTAATACTATACAGGGTGAAGCGAAATTCGCGCACTCCGGCGTCGCAGCGCGACTCCTCACATGCCAACAATAAAAAAAATGTCTCTCACAAAAGTTGGTCCTGCGAGTATAGCAGGCAGAAAAAGGACGTTGAAGAGTGGCAATTTGGCAACACTGTAACCACATGTAGGGTAAGTACCTCTGTCAGCAAATATTACCCGTGCGGTACAGTTGGTGCAGTGGGTAAAGTTTTGGGTGCGCATGCAGAAGGTCGAGGGGTCGATCCTGGGTTGAAGCGCATTTTTTATTTGCTTATTTCCATAGGACATTACATACTGTAATACAGTAAGACACCCGTACCTTACGTCACCTGTATCCTACATTTACAACATTTTGCAACGCTGAACACAATAAATACTTTGCTAGGCCTACTGGTAACGTAAGGCCCTAACGAAATGTAATGGACCTGAACGAGGCAAGAATAATAGTCGGTACTAATCTATGAGGTCCACCTCTGTGGTGTAGTGGTTAGTGTGATTAGCTGCCACCCCCAGAGGCCCGGGTTCGATTCCCGGCTCTGCCACGAAATTTGAAAAGTGGTACGAGGGCTGGAACCCAGTCCACTCAGCCTCGCGAGGACAAATGAGTAGAGGTGGGTGCGATTCCCACTCAGCCATCCTGGAAGTGGTTTTCCGTGGTTTCCCACTTCTCCTCGGGGCATATGCCGGGATGGTACCTAACTTAAGGCCACGGCCGCTTCCTTCCCACTTCCTTGTCTATCCCTTCCAATCTTCCTATTCCCCCTACAGGCCCCTGTTCAGCATGGCAGGTGAGGCCGCCTGGACGAGGTACTGGTCATCCTCGCCAGTTGTATCCTCCGACCCAGAGTCTGAAGCTCCAGGACACTGCCCTTGAGGCGGTAGATGTGGGATCCCTCGCTGAGTCCGTGGGAATAACCGACCCTGGAGGGTAAACAGATTACGATACGATATGATACGATACGATACTAATCTATGAGACCATTGGAGGAGGGTACAAAGAAAACAGGTTTCGCATCTAATATATGAAGTGGTACGAATGAATTCACGCCCACGACGTGGAAAGGGCGTCTTTGAAAGCTGACCAATGAAAACGAATGTTCGTCCATTTCTAGGATCGTAATATGTAAATGCAAATGGTGTCTATAGGACCCGATGCAATCACTGTTGACAATTAAGATGCCAGATACCATACCGCCTAGACTACATTTACGAAATAAAAAAAATACACGCTTCAACCCAGGATCAGCCCCTCGATCTCCTGCATGCTAAACCAAAACTCTATCCATTGCACCAACTGTACAGCATGCGTGATGTGTGTTGACAGAGGTAGTTACCCTACATGTGGTTACAGTGTTGCCAAATTCCCACTCTTCAACGTCCTTTTCCTGCCTGATATACTCGCAGGACCAACTTTTGTGAGAGACATTCTTTTATTGCTGGCAAGTGGGGAGCCGCGCTGCGACGCCCAAGTGCGCGAATTTCGCTTCACCCTGTATAACTTAAGTAATGTAGTATTTGTCGATAGGACCACTAATAATAAATATTTGAGAATTAAATTTTAGGCCTTCCCCTAAACTACCATTCCACTCAGCGTGAATAAAATTATGTATGACCTAGATTGTAGTGATGAATTTCCCGACTTTGCATACCAATTTTCGTTATGATGGGACCACTAATAACATAAAAATTTCAGAATTTAAGTTTAAGCCTTCCCTAAACTAACATTTCTTTCAGCGTGAATAAGATTATTTATAGCCTTGATTGTAGCGACCTATTTCCCGACTTTGCATACCGATTTTCATTAAGATAGGACCACTAATAACATAAATATCTGAGAATTAACTTTTAGGCCTTCCCCTAAACTACCATTCTTCTCAGCGTGAATAAGATTATTTATGGCCAATCAATCAATACTGATCTGCATTTAGAACAGTCGCCCAGGTGGCAGATTCCCTATCTGCTGTTTTCCTAGCCTTTTCCTAAATGATTTCAAAGAAACTGGAAATTTATTGAACGTCTCCCTCGGTAAGTTATTCCAATCCCTAACTCCCCTTCCTATAAATGAATATTTGCCCCAGTTTGTCTTCTTGAATTCCAAATTTATCTTCATATTGTGATCTTTCCTACTTTTATAAACGCCACTCAAACTTATTCATCTACTTATGTCATTCCACGCCATCTCTCCGCTGACACCTCGGAACATCAACATTTTTGTAACGCTGCTCATGTGTCGGAAATCACCCAGAACAAATCGAGCTGCTTTTCCTTGGATTTTTTCCAGTTCTTGAATCAGGTAATCCTGGCGAGGGTCCTACACACTGGAACCATACTCTAGTTGGGGTCTTACCAGAGACATATATGCTCTCTCCTTTACATCCTTACTACAACCCCTAAACACCCTCATACCCTCCTTAGTCGTGGTGAAGACAACCTGTCTAGGAGTAGGATGCTCCAAAATCAATATCCCCAGCCAGTGGATAGGGTTGAGCGTGGGGTTAACGGCCTCACCTTGTAAAAAAAAAAAAGCATTGTTCAGAAGTCTTCTACGAGAAAACCAGACAGAAATCAAAGACGACAAAAGCTTAGGAAAAGGACACGAGTAAGGAAAGCGGATATAAACATGGCGACATGGAATGTAAGAACAATGTTGAAACCGGGAAAAATGCAAGAAATTGTAAATGAAACAAAAAGATTTGGATACGACTTAGTAGCGATTCAGGAAATACGATGGAAATAGCAAGGGTGTATTGAAAAGAAAGATTATAACCTCTATTAGAGTGGGCCAGAAGAAAGAACAGGACAGTTCTGTACGGGATTTATAGTACACAGGAAATTGAAGAAGAGTGTAATAGGATTTGAACCAATCTCAGATAGAATATGTAAGCTTCGGATTAAGGGGAAGTTTAGGAACATAACTGTTATATCAGCACATGCACCAATTGAAGATGCGGATGAGGAAAGGAAGGAACAATTTTATGATGAGTTAGTACAAACCGTTGAAGAGGGACCAAGATACGACATGATTATTATTTTAGGAGATTTTAATGCCAAAGTGGGAAAGGAAGAGTGTATGAGACCAATAGCCGGGAAATATACACTACATGAAGAATCAAATGAGAATGGTTTTTACTTGGGACAGTTTGCAACTACAAGTGGTCTTATAATTAAACGCACCTGCTTTGATCATAAGAAAATACATAAAGGAACGTGGAAGATGCCAGGAAGCACTGCGGTAAATCAAATAATCATGTACTAGTGACAACGAGGCATGCAGCATCCATTATTGATGTAAGGACATCCAGAGGGCCAAACTGTGATTCTGATCATTATTTAGTAAAAGCAATAGTGAGACAAAAATTGGCAACAGGACAGAGGAGACAACCTACGGAAAGAAGGAAATGAAATCTGGAAAAACTACAACAACCAGAAGGAAAACAAGAATTCCAGTCAAAAATGAATAACACTTCACAGACGATCGGGCAAGTATCTGGAATAGAGGAAAGGTGGGCAAAAGTTCAAAAGTGCATACAAAATGCGGCACAAGAAACACTGGGTATAGCTAAAAAGAAAAGAAATATTTGGTTTGATATGGAATGTGAGGAAGCGATTGGAAAGAAGAATGCAGCAAGAGCAAAAATTTTACAGAGAGATACAAGGTCAAATAGGGAAAATTATGAGAAATGCAGACGTGAAGCTAATAACATCTGTAAGAAGAAGAAAAGAGAGATGATTAAGAAGAAACTAGAGAGTATAGACACACAAAGGTTACAGAAGAGGACAAAGGAATTCCATAATGAAACTAGCATACCCGTGCGTCGCTACGGTATTATACTGAAATTTATAATTGAATGCTTATTGTTTTAAATATAATCAGCCGAAATTCGCCATGTGACTCGTTTTCTGAGAGAATCCGCCAAAATTCACAATCTGACTCGTTTTCTAATAGATTACGGCAATTTTTCTCCCACTTTTCAATCTTTCTTTCCAGCAATCGATTTCATACTTCGCGGGCTAGGTCCAGGTATTCCACCCGGTCAGTTGGATCCCTAAATCTTTGTCATCTTTTCCTATAAGCATTTCTAATATGGATCAAATCCTTCAGGAGTTCCGGCGTGGTGTCGTCTTGGGTGCCTTGGCGATACTGAACCCGTGGTCGGACTGAATTGTTAGTCATTACCCGTCCAGGACCCGTTTCCAGCGCGGTCCGCACATTTGACGTGGGTCCAGAACATTATTATTATTATTATTATTATTATTATTATTATTATTAGATGTTCTGGACCCCACAGCAAGATGCAAGACCGCTACTTGGCGGTAAATTACATCTGCTGCCATTGTCATCGTTTCCAGTCATTCGACAGGGTCACGAATGGAATGAATAAAGCCCCATCTAGCAGCGACAATAGGAATTATGCCAGCTGCCGAAGTACTCCTCCTGGGCAATGATCAATGAATGACAAATGAAATGAAATATTGGACAATGTTGCTGGAATGAATGATGACAGGGAAAACCGGAGTATCCGGAGAAAAACCTGTCCCGCATCCATTTTGTCTACCAAGAATATCACATGGAGTGACCGGGAATTGAACCACGGAACCCAGCTGTGAGAGGCCGGCACGCTGCCGCCTGAGCAACGGAGGCTCCTTATAAGTACATTATGAACAGTAAAATCAATTGGTCTCACCTCCTTTTACACCCCACCGCCGTCAAGTTTATTTACCCCCCAAAAAACAAATTTAAAAGAAGGCGTGTTTCTTTATGTTTAAAGGAGATTCCAAACACCAATGTTCACGTCTATTACCTTCAGTTTTGAGATATAAGTATCCCCATAAAAACAATTCACTTTTTTCACTTCCTTTCACACTCCTCCCCACCTAAGTGAATTTTCCGGCAAAAAATACTTGTTTCTTTAATAGTAAAGGATCTTCTAAATACCTATTATCATGACTATAACTTCTTCAGTTTTTGATTTATGTTTCCTCATGAAAGGAATTCAACTCCTTTTTACTCCCGCCCCCCAAGATGGTTCCCCCAAAACGCGTTTTTCTTTGTTTTTAAAGTAGATCCAAATACCAATTCTCATGTCTGTAACAACTTTAATTTTTATTAGATGTATGTATTCTCATACAATTAAGTCAATTTTTAATTCGAAATCACGTAATTCGAAGTCCGATTTCTGAGTCCCAACGACTTCGAATTAACGAGGTTTTACTGTAAATCTAAACAAATTTGTGCATATGCAGATGATGTAGTGTTAATAACCAGGAATGATAGATATTTGAAGGAAATGTTTCTTGCAATGGAGGAAGCAGGAAAACGGATGGGATTGGAGGTGAATGACAGTAAATCTAAGTATATGCATGTGACTGTTATAGAGGGCAGAAGAAGTCAAGATAATCTGACAATAAATGGGCATAAGTTTGAGAATGTACGAAGTTCTGAGTACTTAGGAACCATGTGGACAAACAATAATAGAATAAGTGAGGAGATACATCGTAGAATAATAGCTGGAAACAGGGCCTATTATGCAAATCTTACATTATTTAAATCTTGTCTATTGTCTAAACCTACAAAATTCAAAATATATAGTGCAAAACCCTTATTAGACCTGTAGTGACATATGGCTCAGAAGCCTGGAACCTTTTAGTTGATGATGCAAATAAATTAAGAATATTTGAAAGAAAGATTATTAGATGAATATATGGCCCAATTCAAGACCAGAATGGTTGGAGGATAAGGACGAATGTTGAAATACAGAACATATTAGACCAGGATATATTTAGATTTATTAAGGCACACAGACTGCGATGGCTTGGCCATATGGAAAGAATGGAGGAAGATCGAATGCCAAGAAAAGTAGTTAAATCCCGAGTAGATAAAAGACGGCGACAAGGAAGGCCCCGTAATAGATGGAGCGATGAAGTTGAAGCCGACTTGATGGCAATGAACATCCGCCCATGGAGAACAGCCGCTCAGGATCGAAGTAGATGGCAGACTATCGTAGAAGAGGCCAAGGCTCACACAGGGCTGTAGCGCCGGAAAAGTAAGTACTATCCTGATGCTATAAGTGGTATGTTCCGAGCTATCAGTGAAGAGGTGGCGTGGAATGACATCAGTAGACGAACAAGTTTGAGGGGAGTCCTTAAAAGTAGGAAAGATCACAATATGAAGATAAAGCTGCAATTCAAGAGGACAAATTGGGGCAAATTTTCATTTATGCGAATGGGAGTTAGGGACTGGAATAACTTACCTACGGAGATGTTCAATAAATTTCCAATTTCTTTGCAATCATTTAAGAAAAGTCTACGAAAACAGCAGACAGGGGGTCTGCCACTTGGGCGACTGCCCTATATGCAGATATGTAGTGACTGACTGACTGACTGACTGACTGACTGACTGATTGGATTGATTGACAGTTGCAGCATTTATGGTAAGTTCTTTTGGACACACAAAGCACATATAGCACTTCACTTTGCCATTCCTTTACAACCCTGTCTGTAACTGACACGGATTCACCAATGGCTTGACGATATACTATGCCATACCTTCACTTGAATCTATCAAGCCAACCACTTGAAGCACTAAAGTCTGTATTGAATTTGCCTGCTATTTCTCGTGCTTTTTCTTGTATGTTTGGGCCGCTTAATGGGACTGAAGCCTCACAGGACTGGTGAATCAATTCAATAAGAATTTCCTCAACATCTTCATATTTTCCAGGTTTCACTTTATTAAGTTTACAACCACTCTTTGCTGCGTCGGTAATAGCATCCCTACTTTTTATTAATGTTCTTAAGCTAGAGGAAGGGATACCCACACATTCAGAAAAATCCTTTTGATTCAGTGGAGAATTCTCATCATACTTAGAGAATTTGTAGTTTTTCACTTATAGAAAGAGATTTACACTTTGCCATTTTGCACTATTCACAACTGCACTGACAAGAATTCAGAAAACGACTAATAGGACAGGACAGAAATGAGGTAAAATTTCAACACCTGTTTGCCAGAGGGTTTCTCCACTTTAGGGTACTTAGGGTACTCCACTTTCGGCTACTTGAACTATAATGACCTCCAGTATAGGGAGGCCAACAACTTATTCACCACACCATGTAAAACATCTCAAATATTTTACAGGGCTTGTTTTACAATTGATGAAGAATTTTCCCTCTCTTTTAGACATGGAAGAAGCATTATAAGCAGAATTTAGCAGCAATTCAATAGGGTAAAATTATGCAGTATTATATATGACCCATCCAGGGACCTCACAAAGAGAGTGTAATCAATAGGATAGCATTATAAGCAGGAACGTAATAACGGGATTCTACCATATTTGCTGTTATATTTCAATTCAAATTGGTAAAAAAAAAAAGTGTCAGCTGACATGACTGTGTGAGCCTAGTAGCAAATACTCCAGTACAAGAAAGTGAAGATAAATACTTCCAGGTTATAAATCGTAGTGGATTATCTGTTCCCACAGACTTATTCAAGTAACTAACAATGTACTGTAACTGCGATTATGGAGTCACTAATACATGAAAAGTATGACTTTTTTTTTTTAAATGTGCGATAAACAGAAAGATGCTTTGTGCTTACTTAGTGAGCAGATAGTATTTTCTGACACTACTATAAACCACATTGTTGAAAATACTTCTACGTATGGTCATGGTAATACAGACACTGTGAGAATGATTAGGCCTGTTTCAATTGCATCAAATATTCTTCTCAATAACTGCTCTAAAATTAAAACAGATTATTTGACAAGTTCCAGAGCAAATAAAAAACAAACTTTTAACACTGGTTTGATGTGAGCATTTGCTTTGCCATAATTTTGTTATTGGTTTAATTTTATATTCATATCTGTATTATTAAACTAACCTACGTCAACTTCTGTTTCTGTCATTTATATGGGCATATCCCAGTCCACCTCACTGAACTTCTTTCCAATAAATCAATTAAATAAAAGTAGAAGATCAAAGATAAGAAAATGCAAACTCTTTCCTGCCCTAGCCAGGCAGGCAGGCAGGCCTCCATTATATGAGGAGGCTATGGTACTGGTGGTCCAGTGTTTGGAGCAATGTAACAACTTGATAAGATCAAAAGAAATCTTAGAGGTTTTAGGGAGGCTATATCTCAATAGATTATGAATAGAAGGGATGCTGATGTAACAGAATGAAGAGGTGGATTGACTACATCGTACGAGGTGCTTGCAATAGGAGAATATTCTATTTTGCTTTATAAGCATATCTGTTTGTATGTTTGTTTATTTTATGCCTTTGTATGTGGTGAAGTTAGTCCTCACAGCCCTCTCTTACACTTAACCACAACATACAGTACATAGTCACATAATTTTTAAATAAATTATTTTTTTTTTTTTTTTTTTGCTAGGGGCTTTACGTCGCACCGACACAGATAGGTCTTATGGCGACGATGGGATAGGAAAGGCCTAGGAGTTGGAAGGAAGCGGCCGTGGCCTTAATTAAGGTACAGCCCCAGCATTTGCCTGGTGTGAAAATGGGAAACCACGGAAAACCATTTTCAGGGCTGCCGATAGTGGGATTCGAACCTACTATCTCCCGGATGCAAGTTCACAGCCGCGCGCCTCTACGCGCACGGCCAACTCGCCCGGTAATTTTTAAATAAACACTATATACAGTCTCCAGAAACTACCTAAATTAATGAAGTAAAATAGTATTATAATCATTATTTTGCTAATGATTAATACTATCTATCTACATTTCCTAACAATAGCTCTAAAACCATGCTTGCACTCATTCAGTCTAAAATTCATACTGTAACCGTATCTGTAATTGATTGAGGGAATCAAGGCGTTTTCCAGCTTTATTTTGTCATATGGGAAGTTGTATTATATCCAACTGTGCAAGAACCCTGACTTTGTGACGCCATCTCAAGTACTCTGCGGCTTGAAAATCCCCGACGAGATAAAGGTACCTCAGAAAAGAACAAAGAGGAAACATTCTAATCGCCCCACCCACTATAATGGCCAAAATACAGTTAGTGCCAACTTGCTAACTTGATTTAAGATGGGATATTTCAGGATGACTGCATTAATTAATACGTAAAAGAATGGCAAGTCATACGTGAGCACTTTAGACATCTGAAAAATTTGTAATATATAACTGTAATATTCGAACTGTGTCACAGAGGATAAGGTACGCATCAGTGGAGTAGCCACGCTAGCTGTGGAACCAATACCAGAAAGGGAAATCCCAGAAGAGGTGTCCCTATTTTAAAAAAGATATTAATATAATCAACAATCTAAATACATCCCGCACATGATAATTTGTCGTGGAATAATGAGCTGCACGTTTTGACCGCATCACCAATGTCAGAAGACCATTAGAACACCAGATATGTAAATTGGAGTGGGGACGACTGAACCCTCGCATAGCTAGTTGGGGGTAGTTTAATTAAGGAATCGTCCCATAGCAGGAGGAGGGACTTGCTAACGAGTGTTCGAGGGAAGCAGATGTTCAACCGTCTCACTAGTCTCCAGATATGTATTTCTTTTGAGTGGGAGTGATAATGAGTTGTGTCGCTAGGTAGTAAGAAGAAACAATTTGTATCTGAGATACATTGTGTACACATATTATTCGTGAACGGAGAGTGTGGAAATCTCGGTGATGATGAGAAAACAGTGTGTTAAATAAAGCGGTCATAGAAAGATTGCATTTCAGTATTACCCATGGAGGCTGTATATCGCGACGTAAAGCGCAAGATCGATAAATTCCTATAAACAGTATTGGAGGAGAAGGTAGATCTCTATAAACGGCGTCGGAGGAATAATTAGATTCCAATAAACAGTTTTGGAGAAATAGATAGATCTCTAAAAACAGTGTCGGAGAAATAGTTGGATTGTTATAAGCAGTGTAGGAGAAATTACTAATGCTCTATAAGCAGGGTCAGAAAAAAATTAAATAAATTCCAATGTAACTTCAGTACTAACTGTGCAAGTGACGAAGGAAGACGTGGTTAATGGAACATTTGTTTGTACTAGCCAGTTCCAGTGGATACCAACTCAAGACCATGGATTTGCAGATGGAGGTCAGAAGAGGAAGCTTCAAACCAGTGATCCGTGCCATTATCGATCGATCAATCGATCAATCAATCAATCACTACTGATCTACATTTAGGGCAGTCGCCCAGGTGGCAGATTCCATATCTGTTGTTTTACTAGATTTTTCTTACCAATGATTTCAAAGAAATTGGAAATTTACTGAACATCTCCCTCGGCAGTTGGTCCATTATTTACTCATGCTGGCAACCAGGAATGAGTTAGCTGAAAAATTTATAATGTCCAATAACGGACCTACTATATTGGTATTATAAATTTACTCATTCGGAACAAATATCTCAGGTTCCCTGTGGGAATCAATATCTTTTACATACCACTTAGTCAAGCAGCTCGCCTCCTTTCTCCCTAGTCTTTCTGGAACAAACTTTGCAACATTTGTGTAATGCTACTCTTTTGTTGGAAATCACCAAGAACAAATTGAGCTGCTTTTCTTTGGATTTTTTTCCAGTTCTTGAATCAAGTAATCCTGGTGAGGGTCCCATACACAGGAACCATACTCTAGATAGGGTCTTACCAGAGACTTATATGCCCTCTCCTTTACATCCTTACCATGTGTAGAGATATATACCCTTTATTTACAATCCTATTTATGTGATTAAGGGGTTGCCTGGCCGAGGCAGTGAGGGCGTGCTCGGTTCGCCCGGAAGGATGTGGATTCAAATCCCCGTCAGGAAGTTGCAAAATTTAAGAAGCGAGATTCTGACTTCCGGAGGTGCATATGGCCCTGAGGTTCACTCAGCCTACACCAAAAATGAGTACCAGGTTAACTCAATGGGGCAAAGGCGGCCGGGCGTAGAACTAACCACTCTACCCCATCACGTGCCGAGGTTACGACTGGTGATCCCCATAAGGAACTTCCACCCCATCAATGCAGTAATTAAAACTGTGAGGACTTTTCCTATTTGTGAAATTCACAACCTGACTTTTAACCCTGTTTATCATCATACCATTGTCTGTTGTACATCTTGAAACATTACCAAAGTCATTTTGCAGTTGTTCACAATCTTGTAACTTACGAGGGGGTATCAAATACAAATGGGATTTTATTTTTTATTTAAATTCATTTATTGAAAAACACAAGGCAATTATAATTTATTTTTCCACAATGCTTTGGAAATGCATTTGTCTAAGCCCACGGGCAGCTTTTTGATGCCCTCATTGTAAAAAGAACAGGGTCGTGTCACGAGCCAGTTGCGCACAAAGTCTTACACACTCTCATCATCTTCAAATTGTTGCCCGCCTAAAGCTTTTTGAAGCGGTCCGCACAAACGGAAATTGCAGCGCAATAAGTCCAGGCTGTAAGGAGGATGATCACTTCTGAAGGGTAAACAAACCTGGCTAGGTTCGGGCCAGGGGCGGACCGCTGGATGGACGACTGAGGGGCGTGGTCTCTGCTACGGAGAGCCTGAGTTGCGGGTGGACAATGCCTGGCTGTATGCCTCACCACGGATGGTGAGAACGATGCTCAGGACTCTAGAAGGGACAAAAACCCTAATTGATTGAAATATGGATGCTTATAATGAACCAATTTCAAAAATTTCGACATCAAGGGAAGCCAAGGAAGCTCCAGTATAGTAGATCCAGGAGCAAGCCCAAGATGGAAAAATGGAGACAGAAGTCCCAATTGGACAAGCTCTCACCAACTCAAAACAGGAAATGGGAACATAAGCTCCAGTAGAGCAGACTGCTGTCAGAATCAATCAGCACGATACCAAACTTCTAACACAAGAGTGGAGAATGCTGAATGCCCTTGGTGAAAGAGACTTTGAAGAGCTCAAAAAGAGAAGCCTTAAGGCTAAGCTCGGACTTTGGCAAATCAAGTTTCAAGTCATCAGGTGAAAACGAAACCCAATGTTGATAAAGATGGAGCTGAAGGTCCTTCAGGCCAATCTTCAGCATAAGAAAGCAGCTGTGGCCAATTTCACCAGAAAGTTCAAATCCGAGGCTATTGACATGGTCCTTATTCAAGAGCCATGGGTAGTCAAGGGCAGAGTAGCAGGACTGGCAGAATCTGGAGGTAAGCTGATGTACGATACATCGGAAATACCCAGAATATGTCTTCTTGTGAATAGGAAATTAAAATGTCTTATGCTACAGGAACACTGTTCACGGGACTTAACCGTGGCCAAGATTAAACTTTGAAATTGGGAGGGACCCAGAGAAATAACCATAGGCTCTGCATACCTCCCATATGACTCAACTAATCTGCCCCTATCAGAAGAAGTTGAGAACTTAATTTGCAATGCAAAGAGGAAAGACGAACACCTAGTCCTTGGAGCAGATGCAAATTCACACCACACGGCATGGGGCAGCACGAACTGCAATGCAAGTGGTGAGTCATTACTAGAGTTTATTACTAGAACTGAGCTTGTGATACAATTCCTATAGTTTTGCCAATTGCCACCTTTTCAATACAATAAAAATATGTTACAAACTTCCATATTTATTATGATGTTTACATGGTACATGTTTCGCTCCTTTTCGTGAGCATCATCAGCCAAACTATCATTAATCTAAGATTGTGTAAGTTCATAAAACAATTCTTTGGTTCAAAATTACTCTTATAAAACTAATTGACAATTTTATAATATTTTAAAAGTCACACTATAATAAAATTATGTCTTCAGTTAACACTTTTTGTCTAAAATCTTCTTCAGTCTAAACATTTTATCGCCGAAACTTATCCGGTGAACATCTTTTTAAAATTGTTTAAAATGAGAATAAAATAAAAATTAAAAATAAAAAACTTTGAAATCTGGCTAGTTTTGTTGATTCCCATTGCTTAAAACTTCATAACAGTATTGAATATCTTCTACAGTTGATAATTGTCATTATGGATAATAGATTTGTTCTCGTTGCTGGAGTAACATTTATAAAAATTTATTGGTATTAAATTTGATTATCAATAGGATAAAATTGTTCGTGAAAAAACTTGTTGATAAAACACTTTTGTTGTGATATTGGATTCAAAATGTTCTCGATCGTTCCATAATGACTCGTATTACAACACAAGAAGTGCAAACAGGATAACTAATAGTTCTCAGGAAGCTAGGAGTAACACCAAACAATCAAGCAGCAAAAAGAAAAATACACCAACGAGTGGAACTATTAGAAGAGGCCATTATAGACACATTCCGTGAAAACTGTCCTCTCAAAGAAAAGAAAAACACCAAATAAGTAAGGTGGTGGAACAACAAACTAGCCAAAATGAAAAAAAGAGGTTAGGATGTTGTATGGAGTATCATCTAGAAATGGTATGTGGGACGTATATCATAGGAAACTCACCGAGTATAACCTATAGATACGGAAAGCAAAAAGAATATCTTGGAGACTGTTCTGTGAGAAAGTAGAATCACACAGTGAAACAGCAAGGCTCCAGAAGGTTCTGAAAGCAACCCATATAAATCAAGTGGAGACACTGGAGAAACCAGATGGGTCATTTACTCAGGCAGGGAGGGACATGCTGGAGATACGAAAGTCATGTCACTTTCCTGAGGCTGAGGAGATGACAGAAGAAGAAACGGTTGGAACATTGACCGGAGCTCGAAGAGCAGACTGGAACTGTGCCAACAGAATAATAAAACATAACCGTGTAAAATGGGCAATCGACACATTTCATCCTATAAAGGCTCCGGGGCCAGATGAGATACCACCATACTCCTACAGGAAGAACGGGGATACTCGTCAGTGCCCTGACGGACCTTTTCAGAGCTAGTCTATCTTTAGGGTACGTGCCGAAATCATGGTCTCAAGCTAAAGCAGTATTCATACCTAAGCCTGGAAGGGCAAATTATGCCCAAGCCAAAGCATACAGACCATTATGTTTAACCTCCTTCATGCTGAAAGCAATGGAGAAAATTCTGGATAAATATATCAGAAGAACGGTGCAACTGAACTCAACGTTACATGAAAATCAATTTGCATACGAACCTGGCAGATCCACTGAAGTAGCACTCCACCAGTTGGTTTGTGAACTAGAGGAAAGCCTAGAATATAAAGAAATTGCACTGGTGGCATTTCTAGATATAGGAGCCTTCAGCAATACAGCCTATGACTATGATCAAAGCATTAGAAAAGAGCAAGGTGAGTAAAACCGTCATCAAATGGATTAAATCCATGTTAGACAGAAGGAAGATAAAAGCAACCCTGTTTGAAGAAATGCTCTAACGGTTAGGGCCACCCGAGGCTGTGTTCAGGGAGGAGATTTTTCTCCTCTGCTGTGGAACCTCGTGGTGAACAAAATCATAGCTATGCTCAACAAACAAGGTTTTTATACACAAGAATACGCAGATGACCTAGTGATTGAGGTACAAGGTAAGGTGATGAGTGTTATCCAGGACCTCATGCAAAGATCACTTAACCTTGTGGAGAACTGGTGTCAGGAAGAACAACTATCAGTCAATCCGAACAAGATAACTCTGCTCCCTTTTACAAGAAGAAGGAAATTAGAGGGAAAGAGATCACTGAAGCTCTTTGGGCAAGATAGTGGAAGAACAGGCAATGCACCTAGGTGTAAAGTTGGATAGAAATCTAACCTGGAATCCACATACAGAAAGGAACATAACCCGGGCCAAGAACTTGCTGTATTCATGTACAAGAGCCGTAGGGAAGACATGGGGCCTAAGACCATCATCACTAGACCATTGATGGCCTGTGCTGCAATCATCTGGTGGCAGAAAGTAAGTCAAGGAAAAGTTAGTAGTAGATTGGATAGCCTACAAAGAATGGCATGCATAGCCATAACTGGGGCTATAAGATATACGCCGACAGAAGCCTTGAATACTTTACTAGACCTCCGATCACTATACAATTCCATAAAAGGACAGGCTAGAATGAGTTCATATAGATTGGCACAATCAGAGCGCTGGAATGCACAAAGACCCAATCTAGGACACTGTAAAATTAACAGAGTAATAACAGAGGAAGTTCTACACATGCCTTCTGATCATATGATACTAAAACACAACTTTGAAAAACCGTTTGAGGCCCAGATAATAAAAAAAGAAGACTGGGATATCAACAAATGGAATACTGAAAAAGAAGATATAGTATGATGGACTGATGGCTCAAAGACTGGGATGGCACAGGAGGAGGGATCAACGGGGGAAGACCTGAGAGATCAATCCAGATGAGCCTGGGCAAACACACTACAGTCTTTCCAGCAGAAGTGATAGCTATCACAGCATGCCTTCAAGAAAATCTGAAAATGAACTATAGGAATAAGAACATTTTCATTTTTACGGACAGCCAAGCAGCCATTAAGGCACTAGAAGCAGTCCGGATAATATCCAGAATTGTGTGGTAATGCCATTCACTTCTCCTGAAGCTCTCAAAGTACAACATTGTCAAAATAATATGGGTACCAGGGCATGCAAGTATAGAAGGAAATGAAAAGACAGATAAACTGGCCAGGAAAGGGGCAGAAACACATTTTGTAGGCCCAAAACCTGTATGCGGGATTTCCTATGGACAAGCCCGACACTACGTAGGAAAATGAGTAAAAAAGAAACAAATGGAGAACTGGAAAAATACTCCTGGATGCAGGCTTTCAAAGGAACTGATAAAAGGACCAAACAAGAAGCATACTAAAGAACTGTTGAAAATCAGCAAAGAAAATTTAAGATGGGTAGTAGGACTGTTGACAGGACACTGCCATCTGAAAAAACACCTACATAGAATTGAAGTAATAAGAGACAATATATGTAGGAAATGCAATGAAGTAGAGGAATCAGTTGAACACATACTTTTCGAATGTGAGGCGCTGGGTAGAATCAGACTCTCCACTCTAGGACTACCAGGTGAAGAAGAGAAAAAATCCAAGAAGACCCAATAAGAACAACCTGCAGCTTTGTGAAGGGAGCAGGTATATGTAGGTGGGAATGAAGGAAAAAAAACATGGTAGCAAAAGATCTTAGAGGTCGACGCTAATTAAGAACTAATATTTAGAGGCCCCACAAAGAAAAGAAGAATAAGAATAAGAAGTGGTAGACCTTGAAACACTCTTCCACGTGCTGTGCCGACCCTGCAAAGCCTTACAGGAACGGTTTTCTTCTGGGTTGATGCAATTTTGGAAGGAAAATGGCCTTTCAGTTCATCCTGGTAACCAGTAATCTGCATAGGACTTTCTGGAAGAGCAGAAGATCGCAGCAAGGAATTCACAAGCATAAGCATTGTCACCCTGAACACGGAAGAAAGGCTGAATGTTGCAAGGCTGAAGTGGCTATGACACGTTAAGCGGATGCAGGTGACTCGAACACTATAGAAGTATTTTGAAAAGATCATTCCGGGATGAAGACCAATTGGACGCCCTAGAAAAGGTGGTTAGATCAGATAAGTGAAGACCTACAGAAAAGAGGAGAAACATGGGATGCCGTAGAGAGAATAAAAAGCATACCAGACCGGTAATAAATGGAGGCACATTGTTCTTAAACATCCTAACCAGCTTGCTGGAAGGAATTCATGATGATGATGATGATGATGATGATGATGATGATGATGATGATGATGATGAATCATTGGTCTCATTGGTAACATGATCCCAAAATTGAGATGTGAGAAATACGTTCGTAACCTCTAATTCACCAGGATTTTCAACAAGATGTCTTTCGAGAACAGAATTTATCTTGCAGAGAGCATTGTTATACACATTATCAGGAGGCTGATAATTGGAATGAGACCAAATCCACTCGCTATTTGAATTAGACCTACCTGCTACAGCTGCCGTGGGAGATGTAAGTCCGTTTCTGGTAGGTTTTTGTGTACGTGCGCTGGAATCTTCGTCAGAATTAACGACAGGACTTTGCGGTTCAATAAAATCACTTGCCTCACTTTCTGAAGCCACAAGATGACTTTCATCTTCACTTTGTCGAGCCAGAATCTAGTTTCTCTTCTTCTTCTTCTTCTTCTTCTTCTTCATTCACCACCGCCATGTTTGTTTACAGGATCATCGAAATATTGCATATTTCATCCGGTTTTACCAAGCTATCCGGGGAGTAGAAGATGGCAAAAAGCACAAATTATAAATCTTCGAACTACTGACAGCAAAAAGAAACTAGTACAACAAGTCTCGGTAGCATAGTAACGAACTGACAATACACGCATGAGGACGGACACATCCATCAAAGTGATTAACTGTTCTTGAACATGTGGATGGAGACATCCGTGAAAGTACATCAATGAGTTAATTAAATCGTGAAGCAATGGAATGGCAGCATGTAAATTGCAACTTTCACTTTAGTTATAAAGAAACACTTTCATAATATAGATGAAGAGAAAGCCCTTGATAAAATACACAAAGAGTCACTATAGTCATGATTAACCCCGAGTATACATGAAATTTCAGTCACACTACCAAAAAGGTTTTAAAAAGTATAACACATATTTTAATACTAAATGCACTGGAATAAAATAATTTGTAACTCACAGTTTGGGAGAGGGAATTTTCTCATAATCTTCCTTTTGAAGAATTTAACTATATCTTCCAATATAATGAACCTGTTCACTTCAATATGCTCGTAGTATGCTGCACAATCACGCTGCGATACAGCTGAAATTATAACAAGAATTTCTCCATTAATACTCAGCTCCAACTCTCAATAACATATTTTGTATACACACCTCCAATCAAATCTTATATTTAAGCATACCATTTTTAAATTATACTCACTATATTAACAACCTAAATCTTATCACTGCACTGAAACATTTGTTACAAAATTAGTATCGAGTCCAAGAATTGTGATGCAATAGATCATCATGACAATGATCAACCCCGAAGTGCGGGAGGAGTCACAGCGTAGGACACTTGCTAATGTGGGAGGGTGCCGGTACTCACTGAGAGTTGAGAGCGAAATTTAAGCTGCTGTAACTCAATAGTTTCAGCACATACGTACACACAATGTTGGTACAACACAGCACACTCTTTCTACTCATCATGTAATACTTCCCTCTGAACCACCCGACCAGACGTACCTTCCCACTGGAATGCACACACACCTGACGTGCAAGTGTATGGTCCAATATCACACACCTCGCTATCACTTAAATTCCTGCAATTATTTCTGCCATAGCAACATAAATGATCAACGAACTATAATTGTAATCATGATCACTATCACTAAAACTATCATGTCACAAGCCAAGAAATACTCATCACAAAGCCGCGCGTTACCGTTTCCAGCCATGGTCAGCTTTCAGGGAGCTAAAGTGATGACTTTCGAGTTCACCTTACCACTGCAGTTAACCTTCACAAACTACAAGGAATCCAAAGTTGCGCTGAACGACTAATTAATAAGAAAAGCTGCCCGCCTTCCCTCCCATCAATTGCCTCCTTGTGTAAAAGCGACATCACCTTCTTACACAAATCCCACGCCGGGGCCATTCACCTTTCACCATTCCCTCGATTCTCCTTATCCTACAGGTTCGCCCGCAGAGGCAAAGGGGTGTGTCATATACTCCCCCTTTGCGCGAACTGAGTCCTATAAACTAGGTTTCTTCGCTCGTTCAGCACGGCTTTGGAACGACCTTCCCGCAGACATTCAATGTAAAAACATAAATATAGTTAAATGTTATGTTGGGAAGCACATGCGGTGAGAAAATCTGTGTGAATATGTGAAAGAATGATCCAGGGAGTGAAAGGTTGTGTAAATGAGAAATATGTATACATTACACTTAGTTACTTTACCTGCAAATTGTGTATATGACTGTTTTAGTTTAGGATTTAGGTAATTATTTCAAAAGTTAAGGAGGCACTACATGTAGGGGGTTTTTCCTTTTCCCCTGGCCTTCCATAGATACTGTAAAGGTGTATGGTAAATAATGAATGAGTGAATGAATGATCAAAGGAAAGGAAAAGGTCAATAGAGTCAACATATTGACATATTGACACAAGGATGAGAAAACAGTACACTATTGCTATGTAAAAGAAATTCTGACTTAGTTTACAATCCCTATGACCGAAAGTAGCATAGTACACAAGATGCAAGTTGTGTACTAGTACAGCACTCCACATATGTTAAAGTTAGGTGCATGTCGTACCTAACATAGCAATCCATACTGCCAGGTTAATGATTATGACACACACAAACACAAATATTTTCATTACAGACTATACTGCCTTGCACCTTTAAGAATCGTGTTGACTGTTTTGACGATAACTCACCCTCCTTTGTTCGTATCACATGACCTCACTATCCAAGTACAGTATAGTTCATATGCACAGCTCCAAACAACACATTCATTCCTAACTTAGCCATACTCTCTTCATTACAAATAAACACCTACTGCTGTTCACACCTGCTTGTACCAGCAGTCATTCTCACTAATGCTATACCAGTAACCTAAACTTTACAAATTACATGAAACCATCCTGCTTTCACTCTCAAATAGTAAAGTCAGCCTGAAAACGTAGTGAAGAAAGGATAAATTGATGAGAGAGAGAGTGTGTGTCTCTCTCTCTCTCTCTCTCTCTCTCTCTCTCTCTCTCTCTCTCTCTCTCACTCTCTCTCTCTCTCTCTCTCTCTCTCTCTCTCTCTCTCTCTCTCTCTCTCTCTCTCTCTCTCTCTCTCTCGCTCGCAAAAAATACTAATAACAACAAA
The DNA here is from genome assembly GCF_040414725.1 of Anabrus simplex. Lineage (NCBI taxonomy): Eukaryota > Metazoa > Arthropoda > Insecta > Orthoptera > Tettigoniidae > Anabrus > Anabrus simplex. The sequence goes on along the minus strand of NC_090266.1, from coordinate 347,835,714 downwards.
CTCCTTCTGTACAGTTTTCTACACCTCTATTGGATTTCCCACATTATACTGTCATCTCGACAGGTAATATAACTTAGATGGCCTTCACTTGAACTGCAGTCTTCTTATTCTCCTTTGTCTTTTCTTCTTCTTCCACCACTTTATCCCGCACCTGTGGGGTCGCAGATGCAAACTGTGCCACACATGTGGATTTGGCCATGCTTTACGGCCAGATGCCCTTCCTGATGCCAACCCTATATGGAGGCATGTAATCAGTATTGTGTGTGTCTGTGGTGGTTGGTAGTGTAGTGTGTTGTGTGAATATGAAGAGGAGAGTGTTGGGACGGACACAAACATCCAGTCCCTGAGCCAGAAGAATTCCCGGCCGGGAATCGAACCCGGGAGCCTCTGAACCGAAGGCCAGTACGCTGACCGTTCAGCCAACGAGTTGGACTACACTTGAACTGCAGTGGTACTTGCAAATTACGAGAGTTGTTTAGAAGTGTTATAGGGAGTTACAATCAGGGAAGCAGGGTGGACTAGGCAGCGGTGATAATAATATGGGGACCTGGAAGTCAAATAGAGAGGACATAAAAATGTTAGTGTTGAACTGTAGAAATACTGAAAAGAAAGAAATAGAATTAAGTAATTTAATAGAAATATATTTACTAGTGTGCCCATTGCATTTTCTAGAACGTTATAAAATGGCGTCAAAGTAGATGTATAGCCCACGCAAGACGGAATTATGTAAAATGAACTATGATTCAGAAGTTCGCAGGGGGATGAAATTGGAGAAAGAGAGCATAATCATGAAGGCTGTGGAAGAAAAGAACATTGAAATGCTAAGTGGATTGGTTTAAAGAAACAAGATAAAATTTAACATATTATTACACAACTAAATTGCCGTGAAACTGAATGGTAGACGAAGACATAAGATGCGTAGAATCGTAAATAAATTAGCCAGATTCTCTTAGAAGATACTGAAAATAACTGTTGAGAGAAGAAGATATAGCAGAATATTATATATTCAACATGAAAGAACAATAATCCAGCTGAAAATATGAAGATTAAGATTAAATAAGTGAGGCAAGTGGTCAGACAAGGACCATAACGTTGATTGCTATTGGAATTAATGATTGTCAAATAAACAGAGGACGAGAATTACATCAAGAAGAAAGAATTAAGAAATACGAAAATGTCAGAATTATTTGATTCACATGAAAATTAAGGCATAATTCATACTGGAGCTATACTAATCCCAGTATTACATATTTGAAAATCATCATCATATTCTAAAGGCTAAGCCTTGTCGCTGCAGCCACAGTTGTCTATCTTGAGCCAGGCTTTTCAGCTCAGCGTAGGTCTTGCACTTCATCCTCAGAAGCAGGTTCTTGAAGTAAGACACTCTGGGTCATGCTCTTCTCCTTTTCCCAGCAATTCTTTCTTCAATGATATTACAAAGGAACTCCTCATGCCGCAGAATGTGACCAATAAATTTTATTTTCCGTTTTTCAATTTCAGTTATCAGATTCCGTTCTTCTCTTATCTCTCTAAGGACTTTGGTATTGCTCTTCATTTCAGTCCAACTTATGCTCTGCATTCTTCTCCAGATCCACAATTCAATTGCCTCTAGTGTTTTCTTTTCTTGCATTCCTCATGTCCAGCTTTCACAACCATACAGAAGCACGCTCCATACAAAGGTTTTTGCAAAGGCCTTCCAAGTTTAAATATCTATATGTTTGTTGGCCAGCAGATGCTTTTTATCTTGGAATGCTCTCTTTGCCATTGCTATCCTCTTCATGACTTCTGACATGCTCCGATTATCACTCGCGATCAGCGTTCCTAGGTAGCCAAACTGTTTCACTTGTTCTATTTTATCAGGGCCAATTTTGAATTGTGTTATAGGTGTTTCCTTGTCTTTACATGTTGTCATGGTTTTTGTTTTCCTTGTATTAATTTTGAGGTTCCATTTGCCTAAATTTTCTGCTAATATGTTGATCATTCTTTGCACACTTTTATCTGTTTCTGCTAGTATGGCAATATCATCAGCAAATCTTACGGAGTGTACTTGTTTGCCATTAATTTTGATCCCCACTGTTTTTCCCTTCATGACTGCGATGGCTTCTTCGATGAACATATTGAAGAAATAAGGAGACAGTGGACATCCTTGCCTAACGCCTCTTATTATTTTGGCATTTTTTTTTTTGTCCCACTGATTTCTAAATCAGTGTTCTGCATTCTGTATAAATGCAGTATGAGACGTCTATCCTTCCAATCAATTCCTGCTTTTTTTCAGTAAGGAAAAGTTGTTCCCAGTCTACTCGATCAAAAGCTTTCTCAAAGTCGACAAAGATCACGTATACTTTCCTATTCTTCTCAATTCTTCTGTCTAGAATTAAACGTAATGCCAGAATTGCTTCCCTAGTACCCCTCCCTGATCGAAATCCAAACTGGTCATTATCGATATAGTGTTCTAACTTCCCTTTAATTCTATTCTTGATGATGTTGAGCAGTATTTTTGAAGCATGAGACAGGAGAGTGACAGTTTGATAATCAGAACAGTCCGTGGCATTCCTCTTTCTTGGTATTGCAACAGTTCTGGTTTTACTAAAGTCAGGTGGAACTACGCCATTCTCATAGCAATCTGACACCAGCTGTAAAAGGTAACGTTTCATATCATCATCCAAGTGTTTCAGAAGTTCTGCTGGAATGTTATCTGGACCGGGTGCTTTCTTTTCCTGGACACTGTGTAGTGCTGCATTAAACTCGAAGATGTGATTGAAGGACCCTTTCTGCATTTGTCTATCTCATGTTGTTTTTTAATCTAGCTGGTTGTATTATTTACATCGTTTCCTTGGTGCAGGTCTTCAATGTATTCCTTCCAACATTCACAGATTTCTTCGGTGTTGAACAGGAGTTTTCCCATTTTATCTCCGACTATGGAGCTTCTGGTTTTTGGTTTGTGTTGTAGGATTCTGATACTGAAATATGCCTTTTCCACCTGTCCTCTGATCATGTCCTTTTCTATAATCTCGCTTGTCTCCTTCATCCAGTTCTCCTTTGCTTGGAGACACTTTGCTGTGATCTGATTTCTATTTTCTTTGTACCGTTCTTTATTCCCTACTCTCCTCTCCTTATTCCTTTCGCGAATAAGGTTTATGATTTCATCAGTCATCCATGGCTTCCTCGGCTGTAACTGTCTTCTTCCCAGCACTTCCTCAGCAGCTTCAGTTATACCATTCCTTATTTCCTCCCATTTTGCACTGTCATAAAAAGTCTCTGCTAACTGATTAGTTTTCATTTTGTATGCCTTTTGTATGCCAGTGTTCTTTAAACTTTATGTGTTCCATTTGTGCTGGGTCAATTTCATATTCTTATATTTGAAAATAGCCAGATTAATTAGCAAACAAACAAGAAGAACATTGATAGATTATTTTAAACTACATGAGGAGTTGATATGAACCTGTACATGTCAAAACTGTATTCTGTTCAGCCTAGCGCAAGAAACAAGAATATGAATATGTGCTGCTAAATCCGCACTGGACCGACCTGGAGATGTGTGTGTCACTAGCTGACCAACCAACCTGATGTAGAAGTGGAGACCAGCTGATCCATGGGTTCCAGCCGGCCGAGGGTAGCAGTTGTAGCTCAGGGGGCTACAGAATAGTCGTAAGCCAGAGAATGACAAGCTAAGTTTACTAGATTATAGTTGTTAGTTAAATTAGGATATAGTAATATCATGAAATTATGGTTTTTAGTGGTGTATTTAGGACGTCAAGTGATTCAGTGAAGTGCAATTTCAGAATCTAGCTTTCAAGGTTAAGTTTTATGAGAATCGATATATCTCGATTGGAAGAAGTGACCATATATATTGAGTGTAATATGATAGCTATGGAGAATTCATTATTAATAGCAGGAATGAGTAGAGATTAACACAGCAAACTGAAAGCATATGTGAGTTGTTGATATCTAACATGGGTTAGGAAACCAAACATGTTTGTTGGTTATCATAACAGTATGATATAGAAGGGATATGCAACTAATACGAATTATTCCTTGTTGATGTAGAACATGAAGAAGTATCTCAGTATACTAGATGGTTAAATGTTATTCTGAGGGATGAAGTGTGATTCAGGGAAGCGAATATAGATACAATGAAGTATAATACATCGTGAGAAATATTGTATACAAGAAGAGGTTATGAGAGTTAAGAAAATGGTTACGTTAAGAAGTTGTGGTGAATGAACTGAATGATATCTAAGTTGTAATGAAGAAATAAGAAAGCGCTGAAGAGAGTTGATATGAAATTAGATGCAGATGTTATAAAATGATGAACGCAGAATACGTATATTTAGTTTCTGGATTGTATACATGGAGCATATGCATAGAAAGAATTCACATCGAGGGAATATAGTAATATAAGGTAGGCATAGCTAACCCAAATGTATAAGTCAAGGTAAATAATTCTTGCTATAACTAAAATGTGGTTGTATTATTAGGAAATACCCATATTAAACATTCTATGGAGATAGTGCACAAGATATCAGATGATATACATATTGCTGTGATGAATAATATTGACACCTCAGATTATAATGGATCTATCCTGTTGATTTGAATGGAGTAACTTAATTTTCAAGGCAAATGACATTTCACTGAGAGTTAAATTTGGAATATTAAATCAAAGCGATAATTAATTGAGAGCTAGAATAGTTAGAAATGAGTTATAGATGTTAATTTCAGAAGGTTATATGTTGATATTCAAATGATTAAACATAGTGCAGTTAGGATAGTAGGTGCCAAGATTTTGTATGGCAGTAGGTGATGGTAAGCTTAGCAAGTCATTCAATGTTAATTAAGAGAAACAGCAATGACAAATAAACAATTTAATGCATCTGATTCAAAGTTTAAAACTCCAAGACGGAAAATATGTGTTATTTTCAGCAGTCATGTTATTGATTTTTAACTTTTTTTTTTTTTAACATGTAATGATTTAAAGGATGATTTCAGAGATCAAGTAATGATCGAGAATATAAAGTTAGCTCATATCAGGACTGAAAATGAACATTAATTAATGAGTGCAGTTGTACATGAAATTAATGGATGATCTTTATTTTTATTTCAAAGATATGGAGCAAAGACTTAATTTAATTTTTCTCTTTCCTACACGTAATATCATGATAATAAACTAGTTCGTTAAGATTGAACATGTGTGACGTATTAATTTATAGGTTGATACAGTAGAATAGTGTAATATTAAGTAGAGATAGTGCGATTTATGTTGTTTTAAGCATTGAGTTAGGTGCGAGGGGACTGAGACATTCATCCGATACATTGAGTAGCGATTTATATGCAGTCGCACCTCTCTTCAAAACTCACATTTAAGCGGAGCTATACAAGGAAATTTACCCTGAGATAAATTGAGCGGTTGGAGAATTTTGTTACGCCGCTGCTGAGTGCAGTAAGGGCGCACCAGGTATTGTAATAGGAGTTGAATCATGGCTCAAACGTGGTATTATGGATGTAGAAATATTCTCACTGAACTGGAGTGTTTATCACAGAGGCAGGATAGGAATGGTAGAAGTAGTATTTACTCTGGTGGAAAAAGAATTTTACTAATGCCATGTCGGTTACCTAAGACTAAGAAAAAGTTAAGGATGAGAAACATGAAATTCTAGGTGTAAGCTCATCTCTAACGATAATATGCAACTTGATTTTTTTGGAGTGTACAGACCTGAAAAGGGTGACACTGATGCAAATGCAGAATTATTTTATAAGATAATCACCTATGTGGGTAACGGCACAGAAAGGAACGTGATTATAGGGGTGATCTAGATTTACCAAATATCAATTGGAAAGGTAATGTAAACAACAGGAATCAAATGATGGAACCGACTAGAGAGAAGAATATTCTGGATGTGATGATGATAAAACCAGATGAACTCTATAAAGAAACTGAAGTGATCACTAGGGCCCAGATTTTTACGTAATATCAAAGTGAGAAATATGCAAATAAAAATGTAGCAAATATCGGTGAAATATGTACAGTAATTAAATATGCAATATTCTAAAAGTAAGTAATTAAATATATTCAGCATCATATCCATAAACTATGTAATAGTATTAATGCACTAAGTTGACGAAAATGTTTGTATATTCCTTTTATTATGGCTTATGGTTATGATATGAGACAATAAAATTGTTGTTGCTTCAGATAATCTATATTATTACTTAACTTTATTGGCCACACTGGACCGCTTGAGTCTTCCACGTACACTTTCTCTTTGAAGGTTGTACTGTCTGATTCTTCTTATCTGCCCTGTACTTTTCATTCGTTCTGATCGCAGTGTTTTTAATTCGTCTGAAATTTTTACAGGCCTTCTGCGCATCATTTCAATTGAAAATTTGTGATTCTTAAGAATGGTGGTAATTTTATTCTTGTTCTCTGCATCTGTAGATTCGAGTCCAACTGTTTCGAGATCCTCCTGAATTTCTTTGATCCAATGCCTTCCTGTCTTCTTTCTCAGATTTCTCATCACAAGATAATCCGTATAGTCTATTGTTTTCTAATTTTTACAGTATTAAATAATCAAATTAAAGGCATAATCAAAATACATCATATATTTAAAAAGAATGTTATGCACTGTAATGTAAAACTCAGAGTATATTACACAATGTATTGTTGCATCTAATTTCTGTTTGCCTGAAAATGGAACAAAAATGTTTCTAAATAATGTTAATATAGAGTCTGTCTTTAAACCCATATTAAGTAACATAAATAGAATGATATTTTTTATCATGATGCACAGTGTGTCACCAAGTACCTCTCCATGTTTTCCACTGTGATGTTCTGGTGCTCATTTAATCAAATTCTCTTGCAGGCTGAGAACGACTGTTCAACATTGGAGGAAGTCACCGGTGCATATTTTCTAAGAAAAAACTAGCTGGGTGGAATGTATTCTGGGGGCTCTTCCTGTACACCAATAATGATCATGCAAACGGATAGCGAGTTTGAATAATCTAAATTTCATTTCAAGACAGGATGAAGTTTGTTAGAAACTCTGACCAATGAAAGGCACCTAATCATCCTAGATTCTGAGAAAGGATAAGTGCTGTTGTACGGAGTTGAGGCAACTGGACTTACTGTATCACAGACAAAGGGTTAGAAATCCCAATTTAAAAGGAATTTTAAACTCAACTTTAACAACTGAAATACATTCTATATAAGATGAAATTCACCAATTATGTCACTACAGTCTGAAAACTGAAGGAGCTGACACAAATTTTAAACATTCTTGAATAATTACTTGATGATGATGATGATGATGATGATGCTTGTTGTTTAAAGGGGCCTAACATCTAGGTCAGGGCCTCTCAGGGTGCATGCACTGTGCATGGTGCAAAAGACGACTTTGCTTGGTTGACCAGAGTGCAGACCCGCACTCCTCGATTTGGAGCAATAGCGCTGTCTCTCTCTTTCTCTACGCCTGTCTCGCTCGCTCCCCCTGTCTCAATCTTCCTCACTTGCTCCGTAGCTCTCCAAATCCGTGCTGAGTTGAGCCAAGCTTAGCCGAGTAGCCCAGAGACGAAGCATTGGTCCGAGCAGGACCGATGCACTGTGCACAGGAACTCTGCACCGCTGTTTTCGCACGTGCGATTTTGGGCGTTTGAGAGGCCCTGATCTAGGTCATCGGCCCCTAATGGTACGAAATGAGACGAAATGCAATGACAATTTAAAAGTTAAAAATCATCCACTGACCAGAATAAAAAACGTGATGGTGAAGAATGAATGGATGGATATGAATTTAAAACAATCAGTGGATCCGACCCACAATGACCCATTTCCCCAGATACTATCATAAACAATAGTATTACTGACCAAAGGACTGCTTCCAAAGCACAATCCTGAATCGAGGATGCTTGTTGTCTAAAGGGGTCCAAAATCCAGGTCAATGGCCCCTCATAATGGTACTTATCGCTAGTAAAGTAGAACCATGGTATTTGTCACATTGCGGTACTAATCAAAAGAAGCGTAAACTCACAGTATTCCACACATTATGGTACTACTCACAAGTATTGCATGTCTCACAGGTAATGCAAACTGTTATGGTGTTTTGTGGAGGTGCAGAGGTGAAAGAAGGTGCTGGGATGAACAGGTCTCAACTTACGAAATTAAAGTTAATTTAAAATTTAACAAAGGTTATATTTTCTTTTCAAGGTCAAGAAATAACAAGTATAACAGGAACTCATTTCTATATCAACAAGTTAAGAAAGTACAATTACAGTTTATTAATGGATTTTGGGCTTCGAGCCCCAGATTCACAATTCTTGAGCAATTAGCCCAACTTTACTTATACACCAGGTTCAACAAAGGGGCAGAAAACCCCAATCATACCAAGGAGCATTTGCTCCCAATTACCCAGTTAAGCCTACTTGAGGCACACAGAAAATACCATTTAAGAAAGAGCAACTCGCTCTCAAAGTTCAAGCCAATTCAAAGGCCCCTCCAAACTCCACTTTCAAGCTGCCCCACGGGCACACAAGAACAAGGGTAATGATACCCAGCCTACTGAGGCCTATTCCATAAAGAAACAGGACAATTACATGGTCCCAAAATACCAACTTGAGTGGAGGCGTAACTTGCACTCCTAATACACCATTTTAAAAACCTATTTGGCTCTAGGCCACTTATGCAAGGGCTAATCCCATACTACGGAGGTGACACGATAGGAAAACTTTATTACATTATGAAACGAAGAAAAACAGTTGAGAAAACGTAGTCACCTCAAAAACAATATGAGAGGGGGCTCGAGAGGGTTAGGCACTCTCTATCCCGATTTGTAGTCAAAGAGACAGAATTTTATACCAAGTGTCTTTTACATTTTAAAGGAAAGTTACATGATAAAAGTTTCGAACCTGCCCCGAGGGTTAAACAGCTGAGCTAGCAAGCAAAGAAGTTATTAAAAGGCCATTACCTGATGGATGAACTGCTGCCCGAAGAAAGAGGCGCTTCCCGCCCCCTGCTACATAATCACACTAGGAAAGATGTTGCTGAAGTGGCCAGGAGACAAGAAAATCAGCAGTTTATATATCCTCGCGGAAAATTCGAGACGTTTCAAGAATGAGAACCCACAACCCCCTCAACTTTATTGGCTAGGATCAAGCAACATATCCATATCGGAGAAGACACACATTATTGGTTAAAAATTAATTAAAGAAATTCGGGATTGGCTAAATTCAAAACAAGCGGAAAGAGAAGGGTTATACTGCCAACCCAAAAAATGACTGAAAGAAATTTAACAAAGAACAAACTTATGAACACAAAATTTCTCAAGAAACAGTTCCTTCACTTCGCACCAGGGTGCACAATTGTAGTTCTTCAGTAGTGCCATCTAGAAGAGAATGTTCACACTTCTCACTACAGAGAAAACAAATATAAATCGAAAAAGACACAGTTCAGAACTCTTCAAAATTTACAATAACGACATCATCTGAGAAACTTTAGAATTAACATGGTTGTTAAAGTTCAGGCTTCCTCCAGTAGAGGAGTTCCAACTGGCGCAATGTTTGAATTAGCGGCGTGGAGGTGTACCGCCCGGTACACAAACTTATGGTGTTTCTCACATAATGGCACCACTCATAGGCAATGCAAACCCATGGTATTCCTCACCTAGGTGTACTAATCACGGGCGCTGGTATTCCCATGGTGTTCCTTACATAGTGGGTACTGAAATGAAATGGTGTATGGTTTTTAGTGCCGGGAGTGTCCGAGGACAAGTTCGGCTCGCTAGGCGCAGGTCCTTTGATGTGACGCCCGTAGGCGATCTGCGCATCCTGATGAGGATGAAATTATGATGAAGACAACATATACACCCAGGCCCTGTGCCAGCGGAATTAACCAACCATGGTTAAAATTCCCGACCATGCCGGGAATCGAACCTGGTACCCTTGTGACCAAAGGACAGTACGCTAACCATTTAGCCATGGAACCAGACATACTGGGTTAATCACAGGCAATGCAGACCCATGGTGTCGCTCCTATAGTGGTACTAATCACAGGCAACGCCCAGACCCGTGGTGTTTCTCACAATGGTACCAATCACAGGAAATGTAAAACCAATACTGATTCACCCTCTGTTGCTACTAATCACGAACCTACTGTGTACCTAATACAGTGGTACTACTTGCAAGAAAAGGTGACCCATAGTGTTCCCTGCATGATGGTAATAATCACAAGTAGTTTCATGGTTCTAACACAATCATCCCTTGGTCACCCCATTTAGTCAACCCTCACGACAGGTAGGGGATACAGTCGATGTATTCTTCATCTGCATCCCCCACCCACGGGAGGTAGAGAGAGAGAGAGAGAAAAGAAGAAAAATGATGTAACGGATGAAGAAAGGCAAGGGCCACAAAGGGCGTGAAAATGAAAGACTCCCTAGGCCTCGAATGCTCTAATACCATCGGGGTCAGAAAAGAACAAGAGTTGACCAAGGAAGATCAGACGGGATAGATGAAAGTGAGGAGCCGGGCACAAGTAAGTGGAAACAATGACAGGACTCAGCCAAGGGCCTCGTGGTTGTCAACCCATGCTCACAAGTTGATAGCCCCTGGGGCCCCCTTTAGTTGCCTCTTATGAAAGGCAGGGGATACCGTGGGTGTGTTCATCTGCGTCCCCCACCCACAGGGGTAGGATAATTACTTGGATACGAACATAAATGTTGCATTCTTCACATATGTAAAAATATGTAATATTACTAAGAATACATAAATATATGTAAAATAAAACACTAGAATAACAATATCAGACCCACAATTTGCCGACATTTTCAGTTGCCTACAAGTAAAGGAATGGAATATGTAATTACATAAGAATCCAGGCCCTAGTGACCACGAAGCTGTTAAGCGGATAATACTGTGGGGTTTTTTCTTTTTCTTTTTACAATCTGCTTTACATCATACTGATACACATAGGTCTTATGGCGATGATGGGATAGGAAAGGACTAGGAGTCGGAAGGAAACAACCGTGGCCTTAATTAAGTTGGAACACCAGCATTTTCCTAGTGTGATTATTGGAAACCACAGAAAACCATCTTCACGGCTGCTGACAGTGGGGTTCGGACCCACTATCTCCCAAAAGCAAGCTGATAGCTATTTGGCCCAAACTGCACAGCTACTTGCTCGATGGCGGTAAATAACCCTACCCCCTAAGGTGACTAACATCTTCGGGCGGATGAGTTCCCTTAGGTGGGGTGATGATCCCTTCAGGGAATGAAAAAGTAAGGCCTAAAAGAAATAGAAAGGGTGAAAGCAATTTTCCTTAAAAGAGCACTATGTGTATCTAAACACACACCCTCAAGACTTGTATATGAACTGACTCAAGAACTTTTCTTCATTGAGGACCTATGACATACTATGCCTCTACAACCTACAAAAGTATCAAAAGATGTTACATGAACTAAAATGGAAAAAACAGAAATTTGGAGTGACTTTTATATAATGGATGCAATGACAACAGACAATTAGTGCCAAAGTTGCTTTGATCTCAGGCATACAGTGACTCATGCAGCAGTCCATGGTTTCCATCAAAAGGCATGTGTTAGTTTTCACAAACTGAAAAATGAATGTGTGTGCCGATGGTGTAAAAAATGTTGCAGTTGCTACCACGCCCTGGAGTGCCCAAAGAGGCCTTGTTCTCTGACAAAGCTTTGTAGCGAATAAGTTTAAATTAAATAAATGGTTTGGACATGTTAAGAGGACAGAAGAGGGAAGGATGCCAATGAAAACCCAGAAGGGAGGGTAAGAGGGGGACCCAGAGTAAGGCGGTTGAAAACGATTGAGAATATTACTTTAGAAGAAACCTGGATTGAAGCACGGTTAAGGAGGAACAATGGTGGTTGGATAGAGGAAGCCATAAACATTCCAACGCAGCGGGAGCTGGACGAGGAATGCAGAGCTGGACATGGAGATCAGTAAAAGAATTCAGCAAGGAAATGCATTTTACCGAAGTGTCAGAAATCTGGTGTGGAGGAAAGAAGTACCAATGAAGTGTAAAGAGGTGATGTATTACCTCAACACTAGACCCCATCTTCAGAACAAGGCAGTTTATCGAAAACCTGGGAATACGGAAGAGATAAATCGCCCTTCCTATGGCAAACTAACGAATGTGCAATTTGTCAAATAATTAGGAGAGCTGAAAGAAGTTGCGATTACTCATGTCAAATCAATTTTTATATTTAATGATTGGTTTTATGTGTTAGCCATACAGAACGAGCTGCAGATGTGAGACTTTGTCAGAGGGTATATATTGTATGTATGCTTAGTCCTCAGCCCGAAGGCAGGTTGGATCCTCAACAGTTCTGCCATCAATCAATCAATCAATCAATCAATCAATCAATCAATACTGATCTGCATTTAGGGCAGTCGCCCAGGTGGCAGATTCCCTATCTGTTGCTTTCCTAGCCTTTTCCTAAATGATTTCAAAGAAATTGGAAATTTATTGAACATCTCCCTTGGTAAGTTATTCCAATCCCTAACTCCCCTTCCTATAAATGAATATTTGCCCCAGTTTGTCCTCTTGAATTCCAACTTTATCTTCATATTGTGATCTTTCCTACTTTTATAAACGCCATTCAAACTTATTCGTCTACTAATGTTATTCCACACCATCTCTCCGCTGACGGCTCGGAACATACCACTTAATTTAAGATTATTAAAATTTTATTAGTCAACCTATTCAATACAAATGATATTTGCAAAGTTAGGACTTACATCCTATTAAACTAAGGTCTAAAGGGACATGTTTCGCCCTTTAGAAGGGCATCATCAGCCTTTTTACACTCATGCTAAAGGTAAAAATCAGGATCCTGATTGTCGATACAAGAAAAAGTATATAAAATGAGAATAAGAAATAAAATTTTAATAATCTTAAATTGATGTACATTTTCAATATGGACCAAATATGAAGTTTGTAACATGTAACATACCACTTAGTCGAGAAGCTAAAAAGGTTGTAACAGAGGAGAAGAAAAAATGGATGGAAAAGTGGACAATCATGGTGGAAGAGGATAGCAAAGGAAATAAAAAAGTACTGTATGGAATGGTCAAGAGTAGGAGGAAAGGCATGAGGGCAGATGTTATAATGATAGACAAAAATGGAAATGGAGAAACTCAAAGGAATGTGGAAGGAGTATTTTGAAGATTTACTAAACCCAGAAGGATGCACTGAGGAGGAAAGTAGAAGCCGGGAAGAAGCAAGAAATATGGGATAAGAAAAAGACTTAACATGGGCAGAAGTGGAGCTAGCACTGGACAAGATGAAAGGAGGGAAAGCCCCAGGGTTAGATGAGGTGAGTATTGAGATGGTGAAGGCAGCAGCAGAGGTAAGGAAACGGTGGCTTTATCGTGTGTTGAAAGTAGTATGGAAGGAAAGGAAGACCCCTAAAGATTGGAAGAAGGGGATAATCATAAGCATTTTCAAGAAGGGGAATAGAAAAGAGGTTAAGAACTATCAGGGAGTCACATTGATATGCCACTGTGCAAATGTGTGTGAGAAGATTCTGGAGAATAGAATCAGAAAGAGGGTGGAAGAAAAGTTAAGAGAAGAGCAGTATGTTTTCAGATCAGGAAGGTCCGCAGTAGATCTTATATTCACAGTACGTCAACTACAAGAGCGTCATTATGAAAGGGGTAAGGATCTTGTGATGGCCTTCATGGACTTTGAGAAGGCTTATGACCGTGTGTGTAGGCACAAGATATGGGAAGCCTTACAGAGAAAAGGTGTCGAGGAACAGACCATAGAAAGCGTGAAGGAGATGTACAATAGGGATGTCAGTTTTGTGAGAATAGGAGGAGAGAGAACAGGCTGGTTTGAGCAAAAAAGTGGATTAAAACAAGTAAATGCTCTGTCACCTTTGCTCTTCGTAGTAACAATGGACGAGATCATGACAAAAGTGGCAAGGAAAATTGGAGAAGGAAAAATGAAAGTGATGATGTTTGCAGATGACCTGTTAGTCTGGGGAGAAAAGGAAGAGGATATCCAGGAACAGTTAGATGCTTGGGTAGATGAGGTGGAACAATATGGAATGAAATTGAATGCCCAAAAGAGCAAGATAGTGATCACAACTGGAAAGAAGGAGAGACCTACGAGAGGGACAATGCTTGGAGGGGAACAGCTTAGGAAGGTAGAGAGTTTCAAATACTTAGGAAGTATCATAGAGGAAAGTGGAAGAAATGCTAAGGAAATAATCGAGCATGGAAGACAAGCAGAAGAATTCCTGAAAAGTGTCAGCAGCCTGGTTTGGAGCAAGGATGTCCCTCAGAGAAGCAAAAGAGTGATATAAAGGATGTACTGTATACCTATTCTGACGTATGCAGCTGAGACTTGGGTAATGAGGCAGAGAGCCATGAATAGAATACAGGCAAGTGAAATGAAATTTCTGAGAAGCAGGATAGGAGTGACAAGATGGGATAATATGAGAATGAGAAGTTTCGAGATATAGTAAAAGAAGAGCCACTACAGAATAGGATAGAGGCATCTAAACTTGGATGGTATTGTACCGGGAAAAAATATCTGTCTTTGGGGCGCTGACACTAGCTTGAAGAGCATGGACTATTTCTAAGGGTGTGGCATGAAAACAATGGAGTTGGTACAGAGAGGGGTATTAGTTCACTGAACTTAGACTTTTTTGAGAATCTGATTTTATTGTTCACTGAAAACAAATTCATATCATCTTTCGTACAAGTTGAGTTGAAGCGTTGTAGCATGCTGGAATCTCCGGACTCCGGGATGGTTGCTGGGCACGGCCTGGACAGGAACCACGCCCATCCTAGATGTGAAGTTCTTGACGTTCTGGAATTTCTCGAAGTTCTCGAGGATCTGGGAGTTCTCGAATCTCTACGTGCACATGTTGCGGGGTTCGATCTCACACGACAATGTTGATGCAAGGTGAGGCGTGGTTCACACACAAGTCCCCCATATGGCATTCAACTTACTTGTAGCACTGTTAAATAAATTGACCTTTAAATATTGCATTCACTCATTGCAAATGGATCAAATGTTAATGAAATTGACACTAGAATCTTGATTCAAACACCTCACTGAATCACAAATGTTCATAAATTATCACTTGAAAGTAAGTCGATTTAACTGAATATTTGACCATGTGTTAGATGTAAGCCGAATTAATACTTGAGAAAATAATGTGTACGTAATTTATAACGTCAAGTTCATGACATGAGTTTGTTAACATTGGCATGCCAGACTGGAATGTTCTATTGGATCACTAATCATTGTCATCACAGTTCCTAACTCACTGATCTCGTCAGTTTATGATTAGAACACAATATTAAGCACAAGATGCACAGTTTATGCAAGTTCAGGACACATCAGCACGTTCGTAATAAATTAAGCAACTTCAATGGTACTCGGAAATGTCTTATTCCTTCGATAAACAAAATTACGTGTACCTGAAGACTGTTAAGCAATGTCATTAAGTGATCATTGAAGTAAAAGTGCACTTGGGAAGAGTCTAGCACTGTCCATGAAAAAAGTATAAATTATAAGTTCAGTTATGACACTGAAAAGTTCTATGTTCCCTCAGAACTTCATGAGAGGAAAAAACAAACTCGGATATGGCATGGGTACTCTATGTTTCCACAGTCTATTACGATGACAAGAGTTTAAACACAAGTCCACATGCGGCACTCAAAAAATATTTCATGTTCCCACAGTTCATCACGAAACACAAGTTCAATGTGGTACTTTGAAAATTACAACACTTATAAGAAAAGTTTTATGCTCCACAGCTTGTCGCAAAACACAAGTTCACATGAGACACTCGGAAAATTTATATGACCACAACGTCTGTCTACGAAGTACAAGTTCAAATGTAGCACTTGGAAAAGTTACGGCACTCACGAGAGAAATTCTAAGTTCCTTCAGTTAGTCACTGAAACACAAGTCCTAACATGGCACTTGAAGAAAATTAAAGTTCCAATTTAGAGGTGGGAACGGAGCGAGTAATACCGATGAGTAATCCGGTTGTACCGGGCGAGTTGGCCGTGCGCGTAGAGGCGCGCGGATGTGAGTATTTCAGTATTTTTGCAAGTTGGTATGTGGAGTTTTAGTGTTAGGTTGTCTGAGGGTTGCATTGTTTTATCATGCGAGAAGCAGAGGAATTTTGTTTTATTTTCATTTAAAGTAAGTAGGTAGTTGTTTAGCCATTTCTGAACACTGACTAGGGTTTTTTGAGCTCTGTTAAAGGTGTCCTTCCAAGTTTCACCCGTGACTGTGACTGCCGTGTCATCACCATATGAGTTAATTTTTGCATTACAGTTTAGCTCACACAGATCATTGATATATAACAGAAAAAGTATTGGTCCTAACACTGTTCCTTGGGGTACTCCTATTTTTACTTAGCACTTTTACTTAGAGTATCCTTGATTCTTACCTTTTGTATTCTGTTAGAAAGAAAGCTTTTAATTAGATTTTGAGGAATTCCACAAATGCCTACTTTTTCAAGTTTTCTGAGGAGTATATTGTGATCTATGGTATCAAATGCCTTTGTTAAATCCAAAAATATAGAAATAGTCCTTTTGGAGTTATCAATGTTTTTATACAAATAATCAGTTAAGGAGAATATTGCATCTTGAGCACTAATTTTTGGTCTAAAACCAAACTGATTTGGAGACAGTATGTTATACTTATTCAGGTAATTAAGTAATCTGGTTTTAATGCATTTCTCTAGTAATTTTGAAATGTGGGTTGTGAGAGAAATTGGGCGATAATTGTTTAATTCTCTCTTATCGCCTGATTTATGGATTGCGATTATGATTGCAATTTTGAATGGGTCTAGAAATTGTCCTTTCATTAGTGAAAGAATAAAAATATATTGCAGAGGGTGTAGAATATGTGAACTAATTGTTTTAAGTGTTTTACTTGAGATATTGTCATAGCCATTGGCTGAGTCATCTTTTAGTGCAGCTATGTGATTCATTATTTCTGTTTCGGTTATGGGAAGAAAAAACATTGATTGTGGTTGAGGTATTGCATGAAAATCATATGTACATGTGTCATTAAGTTCTTTGCTGGTGTTCACTCTTTTGTCAGCATGATCTAAACCTATACCACGGAAACAATCTACAAATTTGTGTGCAATGATAGTTAGTTGGGTTGTTTCTTGTGAGTCTGTAAGATTTATGCTGTCTATATCTGAATTTCATTTCTCCTTTCTACATGTTATATCATTTATGCTTTTTATCATTTATGCTTTATGTTTTTCCATAGGATTTTTGTATTCTTTGAGTTTGACATAATTTTATTAGAATAGTACTTCTGTTTTGCTACTTTAGTGAGCCTGTTTATCCAGTTTCGGTATGTTTTATGTTTCTTAATAGTGTTTGTGATATCGACATTATTTGAGGACCTCATCTTTTGCTTTACAATTGTCTGGTGTAATTTGTCCCTTATTCTAATGGAAGTTAGGATTCCAGTTGTGATCCATGGTGTTATCTTTCTGTCTTGTGTTAGTAGAGTGTTCAGAGATATGTTGAGTTAATAGCTGCATAAAACTACTGGTCGCTTTGTTGACATCATGTTCATTCAGGACAGATTCCCAATGAACATGATGTCAACAAAGCGACCAGTAGTTTTATGCAGCTATTAACTCAACATACAGCTGTCATAGATGGCCTAGACATCACTGAAGAGGCGTACTAGGGAAATGAGGAGTGAGGTAGTTTCCCATTGCTTTCCTCACCGAGCCAGAAGCTGCTATTACATACCAGTCTGCCAAGCCCACTGAAATGCATGCACCAACTGACCCTATGAGTAATATTTTCACACCATTCATAGCAGGGACTGGCTGCAGAAGGAATTGCATTACTAGCATCACTCATACCTCAGTCGCATTCATTTTGTCAAAGCCAAGGATAAAGCTGAGGCAGATCAATGAAAGTAACTAAACTGCTCTAGCCCATACCAGAAGACAGTGCACTGTAAACACTAGGTCCCGCCAGCAAAGTAACAGGGTATATACAAATAATAAAATCTAGACAAAAACTTTAAAACTACAGGTTCCCTAGTTTGCCACAGTGGAGACAATATAGTGACGACATTCCTTTATATAGAAAAGGACAGAGTAAGAAATGAGGAAATCAAGAAGAAAATTAGACTGGAAAAGCTAATATATTTACCAGAGTGTGGGAAACCTGGTATGGAGAAAGGTAGTAAAAATGAAGTGTAAAGAGGTGATGTATAAGATGTACTACTGCCCAATGGGAAGGTGCCATGGAAGGAGGAAGGGAAGTTTCATACAGAAGGCATAAGCTCACCCAGCAATTTAAGACATTAATTTATTAGCTATTCCTTCCACATGATTCAGTTTTCATCCTCATTCAACTGAATTCTGAAATCAAGAGGTATTACTACAAATTAGGGTACGAACATGCCGAGTGGATTACTCCTAGCTCAGCGCTCATCACTCCTGTGTCTTCGCACAGGAAGCTGAGAGATGCAAAACAAACCCATACATTTCAATAGTAGCGTTCATGTCGGCACTTCACTCATCTCTCTTCTCTCCGCTCCTCCCTCAAGAATCAAATCGGTTTGATTTTGGAGCGATGTGCTTCTTGAGCGCTGTTCTGTGATTGGTTGGCTCAAGGCCATGGCCGCCTACTCATAATATTATCGGCCTGCGTTCACTGAAGGTAAAATATCCATGTTGAATATTATCATTATACTCGGTAAATTTAATCTTTCGATGAAGTACAGATTGCTTTATTGAAGTGGAGAATAATATTATATTACTACTGCTTACGTTATTGTAATGACCAGTTCTTCTTCAATGCAAATATGACTGACATGATAGCTGCTGTTCTTCCATGGTTTCATATTGCCTTCAATTCCTTTCAGCAAATATTGAAATGTCTGCATTCTTCTTCTTCTTTTTCTACCGCCTTTTGCCACACCTTGTGGGGTCGCGGATGCGAACCGTATTACACATGTTGACTGACGCTGTTTTACGGATGGATGCCTTTCCTGACGTCAACCTTGTGTGGAGGGATGTAATTACTATTGCGTGTTTCGGTGGTAGATGTAGTATGGTGTGTTGTCTGAGTATGAAGAGGAGAGTGTTGGAACAAACGCAAATAACCAGTCCCCGAGCCAGAAGAATTAATGTCGCCAATAAAATCTCCGACCTGGCCGGGAATCGAACCCGGGATTCACTGAACCGAAGGGATCAACGTTGGCCATTCAACCAAGGAGTCGTATGCTGAAATGTCTGCATTGACATTCTTCAATAGTCATGGCATTTATGTGGGTCTTTCTTCACTTCTTGGTATAAATGATGGAATTCACCCAATCTCTGCCTTCTCTTATTAATTGGATGTGCGCTGTATCTTCTGTCAGAACTTGAAATCAAGTACAGTTTGCTTGCTACCATATGTTCATCATCACTTCTGCTACTATACTTAACTATTATGTATGCTATTTTGCTTTACGTCACACCGACACAGATAGGTCTTATGGCGACGATGGGATAGGAGAGGCCTAGGAATGGGAAGGAAGCGTCCGTGACCTTAATTAAGGTACAGCCCCAGCATTTGCCTGGTGTGAAAATGGGAAACAGCGGAAAACCATCTTCCGGGCTGCCGACAGTGGGATTCGAACCCACTATCTCCCGGATGCAAGCTCACAGCTGCGCGCTCCTAACAGCACGGTCAACTCGCCCAGTACTATTATGTATACAGAGGAGTATGAACATTTTCACGAAACAAAATTACATTTAAAGAACACAACCCTATCTTCTCTTGAATGCTGCTCAATCATAACTGGATGGAAAACTTTTCCTCATTAATGAAGAAAGAGCGAGGGTCTCCTACCCGGTATGTGCGCCTTTGAATGATGAGTGATGAGTGAAGATCACCGCTATGAGCACTGAGTGAGGAGTAATCCACTCGGCATGTTCGTACCCTTAGACATTCTGCAGTAATGTGATATTAGCCATATTTGTGTAAATAAAGGTGTACTTTTCTTTGTATACTTCAATTTTTGCCACATACTTTGTTTTTATCTTGGATTAGTTATAAAAAATGTCTAAAGTACATTCGGTTCAATTTTGGCTTTTACATCATCGGGGTTTAACAGAATTTCTCTGAACTCAGTATTTAAATTCATGGATAGGCAGGTTGTGTACTAGGCTATATAATATTGTATGAATAGTACACAGCGGCATAGCAATATAAAGGAGGCCAAAACAGGAAGTATCAAATTTCTCAAATTTAGCTGTAACAGAATACAGTAAATAATCCAAGTTGTACAAAATATTATTTCTCATCTTTTATACTGTCTGCATTTTTTACTGTATGGGGAATAATAAGAGGGAGAGTTCAGATTATTACATTTCTTGTAAACTTCAAAATAGCTTTGGAAATATAAATCGACTGGTAACTTAGAAATGAGATGGTGTTACTTGCTCCACACCATCATAATGGGTCAATTGGTATGGGCGCATCTGAGATGTGCAACTCACTTATTTTGATTTTTCAATACTTAATCATTTCAAAATGGTAGTAATTTAAATGTACTGAATGTAGCAAATGCATCAGTTTGCACTAAAGGACAAACTAATGGGTAAATTCTTTATTCCCATCATAAAATGAATGAAGCCCACCATGTGTATTAAGAACTCAATTCTTTACAACAACCAAAAAGAAAAAAAAAAAACAAGTTAACATCGACTGGTAACTTAGAAATGAGATGGTGTTACTTGCTCCACACCATCATAATGGGTCAATTGGTATGGGCGCATCTCAGATGTGCAACTCACTTATTTTGATTTTTCAATACTTAATCATTTCAAAATGGTAGTAATTTAAATGTACTGAATGTAGCAAATGCATCACTTGCACTAAAGGACAAACTAATGGGTAAATTCTTTATTCCCATCATAAAATGAATGAAGCCCACCATGTGTATTAAGAACTCAATTCTTTACAACAACAACCAAAAAAAAAAAAAAAAAAAGGTCACATGAATTTTCTTCACAACTCTAAGGGTTTTCCACAAAATTATGCTTTTACATGTTAAAGTGCATGCGTGCTTCAGGGCCCCTAAACTTACTGTCTACTGCTAACTGAGGTGTACTCTGTCTCGATGAAAGCCAAGGTCCTTTCTGAGCTGTAGCACAATGGGGTTTGTTTTTGTTTCGTTTTTGTGCTCTGTCTCTTCTGAAACCTATCTCCACTAGAGGGCATTACTGTTGAAGACTTTATAAAGATGCATTTCCTGCAACTGCAACTGTACTAGTGCATGTCAGGAAAATAAAGATGCATCACATAAGACTGAAGGGTAAATTTGTACCTCAATTACGGCCATGACAGCTTCCTTCCCACTCCTATTCCTTTCCTGTCCAATCATCGTCACAAGACCTATCTGTGTAGGTGTGACGTAAAGTAAATTATTGTAAAAAAAATTGTTTTTTGGAAGGTGACAACAACAAATTTGAAAGTCAAGAAAAACCAAGCATTATGGGAATACATACTGGCCTTTGTATCTTTACTTTCTGGACATGCCTTGTACAAACACTAACCCACCAATGCCAGGTACAACAGAAGCTAGTGCTACATAATAAATCTTAATCTACAAACCACACACACAACTGTCAATTCACTCTTAGTACTTCTCTATTATCGAAACCATACAGAAAATTAGTTTCTAACAACCACCTAATCTTTGTGGTCTAAAACTACACAGATTTTCTTATTCTATACTAATGTCCATGAACACCCTGTATGAAAGAATAACAAAAGAAATACACTGATAGTTAACTGTTCCTTTACATTTAGACTGGTCTCTTATAAAAGAGAAGGTATGTTGGCAATGTTCCTTATAGAACACATGAATGTCATTTCGTCCTGGCTTCGTCACTCATTTCATCCCCACCCAGCAATTTAAGACATTAGTTTTTAGCTATTCCTTCCACTAGATTCAGTTTTCATCCTAATTCAACTGAAATCCAAAATCAAGAGATATTGCTAAAAATTATACCTTCCACCATTAGGATAAGAAAGAAAAAAAGAAAAGGAATTTAGACACAAAGAATACATCTAAAGGTTAAAGGCTTCAACTACCCAAAACCTTAACTTTCAGTGCAATAGAGATGTTTATTCTAAGACTTCAGCTAATAAGCTGATAGTCAGTCCTGCTGTTGAGTAAAAATCCAGACGAGGTAGTTTTATTTCCAAATGTATCTACTTCCCTGGCAAGGGTGATTCAAATACAAAGTTGTTCAGTTCTCTTCATTCTTTCCTTATTTAAACTCCAGAATAGCTTTCATGTTATATGACCAAAATTTCTAAGTCCTCCTCCACCGCTTCCTTTTTTTTTTTTGCTAGTTGCTTTACGTCGCACCGACACAGATAGGTCTTATGGCAATGATGGGACAGGAAAGGGCCAGGAGTTGGAAGGAAGCGGCCGTGGCCTTAATTAAGGTAGAGCCCCAGCATTTGCCTGGTGTGAAAATGGGAAACCACGGAAAACCATTTTCAGGACTGCCGACAGTGGGGTTCGAACCTACTATCTCCCGAATACTGGATACTGGCCGCACTTAAGCGACTGCAGCTATCGAGCTCGGTACCGCTTCCTTCTGGACTATGGTGATCATTATGATGATAATACTGTATTACATTATTAACATTCATCTAATTACCACTGGTTTTAAAGAGATGCAACAGCGCCTGAATCTTGCCCTGAGAAGTAGCTCTATAATGCGCCAGAATATCCCGTGATATGGGCATCAAGGTTTAGGCACTTTTAAATTCAAACAAACAAACAAACAAACAAACAAACAAAGTGTTGTGAATGCTTGCATGCCATGGTCTTATTGGGTTCCTAGCTCACAATGTTTCAACAGAAACTGCATCCAGCATTTTCTAGGCCTGCTGTCTCTGATGGTCAGCAGTGGACTGAAGTTACGGCTGTATGGTGCCATTACATAAGTGATGGCATGGCATTCTCTATGTCGCCTGAATTTTTGCTCTGCACTATCACACTCGGGACCCTAGATACCCATATTCGAAAAAGCTAAGATAAAGAAGCATGGTGGACAAAGGAGGAAGGAACAGCTATAGGAAAGTCTAACCTAACCAACCAGCGACCAGTTGCCACCACTGTAGACTAACAAGCACAGAACAACCCTAGTAAAAATAACAATTAAAGAACTCACCAACTAGTTCATGGTTTTTAACAAAACAGCGAAATTCTGATCCTGGATGCATGTCTGTCCATCTTTTCATTACAACACAGTGACATCCAGCAGCTGCCGAACGACTGGGAAGTGAATTCTGAAAAGAAAACCATTAACATTACAAGCAGAACAAAATCCAGCAATGTTTTCTATAAAAATAACTCCAAACTGGCTTAGGACTCATTTTCTCCCAGTCTTTAGTAACATCAAGAGATTTCCTTTTTATTTTGTTCTAGTCTTGTATGGGTATGTTGATTCCTCACCAAGGAATATTTTCTTACTTAATTATTTCCTGTCAGCATTCTCTTCATTTTTATGACCATAATTTAGGACTAACAAACAACATACATTTTATAATGAACAAACATAATCTAATGAATATGGTTAAAAATATATGAATTAGTATTCATGCATTCAATACTCTCCAAATTCATGTAATTATTTAACCCTGCTTAAAAGTGTACTATGTCTTGATTGAATCTGACCTAAGATATGCTTTACATACATGGGAAAATCAAAACAATCCTTATAAAAAAAAAAAACTAATTGCATAATTGGCTTCATAAATTCTTGGAAACTAAAAAAGAAATTATTCACAAAAATCAAGGAACTGTACAGATAATCCATCCTAGCTACGAAATTCCATATTAAACATAATACACATGAAAAACAAATAAGATTTAAAACAGATGCTAAATAAATAAATAAATATAAATAAATTAGCCGTGTGAATCCCCTAAGGGCTATGGCCTCCTGCAATGCAGGGACAGTGCTCAGTTTAGCTCATCAGGTGAGCAGGTCCTGAAGAGCATTATTGTATTGGTTTATCTGTAGTTTGTTTCATGATATCGTATTACCGCATATTGTACAATGGTGCAGTCTCACCCCCGAGTGAATGCAATGGTGCTTTTCTGGATCAACAATTCGCGAAAACGCACTGTTGCATTAATGACACGTGTACACTTTTTTCCCAGGGAGGGTTTAAGTTCCTTCTAGGTGAAAGCGTAAACTTGCACTCTTCGTTCTTGCATAGCTTCTTCTCCGAATGTTGTAGACGTTTCTTGTAATTAATTGACCTTATCCTCCGTTGAAATTCTCTTAACATACATTACAAGTACATCAAGTACATATCCTCCTTCCACTATGTGTTCCGTGCTGAGTTATTATATCACTACTTCATGCAAATGTCTGTTTGACATTCGTGTTGCTATTACTATTACTAAAATTAACTACACCTACAAGTCCAGTGATGATGAACATCTAAAATAAAATAAAATAAAATAAAATAAAATAAAATAAAATAAAATAAAACAAAATAAAATAAAATAAAAAGCTTGCACTACTGTATTTTGAAGAACATAGGCATCAAAATTTCTTAAGTCCTCCTCCACCGCTTCCTTCTTCTTTTCCTACCACTAGGCCACCATAGCTCAATTGGTAGAGCAACAGATGCGAAATCAGGAGGTTGTGGGTTCGGATCCCACTCGTGTCTGGTTGGCCACTTTTGTTCTGAACTTAACACATCTTCCACACGTACTAAATGTACGTAACACGATCTAGTAGGTTGAAAATCGGTTGCGATTACAATGCGGTCGTGAAAATTCAATATTCATTGCAAAGAAAGGTTCACACACCATAGTTATGAAGGTATTTAGGGGTTTTAGTAAGGATGTAAAGGAGAGGGAAGTCTCTGGTAAAAATTAGAATCAGGTTCGGGTGTATGGGACCTATACCTGGATTATTTGATACAAGAACTTCAAATGATGCAAAGGAAAGCAGCATGATTTCTTCTTCGTGATTTCTGACAAAAGAGTAGTTGTATGAGACGAGATGTTCAACTAAGTGGTGTATTCTGAGTTGTCAGTGGAGATGGTGTGGAACGACATCAGTAGACAAATAAGCATGAGTGAAGCTTTTAAATGTAAGAAAGATCATGACATGAAGGGGTAAAGCTGGAATTCAAGAGGACAAATTGGGGCAAATATTCATTTACAGGATGAAGAGTAAGGGACTGGAATAATTTATCATGGAAAATGTTCAATAGACTTCCAAGTTCTTTGAAAACATGCAAAAATTACACAGATTGCCATCGTTAATGCATTCCACGACAAATACTTGTTTTTAACTTGCACATATTTTGTTATAATCTCAAGTCTAATGTTATACTGTGTTGATCGTTGATTATCACTTTTATATTACGAAATGGTTAGTCTTTTGATATGGGAATACTATATTGATAATTTTTAAGCTCAGGGCCCTCACCTAGTCTTTGTGCATTAATGGCTGATGATTAGGGGGCCTTATTTTTCGGTGAAATAAAACTGTTGATTTCGGTAGGTATTTCGTGAAATAAATTGTTATACTGATCTATGTTTCCTGCAAAATCTTCCTTGTAGTAGTGTATGGGGTAAATGTAACTAACTTTGTGATAAGGGGTTTTAAAGTAAACTCTTGTAATGTATCATTGTTATTAAATCTTAGAAAAACCAAATATGCAAATTGTTATAAAAATAAATATATATATCACTGATACTTGATCTGCCCTGTGATATACATTTATACATAGCCTACATCTTTAGATGTTGAATTACTTGTCGCCAAAGTACAAACTAAGCATGGTTTCAACATTATCAGGATGCAGAAATGTGCAACAATCAGAAAGTGTCTTTGTGTAAACAGAGAAGCTCCTCTCATTATGCTTGCGAACACCTGGATGAAAATTCACTGTGGTCTTTTATAAAACCTCCTAAAACTTTGCTAACACTGTCTTCTTTCACTTCCTCAACCAGATGTGCTTTCATTGCATTTTGCAAAGTCATATAGCTCTGGAAGATGTTCATGGATATACTCCTTTTCCCCGGTCGGGGATGAGTAGCTCGGATGGTTAAAGCGCTGGCTTTCTGACTCCAATTTGTCAGGTTCGATCCTGGCTCAGTCCAGTGGTATTTGAAGGAGTTCAAATACGTCAGCCTCGTGTCACTAGTTTACTGGCACATAACAGAACTCCTGCGGGACAACATTCCGCTATCTTGGTGTCTCCAGAAAATGTAAAAGTGGTTAGTGGGACATAAAAACAATAACATTACTACTACTCAAACAGGCGATTTATTTACAATAGGCCTACCAATACCGTTATATTTTACAGTAAAGACAGTATTGTTTATCTTTCCTTTTATATTCATTCTCTTCCCTATGCCAGGATTATCCTATTTTTCTAGAGGCATGTTGGCTTGCATGAATGCTTTTTCTGTGTCTATTACAAATTGCTCTCTATAATTTTTCAACAACTTTACAATCTGTAAAGTATCGCCGATTGTTATTTGCTGCTTAGAATTATGTTCATTCGCTTCATTCTGATTCTCTGCAGTGTATATCGCACGTTTCAACTTTACAAATATTACCGGTACACTACTGATACAGTAGAATCTTTCTTGCAGCATCAAATATATAGAACCCGTCACTGTTGTATTCTTTGGCCCTCGAAAAACCTGTTGTGACTTCAGTTTTCAGCATTTTTATACTTAAACTCGCTGATGTACCCGTGCTTCGCTACGGAATTCTACGTTGTAAACAGAATTCTAGTGTACACGTTGTCAGCAAGATTGTATTAAATTGCATAGCTCTAACATTACCCTAGAAACACGACAGGGAAGTCTTTTCTCATATGAAGACTGAGTTAGGGAATTTTCACTGTAACAGCAGACCCGCTTGCATACCATCGGTCACAATCAGGTTAGGGAGTTTTCATTATAATGGTAGACACTCGCTCTCCACCTCCCTTTTTACATCCTCAGAAAGACTATCTTAGTGGTTTTCCCAACTGAAATGAACATACATTACAATGACGTCAGTAAGAATGGTGCGATTAAAAGCAATGCTTTCATATGAAATACTCTATCAAATGAAACACCACACATTTTCTCACTTTTAACGAACAGGACTACAGTGCCAACCTAACAGTCCAAAGTTCTAGAGCTGGAATGACCAAGCCGCAGACAGCCATGATTCGTGAACACTCTTCGTCTTTTTTCGGCGGGGAGAGGGTCGAATAGTGGAGACTCCCAGGACAAAAACTATGCCCTTTTACTAATCTGTTTCCTAGGAGTACCCGATGAATCGGAAAATATCAATTCACTACACTGGCGGCGGAAAAATCTATCTGACTCGGAGGCAAATTTTTCCTCCAAGCAGGAGGAGAAACCCCCTCTTCACTGATAATTTGGAACAAAATGAATGTAGAATTTAATAAAAGTGAAGAGAAAGAAGCTTTTCTTAAGAAACGGCTCTTTTCGGGGTTGAATTTTGAGTTATTTTAGTGAATTGTGGTGCTATAATTTAGAATAGGCCTAAATTGTTATTCTAGACCAGGCACTACTACTACTACTACTACTACTACTGCTGCTGCTGCTGCTGCTGCTGCACATTGGAATTGCACATTTGGTGCACATGTGAAGGCAGTAACCCAAAAGGCAGAGAAGAAGGCATCGGCATTAACCAGACTTATGCCTAACATCGGGCGACCAAGAACAGTTAAGAGACAGATTATGTGCTGTGCAGTATATTCCATTTTACTTTATGCTGCACCTATCTGACACAATGCACTCAGGAGGAAGATTCACCGAAGAGCTATGGAAAGAGTACAGAGGAAAATGCTGCTCAGAGTTACCTGTGCATATCAAACTGTTTCGACAGCAGCTTTACAAGTTGTAGCTGCCAGTATTTCCATTGACCTCCTCATTGTAGAGAGAAAACTTTGGCATGAAAGGGGTGCGACTATATCTGCTGAAGAAAAGAAAGCCTTGAGGAAACAACTCTTACTAGACTGGCAAGACCAATGGGATGGCACAACCGATGTTGGCCAATGGACAAAAAAGCTAATACCCGACATAGGAGACTGGCTTAAATGTAGACATCGGCAGGTAGATAATTATCTGTCGCAGATCCTGACAGGACATGGAAGATTCGGCGTGTACACCATGAAGACGGGAAAGATGCAGGGAGATGGTTGTCGGTACTGTTCTGAAAGGGATACAGTAGAACACACTTTTTTTTACTGTGTTCGATGGGAAGAAGAACGAAGGAAAGCCTGCCAACAACTTGGCCAACGACTCACGCCAGGGAATCTGGATCAGATTATGTTAGAGAGCCCATTTGCCTGGAACACAGTAAAGGCAATGGCGACAAGCATTATGGGGATGAAGGAAAAAGAAGAGAAAGGAAGAACTTAATAATATACATCACTCCATTCTGATGTCATGCCGACAAGCAGTTCCAGAATGGGCTGAGTGAAGAGGGCAGGGGTTTTTAGTTGGTGGAAATCCAACTCCCACACAGAGTGGTATCCTTAAAAGATTTTTCCCCTGCCATAACTACTACTACTACTACTACTACTACTACTACTACTAAGTCAGCCTCTGCTTTAAGTGTGCACACTGCTCATTCAAAACAGCATGTCAGAGTAGGGATCGAATAACTGAAATACTATGAAGAACCAGTGTGTTACATACCAGCTGTATCAGAAAATGTATGAACGAGAGGAATGGCATGCTAAAGAAGAAAGTTTTCTAACTCCCCAGCTATTTCCCGTCACTATTCAGTCAGGCTATTATACTCGATACGCAGCAGTAATCCCATCTATCGGAGTTGAGAGGCAGCATAAGAGACAAATAACATCACAACAAACAACGGTAAATGTAATATTATTGTTGATCAATGTTATGCGCTTTTGATATTGTAGTCCTTCACATTTACTTTTCTTCCAACTCTGGAATACCACTCATCATCGTCGGTATGGTAAAACTGAATAAAACATAAATGATCAGAAATTGTATTCTCTGCAAATTTTGTTATGTAGTACTTTTCGATAGGACCAAAAAATAAAATTTAGGCGCCTTCCCCTAAACTACAATTTCATCCAGGGTGAATAAAATTGTTTACAGCTTAGACTGTAGTTTCTTATTCCGCGACTCTATATACCGATTTTTCATTAAATTCTGTTAACCCATTTTTTCGTGGCTTGGCGTCAATATGGACTTAGCAAGAAAAATACAAATCTGGGAATATCTGTGTTATCACAGCCGGTACAGTAAAAATGTATAAGACATAAATGGTCGGAAATTTAATTTTTTATAACTTTGGTTAAGTAGTATTTATCGATATGACCACTAATAATATAAATATTTGAGAATTAAATTTTAGGTCTTCCCCTAAACTACCTTTTCATTCAGCGTGAATAAAATGATTTATAGCCTATATTGTGGTGGCTCATTCTACGACTTCGTATACCAGTTTTCAATGAGATAGGATCACTAATGGCGTAAATATTTAAGAAAAATTTTAGGGCTTCCCCTAAACTACCATTTCACTCAGCGTGAATAAAATTATTTATAGCCTAGATTGTAGGGACATATTCCCAGACTTTGCATACCAATTGTTATTAAGATAGAACCATTAATAACATAAATATTTGAAAATTAACTTTTAGGCCTTCCCCTAAACTACCATTTCTCTCAGCGTGAATAAAATTATTTATAGCTTAGATTGTAGCGACTTATTCCCCAACTTCGAATACCAATTTTCATTAAATTCTCTCTAGTGATGCATGTACATTCAGACATACAGAAATTACGGAAAAGTAAAAAGTGCATTTCCTTGTTACTGTGGACATGACCGATACAGAAATAACATTCTTTTCAAATTCTGAGCAATGTGCACACAAAACTCTTATTTTATATATATAGATGTTGGACATTTGCCGATAAATGTTCGTGAGTAACAAACTCTAATTGTGCACTGCTGTATTTACAACCGGTCTTGTACCTTGTTACGACCACAACGCTATTTGCTGTAATCGATGACAGATATTTATTTTTATGGACTGCGTTAGAGATCACGGAACTGAATACACATACTTTCGATACACAGTGCGTACCGTTTTATATGCATTTGTGTGGAGAATATTCAGCGCTATTAAGCAAATGAGAAGGAAACTATGATAGTCAAGTTCTCAGAAGCATTGAAACATTTATTGGGGCCGATGACCTTCGATGTTAGGCCCCTTAAAACAAGAAGCATCATAAACGTTTATTGGAGAGCTCTTCCGGTGCCATTTCGCATTTTTCGCACCAAGTAGTGTATATTTCGAGATTATTTGCACAATTCACGCAATAAATAAAATTTCGCGAGTTCCTTTTGCTAAAATATGGTATTTTTAGTACCTGGGAAGTCATATATAGAGAAGAAATAAGATATCAAAAAAATCATGCATATCGTTATTACCAAAAAATACGGCCCCTACTGATGATATTCGCTATGCCGAACGAAACATATCCCATTATTTAAGACACTTCACGATTATACTATAATTCAATGAGTGTATTGTAATGTATTGAATAGGTGGTTGTAAATAAAAGAATTTTATAATTTTAATGGTCTATGCCATCCCGAACCTAGAGGCACCGACAGTGGCCGACGTCTTGGTCAAGAACTTCTTCTGCCGATTCGATGTCCCGAGGGAACTTCATAGCGACCAAGGCAGAAACTTTGAGTCCAGGCTGATGCAAGAGGTTCTGCAGCGCTTAGGAGTGCGGAAGACCCGTACGACGCCTTTCCACCCTCAGTCAGATGGCATGGTGGAGTGTTTTGTGAAAACCATCGAGGAGCAACTCAGGAAGGTGGTTTTGGCGCAATAGAGGGACTGCGATGAGAGGGTCCCATTCTTCTTGATGGCCTATCGAGCATCTATCCATGAGACGATGGGCATGACACATGCCAACATGATCTTCGGAAGGGAGCTCCGCCTGCCATGCAATCTAATATTCGGTTCGGCAACAGACCAGCAGCAACCAGCGATGGACTAGGTATGGGAGTTAGTGGATAAGCTCAACGACATCCACAATTATGCCCGACATCATCTAAGGGTAGCCAGCGACCGGATGAAAGACCGCTACAACATGCTCGCGAACTCTGCGGGTTTCCAGGAAGGTAACAGAGTGAGGCTGTACCGTCCGGTGCGGAGAAAAGGGAAGTCACCAAAACTGCAGCCACAATGTGAACGCCCATATACAATTGTCACCAGGATCAATGACACTGTCTACCGGATCCGGTGGCAAGCCCGAGGGAAGATGATGGTTGTTCACCTGGATCGCCTGGCACTGTATCATGGAGCAGCTCGGGACAAGCAGTCTTAAGGTAGGGGCAGTGAAATGGTTATAGCATCCGCCATGCCAACTTGCTACAGGCCAGGGGTGTCACCGTATTGGTCCACCCGCTTACGTTTCGACCGTGCCAATCACAAACAAGACTTAAGTGCTAGGCCGGCCCCCTCTTGCTTCTGCAGTACCGCAGCAGAGAACTATGGAAATTACTGGACGATTAATCTGGAGTCTTCCATCTCGTGAGGTTCCTGGATAAATGTAGCATCCGGACTGTTCTGGAAGGGCTGGCGCAGGTATATAACAGAGGAGTGACTTGCCTGGTGTTGGCGTAGTTCAGTCATGAGCTCAGTCAGCGAGTGACTGCCAGTACTGTGAAGTGTGTGCGGAATGCTGTGATTGTCAGACTAGCGTACTACAGTACAAACTGACGGCGAAGGAGAGAACGTGCGGTCATGTGACGTGTAACTTCGTGACATAACTGTTTACCATGTGTAGTGTTAGAACAAGTGAGAAACTAAGAGAGAGAGAGAGAGAGAGAGCGCGCGCTTGAACTGTGTGTGTGTTATGACCGAAAGTTATGTGTAGTTTTAGTGCTAGCTAATAAATCTTAGTATAGAAGCTATCAGTCTAATGTTAATTTATCCTACTACCCCGCCAACTAGTCCATTATAATAAAATGTAATGTACTGACAAGATGGGAAAGGGTTTCATAGAAATTGATGGTCCCTTAAGCAAGTTCACCGCCGATCAATACTGCAATACCGGGACATTAACGTGAAGATCCATAAGTATAACATCGCTGTCCTTTTTTTCTTCTTTTTATTAGAATTTGCTTAACTCGCACCGACACAGATAGGTCTTATGGCGACGCTGGAATAGGAAGGGGAAGGAAGCAGCCGTGGCCATAATTAAG
Source organism: Anabrus simplex (assembly GCF_040414725.1). Taxonomy (NCBI): domain Eukaryota; kingdom Metazoa; phylum Arthropoda; class Insecta; order Orthoptera; family Tettigoniidae; genus Anabrus; species Anabrus simplex. The sequence goes on along the minus strand of NC_090266.1, from coordinate 347,803,416 downwards.
GCATTTGCCTGGTGTGAATATGGGAAACCACAGAAGAACATCTTCAGGGCTGCCGACAATGGAGTTTGAACCCACTATCTCCCAGATGCAAGCCCACTGCATGGCCAATTCGCCCAGTAAAGCTGTCCTTTCATTTTTGTTATTTGGTAACCAGTGTACGAAGTAAATTTTTGTATGTCTTGTACCATATAAATTACCATTAGGCCTACTAGACATTTATAGGTTATGCTGTACTTAAAAATATGGGTTCAAATGCATTATATTCAATTCTACATGTCTTAAAAACATACGTACGATCAAGGATTTAGCGTTGATGGGACCAAAACTGCTGGACGGTTGATGTGCAAAATCGTTTATTTGAGGGATGGAAGATGCAGGATTTTTAAAACACAATTCAATTAAGGTGGTTGCAGGACAACGTAATTTGAACAAATAACTGGGAAAACATAACTTCTGGGAACAATTAATAAAGGTTCCACTGTAATGCACTGAAGAAAATACAAATATCCATACTTATTGATTAACTGTTTAGTATAACAAAACTGCACTCAAATTTTCTTGTTCAATTCAATGATGTTACAGGTCTTCCCTTCTCCAAGAAGAGTACTTGATCTTCCCATTCTCACTGTATTTCTAAGAAAAATGTTAACCCTATTCGGAGCAAGGGAACTGCATTTAATTTCAACAATTTTCTGACCAGTACAATGGTACACTGCATTAAACTGCCACTGCCAACACAGAAAATTTGTCTAAATTCACCAGCTAGATACAAGGTGAAACAAAAAAAAAAAACCCTTGTCCTGCCTCACCAAACTGTGTACTATGGTCATCTGGCGAGCAGTCATGTTGACGTGGGGTAAGGAGTATGAGGGGTCAGCACGGCCTGACAAACATTTGTTCCGTCCACGTTGAGTTCACTAGCTAGTTGTTTTACGTCGCACCGACACAGATAGGTCTTACGGCGACGATGGGACAGGAAAGGGCTAGGAGTGGGAAGGAAGCGGCCGTGGCCTTAATTGAGGTACAGCCCCAGCATTTGCCTGGTGTGAAAATGGGAAACCACGGAAAAACATTTTCAGGGCTGCCGACAGTAGAATTCGAACCTACTATCTCCCAAATACTGGATACTGGCCGCACTTAAGCGACTGCAGCTATCGAGCTCGGTCTACGTTGAGTTTGCGAATTGAGGTGCTGTTGTGAAGTTTCGAACTGGTAGGGCAATTGTGCTTTGGTTCCACATTTACTATAATAAGTACTGCATAATGAACAATTCAACAATGAACATGTATCTACTGGGTGTATCAGAACTATACCGACAAAATAATCAGGGATGCTCTTTGTGTTATGTTAAGAATGATGGTGTAATCAGATTGGCGGGGAAAATTTTCTTTTCAAGAAAATGAGGTTACTTTGTTACTTCCAGGCATGTGATTCAAAATGATGAACTGCCATATTTGGTATGCCAGAGAGCCAGTCTCTATCTGTTGTTGTGCATCAGAGGAGAGAAAGGAACTGAGGGGAAGTGGGACATGGGAGACAGAGGTAATGCTCTGTGTGAATGCACAAATTTCTCATTTGCTTTGCATAGTTGCTTCCCAGCCCCACTAGACACTGTGCTATTTGTTCTGCACAAACTGACTACTACACGAACTCTGTAGAAACAGAAGATGAACTTGTACCAAGAATACAGGCAGTTTTCAAAGATGTTCACAACACATTACACATTATGAACAGAATCCAAAGGTCAGTACTACACCGTTGTGAACTGAATATCAAAATAGGAATAGGAGTGTATTGAACATCTACCACAATGAAACCATTGGGCATATTGTTTCCTTCATTCAGTGAAGTAATACACAATAGTGGGCCGGCAGCGTTGCATCTTTGAGTATGATTAAATAATAAACGTTACTGCAACTAACAGACGAAAGGAGAAACAATCTGGTGCATTCCTGACTGACAAGTATGTCTCAATTACAGTGTGTTCTTGTACTGTGTGTGTGCAGTTACGGCTGTTTAATAAACAAACTGTGGATATTGCCTGTAAGAGACGAGGACAATCCTGTGCGAGTCAAACAAGGAAACTTGTGCATATGCGTGGAGCATTATCACTGTCTCCATCACACACCCACTTCCCCTCACTCCCTTTCTCTTTCCTGAAGCACGGCAGCGGCTCCTGCTCGTGCATAGCAAATATGGCGAGTTCGTCAATTTGAATCACGCGCTTAGAAGTAACAAAGTAACCTCATTTTCTCGAAAAGAAAAATTTCCTCTGCCAATCCCACTGCACCATCGTTCTTAACATAACACGAAGAAACATCCCTAATTTTTTTGTTGGTACAGTCACAATTAATCTTCTGTCACAATTAATGTTTGTAATGAGTGTGGTAATTCGTGCAGTTCCTACAAACTGCCGCGACTTCTTGTCAGACGCGTATAGTAAGTATCCTTGTAATGAACCTTCTCCCACTCCCAGACACGATATTCTTGTGACCAAATTGCTAGTTATGGCTACCACCTTCTCACTCAAATGTACCCACTGGGAAAATAATAGAAAACCTTCCGTTATACACACCCGCTTTGGTTACAGACACTCCCAATCGAGCATGTGATACAATATACATTATACAGTGCTGGAAAAATTAATAGATACTCTGTGATTTTTTCCTTTGGCTTAAGATATATTATGTATTAATGTGTCGCATGTTTAGAAAGTAATACAATCTATACATTTTCTGAAAGTTTGTTTTATTCTCTTTTCTAAATGGTATGTAACAATTTAATTTATGGCTTATTTACATGGCAGTTTTTGTAGGATTTGTTAATGGAAAGCAGAACACCAACATTTTGCACTTTATGTGTTAGTGTGTATTGTGCCATCAGCTGCCTTCTTCTAGTGTTATTCATTGTTCATAGATGTCTCTGTAATGCATGCAGTTGCTGATTCCTACTTCATGTCTGTTAATAATCCCTCTGAATGCTCATAGAAATTTTTCAAGGTTAGCTGTTGTGTATTTGTTATTGCAAGTGTTTGACAGACAAATTCAGATTTTAAAATGGGCAAAAAGTGTGATATATCACCTAGAAAGGCTGCATGGATTGTGGCATTAAGTGAATGTGGAAACAAATAGTCAGATAGCACACACAGTGGGAGTGCATAAAAGTACAATTGGGAGACAGTTGGCTAAGTTTCGCGACAGGGGTGAAGTCATGAGTAGTAGAATAGGAAAATGTGGCAGAAAACTGCGAACTTCACACAGATGTGACAATGCTTTGCGTCGTTTATATCTGGAGGACGGATATGCTACCTGGGAAGTGCTTACAGGAAAATGAAGGGAAACTTCTGGGGTTTATGTTTGTTCTCAAACTGTAAGGAACAGATTCCGAAAATTTGGTTTGTGGTCCAAAAAGGCAGTAAAGAAACCAATGATCACCAAAAACAACATCTGAAGCGTGTACTGTGGGCTAAAGAACATCAGACCTGGCCAAATGAGCAGTACACAAGTATAAAGTCGAGAATATTCCACCTAATCAATACTGTATTATTTAAGGTGTCTAAAATATTTCAATCACATTAAAAACACAGTGGACATAATGTTATCAACACAACACAGGATATTTTTAAACGTGGCATAAGTATGTCAAAGACTTTTTAGATTTTAAGAGCTGCACCCTGAAATATATTTTAACATCATCATGTAACATTTTAATGAAATTTGTGTCACTCAAATTTAGACTAAGTTACGTTTTATATTGTACAATCGTTATGAATAAGCATATTCATCAGCAGCTGATGATGACCTTAACAATGGGTCAAAACCGGTACTGTGTTTTTTAATGTGATTGAAATATTTTAGACACCTTGTTTAATAAAGTACTGATTACGTGGAATATTCTCGACTTTATACTTGTGTACTCAAACTATCAATATGGACAATGAAGCTGATAGATTATAGCAACTGAGCAGTGGCACAATGTTCTGTTAAGTGATGAATCTAAAATTAACATTGATGAAAGTGGTTGGGGTTGTAGAGTGTTTTGGAAGGCAAGTGAAGCTTTGAATCCTGCCTGTACTCTAAAAACTGTGGTTTCTGACTAGTGTTATGCTTTAGGGGGCGTTTCTCATATAACAGTGTTGGGCGTATTGATGTCTTGGAATCAACAATCAATGGAAAGAAATACAAGAAAATTTTGGAGATGATGTTACCATCAGGAAGGGATTTGTTTGCAAGACAATCATTCATTTTTCAGAATGACTCAGCACCTTGCCATCATGCAAAAGTGGTCAAAGTGTTCCTAAGTAATCAAGAAAATATCACAGCACTGTCTTAGGGCCATTTTCTTCAAATCGAGTTAAACCTGGTATAAATTAAACCCGTTTAACTTTAGTACCTAGTTTAAAGTTGCATCCATTTTCTCCACCAATTTCTGACACTCGTTTAGTTTAAACGGGCAAGCAGTCGTTGGCGCTAACGTTGGCTGCACTGAAGGAATAGTCGAAGGCATGGTCGATTGGAATTGGCCAATCAGAGCCAAGTAATTCAATGACCGACATTTTTGTAATAATATCAGCTGTTTGTGGCGAGTTAATGCTATCGTACGTAGTGAATAAGGAACAAATTCGGCGGGATATTAGCTTTACTGATAAATAAATTGTTTACATTTGTGCGAAGTGTTGTGTCATATAATTCTACCTATTGCTGTCTACAATTTATTGGAACGCACTTTTATTTCTTATTTTTCTCTGTCATGCTTTACCATAAACAAGTACCGTGGGCCTAATACGTGTCTTTTGATGTCTATTGTCTTACGGAACACACGGGAACGTTGAAATATTAAAATCCTGGTCTTTCAGCAATAGGTCTACGGTATTCCTTTCCTCAGAAAATCAACATTTATGTGAATTTCAAGTAAACAAATTCCAAGCATGCTCGGAATCTATCTCCTATCAAAATCCATCGCCCTCGGCCGGGATCAATCTCACAAACCTTGGATCCAGCAGACAGACCACTGAGGATGTATTATTTGGAGATGTATTACTTGATTCCATATTCGTTTATAACATAACCAAGTTCGCGATATGTCGTACTGTATGCATAATACTCTTCTCCCTATAGCATTAATATTTCTATTGCTGGTATGCTGGCAATAGATACGATGAAACATTCTTAACTATAATCTATTCTATTACAAGTTTACTAGCAAGCATGAAATACTTTATTGTTTTTCTGATCCTATAAATATATAATCTAGCGATTAGAAATTGTATACCACCGCCTCTCCTACCGTGCCGGTCAACATTCTGATGGTAAAAATATTTTCGGCAAATTAGATTCGAACCGGCTTGTCACGGATTCGGACGATGCTGACTTCACGCTTTAGCGACCACAGCCACCCCGTGCCACATGAAGAATGGACGTATTACACGACTTATATAGGAATATTTTTATGCTTCACATTACAGTATTCATACCACGAACAGTATTTTACAGTATATAATATTATAAGGAGACTGCAATTTAAGGTCTGTGGTCCCCGTTGTTAATGAAAAAAATGCCAGCTGCATCATATCTTAAAGCAACCAGAATCATTGCTTCTAGCGAAATAGCATTATTTCGTGCAGTTGACGTTTTAAATGAATCCTTCTTCGATACTAGACAATCCTTGCTGTTCGCTTATGAATTATAAATCCATCAAAGAACTCCGTTACATCCGATTTTCCAAGATTGTAAACTTTTGTTGGAACGCGGCTTCTTAACCTCTCTTGCACATCAAAATTATTTCCTATTTAACCAAAGACTTCAATAAATTCTCCCATTTTTCTAATGCTAATACTAGGTTATAATTTTAGTACGTTTTTCATTAAAGTGCTGCAGTACTGGTAGTCAAAACTAACCCTTCTATTAGGAAAATCACAGATACATTAATAAAATGTCAAGAAGGTTGAATATAAACAGCAGATTAAACCAACATTATAGAAGGTTTAATTCTGAGCCAGGTTTAAACTTGATACAAAGTTTAAACCAATATGGGGAAAATGAATGTTAGTTTAAACTCAGATTTAAACAAGATTAAAATAAACCTAGTTTAAACTCATTTGGGGAAAACGGCCCTTAGCCTGGAAATTCACCAGATCTAAATCCCATTGAAAATTTGTGGATGATTTTGAAGAAGAAAATAAAAGAAAGGAAGCCTAGAACAAAACTGCAATCGACTGAAGCCATTGCGAACATCTGGTAGCATGCTCTGCCCTTAGAAACCGTCAGATATCTAGTAGATTCTTTTCCAGAAAGGTGTACACAAGTTGTGCAGTCAAAAGAGTATCCAACCAAGTACTAGTGCCGAAATGAAAACTAATACAAAAATTGCTATTGTGCTTTCCATTAACAAATCCTACAAAACCTGCCATCTAAAAAGGTTATAAATGAAGTTGTTCCATACCATTAGAAAGTGAATAAAACAAGCTTTCAGATAATATATAGATTTTGTTACTTTCTAAACACCCATCACATTAAAATATGATATACCTTAATCCAAAGGAAAAAAATCAGTGAGTTGCTATTAATTTTTCTGGCACTGTAAGGCGCCTAAAATCAAAAGCCGCCAAAACTATTTTTTAACAAAATGGATTTATACATCACTACCAACAGTTTTTACCCCAAGGAATTCAATGCAACCCTGCAAAACCCACCATATCCCACTAAAATACATAGGCAAATATGAGGCTGAGTTTTAATATCCACCAAATCCATTTATAGTGTCAAAGTCTACCATATCCCTGCCAGCCAATCAGCAGTTCCAGTGACTTCCCAGCATGCACTGCATGTGTGCTTACTGCTACTCCGCATGTCATACTGTTGAAACCTTTTCTTCTGTGTGAATGACACACATTAGACCACATACTTTATAGAGAGGTGTTCTGAAACCTGTCATAGTGCATGATGTGTCAAAATTACTATTGAAATATTTTGGAGAAAAATGGAGGAATAATGAGCTGCTTCAATTTTATTTTGCTTTAGAAAAACAGAAAGATGTAGGGTTTCAGATTGAAGAAAATGAAGACGTAGTAGTTTATGAGGAAGAAATAGACTGTAAATGCAAGAAAAGTGTATTTTTAAAAAAAGAAGTTTCATTTTGATAATGATTCTTGAACTGTGTTGTAATCACGTGACACCTTCCTTTTTTAAGTTGGAAATAAAATTCTGTTATTAAAAGTGCTTATTGTATTACAGAGGTAATAGCACCTCTGGGCCAATGACCATAGTTAAGCCCCTTTAAACAACAAGCATCATCATCAATAGCACCTCTTTCAGCGTTACCCATATTTTCAAATCTTTCATTCCTCTGTTTCAGAAGCCGCTACATCCAAATTTCAATAACAAATCACACCACATCAAAATTTCCTCAAAATTTTTTCTTCAATATTTCAAAAACCATGTTCGGTAAGACCTTTAAATTTTAAAATTTTGCTGTAAATGGCTGATTTAAAATTTTAATGTTAAAGTTATGTCAGGGGCCGATGACCTTACATGTTAGGCCCCTTTAAACAACGAGCTTCATCATCAAAGTTATGTTACAAGAAAAACAATTAAATACGGTATAGTGGTCCACCTATTCAATACATTTTTATTGTGTAAATATTACATTACATCTGTCTTTGTGGTACTAGTTTCGGTCACGAGTTACCATCATCAGCCGAGAGACGATAATTAGACAAGACATATAAAAACTAACTAAAATAAGTGTATAGGCACAAATGGACATTGTAAAAATGCATCATCAGATTGACTGTGATAATACTGAACAAACACTCCTGTGATATGTGCCCCATGTGGCACAGTTCAACTTGTGTGCTAAGACTAACTGAGTGTTGTGTGTAGAGGTCGTAAGTGGTGAAAACGAGCTTGGAGGGGAAAGGGTGAGGAGTTGGACTTGGTGGGTGCTGATCTGTTTTGAAACTCCCTCCAAGCTCACTTTCACCACATGCAACTGCCACATACAACACTCAGTCTTAGCACACAACTTGAACTGTGTCACATGGGACAGGCGAAGACGTAAGTAGAGTTGGATGTGCCTCTAACCTTTTTGTTAAGTTTCTCCAAATATTGCCTACTTTCAAACTTGCTTATACATTTTTATTTTTATTTTTATTTTAGGCGAACCTTTTCAACTCTTGGCACAACCTGACATCCTTCTTGTGCACTTCAAATAAAAAATTCTGCCTGTTCATTGCCCTACATCAAGGCAAAGCAAACGATTTGTACTAGTCTTTTGTGTTTGACACATGAATAACTTGTCCAATAACCAGATGTTCAACAAAACTTATGTGTACTACTCACACTTATACCAACATTTTTAGCTCACAGGCTGTGCTATTATCCTGGATCTACAATTTTAATGTTCCCTTCAACACTTCTTTAAACATACGTAACAGCAAGAGCTAAAATGTTTTGCACCTATTCAATACTCATTTATTGTAACAATAATTGCATATATCTTGGACTAGTTCCGGTCTCCCTCGAGACCATCTTCAGCCAAAATTATAATGTCACAAACAAGTCATGATATACAATAATAAGATAAGTGTTATACAGGCCACAAATCACAATATAATAATGTACCATTGAAGTTCTATACAAGACAATTAAAAATATCTTGAATGGAAAACATTCTTGATGAATAATGTAGTCCCGTTTGTCTATATTTGTTGAATTCTGGTGCTAGGCAAGATTATTAAAATGTTCATCACAGTTTTAGTCAAATATAAAAGGTTGCACTCCTTGAAAGCATCAATTTATAAACTTAAAATATCAACACCTAGAAAGTTCTTCTTAATACCAAATTACAATTAATTGAATGTAAACAGAATCAGGTAATATTTGAATGGGACGCTCTTGCGTACAGTGTTGAATGTTGTGTTTGCTTTCTAAAATGGATCATTGAAATTGTTCATCTGAAAGAGCAAAAGCAAGGAATTAGAAGAAAAATAAAGAGATCACTATGAGTAATGAACATAGGTTTTCGTGGCTCATAATATTAACGGATTAAAGCCACCATATTTATTTAATGAAGCTTTCAGCCAAATTGCATTGGCCTTCATCAGGGCATGTTAAGTTCTGCTTCAGACACTGAGCAAAGAAATTCAAAGAAACAATCTGTTCTTGAAAACAAACATAACATTCAACACTGTGCGTAAGAGCATCCCATTTGTATATAATATAGGGAATGGACGCAGAAATATGATACATCCTCAACAAGACAATGCGCATTACTGCTTCCGAACATTGAACGTGGAAAAACATTTGACACAGAGCCCTACTTCACACATCATGCACTCAGTACGGGTCTGGGAGCTGCATTTCTCATATGCGCGTTTCCGTTTTCACTCGGAATTGCGCATTAAGTGATCAATTCTGTCATATCGCAGCTCATCTGAAATCCTAAAAGAACCCAGGAAACGGTTAGAACCGGGCATTTAGCTCAAACAGAGGTATAGAAATATATATTTTTTAAATAATCACAAGGGAAAGATATGTAACGGACTATATAACATGATATTGTGTACGTATTGTTGGATATTAGCGAGATCATTGTTCTAAAGTTTGAAGACAATCAGAAATGTCATATAGAATAAAATAATTCATATATCTATCAGATTATAGGCAATTATACTGAAAATAACACTAATGACTGATTGCTATGACGAATGCCTAGCGGTGCCAAATGGCACCTGATAAATATTTTATGTCATAGAATCAAGGAAAGTGCAACATAAACAAATAATGGTAAAGCATAAAAGATATTATCTACCATGTATAAATACCATACAGAAAAGAAACACTAATAACACGGTACTTACTTCAGTCGCACAGTGGGTAATTTCTGGCATCCAGCCGGCCAAAAATCATATTTTCCACCCCTGTCTTTCGTGTGCATTTTCTGTGAGATGTGTTTATAAGACTTTTAAGTACAGTAATTAAATACTGAAAGGTCGCGCTGTCTGGTTATCTTATCTCACCGAAGGCCTGAAGTAGCTCTTCTCCTTTAGGGGATAATATTCTAGTGAGATGAGCGCACAGCTGTTTTTATGCGAGGGCTCAGTAAGGACGCAGAACTAAATATCTCTTTAACGTGCAGTGTGATTATATTAGATAAAGGTATGTATTTTATATATTATGTATCATTTGCTGAAAATTACTATATTATTTTCCGGAATGTGCGCTTAAATGTCGGGTATCAGGGTGTCCAAGCGCTATCTATTATAAAAATTTGAGCAGACTTTCAAAAGGGATTGCCTTCGATTTCTGTAATGAAAGTTTCTGGATGAGTTGTCTATACTTTAACGAATAGAAAACTGTGATTTTTTGCTGCGACGAGGCGCGACCATGAGAGTAATTAATTTTTTTCAGAAGCCATGTACTCTGTAAGCCGGAGGTCGGTTTTCGAGCTGTGGAGGAACAGCAGGGAATATAAGCGGAACGATGATATTGCGAATGTTGTAATTGAACATTTAGGCCTTGAGGATTGTTCCGAGGATATATCCAAGTCAATACGGAAATCGGTCAGTATTTTGTGTGCTAAAATTCAATCACGCTGGACAAAATATGGTAGAAAACGGGACAAATTCTTGAAGTACAACAAAAGTTGGTTGGACCAGAAAGTGAGCCTTGCAGAAGGACATGCATCACAACAATGTCAGGATGAGCCTGCCAGTGCTAACACTCGAGGACGTCCGCGTAAACTGTTCGCAGATCACTTATGGAAGAAAAATCACAAGAAGAGATAGTTTCTGCCACTCAGATGTGTCTTCAAGCTTCTGGGAAAAAGGATGCCGCTGATATTGTTGGTGAACTTTCATTTGCCTCTCCTCAACGTGCGACAAAAATGAAAAGGTCACACAATTTATTTTTGCAGGAACAACCAACAATGTCCCCTGATCAGACTCTCGCTATGATAATTGATTTGCAATTGTCATCTAATCAGCACAAGGAATTGACGGAAAATGCTAAAACATATAGCAGTAACTTGTACCCTCCATATTATCTAGTGAGAAAAAGTAAATACGAATGTTACCCCAGTGATATTTTAATCACTGATTCATCCGCAGATGTCCGATTACAAGCGATTCTTGACCATACAGTACGCCGAATTTGCAAAATACAAGAGAATATGGTGAATTTGGCAGATCAAGAATGCAAATCTATATATATAAAGTAGCTTGTCCTGACTGACTGACTGATTCATCATCGCCGAGCCAAAACTACTGGACATAAAGAAATGAAATTTTGGAGATATATTCATATTAAGATGTAGGTGCTCGCTAAGAGAGGATTTTTGGATATTCCGTCGCTAAGGGGGTGAAAAGGGGGGTGAAATTTTAAAATGAGTGTGTCTATACCTCAAAACTTTAAAAGTTTACAGATGTGAAAATTGGTATTTAGAATCTTCTTTAAAAATAAGGAAACACGTATTTTTTTGTTTTGAGACAATCCAAATAGGAGGGGCACAAAAGGGTGAAAAAGGGGTTGAATGCCTTTAATCGGGATACCGGTACTTATATCTCAGAAACTGAAGATATTACAGACATGAAAATTGGTATTTAAAAATAAAGAAATACATATTTTTTGTTTGTGGAAAATCCAATTAATGGGGGGTGTGAAAAGAGGGTGAATTTTTAAAATGAGTCTATCTATATCTCAAAACTTTTAAAGTTTAAAGATGTAAAAATTGGCATTTAGAATCTCCTTTAAAAATAAAGAAACACGTATTTTTTTGTTTTCGGAAAATCCCAATAGGAGGGGTGAAAAATCCCAATTGGAAGGGTGGAAAAGGGTGAAAAAGCGGTTGAATGCCTTTAATGAGGCTACTTATATTTCAGAACCTGAAGATATTACAGACCTGAAAATTGGTATTTGGGATTTACTTTAAAAATAAAGAAAGAGGTATTTTTTTGATTTTGGTAAATCCAAATAATGGAGGGTGAATTTTTAAAATGAGTGTGTCTACATCTTAAAACTTTAAAAGTTTACAGATGTAACAAAATGGTATTTAGAATCTTCTTTAAAAATACAAGAACACGTATTTTTTGCTTTCTTTAAATCCCAATAGGAGGGGTGTAAATGGGTCAATAATGGGATGAATGCCTTTAATGAGGATACATATATCTCAGAAACTGAAAATATTAGGGAACTGAAAATTTGTATATGGGAGCTCCTTTAAAAATAAGGAAACACGTATTTTTTTGTTTTTGGAAAATCCAATTAATGGGGGTTAAACAGGAGTGACAAACTGGGGTGAATTTTTTGAAAGACTATATCTACAGAATATCTGAGAAACGTAAAATGTTATAGACGTAAAAAGTGGGTATTTGGAATCTCCTGTAAATGTAAAGAAAGATAGGTGATTTGTTTTCGGAAACTCCACGTAAGGGGAAATAAAAAGGGGTGAAATTTTAAAAAGCGAACTTCTACAGTATATCTCAAAAACTTAACATGTTACAGAAGTGAAAAATGGTATTTTTATCTCTATTAAAAATAAAGAAACGTGTATTTTCAGCTTTCGGAAATACCACTTGGGTGGAAGGGGGGGGGGGTAAAAGTGACTGAAAATGGTGTTGAATTCTTTTAATTAGGCTACTGATATCTCAAAAATGAAGATATTACAGACGTGAAATCTGCTTTGGAATCTGCTTTAAAAGTAAAGAAACACGTATTCTCGGAAAATCCAATAAGGGGGGGGAATGAAAAAATTGAAAAATTAATTGAATTAATTGTATGAGAATACATACATCTAATAGAAACTAAAGTTGTTACGGACGTGAAAATTGGTATTTTAAACTCCTTAAACAAAGAAAAACGCGTTTGGGGAGCGGGAGTGAAAAGGAGTTGAATTCCTTTCATGAAGACACATAAATCAAAAACTGAAGAAGTTAGAGTCGTGATAATTACTATTTAGAAGATCCTTTACTATTAAGGAAACAAGTATATTTTGCCGGAAAATTCACTTACGGGGTGGGGGAGAGGGGAGTGTGAAAGGAAGTGAAAATAAAGTGAATTATTTTTATGGGGATACTTATATCTCAAAACTGAATGTAACAGATGTGAACATTGGTGTTTGGAATATCTTTTAAACATAAAGAAACACGTCTTCTATTTTTGGGGGGGGGGTGTAAATAAACTTAACAGCGGTGGGGTGTAAAAGGAGGTGAGATCAATTGATTTTACTGTTCATAATGTACTTAAGGAGCCTCCGTTGCTCAGGCGGCAGCACGCCGGCCTCTCGCAGCTGGGTTCCGTGGTTCAAATCCCGGTCACTCCATGTGACATTCGTGCTGGACAAAACGGAGGCGGGACAGGTTTTTCTCCGGATACTTCGATTTTCTCTCTCGTCATTCATTCCAGCAACACTGTCCAATATTTCATTTCATTTGTCATTCAACGATCATTGCCCCAGAGGTGTGCTTCGGCAGCCGGCACAATTCCTATTGTCGCTGCTAGATGGGGCTTTATTCATTCCATTCCTGACCCTGTCGAATGACTGGAAACAGGCTATATAGTTTCGATGTACTTATTCTGATCATAAACCGATCATTTTTAATCTTTCCTGGGCTGGTTTTCAACAGCCATCTTTTCCTTCGGAGAACGTTTTTAGATTACAGTAGATCCTCCTGGCATGTAAATAAAAATTTAAACACATTTGAAATAAACGATAGGAATGAGATGGACCGTCAAATTGTTCACCTCTATAATAAGGTCAACAATGCACGGAAGTATGTCATTGGTATCGCCAGAAATCCCGCACACTTGCCTACGCGCGACGATGGTGCTGGTCACATTGTAACAATGACACTGGCAGCAGATGTAATTTACCGCCAAGTAGCGATCTTGCAGCTTGCTGTGGGGTTCAGAACATCTTTTAATAATAATAATAATAATAATAATAATAATAATAATAATAATAATAATAATAATAACAATAATGTTCTGGACCGTTGTCAAATGTGCGGACCCCCGTGGAAAATGGTCCTGGACGGGTAATGACTAAGAATGCAGTCCGGCCGCGGGTTCAGTACCGCCAAGGCACCTAAGACGACACCACGCCGGATCTCCTGAAGGATTTGATCCATATTAAAAACGCTTATAGAAAAAGATGGCAAAGATTTAGGGACCCAACTGACGGGGTGGAATATCTGGACCTAGCCCGGGAAGTACGAAATCGATTGCTGGAAAGAAAGATTGAAAAATGTGAGGAAACATACCGTAATCTATTAGAAAACGAGTCAGATCGCGAATTTTGGCGGATTCTCGCAGAAAACGAGTCAGATCGCTAATTTCGGCGGATTATATATCTAAAACAATTAGCATTCAATTATAAATTTCAGTATAATAGCGTAGCGAAGCACGGGTATCTTGCTAGTCTATATATATAAAATAGCTTGTCCTGACTGACTGATTCATCATCGCCGAGCCGAAACTACTGGACAGAAAGAAATTAAATTTTGGGGATATATTCATATTATGATGTAGGTGCTCGCTAAGAGAGGATTTTTGGATATTCCTTCGGTAAGGGGGTGAAAATGGGGGTGAAATTTGAAAATGAGTGTATCTATATCTCAAAACTCTAAAAGTTTACAGATGTAAAAATTAGTATTTAGAATCTTCTTTAAAAATAAGCAAACACGTATTTTTTTGTTTTCAGAAAATCCCAATATGAGGGATGAAAAAGGGTGAAAATGGGGGAAAATGGATTGAATGCCTTTAATCAGGATACCGGTACTTATATCTCAGAAAATGAAGATATTACAGACCTGAAAATTGGTACTTTTGATCTCTTTTAAAAATAAAGAAGCACGCATTTTTTTGTTTTTGTAAAATCCAATTAATGGGAGGGTGAAAAGGGGGTGAATTTTTAAAATGAGTGAATCTATATTTCCAAACTTTTAAAGTTTGCACATGTAAAAATTGGTATTTAGAATCTTCATTAAGAATAAAGAAACACGTATTTCTTTGTTTTCCGAAAATCGCAATAGGAGGAGTGAAAAGGGGTGAAAAATGGGTTGAATGCCTTTAATGAGGCTACTTATATCTCAGAAACTGAAGATATTATAGGCCTGAAAACTGGTGTTTGGGATCTCTTTTAAAAATAAAGAAACACGTATTTTTTGTTTTTCTGTAAAACCCAATTAAGGGGGGGGGGGAAGGGGGTAATATTTTAAAATGACTGTATCTATATCTCAAAACTTTTTAAGTTTATAGATGTAAAAATTGGTATTTAGAATCTCCTTTAAAAATAAAGAAACACGTGTTCTTATGTTTACGGAAAATCCCAATAGGAAGGGTGTAAAAGGGTGAATAATGGTTGAATGCCTTTCATGAGGCTACTTATATTTCAGAACCTGAAAATATTACAGACATGAAAATTGATATTTTGAATCTACTTTAAAACTAAAGAAACACGTATTTTATCGTATTTGGAAAATCCAAATATTGGGGGGGTGAAATTTTTAAAATGAGTGTGTCTACATCTTAAAACTTTAAAATTTACGTATGTAAAAATTGGTAGTTAGAATCTCCTCTAAAGATAAAGGAACACGTATTTTTTGTTTCCTGTAAATCCTAATAGGAGGGGTGTAAAAGGGTGAAAAATGGGTTGAATGCCTTAATTGAGGATACACATATCTCAGAAACGAAAGATACTACAGAACTGATAATTTGCACATAGGATCTCCTTTAAAAATAAAGAAACACGTATTTTTTAGTTTTTGGAAAAGCCAATTAATGGCGGTTAAACAGGAGTGACAAATTGGGGTGAATTTTTTGAAAGACTATATCTACAGAATATCTTGGAAACTTAAAATATTACAGACGTAAAGAGTGGGTGTAAATCTCCTGTAAATGTAAAGAAATATAGGTGATTTGTTTTTGGAAACTCCACTTAAAGGGAACTCAAAAGGGGTGAAATTTTAAAATGAGAATGTTTACAGTATATCTTTAAAAAAAAATTAACATGTTACAGATGTGAAGAATGGTATTTTTTTATCTCTATTTAACATAAAGAAACGTGTACTTTTAGTTTTCGGAAATACCACTTGGGTTGAGGGGGGGGGGGGTAAAAGTGACTGAAAATGGTGATGAATTATTTTAATTAGGCTACTGATATCTCAAAAATGAAGATGTTACAGACGTGAAATTTGATATTTGCAATCTGCTTTAAAAGTAAAGAAACACGTATTCTCAGAAAATCCAATGAAGGGGGGGGATGAAAGAATTGAAAAATTAATTGACTGAATTGTATGAGAATACATACATCTAATAAGAACTAAAGTTGTTACAGACGTGAAAATTCTTATTTGGACCTCCTTTAAAAACAAAGAAGAACGCGTTTTGGTGGGGAAACCATCTTGGAGGGCGGGAGTGTAAAGGAATTGAATTCCTTTCATGAGGACATATAAATCGAAAACTGAAGAAGTTAGAGTCGTGATAATAGGTATTTAGAAGATCCTTTACTATTAAAGAAACAAGTATTATTTGCGGGAAAATTTACTTAAGGGGGGGGGGGGAGGATTATTGTGAAATGAAGTGAAAAAAAGTTAATAATTTTTATCGGGATACTTATATCTCAAAACTGAAGGTAATAGACGTGAACACTGGTGTTTGGAATCTCCCTTAAACATAAAGAAACAAGCATTCTTTTAATTTTTTTTGGTGGGGGCGGGTGGCAGTAAATAAACTTAACGGCGGTGGGGTGTAGAAGGAGGTGAGACCTATTGATTTTACTGTTATTAATGTACTTATAAGGATCCTCCGTTGCTCAGGCGGCAGCGCACCGGCCTCTCACAGCTGGGTTCCGTGGTTCAAATCCCGGTCACTCCATGTGGCATTCGTGCTGGACAAAACGGAGGCGGGACAGGTTTTTCTCAGGATACTCCGGTTTTCCCTGTCATCAGCCATTCCAGCAACACATAATAGTAATAATAATAATAATAATAATAATAATAATATTCCGGACCGTCGTCAAATGTGCGGACCGCACTGGAAACGGCTCCTGGACGGGTAATGACTAAGAATGCAGTCCGGCCGCGGATTCAGTGCCGCCAAGGCACCCAATATGACACCACGCCGGATCTCCTGAAGGATTTTATCCATATTAAAAATATTATAGGAAAAGATGGCAAAGATTCACGGACCCAACTGACCGGGAGGAATACCTGAGCCTAGCCCGGGAAGTACGAAATCGATTGCTGGAAAGGAAGATTTAAAAGTGGGAGGAAACGTGCCGTAAATTCATAGAAAACCAGTCAGATCGGGAATTTTGGTCGATTCTCGCAGAAAACGAGTCAGATCGCGAATTTCGGCGGATTATGTATCTAATACAATAAGCATTCAATTATAAATTTCAGTATAATACCATAGCGAAGCACGGGTATCTTGCTAGTCTATATATATAAAACAGCTTGTCCTGACTGACTGATTCATCATCGCCGAGCCAAAACTACTGGACATAATGAAATGAAATTTTGGGGATACATTCATATTAAGATGTAGGTGCTCGCTAAGAGAGGATATTTGGATATTCCGTTGCTAAGGGGGTAAAAAGGGGGGTGAAATTTTAAAATGAGTGTATATATATCTCAAAACTTTAAATGTTTACAAATGTAAAAATTGGTATTTAGAGTTTTCTTTGAAAATAAGGAAACACGTATTTTTTGGTTTTCAGAAAATTCCAATAGGACGGGTGACAAAGGGTGAAAAAGGGGTTGAATGCCTTTAATCAGGATACCGATACTTATATCTCAGAAACTGTAGATATTACAGACCTGAAAATTGGTAATTTTGATCTCTTTTAAAAATAAAGAAACACGTATTTTTTGTTTTTGGAAAATCCAATTAATGGGAGGGGAAAAGGGGGGTGAATTTTTAAAATGTGTGTTTCTACATATCAAAAATTTGAAAGTTTACAGATGTAAAAATGGGTATTTAGAATCTTCATTAAGAATAAACAAACACGTATTTTTTGTTTTCGGAAAATCCCAATAGGAGGAGTGGAAAGGGGTGAAAAAGGGGTTGAATGCATTTAATGAGGATACTTATATCTCAAAAACTGAAGATATTATAAACCTGAAAATTGGAGTTTTGGATCTCCTTTAAAAATGAAGAAACACGTATTTTTTTGTTTTTGGAAAATCCAATTAATCGGGGGGGCTGAAAAGGGTGTGAATTTCTCAAATGAGTTGTTCTATATCTCAAAACTTTGAAAGTTTACAGATGTAAAAATTGGTATTTAGAATCATCATTAAAAATTAAGAAACACATATTTTTTTGTTTTCAGAAAATACCAATAGGACGGGTTTAAAAGGGTGAAAAAGGGGTTGAATGCCTTTAATCAGGATACCGGTACTTATATCTCAGAAACTGTAGATATTACAGACCTGAAAATTGGTACTTTTGATCTCTTTTAAAAATAAAGAAACACGTACTTTTTGTTTCTGGAAAATCCAATTAATGGGAGGGGGAAAAGGGGGGTGAATTTTTAAAATGAGTGTATCTCTATTTCAAAACATGTAAAAATTGATATTTAGAATCTCCTTTAAAAATAAAGGAACACGTATTTTTTGTATTCTGTAAATCCGAATAGGAGGGATGTAAAAGGGTGAATAATGGGTTGAATGCCTTTAATGAGGATACATATATCTCAGAAACTGAAGATATTACAGAACTGAACATTTGTATATGGGATCTCCTTTGAAAATAAAGAACCACGTATTTTTTTTGGAAATTCCAATTAATGGCGGTAAAACAGGAGTGACATATTGGGGTGAATTTTTTGAAAGACTATATCTACAGAATATCTGAGAAACATAGAATGATACAGACGTAAAAAGTGGTATTTGGAATCTCCTGTAAATGTAAAGAAACATAGGTGATTTGTTTTTGGGAACTCATCTTAAGGGGAACTAAAAAGGGGGTGAAATTTTAAAATGAGAATTTATACAGTATAACTAAAAAAAACCTGAACATGTTACAGAAGTGAAAAATGGTATTTTTTATCTCTATTAAAAATAAAGGAACGTGTATTTTTAGTTTTCAGAAATACCCCTTGGGTGGAGGGATGGGGTAAAGCGACTGAAAAGGGTGTTGAATTCTTTTAATTAGGCTACTGTTATCTCAAAAATGATGATGTTACAGACGTGAAATTTGATATTTGGAATCTTCTTTAAAAGTAAAGAAACACATTTTCTCGGAAAATCCAATGAAGTGGGGGGAAGGTGAAAGAATTGAAAAGTTAATTGACTTAATTGTATGAGAATACTCACATCTATTAAAAACTAAAGTTGTTAGGGCATACAGACATGAAAATTGGATCTCCTTTAAAAACAAAGAAAAACGCGTTTTGGGGGGGGGAAACCATCTTGGGGGGCGGGAGTGAAAAGGAGTTGAATTTCTTTCATGAGGACAAATAAATCAAAAACTGAAGAAGTTAGAGTCATGATAATTGGTATTTAGAAGATTCTTTACTATTAAAGAAACAAGTATTTTTCGCCGGAAAATTCTCTTATGGGGGGGGGGGGGGGGTTGGAGGAGTGTGAAAGGAAGTGAAATAAATTGAATTATTTTAATCTCAAAACTGAAGGTAACAGACGTGAACATTAGTGTTTGGAATATCCTTTAACATAAAGACACACGCCATCTTTTAGTCTTTTTTTTGAGGGGTGGGGGGGCTAAATAAACTTAACGGCGGTGGGGTGTAAAAGGAGGTGAGACCAATTGATTTTACTGTTCATAATGTATTTATAAGGAGCCTCCGTTGCTCAGGCGGCAGCGCGCCGGCCTCTCACAGCTGGGTTCCGTGGTTCAAATCCCGGTCCTCCATGTGACATTTGTGCTGGACAAAACAAAGGCGGGACAGATTTTTCTCCGGATACTCCATTTTTCCCTGTCATCATTCACTCCAACAACACTGTCCAATATAATTTCATTTCATTTGTCATCCATTAATCATTGCCCCAGAGGAGTGCAACAGGTTTCGGCTGCCGGCACAATTCCTATTTTCGCCGCTGTATGGGGGCTTTATTCATTCCATTCCTGACCCTGTCGAATGACTGGGAACAGGCTGTAGATTTTCGATGTACTTATTCTGATCATAAACCGATCATTTTTAATCTTTCCTGGGTTCGTTTTCAAGAGCCATCTTTTCCTTCGGAGAACGTTCTTAGATTGTAGTAGATTCTCCTGGCATATAAATAAAAATTTAAACACATTTGAAATAAACGATAGGAATGAGATTGACCGTCCAATTTTTCACCTCCATAATAAGGTCAATAATGCACGGAAGTATGTCATTCGTATGGCCAGAAATCCGGCACACTTGCCTACGCGCGACAATGGTGTTGGTCACATTTTCAACAATGACAATGGGAGCAGATGTAATTTACCGCCAAGTAGCGGTCTTGCATCTTGCTGTGGGGTCCAGAACATCTATAATAATAATAATAATAATAATAATAATAATAATAATAATAATAATAATGTTCTGGACCGTCGTCAAATGTGCGGACCGCGCTGAAAACGGGTCCTGGACGGGTAATGACTAAGAATGCAGTCCGGCCGCGGGTTCAGTATCGCCAAGGCACCCAAGACGACACCACGCTGGATCTCCTGAAGGATTTGTCCCATATTAAAAATGCTTATGGGAAAAGATGGCAAATATTATGGACCCAACTAACCGGGTGGAATACCTGGACTTAGCACAGAAGTACGAAATCGATTGCTGGGAAGAAAGATTGAAAAGTGGGAGGAAACTTCCCATAATCTATTAGAAAATGAGTCAGATCACAAATTTTGGCGGATTCTCTCAGAAAACGAGTCAGATCGCGAATTTTGGCGGATTATATATAAAACAATAAGCATTCAATTCTAAATTTCAGTGTAATACCGTAGCGAAGCACGGGTATCTTGCTAGTATAACTATAAACTTGTAACTAAGTGGGGCTGTGATGGCAGTTCAGATCAAAGTCGCTATAAACAGAGATTTTCACAGGGTAGATCATTAAGTGACGAGTCTCTGTTTTGCATTTCACTGGTGCCCCTTCAGCTTTTTTTTAGTCACCCAAACACCGGAAACCAGGATACAATTTGGCGTAATCCTAGACCTTCATCATCTCGTTTCTGCAGACCCATTAAATTAGAGCTCCAGAAAGAAACAGCCGACTTAATCCGTGAAGAGGTGCAATGTATCAGTGACCAGAAAGAGAAGTTGTTGCCTACTATGGTATTCCTGAATGATGAAAAAACAATAGTGGTTGAAAATGAGTTACATTTCACTATGGCGGATGGAAAAGTCTGCAGTGCATTGTCTTCCTATCAGTCTTCCCAAAGATGTTACATATGTGGCGTTTCCCCTAAAGAGATGAACAATATTCCTGAAGTGACTGAGAGAGTAATTAACCCAACAACACTTAAGTTTGGGTTATCACCACTTCATGCATGGATTCAATGTTGAGAATGCCTTTTACATATAGCGTACAGACTTGACGTAAGGAAAGTGGCAAATAAGAGATGCCGAGGAGAAGAAACTGGTTGAAGAAAGAAAGAAGAATATACAGGTTCGGTTCAGGGAGGAAACGTGTCTATTGGTTGATACACCGAAGCAAAGTGCTGGCAATACTAATGATGGAAACACCGCTAGAAGGTTCTTCAGGGAGGCTTTCACTGCTGCGGATATTACTGGAATAGATCAAAATTTAATAAACCATTTACGTGTCATATTAGAAACTCTTTCGTGTGGGTATGCCATTGACAAAGTGGCATTTGGCATGTACGCAAAGGAAACTATACAATTGTACTTACAAAAATACAAATGGTACTATATGCCTGTAACTTTGCACAAACTCTTGGTTCGTGGAGAAGAGGTCATTGGGCACTGCATTATACCTATTGGACAACTCTCTGAGGAAGCCCAGGAAACCAGGAATAAAGATAATAGGCGTTTCAGAGAAGTATTCACCAGGAAAACCTCCAGAAAGGACACAAATACTGACCTCTTCCATTAGGCTGCTTATATCCTCGGACCCTTATATTACCAGCTTAGGGAAATCAAGGAAGAAGAAGTTGATTCCTCTTTCACAAGAAGTGCTCAACTTACTGTCTGAGCCTCCTCTATCTGGTTCTGCCCAAGGAGATACTGACAGTGAAGCTAGCGATTCTGATGAAACTGCATCTAACGACTAAATTGATTGGTAAGTACATGTATTCCTGTATCTGTTTTCAAACATTCTAAACAGCATGTCCCACTAATTAACATCTATTTAATTTCTTAAAGCTATAACGGAAAATGATTCAAATTACTAAAATTTCTAATTCTATTCTTGGCGTAGTAATTGTATTTTTGTACTTGATTGACCACACACTTAATTATCTCCAATAATAGCAATTACATACTAAGTTTTATGTAGATCGGTCCATTAGTGTCCGAGATACGATTTTTGGCTGGTTAGATTCCTGAAATTACGCACTGTGAGTCAGTGAGCCATTGCGGTGAAGAACAACACACTCTTCAATTCAACGTCTCAACAATCAGGCTTCTGTGGTATTGACAGGCAAACAATGGCACAAATAGTTAGGCGAGAATCTCAGCCGTAAGTTGTAACCACCGAATGAATTGTTTAATTAGCTTCGCATATCTAATTAGGAAAAATAGTGAAGCAATACGCAACGGTGCCAAACAGCACCTGTAGGCGCTTGAGGGTTAATATTGGACACAGCGTCGTATAATGATGTGAATTTACGGTGTCCTAGGAATTATAATACTATCTTGCGTAGTTCAATTGGATTTGTACAAGAATAAATGAAGTTGCGTTAAAACTTAGAGTCCTGCCATTATCTTCGGTTGAAAGATGAATTATGCAGCCAGGTTGAAAATAGGTTAAAATGGTCAGTGTGATGATGTAAATATTATGTGTGGCATGCATGGGTTAGATAGATGTTGAGGCACCTGATGTTGTATGGTCATACAATGAATGAATGAATGAATGAATGAAAGAAATTGCATTAAAACTTGAAGTCCTGCCGATATCCACCGTTAATGGGTGTTAAAATGATGTCTGTTTAAATTAAAATATTGGACACAGACGGTTAAGCAGATCTTCCTCTACCGTTGCCTACGAGATACATAAGGCCAGGAAATACAGCACACTAGACTTGGCCTCGAGATACTTCCAACAGTAAATATGTTGGAAGATATTTTAATTTATTTATATTTTAATTTAAACAGACATCATTTTAACACCCATTAACGGTGGATATCGGCAGGACTTCAAGTTTTAATGCAATTTCATTCATTCCTAACTCAACATTTTTGAACTACGCAAGGCAACTTCAAGGACACTGTGAATTTATATCATCACAAGACGTTGTATTTAATTAGACATTACTATATTGTGTTTTTAATTTGTACTTGACAAAATGGGATTTTAATTCTATGTTTGTACTATCCAAAAATTTTAAGTGTCACATTGTCATACTCATTGTTTTGAATTTTTAATGGGGGCCCACGTATTTTAGTCAGGTCTTATTGTATACTGAATTTTAATCCACTAGCTGAGGAAGAGAATGCATAATATTCTCAAAACATGTACTAGATGTTAAGGTGAAAGGTAAATAAATGAATAGTATTGACTAGGCAGACTATCTTCCAACATATTTACGATTACTAAGTCAATACGGATCCAATCCCGACCATCATGGTCAAGATTATTAATAATACTTCCAACAAGCGCCGCTAGAGTTCTGTTTACTCAGTTGTCTCGCCCGCTCATTGCAACACGTTCCAATACGAAAACCAAAAAAAAAAAAAGCATTAAAACTAGCAATTTCACAACACAACAAACAGACGTGAGATTAAAAAAATAGACCACGATCAGTTGTATGACTTACTTTCTACAACGTATTTCTTACACTTTGCTTAAACAAAATAAGCAATTCACGAAACAAGCAGAGAAGTCTATTAGCGAGTTTGTCACTTCTTCCCGTTTTCTCTATTTCTGCCTCAGTATATCCAATAAACTGATCGACATTGCGGTCATAAATAACTTTGGGTTTAATCACCATCTTATAAAATCAGCCTATCCTACCTTTTCCTCCATACATCTGATGTTGCGACATTCGTATTGAAGCCGCTGTTTGGAGAGCAACGTTATGCCAGTTTCGCCATTAGAAAATCCTATATAATTTTTCAGCATCTTCTGACAGTTAGGCAGTGCAAGGATCTCAAATCTGTAGCCGGTAGGTGCTTTCCTATGCCAGAGGATGCACATATTTAGCTTCGTTTCTCCATATTTCACTCTTTCTTCCCGTAAGATTCAGTTTGTTCTAACAATAATAAAGCTCTTAAATGATCATTTGTACCATTATTTTCAATTTGGTTTACATTTTGGTCAAGTTCAGATACCTTAAATCATTTTTCTGATTTCATTACCGTATCCTACTTCTCAATATATAGACTGTTTTCAGCAATCTGGCATTTGAAATCTCATCAATATATGTTTCCATTAATGCTTTCATGGCACGTACTTATAGACATGATACGGTATAGGCTTTTGGGCTTATGCCGTGTCAAGACAAGATATGTATAAATTTAACATAGATACTTGTAGCCTTTCCTTGACATAGAAACGAGACTTGTAGGTACTTCTTTTTTGTTTGTGGGTGACGTAGATCAGTTATATGCTGAAGGTATGATATGTTCACCATTATCTGAATAAGAAATTTTCCTAAATTTTGATGGCAATACGTCATTTCTTGGACCTGGAGCCTTCCTGCATTGGACACTTTTCTGTTGTGACCAGGATATATACTAAAAACAGAAGGAACTTCGTTGGGGAGAATTTGCTTGATTGATATGCTTACACTGAAATCTGATGTATTAAAATGCAAGCTACATACTCGTGCCCCGAAATAGCTTGCCTGCATTTCTCTCTTAAACCGCACTCCAAAGGAAAATTATGAAACGTCATATTTTCTTGCTTTTCAGCGTATCCGAAGTACATAGAGGTACACAACAGTGCACCATGCTTTTCAAGCTCACGGACACTCACTGACAGAAACAATACGCACAATAAATGGCATAAAATCAACACAACATCACAATTACTCCGTATATCACAATGTTAAACTCCGCCAAGAGCAGAACAGAAACCTGGCATCTAGCGTCCAAACAGTGAACACGGTCGGGCCGTCTTTTCAGCGGCAAATTAGTAGCTATGTCACGGCCTTGAATATCTTGTAGGCAACGCCTCTACTGGCAGAAACTTGCCGCTATTTGGTCCGCGAAAAGTTTTGCGAGACTTGCTGGCCGCTTGAAGTGTACTTCTGTTGCCGCGCTGTTACCGCGGTAGCGCACGTTTCATTTGGACAAAGAATACTTGCTCCCCGCTACCCTATTCCCATATGTTTCGGTGTAACTGATCACCGCAAGTTTGTATGATGCAGTATTATTCGAATACTGTGGACTGAAACCATTTTGAGATCACAGAATGTCCCGTACCCGAAACACTCGTAAAATATGTTTGTATCAGACTGGAATAGAGCGTCACTAGTCACTTCTGGGCTGATTCACTCCCTGAACTAGTTCAGTGGGATTTCCTGCCGGCTAATAACAGCACGTTGCCCTGTATTTGGAATGCCCACTTTTGCAATACGAAGCCTGCTACTTGAGTGGTTGTGTCTTGATTTGGGAACAGTCCAGATTGCGAACAAGGCAAAAACCGTCCAGATTCCGAACAACTAAATATACCCTGTCCAGATTGCGAACAAGAGATTAGTGTTGACGTGAGATACATAAAACAGATACAATTTTCAAAACAGTCTCATATGTATTTTTTGTTCTAGTAATATTAACATTAACTGGTACATTGGGATGTTTTAGATAACCTAACCATATTTTTTAAACTATTTTTCTTATTGAAAATGTTTAATCATTTAGTTTGAGGTAATCTTACCATTTAGAATATTATCTTCTTTATTGTATAACATAACTAGAGGGGTAGTTGTTTATGGTGGATTAGTGAGAGTTGTATTATTAATAGATTATTATTATTATTATTATTATTTCCTTTTTTGCTAGTGGCTTTACGTCGCACCGACACAGATAGGTTTAATGGCGACCATGGGATAGGAAAGGCCTACGAGTTGGAAGGGAGCACCCATGGCCTTCATTAAGGTACAGCATGGTGTGAAAATAGGAAACTACGGAAAACCATCTTCAGGGCTGCCAACAGTGGGATTCGAACCCTCTATCTCCCGGATACTCGCCCGGTATTATTAATGTGCCAATGAAAGAAGTGAGTGGTTGCATCGACAAGGCATTAACTTTTAGAATGTTGATTATTATTATTATTATTACTTTTCAAAATAATACATAAGAAGTGAAATAGTCTGTTTATTTGGAAACAAGTGGGTTTTTTCTTACATGCTTTTAACTTTTTTTTTTTTTTTTTTGTATTACCCAGTATTCCAATTGTGTGGACCAGAACTTGGTGTACTAACTGAGGGTTAATTTTTCTGCAGCCCGTCAAATTAGAATTTTGTGCATATCCAAGTCAACATTTCTAGTGTAGCAAATTGGGCAACTTGGTATTTCCTGTGGAGAGGGGTCGATGACTCTAGCCACACGTAGATTTCCGACACCCCCTACCCCCAAAATAGTTTACTTGTTTACCGCAAAACTTGTCATTTCATATCTAGTTGCCGCTAGGAGCAGTCGCAGTTTTCTTGGTGTAGTGTCATAGTATTCCTAGTATTTTTCTGTTGTTCTGTACTTGTAATGGAGTTAATCGAGACAGAGAAGGGTAAACCATGCACGCCTTATGATGGATACTCGTATCGCAAATTACGGGAAAATAAACAAAGCATAGTGACGTGGCTTTTTCTCAAGCAGAAAACCTTCAAGTGCAAAGGGAAGCTTAAGAGTCAGGATGGCGAAGTAATCAGGATCATCGACCACCAGTGTGTTCTGGACAAAGCCAGCATAGATGTGAAGAAAGCAATTTACATCGCAAGGACAGCGATACGCAGGTACGTCAGATTTACAATCAAGAGTTTTATTCATTACAGAATAGGGACTATGAATTTGTTACTCGCTTGCCTCATTATTCTAATGTACGAAGCTCATTGTATTCCATTAGAAACCAGGTACATGAAGTACAAAAAGAACCACCAAAGCAGCCAGAAGACGTTTTTGATGAAGAAACAATTAAAATGAGCAACGGGAGCAGTTTTCTTTTGGCTGATGATGGTATGCAGGATAGGATTTTCAGTTTTGCTGGGGCAAAAGGAAAAGATTTTATAATAGATAAAACCAGTTTTTTCATGGATGGAACTTCTAAAGACTTCAGTTTACTCAGATATCTATATATATAAAATAGCTTGTCCTGACTGACTGACTGACTGACTGATTCATCATCGCCGAGCCAAAACTACTGGACATAAAGAAATGAAATTTTGGGCATAGATTCATATTAAGATGTAGGTGCTCGCTAAGAAAGGATTTTTGGATATTCCTTCGCTAAGGGGGTGAAAAAGGGGTTGGAATTTTAAAATGAGTGTATCTATATCTCAAAACTTTGAAAGTTTACAGATGTAAAAATTGGTATTTAGAATCTCCTTTAAAAACAAGGAAATACGTATTTTTTTGTTTTCAGAAAATCCCAATAGGAGGGGTGAAAAACGGTAAAAAAGGGGGTTGGATGCCTTTAATCAGAATACCGGTACTTATATCTCAGAAACTGAAGATATTACAGACGTGAAAATTGGTACTTTTGATCTCTTTTAAAAATAAAGAAACACGTATTTTTTTGTTTTTGAAAAATCCAATTAATGGGAGGGTGAAAAGGGGGGTGAATTTTTAAAAACAGTGCATCTATATCTCAAAACTTATAAAGTTGACAGATGTAAAAATAGGTATTTAGAATCTTCATTAAAAATAAAGAAACACGTATTTTTTTGTTTTCGGAAAATCCCAATAGGAGGGGTGAAAAGGGGTGAAAATGGATTGAATGCCTTTAATGAGGATACTTATATCTCAGAAACTGAAGATATTACAGACCTGAAAATTGGTACCTTTGATCTCTTTTAAAAATAAAGAAACACGTATTTTTTATTTTTGGAAAATCCAAATAATGGGGGTGAAAAGGGGGGTGAATTTTTAAAATGAGTGTATCTATATCTCAAAACTTTTAAAGTTTATAGATGTAAAATATGGTATTTAGAATCTCCTTTAAAAATAAAGAAACACTTTTTTTTGTTTTCGGAAAATCCCGATAGGAAGGGTGGAAAAGGGTGAAAAAGAGGTTGAATGCCTTTAACGAGGCTACTTATATTTCAGAACCTGAAGATATTACAGACCTGAAAATTGGTATTGGGGATCCACTTTAAAAATAAGGAAACACGTATATTTTCGTTTTTGAAAAATCCGGATAATGGGGGGTGAAAAGGGGGGTGAATTTTTAAAATGATTGTGTCTATATCTTAAAACTTTAAAAGTTTACAGATGTAAAAATTGGTATTTAGAATCTCCTTTAAAAGTAAAGGAATAAATATTTTTTCGTTTTCTGTAAATCCCAATAGGAGGGGTTTAAAGGGTGAATAGTGGGTTGAATGCCTTTAATGAGGATACATATATCTCAGAAACTGAATATATTACAGAACTAAAAATTTGTATATGGGATCTCCTTTAAAAATATAGAAACGCGTATTCTCGGAAAATCCAATGAAAAGGGGGGGGGGGGAAAGAATTCTAAAATTAATTGACTTAATTGTATGAGAATACATACATCTAATAAAAACTAAAGTTGTTACGGACGTGAAAATTGGTATTTTAGTCTCCTTTAAAAACAAAGAAATACGCGTTTTGTGGGGGAAACCATTTTGGGGGGCGGGAGTGGAAAGGAGTTGAATTCCTTTCATGAGGACACATAAATCCAAAACTGAAGAAGTTAGAGTAGTGATAATTGCTATTTAGAAGATCCTTTACTATTAAAGAAACAAGTAACTTTTGCCGGAAATTTCACTTAAGGGGGGTGGGGAGAAGTGTGAAAGGAAGTAAAAAAAGCGAATTATTTTTATGGGGATACTTATATCTCAAAACTCAAGGTAATAGACGTGAACATTGGGGTTTGGAATCTCCTTTAAACATAAAGAAACACTCCTTTTTATTTTTTTTGCGGGGGGGAGGGGGGGGAGTAAATAAACTTAACGGCGGTGGGGTGTAAAAGGAGGTGAGACCAATTAATTTTGCTGTTCATAATGTACTTATAAGGAGCCTCCGTTGCTCAGGCGGCAGCGCGCCGGCCTCTCACAGCTGGGTTCCGTGGTTCAAATCCCGGTCACTCCATGTGACATTCGTGCTGGACAAAACGGAGGCGGGACAGGTTTTTCTCCGGATACTTCGCTTTTCCCTGTCATCATTCATTCCAGCAACACTGTCCAATATTTCATTTCATTTGTCATTCATCGATCATTGCCCCAGAGGAGTGCTTCGGCAGCCGGCACAATTCCTACTGTCGCCGCTAGATGGGGCTTTATTCATTCCATTCCTGACCCTGTCGAATGACTGGAAACAGGCTGTATATTTTCGATGTACTTATTCTGATCATAAACCGATCTTTTTAATCTTTCCTGGGTTCTTTTTCAACAGCCAACTTTTCCTTCGGAGAACGTTCTTATATTACAGTAGATTCTCCTGGCGTATGAATAAAAATTTAAACTCATTTGAAATAAACGATAGAAATGAGATTGACCGTCCAATTGTTCACCTCTATAATAAGGTCAATAATGCACGGAAGTATGTCATTCGTATCGCCAGAAATCCCGCACACTTGCCTACGCGCGACATTGGTGCTGGTCACATTCTCAACAATAACAATGGCAGCAGATGTAATTTACCGCCAAGTAGCGGTCTTGCATCTTGCTGTGGGGTCCAGAACATCTATAATAATAATAATAATAATAATAATAATAATAATAATAATAATAATAATAATAATAATAATAATGTTCTGGACCGTCGTGAAATGTGCGGACCACGGTGGAAACGGGTCCTGGACGGGTAATGACGAAGAATGCAGTCTGGCCGCGGGTTCAGTACCGCCAAGGCATCCAAGACGACACCACGCCGGATCTCCTGAAGGATTTGTTCCATATTAAAAATGCTTATAAGAAAAGATGGCAAAGATTTAGGGACCCAACTGACAGGGTGGAATACCTGGACCTAGCCTGGGAAGTACGAAATCGATTGCTGGAAATAAAGATTGAAAAATGGGAGGAAACTTGCCATAATCTATTAGAAAAAGAGTCAGATCGCGAATTTTGGCGGATTCCCGCAGAAAACGATTCAGATCGCGAATTTCGGCTGATTATATATCTAAAACAACATTCAGTTATAAATTTCAGCATAATACCGTAGCGAAGCACGGGTATCTTGCTAGTATATATATAATCCACGTAGATTTGGGAATTACGTTAGCAGAAACTAATGCGTTGCCCATAATCTTTGCTCTCCTACACAACAAGAAGAAAGAAACATATGCTCGTATATTTCAAATGATTTTAAAAGAAGTGCCAAACTGGGCTCCTCATATGGTCAACACTGACTTTGAAGCAAGTGCTATTTCAGCTCTAAAAGAGGTGTTTCTTACAGTGAACATAAATGGGTGTTATTTTCATTTTACTAATGCTTGTGGCGACAAGTTCAAGACGTTGGCTTAACAAATTTATATAAGGAACATAGTGAAGCTAAGTCTCACATTCGTTTGTGCTCTGCACTGGCATTTCTGAAGCCAGAAGACGTAGACGAAGGGTGAATTTTTATCCAAGAGACAGATCCATCAAACGATAAGCTGACGGAATTCTTCAACTACTTCATGGAACAGTAGCTAGATAATCCAGCTGTGCCAAAAGAGGTGAGTTTTTATACCAATTTAAACATTTTTATAAATAATGACTGGACTAACTTGCTACTACATACAACAACCATAAAAAGACCAATCGTACTTTTGCAAATAATAACATGTTAAAAATTTTCCCCAGGTATGGAACTGCTATCGTCATCAACACAGAACTAACAAGTCAGTGGAAGGGAGGAACCACATAATTAATAGCCAGCTTGGAAAACCGCACCTAAACGTTAGGGAGCTTATCAAGAATTTAAAGTCTGAAACAGAGCACTCCAACCTAAAAATGAGAACAGAACTTCACATGGAAGGGGTTAAAAGGAAGAAGAAGTACGTGGCGCTAGATGAAAGAATCGCAAAAATCACAAAAACGCTAGAGGAGAACGGCAAAATAAAACAGTTTTTGAAAACAATCCAATATACTGTATACTGAATCTGGAATAGTGCTGAAGCTGTAGAGGAAAGTCGTAAATGTAGATTTGTAAATACTGACCGTAAACATATCATTTATTTTAGGTGACGGGATTGTTATATGTTAGCTTAGTTTAGAATGACAATGCCTGACGGCCGCTTTCTTTATTGCCAGAGCTGGTTTGTGTTCAAATCTCCCTGATAATAACTAAAGCAGCTTTCTGCAGAACTTCAGAAGACTGTAGGTGCCTCTAGTGATGCATACTGCTGCCACAATCCACCTAGATAAGCAGCGTGACATATATAAAATGATATATTCTTGCTCACTATATTCTCGCTTAAGTGCCTCGACAAATCATCCCCTTTAGGTACTCACTTGTTCGCAATCAGGACGACACCACTTGAGTAGCTGACATCTTTATTTCGAAACGCATCCGGAGCTGCGTGATGGATGTTCGAAGTTGTGGGTATGTCAAATACGTGAACATTTCTTTTTCTCCACACTGGACCCAAAAATATTGGGATACCTAAATTATGCAAGTGCGTTAATTACACGAGAAAATATGGTGATTTCCTTTATCAGACGGTAAAATAAATGGAAATGTATAGGTTTCTCTGAATACTTGGAGATAATGTTTGTTATATTTTTTGGCCATAACGAGAAAATAGCAGAAACTGTCATGAGCAAAACCCCCTTAAAAACATTCAACTCATTAAAATTATGCACTTAAATATGCAAAACTACCACATACAAAACAATACAATATGTCCCATACTTTATTAACATATGACTTTGACAGAGGAGGAAAGCATAGAAATACAGCAAGAAAAAATACGTGGCCTACAACTCTGACAAAACTACGCACAGAAACGATGTTAACAGCACACGAACAACACAATAACAGACTCATTCTTTCATCCCGATTAACTGAGTCGCTAGACTCTCTTTCTTGCAGGACGATTGCCGCCCCGAATCTCCAGTTGTATAAAGTGCACATGCTGGTGAGGTGAGCGGGGAAACACGATATGCAAAGGCGACAGATGAAACACTCATGAAATAAAGCATCAAATAAATACGCTTGAAAATGTGGTTTCATAAATTACACGAGTACATAAGAATGTATCCTTTACCCAAGGGGAAGAGTATTGGCCGCTAGAGGTTAAAACCAAACCCAACCCAATGACACTACAGCCCTTGAAGAGCCTTGGCCTACCAAGCGACCACTGCTCAGCCTGAAGGCCTGCAGATTACGAGGTGTCGTGTGGTCAGCACGACGAATCCTGTAGGCCGTTATTCTTGGCTTTCTAGACTGGGGCTGCTATCTCCTCAATTCTAATCACGTAGGCTGAGTGGACCTCGAACCAGCCCTCAGATTCAGGTGAAAATCCATGAGCTGGCCAGGAATCGAACCCAGGGCCTCCGGGTAAGAGGCAGGCACTAGAGGTTATATTGGTCAAAAATAGGAAGAAGTGAAAATAAATCAGAAGATGAGTTAAGAACCGGGAAGTTTCCGGGTAAATCGGAAGAGTTGGCAGGTATGGATAAGTGTTGTAACAATAGTAACAATATCTTACAGTTTTTAAAATCATTAGATTAAAGAATAAAATTCACAGTTGAAAATGAGAAGGACAATGCTTTGAATTTCTTGGATGTAACCGTTAAGAGGGAACCACGCAAGTTCTCTTATAAAGAATACAGAAAGGATACCTTTACTCCAGTGACCATTAAAAATGGTTCTTTACGTCCTGGGAGACATAAGAGGGCTGCCTATTTCAGTATGGTTTATCGAGCCTTCAATTTACCTTTATCTCATACAGAAAGAGAAAAAGAATTACAATACATACAGAAGATAGCCATTATGAATGGGTTCAGTGTTAATACCATCAATAAAATTATAAGTAAAGTAAAAGAAAGAACAATATAAGATTAACACCAGAGAATCCCAAGAGTTCAAAATCCGCAAAGTTTACTTTTACAAACACAGGGATTTTCCAAATCACAAAATTATTTACGAAACACGACTGTCAAGTCTCATTTTTGACTAAGAACAATATTGGTCATATATTTCATAACCATAATAGTGTAAATTACAATAAAGAGGATTTCGTAGATTTAGGAATCTATAAACTTAAGTGCAATCAATGCTTCGTCATGTACGTGGGGCAAACAGGTAGGAGCTTTCGAACTAGATATCTCGAACACGTCAATGCCAACAGACACAAGAATTATTCTGCAATGAGTGTCCATATGGGAGATACTGATCACCAATATACTGACATAAAGACTTGACCTTTTTAAAAAAAGTGAGCAAAGGGAACCTGATGAGCAATTAAAAAATATTTATATAAGTTTGGACCAGAGTATTAACGCAAACAAAAATTTAAGTGATGTACAACAGAACAAAAATCCGTTATATGAATAGATACCATCACTTCTAATCACCACAAAAAATTAATCATTTGAAATCACCTCCTCTAATTCAAACTTCCCACCCTCCTGCTCCCACTATAGGCCGAGCTATTTCCCCTTCCCCAAATAATAGCACTGCCCCCCCACCACCACCACTAGCCAAGTTCCGCCAGGCAAAAGGAAACTCAACTGTAACACACGCAATAGCATGGCGAGAAGCAAGTCAGAGCGAGGCTCAGTCGTAAACCTGCTATAGGGAGTTTCATCCAATTTGAGGGTAAGCTTTTACGTCACACATTCGTGATGGAATCTCTTTTCTTAGATTTCCAAGGGTTTTAAACCCGTTATTTAATATGTTTTAAATTAAATAGTTTTTCACTTGTAAAGTGATGTGTATTGATTGGGTGGACCAAAACATAAATTGTTTCTTAGCTTTAACTGTATCAATACAGATCTATACGATGAAGTTCGTAAACTGCACAAGTGAACATGTCGATTGAAGCTATAGCAACAGCAAAAAGTAAAAAATGACAGGTTCTGAGGCAGCCGTGGGTGGCTCATGCGTGTTTTTGACCTTCATAGGAAAACTAGTATTCTGCAACATTTCCCAACCAAATATGAAGAAAATATTGTGAATTTCCCAATTTGTACTACAGAAATTTGTAATGACTCTTACAAATGTGACAAGTTGTTCCATCATTTTATAATTTATTTTACTGTAGTATTTATCGTTTTCAATATAAATATTCTCTCAATAATAGAATAGAGAATAGCCACCTTAAAATGGCAATGGGCTAGACATATTAATTGAAGGGAAGATGACAGATGGACGAAGCTAGTGTTAGAATGGAGTCCAAGAGATCAAAGGCCTAGAGAAAGACCACCAGACAGATGGGACAAAGACATAAAGAGAATAGCTGGTGCTACCTGGCAGAGAACTGCTCGAGACCGTTCTACCTGGAGAGTTCTGCTAAAGACCTACCTGAGTTCATGACTTAAAGAGGCCACATCATGTAATGATAGAAATGACTGATGATGATGATGATGAATATAAATATTTAACACAGCTATACAAACACCAAAAAAAATTGTTTTCAAAATTCTCCTGCCTAAAATTTGGGTGCCCGGTTTATTCAATGATGGGGATTATTTGCACCTACACGGTATTTTTCTTATTATACTGTAGTTCACAATACAAAATGTAAAATATGGTATACATACACAATGAAATCCTTAAAACTGAAGTATGCAGTCTAAATAAAGAACAAAGATCTTTACAATAACAGACATCCTGGGAACTGGTGATCATGTGATCTCATGGGCTGGCTGCCACTGCAATAAATGTTCAACACAGGATTTTTTTTTTTTTTTTTTTTTTTTTTGGTGTGTGTCCATTCAAAATAAATCTCAGTATAATAGTAGGAAAGAAAGTACCTGAAATTCATAACTGATGTCTTCAGAAAGCATTTCCGATCCCTTCAAAACAAGATAAATATCCTCGAGACTTGTGCACTTCAGGCTTTTATTAGATGTTATCCAGGCTGCATCCTAAAAGGACAGATTTTAAAAAAAATTGAACTAAAATTTCAACAGATTTAGTGACTTAATAAGCTTTTCATCAAGATAATGGACATAAAAACAGGTCTACAAATTAACACAGCTACAATGCTGAGGACATTTGAAAGATCTTTACTTGTTTAATAAGCAGAAATAATTTTCTCTACAAAGGAATATTCTTTTTTTTTAAAGCAATATAATGGATTAAATTTTGTTAATATAATCATTGGATTTGAAGCACACTGAAAATCCACAGCCTGTTTCCAGTCATTCGACCGGGTCAGGAATGGAATGAATGAAGCCTCCATATAGCGGCAAGGATAGGAAATGTGCCAGCTGCTGAAGCCTGTCGCATTCTTCTGGGGCAATGTTAAATGAGTGACAGATGAAATGTTAATGGACAGTGTTGCTGGGAAGAAAGATGACAGGGAAAACTGGAGTACCCAGAGAAAAACCTGTTCCACCTATGCTTTGTCCAGCACAAATCTCACATGGAGTGACCGGGATTTGAACCAGGGTATCCAGCGGTGAGAGGCCAGCATGCTGCCGCCTGAGCCACAGAGGCTCTCTGAAGCATACTGTTTTTATTTATTAACATCTAAGGCAAATGTTCTTTCTTCATCAGTTGTTCCATGGAGATGTTTCAAACATGTATACAGTTAATTTTCCTGTACATTACTGTCATAAATATGTTTCAAAACATCAGCCCACAGAAAAGAAACACACACATTTTCATAAGTACTGATGTTCACTTTACACGTGGAAAAAATGTAATGTTACGAATGTACACATGTTAAAAAATACAACCTTTGTTAATGTACACACAGTAAGAAACACTATCAAGTTATGCCTTTCAGCATTCAGCCTGTAAGCTTCAGTGTTTGAACATAGCATCTTCACAACCATCTATTTATTACTCACGATACTTTTAGTGATACTTCTTTGTAGGGGGGTGAGGAGTAACAAGGGAGCTAACCCAGTGCCAGTAATACTACCAACTGAATGGAAGTCTGAATTGAATTGATAGTATGATCGTTCGATAGGAATTTTCTAAACCTTTATTATCTTAAGCCAACAACTGTGTCACACACACATTATATAACATTTCTCTATGCGAATCTTGTTCCTAGCATGAATTCTATATTTTGGCTTTGCTGTGTGAACAACAACAGTACTATTACGTAAATTGTACACCAGATGTCTCATGGAGATTCATAGTTTGTGTTCAAAGGTTGTCAATACGAATCTCGAAGATTGCCGAGATCTACTGATTCAACACTATGGAGTCTGGGTATCACTAAATGTTTTGCGAGTAATACAACTAGCAATATGTCTGTTCCTCTTACCATCATCATGAATTTTCCCTTGTCCATTTTATTCCAGGTTGGGGTCAATATGATTCCTCTCCCATTTTTGGGTCATTCTACAACTCCTCATTCACTACAGTGGTCAAGTCCATGTTGCGTTTCCTAAGGCTGTTCTTCGCTAAATCCATCTATATTATTCTTGGTCTTCCACAATCTCTCTTCCACTCCAGCTGCAGTTCTGAAATATGTTTCTTCATCTTTTCATTGCTCATCAGCTTGGTGTGACCAAACAAGCTCAATCTCTTCTTATCTTATCATTCAACATCTTCTTCTTGACCTTTTCCCAATTTCCTGAGGTCAGCATTTGAATTGATTTAGTCTAGTTTTCTGGCTGGATGTCTTTCCTGATGCCAACCCTCTGTGAAAGGAAGAATTCACTACTATCTGTTTCTCTGGTGGTTTGTAGTGTGATGCATTGTACATAAATGAAGATGTGTAATAAGACAAGGAACTAACCAGACAAAGTTAAAATCCCCGACCTGGCCAGAAATCAAAACACCCTGAACCAAATGCCAGTATGCTGAATATTCAGCCAAGGAGCTGGACTACCTTTCCATTCAACTTTTACACTTTAACTGCTTTTCTTAAATTCTCATTCTTAATTCTGTCCCTTCTTGTTATCTGAAGCATGCTCCTCCAAAACCTCATTTTAGCTGCCTGCATATGGCTCTCATCTCTTTTTGTCATAGGCCCTGCATATGGCTATCATCTCTTTTTGTCATAGGCCAAGTCTCTGCCCAATACTCTTGTTACAGGAATAAAAT
The DNA here is from genome assembly GCF_040414725.1 of Anabrus simplex. NCBI lineage: Eukaryota > Metazoa > Arthropoda > Insecta > Orthoptera > Tettigoniidae > Anabrus > Anabrus simplex. The sequence goes on along the minus strand of NC_090266.1, from coordinate 347,765,964 downwards.
ATTTGAAGACGACGGGGGAAAATAGTGATAACCTTCAAATTTTAAAATTTTCACTTTTTGTAGTAAACAGTTCTAACCAACATGGAGTTTCATTTTTATCAAGAAGCTAGTTGATTTAATGAGAGATGGCAGCACAATTCAGATTCATTTTTATAACAAGCCACATGTCTCTGCAGTACACAATGACAACCCACATTTCTAAGATGGTGGATCATATTTCTAATGATATGCTTTCTGCCAAACAAAATGTCATTTATGGTACAGAAAACAATGAAGTTGAGGAGTTTATGGACGGAGATGACAGTTTAAAGGATCCGGAATATGTTCAAACCCAGGAATATTATGGAAGTTCATCTGGAAATAGTGAACAAGTACATTTTCAAGATGGCTAGCAGCTTTGTTTATCATGTGGTTTTGAATGTTGGTTATAACTATTTACATGCTGTGATATAAAATACCTTTTGCAAAAGTATTAGCATTAGTATTCACTATTATTACCAAATCATGCTAACGCGTACAATCAGCTAGTGTTATTATATTGAAATTGTATAAACATAACCGCTCTTTACATGTCCTTTATACAACTATGTGGGTTATAACTTTTTTCACTCGTTGATGTACCGGTGCTATGTAGGTTATAATTAGTTCACCTGTTATTTTCTTTAAAATAATTGGGTAACTGCATTTTATGACATTTAAAAAACGTACGGAAATCTCTATAACATGCCGGGGTGGGTAGCTTAGGTGGTAGAGCGCTAGCTTTCTGACCTTAAGTTACCGGGTTCGATCTAGGCTCAATGTGGTGGTATTTGAAGGCGCTCAGATACGTCAGCTTTGTGTTGGTAGATTTACAGGCACATTAAAGAACTCTTGCGGGACAAAAATTCAGCATCTCGGCATATCCAAAAACATTAAAAGTACTTTTAGTTATACGAGGCGTGTTTTTTTAAGTAAGGTCCGTTTGAAAATAAGTACACAACAAAAGGTTATTTCAAAAAAGTAAATTTATTTTCAGAAAGTACATACTTCACTCTATTTTTTGACATAGTTGCCAAGTTTGTTCAAACACTTATCATACCTCATAACCAATTTTAAAATACCCTCTTCATAGAAACTTGCCGCCTGCTCCGATAACCAAGAGTTCACTGCAGTTCTAACGTCGTCGTCATTGTAAAGGTTGCCACTGAGGTGATGTTTGTGGTGGAGGAACAGATAGCAATCGCTCGGCGCAAGATCACGACTGTAGGGTGGGTGGTCTAAAACTTCCCAGTCAAAACTGTCCAATAAATCGCGGGCCTGATTTGCAGTGTGAGGTCTTGCATTGTCATGGAGAAGGACAATTCCCTTTATCAGCATGCCGCATCTTTTGTTTTGAATCGCTCTGCATAGCTTTCTCAGGGTCTGGCAGTATGGTTCTGCATTGATAGTGGTTCCTCGTTGCATGAAGTCAACCAACAAAACACCATGCCTATCCCAAAACACCGACGCCATGATTTTGCGCTGGGACAGAGTCTGTTTGGCCTTCACATTTACAGGTGAGTGTGTGTGTCTCCATTCCATGCTCTGTTGCTTCGATTTGGGCGTGATATGCGAAACTCATGTTTCGTCTCCAGTTACGATCTGACTCAAGAAGCCGTCACCTTCTTCGTCATAACAAGTCAAAAATTTCATCCCACACTCAAATCTTTGGTTTTTGTGGTCCTCTGTAAGGAGTTTCGGGACCCAACGGGAGCACAGTTTCCTAAACTTTAGGTGTTCAGAATCAATGAGGTAAAGCACAGATCTCGACATGTCAGGAAATTCGTTTGAGAGACCTGTTATTGTGAAGCGCCTGTTCTTGTGAATCTTCGCTTCAACTGAAGCCACCAAATCGTCTGTAATCAAAGAAGGGTGACCGGAGCAGTCCTTACCATGGACATTGTCACGGCCATCTTTGAATTGTCGTACCCACTTATGCACTTTGCTTTCACTCATAACAGTATCACCGTACACTTCGCAAATCTGTTGATGAATTTCTGCAGTGGACAGGTTCCTTGCTGACAAAAACCGTATCACTGACTGAACCTCACACGTGGCGAGCGAGTTGATAGTCCTAAACATTTTGAAAGCACAGAACAGAACCGTACAGGTTAGCTACAGAGCTGAAACAGAGCACAGTTGTCCCCGAGGCATGCCGGTACATGACGCACGCGCTCGTTGCGATATGCGCGTGAACTACTAGTGTCTAAAACAAAACGGACCTCACTTAAAAAACATGCTTCATATGTAAAAGCAATAACATTATATTAAATTATTTTCTTTACTTAGTTCATTTTATTAAACATAAGTCTACATTCAGAATTTTTCTTCATTTCCTAGGGCTGTAAGGAAAGTGCTTCAATGGGTACCACCAGCAGACTCTGAGTTTGATGGTAGTTTGAAGTGCAGTGTTACAAACAGTACAGAAACACTCATTGATGAGGAGGAGGATGAAAGTTAGATAAGTCCAGTTGAGAGTGAGAAAGACTGACATTAATCAAAGTATTTTATTATTGTAATTGTGTTACTAACTTGTTTCTTTCTGTACATATTTTCATATATTTCATAGAGATGTCTTCTTGTATTGTGAATTGTTCACTACTTAATCCACATTGCATGTAAATAATTATAACCCTCAAACTGATAGGCACATTCAGTGTTTAATATACTCTAATTCCCTATAATACCGGGTTTTTTCTTCATTTATTCTCCAGGATGTTATAAAGAAGGACTACATGTACCACTGACATGAGTAATATGTTTCAAAGTTCAAAAATGTTAGCAGAAAAAAATTTTTTTAAAATTAATTTCATTATATCTCAGAACTTACAAAATGAGGGTTATCACTATCTTCCCCCGAGGTCTTCATTTCTTGTACCGGTACATTATTTTCTTAGCCTTCATAGGTACATCTTTATTCCAGAGCAGGTTTCTTACACAGTCGTAAAAATTACTTCCCATTTGTATTCTGTTAACTTCCAGATCCAGTCTAGCACATGGCATTATTTCACTTCCTAAATAGTATACTTAACATGCTCTGCTACTTCTAGATCCAATTTTTATTACTCTTTTTCCTTCCCTCATTCCTCCGGTCATTACCACTGTTTTAATATTCTCTACGGTGATTTTCATACTTTGTTCAATCTTTCCACTGATGTCGATCTGTTCCTATACCTCTCATACTTTCCCCAGATCACACCATCATATCATCAGTAAACAACATTACACACCGAGCGAGTTGGCCGTACGGTTAGGGGCGCGCAGCTGTGAGCTTGCATTCAGGAAAAAGTCGGTTCAAACCCCACTGTCAGTAGCCTTGAAGATGGTTTTCCATGGTTTCCCGTTTTCACACCAGGCAAATGCTGGGGCTGTACCTTAATTAAAGCCATGGCCACTACCTTCCCACTCCTAGCCCCCTTTCCTATGCTATCGTCGCCATAAGACCTATCTGTGTCGGTGTGACTTAAAGAAACTTGAAAAAATAAAAATTACATTCATTTTTGTTTCTTCATAGGCTCTTTTTGCTTCCTTTATAATCTTTACTCCCCTTACCATAATATCATCAAAATTAGACTCCAACCATAATCATCTGGGTCTCCCCTGTACATCTCATTCCCTCCCCCTTGTAATACCTGTTAAAAGCGATCTTGCATCTTTCCCTCATTATTTCTCCTTTATCTGAATATCACTCCTAGGTCCGGCTCCATGGCTAAATGGTTAGCGTGCTGGCCTTTGGTCACAGGGGGCCCGGGTTCGATTCCCGACAGGGTCACGAATTTTAACCCTCACTGGTTAATTTCGCTGGCATGAGGGCTGAGTATATGCGTCATCTTCATCAACATTTCATCCTCATCACGACATGCAGGTCGCCTACGGGAGTCAAATCAAAAGACCTGCACCTGGTGAGCCGAACATGTCCTCAGACACTCCCGGCACTAAATGCCATACGCCATTTCATCACTACTAGGAATTTCTCAAACTTGCCAAAACAACCACCTCTATATATTCCTTCCGTAAGTCCCACAAATATTGATAGCATCACACCGAACCCTGTTTGCTCGCATTTTCGTTTTCAAGAGCTGATGTCTAAATTATTAGAAAACTGATTTATAAACAGAAGTTGAAAATAATGGATAAAACAGGATTCAAACCCATCCTAAAATTTGTAGACAACTTTCTTCAAACAGCCACTAAATGAGAAGTCAAGATTTCTAGACACATAGGGCACAGTTAAAAATGAACTAGAGTCTGACACAGTATTACAAGCGTGTTTAACTACATCAGCAATGCATCAGTAATGTCTGAAATCATCCCCTTTAATGCAAGAAATGGTCTTGGAGATTAACTTCTCATTAGGTAGAATGAAGAGAAACGGTCACCATACTTGTCAAAAAAAATAGACTGGATTCAAGTCCATACACAGAGGGACTTTCAATTGGCTCCTACTTCTAACAGAAGCTATTGGACCTCCCAAAGACAACCCTTACAAAAATTTCAAGGACGGGCAAAGCACTCAAACAACCCCACGTGGCCACAAACTGTATCAGTGAAATATGAAGTCATAGTGCAATATGGCACGTGACCTACACTGTGCACGACTGTCACTGCCATACATAATGTAGGCCATCTACCAGGTGCATTGTGTACCATACAGGACGCAGCAGAAATAACTCCTGAATTTTAAACGTAAATAACACAGCAATGCAAAACGAGATTCAGTAATTTATTGCGCAGTTTGAAAGAGTAGTGTTTGCCATTCACATCATACAGCCCAGGTTAGAGCGGCAGACATAACATCCTCATTGGTCAGTGCTGTTATGCAAATATTAAGTATTGCTGTGCGCGGCGAAGAGGGAGCCCTAATGGAGCACATGCTCCACCTTGTCAGGTCTAGTCAGTCTCTAGCATGGCATGGAGTGGAGAGAATCATGAATTTGTGATTGAGACTTACTTCAAACATGCTGAATCTGTTACCACAATACAGCGTTTATTTCGTAGACGCTTTAGGCTAGGTAAAAATGCAGCTACCGAGCCTACGCAGTGGCCTCCATGGTATGCACTAGCCAAGCATCTTGGTAGGTGTGCTATTTACCAACAGATGAGCCCAACTTAGCACACTGGGGCGAAACGCTGGCAATCAGGAATGAGTTAGCTGGAACATTTATCATGTCGAATAACGGACCAACTATATTGCTATTATAAATTTACTCGTTCGGGATAAATATTTCAGGTTCCCTATGGAAATCAGCATCTATATCATCTGATGGCCAGGCAGGCATCAATTTTTGAAAATAAGACAAAGTCTCTCGTAGTGCATTGGCACTGCCGGTGACTCCAAGTAGCCTACGCAGTGGCCTCCACGGGGTCAGTAGGTGCAGGGTGGATCTCGGCCCATATGTGGCCACGACTGGTCCATGGTCCAACAGCTCCGCATTCTGACCTGCTAACCGAGCAGAGGAGGGGTGCCCACGGCTCTATGCCTCTGCATTTGGGAGACGGGATATGGCTGGACCTCACGGCTGGCCCCAACCATCGGCTGTCCTGAGAATGGTTTTCTGTGGTTTTCCATTCTCCTGCACTATGGCGAATGCCAGGCCATGGCTGCCAACCCTCTCACCTTCTCTGAGCATCTCCTTCACCGTAACAATTCTCCCGGCCTGAGAGACGGCGTCACCATCTAAGAGGCCTGCCTCCCCCTTCAGGGGAGAAATGAAAACATTTTAGTAGTAGTTGTAGCCTCAACGGTATGCACTAGCCATGCGTCTTGGTAGGTGTGTTATTTACTAACTGATGAGCACAACTTAGCACACTAGGGCGAAACGCTGGCAATCAGCAATGAGTTAGCTGGAAAATTTATAATGTGATGATATTGTACAATTCCAATCGGATCTGGACAGTAAAGCTCTGTGGTGTGAGGTAAATAAAATTTATATAAATATTAAGAAGTGTAGATATATAAGACTAAGTAGGGCTAGACAACCACTCCAGAACTAACCTACTCTATGTGGAATCCAACTGTCGGCTTCTAACTCCATCAGACTGCTCGGTATTCACATTACGGACAATCTGAAATGGAATGAACACGTGAAGGAAGTGGAGTGTAAGGCGTACAGAGCACTAGATTTTGTCCATAGATGTCTCTCGGGAGGAAGAAGTAAAGCCCTACGAATGGCTTATATTTCTCTGGTGCGGCCCATACTACTATATGGCCTTCCTTCCTGACATCCAATGACAACGGAAAATATGAGGAAACTAGAGGGTATCCAGCGACGAACAGAACTTGAACTAACAAACACATCCAGGTCATTGCCACAAGTGAGCTCGTTATGTATACAAATAGACATAGCCTTACTTAGGAAATCCCTGACAGACAACACACGCCTTTCCCCTTTCCACTGCCTGCAGCTTAATTACTGCTCTGTTAAAAGAGGCCAAGTCCTGAATTACTGCTAATTTGCCATTATGTTCGTTCTATTTCGTGCTTTGAGAAAGAACCAGCTGTGGCCTTAATTAAGGCACAGCCTCGTATGAAAATGGAAAACTATGGAAAAACCATCTTCAGGGCTGCCGACAGTGGGGGCTCGAACCAACTATCTCCCAAATGCAAGCAAGCTCTATTTCATGTTGCTTTCTTTTGTCCTTCCTATATATATCTATCTATAGGTATCAATGACTTGTATCAACTTGTTAGTTTCTTTTTAGATAAAACTGCTGACACATTACTACAGAACTATGATGTAATATGCAGATGGTTTAAAATTCACCTGACAGCCCAAATTTTCTAAAGACTAAGAAACCAAATTAGGCTGTAGTGTACAACGTTACTGTCTTTCGTATATAATATGTCCAATAAGGTATTTAATGATTCAGTTTTGTACTTGAAAGACATGGTGCTAATATACAAGGAAACTAAGCAATGAGATGAGGAATTTTTGTGAATGTGTTTTAGATTATTAGCATAAAGCTTATGATTTCATTGAACTAGTTTTTGTGAATGTGTTTTAGATCATTAGCATAAAGCTTATGATTTCATTGAACTAATGTTTTCAAGTATCCAATGCTAGTAAATTTATTATACAGTATTCTGAATATTCAAAATATGAGCTCACTGCAAATGCTTGGAAAGATACACAAGATTGGTCAGATTTCAAGTTGACGTATTTAGGGGAAATTTTCCAACCTTTAAAGAGCATTAAGTGAAGTACAACAAAATTGAGATAGTTTCTTTGGTACAGATCATTTAAATTATGTTTCACATAAGTCGATGTTAGAATTACATTGCTTATAAATTTCAGGTTCTAATATTTTAGCAGATACATTACTTTTGAAATATCTGAGATAAAATTCTAGCAAGAATTTAACTGTATATAAGTCCACCTATTCAATACCAATTTGCCATTTAATAAAGGGTTCTGTCTAAAAAGCTACAAAGTAGGACATGTTTCAACCTAGCTTAGAGGTCATCTTAAGCTTAAAACAACACATGGATGAAAAACATACACAAAAACAGATACATAAAAACTTAATGAGATAAAATACACTCGACAATTGCAATAAAAATCCATGTTCAGAATGTCCATAGCTTCAATCTTGTTGTAAGACAAATCTGGTTGTAACAGGTGTGGGTCCAACTGCGTTTACCACAACTATTGACTGCCTGGAAGAGTAATTTAAAATTATGAAGACCGTCAAATGCTATCTATTTGTCATGCTTCTGAAACGGACTGAAGTTTTGAAATCCGTAAATTGCTTCAACAGAGAATAAAAGTATAAAGTCGAGTGTGAGAACGAAAAAATATGAGGTTGAAATAAAAGTTAATAGGAAGAGTCACAAACATTACTCCCTTCCCCTTTCCTCCAGCTCTGTGGTTGTGTAGGTCAAGTTGGGTCTGTGTTAATAACCTTCGCACTGACTGGGGACTGCTCTGAGGTTGTGTTTGGTTAGGGAAGGCAGTGGGTGAGGGGAGGGAGAGAGAGTAGAACAATGGGAGGACGGAACTGTAATGCATGTTGCGCGAGACTTAACTGTACGTTCCTTCAGAACTTTTTCAATTGCCGGTACTGTGTCAACCAGGATGTTCGTTTTTTTCATGGATTTCATTAAGATTGTAGAGGGGATTGGATTTTTGATCGAGGTTTATGTAAATATTTTCTAAAATGTTTAATAAAGTTCCCTTTTTAGTTACATGTAGGATATCCATCCTTATCTATGGTGGAGAATGAGTGATTGTAATCTATACAGTATATATAAAATAACAGGTCCTGACTGACTGATTCACCATCACCGAACCAAAACTACTGAACAGAGCGAAATGAAATTTTGGGGATATCTTCATATTACAATTCATATTGTAGTTCAATAAGAGAGGATTTTTGTATATTCGGTCCATAAAGGGGTGAAAAGGGTGGTGAATTATTTAAATGAGTGTATCTGTATCTCAAGAACTTGACAGTTTTGAGACGTAAAACTTGGTATTTGGAATCTCCTTTAAAAACAAGGAACACACATTATTTGTTTTCTGAAAATGCTCTTAACCCGATGAGTGCTACGCCCGCCTATAGACGGGCTGACGCGGCTGGTCCACCAGTGCTACACCCGTCTATAGACGGTGCGCGAGAATTTGAATTTTTTTTAGTTTCCCGGTTCACTTTCGAGTGCGAATTTGACTTCTGGCATGTTCTGCCATCTGTTGGGCATTATGTAGAACTAACTGATCAGAGATTATAGCTTCAGGAAGTAACTTACAGAGCTTTATGTAGACATCTATGGAGTCCATCTGTGATGTAAACAAACATGGCGGAACAACGATTTAGTTGCTTTTGCAGCGATGTTATTTCGGAACACAGAATCTTTCAGTTATTAACCACAGAGGAAAGTGATGATTGAGATAATCATTTTAAGGAATTGTTAAGCGATTTTGAAAGTGAGAGTGATAGAGAGTGTGTCGAAAATATTGTATATGAGAGAGAAACAGAGCCTCCTTCTAAACGAAAGAAGAAAAACACAGTGAGTATAAAAGCTATTTTATCGCTAATTTCGTGGCGGATGGATTACTTTTCTTCACCAAAGTTTCAAGTAACTGTGATAGGCTCTGAGGGACAAACAGTGTTTGATGACAACCCTAAAAACATTGATTTTTTAGAAACTATTTTGCCAGTGGAATTGGTGCAGATAGTCGAACAAATCGGTATCACAAACAACCAGTAGAAAACATTTAACTATCACCACATTCCAGGTTTGGAAAGTATTTTAAAATATCAACGTATATATTTCAAAGAAGTTACATGTATTAGTTGCCTACAGATTTTAGGAAATAATAGTATTTTGGGCTCTTTATTTTGTACAAGGATAATGCACGCATGGGCACATAAGTGTAATTTTGTTTTCTCTCAAAATTATATTGAACATAAGTGTAGGATTTTCCATTTGCATTTATATTTATAAACAACCAACATTTATAAACATTTTAAGCTAATCACCCAACTGATAAGTTAAAAATTGAGGCTTCTACAAATTTTTTTACAAACGAATGAAAAAACTCAGCACTGCGGAACCAAACAGTCAACTGGTAATTCAGCACTTAAAAGGTTAAGGGGGCTGAAAAGGGGTGAAGGAGGGGTTCAATACTTTTTATGAGGATACTTATATATTAAAAACTGAAGATATTACTGTCATGAAAATTGGTATTTGGAATCTTCTTTAAAAATAAAGAAACATACACATTTTTGTTTTCAGAATCAACTTAAAGGGCTTAAGGTGGGGGAAGATGTGAAATAGATTGAATTATTTTTATGAGGATACTTATATCTCAAAAACTGAAGATGTTGCAGACGTGAAAACTGGTATTTGCAATCTCCTTTAAAAATTAAAAAACCACTTTTTTTTTGTTCCCTGAAAATCCAAGGTGGGGTGGGGAGTGAAGAAGGAGTTGGAGGAAACAGGGGTAAAAGCCTAAGAACCAAAATATTCATTTCTCCGAAATCCTTGACCAGACAATGATGAAATTGCACTCAATGATTACTTCTTTATATACTAGACGTTAAATAAGACAAGTTTAGAAACAATTCAGCCCATGGGGGTTAATACCCGAAAACAAAAGTATTCCTTTCTCTAAAACCAAATTTGGAACCCCTATGTTTTTATATGGGAAAACGCTATAGTCATAGAATATCGTAGTGCATTTGCTTCTCTATTTTTCACCCATGTTGACGGAATGCGCACGGGTATAATTACTTTTCCGTACATAACAAGCCTGTGCACCTAAAAAGGAAAGAAGTTGTCACGGTATGGTAGGGATAAAAATTATTTTCCTAGTAGAGGAAGAAAAAAATACTTGAAAAAATATATATTTAATAAATGGCAAGCCTGCACAGTATGAAAACTGCTGAGCTGAGAGAAATAACTAAAGAGTGGCAATTAAAAGGATATGCAAAGCTAGCACGCGCTAAGTGAGATTGTTTCCTTGCTACCTAACACCTACGCAACTTGAATTAATGAAAGTGCCCTATTGTGTACTGGTGAGTGAGTAGCATGACTCTTATTATTGTTGTGTGGCACAGTTACAGCGTTGTATGGCCTTGAAATAAAAGTTGTCACGCTAAAATGTTTTCAGGTCGAAATACGTACTGACCTACCATGACATTTAGCCGACCAGCCCTACCATACCGTTACAACTTCTTTCCTTTTTTAGGTGCACAAGCTTGTTATGTACACAGGGATATAATTATATTAAATAAGTAGTTAGATGTAATTATTATTCAAGATGGGCTTATATTTAATGGATGACTTTGCTTTAGTTAGAATATATACAACATAATCAGTGCTATATTTCCTCGTCACACTTGCGGGTTAATTATTTCCTAGTTATTAACACAGTATATGTTTTTATGTATAGCACTAGCTAACACTTACACATGCATTATTCTACTATGAGTGATTCACGACAGCACGTCACAGAATTTTTATCTAGCATATGTGATAGCAAAGACTGTGATAATATTGCTGCAAAATTTTTAATCTGAAATTTAGAAAACAAAAGTTACAAATAAATAGACAGAAAAATAAATAACGAATCAAAGAATTAACAGAAAAATTATGATTCCTCAAGCAGGAAATAGATAATATTAATTTGGAAATTTAGTTTGAGAATGAAAAGGAGAAAATGGACTAACATTATTGGTAAGTATTATATTTGCTACTTTATGCAAACTCTATGACATGAGAAAAATTGATCTCCTTATTGTTTCTTCCCTCTGTAGATAATCTACAAACTAGGAAGGCACTGTAATTTATTTTCATCTTCTAGGAACGGCTTGATAAATCTATCGGGGAGAATAACTTTGTGTTTATTTTCTAAGGCGACTAGCAGTCTTGAACCGTGAACTGTTCTGAGGATTTCTGCAGAAGAAATGCTGTAAAATTTGTTTTTTTTTATTCTACTAATTTTGTAAATGGTATGGAACTATTTGAATCATTTAACTTATTAAGTTCGTCTTTAAGTTGTTCGAGGAAGTTGACTTGTTGTTCAGTTTATATAGATAAAAATTAGATCTTCATTTTAAACTGTAATGCCCCTACTCTAAAGTATCTATACCATTTTCTAAAATTTTTCTCTTGTTGTCATGTGGACTTAGTGGGATTTAATTTATTTTGACTGTATAAATTTCATGTTTTTCAGTTTTAAATAAATTCCTTGTCTGATATGTTTTTGTATTATTGAATAAACAATTTCTAATGTAATCCTCTTCTGAACTATACAGGAAATCTTTGTGCAGGTCGTGTAGTTCTTTTGGATATTCCAAGTCCGCTTCAAGAAAGAGTCCGAATTTAGAATCGTTAGGTAAGCTGGTTATGTATTTTTCATCTTTTACATCTACCCACTCAAATTTTCCAGTAGGCAACAACTGAGACATAGCCCCTCCATAGAGATTATTAGCAACCAAATAGGTCAAATAATTGGATTCTTTATCAGGATTGTAGTCTTTTTGAAATTTGGTTTTGCTACCAACTTTTCAAATTTTTCTCCATTAGTAATTAGTTTTATGTTCACTCTGTTCCAAATATTTTCCAAACGTCTTTCCAAAAACACTGTTGTTCATTAGCTTGTAGAAATCCTTTTCAAAATCGTTACTTGCCTTCATTCTCATCTCTGTATTCAAATCAATGCATTCCTTTAGCCAGTCTGACTGCTTGAATCTTATAGCACGGTGAATCTTTTTTAGTTTCATACCAAGAGAGAGATACTGTTTCAAGTTTCTGTAATGGAGTATATATTGTTCCTTGTTATGCCATGTTGCAAGTAATTTTGACTCTTTAGTACCTTGTACAATTTTATTTTCTGGAGCTAGTGAGAAATCTTTGTGCAGGTCGTGTAGTTCTTCTGGATATTCCAAGTCCGCTTCAAGAAACAGTCCGAATTTAGAATCGTCAGGTGGTTATGTATTTTTCATCAATATTTTTTTTTACATCTACCCACTCAAATTTTCCAGTAGGCAAGAACTGAGACATAGCCCACCCGTAGAGATTATTAGCATCCAAACAGGTCAAATAATTGGATTCTTTATCAGGATTGTAGTCTTTTAGATAGTTATTGTTTGCCTTTACATATCTCTTACTACACTAAGATATTCCACCAAGATATTCAATCATGAGAATCATGCTGTAGTCATGCAGTAGGAGATTTTTCTTTTTTTGTCATTTTTAACATAGCATCCCAGGCTAACCCTGGCGCAGTAAAGTACCATGCAGGGTCTAATTCGCACACTTTCATACAGGTTTCTCTAAAATTCTCAAATACATCAGCTAGGAACAAAACATCAGTTTTAAGATAAAAGTCATGATATTCACCTAAGTTCTGGATATCAAATTTTTCCCAGACAAGTTTTGCATGTTCATGATCTTCATCGCTCATGTCTTCTTCAATTAATCGACTGTAGAATTCTTTTTTGGGTGATAGCTGACTTTCTTCAGTTTACTCCAATTATCCATGTAATCGTATGGGTAAATGCCCTTCCGAGCTACCAAATCTACCTGGTCTACGGGAAAGTACTTTTTAATGTTGCCCATTTAATATTTCGATAAATTTGACGCTAATTGATCCAGGCTTGATGCCATAAATTTGAATGTATCAATAAATTTCATTTTTAAATTATATGACAAGAGATCAATTCTCTTGTCAGTGTAACCGAGTTGCTTGATGAATAAGTGAGGATCGTATTCAGCTAGATTATGGAAGAAAATGGGTTCAAATGTAGGTTTACGAAGTTTTTTTTTTTTTTTTTTTTTTTTTTTTTGCTAGTTACTTTACGTCGCACCGACACAGATAGGTCTTATGGCGACGATGGGACAGGAAAGAGCTAGGAGTTGGAAGGAAGCAGCCATGGCCTTAATTAAGGTACAGCCCCAGCATTTGCTTGGTGTGAAAATGGGAAACAATGGAAAAACATTTTCAGGGCTGCCGATAGTGGGGTTCGAACCTACTACCTCCCGAATACTGGATACTAGCCACACTTAAGTGACTGCAGCTATCGAGCTCGGTATGAAGAAGTTTGTTGCAGTTATTGTACAAAGGAGCTATAAATTGACCAGTGAAGTGGTGGTGGACTTCTTTATTCTTGTCTCTGTACAGAGATTCACATAAGGTGCACTTTTCTGATTTTGTATACAAGGATTGTTCTTGCGGTGTTAAAGGCTTCATTGGCTCTATTTGCGTATACAGAAAACCAATTTCATCAACTTCTTTTTTTAACTAATTCTACAAACTTTTTATGGGGGTTTAGACCTCGGTAAACAATGGGTGCTTTGTAATCGCCATAACTGTACTTGATATAGTAACAAAAGCTGGAAGCCTTATGTTTTTGTACTACATTGTGTAAGACATGCATTTTAATTTTAGTTTGATGTTGTTGAGTTCTTTATCTGTTAGATGATATCTTTCTCTAAGTATTTCTTTGTACATACCTAACTCTATATCTTGCTCCGTTAGAACACCGTATTTTTTCATCAATTCATATTTGTTTATAAATTTTGAGTCTCTTTTATAGCCTAATTTCTTCAGCAAGGTTTCGAAATCTGAATAGGTACTAAAGGGAACATTCATGGTGCGCTGGTAATTTTGAAATTGTATTTGTTCACCTTGCTTTGGAATTTCAACTCTAATTGGCTCATTGGTTGAGCAGTCATTTTCACGGGCGCTCAGTTTTTCTTGTGAACTGAAATGCTGCAAGCACATATCACATGTAAATATTTTGTGTTGATGGTTATTTTTCTGATCGGAAACTAATCGAGCGAGTTGACTTTACTTTTCATGTAGAGCACATTAATGTGAGTCTTTACTTTTTTCTTTGTAATCTTTAAGGGATATATTTTGCAGTCTTTATCATTATCTTTGTAAGCGTACATATTAATAGATACTTCAAGTTTGCATTCAATTTTGGGGATGTTGTCAATCGTAACTGGGTAGTCGATACCAAGCTCTTGAACTTTTTTATTAATTTCTTCCAATTTAACTCTATAGTAGCTGGATTTGATCGGATTTTTGCATTTGTTATGATCCGCAGGCTGTAGTGCTGATGCCAAAGACCATGTGAAACATTTTTGATCATTATTGACTACATTAATTACAGCCTGTTTATTTTTAATTACATCTGGCAACTCTATATAGGATGCCGCGTGAAGTGGATTGTATCTATTTACAGCCAACTGCAAGCCAATGACTATCTAAAATCCAGTCAGAGCCATCGCAAGGGTGAGTTGCAAACTCCTCCATTCTCGCAGTTATTTTCCTCTTTCCAACTGGATAGAATTTTCCAAGATCTACATTACTGGTGACATTATATTGTAGGATTGGAAGTGAAATTCTCAACGCTATTCGGTAGATTGTCTTTTATACTCGCAGAATAGCAACATGTTAACTCGTACACCATGATGCATTTGAAGACTGCCTTTTACCGTCTGAACTACAGAAGGCTTTATTGGTGTCATAAAGTTATTAGGATCTAGAACATTTAAATCATTTTCAAAGTTGAATGTCTGTAACCTACTTTGAAACACTCTTTCAATTTCATAATTTCTGTACTTTATTCTCTGCCTTTGCTTTCCAAATACTCCAGTAGAATAAGGAAAAGCATCTTTTAAAGGTGTCGGTTCTGGAGTATATAGATTTTCTTGAACATCTTGGAATGGTAATTCCTCAGTCGCTTGCCTGAAATTATTTTCAATTAGCTCTAAAAGTCTTGCTTTTTTTAGTCTACTATAACCCTTGATACCTCTATATTTGCAAATATTTATGAGGTTTTTCAGAGTAGGTGCATTATTTACAACTCTATTCACAGGTCCAGCTTGATTATTATTGATGAGATTAATGAGTTGAGATTTATTAAGCCTGGGGTAGCCTCGATGCCCCAAATTCTCAGCTTGAGCTCTCAACGCTACTACATTGAGGTCGCTCAAGTTCTTCATTTACTAGAAATAAAATTTAGGAAAGGATTTTTAGTAAAATTAATTCTGTAGTAATTTTTTCATTATAAGGTAGTTTCATATGGCTTTTCAAACTACATCTGGAAACAATTCTTCTGCAGACACATTCAAATTTCTCAGCTAATTTTGCTTTGTAATTTTGGTAGTAGGCTTTCGAGCACTCTTTGCAAATGTAATTTGCTGGTGCAATTCAAATACCGTTTTTCTCTTGGTGGCTGATAACTGCATTTGTGAATATATCTGTTGCTATTTCTAACTTCTTTTTCGCACTGTGGACAAGTAATTTTTTTTTTTTTCTTCCAGTCTTGTTCAAGTCTCTTTATGCGTTCTAAATGTTGTTATCTATATTCCTTTATATATATATATATATATATATATATATATATATATATATATATATACTCAAAGCACCAGCTCTTTGAAGGTAAATTCTGCTCAGTGGCTTTGATCTCTTTGTGAATTTCTTTTTCTTGGTTGCACAAGGGGCAGATAACCACAGAAGGTTTTACCATTTATAAGACAAAAAATCTGTGAAAATTTAGAAAACAATTGATAGCCACCCTTCACATCTGGAAACCGGTTTCAAATCTCGTGTTGGATAGCCATCCAACACAGAAATTATAGAGTGTCAAATTCAGTGGGGTATGGCCAAACCCCACTAACTACATCTAGTGACTGATCACCATCCGTCACTGAATATCAAGGTGTATAAGGGTATACCGTGCCTGGAAAATTAGAGAATATCAAATCTTGTGGGGGATGGCCATCCCCCACTAACTATATTTCAGGGGTCGTGGCACCGGGCCCTAAAAATTTAAGAGTATCAAATCTCGTGTTACATGGCCAACTAACACTAAATATATGTTTCAGGCGAGATAAGCAACTTGCCTATGTAAGTCTGAATAGCTTTTTTAGTACATAAATAAAGTCACTTAAAAGTTTCTAAATCAATGGAGCAAATTATGGATATTGAAAATAATAAGTTTGTCTACAATGGCAAACAAGTGTTTATCGTTATTGATGAAGAAAATAATCCATGGTTTCAAGGAACCAATATAGCTAGATTTTTAGAACATAAAAGACCTAGAGACGCAATTTATGATAATATAGACAAAGATGACACAAAAATATATTCATAATGGATACCGTCCACCGAATCAATACTTTATTATGTCTTGTTACTATGCAGTACCAGTTTCGACCTTCACAGAGGTCATCCTCACCTGGTCATGAGATCTAAAGCTAACTTAATATACCATTTTAAAACATTACTAAATCTAATGAAGAATGTCACATGATATGAGTGATAATATTAAAATATACAATATATAAAATATACAATAATATGATGTGTCTTCTGGTTTAAAAAAATAAGCATCGATATTCTATGACATGTATATGTTACATAAAATTCTGGTGTACTGTTCGTGAGTAATAGATAATTTGGTGAAATACAATTTCTACACGTGCTCCCTAACTGTACACATTCGACCAGTCAGCAGTACTATATTACTGCATGTCCAAAAACAAAACTACAAAGAGGGAGCATCTGCACCTACTCAATATCTTTTAATGAGATTAGTACCAAGGAAACTAATGACACACCACAATATTTTGATTTAAATCATCCAATATTCTTAACTATATGAACTTACAAGATAAATAATACACATCGTTGAACATTCTAGAATGCTTGGTACAAACATGCCAGTGAATGTACATAATGCTTTACCAATATTAATATAACTCCAAAGCGTACTGCAAGAATACTGTGAACATTTTAACGTATTTTAATGTATTATATGTTATTAGTTTTTATCACATCCATATCCAAGAATGTTCTAGAATGCTTAGTACAAACATACCAATAAATGTATGCAACGATTCACTAATATGAACTAAACTTCAAAGTGTACCTCAAGAATGCTATAAACATTTTAAGAGGCTTTGGCTGGGGGGGTGACGACTCATGACAAAATGATTCATCCCTCCAAACCGTTTGACATATGAATGTGAAATTTTACAAGAACTTTGGATGTTGTAGGTGTCAAATATGATATAATTCAAAATATTTCACGTATAAGGATTGGGATCATTTAGAAGTTGTTGAAGTTGTAAAACTAAGTCTCCACAACAGCCAAGGTACTCTACTGAATTTCCGACTCCTTTTCTTTATTGCAAAAAAAGCTTATTTGTAAAACTCAGGGGTTTAACAGAAATAATCTTGAACTTGATACACAACTGGGGGACCATTCTTTTGGGACTATATACCATTAATGGTACTTACGAATTCTTGCGGAGTGAATGTCTAATATTTCAAGATTTAAATCTCCCAAATTACTAATCAGTTTCCACAAGCTTAATATGTAAAATAGGCCTAAATAATAAAGGAGGTTTCGTCTTGATTTTTATCAGAGATCGGTGCTGCACTCTATACATACTAAATTCTATGTCTTAGATTTCAAATAAGAATTGGTCTTCAAACAATACACCCCTAAGGGATTTTGACTGGGGGATGAGGAATGATGACAAAAATATTCACTTCTATGAAACCATTTCAATTATCAAGTTAAAATTTCAAATCGTATCCTAGGTATTCAGTATTAGAAAGTTTGAAACAAATTTAACTCTTCAGAGAGTTAAATTAGGGGTTAAGATCCGAAAACAGATATATTCCTTCCTTCAAAACCGTTCAAAGTACGAAGACAAAATTCCAAATACCAGTATCTCTTTTAAATCCTAGGTGTGAAATAGGAAATATTTCTAAACATTCCACCCCTACAGTGTTAAATGGGGTCATCTCCA
Organism: Anabrus simplex; assembly: GCF_040414725.1. NCBI lineage: Eukaryota > Metazoa > Arthropoda > Insecta > Orthoptera > Tettigoniidae > Anabrus > Anabrus simplex. The sequence goes on along the minus strand of NC_090266.1, from coordinate 347,747,663 downwards.
CAAACCGGTTGACGTACAATTTTGTGATTTTACAAAAAAAAAAAGGTTCTTCGCTTATGTCCTAGATGTAAAATATCACATACTTCAAAATATTTCTCTCCTAAGGGGGTTTAGATGGTGGTTGACTCTCAAAAACACAATATCCATTCTTCTGAAGCCGTTTCAGGCACGATATTAAAATTTAACATGAAGGGTGGTCTTCTGTGTCCTAGATGTTACGAAATATTTTTTTAAACAATCAGCGCCTAAAAAAACTTCATTCCCCCATTACTGTTTAGCGTACAACATCTACATTTCACAGACTAGTCACTTATACGTCTTAGACGTTAAAATAAGATAGGGTTAAAAAAGCATTCCAATTCTTCTGTACAGGGTTCAAATGCGTTAGAAAAGAAAATTAATGATCATTCCCCAAAAAACCATTTGACATACGAACTGAGGGTGAATTTTAGAGGTTATGCAAAATGTAAAACTTTGAAAAATAACTTCAATTTAAAACCGTAGCGAAGCACGGGTGTCTTGCTAGTCTTTCATATGTTCACTCATAGCAGAAAATCTGCATTTAGCTGCATTAAAATGTTCCTTGTAGCGGATTTGAAAAATCCTTCCAGTCTGTCTAACGTAACTGGCCTGATGGCAAATGTTTGTTGGATTTGTTGAGTGCGTTCATATTATAGAGAAGTTTGGAAGTAGTGTTGTTAGTTCTAAAAGTGACGATGAGGTTCTGTTTTCGATGTTCGAGATTTGGTACGGATTATTACTTACTGTTGAAAGTGAAGGTGACCAAGTCAGTCTTCTCTTTCTTTTGTTTATTTGGGTTTATTTTGTATCTTATTATGAATTCTGTCAACGAAATTGCTAATAAACCCATTAAGGCATGCTAGAGTATGGATGGTCTTAATTTCTTCGTTATAAGCTTTCTTGGACATGGGGATGTTCAAGGCTCTATATATCATACTATCAAAACACAACCTCAGAACGGTCCCCACTCAGTGTGAAGGTCAACACCATCCCAACTTGAACTACACAAGCACAGGACTGGAGGAAAGAGGAAGTGAGTCACTTTTATTCCAACCTCATATTTTTTTGTTATCACACTCAGCTTTTCAGTTTCACTTTTAGATCCTGGTACTTTTATTCCCCGTTAAAGCAATTTATGGATTTCAAAACTTCAGTCTGTTTCAGATGCATGACAAACAGATAGCATTTGACAGCCTTCATAATTTTAAAGTACTCCTCCAGCCACCTGTTACAACTAGATTTGTCTTACAACAAGACTGAAGCTATGAACATTCTGAACATGGATTTTTATTGCAACTGCTGATTGTATTTTATCTCAATTTTTTTATGTATCACTGTTTTTGTATGTTTTTCATCCTTGCGTTACTTTAAGCTGAAGATGACCTCTAGGCTAGGTTGAAACATGTCCTGCTATGTAGCCTTTTAGACAGCCATTTATTAAATGGCAATCTTGTGTTGAATAGGTGGAAATACAATTAAATTCCTGTTCAAATTTTATCTTAGATTTTTTTTTTTTTGCTAGTTGCTTTACGTCGCACCGACACAGATAGGTCTTATGGCGACGATGGGACAAGGAAGGGCTAGGAGTGGGAAGGAAGCGGCCGTGGCCTTAATTAAGGCACAGCCCCAGCATTTGCCTGGTGTGAAAATGGAAAACCACGGAAAACCATTTTCAGGGCTGCCGATAGTGGGGTTCGAACCTACTATCTCCCGAATACTGGATACTGGCCGCACTTAACCGACTGCAGCTATCGAGCTCGGTCTCTTAGATATTTAAAGTCAATACAGAACCAGAATGAAGTTCATTACTTGTAATTACTTTTGAAAGCTAATAAAAATGGACAAATAGTAAATTAATGAATATTTATGCTTCAGATATATAAAAACATGGAAAAGTCAAACATTTCCAATGGATACAAGACACTACCATGGCTGTCAATAATAGTTCCTAAACATCTGTTAAGTACAAATGTCTATTACACAACAGCCTATAGCAACTTCTTTGAAATCACTGAAGGTAAGACTAGGTAAACATGATAGGGAATCTGCCACCAGGACAACAATCCTAAATGCAGATCAGAGGTGAATGACTTACTGAAGAAATTATGTATAAAAAGTTGATTAAAACTCACCTTTGGAGCATTCCAGTTCATTTTTACAAATACTTCACCACCAAGAGAATTCATGGCATCCTTCAGTTTAGTACTAAATTCTGGATATGTGGGTTGCTGTGAGTAAAACATAAGCATTACATAAAATCAAATTACCAGCTGAGCAACAACATAAGAAGTGGATAACAAGTGTGACAATTATACACCGCTCAAAAAATAAATTTGGTCCCTTTTTTGTATGTTTGTACCTCCATGATGTACATATATACCAAAATGAAAACAGATATGTAAAGAAGAAAAACCTTCTTCTTTGTAACAATTAAGAATTGAAATGAAAATCATTTTATGGACATTCAATCCATAATGTCATTATACTTACAATGTGTCATAAACAAAGCGGACCATCGCCATACACCAAATGGCTACATAGTAATTAAGCATCTTCATAAGAATTGCAACCTCTGCATGGACAACAGCTTCACAACACCTTCTCAGGACAGAGGCAGATATGCCCACTCTTCCGAAAGGGCGTCTTCAAGGGCTTGTAGTGTTTGGGGTGATCGATTTCTTGCTCCTTTTGGTCCAAAACTTGTATGATCGGATTCAAGTCAGGACTTATGGTACTCTTGCAGAAATCTCTGAAAAATGTTGGCATTATGTGCTCTAGCATTATCATGCATTAATACTGCATTTTTTTCAAGTTGTTAATGTACCATCAGACAATTAAGGATCCAGTGCAAATTATCAGGAGGATCTGTTTTCATTTCAAGACTTATGCCTGCCCACCCCATAACAGATCCACCTCCATAAGCAATAGTAGCTGTCGGATGAAATAATTCCCAACGTCTTCTCAAACTCGCAGATGACAATCAGAATGATGTAACATGAAACAGGATTCAACTGAGAACACCACAGGATGTCAGTGGCTTGGCTGCCAGTGCAGGTACTTGAGCGCATAATCAGGATGATAAACTGGCATCTTGAAGCCCATTTCTGACTGTTTGATCACTAACACGTACTGCAGAAGCCTGCAGCAGATCCACCTGAAGTGTTTGTGCCATAACTTGCCTATTTTGGAGAGCTAGCAGACATACAAAATGATCCAGCCCTGGGGTTGCTTTCCCTAGGCAGCCCAAGCCAGGGCACTTGGCAACATTTCCATTCTCCCTGAAACATTTCCACAGATACCAAATCATTCTCTGAGCAATCCCTAGCATTCTGGCAACATAGCCTTGAAGCAGTTAAGTGCATAAGTGACTAGATTCCACAACTGCTTCCCTTGTTGTGTACCTTGGTCCACACGATCAGCCATGACCCGCAAACACTACATTCCACACAGACCAACCTTTGCACACGCCCTGAATTGAGGTATTCATACCTTTCAACTGACACCCCCCAAACATCCAGATGACAGTGGAGCCCTTTGTTGTGTACACAGGACATGTTATTGCCATAATAGTTCAATTCTCTTCCCACTTTGCATTTATACAATGTAGTTAGGAAAATCTAAAGGCATGACCAAATTTCTCATTACCATCTGATGAGCCCAACCTAGCACACGGGGGCAAAATACTGGCAACCAGGAATGAGTCAGCTGGAAAATTTATAATGTCCAATAACGGACCGTTTATATTGGTATTATAAATTTACTCATTCGGGACAAATATTTCAGATTCCCTATGGGAATCAACATCTGTATCATCTGATGGCCAAGCAGGCATCAATTTTTGGTAATGAGACAAAGTTTCTCATAGTGCATTGGCACTGCCAGTGGCTCTAAGTAGCCTACGCAGTGGCCTCCATGGTATGCACTAGCCAGCGTCTTGGTAGGTGTGCTAGGTACCAACTAATGAGCCCAACCTAGCACACGGGGGCGAAACGCTGGCAACCAGGAATGAGTTAGCTGGAAAATTTATAATGTTCAATAACGGACCGTTTATATTGGTATTATAAATTTACTCATTCGGGACAAATATTTCAGATTCCCTATGGGAATCAACATCTGTATCATCTGATGCCCAAGCAGGCATCAATTTTTGGTAATGAGACAAAGTTCTCATAGTGCATTGGCACTGCCGGTGGCTCTAAGTAGCCTACGCAGTGGCCTCCACGGTATGCACTAGCCAGCGTCTTGGTAGGTGTGCTAGGTACCAACTGATGAGCCCAACCTAGTACACGGGGGCAAAACGCTGGCAACCAGGAATGAGTTGGCTGGAAAATTTATAATGTTCAATAACGGACCATTTATACAGGTATTATAAATTTACTCATTCGGGACAAATATTTCAGATTCCCTATGGGAATCAACATCTGTATCATCTGATGGCTAAGCAGGCATCAATTTTTTGTAATGAGACAAAGTTTCTCATAGTGCATTGGCACTGCCGGTGGCTCTAAGTAGCCTACGCAGAGGCCTCCACAGTATGCACTAGCCAGCGTCTTGGTAGGTGCGCTAGGTACCAACTGATGAGCCCAACCTAGCACACGGGGGCAAAACGCTGGCAAACCAGGAATGAGTTAGCTGGAAAACTGATAATGTCCAATAACGGACCATTTATATTGGTATTATAAATTTACTCATTCGGGACAAATATTTCAGATTCCCTAAGGGAATCAACATCTGTATCATCTGATGGCCAAGCAGGCATCAATTTTTGGTAATGAGACAAAGTTCTCATAGTGCATTGGCACTGCCGGTGGCTCTAAGTAGCGACTGACCTGTCTAAAGCATTTGATAGGGTGGATCATGGGAGACTACTGGCAAAAATGAGTGCAATTGGACTAGACAAAAGAGTGAATGAATGGGTTGCTATATTTCTAGAAAATAGATCTCAGAGAATTAGAGTAGGCGAAGCTTTATCTGACCCTGTAATAATTACGAGGGGAATTACCAAACTGCCATTTTCAGACCGAGAGAAAATTAACTCTGGTATTACTGGTAGTTAAGCAGAAACTTGTCAAACTAAGATTTCCTTTTCCTAGATATGAATGTGATTGCCTGACAGTTGAATCATAGTATTATGCTTGTCATGGGTCATGTTACTTTGCATGGACTTATGTAATGCGACCATATTTTCTGAAGCTGACAACAGCACACTTAACAATACTGAGAGCTTTGCATCACCAACCTCCCCTTAACTGAATAGCATTATGTACATTTTTTTTTTTTTTTTTTTTTAATTTTAAAATAATACGAATTGAAAAATCATTGGCCTGCTTTATCTACCTATATTTGCCACAAACATTAAGTCAAAATTATTACTGCTATTATTATTAGTACATTACTTCACAAATACCGTCATTTATTTGACTATGTATATAAAAGAATGTCTGTCTTCTGCTTAGACATGTCTAAAGTTTGATGAAATTTTGCACAAACATTCTCAAAGAGATATGTCAATGTTGGTAGAATGTCACTAATAGGGGTGCAAAAGAGCGTTAAGGAATCCATTATGGCATGACTCACATGAAGTAATAACACGCTGCACAAGGCTGCCAACGAAGGTGTGACTAGTAACAAGACACTGGTCTGGTTTTCTTTAGATTATTGGCTGGTGACAAGACCATTGGACCGTATTGGTTTCACCATTGGTCTGGGAGGCATAAGCCCCCAGGTTAGCAGCCCAAAGGCCTCCAGTATCCCCTGTGACAGTTTTCGGTAATGACAAGACCACTGGTCTTGGCTAAAAGAAAAATGTGAATTTTTACTCCTTCTGTACTTAATATATATTCATATTGCGGATACATCCAGCACATGCCATGAAACAATGCGAGCTCTATTGGAGACAATAGCAAATTGCTCCGGCCAATAGGAACACAGGGAAAGGTCACATTTCCCAGACTGATATACTGTAGTGTCCATCTTAGTTTTTCTACACAGGTAAAAATACTTCTAGGAATGGGTGGGTTGGTCCCTGGCAAGCACAAAGGAAGGATCTCCCTTACTGGCTACTTAAGGTATAGTTTCACATCATCTTTGTTTGATTTTCTCCTTCCTAAACACCTCCCCCCACCCCCCGCCAGTAAAGTGTAGCCGATGTGTCACATAATTATGTTTTATTTCAAAATGTAGATCTAAAAATGTATAAATTGCAGAATTGTTTCTGAAAACTCACATAATAGCTTACTCCTAGACCAGGTACCACGGTTACAGGAGCATAACTATCACATATATTTACTGATATGAAGGAGACAGCTGACATAGTGATAGTCTACAATTTGCAGAGCAGTAAAAATATGTCTGCCTGTGTACAGGTTTCGTATACCAAAAATAGGCCTATTCCTTGGTAAATTATCTTCTTTACCTGACCTCAGGTTTGTATCAGGGCCAGAAGCACAATGAATATGTTACGGGCCCACCTGCAGGAAACAAAATTTGGCCTCCTCAAAGAAATTGTACAAAATTTATCAATAACACACATAAAATTAAGTACAGCATATACAATCTATATCCATTTAATATATACAATGGACTTACAGTTAAAAACCCAGTCTAGAAAGCCAAAATAATGGCCAAGAGGTTTTGTTGTGCCGATCACACGACACCTCGTAATCTGCAGGCCTTCGGACTGAGCAGCGGTTGCTTGGTAGGCAAAGGCCCTTCAGGGCTGTTGTGTAATTGGCTTTTGTTTACTATTAAAAAAAGGAATAATTCATTCATAGATTTTGAAAATAAATATTATGTGGGGGCTGAAACACCGTACAACATAAATAAATATATGTTTCTATGTTATGTTTTTAAATTCTTTAAACCTTACTGTACTGACAGAGTCTAAAGAAACAGGTTCACATGATGTACTTCGTGGAATACAAAGGCACTGATGATTTCAATGACATCAGTGGATGTCACATTCGATGCTGATTTGTCTTTTCACGAGAATTTAATCCTGATGTAAACATGGTATGTCCACGCCTCTGCCAAAGAAAGAGTTGTGATTTGCTGAGCATGCAGTACCGACCTCCACTCCGTCAACGTCTTGTGTTCAGACGTACAGGGCTGCGCATCTCATACGATAACAGTGCAAAGATCTGCACTTCTGAATAAACGACTAAATCTAGATTCTGTTCACTTAGTTTATTGAACACATTCACAATGCACTGCCTATGATCACTTCTGAGCGGTATTCCTCTTTTGTGCTTCACTACACACGATGGTCCTACCTCTTGCTCCACTTCTCTCACTATGAATACTGACACTGACTGCCGCTGCAAGATGCAACACCTCATCTCCACGCTGTACAGCTTGGGAATTTCCATCACTACGAGAAGACTTCCTGTATTACACCACACCTTGTGCCTTCATTTCTCCTTATTTAATCACTATGTTATTTTTTTTAAATATATATATAAATATATATACACACCGGTATATATGACAACCATATTTTAATTTGATTACGTACTCTTCCAAACTCTCTAAATGAAATAAAATAAAATTAATGCCACGTACAGAACTACTTTTCTTCAAGCTCCCATACAGTCGAGTGAGTGCGACGGTTGCTTCTTCAATCAACTCTGTCTATGTCCACGTGCAAAGGCAATATGCTCCGCCTATTTGTTTACATCAGGATTAAACTCTTATAAAAAGACATAGGCCTATGAGCAGACTGAGTTCGCTGAGTCTGTCATGAGACATACATTTTGCAGGTAGTTCTTTAGATGTCTCAGTTTCAAAAATAATTGTTTTGCGGAATAAGCAATAAGAGAAATAGTTAGACCTAAAATACGATATTTTGGTACTAATTTCCATTAGTTTTCCTTACAATAACTTGGCACAGGCCTTCTTGAGTGCATGCCGCTCATGTTAAGAGAGATGGCTGTGCTAGACTGCACCCAAATGCAACCACCTGGTAATAACTACTTATGAACTGTAAAAACAATCTTTTCAGCCCATTCTACATCAGCATATGATGTTTCCGTGCAGAGTGGCATTCGAGTAAAATTATGTATTCATTTATTTTTGGTGGGGAAGTTTGAAGGTCCCTTAAGCCACAGACCCACGTGCATTGCAGGCCTTGCAGGGCCTAATGTTCCTCCACTAATCGGAGCAACTTGACTAAAAGCTCCAAAATGACTAGATAGTCTGGAAAAACGGAAATTAAAATTTATGACTTGTGTTATACTTTTAGTTAATCATTTTAAAATCCAATAGAAATTTGAAATTTCAAACTATAGTATGTTAAACTTGGATAAAGCAGTAGGATTTTAAATAACCTCAATTTAAAGCATTACAAAATTCCAGATTTTAGCTTATCTTTTTATATATCCATATTGCAAACAAACAGTTGCTGGACAATCTGATGAAACAGTCTTTACATTGGCTTGTTTCCAGCAAAACTTTGGTACCGTATACGGGGGTGAAAGATAGAGGAACTCAGGATATTTTATTCTTAAGTTAGAAGTAACAGATATGAAAAAGAGAATGACTGCTCATACAAGTAGGTAGGAATAATGACAGAAGAGTACCCAAAATGAAGAGATAAAAGCTAAATTAGGAATAAACTTGATCAATGAAGTTGTGCGTACCAACTGGCTTCAGCGGTAGGACCATGTGAGGCAAACTTTCTCTCTACTAAAAAACATTTACAAGTTGCTTTACGTCGCACCGACACAGACAGGTCTTACGGTGACGATGGGAGGGCTAGGAGTGGGAAGGAACCAGCCATGGCCTTAATTAAGGTACAGCCCCAGCATTTGCCTGGTGTGAAAATAGAAAACCACGGAAAACCATCTTCAGGGCTGCCGACAGTGGGGTTCACACCCACTATCTGCCAAATACTGGATACTGGCCGCACTTAAGCGACTACAGCTATTGAGCTCAGTCTGCTAAAAAAAAATATATATACACGAGGATTGGGGCAAAAGTCATGGCAACTATTTTTTTTCTTGTAGATATGTGAATGAATCAAAAACGTATATGTCTCGTGGGAAAGTTCTGCAGGCATAGTGTGTATGCAGAACAACAGATGGCTCTGTGATAGCTGGTAGTAACGCAGCGAGGGCTGTGAAATCAGTCAGTTGGTGAGTGTCCTGCGAGATGAAAGTAACCCATGTTGAGCAGCGGGCTTACATCAAAGTAGCCGTTCTCCGAGGGAGAAATGCGATGGAATGTCACAGTGAATTAGTGGAAGCCCTTGGGAATAATGCCCTACCATACCCTACAGTAGCACGGTGGGTAAGTAAGTAAGTAAGAAAGTAACATGTTTTATTTATCCTGGCAAAGTTAGCGATGTACTCCCTTTCTTACACTTAACCAGTCTTAACCTAGAACACTTAATAATAACTACTGATGATAATAATATGATAATATGAACAATAATAACAGTAATAGCATTAACAAAAGTAACCACACTTAAAAAGATCATATCATCTATATAAATCGTACGTAGAGTAAATTAAGAATATAATTATGAATAATGAGTTCTATAACAACTACTTAAGAAAAAGTTTAGAAAATATATACATATCTACAGTACACCGAAATATCGCCTTCAGTTGAGAGGTGAAAAGAAGGATTAGTAAGAAGGAAAAGAAGAAGAAGATCTGTGAAAGGAAGAGGGAAATGATGATGAAGAGGCAGTATGAGTAGGTGTTTTCAGGTCATAATTTGATGATTCATGCATGTTTACCTAGTATTTCGACACAGACATATTTAAAAGCTAAGCTGCTGGACATGCTTCTGACGTCCACTGGTAAGAGATTTCATTGTCAGGCTGCGGTAACGGTGAATGATTTCGTGTAGATTGCTGTTCTGTGTACAGGAAGGGATAAACACATGGCGCTGCAGGATCGGATAATTTTGTTATGGTCTGTAGAGAGGAGCTTCATTCGATCACGGAGATAGGCTGGTTGAGAACTTTTAAGAATAGTATGCAAGAAGCAAAGAGTATGAAGTGTGCGTCGTTCTTGCAGGCGAGCCACCCGAGCCACGTGTAAGACGGTGTGACATGGTCAGAGTAACGAGGTCCACAGATAAATCTTACACAAGCATTCTGAGCACACTGTAATTTCCTTCCCCAGTCTACTCCTAGGTTGTTGTAAACTATATCGCAATAATCAAAATGAGGTAATGCGAGTGATTCAACAAGAATTTTCTTTAGTTTAAAAGGGAAAGTGAATTTGAATTTACTGAGACAGCGTAGCATTCCGTATATTTTTCTACACACAGATATAGTTTGGGCAGACCAGGACAGATGTTTGTCAAATATTATACCAAGATTTCTTACATTCTGGCTATACTATATCGGAGTACCACTTATGGACAACTGTGGTAACGCTGTTCGATTGAGTTTGCAAAGTAATTTAGGGTAACCCATAATTATTGCCTGGGATTTTGATGGGTTTAATTTTAATCTGTAATTTCTGGCCCATACATCTATGCTCATCAAGCCTTCATTCAGGTGACATGTTTCTGAGTGTATGTTTTCGGGTTTGCTGTGTATATATATCTGTAGGTCATCAGCATATAAGTGGTATTTACAGTGTTTTAATCCAGAAGATATGCCATTTATATAGGGTAGGAAAGTTTCAGCAAGGACATGTGTCAACCAGTGATGAGCAACGTTCGGGACAACCTGTCAGTGTGCGGACCGACGTGGCACGCGCCGTCATCGAGCAACTCCTGGATGCTTTTTTGCTAGTTGTTTTACGTCGCACCGACACAGATAGGTCTTATGGCGACGATGGGACAGGAAAAGCCTAGGAGTGGGAAGGAAGCGGCCGTGGCCTTAATTAAGGTACAGCCCCAGCATTTGCCTGGTGTGAAAATGGGAAACCACGGAAAACCATTTTCAGGGCTGCCGACAGTGGGGTTCGAACCTACTATCTCCTGAATACTGGATACTGGCCGCACTTAAGCGACTGCAGCTATCGAGCTCGGTAACTCCTGGATGAAGACAGACGATGGATGCTACTGAGTTAGAGAGGGCAAGTGGCATCGAGAAACGCACCGCCCACAGGATATTGCGTCATGAGCTGCAATTGTGCAAAATCGCATCGCGGTGGGTACCGCATGCACTGACGGAAGTTCAAAGGTGGGTGCGCTATGCAATATGCTCCCACCACCTTGCACACTGGCAAAAGGACGGCGATCATTTCTTGTCACGAACAATCGTCATCGATGAATTTTGGGCCAGGGCACACAAACCAGAACTGAAACGTCAGTCCGTGGAGTGGCGACATGCTGGATCACCAAGGAGGCAGAAGCTCAGTCAGAATCCTTCCCCAGTCACATTCATAGTGATCGTTGCATATGACATCAGGGGTGTCATTGTTTGCCACTTTGTTTCACATGGCAGAACAGTGACCACACAGTACTACAGGGACTTCCTGGTGCGACAGGTACGACGTGGCGTTCAGGAGAAACGTCCAGATCTTGTGGACAGTGCAATAATCCTGCACAACAATGCAATACCACATAAAGCAGAGTGTGTAGGGCAGCTACTGCGACGTTGGGGATGGGAAGAATTGGAACACCCACCGTACTCTCCTGACATTTCACCCTGTGACTTTCATATCATTCGAAAGATTAAGGAACCACAACGTGGTAGGCGGTTTGCAACACAAGAGGACATTGCTAATGCTGTGCGTCAACAGGTGACCTGATTCACACATGGTGCTGCAAATGCTGTGGCAGATGGTATTCAGCGCCTCCCACATCGTTGGCAGCGTGTGGTGTCGGTAGCAGGGGACTACTTTGAGGGTCTTTAGGCCAGGTTTGTCATGTCAACTTTATGTGTACAGTGTTGTCATTCTTTTGCACCGGGAAGGCCATATTGCCCTGTATACTACCGAAATAAATTAGTGTGTTACAAAATCTCAGTGCTATTCATTGTCCACACATGTATTTAACACCTTGTCCTTTCGTCTGTATATGTCTCATTTTCCAACCAGACTGGTATCTTCAAGAAAAAAAATAGTTGCCATGACTTTTGCCCCAACCCTTGTATAAATGGTTAGTCCAATCAATAAATAAAGCCCAGAGTGTGTACTAAAAATTTGGGGGGGTTTTTTACCAAAAAGGCCATGTGCACTAACTTTGTAACGCTAATGATTCTACAGGAAATTTGCCTATTATGCGTTATAGCACGTGTTCCAAGGTACCTGCCAGACAAGCACTGTTTAGCTGGGTACCGGTAACTGGCTTGTTCCTGGTAGGGCTTGCTAATTCTGAGTGGACATAAGAGTGTGTGAAGGTTGCTACTTAAAAACTACACATCAATGTGGGGTACAGACAGAAGGGTTGCCAACTTTTGGTCGATCAACGACCGGTACATTCTGCTAGTTCACTATAAACTTAAGACAAGTAACACCGGTGTATACTTAGTCTTGTCAGAAATATGTGGTTTTAAAGAATAACATAAATATAGTTAAAAGATATTTTATTCTCCATGTAATATATTTATATTACACCTATTGTGAACGCATAACACAAATCATTTCTCAAAATCGTCACCGTTTGCCTTTACATAAGTCACAGGCCAATTATCTATTGCAGCACACGTGATCTTCAAAGGGAAATCCGGCACTGCTTTCAACAGAGCGCGCTTCAGGCTGTCTATACTATCTATCAATCAATCAATCAATCAATCAATCAATCAATCAATCAATCAATCAATCAATACTGATCTGCATTTAGGGCAGTCGCCCAGGTGGCAGATTCCCTATCTGTTGCTTTCCTAGCCTTTTCCTAAACGATTTCAAAGAAATTGGAAATTTATTGAACATCTCCCTTGGTAAGTTATTCCAATCCCTAACTCCCCTTCCTATAAATGAATGGCTTCCACTCCTGGGTGGTCTTGGTTCTGTGAGCTGGCGCTAAATCTTGTTCGAAATTCCATTCTCGATAGTTAAAGAGTGCGTTGCTTAAGGGCTTTATTACTGATTCTAACAATGTCTCTAATGTGCTGATGTCTTCACCCACTGCTCAAAGAAATGGAGCTCACAGGTGCCAAAATATCAAACACTCCACCAAACCATTACTGAAGCAGGATGATGGCCTTGTTGGATCCTCAAAGCTCTTGCACGGGCTTTACTAGATGATGAGATATACACCTTGTCATTTTGAACATTAAAAGACTTTTCAACAGCAAAATTTTTTTCCATCTGTAAAAGGAACCATCCTGCACCTATCTCAAGCGTACCTCTACAGCAGGCATATCATTAATTCAGCCTGAGGGCCCCATTCACACAGACGCATAACGACTGTCGTTTGTTTACTCGCTAGCAGCCTTCTCGGAATAGATGTTCTGCAGCAGTGGTCAGTGCTGCCGACCTCTGTACTTAGAAACGTTTCGATTGTTCCCCGTTCTTGCCGTGCGGATGGTTAGGATTAGAATAGGATCTGGACAAGACGATTGGTCTGGACGGTTAGGATTCTTGCCATGGTGAAGACCATTGTTCTGGACGGTTAGAAGCCGCAAAGCGGCCTTAGGCCCCTAGTTTCGTAATGTTACATTTACTTGCGCTTTTATTGTGCTGCGGTTGGTAACAGATTATGAACAACATTCTTGACGGGAAGGAGATCACGTGCTACTTTACACTGGCCAATAGGAATACAAGTAGCTACTTCAGAAATTAAAATGGCATGTAATAATCTTAATTAGGTTATAAAAGTAAACGTGCTTCTAGGGGCGGAATTGTGTATTCCTGGACATCGCAATGAACACATCTCTCCTCTGAGATGCTCTCCAAGTAAGATTTCATTAATTTCACTTCTAACATTACAAATATGGTGACCCATGGGCTAAACTAATACCAGGGTGTATGTCAACGTAGGAAAAATTAATGTGTTGAAAGTATGGAGATCAGCTAGGCCTACTTGATTAAGTAGGATGTTTCTAGCTGTCATTGGAGAGATGGTGTGAAATGACATTTAGATGAATAAACTTTATGGGAAGAGGACTTAGGGATTGGAATAATTTACCAAGGGTGATGTTAATTGGTTTTAGGAAATCTAGCACCTGTGTGACGGCTCTTAAATGCAGATCAGGGATTATATGCATATTGAGGTTATATTGAACGATGTTTTCGTGTGGCAGATTTTGTATGCAATGTAATGAGAGATAATTTGAGAAGCATTAATGTTTTCACAACCGTTTAAGTCTTAGTATAAGGCCTTACAATGTAATGTTAACAGTAAGGCTACACAGTTATCATCTAAAAGTTACACTTCCTAATACTGCTACGAAGATTGGTACTCACGGGCTGTATTTTTACCCACCCTAAACCCTATTATAATATCGTCCATACCAACAGAAGACTTACTTCCAGTTCTGGAGAATCATCAACACTGTCCCAGTCAATAGTGTAATTCTGTTCAGTAGATATTCCATTGGTAGCTGTACTCCGCACTGCCTCAACAGGAAGAATCAAGTCACCACGACGAAAATACTCCAAAACATCATTCGGAATAGGAATAACTATAGCTTCAACTGATACGTCCATAAATAAAGGATACCACTTATCGAAAGAAAACTTCTCTATATCTGCTGATATCATGTTTTCCTAACCTGACGTTCTCCACCAAACAAATCAACACTATAACACACATTAGCCTTCAGTCGCAATTCGCGCTCTCAGAGAGGTTACAACTTAACATCAGTTCCCGCGTACAGTAGCAAACAAGAATGTCTTGTCTTGTCTTGCGGATATTTATTTGGGATTCAACAAATTCTTTCCCAGTCACGACACAATTAATATATTACACTTATATCACAAAAGCACACGGTTACATCACTAATGCCCGATTTTAGCATGATCACACGTAGATCTTGTCTTGTCTTGCGGATATTTATTTGGGATTCAACAAATTCTTTCCCAGTCACGAGACAATTAATATATTACACTTATATCACAAAAACACACGGTTACATCACTAATGCCCGATTTTAGCATGATCACACGTAGATAGGTGCACTTACAGAAGCAAAATTATATCGGGTATGAGTAGGGTCATGGAATTATTACATTCTATTCTGAGCAGAGACACAAATAACTTAGTAAGCTGGAATAGGAGTAACGTCTTACACTGTACAAGATCGGAAAGTAAAAAAAAAAAAAAGAAAAACACCTTGATACAGTATCTACTCACCAGGAACATATAGAAGTGCCACCTCACAAACATGTCGGAACAAAACAACTGAAAAACTAGATCATAATTACAATTTTATGTGAGTGTTATCAAGGTATTCGTTTAAAATAGTAATGATCGTAGGCGAAGGTTGGTGCAACAAAACTGAAAGTCGTGCAGGGAAAGATACTTGAACTTTAAGTAATTTCTGCATTAAAATGGCCTGGTGATGTGCATATTGGGGGCAATGAAAAAACAGGTGGTCACTATCGCCCTCAGATTCTCCGCAGGAACAAGTTGGGTCGTTCGTAATGTGAAATCGAGTTAAATATACTGGGGTTAAGGCATGATTAAAACGTAGGCGGATGATATTGGTAATGTGACGTCGTGTATACGTACCATTTGCAAACCACGGCAGTGTGGGAATACTCGGTTGAATTTGATAGTAATGTTGGCCTTTCGTACGAGCAGATAATCGCCATTGTGTGCACCATGTGTGTTGAGCTGCAGTTTTGATATGTGGAAAAAAGTCGGGAATAGGTATTTTAATTTGTAATATATTCGCGGTATCTGCACTGGCGTCTTTCGCTGCTATATCGGCCATATCGTTGCCTACGTGCCGATTGTGCCCTTTAATCCATATTAGCGTTATAACAAAACCGGATGTTTCAAGTCGAAGTAGAAGAGACTTAACTTCGTAGACATATGTATTTGTATGAGGGGCGAGTGATTGCAGAGCTTGTAAAACAATTTGAGAATCGCTGAATATATTTATTTTTTTGGAGTGCAACTGTTGAACATATACGAGGGCTTGGTATATGGCATATAATTCTGCTGTAAAGATAGTTAAATTATTAGGTAATGGATATTTAAAGCTAATGAGTAATTGTGGATCGTAAAATGCTGCTCCGACTCCAGTATTTGATTTTGACCCATCGGTAAATAGGTGGTAATCTGGTGAGGTTATGGGACTTTTAAGTTTCTTATGAGCGTATAATGTGGGATAAGGTGCAGACGTTGCTTGGTTTGATGCATTTGAAGGGGCAATGATAATAGAAGGACGGAATGTTTGAATGTCATAGTGGTATGAATACGTATTAACTCGTGGTGTACGAAGTATAGTCTCAGTAAGATGGTGGATTTCAGCATAAGCCATGTATATGGCGGGATACCGATGATTGGGAGGAGGACGCTGTTGATAATATTCATATAATAATTGTAATTTAGGGACAATAAGGGAGTTCGTTCTACTAATATGTTTAAGTAAGAATTTTTTGGAAAGTTTTATCCTGCGAATATACAGTGGTTCTTCCGTAGTTTCTACTAAT
Source organism: Anabrus simplex (assembly GCF_040414725.1). Taxonomy (NCBI): domain Eukaryota; kingdom Metazoa; phylum Arthropoda; class Insecta; order Orthoptera; family Tettigoniidae; genus Anabrus; species Anabrus simplex. Next base: position 347,731,134 of record NC_090266.1, on the reverse strand, counting down.
AAAACGTTAGTTGGTGTTGTGCGGAGGGCACCCACACTGATACGTAGTGTGGAAAATTGGAGACGATCCAAAGCTAATAAACTATGTTTAGAGGTTAAATCAATAATGTGGGCGCTATAATCAAGTATGGACCGAATGGTTGCATGATATAGGTGTTGTGCTGACAAGGGGTCAGCACCCCATGCACGTTTCGTTACCGTTCGTAGGATGGTGATATAACGATCAGATTTCCGAATAAGATGTCGTATATGAGTTTGCCATGTGAGTTTGTGGTCGATATATATTCCTAAATATAAGTGTTGTGAAACCAAGGGAATGCTATAGGTGTCAAAGTTTATAGGGCTTTTATCAAAGGTTCGTTTATGTGTAAAGATCATCGCTGCACATTTAGATATAGAAAGGGAAAGTCCATGGGCCGTTACCCACCGAAAGACTAAACATAAAACCCGAGATATTGTGGCTCTACAAAGGTCAATGTGGGAGTCAGTACAATAAATAACATAATCATCCGCGTAAGCTAGAACACGAGCGTGTGGTAGCACAAGAGATTCGAGCTCTTTCACGTAAAGGGCAAACAAAATTCCACTGAGTATCGAACCCTGTGGTAAACCTTGTGATGTATAACGGCTATCAATTGTCTGTTGGGGAGATTTAATAGTTAACCGGCGGTTAGTAAATAATTGATTTAAGATAGAAAGGAATTGGATGGGGAATCCAGCACTAAATAATTTCTCCCAGAGGATATGCAATAACACAGCATCATAGGCCCCTTTAATATCCAAAAAAACTGCCACGATAGATTGTTTCCGCCATTTTGCTAACAAGATGTCGAGTAAGAAAATAATGATAGGGTCTTGTGTACTATTACCCCATCGAAAGGCAAACTGATACTTGGGTAATAGCGAGTGATATTCCAATACCCACGCCATTCGTTTCATAAGGATTTTACAAAAGACTTTGCGTATACACGATCCCAGAACTATGCCTCGGAAATTTTCAGGTTCGGTAGGTCGTTTTGTTGGTTTCAGAATGGGTGTGAAGAAAAACTCGTTCCATGATGCTGGTACATGTAATGTCTCGAAAATACTATTATAATATTTGAGTAAATAAATTTGGACATGGGGGGGTAAGGCCTTGAGCATTTGATATGTAATTGCATCAGGTCCTGGTGATGAGCTATTGACATTACATAATACAGAGTGTAATTCGTTATATGTAATTGGATTCAAAAGGGAAATAAAAGAACAAGAATTATTCTGTGAGGTGGGTAAAAAGAGTGGATTTACGGTAACAGGGGCAAGGGTGTGTAAAAAATCTTCTAGAACTTGTCGCGGGTAAGCAGAAGAAGTTTGGTATTGGAAAGTTCTCGTGATCATGCGGATCGCGTTCCAAAATTTCGTTGCTGGAAGTTGTGGAGTTAATTGAGAAATAAAAGATTGCCAAGCTTTTCGCTTTTTTGCATTAAAGACGAGCTTTGTTTTCGCAGTATGATTTCGCAATTGAAAATAGTGCTGCTGCGTCATTGATTGGCGATATTGTTTGAATAATTGTTTGCACTTATGAATAAGATCGTGACATTCTTTGTCCCACCATTTTAGTTCATATTCCTGTGGGTGGGTCGTCACTTTTAATGGTCGACACGGATGAAACATGTTTAAATATTGGGTTAAATAAGGGAGTAAGAGGGAAAAGGAAATAGGGGACTTGTGTTTCTGTTGCAAGATATAATTGAGGTATGATTGATAGTTAGAAACATTGAAATTTTTATAAGATCGAACGTTACTTATACAGGAGGATGTCTGAAACTGGGAATGTGGTGGGTGAATACCATATGTGATGAGAATTGGGAAGTGATCACTAGTGTGAGTATCAGATAATGTATGCCAGGTGGTGACAGGGGCCATAGTTGTGCGGCAGAAAGTAAGGTCTACTGCGCTGGGTGGAGATCCAGGCGGAGTTAAACGGGTCGGGGAGCCGTCATTTAAAAGAAACAAATTCTGATGAGTTGAAGTAGTAAGTAAGTTGGAACCTTTGATTGTATCCACCATACATCCTCACCGAGAAGAAAACGATGTGGAAATGTGTCAAATTGTTGAATAAAATGCATCCATTGATTCTGAGTAATGTAAATGTGGGGAGGGCAATAGATGTTTAAGAAACAAGTGTTATGGTGTACTATTCCTACAGCATAAGTGTGCGGGATGATATATTGTAAAGAGAAATGTGTAACTGATAAGGAAGTATGAACACATGTGGCAACTCCATCAAAGCCGTTACCATCATGTCGGAAAACTTGATAACCTCGTAATCGAAAAATGAAATGCGGTTGAACCCACGTTTCTTGTAAGCAGATAAAATGAGCTCGTGTTTCATTCAGCAATATTTGTAACTCATGTCGTTTAGAGGCGGCACTTCGACAATTCCATTGGAGTAAAGTAATCATGCTAGTATGTTCATGATAGAGTCTCGTAGTTTATATAATACATGGTGAAGTTGAGGTTCGTGACCCATACTTTGGATTAACATTACCAGCAATTGCTGGATTTCTTGTTGAAGGCGTTCCTTGGAAGGAGGATAATGTATATCTTGAAGGGTTGTAGAGGGTTGCTGCCTAGCAGATGTGGGCGCACTTGGGGGATATGCTAGTTGCAGAGGTTGTTGCATGGCACTCGTTGACGGGATCGAATGTACTGGAACCGAAGATTCGTTTCGCAGAATGGCCATGTATCCTTGTCGGTCGAAACCGGGTTCGGGTGTAGGAGGGGGAGATTGCATGATCACTTGGATGAACTTACGCTTACGCGGGTTGGGAGTCGCAGGGGATGGGGGATTCGACGGTAGAGGAGGGAACTGAAGTTCTTGTTGCTCGGCATGATAAATTGGAAGGGCGATACGGGCTTTAGCTTCGGGAAAAGATATGTTTTCAGTACTCATTAATTTTTAATGGTGACCTGATACTTATGTTCTGGACAAATTGAGGAACCTGTGACATGGTTTTTCTTACAGTACGCACATTATGTAAATTGCTCCGTACACGCCTGGGTTTCATGTTGTTGCGCACATTTCCCACAACGAGCGTTTTTCGCTTGACATTGCCGAATTGTATGCCCATAGCGCTGGCATTTGCGACAGCGAATGGGTGAAAAGATGTAAGGTTCAACTTCCATGTACACCTTGTATAAGGCGACATGGGAGGGTAATGTTTGTGATCTGAAAACAATTTTTACTGAACCCGTAGGAAGGTATTGGGTTTCGCCATCTTGAATTGCACGGCGATTAAGTCGTTGCACGCTTTTAACTGGTGCCTCGGATTCCAGGTACTGTAGTATGTCATCATTCGATAAACCTTTTTCAACTCCACGAATAATGCCTACTCTTAACACTTGTGATGATGGAATGTAAGCTTTAATTTTGAGGGTTTCAAGCATAGGATTACTCAAAAATGCGTTTGCTTGAGAAGCCGTATGGAAGGTAACTTGTAGTCGATTACGCCCTTTACGTTGGATCGATTTGACATTGAGTTTAGTTTCGTAAAATCGGCGACCAAGTGCCATGGGGTGTAAATTGCCGATGTTTTGCTCGTTTATGGATTCAACAAATACGAAGAAAGGTCCATGATGAAAACGATTATAATATTCCGGGGTAGAAGCCACTTGGGACGCCTCGGATTGATTGTTAGATTGTTCGGAATTAGAACGGTCTACCACTTCCGTATTACGCCTCTGTTCATCAGACTCAGTTGACTGAGAACCTTGCTGTCGTGTCGTATTACTGGATGAATTGGTTATGGGTTCCTCTTCCATAGGTACTACTATTTCACGCTCCACTCGTAAGGAATTCCCGGTTACCGCCGACGTTCCTCCACTGTCGGTCTCCATTGCTTGTCACTCCCGCACCACACTTGAACGAAAACACAAGTGGTTACCACTACCGCGCACCTCTGACTCGCACAAGTAGAGTAGTGTACCGTACCACTATCACTGCGTGACTGATCACACGTAGATAGATGCACTTAAAGAAGCAAAATTATATCGGGTATGAGTAGGTTCATGGAATAGCAAACAAGAATCAAGCAACACCAACTACAATCTGACAGACCACAATACAGAAACCAACATGGCGGAATAATTAGGCCGCTAATCTGCTGTGAGACGCAACTGGATATTATTTCCTAACTGTTATAATTAACGCAGATAACTTTCATAATCGTCATAAAGAAGAATTAGTATGTGAAGTAAAAATCAAATTTCCTCAGTTATAAAAACCGAAACGTTTTAAAATTACATAACCGGGCGAGTTGGCCGTGCGCGTAGAGGCGCGCGGCTGTGAGCTTGCATCCGGGAGATAGTAGGTTCGAATCCCACTATCAGCAGCCCTGAAGATGGTTTTCCGTGGTTTCCCAATTTCACACCAGGCAAATGCTGGGGCTGTACCTTAATTAAGGCCACGGCCGCTTCCTTCCAACTCCTAGGCCTTTCCTATCCCATCGTCGCCATAAGACCTATCTGTGTCGGTGCGACGTAAAGCCGCTAGCGAAAAAAAAATTACATACCAAAATCGAAACAAATATTCGACCAAATTTCATAAACCTACAGCCAGTAAGTTTGACAGTGACAAAATGTAAGTAATCAATATTCGTTGGTAAAACAACAACGCGCAATGCATTACAAGAAAAACACAAAACATCCATAACAGTAAAATGAGATACCGCACTCAGTAAACAAAAGGTATTCAACAACCAAAGCTATTTTGCTTGCTTGCTTGCTGATGCTTATGGGCTGTGTCTACGACATTTCACCCAGTCAATACTCCCTTACTTATGACATAGAACGAGTACTAACGAACACTTCCGTTCAAGAAGATATGTTTGATCTTGCAAGTAGGTTACACAAACACTATTTTTCACTATATCACATAATAATCCTAGTTTGCTACATAACACTGATCCCATAAGAGAAACTTCCGTTCTTGCAAACACACTTCTTCTATAGTGTCACACACTCTGATAAACCGACATAGCACTCTCAAGGAATACTCTAATGATATGAGGAATCACTCAAATGGAACCATTAAACACATGAGAACATCTCACCATATATTGTTGACAGAATTATAACACGATATTGGCTTCATCCAGAAACAAATTTAGAACTCTAATAATCTCTACGGTAGGATTACATAGCGAACAAGAAACTCTGGTTGGAAATACCTGCTTGAGTCGCGTGAGATTAGTCATAAGATTTTTACGTGGGTTGTCATATAAAGAACATTCAAATATGATGTGGTTTGGGTCTCCATTAGTAATATTTGTATCACACAAACAGTTTGTATCCTGCGTTAAATGGAAACGAGATCTATATTGTGGGGTAAGGGCATGATTAAACCGTAACCGAATGATGTTAATAATATGTCGTCTAGAATAGGATCCTCGCATATACCATGGTTTAACCGGAATTGTTGGTTGTAAATGATAATAAAAGTTACCTTTGACTTGTGCAGTCTGTCGCCAGTAATTCTGTCATTCTTTACGACCAGCTTGTCGAACAGCTACTACATAGTCAGAAGAAGGAACAATATTGTTAGTATTAGGAACAGGGAGACGAGAAGCTTGTTTTGCAAGACAATCTACTTGTTCATTTCCTAAGATAACCATATGTCCTGGTACCCATACTGATGTTATATAAATACCGAAATTGTCAAGCATATAGAGAAGACTCTTGACATTGTATACATACCAATTACAGGATAACCCATACGAGACCAACGACTGTAATGCACTCAGCGAATCCGTATATATCGTAACCCTCGTATAGTCCTGACGCTGAACAAAAAGTAAAGCCTGCTGTATAGCGAATAGCTCCGCAGTAAAAATCGAAACTTCACTAGGTAAACCATATTGTTTTTTGACATTTAGAGAAGGTATATAATAAGCGGCCCCAACTCCAGTAGTATTCTTGGCCCCATCTGTAAATATGTTTAAGCTTTGCGCTATACCGGAAAGTTTCACTCTTTTAATAGGACGATTCTCTGTCTCCTGCAAACAAATAACGCTAGTATAGCTACTACATGTAGGCCATATTATCTGAGGCTTATAATAAGAAACTGCATAGGGTAAAGTATAGGGCAGTAAATTAACGCTGTGTATTAATGTATGCTGTTTCGACTTCAATGTGGTGAAAGCATGATACAGAACTGGCAATCGTCGCAAACCCTGACGCCGTAAGGAATAATACTCGGAGAGTAGCTGTAACTTCGGAATTAAAGGATGACTTGTCAGAGAAAATTTCTTGAGTAAATATTGTGTAGCAAGTATTTTTCTACGCACATGTAAAGGAGCTTCGCAAGATTCGACTAAAAGTGCATTTGTAGGTGTTGACTTCAAAGCTCCAATACATGAGCGTATTGCTTTATATTGACAGATGTTAAGAGTATTCAAGTTCGTATCCGATGCCAAATCAAAAATATGTGATCCGTAGTCCAATATCGCTCTAATAGTAGTTTTATACAAGGATAGCGCCACAACTGGATCTGCTCCCCATTGCCTACGGGTTACAGCTTGTATTATCTGAATATACCTGACGCTTTTCGAACGCAAATATAAAAAATGTTGTTTCCATGTAAGTTTCTGATCGATAAATAACCCAAGATATTTATGGTGACTGACTACGGGGATTTCATACTGATCAAAGGAAAGTGGTGATCGATCATAGGTTCGGTGATGTGTAAATATCATCGCTCGACATTTCGCTATAGAAAGATTTAACCCATGGGCTTCTAACCATGTTCTGGCTTCGTGAAGCCTGTAGATAATATGTTGCCTACATAGCTGTAAATTCTCATGCGTATAATAAAGCCAAAAATCGTCAGCATACGCATGTATTCGAGCATGACGGAGAATGACCGTTTCGAAATCCTTCATGAAAAGAGCGAAAAGAATACCACTTAGAATATCGCCCTGCGGCAAACCATTACTTACCTGCCCGGGTTGGATTGAATAATGTGACGATTTAAATCTCAGTGTTCGATATGTAAGAAGTTGTCTGAGAATAATAATAAATCCCTCAGGAAACTTAAGAGTTGCAAGCTTTTCCCATAGTATGTTCAAAGGTACAAAATCATAAGCCCGCTGAATATCAAGGAAAACCGCTATGGTATTATATTTTCTGTGACGGGCTAATAACAAGTCTATAACAAAACTATTAAATGCATCATATATACTACGTCCCTTAAAAAAGGCATATTGATATCGAGGCGTCAAGTTACAGTATTCCAATACCCATATAATCCTTCGAAGTAAGGTCTTTAAAAAGAATTTACGGAGGCACGAACCTAGCACTATACCGCGATAATAATTAGCTTCAGTGGGTAATTGCTTATTTTTAAGAATAGGAATCAGAAAAAATTCATTCCAATTAACTGGGGTACTGTAAGTGCGAAAAATATCATTGTACATGTTTAATAATACCTTCTTGGCCCTAAGAGGTAATAATTTAAGCATCTGTTATGATACATTATCTGGACCGGGGGATGAATTCGAACACGATTGTAGAACTGCTTCTAATTCCTGATAATCGCATAGTTGTAACAATACGGAAAAACTTGCATCTTGTGTGTCGTGTGAATGAACATACTGTGATACGACATAGTCTGGCGTCTCTCGAACAAGAAAATCGGACAAGACCTGACCTGGGATAGTCATGTCAGGGGAATGTTGCGTAATTCTTGTGATTGCCCTAATGGCATTCCACAAGGCTGCGATTGGAACCTGACACGTGAAGGACGATATAAACTCCTTCCAAGCGACACGACGTTTTCTATGAAAAATTCTGCGAGTCTGAGCTATGTGTCTTTTGAGCCGAAAATGATTTTCAGATGTGGCTTGCTGCCTATATTGTCGGAAAAGCACCTTACGGGTTTGAATCAGTAAATGGCATTCCTCATCCCACCATTTAACATTCGTAGGTTTCCTAGAAGATAAAGGAGATGTGGCGATGATGGGGTGGTGAAGATTAATATAATCTGTTAAAATCTGAAGTAAAATTTGATAGGAAAAAATATTGTCCGATATTTTTTGCAACGCATCCTCAATGTAAGAGGTATATATTTGCGGTTTAAATCTCCGCAACGAACGAACCGTGTTATTGTGAACTGTATGCGTCGGTGAAGAAATAGGTCGGCCTACACCATATGAAATAGCAATGGGAAAGTGATCACTTGAGTAAGTATCACTTAAAGTGTGCCATGTAGTGATAGACACCATACTTCGCCTACACAATGTTAAATCTACTGCACTAGGAGGGGCAGAAGGCGCAGTCAATCGCGTAGGAGAGCCATAATTCAAAATAGCAAATGAATGGTTCTTTACTGCATTAAGGAACTGCGTACCTTGAGGTGTGTCCAAATTTCCTCCCCACACCGTATGGTGAATATTAAAATCTCCAAATATAAAAACATATGGTTCTGCAGTAAATTGCTGGAAAAATTGATCCATTGTCTCTCATTAATGTAAACGTCAGGTGGACAATAGATGCTCACAAGCAAAATATGCATATAATATAATCCTATAACATATGTATGGGGTATGGCCTGAATATTCGAATGAATTCTATATGTCACTGAAGAGTGTACCAAAAAGGCAACCCCACCATAACCGGGGCCATCCTCACGTAAAACTTTATAATTAGGATACACGATGCGAGTAGCAGGATCAAACCAAGTTTCTTGTATAGCTAAAAATTGAGGTACGGTTTCCTGAATCAATTTAAAGAGCTCATGACGCTTGTTCATGAGACTTCTAGAATTCCATTGAGTGATTCTGATCATAGAATTGAATGAAACTGCAAATTTTGTCTCTTAACTGGTATACATTATGAGCTAACGCTGGGTGATCACCCAACAATTGCACCAATTGATGAATAGATTGATAAAGACCACTTTGGAGATGGTCCCTTTGCCTATGAAATGATGAAAGCGGTTGCGCCATTGGAGCGCTACTAGTGGCAGCAGGCTCATCCAAAGATGCCTCCATCCTCTGGCTTGCGCCATTGGAAAAAGTTGTAACCCGTGAAGTAACCATCTCCGTACGGGGAATCTCTCGAACCAAATTATAATAACCATCCCGATCATATCCTGGGGCTGGTACTGGTCTAGGTGATTTCAAAATTACTTGCGTAAATTTTCTCTTACGGGGATTTTCCTGTGTAGGAGTCGGCTCCTCCCTAGTTAAAGGGGAAAATTTTGGGAATTGTCCACAACATTATATTCAATAGGTTGAACTTTCTGTACAGCGTCCTTGAAAAATAAGTTCTGATTGCTCATGATCTTTTTAATACTGACTTGCTGCTGGTGAGCTGGACAGTCAACGGCTCCAGTTGAATGGGTGCCACGACAATGCACGCATTGCAGGAATGTTTCTGTACAGTTCGCCGTAGTATGATGCAATGCACATTTCCCACACCTTGGACTTGTGGCCCTGCAATGTTTATCAACGTGACCGTACCGTTGGCAATTTTTACAGAGGATTGGAGCAAAAACATATGGCTCCACCTCTAAATGCACCTGATATAATGACACATACTGTGGGAGATTTTGCACCCGAAAAACCACCTTTATAGATCCCGTGGGGACATACTGAGTTCCTTCCTCGCTAACAACTCTACGGTTCAAACGCCGTACTGATTTTATGGCCGCTGTAGACTTTAAGTGTTTTAATATAGTAGCCTCATTTAACGTTTTTTCTACTCCCCTGATAACTCCTACACGCAATACATTGGAGCTTGGTATGTATGCCCGGAGCTTAAGCTCAACTAATAAAGGGTGTTTCAAAAATGAATTCGCCTGCACGGCATATACAAATTCTATTTGTACTCTATTTCGACCCTTACGGGCCACGGATTTAATTCCTGGAATATTGTTCTCATAGAACTACCCAAGGTCATGGGGTGCATGTTACCAACATTGCCTGATGCCGTGGACTCTACAAAAATAATGAAGGGTCCATAATGAATACTAGGGTAAAGTTCCTGTGACTCAATCTTCGAAACCGTAGCACCAACCTCATTATTCACACGCGCATTTGTAGTATTAGTATTGTTCAATGTACCGCTATTCTCACTTGAATTATCATCCGCATCTTGTTCCATTTGAACTGTTTTTTCCCGTGCAACTGTGAGGGTTGAAGGATCCGGAGACTCCTCGCCACCACTTTGCTCCCCCATAGTTTACAACTTACACTCGTAGAATCACTCTACAATACCGTCCCCGCTACCTCGTTACAGCGACTGTCCACTCAACTGCACACTATCACTGCTAAGAGGGAACTGAAATTGCCCACCAAATGAAAGCTATTTTGAATGTGTACATGACTCACTAAAATACAGAATATGACCAAATGTAGCCAACATTTGTTATGTTGGTAACACACAACATTTTACAAGGAAAACACCCATAGCACAGAAAAGGCATACCGTACTCAGTAAATAAGAAATTCAGCAACTAAGGCCCTTTGAATATGCACATGACTCCCTAACATAGCTCTACAGCCAATATACTTGTAAATGACAACATTGCACCAATATTTGTTGGTAAACCTCATCAACTCACAACATATTACAAGAAAAGCACAAATTTCCCAGGATAATGCAATAAAATTTTCTAAAAATACACACTGACCAGTCTAGTAATATGTGGAATGTACAAATAAAGAAGTGTTTATAAGAAAATCATGTTATTTTCAATAACACTACTGAAGATTAGAGAAAGAATAATCATTTAACTGACACGTTACCTTTACAACATGATCACATACTGCTAAGTTTAAACACTCTTGTAGCTTTTAGATTGATGTTTCTTTGCAAATTATTTTGAGTCAATACTTTTCTCAAGAGCATCATCATACCTAATGATGGAAACACTTGCTATCACCTTAATGCACTTTTTAATAATTGTTTTTAAAATTCACACAACACTGACACTCATCATCAAGGTTACATACACTACAATTAGTTAACTGAAATCCTAACACTACAAGTGCCTCACTTCGATTGTGTAACTTAAGAAATTCAGGTTCGCAACTGTCACTAATTAACACCTGGAGAAGTCCGAACACGTTACAGCGCAAGGTAATGACCATCGATGATGGACACTGCAAACCACTTCTGTTCACTAGATTAAAATACATCATTTCGCTGTCACTGTCCTTAAAGCAATTAATTTTCAGTCTGCAATATTTTGACACAGTCATCACAATTTTTACATAATATTTCAATCACTTGCAAACTGATGTAGCTGGCAATGCATACCAAAATCCGCAGTGTTTTAAGGAGAACTTTGATATGAAATCCTTCTAATTCAGGCTCTCATGAATCTAAATTATCAATAATTCCATCACGGCTATTGTTATCGAAATTAAGGACAAAGTATTCCAAAGAAAATTCACCGAAGTTTCGCAGACCTCCTCTTCATTACACCTAACACTTTGAGCTTTTTTCAAGCTCGTTAATTTGTTCCAAAGAATCATTACAGTTGCAACCATTCCACCGTTTGTAAGCGCCAAATATTCCCTCTGAACGCTCTGTCTACAGATTGGCAGTAACCACATAAGACCAGTGGTACTTACTGAAAATACATTCACACAGTTCTACCACTGTCTTAAGTTTGCGTGTCAAAGTAGTACATGTTCCACTTGCCAAACTTTCTTCTGTTTGTGACATGTGCCATATGTCTATGAACGAATTTAACATGTAAGGAATGAACGTTTCACGCCATCAGGCCCAGTAACTGGACTAGCATCTTCATTTCTGTTATATTTACCTTTCATGGGTGGTCCATGACCTAGCTCTTAGGCCCTTTAAACAACAAACTACAACAAACCTTTCATGGGATGCTGTACATAACAGACTGACCACAACTTTTGAACTAATTATAGAAACTGGATTATGTCATCAGAAACATCCTCAACTTGACTTCTAAGCAATTCCAAACCAGCAACATTCTTAAGATCAAACATTTTACTGTTATTGATACATTCTGTCTCTCTACTGTGTTGGATACAGAGCCTTCCTAGATAAATTTGGAGCTATTTTAGCAACAATCTCTACTCGGAATGAAAACAATTTTCAGGTCTGAAAATTGGACCTAAGTAGTTGAACATATTCAGACTGGCCCTGTACCAACATAAACATTGATCACTTTCCTCAAAACAGCAAAAGTTTCATCAACGTTTGGTATAATAAAGGCTTCACCTGACCTGTTCAACAAATTACTTCTAATGCCCTTGAGAATATGTACAGAGTCAAAAAGAAGAAACAGGGACTTAAGTGGATCTTCTGCATTTTGAATACAGGTGTCAAGTTATTGCTACCACATAAAAGCTCAAACATTTTTCTATTGGTGCGATTTTTATCAGTAGAGTTGCGACAATGTTTAAAAACCAGTCAGGTATATTTGGTAAAATACCACAAGCTTGGCACCATCTCTCAGAGCACTGCGCACTTTTCTAGCATCAAGAAAGTTTATTTTCTTATGGTGAAAATTTTCATTGTATTGTTTATTCAGTTATTGCAAACAATGGTAGAAAATACTGCAGGTCACCCTAGCTTTCCCACACTCGCCTAAGACAAGTTCTAAGGTAGTAAATAGCATCAAGTTCATGGAAAATCTCTGAATTGTATTCCCAAAAAAAGGACTTTGTGTGCAGAGCACGTCTCATGTACTAGTGGATACAGGATTCATATTAATAATCATGGTATGACCATTCGTAGGCTTACAAGGCCAGTACCGTTATTCTCAAATACTCCTTCCGAGCAAGACTGAGTGACTCAGACGGTTGAGGTGCTGACTTTCTGACCCCAACTCAGCAGGTTCGATCCTGGCTCAGTCCGGTGGTATTTGAAAGCGCTCAAATACGTCAGCCTTATGTCGGTGGATTCACTGGCACGTAAAAGTACTCCTTCGGGACAAACTTCCGGCAATTCGGCGTCTTCGAAAACTGTCATAAAAGTACACTCATGCCCATAAACAGAACAACTTGAAAGATTAGAGATAGAAATGTCATGAAATTGCTTCTTATACTCTTGTTGTTGTAGTTGTCGTTGGGTAATTATGTTTTAACCTTACGTTATTATAACATATGGTTCATGTTTGTTGGTTACTGTAGTCACGTCCTAGTTCGTGAACCATGGGCAACGGCTGAGTGGCCTAGTAAGTGGTCCTGAGAGTCGGGATACCAGTTGCTATGGAATGGGAGTGGGCATCTCGGGCATATTCTGAGTCATTGCCCTCCTTGTGCTCAGGCGGCTAGGACTATACAATTCACCGGTGGTCCATAACCCGTTAGAGGAGAGATCCTCACTTGGACTATGTGCAAGTAGGGTAGCATCCTGCTTCATGAATTTACCGAGCTCAGAACATTTTAAGCAAACCTATGGGAGTAACGGTGTCCCACTCTCATTTAACAGGCGAGGGACTCCTTCTAAACAACTTGGCGAACGAAATGGAATTCGATGCGGGCTATCAATATTAATGGGGCTTATGGAAGAAAGAAAGTAGAACTGGCTGAGTCAGCAAAGAGGATGCATCTGGATGTGCTAGGAGTAAGTGATATTCGGGAAAGCGGAGATAACGAGGAAGAGATAGGAGAATATAAAGTGTACTTGACGGGCGTTAGAAAGGGAAGGGCAAAGTCTGGGGTAGGGCTCTTTATCAGGAATACCATTGCGAGCAACATAGTTTCTGTTAGGCACGTAAATGAGCGAATGATGTAGGTTGATTTGTCAGTTCGAAGAATTAGGACTAGAATTCACCATGTGAGGGTGCAGATGAGGATGAAGTTGACAAGTTTTTGAAGAATTGAGTGACATCATGGTCAGGGTCAACAGCAAGGATAGAATAGTGTTAATGGGCGATTTCAATGCGAGAGTTGGGAATAAAAGTGAAGGATACGAAAGGAAGATTGGTAAATTTGGGGAAGATATGCAAGCTAATGGGAATGGGAAGTGTTTGCTGGACTTCTGTGCTAGTATGGGTTTAGCTATTACGAATACATTCTTCAAGCATAAGGTTGTTCACCGCTACACATGGGAGGCTAGGGGTACCAGATCCATAATAGACTATATCTTAACAGACTTCGAATTCAGGAAACCTGTTAGGAATGTACGAGTTTTCCGCGGATTTTTCGATGATACAGACCACTATCTGATCTGTAGTGAACTATGTAACTCTAGGCCTAGGGTAGAGAAAGTGAAATCTGTCTGAAAACGAATAAGGGTAGAAAATCTCCATGACGAGGTAATTAGACAGAAGTACATGGATATGATTAGTGAGAAGTTTCAAACAGTAGACAGTAAGCAGGTTCAGGATATAGAAAGTGAATGGGTGGCATACAGGGATGCTGTAGTAGAAACAGCAAGTGAATGCCTAGGAACAACTGTGTGTAAAGATGGGAAAAGGCGAACATCTTGGTGGAATGATGAAGTGAGAGCAGCTTGTAAACATAAAAAGAAGGCTTATCAGAAGTGGCTCCAAACAAGGGCCGAGGCAGACAGGGATTTGTACGTAGATGAAAGAAACAGAGCTAAACAAATAGTTGTTTAATCCAAAAAGAAGTCATGGAAAGATTTTGGTAACAACCTGGACAGTAACAAAGAATCTTAGGAAGGGAGGGAAAAGGGAAATGAACAGTGTTTTGAGTAATTCAGGTGAACTCATAATAGATCCCAGGAAATCACTGGAGAGGTGGAGGGAATATTTTGAACATCTTCTCAATGTAAAAGGAAATCATCCTGGTGGTGTTGCGAACAGCCAAGCTCATGGGGAGGAGCAAAATGATGTTGGTGAAGTTATGCTTGAGGAAGTGGAAAGGATGGTAAATAAATTCCACTGTCATAAAGCAGCAGGAATAGATGAAATTAGACCTGAAATGGTGAAGTATAGTGGGAAGGCAGGGATGAAATTTCTTCACAGAGTAGTACAATTAGCATGGAGTGTTGGTAAGGTACCTGCAGATTGGACAAAAGCAGTAATTGACCTATCTATAAGCAAGGGAACAGGAAGGATTGCAACTACTATCGAGGTATCTCATTGATTAGTATACCAGGCGAAGTATTCACTGGCATCTTAGAAGGGAGGGTGCGATCAGTCGTTGAGAGGAAGTTGGATGAAAACCAATGTTTTTTCAGACCACAGAGAGACTGTCAGGATCAGATTTTCCGTATGCGCTAGGTAATTGAAAAATGCTACGAGAAGAATAGGCAGTTGTGTTTATGTTTCGTAGATCTAGAGAAGGCATATGACAGGGTACCGAGGGAAATGATGTTCGCTATACTGGTGGACTATGGAATTAAAGGTAGATTATTAATATCAATCAAAGGTATTTATGTTGACGATTGGGCTTCAGTGAGAATTGATGGTAGAATGAGTTCTTGGTTCAGGGTACTTACACGGGTTAGACAAGGCTGTAATTTTTCACCTTTGCTGTTTGTAGTTTACATGGATCATCTGCTGAAAGGTATAAAATGGCAGGGAGGGATTCAATTAGGTGGAAATGTCTGGCCTATGCTGACGACTTGGTCTTAATGGCAGATTGTGCCGAAAGTCTGCAGTCTAATATCTTGGAACTTGAAAATAGGTGCAATGAGTATGGTATGAAAATTAGCCTCTCGAAGACTAAATTGATGTCAGTAGGTAAGAAATTCAACAGAATTGAATGTCAGATTGGTGATACAAAGCTAGAACAGGTCGATAATTTCAAGTATTTAGGTTGTGTGTTCTCCCAGGATGGTAATATAGTAAGTGAGGTTAAATCAAGGTGTCGTAAAGCTAATGCAGTGAGCTCGCAGTTGCGATCAGCAGTATTCTGTAAGAAGGAAGTCAGCTCCCAGACGAAACTATAGTACGCGAACCTTTTCTTGAGCCCTGAGCTCCATAGTACAGAATGGGAACTAGCGCTCAAGAAAAGTTTCGCCTACTATACCTTTACATCGGTGTGTTTTCAGACCAACTTTGCTTTACGGGAGCGAAAGCTGGGTGGACTCATGGATATCTTATTCATAAGTTAGAAGTAACAGACATGAAAGTAGCAAGAATGATTTCTGGTACAACCAGGTTGGAACAATTGCAGGATGGTAGTCGGAGTGAGGAGATAAAGGCTAATTTAGGAATGAACTCTATGGATGAAGCTGTACGCATAAACCGGCTTCGGTGGTGGGGTCATGTGAGGCGAATGGAGGAGGATAGTTTACCTAGGAAAATAATGGACTCTGCTATGGAGGGTAAGAGAAGCAGAGGTAGACCAAGACGACGATGGTTAGACTTGGTTTCTAAGATTTTGAGATAAGAGGTATTGAACTAAATGGGGCCACAACACTAGTTGCAAATCGAGGATTGTGGCGACATTTAGTAAATTCACAGAGGCCTGCAGACTGAACGCTGAAAGGCATAACAGTCTATAATGATAATGTATGTATGTATGTATGTATGTATGTATGTATGTATGTATGTATGTATGTATGTATGTACTATCCGCACACTTTATCTTGGTGCATTTACACCCTAGTGCTGAATCGGTCGACCTCGGCGATCTTCGAGATTCATACCGGCAACCTCTGAAACACAAACTATGAATCGCTTAAGCATCGTTGTGCGACATCTGGCGTAAACTTTACGTACTGGTACTGTTGTTGTTTACACATCAAAGTCAAAGTATAGAATTCATGCTAGGAACAAGATTCGCATCGAGAGATATATTTTATAATGTTATATAATGTGTATGTGACATAGTTGTTGGCTTAAGATGATAACGGTTTAGAAATTTCATATCGATCGATCATCTTCTCGATTCAATTCAGATTTCATTTTCATTCAGTTGGCAGCACCAGGCAGCACTATCGATACCGGGACAGCTCCCTCCTTACTCCTCACCCCGTACACAAATGCATCAAGATAAAGTGTGCGGACAGTATGTATGTATGTATGTTATTATAACATGTAATGGCAAGCTGGTAGTGTCCGTGGCGGGATGTAACATCTCGCAAACCCTAACGCTGGACCTTGAGCTGGTATCATGACGCATCGGCGGGTGGCAGATAGCCGGCACCTACCCGGTAGCGTCAGTTGACCACTGACGAGCCGGACAGGTGTTTCTCTGAATACATTGAATAGGAGGTCGCGGACCACCTCTCCAACCCCAAGGTGTTAAGTGTGACTTGCCTTAATCCGTGCCGAAGGGGTGAATGGTACATGGGTGATGTGTCACTAACGGAGCCTCAGGGAAACTGGGGTGACCTCTCTGAGTAAGTAACCTTACTCGGATAAACGGAGCTCGGACTGCAGGGCTGGTTCTACCATCTGCTGTTAAAGTGGCTGGCTGCTGCCCGGGAGGTAAACTACCTGGGGGTATAAATCAGCTAGTACTTTGCCTTGCGTGCAACCACCTCCGTGCAAGCGCTGGGTAGCTACCCGGAGCTAGACACCGATATACGGAGTTGGCTAGACTGATTTTCAGCGACTTCTCGCTTTCGAGTGTGGTGCTATCTATCGTCAGATATATGAACCTCATCTCGATTGTCTTATTTTCCTGTGCTTGCATCTGTTGATTATCATCCAAAAGCCTAATAAGGGGAGTCTTAAGAGTTATGGATAACGATTTATGTCAAGCTTTCGTGATTTTAACCTATGAGCTTCAAAATCAATACCTAATTGGGATTAAAATCTCGAGATTACATTTTCTTATGCAAGCTATAACCTGTCGTGTAAGGCAGGGTTTTTTGGAAAGTATTCTCGTAGTAGATTGGTGAAGTCGCTCGCTCCGTAATGGAAGGTACGCAGATTGTCATCGTCTTTGTAATTTACATTTAAAAATTATTTTCGTTTCCTGCTGTTATTCTTAACTCTTTTTCACTCGCTTCCATGTACGTATATACACCCACATCTTCCTTACGGACTTATTGCCTTTGAGCATTCTCTGGCAGGCTTCTGTGAGTTGATTAAGTATCTCCACGATGCTCTATTTGCAACTAGCTCTGAGACCTCATTTAGTTCCACATGCTTCCATTTATTGATAATGCATTTCATTTTAATGCTTTAACTTTATGAAGATAAAGTTGGAAGGTATGTTAAAGAACTAATCGGGGTAAATATCCATCATAGCAAGAGGAATGTCCGCCTCTGTGGTGTAGTGTTTAGTGTGATTAGCTGCCACCCCCGGAGGCCCGGGTTCGATTACCGGCTCTGCCACGAAATTTGAAAAGTGGTACGAGGGCTGGAACGGGGTCCACTTAGCCTCGGGAGGTCAACTGAGTACAGGGGGTTCGATTCCTTCTCAGCCATCCAGGAAGTGGTTTTTGTGGTTTCCCACCTCTCCTCCAGGCAAATGCTGGGATGGTACCTAACTTAAGGCCATGGCCGCTTCCTTCCCCCTTCCTTGTCTATCCCTTCCAATCTTCCCATCCCGCCACAAGGCTCCTGTTCATCATAGCAGGTGAGGCCGCCTGGGCGAGGTACTGGTCATCCTCCCCAGGTGTATCCTCCGACCCGAAGTCTGAAGCTCCAGGACACTGCCCTTGAGGTGGTAGAGGTGGGATCCCTCGCTGAGTCCGAGGGAAAAACCGACCCTGGAGGGTAAACAGATTAAGAAGAAGAAGGAGAAGAAGAGGAATTCGGGAATGGAATAGTTTGCAATTTGTTCGAAATAATTTACAAGAAGACTATGTAAACAACTGATAGGGAATCTGCTACCTGGGCGACAGTCCTATATGCTATATTAATCGTAACATCACTTTCTATAAGTAGCACACAAATAAAGCATTTTTCCTAGTAGACATAATATTGTGATTAAACATTTCAATGAAATATATTATTAACAAAAGAACGTATGTAAAGAGGCATACACATTAATACGGCGCTAATAATGAAAACAAGGAAGATTTGTCATAACGAAGACTCGAACCTGCAAACCTACGATTATGAACTGAACGCGTTAGCCATTCCGCTTCGAGGAAGCTGGAAGTAATTCGGATACATAGGAGTAAGTTATACCTGGTGTCTGAAAACAGAAGAAAAAACTTAAATCCCATTTGAAATTATTTCCAAATAGGTTTTGATTTTATATCCTTTTAGAGTTTATTTGCGAAAGCTTGACGTATAAAATGTGTTACCTACACTATCAATGCGAGAGGCTGGTGTGACCGTTGCAACTCAAAGGAAGCGTTAGTGTTCAAAATCCTGCAATACAATATCGATCACTGTTACGGTATACTAGGCTAATTTGAGCTGTATGTCACCAGAAATACAGCTAATAATGTTCAGCTGTTATCGGGTCTTATCGGGCCCTCGAAGTGGCCTATAAATTACGCGCCGGGTAACGACGATTTATGCTGCCGATAGCGCTACCTTGGAGTGGCCGAACGGAAACATCCTTTTACGCGGAGGGCAAGTTACGCGCTACTTTACCAATAGGTGGTAGAATCGGCCCTGAGAGGACCATTCATTTCTCCGGTAGTCGTGGGACCAAAACGGAGACCCTAGAACAAACCTAAAGCGAAAACTCAAACTCAACAATACAAGGAGTGGATTTATCCACAGACTTGTCATCAGAAGACACTAAGATGGATGCGACTGAAATAACTACAGGAAAGGTTACAGAACCAGGAATATCAGAAACTGCGATCAAACCAAAAAAGCTCTCTGGAGCACAAAGGAAGAAACTAACGAGGGAGAGGAACATGAGGGAAGGGACCTGGACGGAAAATAAACCGCCCAGGAGCGAAAAGACCTCAACTTCCGAAAGACCTCGGTTGCCCTTCCTGACGCTAGGACTGGGATTTTAAATCGCAGTATCCATCATGTGTGGTTGAGCTCTTTTTTTGGCAAGAAACAAAGATAGCTTTGTTGACGACAAAGCAAGAATCTGTTTTACGGCCGGAGAGACCGGAGATTTTAAATTGCAAGAATTTGTTTTACGGTCGGTTGCCCTTCCTGACGCGAAAGGTATAAGGACTAGGATTTTAAATCACAAGAATCTGACTTACAGCCGGATGCCCTTCCTGACGCCAAGACCGGGATTTGCAAACAGTGTACGCCTATCACGATCAACAGCGTTATAAAGTAGCGGAGTTCAAAATACACTGTTGTCAGCTCTGCTAATTTTTACACCAGGCAAATGCTGGGGGCTGCTTCCTTTCTACCTTTCCTGCTCAGCAAAAATCTGCTTTACGGCCGCATGCCCATCCTGACGCCAGTACTGGGATATTAAATCGCAGTATCCATCATTTTATTTCTGTAAGTGTCTGACTTGCGTGTATGTAGGAACAAGGTCATGTGCATTTTTTGCTGAGATAACATGTCACTTCCGTTCACGTTTTGCGAGCGGTAGCAGAAACTAACAGTACTGCTCCCATTTGGTCTTACAACTTGGAAGAGACAACATGCATACAAAAAAAAAGATTTATTCTTTCTTCTCCTCCCTTTTTTTTACATGTAAGCATTCATATAATTATCTGTGTGTAAGTGTTATCTCGCGAGGTTCTTGTCCGAGTGTTTCGAAAGAAAGGAATAATGTGTATGCGTGTTCTGCTCGATAACCGGTGTTGCAATTACTAAGCGTGTTAGCTGTGCGGTGAGCGAGTTGGCTACGCAGTATGGTTTTTTGATGTTCGCATGACGTGTATCAGTGTTCTTGTCGATAACCCGTGTATTTGCAATCACTGAGCGTGTTAGCTGTGCGGTAAGCGAGTTGGCTAGGCGGTATGTTTTTTTATTTTCGCACAAGAAGAGGCAAAATCATTGAAGATGTAGTTTTGCTGTATCGTTTACTGAACGAGTTAGCTACGCACTACGATTTTTTGATTTTCGCATGACGTGTATCAGTGTTCTTATCGATAACCCGTGTATTTGCAATTACTAAGTGTGTTAGCTGTGCGGTGAGGGAGTTGGCTAGGCGGTATGGTTTTTAAGCGTGTTAGCTGTGCGGTGAGCGAGTTGGCTACGCAGTATGGTTTTTATTTTCGCATGACGTGTATCAGTGTTCTAGTCGATAACCCGTGTATTTGCAATCACTGAGCGTGTTAGCTGTGCGGTAAGCGAGTTGGCTAGGCGGTATGGTTTTTTTGATTTTCGCACAAGGCAAATCATTGAAGATGTACTTTTGCTGTATCGATTACTGAGAGAGTTGGCTACGCAGTATGGGTTTTAAATTTTGCATGACATGTATCCGTGTTCTAGTCGATAATCCGTGTATTTGCAATCACTGAGCGTGTTAGCTGTGCGGTGAGCGAGTTGGCTAGGCGATATGTTTTTTATTTTCACGCAAAACAAGGCAAATCACTGAAGATGTACTTTTGCTGCATCGTTTACTGAGCGAGTTAGCTATGCGGTATGATTTTTTATTTTCGCACAAGACAAGGCAAATCAAAGAAGATGTACTTTTGCTGTATATGCACTGCCTTATGCATAAGATCGCGTTGTATGTTCGACAGAGATATGTCTTAACAGAGCGGGAAGAGGTGGCGGCGGCGGAGGAAGAAGAGGAGGTTACAACAGCCGCTATCTTGGGCAAGCTGGTCAGAATTCTAGTCTTGTTAGCATTGTAGTAAGCGATTTTTTTCTTAACATGTTGTAAGTAACGACACCGAGTATCGTGTTCCATTCTAGTCTTGTGTTCTAAACACATGTTCGACATCGACTACAGTGTTCGATTCTTGTCTTGTTATGTTTCATTCAGTAAACTAAACACGTGTTGTAGCAATAAGGTTAGAATCTGTTGAGATAGCTACAAGCGATATCATGTAAACGTAAGTTTTTATTTTCTGCCGCTAGAGCGTGTACGCACACCTATCGATAATGCTTGCATCGACTATCGTACTAAAATTCTTCCGCCAGAGCGTGCAGCAATCGCATATGCGCGCGCACACAGCTATCGATAAATGCTTGCATCGACTAACGTACTAATCTTCTTCCACTAGAGTGTGCAACAATCGCATGTGTGCGCAGATCAATGAATAGTAGATAGCAGAAGGGCGCGCGTACATGATGATCTAAGCATTCTCTAGGTGTAAATACAAGTGTAAGTCGATACCATAACCACCACCATCGCAACCTATTCCACTCTCACCTCACCCAATACTCCAATAACCACCACAGTCACGACCCATCCCTCCCCAATTATGATGTCTCCCATCTCCACATCTCCAATCAGCTCACCTAACCCAACAGCCCGGTTACCCGCTAAGGAAGCATCTGTAACTGAAACAGCCAGACCAGCAACACCACCACCAGCGCCCGAATCCAATAGAACACCACCACCACCACCACCACCACCACCACCACAGGAATGCAACCCCAGCTGCGTCGTGAGGGGAGTAAATCCAGGAATCCCGATAAACCTCATCAGCCAGGAACTGCGCCTCGCCGGACTCTACTTAAAAGGAGCATCCAGAATCCACAACGAAGCCGGGCCCACATTCATGCTGCGACTCCAGCTCCAAACAACCGAGGAAGTCCAGCGACTTATACAGCAGGGGATAAAACTCTTCGGCCGCCACCACCGAGTGGAGTCATCCCGATCTCCCCCCGCAACCCTCCTCCCGCCCTACTACCTCTCCAAACCGCGCCCGGCTTCCCAACCCGCAATCCCACACATCAAACCTACACAACCGCTCCTACCTTCTCCAGATACTCCTCACATCCCTACTAAATTTCTCTTCCCTCTACCACATACTGTATATGAGTTGACTATGTTTGTAAGTATAGAAGATATTATAAGTAGAATTTTCTAAACAATATAAATTTATTAAGGATGATCTGTTTGTTTAATAGAAAAAAATTGTTAGCATAAATTGTATATTATTGTATTCTAGAAAAAATGTTCTTCTCTTGTTAATTTAAAATTTAGTGCTTGACAATAATGTATTTTAGTGTACCATTTGCCACCAAGGTAGACACCTCATTTGCAAATAAAGAGATTTTGATTTGATTTCGGCGCGACGTAAAGCCCCTAGCAAAAAAAATTGATTTGATTTGAACAAATCTTCAACCTACTTTTCCCAACCTCCCAACAGTAACTATTTACAACTGTATTGTAACAAATTATTGCCAGATTGTATCTCAATGTAACCAATTGTAAGTCATAACTGTAAAACCTGTAAATCATAATTGTAAAACCTATGTAACACAAACTCAATAAAAAGCAAAAGAACGGAACTACACCCCTTAGCCAAGAGGCCCCATCATCACATCACCAAATTAAAGATCTCCCCGTTTTTCTCCCAACTCAAGCAAATCCCTAAACCCCGCCAAATCTCCTGGCCAGAGAGAAGGCATAACCTTCTAGGTGGCCCGCCCCTCCCCTTTGGGGAGGGGAATGAAGACATTCCCCTTGGTCCTTGGTCATGTATCCCTCGCTTGCCTCGTAAGAGGTGGCCGTGCCCTGGCCTTACCAGGGCAATATTTTTTTGTAGAGGAGCCATTGCTACGGCAGTGGATCTCTAGAGAGAGCACATCTTTCACTCACCCATCCCTTATTTTTGGTAAGGGGAGGTAGGGGAAAGAGGACTCCCTATACTCCCCCGAAATCAATAAAGCATAATTAGGTTAGCCTAAGGTAGCAACCATCAGGATTTTGCTCTGTTAAGATGCCCGCACTGATGCAAGATGGCAGATGACAGCTGTCAAAAAGCACGTGGAATTTTCCCGCCTATAAGTTTTAATGTCATAAAGAGGGCAGCACTGAGGTTAGCGATGCAAGATGGCGGATGACAGCTGACGGAAATTTTCAAATTGCCCACCACCACGTGCATAAGGTGGCACCCATGAGCTTTAGTCCCGTCAAGATGGCAGCACTGAAGTTAGCGATGCGTTGTTGTGTAAAGATGGCAGGTGTCAGCTGTCAAAAAAGCACGTGGAATTCAAATTTTCCGCCCGTAAGGTTTAGTGTCATAAAGAGGGCAACACTGAGGTTAGCGATGCAAGATGGCGGATGACAGGTGTCAAAAAAGCACGTGGCATTGTTTACAAACAAGAGCACGTGGGCATGACGTCATAGTCACGTGACCGGGGTCAATGACCTCGGGCTCAATGACCTCGGGTGCTGACTCAGAAAAAATGCTGACGAGGTTGTTCAGAACGCCCACTGCTCCTCTACTCTGATCGCCACTGCTAACTAATAAAACAACCATGCGTTGCTCATTGTAGTATATATTTCCTCACCTCATACTCATAGATAACAGAGTGCTGATATTTCACTTCCGTTACTTCTACAGCCTTGTAGGAAGACACTACAGGGCTGTTGTTATAAGAGTAATACAGTATTCTTTTTATAGGTAGAAGATCTGATAAAATGAAATGCAATCTTTCAGGTGTAGTGTTCATTTTTATTGGTTGGAATCGAACCCGTGATCATGGGTCGGACACCACCACTGATCTCCCGAGGAAGCTAATAAACCAGTGAACGATACGTACGACCTCTGGTAATGCTGTAAAATTCAAATTTTTTATTTAATAATAATAATAATAATAATAATAATAATAATAATAATAATAATAATAATTATAATAATAATAATAATAATGGTACAGGCATCTGTATAGGTTTGGTGGTGACCTAATGAGGATGAAATAAACGGCGAAGACGTCATAAACACCCAGTCCCCAAGCCAGGGGAATTAACAGTACGAGGGGGTTGATTCTGAGAACTGAACCTGGGCCATCGGACCAAAGGCCAGCATATCCATTTAGCCACAAATCTTGACTTTAATTTGTTAAACCATAGGTCACTATCTCCACTGATCAGCTGTTGAGTATTGGCAGTAGCAGAGGCCAGGACAGTAGCTTCTGAAACAGCTTTGACAACGCAGCAGGCTACTCCGTTGGCTATTGGCTGCAGCTCAAAACTCTTAAAATGCTTGACATTCACTAAACCAACCACTGAAGAAGGGTAACCTAAGTCTAGTGGTAGCCCAAGTCTTGGACTCAGCGTACGCCACTGGAGAGATCGTTGTTTGACATGCTTTTATTACCGAATATAGGCTACCCGTTGCAAGCAAATGAGAAACAGAAACAGTTGGACTAGCTGGCCCTTCATTATTCTGCAGAGTGATACACACGTGAGGCAGCCCACTGTAACCAAAGCGTGTACGGCCTATGTTATTGCTATTTGTTTTACGTCGCACTGATATAGGCTTGTCTTATGGTGACGACGGGAAAAGACAGGGCTAGGATAGAGAAGCAAGCGACCGTGACTTTAATTAAGGTACATCCTCATAATTTCCCTCGTATGAACATGGGAAACCATGAACAACCGTCTTGAGAGCTGCCGACAGTGGGGTTCGAACCCACCATCTCCCGAATGCAAGCTCACAGCTACCATACCCAAACCACGTAGCCAACTCTCTCGCTTAAGGCCTAGGATAATAACGTATTCGGTCATGTAAGGTAAAAGAAGTGCAGAGAGATCAAGACAATGATGGATAGACTCAGTTTCCAATGATTTATATATAAGAGGTATGGGATTAAACGGGGCCAAAGAGCTAATTACAAATAAAGCATCATGGAGGCATTTCGTAAATTCAGAGCTTTGCAGACTGGACGCTGAAAGACATAACAGTCTACAATGAAGATCTAAATGATTATTTTTTTATTAAATACATATTTATTTCCAGTTATATTCTGTGCGGTATATACAAGAATAAGTGCATGTGTAGTGTACAAAATGTAAATATTTTCTTTGGTTTCTTTCTTTGCACATTTCTTTTTTGTCATGTTATTTCCAAGGAGAAGGCTAAATGTACAAGAGACTGCTGGCGTTCACGCGAATCTCGCACATCGCTAAGTCAGGAGGCAGCTGTATGACGGAAATAGAAGATTAACGGCACAAAATTATTACAGCGCTGTACTCGCTCGTTGAGCGCTTCAAGGTGGGTACTCACTAGGAGGCTGCAACATGCAACGCAACGGTTGCTACAACCATATTTTTCTAATGAGTACGCCTTGAGCTTCGTTGCTGCAACCGTTCGCAGTGAGGCGCGCTGTGATCCGCCTGGTTGTCGGTATTCCGGCGAACACAAAGCGGCGCGCAGTGTGTTCGTTGACGTGTTCCAGGCACATTTCGCAGTCAGATCGCGCGGAGGTCATGGAGTGGACTGAGGAATCCTGTCTAAATTTAATAGTATTTCATCGCAATTCTTCATTATTATGGGACCCTTCAGTGAAGTGCCAAATGATTTCAATATCAGTGACGTCTCATACAAAAAAAATGTTTAATGAAATGAAATAAAATTAAATGAACATTACCTCTATGTGATCTTTTAATTCGCTGATGATTTCTTGACACACTTGTGGTACAAATTTACTTATGACTACCGGGCGAGTTGGCCGTGCGGTTAGGGGCGTGCAGCTGTGTACCTGCATCCGGGAGATAGTGGGTTCGAACCCCACTGTCGGCAGCCCTGAAGATGGTTTTCCGTGGTTTCCCATTTTCACACCAGACAATGTACCTCAGTTAAGGCCACGGCCGCTTCCTTACCCGTTCTAGCCGTTTCCTATCGCATCGTCGCCATAAGACCTATCTGTGTTGGTGCGACGTAAAGCAAATAGCAAAAAAAAAGTTACTTTTTACTTCCTTGGATATTCTGAAGAGATACTGCAAGCTGGTGAAGCTGTCACCGGGGGCTAAAAATCTGAATGTAAGTGCCAATTTATCTTGAAAAGATATAGCTTTTCTAAATTTCGTTTCCCTTGTTTTTATTTTCGGTTCAACCAAATTTAATAAATACTCGAAATTGGTCGGTGATATGCGCGTGAAATTCTTAAAATATCCTCTTATTTCTTGCGATTTCAAATCCAGAAGCAAATTGGAATTAGCTTTACCTTTGTAAAAGTCACCTTGCCACCAACGACGGGGATGTTTATAGTCCTCGATTAGGTACTGCAGCAGAATATACACAGCACTTATAACGAGTATACTGGACGACATTGTTGCATGTGTCACGACGAACGCTGCGGAACTACTGGTGTTCGCATTGAGGTTTGACGAAAGTACACATTATACAAGGTTGCAGCAACCGTTCCGTTGCATGTTGCAGCCTCCTAGTGAGTACCCGCCTTAACGTTATAGGCCTATCACGTCAGTACTCAGTAGTGACGTATTTCTGACGTATGTTCTCTAACTTGAGTAACGTAATCACCTTTCGCGCACCTTCTCAGCGTCCGCTGACTTCGGGGAAGAATCGGAAGAAATCGTAACTCCCCGCTTGGCGAATGTCACTTGACAAACGGCAGTCGAACAGCTGTATTAACATGGAGGAAATACTACAGGTTGCATTACTTGGTAATCATAAAGATGTTATTCCTATTTTGATGTTACAATATCTATCGGAGAGAACAGGAAAGCGGCAGATAAGATCAATGGGATTTCCACGTTTATTATAGAGAACATTTTTCCCGAGGATAGCTTGCTCAATTTTAGATTTGATACAGATGGCCTGATGAAACTGCTGGATGCTTTAAATATACCAAAAAGCATTACAGTAGAGAATCGAACTGTAATAGGTACGTTTTTTAATGATATTTGCTCCTGGCGTCGACCGCTGTGGATCTTTTTCCTCTACTTGCATCATATGATATGAACCTGCGTGTAATTGGAATTGCGGAAGTGTAGAGTGTTGAATGTGTGGAAAGGAACAAACATTAAGGGCGACACAAACACCCATTCCCTAGGCCAGGGATATTAATCATTTACAATTAAAAACTCCTGACCCGACCGGGAATAGAACCCTGGGCCACCAGGTGCCAGGCAGACGCGTTGCCTCTACACAGCGGGATCGGCAACAGGTACGTTTACTAGCTCTGAATCTACTTAATTAGCATTTGGCATGTCCTGATATATTTAGATCTAATGAATGCCATTAATTTTCAGGCTTGGAAGCACTATGAATGTATCTACAACGCCTAGCCTACCAAATAGGTTAACTGATTTGGAAATAATATTTGGAGTCTCCGCACCATATATTTCAATGATTTGTAGCAACGCAATGAGTTTTATTCACCAGCGCTGGGGACCTCTACTTACCGACTTGAATAATCTGAAGTGGTTAAACAGGGAAAATTAAATCACTATTCCACTGCTGTTGCATCAAAAAATGTTCCAGTTAAAAATTGTTGGGGGTTTATTGATGGAACAGCAAGAGCAATATGTAGACCAACGAGAAATTAAGAAAACTATTTTTCAGGATACAAGACTTTCTGTCGTGTGTCCTGATATTGTTGTTGATAGTTTAAAAGGGCTATTTCCAGGAAGGATGCATGATGCCGGCATATTACGTGATTCTAATTTCTACAATGAACTTGAACAGTGCGTAGTATTTCCCAATGGTGAGAAATTTGCGTTGTGTGTAAATTCTGCATACCACTTAGGAAGTTGCTCCTTAGACTCAAGCCAACGCTTAATTTCCATTAAATGTTATTCAATAGTGCCATGAGTCATATGAGACGAAGTGTCGAATAGGGTTTTTGGAAAATTGTAAGAGAATTTGCACTCTTTGATTTCAAGAAGAATCGAAAATTGTTCCTCCGGGATCTTGAAAATATGTATCACAATGCAGTTATTTCAACAAACTGTCATACATGTTTATATGGAAGTCAACCAGGATTGTTTTTCGACATTTGTCCCCCAAACATGACAGAATATTTGAGTATTTGAAACGATATTTCCTGATAATTAATATACCTTATGTTTAACTTAGTATTTTGTACAATCCAATAATAATACAAATAACCGTGGTGAAATCTGTAATGATAAGTAATAATTGTACAGTATTTTATAGAAAATGTTCTTTGAAGTGAATAATATGATACACAATGTTTTATAGGAAGTTTTAATTATAGTGAATAATAATACAGGTATAGTGAAGGTGATGACTGATATAAGAATGCCATTTAGCATAATTTTTGTATTACAGTGAATAACTATAACCTTAAAAAGACTTTCCTAACTTCTAACGAGATCAATTACCATGCTCATTACGGCCTATTGATTATCCGAGGCAATAAAATAAAAATACTAACTACATGTTTATTTAATGTGAATAATTATAACCTTCAGTAGACTTAATTTTGTTTATTAACTTCCAAAGAGGTGAGTAACCCTGCCCATTAGCTCCTGTTATATGTTAGTTACAATAAAATAAGAATGGTATTTAGCAGAATTTTGTGTTACAGTAAATAATTATAATATAAAATAGTCTTAATGTTGTTTATTAGTTTCTAAAGAGCTCAATTACCATGTTCATTAGGACCTGTTGATTATTATTGAAATAAAATATTAACAAAATATTAATCTAATGTGAATAATGTTGATCCTTAATAAGAAAATTAAGTCTATTTATTCCGAAGAGGTTATTGACGTATCGAAATTCATGGCGGCGGGCTTAAATACAGTCGTTTCTCCTTTCATTTAAAGAAAATGTTATATCATAAAACATGTTCTAATATCTCATTGAAGTTTTTTCTAAAACTGATGACCAGCAACAACTTCAAAATGCATTTGCAAAAGGCTCTTACTCCAGGACACTGCCTTTGAGGCAGTAGAGGTGGGATCCCTCGCTGAGTCCGAGGGAGAAGCCGAACCTGGAGGGTAAACAGATGATGATGATGATGAAAAGGCTCTTACTATAAATAAATGAGGAAAACACACACTGTAGATTCAAACAAAATACCTCTTGAAGTATAATTTCCCATTCCAGGGACACTGCTAGTGATGTTTCTTCTTCCTTCTCGTTACAATCACTGTCTTTATCATCATCATTATCATCAGTATCACTATCACTATCACCGCCGTCTACTAAGTTAATTATTATAATGAGTTCAGAAATGTCAAGTCGACCTATTTCCTTCCCAAAATCATCATGTTGAAATTTATGTGCGTGTTTTAATTAAGAAATCCAGTTTTCCCTAGTTACGTTATTAATTTCATCGTTGCCGGGCTGTGTGGCTCAGACGGCTAAGGCGCTGGCCTTCTAACCCCAACTTGGCAGGTTCGATCCTGGCTCAGTGCGGTGGTATTTGAAGGTGCTCAAATACCACAGCCTCATGTCGGTAGATTTACTGGCACGTAAAAGAACTCCTGCGGGACTAAATTCCGGCACCTCGGCGTCTCCGAAGACCGTAAAAGTAGTTAGTGGGACGTAAAGCAAATAGCATTATGATTATTATTAATAATTTCATCATTAACAAGTATTTCAACATCTGAAAGTCTGAAAGTGGTGTTTTTCTTAGCGACTTCTCCTTTTATTTGTGCCCAGACAAGTTCTATAGGATTATTATACTGGCAATGATAAGGTGAAAGTCGTACAACTTCGTGTTCCATTTTACGGGCCATTTGATCGAGTTCGTACACTTTCTCACTTTCTTTGCAAAAACTCGAGTTTTTTCCGAGGGAGAACAATTCATGCCCTTGCGTTCGAACCACTGTATGTATGTATGTATGTATGTATGTATGTATGTATGTATGTTGGGTATTCAGCCCGAAGGCTGGTTTGATCCTCCGCAGTTCCGCCAACAGCTGTCATAGATAGCCTAGGCGTCACTGAAGAGGCATACTAGGGAAATGAGGAGTGAGGTAGTTTCCCGTTGCTTTCCTCACCGAGCCAGAAGTTACTATTACATATCAGTCCGCCACGCTCGCTGAAATGCATGCACCAACCGACTCTATGAGTGACATATTCACACTATTCATAACAGGGACTGGCTGCATAAGGAATGGTACTACCAGCATCATACATATCTCGGTAGGATATCGTGTTTTCGTGCAGAAGGTTTGGGTATTTTATTCAAATGGGCTGAATGATATGGTGCATGTATCCATTATAATTATATTACCTTCTACCCAAATAATATTAAAATCTGTTCAGAAACCATTCTCGAAACGAATTTGACGTCATTTCCTCATGGTAATCTCCAATCTTTTTGTTCTAACACCCACTTATTCTCAGGAATGAAACCTGTCTTAGCTGATCCTACATGACAAACAACTTATCTGCTCCCCTTCCCACAGGCACGTTCAGAACCCCATTTCTAGCCGAATCCTGCCATATATACTTCGCGGTATGGTTCTGACTGACCTGCGTTTCGTCTAGGTAAAATATAGGACGAGTAATTGCCTGATGGTGTGCATAGTGCGCAAGAAATTCAGTCGTGCAGCAACTACATCACTTTGTTCCATGAGGAATTTTCGTCCATCTGGCTTTTTCTGCACCGAATCCCAGCTATTTCAATATTCGTTTAATGGACGATACTGAACCAATCTAAGCTAATTTTCCATTGAGCGAAGACGTTAAATGTTAGCTGTTGGTAAATCTCCGTTATCGTAAAATTCAAAAATTGCACTTCCCAAAACGCCTTTTTCGAAATCGTCTAACTTTGTCACCCTTTTAGGAACATTTCTGTACTTTCGAGGCGAGACGAAAAATTTCTGGGCATCCTGTGATATTACAATTTCAGCTTCTCTGCATACACGTGACATAGCTGACACACTTACCGAAAACGCTTCAGCAGTTAAGTCTTGGCGCTTAGAAAAGTTAAGCTGTCTGCGGTTTTTTTCAAGTTCGTATTGTTGAAAAAACAAAAGTACTTACACCATCTTCCGAACTTTACTACTATATCCATAGGATCTATCACTTCCACTAGTACTGGGGTTACTGAGCGACATAATTGTTTTTTGTGTTCTTAACTGACAATAAAAACTTCAATTTTTTTTTCACTCGACTTGCTGGTTAACACGACAGTTCTTAAACCAGACAGAAAGCGGACTAATATTCTTCACAGTTGACATGTCTTGGCCCTCTGGACTACGGGCATCTGTTTATAGTACCTTATCGACATTGCAGCTGAATAAACATTCTGCGCCTCACTTACGGTAATATCCCGTTCGAAGTAATGAGTCAGCTGTCAGTGAATTAATTGATGATCTTAAGACAATAGTGTTAGTAGTATAATACAGGGATTCTGCGGCCTCCTCCGCCGCCCGCCTCCTCCTCCTCCGCCGCCTCCGCCGCCGCCCGCGGGAAATTTGAATTTTGGCGGGAAATTTGAATTTTGGCGCGAGATTTGAATTTGTAAACAAAGCCACGTGCTTTTTGACAGCTGTCATCGACAACAACGAATCGCTAACCTCACTGCTGCCATCTTGACGGGCCTAAACCTCACTAGTGCCAACTTAACCTAACTAGCGTGAGGTAAACAAAGCCACGTGTTTTTTTGACAGCCACGTGCTTTTTGACAGACAACAACGCATCGCTAACCTCAGTACTGCCATCTTGACGGGCCTAAACCTCAGTAGTGCCAACTTAACCTCACTAGCATGAGGTAAACAAAGCCACGTGCTTTTTGACAGCCACGTGCTTTTTGACAGATTTGTAAACAAAGCCACGTGCTTTTTGACAGACAACAACGCATCGCTAACCTCAGTACTACCATCTTGACGGGCCTAAACCTCAGTAGTGCCAACTTAACCTAACTAGCGCGAGGTAAACAAAGCCACGTGCTTTTTGACAGCCACGTGCTTTTTGACAGATTTGTAAACAAAACCACGTGCTTTTTGACAGCTGTCATCGACAACAACGCATCGCTAACCTCAGTACTGCCATCTTGACGGGCCTAAACCTCAGTAGTGCCAACTTAACCTAACTAGCGCGAGGTAAACAAAGCCACGTGCTTTTTGACAGCCACGGGCTTTTTTGACAGCTGTCATCCGCCATCTTTAAACCACAGAGCACTGTGCTGCCCTCTTTCGTCACCTGTCATCGGCAGTGCTGCCATCTTGACGAGCCTAAACCTTAGTGCTACCAATTTAACCTCACTAGCGTGAGATAAACAAAGCCACGTGCTTTTTTTGACAGCTGTCATCCACCATCTTTAAAGTACAGAGCACCGTGCTGCCCTCTTTTTCGCAGTAGCTGTAAATTCGTCACCTGTCATCCGCAGTGCTGCCATCTTGGCGGGCCTAAATCTTAGTGCTACCAACTTAATCTCACTAGCGCGAGATTTGAATCGGTAAACAAACCCACGTGCTTTTCTGACAGCTGTCATCCGCCATCTTTAATCAACAGAACACCATGCTGCCCTCTATATCTTTGAAATGTGGTGGCGGATAATTTGAAAAATGCTTTTTTGATAGCAGCCATCTTTGAGCACCGTGCTGCACTCTATGTGGTAGCGGCAATTTGAAAACTTCTAAGTACCCCTGTTTGGAAACAAACCACGTGCTTTTTGGACAGCTACATCCGCCATCTTTAATCAAGGGAGCACCGTACCGCACTCTATGTGGTGGCGGCAATTTGAAAAATTCCACGTGCTCTTGTTTGGAAACAATGCTACATGCTTATTTGACAGCTACCGTCCGCCATCTTTAATCTATAGAGCACAGCGCTGCCCTCTTTAGTTTGAAATGTGGTGGCGGATAATTTGAAAAATGCTTTTTGACAGCAGCCATCTTTGAGCACCGTGCTGCCCTCTTTAGCTAGATACCTGTGGTGGCAGGCAATTCCACATGACAGCAGCCATCTTTAATCAAGAGAGCACCGTGCTGCCCTCTATATGGTGGCGGCAAATTCTACATGCTCTTGTTTGGAAACAAACCCACGCGCTTTTTTGACAGCCGTCATCCGCCATCTTTAATCAACAGAGCACAGTGCTACCCTCTTTAGCTAGATACCTTTGAAATGTGGTGGCGGCAAATTCCACGTGCTCTTGTTTGGAAACAAAGCCACGTGCTTTTTGACAGCTGTCATCCACCATCTTTAATCAATAGAGCACTGTGCTGCCCTCTTTAGCTAGATACCTTTAAAATGTGGTGGTGCCAAATTCCACGTGCTCTTGTTTGTAAACAAAGCCACGTGCTTTTTGACAGCTGTCATCCACCATCTATAATCAATAGAGCACTGTGCTGCTATCATGCGGGCAATTTCGTCAGCTGTCATCCGCCATCTTTAATCCACAGAGCACGGTGCTGCCCTCTGTAGTAGCGGGTTATTTGAAAAGTTCTGTTAGCTGTCATCCGCCATCTTTATTCAAGAGAGCACCGTGCTGCCATCTTTAGCTAGATACCTTTGAAATGTGGCGGCGGCAAATTGAAAATTCCCACGTGCTCTTGTTTGGAAACAAACTCGCGTGCTTTTTTGACAGCCGTCATCCGCCATCTTTAATCAACAGAGCATAGTGCTGCCCTCTTTAGTTTGAAATGTGGTGGCGGCAAATTCCACGTGCTCTTGTTTGGTAAACATAGCTACGTGCTTTTTTGACAGCTGTCATCCGCCATCTTTAATCCAGAGAGCACCGTGCTGCCCTCTTTATCGTAGTAGATGTAAATTCGTCACCTGTCATCCGCAGTGCTGCCATCTTTAGCTAGATACCTTTGAAATGTGGTGGTGGATAATTTAAAAAGAAAAATTCTACAGCAGCCCTCTCTCGACGCTAATTGCATAAGATGGCGGCTATACATGACTCCTTAAGGGTGCTTACGCAAGATGGCTGCTATACACAGGTTCTTATGAGCCTCCCTTGGGATGCTTGCGCAAGATGGCAGTTATACATGGCTCCTTATGAGATGCCCTAGGGATGCTTGCGCAAGATAGCGGCTGCTCTTATGGGACGGCTTAAGGGTCCTTGCACAAGATGGCTTGAGACGCCCTAAGGATGCTTGCGCAAGATGGCGGACACAAGATGGCGGCTATACACAACTCCTTATGAGACGCTTTAAGGGTGCTTGCGCAAGATGGTTGCTACTCTTAGCTTAGAGGCTAACGTGTCGTGCTAGTTCGATTCATTAAATTTAGGGCTTAAATGCAAAATGTTAAATATCTCGAAAACGATGCATCGTAGAGCAAAACGGACAAAATTTTTCTGACCAATACCAATACCAATACGAGGAACATGATAGCATAAGTCTAATGATGAGATCAACGGTTCGGTTCCTACTTAGGCCCTTTGGCATTCACTCTGTTTTAGCTTGTATTGAAGCAAGTCTTCGTAACATGATCAGGTCTAGCTATGGTAGAGAGTATAACGTGCCGTGCAGGTTCGATTCATTAAATTTAGGGCTTAAATGCAAAATGTTAAATATCTCGAAAACGGATAAAATGTTTCTACCTGATACCTAGGTTTTCAGTATCAGGAACATGATAGCATAAGAAAAACATAGTCTAATGATGAGATCGACGGTTCGATCCCTACTTAGGCCCTTTGGCATTGGCAGCTATCTAATTCTACAAGATGGCGGCTATACATAGCTTCTTATGAGACAGCTTAAGAGCGCTTGCACAAGATGGCTGCTGCTCTTATGAGACACCCTAGGGGTGCTTGCGCAAGGTAGCAGTGACAAGACGGTGACTATACACAGCTGCTTATGATACGGCCTAGAGGTGCTCACACAAGATGGTGGCTGCTCTGATGAAGAAAGTTAGCTTTGCATCGTGCAGGTATCTTTACAGCACTAAACCTCATACCTTTGAAATGTGGTGCCAGGTAATTTGAAAAATTCGACGTGCTTTTTCATAAGCTGTTAAGGCCTCCTCTTATGTCAAGGCATAGCTCTATCGAACAAGTTTAAACCTGCATCGGGATAGCTAGAGTAAGCGCGTGCTGCAGTGATGACGTCATTATGCATGTTTAGACTTGCAAATCACAGAAGAAACGTAACAAGGCTGGAATCGAAAACTGCACTCTATGCTGTTAACTTTATCATGTGATCGAAACATTGATTGAAGTATTTAGAACACGCAGTAAGTAGAACCAAACACTGTACTCGATACAACATGTGTTTAGAACATGTCAGGGGATATCTTTGTTCTAAGAAGATTAGTTTACCACACATTCCTTGGCTAAAGGGCTAATGGGCTAAAGGGCTAATGGGCTAAAGGGCTAATGGGCTAAAGGGCTAAAGGGCTAAAGGTGCAACAACCTCATCGATCGCTATCAGCAAGAACGCTTGTACTTTGTAGAAAATTAATCTTTATTGGTAAATGGTTTTATGTTCAGAACAAGGAATGGAACCTAGGGGTTACGTCTTACCTAATAAAATCCCCGAGGTGCGATGAGTTACGTTTTTCGAACTAGTGTTTGGAACACTGAACTTTTCAAGATGATAGCAGAGAGTTTAGCAATGTTCTGTTGTTGGATTTTAAATTCCGCGCTACAACATGCATAAGGTAGCAGCCTTGAGGTTTACTGCCGTAAAGATGGTAAGAGTGAGGTTAGCAATGTTCCGTTGTTGGATTTTAAATTCCGCGCTGTAACATGCATAAGGTGGCAGCCTTGAGGTTTACCGCCGTAAAGATGGCAGCAGTGAGGTTAGCGACGCTCTATTGTCCTTCAAAGTGAGGTTAGGGTTCGTCAAGAAGACAGCTGTCAAAAAAGCACGTGGCTATGTTTACCAAACAAGAGCACGTGGTCGTGACGTCACGGTCACGTAATCAATCCTTAGCTCGACGTCGCTAAGAGCAGCATTAGGATTAGCTATTCTTAAAAGTCTTGGGAACAGAGCAGCAGTATGAATGGCTATGTTTCAAAGCGTGTACACATCACCTATCGATTTTACATACATCGACCATCGAACTAAACTTCATCCGCTAGATCGTGCTGCTATCTTAGCATGACTTTAAAGTACAATGAATAGCTATGTTTCAAAGTGTGTACACATCACCTATCGAATTTGCATGCATCGACTCTCGTACTAAACTTCTTGCGCTAGATTGTGCTGCTATCTTAGCATGACTTTAAAGTACAAAGAATAGCCATGTTTCAAAGCGTGTACACATTACCTATCGACTTTGCATGTATCGACTCTCGTACTAAACTTCTGCAGGTAGATTGTGCTGCTATCTTAGCATAACTTATACGCATGAACTTAAAGTACAAAGAATAGCTATGTCTCAAAGCGTGTACATTACTTATTGATTTTGCATGCAACAAATATCGTACTAAACTTCTTCCTCTAGATGTATGCTATCTTAGTATAACTTATACACATGAACTTAAAAGTAGAAAGAATAGCCATGTTTCAAAGCGTGTACACATTACTTATTGATTTTGCATGCATCAAATATCGTACTAAACTCCTTCCGCTAGATTGTGCTGCTATATTAACATAACCTATACGCATGACCTTAAAGTAAAAAGGTGTGTGCACATCACCTATCGATTTTGCATGCATCGAATCTCGTACTGAACTTCGTCCGCTAGATTGTGCTGGTATCTTAGCATAACTTATACACATGAACTTAAAAGTACAAAGAATAGCCATGTTTCAAAGCGTGTACGCATCAACTATCGAATTTGCATGTATTGACTCTCGCACTAAACTCCTTCCGCTAGATTGTGCTGCTATCTTAGCATAACCAATACGCATGACCTTAAAGTAAAAAGAATAGCCATGTTTCAAAGTATGTACACATCACCTATCGATTTTGCATGCAACAAATATTGTACTAAACTTCTTCCGCTAGGTTGGGCTGCTATCTTAGCATAACTTATACACATGAACTTAAAGTACGAAGAATAGCCATGTTTCAAAGCGTGTACACATTACTTATTGATTTTGCATGCATCAAATATCGTACTAAATTTATTCCGCTAGATTGTGCTGCTATCTTAGCATAACCTATACCAATGAACTTAAAGTACAATGATTAGTCATGTTTCAAAGCGTGTACACATCAACTATCGAATTTGCATGTATCGACTCTCGTACTAAACTTCTGCAGGTAGATTGTGCTGCTATCTTAGCATAACTAAGACGCATGAACTTAAAGTACAAAGAATAGCTATGTCTCAAAGCATGTACACATTACCTATCGATTTTGCAAGCATCGACTCTCGTACTAAACTTCTTCCGCTAGATTGTGCTGCTATCTTAGCATAACCTATACACATGACCTTAAGGTACAAAGAATAGCCATGTTTCAAAGCGTGTACACATTACCTATCGACTTTGCATGCAACAAATATCGTACTAAACTTCTTCCGCTAGATTGTGCTGGCATCTTACCATAACTTATACACATGAACTTAAAAGTACAAAGAATAGCCATGTTTCAAAGCATGTACACATTACCTATGGATTTTGCTTGCATTGACTCTCGTACTAATCTCCTCCCGCTAGATTGTGCTGCTATCCTAGCATAACCTATACGCATGACCTTAAAGTAAAAAGAATAGCCATGTTTCAAAGTGTGTACACATCACCTATCGATTTGCATGCAACAAATATCGTACTAAACTTCTTCCGCGAGATTGTGCTGCTATCTTAGCATAACTAAGATGCATGAACTGAAAGTACAAAGAATAGCCATGTTTCAAAGTGTGTACACATCACCTATCGATTTTGCATGCATCGACTCTCGTACTAAACTTCTTACGCTAGACTGTGCTGCTATCTTAGCCTAACCTATACGCATGAACTTAAAGTACGAAGAATAACCATGTTTTAAAGCGTGTACTCATTACTTATCGATTTTGCATGCATCGACTCTCGTACTATACTTCTTGCGCTAGATTGTGCTGCTATCTTAGCATAACCTGTACGCATGAACTTAAAGTACAAAGAATAGCCTTGTTTCAAAGCGTTTACACATTACCTAATGATTTTGCACGAAACGACTATCATACTAAACTTTTCCCACTAGATTGTGCTAAAATCATGTAAGTGTGCTGCTATCTTAGCATAACCTATTGATTTTACATGCATCGACTATCGTACTAGACTTCTTCCGCTAGAGCATGTAGCAATCGATTTTGTGTATCCCTAACCCATGTGCATGAACTTAAAGCATAAAGATGAGCTATGTTCTAAAGCGTATACACATCACCTATCGATAATGTATGTATCGAATATCGTACTAAACTTCTCCTGCTAGAGCGTACGAGTATCGCTTATGCGTGCATGAACTTAAAGCATAAAGAATAGCAATGTATAAAAATCTTGTAAACAAAGCAGCAGCATTACGTATAGTCAAGATTAAATGCGTGCACACATCATGTATCCATGACGCACACAGTACTAAACTTATTCCATTAGAATGTACAAAGTTCGCATGTGTTTGTGCTGCTATCTTAGCATAGCCTATGTGAATGAACTTAAAGCATAAAGAATAGTGATGTATAAAAATCTTGTGAACATAGCAGAGTGTTAACTACGTAGGTGTAGACATTGATCGTTTCATGCTGACGCAGCATACCACGTGACCGTGACGTCACGACCACGTGCTCTTGTTTGGTAAACATAGCCACGTGCTTTTTTGACAGCTGTCTTCTTGACGAACCTAACCTCACTTTGAAGGACAATAGAGCGTCGCTAACCTCACTGCTGCCATCTTTACGGCGGTAAACCTCAAGGCTGCCACCTTATGCATGTTACAGCGCGGAATTTAAAATCCAACAACGGAACATTGCTAACCTCACTCTTACCATCTTTACGGCAGTAAACATCAAGGCTGCTACCTTATGCATGTTGTAGCGCGGAATTTAAAATCCAACAACAGAACATTGCTAAACTCTCTGCTATCATCTTGAAAAGTTCAGTGTTCCAAACACTAGTTCGAAAAACGTAACTCATCGCACCTCGGGGATTTTATTAGGTAAGACGTAACCCCTAGGTTCCATTCCTTGTTCTGAACATAAAACCATTTACCAATAAAGATTAATTTTCTACAAAGTACAAGCGTTCTTGCTGATAGCGATCGATGAGGTTGTTGCACTTTTAGCCCTTTAGCCCTTTAGCCCATTAGCCCTTTAGCCCATTAGCCCTTTAGCCCATTAGCCCTTTAGCCAAGGAATGTGTGGTAAACTAATCTTCTTAGAACAAAGATATCCCCTGACATGTTCTAAACACATGTTGTATCGAGTACAGTGTTTGGTTCTACTTATTGCGTGTTCTAAATACTTCAATCAATGTTTCGATCACATGATAAAGTTAACAGCATAGAGTGCAGTTTTCGATTCCAGCCTTGTTACGTTTCTTCTGTGATTTGCAAGTCTAAACATGCATAATGACGTCATCACTGCAACACGCGCTTACTCTAGCTATCCCGATGCAGGTTTAAACTTGTTCGATAGAGCTATGCCTTGACATAAGAGGAGGCCTTAACAGCTTATGAAAAAGCACGTCGAATTTTTCAAATTACCTGCCACCACATTTCAAAGGTATGAGGTTTAGTGCTGTAAAGATACCTGCACGATGCAAAGCTAACTTTCTTCATCAGAGCAGCCACCATCTTGTGTGAGCACCTCTAGGCCGTATCATAAGCAGCTGTATATAGTCACCGTCTTGTCACTGCTACCTTGCGCAAGCACCCCTAGGGTGTCTCATAAGAGCAGCAGCCATCTTGTGCAAGCGCTCTTAAGCTGTCTCATAAGAAGCTATGTATAGCCGCCATCTTGTAGAATTAGATAGCTGCCAATGCCAAAGGGCCTAAGTAGGGATCGAACCGTCGATCTCATCATTAGACTATGTTTTTCTTATGCTATCATGTTCCTGATACTGAAAACCTAGGTATCGGGTAGAAAAATTTTATCCGTTTTCGAGATATTTAACATTTTGCATTTAAGCCCTAAATTTAATGAATCGAACCTGCACGGCACGTTATACTCTCTACCATAGCTAGACCTGATCATGTTACGAAGACTTGCTTCAATACAAGCTAAAACAGAGTGAATACCAAAGGGCCTAAGTAGGAACCGAACCGTTGATCTCATCATTAGACTTATGCTATCATGTTCCTCGTATTGGTATTGGTATTGGTCAGAAAAATTTTGTCCGTTTTGCTCTACGATGCATCGTTTTCGAGATATTTAACATTTTGCATTTAAGCCCTAAATTTAATGAATCGAACTAGGACGACACGTTAGCCTCTAAGCTAAGAGTAGCAACCATCTTGCGCAAGCACCCTTAAAGCGTCTCATAAGGAGTTGTGTATAGCCGCCATCTTGTGTCCGCCATCTTGCGCAAGC
Source organism: Anabrus simplex (assembly GCF_040414725.1). Classification (NCBI taxonomy): domain Eukaryota; kingdom Metazoa; phylum Arthropoda; class Insecta; order Orthoptera; family Tettigoniidae; genus Anabrus; species Anabrus simplex. The sequence goes on along the minus strand of NC_090266.1, from coordinate 347,690,148 downwards.
ATCCTTAGGGCGTCTCAAGCCATCTTGTGCAAGGACCCTTAAGCCGTCCCATAAGAGCAGCCGCTATCTTGCGCAAGCATCCCTAGGGCATCTCATAAGGAGCCATGTATAACAGCCATCTTGCGCAAGCATCCCAAGGGCGTCTCATAAGAACATGTGTATAGCAGCCATCTTGCGTAAGCACCCTTAAGGAGTCATGTATAGCCGCCATCTTATGCAATTAGCGTCGAGAGAGGGCTGCTGTAGAATTTTTCTTTTTAAATTATCCACCACCACATTTCAAAGGTATCTAGCTAAAGATGGCAGCACTGCGGATGACAGGTGACGAATTTACATCTACTACGATAAAGAGGGCAGCACGGTGCTCTCTGGATTAAAGATGGCGGATGACAGCTGTCAAAAAAGCACGTAGCTATGTTTACCAAACAAGAGCACGTGGAATTTGCCGCCACCACATTTCAAACTAAAGAGGGCAGCACTATGCTCTGTTGATTAAAGATGGCGGATGACGGCTGTCAAAAAAGCACGCGAGTTTGTTTCCAAACAAGAGCACGTGGGAATTTTCAATTTGCCGCCGCCACATTTCAAAGGTATCTAGCTAAAGATGGCAGCACGGTGCTCTCTTGAATAAAGATGGCGGATGACAGCTAACAGAACTTTTCAAATAACCCGCTACTACAGAGGGCAGCACCGTGCTCTGTGGATTAAAGATGGCGGATGACAGCTGACGAAATTGCCCGCATGATAGCAGCACAGTGCTCTATTGATTAAAGATGGTGGATGACAGCTGTCAAAAAGCACGTGGCTTTGTTTACAAACAAGAGCACGTGGAATTTGGCGCCACCACATTTTAAAGGTATCTAGCTAAAGAGGGCAGCACAGTGCTCTATTGATTAAAGATGGTGGATGACAGCTGTCAAAAAGCACGTGGCTTTGTTTCCAAACAAGAGCACGTGGAATTTGCCGCCACCACATTTCAAAGGTATCTAGCTAAAGAGGGTAGCACTGTGCTCTGTTGATTAAAGATGGCGGATGACGGCTGTCAAAAAAGCGCGTGGGTTTGTTTCCAAACAAGAGCATGTAGAATTTGCCGCCACCATATAGAGGGCAGCACGGTGCTCTCTTGATTAAAGATGGCTGCTGTCATGTGGAATTGCCTGCCACCACAGGTATCTAGCTAAAGAGGGCAGCACGGTGCTCAAAGATGGCTGCTGTCAAAAAGCATTTTTCAAATTATCCGCCACCACATTTCAAACTAAAGAGGGCAGCGCTGTGCTCTATAGATTAAAGATGGCGGACGGTAGCTGTCAAATAAGCATGTAGCATTGTTTCCAAACAAGAGCACGTGGAATTTTTCAAATTGCCGCCACCACATAGAGTGCGGTACGGTGCTCCCTTGATTAAAGATGGCGGATGTAGCTGTCAATAAAGCACGTGGTTTGTTTCCAAACAGGGGTACTTAGAAGTTTTCAAATTGCCGCTACCACATAGAGTGCAGCACGGTACTCAAAGATGGCTGCTATCAAAAAAGCATTTTTCAAATTATCCGCCACCACATTTCAAAGATATAGAGGGCAGCATGGTGTTCTGTTGATTAAAGATGGCGGATGACAGCTGTCAGAAAAGCACGTGGGTTTGTTTACCGATTCAAATCTCGCGCTAGTGAGATTAAGTTGGTAGCACTAAGATTTAGGCCCGCCAAGATGGCAGCACTGCGGATGACAGGTGACGAATTTACAGCTACTGCGAAAAAGAGGGCAGCACGGTGCTCTGTACTTTAAAGATGGTGGATGACAGCTGTCAAAAATAGCACGTGGCTTTGTTTATCTCACGCTAGTGAGGTTAAATTGGTAGCACTAAGGTTTAGGCTCGTCAAGATGGCAGCACTGCCGATGACAGGTGACGAAAGAGGGCAGCACAGTGCTCTGTGGTTTAAAGATGGCGGATGACAGCTGTCAAAAAAGCCCGTGGCTGTCAAAAAGCACGTGGCTTTGTTTACCTCGCGCTAGTTAGGTTAAGTTGGCACTACTGAGGTTTAGGCCCGTCAAGATGGCAGTACTGAGGTTAGCGATGCGTTGTTGTCGATGACAGCTGTCAAAAAGCACGTGGTTTTGTTTACAAATCTGTCAAAAAGCACGTGGCTGTCAAAAAGCACGTGGCTTTGTTTACCTCGCGCTAGTTAGGTTAAGTTGGCACTACTGAGGTTTAGGCCCGTCAAGATGGTAGTACTGAGGTTAGCGATGCGTTGTTGTCTGTCAAAAAGCACGTGGCTTTGTTTACAAATCTGTCAAAAAGCACGTGGCTGTCAAAAAGCACGTGGCTTTGTTTACCTCATGCTAGTGAGGTTAAGTTGGCACTACTGAGGTTTAGGCCCGTCAAGATGGCAGTACTGAGGTTAGCGATGCGTTGTTGTCTGTCAAAAAGCACGTGGCTGTCAAAAAAACACGTGGCTTTGTTTACCTCACGCTAGTTAGGTTAAGTTGGCACTAGTGAGTTTAGGCCCGTCAAGATGGCAGCAGTGAGGTTAGCGATTCGTTGTTGTCGATGACAGCTGTCAAAAAGCACGTGGCTTTGTTTACAAATTCAAATCTCGCACCAAAATTCAAATTTCCCGCCAAAATTCAAATTTCCCGCGGGCGGCGGAGGCGGCGGCGGAGGAGGCGGCGGAGGAGGCGGGCGGCGGAGGAGGTGCGGCCGAATCCCTGCATTATACTACTAGTGTTATACATATATATCGTCGCTGCCGGGACAAAACCTCCTATGTGAAATATTTTGGCTTAGAACTTTGGCCAGTAAGGTTCTGTCATCTAAGGTGCAATATTGTATGAATATGGTCAAGGCTTTCTCACTCTTCATAATGTATGTGCTGCGGGTCAGTATATCTCCAAAATTATTATCACTATCACATAGTAGCTTTTGACCCGGCAACGACGATATGTCAATTTATCAACGTTAATATAATGATAGAATATAAAGTCCATAACATTGCAATACCGTGTTATTCACCTAAGATGTTACACGGAAATAACGTCCAAACAATTAAAGATATCGGTATTCTGTTTTCATATTCGTAAATGATACCCAGGGGCTTGTAAAATAATGTGCTACTTATTCTCATGGGGTGATCAATAACCGAGATATTGATACTAACTCCATATATTTAAATGGAACGGCACAAAGACATACAGCTGGCCTAAAAGTTCAACTGCGTACAAGTTCAAATATATAAGTATTTTCAAAATCGGACAATTACTTTTTGAGATATCAACAAAAACCGCATTTGGGCTTTTGCGTGCCGCATCAGACAGCGTGCGATCGGCCAAGGACGCATTGGCACGCAAGTTGTTTCCTGGCATTGATTCCAGCCACAAAACGGATATCAGGCTTGCATTGAAAACTATCGTACACATAATGTGATGTACCATCACATACCCTGGGTGTGCAACGTTATTGTATGACTGACGAACACACAACAGGGAAGGGAGATTAAAGATTATTTTTTTGTTTTGTTTTGAAATTAATGTGTAACAGGTTGAGCTCAATTTGGCGTTTTTCTCCACGGATGGGAATGGGAAGGATTTGGAAAGGACGTCGGTCGTGGCCTATCTCAAAGATACCAAAATATTTATTTTATTCCTTATAAAAACGTCAACCCTCCCTGTCCTGTCATGAGTTCGCCTGTCATACACACTTTGCAAACCCATCACATGTGTACGATATGCTTACATGCCTGCTATCCATTCTGTGGCTAGAATCACACCCAGGAAACTGCTTGCGCGTCAATATGTCCTTGCCCGACTGCATGCCGTCTGATGCGGCATGCAAAACCGCGCATGCTGTTCTTATTGATGTCAAAAAGTAACTGTCCGATTTTGAAAATACCTCCATATTTGAACTTGTACGCAGTTGAAATTTTAGGGCAGTTGCATGAATTTGTGCCGTTCCCTTTAAAAATATGGAGTTAGTAGCAATATCTGGGTTATTAATCATCCCATGATAATAAGTAGCACATTAGTTTACAATACCCTGGGTATCATTTACGAATATGAAAACAGAATACCGATATCTTTAAAGGTTTAGACGTTATTTCCGTGTAACATGTTAGGTGAATAACCTTGTATATTACCCTACCATCTTATTATATCACCTCTCACATCTCTGCAAGACGTCTGCCTCCGTAGCGTAACTGTTAGTGTTATTAGCAGTCGTCGTCGGGGGTTCGGGTTCGATTCCCGGTACTACCAGATATTTAAAACTGGCAGGAGGGCTGGTATGTGCTTGAAAAGAGCTGCACCACCTCTGGATGAGGACACGAGTAGTATAATTGGACAGTTCGGCGGCCACCACCTCCTCCGGCTCCCAGAGGCCACCTCCACCACCACCACAGCCAGAGGCCTCCCAGAGGCCTCCTCCACCACCACCACAGCCAGAGGCCTCCCAGATGCCTCCTCCACCACCACCACAGACAGAGGCCTCCCAGAGGTCTCCTCCACCACCCGCGGGTAATTTGAATTTGTAAACAAAGCCACGTGCTTTTTGACAGCTGTCATCGACAACAACGCATCGCTAACCTCACTGCTGCCATCTTGACGGGCCTAAACCTCAGTAGTACCAACTTAACCTAACTAGCGCGAGGTAAACAAAGCCACGTGTTTTTTGACAGCCACGTGCTTTTTGACAGACAACAACGCATCGCTAACCTCAGTACTGCCATCTTGACGGGCCTAAACCTCAGTAGTACCAACTTAACCTAACTAGCGCGTGGTAAACAAAGCCACGTGCTTTTTGACAGCCACGTGCTTTTTTGACAGCTGTCATCCGCCATCTTTAAACCTCAGAGCACTGTGCTGCCCTCTTTATCGTAGTAGATGTAAATTCGTCACCTGTCATCGGCAGTGCTGCCATCATGACGGGCCTAAACCTTAGTGCTACCAACTTAACCTCACTAGCGTGAGATAAACAAATCCACGTGCTTTTTTGACAGCTGTCATCCGCCATCTTTAAACCACAGAGCACAGTGCTGCCCTCTTTATCGCAGTAGCTGCAAATTCGTCACCTGTCATCCGCAGTGCTGCCATCTTAACGGGCCTGAACCTTAGTGCTACCAACTTAACCTCACTAGCGCGAGATTAGAATCGGTAAACAAATCCACGTGCTTTTTTGACAGCTGTCATCCGCCATCTTTAATCTATAGAGCACAGTGGTGCCCTCTTTAGCTACTTACCTTTGAAATGTGGTGGCGGATAATTTGAAAAATGCTTTTTGACAGCAGCCATCTTTAATCAAGAGAGCACCGTGCTGTCCTCTATGTGGTGGCGGCAATTTGAAAAAATCTACATGCTCTTGTTTGGAAACAAACTCACGCGCTTTTTTGACAGCCGTCATCCGCCATCTTTAATCAACAGAGCACAGTGCTGCCCTCTTTAGCTAGATACCTTTGAAATGTGGTGGCGGCAAATTCCACGTGCTCCTGTTTGGAAACAAAGCTATGTGCTTTTTTGACAGCTGACATCCGCCATCTTTAATCTATAGAGCACAGTGCTGCCCTCTTTAGCTACTTACCTTTGAAATGTGGTACGTCACAGCTGTCATCCGCAGTGCTGCCATCTTAACGGGCCTAAACCTTAGTGCTACCAACTTAACCTTACTAGCGCGAGATTTGAATCGGCAGGCAATTCCACGTGACAGCAGCCATCTTTAATCAAGGGGGCACCGTGCTGCCCTCTTTGTGGCGGTGGCAAATTCCACGTGCTTTACAAACTCACGTGCGTTTTTTCTGACAGCTGTCATCCGCCATCTTGCATCACAAACCTCAGTGCTGCGCTCTTTAGCTAGTTACCTTTGAAATGTGGTGACGGCAATTTGAAAAATTCTATGTGCTCTTGTTTGGAAACAAAGCCACGTGCTTTGTGACAGCTGTCCTCCAGCATCTTTAATCAATAGAGCACTGTGCTGCTATCATGCGGGCAATTTCGTCAGCTGTCATCCGCCATCTTTAATCTACAGATCACCGTGCTGTCCTCTATGCAGTAGCGGGCAATTTGAAAAGTTCTGTTAGCTGTCATCCGCCATCTTTAATCAAGAGAGCACCGTGCTGCCATCTTTAGCTAGATACCTCTGAAATGTGGTGGCGGCAATTTGAGACATTCTATGTCCTCTTGTTTAGTAAAGAAAGCCACGTGCTTTTTTGACAGCTGTCATCCACCATCTTTAATCAATAGAGCACTGTGCTGCTATCATGCGGGCAATTTCGTCAGCTGTCATCCGCCATCTTTAATCTACAGAGCACCGTACTGCTCTCTGTAGTAGCGGGCAATTTGAAAAGTTCTGTTAGCTGTCATCCGCCATCTTTAATCAAGAGAGCACCGTGCTACCATCTTTAGCTAGATACCTTTGAAATGTGGTGGCGGCAAATTGAAAAATTCCACGTGCTCTTGTTTAGTAAACAAACTCACGCGCTTTTTGTCAGCTGTCATCCGCCATCTTTAATCTATACAGCTCAGTGCTACACTCTTTAGGTACATACCTTTGAAATATGGTGGCGCATAATTTAAAAAGAAAAATTCTACATCAGCCATCTCTCGACGCTAATTGCACAAGATGGTGGCTATACATGACTCCTTAAAGGTGCTTATGCAAGATGGAGGCTATACATAGGTTCTTATGAGATGCCCTTGGGATGCTTGCGCAAGATGGCGGTTATACAAGGCTCCTTATGAGACGCCCTAGAGATGCTTGCGCAAGATGGCGGTTGCTCTTATGAGGCGGCTTAAGGGTCCTTGCACAAGATGGCTAGAGATGCCCTAAGTATGCTTGCGCAAGATGGCGGACGCAAGATGGTGGCTATACACGACTCCTTATGAGACGCCTTAAGGGTGCTTGCGCAAGATGGCTGCTGCTCTTATGAAGAAAGCTAGCTTAGAGGCTAACGTGTCGTGCTAGTTCGATTCATTAAATTTGGGGCTTAAATGCATAATGTTAAATATCTCGAAAACGGACAAAATTTTTCTACCTGATACCTAGGTTTGCAGTATCAGGAACATGATAGCATAAGAAAAACATAGTCTAATGATGACATCGACGGTTCGATTCCTACTTAGGCCCTTTGGCATTGGCAGCTATTTATTTCTACAAGATGGCGGCTATACATAGCTTCTTATGAGACAGCTTAAGAGCGCTTGCACAAGATGACTGCTGCTCTTATGAGACGCCCTAGGGGTGGTTGCGGGAGGTAGCAGCGACAAGACGATGACTATACACAGCTGCTTATGATACGGCCTAGAGGTGCTTACACAAGATGGTGGCTGCTCTGATGAAGAAAGCTAGCTTTGCATCGTGCAGGTATTTTTACAGCACTAAACCTCATACCTTTGAAATGTGGTGGCGGGTAATTTGAAAAATTCGACGTGCTTTTTCATAAGCTGTTAAGGCCTCCTCTTATGTCAAGGCATAGCTCTATCGAACAAGCTTAAACCTGCATCGGAATAGCTAGAGTAAGCACGTGCTGCAGTGATGACGTCATTAAGCATGTTTAGACTTGCAAATCACAGAAGAAACGTAACAAGGCTGGAATCGAAAACTGCACTCTATGCCGTTAACTTTATCATGTGATCGGAACATTGATTGAAGTGTTTAGAACACTAAATAAGTAGAACCGAACACTGTACTCGATACAACATGTGTTTAGAACATGTCAGGGGATACCTTTGTTCTAAGAAGATTAGTTTACCGTACATTCCTTGTAGGGCTAATAGGAAAAAGGGCTAATGGGCAAAAGGGCTAAAGGGCTAAAGGGCTAATGGGCTAAAGGGCTAAAGGGCTAAAGGAGCAACAACCTCATCGATCGCTATCAGCAAGAACGCTTGTACTTTGTTAAGTGTAGAAAATTAATCTTTATTTGTAAATGGTTTCATGTTCAGAACAAGGAATGGGACCTAGGGGTTACGTCTTACCTAATAAAATCCCCGAGGTGCGATGAGTTACGTTTTTCGAACTAGTGTTTGGAACACTGAACTTTTCAAGATGATAGCAGAGAGTTTAACAATGTTCTGTTGTTGGATTATAAATTCCGCGCTACAACATGCATAAGGTGGCAGCCTTGAGGTTTACTGCCGTAAAGATGACAAGAGTGAGGTTAACAATGTTCCGTTGTTGGATTTTAAATTCCGCGCTATAACATGCATAAGGTGGCAGCCTTGAGGTTCACCGCCGTAAAGATGGCAGCAGTGAGGTTAGCGACGCTCTATTGTCCTTCAAAGTGAGGTTAGGGTTCGTCAAGAAGACAGCTGTCAAAAAAGCACGTGGCTATGTTTACCAAACAAGAGCACGTGGTCGTGACGTCACGGTCACGTAATCAATCCTTTGCTCGACGTCGTTAAGAGCAGCATTAGGATTAGCTATGCTTAAAAGTCTTGGGAACAGAGCAGCAGTATGAATTGCCATGTTTCAAAGCGTGTACACATCACCTATCGATTTTACATGCATCGACCATCGTACTAAACTTCATCCGCTAGATAGTGCTGCTATCTTAGCATAACCTATACCCATAAAATTAAAGTACAATGAATAGCCATGTTTCAAAGCGTGTACACATCACCTATCGATTTTACATGCATCGACCATCGAACTAAACTTCATCCGCTAGATAGTGCTGCTATCTTAGCATAACCTATACCCATAAAATTAAAGTACAATGAATAGCCATGTTTCAAAGCGTGTACACATTACCTATCGTTTTTGCATGCATCGACTCTCGTACTAAACTTCTTCCGCTAGATTGTGCTGCTATCTGAGCATAACCTATACGCGTGACCTTAAAGTACAATGAATAGCCATGTTTCAAAGCGTGTACACATTACCTATCGACTTTGCATGCAACAAATATCGTACTAAACTTCTACCGCTAGGTTGTGCTGCTATCTTAGCATAACCTATACCAATGAACTTAAAGTACAATGAATAGTCATGTTTCAAAGCGTGTACACATCAACTATTGAATTTGCATGTATCGACTCTCGTACTAAACTTCTGCAGGTACATTATGCTGCTATCTTAGCATAACTAAGACGCATGAACTTAAAGTACAAAGAATAGCTATGTCTCAAAGCATGTACACATTACCTATCGATTTTGCAAGCATCGACTCTCGTACTAAACTTCTTCCGCTAGATTGTGCTGCTATCTTAGCATAACCTATACGCATGACCTTAAGGTACAAAGAATAGCCATGTTTCAAAGCGTGTACACATTACCTATCGACTTTGCATGCAACAAATATCGTACTAAACTTCTTCCGCTAGATTGTGCTGGCATCTTAGCATAACTTATACACATGAACTTAAAAGTACAAAGAATAGCCATGTTTCAAAGCATGTACACATTACCTATCGATTTTGCATGCATTGACTCTCGTACTAAACTCCTTCCGCTAGATTGTGCTGCTATCTTAGCATAACCTATACGCATGACCTTAAAGTAAAAAGAATAGCCATGTTTCAAAGTGTGTACACATCACCTATCGATTTTGCATGCAACAAATATCGTACTAAACTTCTTCCGCTAGATTGTGCTGCTACCTTAGCATAACTTATACACATGAACTTAAAGTACGAAGAATAGCCATGTTTCAAAGTGTGTACACATTACTTATTGATTTTGCATGCATCAAATATCGTACTAAATTTCTTCCGCTAGATTGTGCTGATATCGTTGCATAACCTATACCCATGAACTTAAAGTACAATGAATAGTCATGTTTCAAAACGTGTACGCATCAACTATCGATTTTGCATGTATCGACTCTCGTACAAATCTTCTTCAGGTAGATTGTGCTGCTATCTTAGCATAACTAAGACGCATGAACTTAAAGTACAAAGAATAGCCTTGTTTCAAAGCGTGTACACATTACCTAATGTACTAAACTTATTCCATTAGAATGTACAAAGTTCGCATGTGTTTGTGCTGCTATCTTAGCATAGCCTATGTGCATGAACTTAAAGCATAAAGAATAGTTATGTGTAAAAAATCTTGTGAACATAACAGAATGTTTACTACGTAGGTGTAGACATTGAACTTTGCATGCTGAGGCAGCATACTACGTGACCGTGACGTCACGACCACATGCTCTTGTTTGGTAAACATAGCCACGTGCTTTTTTGACAGCTGTCTTCTTGACGAACCCTAACCTCACTTTGAAGGACAATAGAGCGTCGCTAACCTCACTGCTGCCATCTTTACTGCGGTAAACCTCAAGGCAGCCACCTTATGCATGTTATAGCGCGGAATTTAAAATCCAACAACGGAACATTGTTAACCTCACTCTTGTCATCTTTACGGCAGTAAACCTCAAGGCTGCCACCTTATGCATGTTGTAGCGCGGAATTTATAATCCAACAACAGAACATTGCTAAACTCTCTGCTATCATCTTGAAAAGTTCAGTGTTCCAAACACTAGTTCGAAAAACGTAACTCATCGCACCTCGGGGATTTTGTTAGGTAAGACGTAACCCCTAGGTTCCATTCCTTGTTCTGAACATGAAACCATTTACAAATAAAGATTAATTTTCTACACTTAACAAAGTACAAGCGTTCTTGCTGATAGCGATCGATGAGGTTGTTGCTCCTTTAGCCCTTTAGCCCTTTAGCCCTTTTGGCCATTAGCCCCTTTGCCTATTACCCCTACAAGGAATGTGCGGTAAACTAATCTTCTTAGAACAAAGGTATCCCCTGACATGTTCTAAACACATGTTGTATCGAGTACAGTGTTTGGTTCTACTTATTTAGTGTTCTAAACACTTCAATCAATGTTCCGATCACATGATAAAGTTAACGGCATAGAGTGCAGTTTTCGATTCCAGCCTTGTTACGTTTCTTCTGTGATTTGCAAGTCTAAACATGCTTAATGACGTCATCACTGCAGCACGTGCTTACTCTAGCTATTCCGATGCAGGTTTAAACTTGTTCGATAGAGCTATGCCTTGACAAAAGAGGAGGCCTTAACAGCTTATGAAAAAGCACGTACCGGGCGAGTTGGCCGTGCGCGTAGAGGCGCGCGGCTGTGAGCCTGCATCCGGGAGATAGTAGGTTCGAATCCCACTATCGGCAGCCCTGAAGATGGTTTTCCGTGGTTTCCCATTTTCACACCTGGCAAATGCTGGGGCTGTACCTTAATTAAGGCCACGGCCGCTTCCTTCAAAACTCCTAGGCCTTCCCTATCCCATCGTCGCCATAAGACCTATCTGTGTCGGTGCGACGTAAAGCCCCTAGCAAAAAAGAAAAAGCACGTCGAATTTTTCAAATTACCCGCCACCACATTTCAAAGGTATGAGGTTTAGTGCTGTAAAAATACCTGCACGATGCAAAGCTAGCTTTCTTCATCAGAGCAGCCACCATCTTGTGTAAGCACCTCTAGGCCGTATCATAAGCAGCTGTGTATAGTCATCGTCTTGTCGCTGCTACCTCCCGCAAGCACCCCTAGGGCGTCTCATAAGAGCAGCAGTCATCTTGTGCAAGCGCTCTTAAGCTGTCTCATAAGAAGCTATGTATAGCCGCCATCTTGTAGAAATAGATAGCTGCCAATGCCAAAGGGCCTAAGTAGGAATCGAACCGTCGATGTCATCATTAGACTATGTTTTTCTTATGCTATCATGTTCCTGATACTGCAAACCTAGGTATCAGGTAGAAAAATTTTGTCCGTTTTCGAGATATTTAACATTTTGCATTTAAGCCCCAAATGTAATGAATCGAACCTGCACGGTACGTTATACTCTCTACCATAGCTAGACCTGATCATGTTACGAAGACTTGCTTCATTATGAGCTGAAACAGAGCTAATGCCAAAGGGCCTAAGTTAGAACCGAACCGTTGATCTCATCATTAGACTATGTTTTTGTTATGATATCATGTTCCCCATAATGCGAACCGAGATGTTGGGTAGAAAAATTTTGTCCGTTTTGCTCTACGATGCGCCGTTTTCGAGATATTTAACATTATGCATTTAAGCCCCATATATAATGAATCGAACTAGCACGACACGTTAGCCTCTAAGCTAGCTTTGTTCATAAGAGCAGCAGCCATCTTGCGCAAGCACCCTTAAGGCGTCTCATAAGGAGTCGTGTATAGCCACCATCTTGCGTCCGCCATCTTGCGGAAGCATCCTTAGGGCATCTCTAGCCATCTTGTGCAAGGACCCTTAAGCCGACTCATAAGAGCAACCGCCATCTTGTGCAAGCATCTCTAGGGCGTCTCATAAGGAGCCTTGTATAACCGCCATCTTGCGCAAGCATCCCAAGGGCATCTCATAAGAATCTATGTATAGCGGCCATCTTGCATAAGCACCTTTAAGGAGTCATGTATAGCCACCATCTTGTGCAATTAGCGTCGAGAGATGGCTGATGTAGAATTTTTCTTTTTAAATTATCCGCCACCATATTTCAAAGGTATGTACCTAAAGAGTGTAGCACTGAGTTCTATAGATTAAAGATGGCGGATGACAGCTGACAAAAAGCGCGTGAGTTTGTTTACTAAACAAGAGCACGTGGAATTTTTCAATTTGCCGCCACCACATTTCAAAGGTATCTAGCTAAAGATGGCAGCACGGTGCTCTCTTGATTAAAGATGGCGGATGACAGCTAACAGAACTTTTCAAATTGCCCGCTACTACAGAGAGCAGCACGGTGCTCTGTAGATTAAAGATGGCGGATGACAGCTGACGAAATTGCCCGCATGATAGCAGCACAGTGCTCTATTGATTAAAGATGCTGGATGACAGCTGTCAAAAAGCACGTGGCTTTGTTTCCAAACAAGAGCACATAGAATTTTTCAAATTGCCCTCACCACATTTCAAAGGTAACTAGCTAAAGAGCGCAGCACTGAGGTTTGTCATGCAAGATGGCGGATGACAGCTGTCAGAAAAAAAGCACGTGAGTTTGTAAAACACGTGGAATTTTCCACCGCCACAAAGAGGGCAGCACGGTGCCCTCTTGATTAAAGATGGCTGCTGTCACGTGGAATTGCCTGCCACCACAGGTATCTAGCTAAAGAGGGCAGCACGGTGCTCTCTGGATAAAAGATGGCTGCTATCAAAAAGCATTTTTCAAATTATCCGCAACCACATTTCAAAGGTAAGTAGCTAAAGAGGGCACCACTGTGCTCTATGGATTAAAGATGGTGGATGACAGCTGTCAAAAAAGCACGTGGATTTGTTTACCGATTCAAATCTCGCGCTAGTAAGGTTAAGTTGGTAGCACTAAGGTTTAGGTCCGTTAAGATGGCAGCACTGCGGATGACAGCTGTGACGTACCACATTTCAAAGGTAAGTAGCTAAAGAGGGCAGCACAGTGCTCTATAGATTAAAGATGGCGGATGTCAGCTGTCAAAAAAGCACATAGTTTTGTTTCCAAACAAGAGCACGTGGAATTTGCCGCCACCACATTTCAAAGGTATCTAGCTAAAGAGGGCAGCACTGTGCTCTGTTGATTAAAGATGGCGGATGACGGCTGTCAAAAAAGCGCGTGAGTTTGTTTCCAAACAAGAGCATGTAGAATTTTTCAAATTGCCGCCACCACATAGAGGGCAGCACGGTGCTCTCTTGATTAAAGATGGCTGCTGTCATGTGGAATTGCCTGTCACCACAGGTATCTAGCTAAAGAGGGCAGCACGGTGCTCTCTAGATTAAAGATGGCTGCTGTCAAAAAGCATTTTTCAAATTATCCGCCACCACATTTCAAAGGTAAGTAGCTAAAGAGGGCACCACTGTGCTCTATAGATTAAAGATGGCGGATGACAGCTGTCAAAAAAGCACGTGGATTTGTTTACCGATTCTAATCTCGCGCTAGTGAGGTTAAGTTGGTAGCACTAAGGTTTAGGCCCGTTAAGATGGCAGCACTGCGGATGACAGGTGACGAATTTGCAGCTACTGCGATAAAGAGGGCAGCACTGTGCTCTGTGGTTTAAAGATGGCGGATGACAGCTGTCAAAAAAGCACGTGGATTTGTTTATCTCACGCTAGTGAGGTTAAGTTGGTAGCACTAAGGTTTAGGCCCGTCAAGATGGCAGCACTGCCGATGACAGGTGACGAATTTACATCTACTACGATAAAGAGGGCAGCACAGTGCTCTGTGGTTTAAAGATGGCGGATGACAGCTGTCAAAAAAGCACGTGGCTGTCAAAAAGCACGTGGCTTTGTTTACCACGCGCTAGTTAGGTTAAGTTGGTACTACTGAGGTTTAGGCCCGTCAAGATGGCAGTACTGAGGTTAGCGATGCGTTGTTGTCTGTCAAAAAGCACGTGGCTGTCAAAAAACACGTGGCTTTGTTTACCTCGCGCTAGTTAGGTTAAGTTGGTACTACTGAGGTTTAGGCCCGTCAAGATGGCAGCAGTGAGGTTAGCGATGCGTTGTTGTCGATGACAGCTGTCAAAAAGCACGTGGCTTTGTTTACAAATTCAAATTTCCCGCGGGTGGTGGAGGAGACCTCTGGGAGGCCTCTGGCTGTGGTGGTGGTGGAGGAGGCATCTGGGAGGCCTCTGGCTGTGGTGGTGGTGGAGGAGGCCTCTGGGAGGCCTCTGGCTGTGGTGGTGGTGGAGGTGGCCTCTGGGAGCCGAACTGTCCAATTATACTACTGACACGAGTATATTTTTTTATCCTGGAAGATCTTTAGTAGCAATACATACTTGTTACTTTCATGCAGGGAATTAGGACATCGTGGTCATCAGTACTCTCTCTCTCTCTCTCTCTCTCTCTCTCTCTCTCTCTCTCTCTCTCTCTCTCTGTGTGTGTGTGTGTGTGTGTGTGTGTGTGTGTGTGTGTGTGTGTGTGTGTGTGACTTCCGCTGGTTTACATAAGGGGGGTTTATGCCAGGTTAATTAGTGTTAACATATGAAAGAAAATAATCGCGGAGCTATGAAAAATGTCTTTGCAATATATGACTGGAGTTGAAATGTAAAACCACGCAAAAATATTTCAGTCATTTCATTTGTATTTGTTTCCAGTTTTGTTGACGGACGAATTTCGAGACGGCAATAACCTTTGCATAATCATGGAAATTGACTACTGCTATTTTATTTAATAAACGATAACATTCAAACCACTCAGCGTAAAAATGCGATTTTATTTCTATATATTCATAAGCATGTCCCCATCCGTGTCAGTTGCACTCGAAGTCCAAAGAAAAAAAATTCTCCGAGCGCTCGAGGTATTTGGTTTTAGTTTTACAAGCGGCGAGACAGCATGACCGGATGCTGCTACTGGTCAGTGCAAACGTCAAGAGGTTTTAGCTGCGCTGGCAGATAACGTTACGTTAATCGACCGGTGAAAACAGGGTCACTTATTTCAATAATGTAAGATGAATGGCTCCGATTGGCCCTTTTATGATTCTCTTACCACCTACGCGATGCGTCGTGCTTGCATTCTAGCAACAAACAATGCGTCGCACGTGTGGTATTTGGAACCTTCAGAGTATTGTCCAGAGGGGTTTTAATGAAGAAGTATCATTACACAGCTGCCTCGTTTCTTTAATGGAACGTCATCAAAAAATCTCGGTTTTTTTCACTTCTTTGAAATCCAAAAATATATATCCAAAAATGTATAACATCTGTATGTTCCTCCAACAAAAGCGTATATTATAAATAAAATTCTAGGGAATCTGCTGTCTGTAATGTTATTTATTTCGCCAAATTTTTATATATTTATCCATTTTAGGTCAACCCGAGATCAAATCAGTAGTTTCTAGCTTTCTTGTCTGTTTGTCCGTTTATTCCACCATCACGGGTAAACGGCCGAATAGATCTCAACCAAACTCCATATTTAGAGTCTACTTATCCAGGATTAGGTTTCGACATGCATATCATTTAAAAATCACTGAATAGATTGGGGGTTTATAGGAAGACTAGAAGAGTTGTTTTCACTTTTCCCTTACACTATTGATTATATGTCAACCAAACTTCATATTTGGAGTTGACTCATTCAGAAGCATGTTCCGATATACATATCTTTTAAAAATCACTGAATAGACTGGGGGTTTATAGGAAGACCACAAGAGTTTTTATTTTATCTTACACTATTGAGTATTGTAACGGTTCAAATCCCGTTACAAGATTATGTCTGTATTATTATTATTATTATTATTATTATTATTATTATTATTATTATTATTATTATTATTATTATTATTACTGTTACGGAGTTATCCGTGGAAGGCAGAGGTGAAAGAATGTGCGGGCTGGAATGGGTCTAACTACAAGTTCGAAAGTGTTACCTCTACTACAGTGATAACACCAAACAAGGCACAAACACAGTTAAAAGGGGAAGGTAAGAGTACAATACACAATATAAGAAAACACTACACACTCGGAAAAACAGTACTGTAGCTAGCATACGCGGATCTCCGACAAAACAAGTACGTAACTATCAGTAGGGCCAACTAGTGAACGACAAAACGGGAAGATGGAAGGGCTGGGAACCTACCAAAGGCATGGACATGGCTTAGATAGAGGATTCCGAAATGAATCACCGTGATCCTTAGTTTTTAAAAAATATTATTTACAAGATAATTCTACAAATACATTCCAAGTTATGAGCTATAAGTTCAGTGATATACATAGGTTATTCGTAGCAGTGTAAATTCAAATTACAAATCAACTGTACATCTAGTTACCAATGCAGTAGTACAATGCAATTTACAGGTTATCCAAAATCTAGCGTACCTAAAGTGATACAGAACTATCAGAGGCAAACCCCAAGGGAAATACTATTAAACTACAATATACATATTTTAGTGAAACAAAACGGGAATGCCTCGGAAACGAACAGGTAAGTCCAGCAGAAAAACTAAGGCGTCATAAGTAACTAATTTGGTGAATCTAGGCGAGGTTAGGGCAGACTCCTGTATGAAAAGCAAATCGGAACATTACGGAAATTTTAGCAGGAACGGAATTCAAGAGTGCTTACCCGAGGAGAGCGCCATCACGAAAACCGGGGGACGTCAACCAGATAGGCTGCTCGCAGACAGATGGAACAAAGCCGACAGAATTCAGGATACAGAATTGATTCGAACACTGCCTCGCTCACTATATATAGGAATTACTGGCCTTGCAGGCAACCAATCAGCGTGCACGTGTTCCCTATCGCCACCTAGACTCACCAATCACAACCTTACTTTCGATCGAGAACTTTGACTAACATTCTAGAATACGCATGATCGCGAAAGTCATATTTTTCCAGAATAGACAGAACACACTTTCTAGAACACATACCAACAAAGTAACACATCCTGTACAAATGTTATGTAACTTTCTAGATCTTTCCAGGAACTATAGACAGAATTCTACTATTTACAAATGCCTATGTTACAACATTATACAGTACAGGTTAGGTCAATAAAAATAAAACATCATATTGTATTTTACAAACAAAGACTTCAAAAAAAAACATTCCACTCGCATTACATATTTCACATATAACAGAAAGATGAATTAATTTCAACAAAGGTTATATTTTCAAAACTTAACAATGGTAACATAGAATTTGAAAACATAACAAGTCAACAACAAGCCAAAATCAGATACAAAGAAATTGCAACTGTTAGGGGATTATTACAAGGTCTGGGCTTCGAGCCGCACAATCACAATCCTTGAGCTATTAGCCCAACTTTACCAAGGTACAAAATTGGACAAAGGGGCAGAAAACCTCATCATGCCAAGGAGCACTTGCTCCTAATTACAATGTTAAGCCTCCTAGAGGCACACAGAGATCAAATTTAGGAAAGAGCAGACCCGCTCTCAAAGTTCAAGCCTATAGGAGGCCATAAGCAGACTTCACACTAACTGCCCTCAAGGCACACATATAATGGTACAGGGGTACCTCGTACCCAATCTACTGGGCCTTCTCAGGGAGGAAAACAAAACGAGTTAAATAAATGGCCCAAAATACAAAATTGAATGGAGGCGATTACTTGCACTCCTACGCTTAAGTTTTTTTAAACATATGTGGCGCTAGGCCGATAATACAGGGGATACAAGCTAGGGAGGTGACTCGTATGAGAAAACTTTAATACATTAAGAAAGAGAAGAAACGGTTATGAAAACGTAGTCACCTCAATCTCAAAATGAAGGGGAGCTCGAGAGGGTAAAGCACTCTCTATCCCCACTTTACAGTAAAGGAGATTTGTAGATTTTACCTAGACAGAAAAGGAATTTACATTTTAAAAAGATGGGTTACATATTAAAGGATTCGAACCCTCCCCGAGAGTTAGACTGCTGAGCTAGCAAGAAATAAAAATGTTAAAAGGCCATTACCTTGTAGAAGAACTGCTGTCTGAAGAACGAGGCGCTTCCCGCCCCCTGCTACATATCCACACACTAAGCTAGATGTTACTGAAGTGGCCCCGAGACAAGAAAAACAGCAGTTTTTATACCCTCGTGGAAAATTCGAGACCTTTCAGGACTGAGTAGACACACCCTCTCACTTTTATTGAATAGCTAGGAGCAACATATCTGTATCGAAGAAGACATACATGATTGGCTGAAAATTAATTAAAGAAATTCGGGATTGGCTAAGTTCAAACCTGGCGGAAGGAAGGATTAATATTGCCAACCCAAAGATCACAGAACAAAATATTGTAAAGACAAAACTTATGAATAAAAAATTTCTTCCAGAGGGTTCATTCCCTTGCACCAGAGTGCATTAACATAGTTTTTTTTGTAGAGACATCTGTTGGAGAATGTCCACACTTCTTGATTAACGAAACAAAATCAAACTGAAAACACACAGTGACATCTTCTGATAAACAGTAGATTTAGTTCGGTTTTTAAAGTTCAGGGTTTCTCCTGTAGAGTAGATAAATTGGCGCAAGATTTGAAATTGTGTCGTAGAGGTGTACCGCCCGGTACAATTATTATTATTATTATTATTATTATTATTATTATTATTATTATTATTATTATTATTATTATTATTATTATTATTATTGTATCTGTATCATTATAATTTAGTTTAATTCTGCTATCTGATTTCGCTATGTAGTAATTGATTCTCGCTTGCGTGATTGTAGTTAATTCGTTATGTATATATGTGTGTGTAGATTAACATTAAAGACGTGTAAATTGAGGCTTGCTACCTGATATCACATAGGGATATGCTTTGTGAAACCATTTGACATTGCAACACATGGTGCAATACTGCTACTATAACTGTCGAGTCATCGCTCTGTTATTGTATGCATTTAGCGATTAGCTCATTTTTTGGAACTTCCTCGTCGCCTTAGACTTTTTAACAACATAGTATGTAACACATTGAGTTGGGTGGGTGTGACACCATTGCTATTTCTGGAGATTACGTGTGTCAGTTAATGGCTGTATATACTAGGACCAATGTCTTATTGGGTCAGTCAAATGGACAGTAGCGGCTGGTGCAGGAAATCAGTTGTGTGCTGTAACCCATCCCCACTCCAAAAATAAAAAGATTTAGAAACATACCGGTGTGTTTTTCTCTTTTTTTTGCCATTTGCTTTACGTCGCACCGACACAGATAGGTCTTATGGCTACGATGGGACAGGAAGGGTCTATGAATGGGAAGGAAGCGTCCGTGGCCTTAATTAAGGTACAGCCCCAGCATTTGCCTGGTGTGAAAATGGGAAACCACGTAAAACCACCTTCAGGGCTGCCGACAGTGGGATACAAACCCACTATCTCCCGGATGCGAGCTCACAGCTGCCGCCTCTAACCGCACGGCCAACTCGCCCGGTGGTATGTGGATTTCAAGGGGCTCTCCATTGAGTTTTCCACACTGATCAAACACGCAAACAACCCCAACACATATACACATTCCTCGTAAAAAAAACCTCTAAACCTATATATTTAAACACACAATAACACCTGCAATGGCAAAATATTCACCAACTCAAACATTTGGTGTGAGCGCGCAAAAACGTAACTTCTTAATGTTACCAACATCAATGAAATAAAACCACCAACGTCGTAATGCAAACTTACATGTTGTGTTTTTATATTGACATTTATAAACTAGAGATTTTTAATTAAAGAAAATCACAATATCATGTCCTTATTTTGACAACATGTATGTGTGTTTAGTCACCAGCCCGAAGGCTGGTTGGATCCTCAAAAGCTCCACCATCAGCTGTCATAGATGGCCTAAGCATCACTGAAGAGGCGTACTAGGGAAATGAGGAGTTGGTAGTTTCCCGTTGCTTTCCTCACTGAGCCAGAAATTGCTATTACATATCAGTCTGCCAAGCCCACTGAAATGCATGCACCAACCGACCCTACGAGCAATAGTTTCACACCATTCATAGCAGGGACTGGCTGCATAAGGAATGGCATTACTAGCACCGCTCATACCTCAGTCACTTTCATATTGTCAAAGCCAAGGATAAGACGGAGACAGATCAATGAAAGTAAAAATTGCTCTAGCCTATACCAGAAGACATAGTGCACCGTAAACACTAGGTCCTGCCAGCAAAGGCACTTTGACAACATAAAAAGTACAATTTTTATAGTTCATCGATTTACAAATGTGGCTATGGAATAGGCAAGTTTGTGGTATTCTATCCTCTTTGGTATTAAAAGACCTGGCGGGAACTGCTCTACAGTATTTTGTTTTCCCGTTTGCTTTGAGCGATCCCCTCTTAACTACCGCTGAGTCAAGTGGGTGCCAGCTGCCACGTTCTCATATTGATCGTAATGCAAGTGTGACTAGTGCTAGTGCTGCCTCTTTGTGGTCAAACGAAGAATCGCTGTGAAGTGATGTCTTGGCTGCTGTTTCCACAGCCTGCCGGAACACATTCTCTTTGTATCGGAAAATTTGGGCACGCATGCGCAAAAGGCAGAGTTCCTGGTTTCTGGCTAAAAGCTTAGCTCTCTCCTGAGCTGTGACCACACAGCACCCGGCGTGGAGCACACCAGTAGTTACCTGGTTGTGGGGGGAGTTGAATAATTTCTTATTCTTTGACTGACGTCTTTTCCAATGCACTGTATTTGATTGTAGATAATATTTTTAAACTAATTTATTTTTCCAACAGGCAATGTGCTGCAGTACTTCAGCACATAAGGTACGGCCGCCCCTGCAAATGGATGGAGCCTTGGTCGGTAGTCAGTCATATGGATGGAGAGACTTGCCATGGAGTGTTGTAGTGAAGCGTCTTTTGGAGAGTGAGGCCACAGATGGTCAGGGCATCGAACCCGGGGCCTCCGGTAAGAGGCACGCAAAATCCCCTACACCGCGGGGCCGGCATACTGTAGATATAGTTTTTCAAAAAAATTCACCACTTTTGTCAGTCCTATTCACTCTTCATTAATTGGATTATCTAAAAAAAATACGCGTTTCTTTTTTTAAAGAGATTTCAAATACCAATTTTCACGTCTGTAACATCTTCAGTTTTTGAGAAATAAGTATCCTCATGAAAGCTACTCAATCACTTTTTCATTTTTTTCACCCCTCTTAGTGGGATTTTCCAAAAAGGAGTAAATACGTGTTCCTTATTTTTAACGGAGAATCAGAAAGCCTATTTCCACATCTGTAACATCTTCAGTTTTTAAAATATATAAGTATCCTCATAAAAAGAATTCAACCCCTTTATCTGTCATTCACCCACCCACACCACCACCTAACTGGGTTTTCCGAAAACAAAAAATACGCGTATCTTTATTTTTAAAGGAGATTCCAAATACCAATTTTCACGCATGTAACTTCATCAGTTTTTGAGATATAAGCATCCTCATAAAAAATGATTCAACTATTTTTTCAGTTCCTTTCACCCCGTTAAATGCCTTTTCCCAAAACAAAAAAAATACGTGTTCCTGTATTTTAAAGGAATTTCTACATATCAAGTTTCTTGTCTGTAACACATATACCGTAGATATAGCGATACTCATTTTAAAAATTCACCCGCTTTTTCAATTCTTTTCATCCCCTTAAGTGGATTTTTTAAAAGATAAAATAAATAATTATTTTGAAAGGATATTCTAAATACCAACTTTCTTGTCAGCAACATCTTCAGGTTTTGAGATATAAGTATGCTCACAAAAAGAATTCAACCTCTTCTTCACTTCTTTCCACCCCCTCCCCACCCTTAAGTGAACTTTCCGTAAACAAACAAAAAATACGTGTTTATTTTTAAAGGAGATTCAAAATACCAACTTTCACGTCTGTAACATCTTCAGTTTTTGAGATATAGTTATCCTCTTAAACAGAATTCAACTCCTTTACTTATTTTCAGACACACACACACACACACACACCCAATTAGATTTCCGAAAAAAATGTGTTTATTTTTAAACGAGATTCCAATTACCAAATTACACGTCTGTAACATTTTTAGCTTTTATAGATATAAGTATCCTCATAAAAAATAATTCAACTAATTTTTCTATTCTTTCACCCTGTTAATTAGATTTTTCGAAAACAAAAGAAGAAGTGTTTCTTTATTCTTAAAGGAGATTCCAAATACCAATGTTAACGTCTGTAACATCTTTAGTTTCTGAGATATAAGTATTCTCATAAAAAGAATTCACGTCCGTTTTCAACCCACCCCCGTTGATTCCCCCAACCCCAATAAAATGCGTGTTTCTTTTCTTAAAAGGAGATTCCAAATGCCAGTTTTCACGCCTAAAACCTTCAGTTTTGAGATATAAGTATCCGCATAAAAATAATTCAATTTTTTAACTTTCATTCACCCTCCCACTAAGTGAATTTTTCGAAAACAAAAAAATACGCGTTTCTTTATTTATGCAGGAGCTTCCAAATATCAATTATCACGACTGTAACATCTTCAGTTTTTGAGATATGTATGTCCTCATAAAAGGAATTCAACTCCTCCCCTGCAAGTTGATTTCCCCCCCAAAATGCCAGTTTCTTTTTTTTCTGAAAGGAGATTCCAAATACCAATTTTCACGTCTGTAACAACTTTAGTTTTTATTAGCTATAAGTACCCTCATACAAATATTTCAATAAATTTATCAATTTTTTCACCTCCCTTCATTGGATTTTCCGAAATCAAAGGAATACGTGTTCCTGTACTTTTAAAGGAGATTACAAATGCCAGTTTTCACGTCTGCAACATTTGAGTTTTTGAGATATAAGTACCCTCATACAAATAATTTAACTAAGTTTTCAATTCCTTCAGCCCCCTTTAGTGGATTTTCCGAAAACAAAAAGTACGTATACATTTAAAGGAGATTCCAAATACCAATTTTCACGTCTGTAACATCATCAGTTTTTGAGATATCAGTATCCAAATAAAAGGAATTCAAACCCATTTTCAGTCCCTTTCCCCCACCCACCCAACCCCGTGTGGGTTTTCCGAAAACAAAATTACATGTTTCTTTATATTATAAAAGAGATTGAAAATACCAGTTTTCACGTATGTAGTCTGGCTCCATGGCTAAATGGTTAGCGTGCTGTCTTTTGGCCACAGGGGTCCCGGGTTCGATTCCCGGCAGGGTCGAGGTCTTTAACCATATGTGGTTAATTCTCCTGGCATGGGGACTGCGTGTATGTGATGTCTTGATCATCATTTCATCCTCATCGCGACGCGCAGGTCGCCTACGGGAGTCAAATCAAAAGACCAGCATCTGGCGAGCCGAAGTCCTTGGACACATCCCGGCACTAAAAGCCATACGCCATTTCATTCCATTTTCACTTATGTAACATGTTAAGTTTTGAGATATACTGTAGGTATGCTCATTTTAAAAATTCGCTCAATTTTCTGTTCCTTTTAAGTGGATTTTCAGGAAAATTATCTATATTCCTTTACCTTTACAGGAGATTCTAAATACCAATTTTTACGTCTGTAACATATTAGGTTTCTGAGATATACTGTAGGTAACCCCTCCCCATGGCGCAACAGCACCGAAGGACCTTGGCCTACCAAGCGACCGCTGCTCAGCCCGAAGGCCTGCAGATTATGAGTTGTCGTGTGGTCAGCAGGACGAATCGTATCGGACGTTATTCTTGGCTTTCTTGACTGCGGCCGGCATCTCACCGTCAGATGGCTCCTCAATTGTAATCATGTAGGCTAAGCGGACCACGAATCAGCTCTCAGATGCAGTTAAAATCCCTGACCTGCCCGAGAGTCGAACCCGGGGCCTCCTGTAAGAGGCACGCAAGCTACCCCTACACCGCGGGGCCGGCATACTGTACATATAGTTTTTCAAAAATTCACCACTTTTGTCAGTCCTGTTCACCCTCCATTAATTGGATTATCCAAAAAATGCGCGTTTCTTATTTTAAAGAGATCCCGAATGCCAATTTTCACGTCTGTAACATCTTCGTTTTTTGAGAAATAAGTATCCTCATAAAAGTTACTCAACCACTTTATCACTTTATCACCCCTCTTAGTGGGATTTTCCAATAAGAAGTAAATACGCGTTCTTTATTTTTAACGGAGATCCCACATACCAGTTTTTACGTCCGTAAACGTTTAAGCATATAGTCATTTAAATAATTCACCTCCTTTTCACCCTCTTAAGGACGGAATATCCAAAAACCCTCCCTTGGTGAGCACCTACACTCTAATATAAATGTGTCCCCAGAATTTAATTTCCTTATGTCGAGTAGCTTTGGCTCGGTGATGATGGATCAGTCAGTCAGTCAGTCAGGGCATGTCATTTTATATTTACTGAACCCCTTAAGGTCCTTCAAAGTATACCTACCTTCCTTACCTATCAGCACATCGGCATGAGATCCTTCTCTTGGGTCGTCTTACAGGTTGTTCTTCACTTGCTTAGGTAAGAGCCGGGTGTCAGTAATTTAAACAATTATCTATAATGAGAGGAGTCAAGTCAAAATAAATGGATGTTTATTGACCATTTACGATGAAGTCGAAGAAACATGTGACATTGTTGTTTGAGTCATCAGTCGATAGACTGGTTTGATGCAGATCTCCATGCCACCCTATCCTGTGCTAACCTTTTCATTTCTACGTAACTATTGCATCCTACATCTGCTCTATTCTGCTTGTCATATTCACAACATGGTCTACCCCTACCGTTCTAACCACCTACACTTCCTTCAAAAACCAACTGAACAAGTCCTGGGTGTCTTAAGATGTGTCCTATCATTCTATCTCTTCTTCTCGTCAAATTTAGCCAAATCGATCTCCTCTCACCAATTCGATTCAGTATCTCTTCATTCGTGATTCGATCTATCCATCTCACCTTCAGCATTCTTCTGTAACACCACATTTCAAAAGCTTCTATTCTCTTTCTTTATGAGCCATTTATCGTCCATGTTTCACTTCCATACAATGCCACGCTCCACACGAAAGTCTTCAAAAACATCTTTCTAATTCCGATAACAATGTTTGAAGTGAGCAAATTTCTTTTCTTAAGAAAGGTCTTCCTTGCTTGTTCTAGTCTGCATTTTATGTCCTCCTTACTTCTGACATCATTAGTGTTATTTTACTACCCAAGTAACAATATTCATCTACTTCCTTTAAGACTTCATTTCCTAATCTCAAATTTCCTACGTCACCTGCCTTCGTTCGACTGCACTCCATTACTTTTGGTTTGGACTTATTTATCTTCATCTTATACTCCTTACCCAAGACTTCGTCCATACCATTCAGCAACTTCTCGAGATCTTCTGCAGTCTCAGATAAAATAACAATATCATCGGCAAATCTCAAGGTTTTGATTTCCTCTCCTTGGACTGTGATTCCCTTTCCAAATTCCTCTTTGATTTCCTTTACTGCCTGTTCTATGTAAACATTGAAAAGGAGGGGGGCAAACTGCAGCCTTGCCTCACTCCTTTCTGGATTGCTGCTTCTTTTTCGAAGCCCTCGATTCGTATCACTGCAGACTGATTTTTATACAGATTGTAGACAATTCTTCCTTCTCGGTATCTGATCCCTATCATCTTCAGAATCTTAAATAGCTTGGTCCAATCAACATTATCGAATGCCTTTTCTAGATCTACGAATGCCATGTACGTGGGCTTGTCCTTCTTGATACGATCCTCTAAGATCAGACGTAAAGTCAGGATTGCTTCACGTGTTCCTACATTTCTTCTGAAGCCAAATTGATCTTCTCCCAACTCAGCTTCAACTTGTTTTTCCATTCTTCTGTAAATAATACGTGTTAAAATGTTGCAGGCATGAGATACTAAACTAATGGTGCGGTAGTTTTCACACCTGTCAGCACCGGCTTTCTTGGGAATAGGTGTAACAACATTCTGCCGAAAATCGGATGTGACTTCTCCTGTCTCATACATCTTGCACACTAAATGGAATAACCTTGCCATGCTGGTTTCTCCTAAGGCAGTCAGTAATTCAGAGGGAATGTCATCAATTCCAGGTGCCTTGTTTCTATTTAGGTCACTCACAGCTCTGTCAAACTCTGACCTCAAAATTGGGTCTCCCATTTCATCAGCATCAACAGCCTCTTCATGTTCCAGAACCAAATTATCTACATCTTTACCTTGATACAACTGTTGTATATGCTCTTGCCATCTTTCTGCTTTGTCTTCTTTCCCTAGAAGTGGCTTTCCATCTGACCTCTTAATATTCATACATCTAGATTTACTTTCTCCAAAGGTTTCCTTGATTTTCCTGTATGCAGCATCTACCTTTCCCAGGACCATAGAGCCTTCGACATCCTTGCACTTCTCCTTCAGCCATTCTTCCTTAGCTACCTTGCACTTTCTATCCACTTGATTCTTTAATCGCCTGTATTCTTTTCTGCCCTCTTCATTTCTGGCATTCTTGTATTTTCGTCGTTCATCAATCAGGTCTAGTATCTCCTGAGTTATCCACTGATTCTTAGTTGATATTTTCTTCCTTCCTAATATTTCTTCAGCAGCCCTACTGACTTCATTTTTCATGATTATCCACTCTTCCTACGACCTTTAATCAACGAACTCAGTCTTGTCCGTTAAAAAAATAACAATAATAAGATGATGAGAGACTCTGGTTTTGGAGACCTTAACTCAATTGCCCGATGGACATCCTTACTAGAAACCACCGTCTTAATTTAAGAATGAAATAATGAAAGTCTGGAGATCCCTAAGATTGGTTTCCATGTGAGACTGCATGTGCCATCATAATGGATCGTGAAGATTCAGCCCTGTAACACGAGCTCTGAACTCTTGGTATAATTAAGGCAGTCCAATCGGTATGTGCTACACAATGGTTGTACGGCTTGGACCCTTAATTGAATCGCTGTAACCTGCGACTATGTCATGGACCTACATCCAACTTTGTGATTTACGTTAAAGTCATTGTGGATGATGACCGCAAGAAAATGATACTGTAATGGGAAATGGCCCTAATCTAAGACGTTGAGGTTGATGACCACATGACCATCCAAATTTCTAAGCTGAAGGCTGAACTTAATTAAGTTGCAGTAGTTGATGACAAAGGTTTCCACATTAATAAATTCCCAGCACATTTGATGCTCAACAAATCAAAATCAAAATGACAACAACACCAAACTCTAACAACACTTGTATCAGTAAAGTACCTTGCCATCGGACATGTCCCCTTAATCGTTACGTTAATAATTTGAAATATCCCAGCGAATAAAACTAAGATTTCCAGAATACATTTTCAAGTTAGCCACATGGTTTTAAGCTAATTCTCAAAATACGGTTCCACTGAATTTAATAAATTAATAAATAAAGTAATCTCATAATTCTAGTTAACAAAAATGTATCTATCCCGGAAGAAGTTGTTTCTTTAAATTCCCTAATTGTTTAATTACATTTTCGTTATCACTCGGACCTGTTTACCAGAAACATTCCTTCGACGAAAATATTGATCCACTATTGCTTATTCTAAAAGTTTTCTTCACCGCAGCTGGAAAGCGGAATACATTGTCATAACTACCAGTACCATTTATTTATTTATTTATTTATTTATTTATTTATTTATTTATTTATTTCATGACGTCACTCAACAAGTTTACATTATAACAGTAATAATCATTAAGAAACTAGCTTGGATAATCCTAATCAAAATCCCATCATCTGCATAAATTTACACACAACGCAAAATAAAACAATTCATGTCAAATCGCTTTTAACCCCTACGGTTATCCCTTGGACTAATTCCGGTACCTCATCCGATATGTTTTCAGGGCGATGAAACTTAAGTGTCGTAATGCACCTCACTCAACTCTAGGGTGGATGGACTACTGCACCCCATCTGCTGCACAAGCATGACCCCATATCACATGAACCTACATTTGTTTCTTGAAAACCAACAACAGCATAACACAATCATCAATAACGAATCTATGGATTGAAAGCTATCGTGAAGTTCAAATAAAATAATCACAAAACTTTGGACAACGCTCAACCCTCAACAAAACGAAACAACATCATTACAAATTCTCAAATTTTGACATCCCTAAAAATGGTTATTTCCAAAATAACATACCATCGTGTAATTTCCGTCGCTTCGATAAAGAATCCCAAGTCTACTAAACGACTCTAGTCTAAAATAATGGAATCTAATTCCAAACCTTTACTACAATTGACAAAATCTCAGTTACAGTTTATTTCTAACAATAACCCGGCTCTACCGCACAACAGCTGGCTTGCTACCGGGAACAGGACCCCTACTCGCTATCTAAAAAAAACACACATTCGTTATCATGACCTGTATCAAATGAAAACATCGCCTACCGAGCTCGATAGCTGCAGTCGCCTAAGTGCGGCCAGTATCCAGTATTCGGGAAATAGTATGTTCGAACCCCACTGTCGGCAGCCCTAAAAATGGTTTTCCGTGGTTTTCCACTTTTACATCACGCAAATGGTGGGGATGTACCTTAATTAAGGCCACGGCCGCTTCCTTCCGACTCCTAGCCCTTCCCTGTCCCATCGTCGCCATAAGACCTATCTGTGTCGGTGCGACGTAAAGCAACTAGCAAAAAAACATTGCCTCACTGGCAATTCACATGAAATAAAATTCCTGATAAGCATATACTATGCGAAGAGATTTAATTGCAAACGTCACTTGAAATGTTCTTATCCTACGGTTTCACGTGGAATCCTAAATATGGAATGACCTCATTCCCATATCATTAAATTACACAAAATAAAACCTCGGGTTCCCTAAAATGAAAATCCCGACACAAAGTCTCTTCAACACTACAGGATTTCAACAACCTCTTCCACAATCCTTCCCCTTTCTGCAAGACATGAACCACTTTCTACCCCAAATTCTCTACACGACAATAATATGGAATATCTCTCTTACGTGATCCACTATGTTGTTACAAAAACACTCTGTGGCAACCTATCCATCTCACCTCGCATATCTGAGTTCGACAACACAATATTTCAGAAACCGAAACTCACAACTTGACTTACAAAAATGTACCGTTATTTTCCCCTCATCAATTCACAGATTTTAACAGATCATTAGAATAGCACTCCCCTTTCACAAATCATACACCGAACGCGCTTCGTAACTTCCCTTGGCAAAATTTACAACGGCGAACACATGATGGTGTGCCTTCCGCAACAGCTGACATTCCATCATTATCGCGCACTCGCTCTAAATAGTAATCCTCGGATTACACTTACAGGAATTTCATCTTTACACTGAACAGAATTTTATGATAAATTAATCTCTTATCTTGGGCAAACAACAAATATAGAAAATAAATGTACGGAAACGATAATATGATCTATACATTTTATTCGCTTTACAGCCATCAAATCTACTACTGTACAACATTTCACACGCTTGTTTCGCAACTTTCCCGATTATCCAAAAACATGCCTTTGTGTTTTTCCTCTGACATTTTCACGAAACAAAAGAGTGAACAAAATGCATCACAGATACACAAATAAATGCTGGCATCGTGAAATAAATAAAATGCACTATATTAAAACGGTAATTTACATACCTGGATTTCGTACGCGGTATCACATCTTAACAGGCCCACCAGCCTCTCTCATTCGTTATCTAGCCATCTCGACAGAGTGTTGCTTTAAAAAACTTATTCTTCCTTTTCTTGATATTTGACATAATTCACCTGAAAATAATTATATAAACAAAAAATGCCCTTCACACGTTCTCTTCTTATAAATAATTATGAGTTGGTCACGTCCGCAAACGCCTCAATATACCGGTCGCGTTTACAAATATTCAATGATGAACAAAAAGAATATCATTACTATTATTATTATAATAATAATAATTAATATTCTGACCATAACAATTTATTACCGTCCTAACATTATTATCATTATCGGTTTCACATCATCAGTTATATTACCTTTTAACATATTTATCATCGTCCATTTAATTCCAACTTTTGATCTGATATATTTATTATTATTATTATTATTATTATTATTATTATTATTATTATTATTATTATTATTACGGTATTACGATTATCATCACTCTCCATTCTTAACTATCACAACATACGATCATTTATGTGGAATCTGAACCCCTCGTTATCTTTAGGTCCGTAGTATTTCAACGATTATCTGCGCAGACTATTTATTTCGTACATACTGTCACGGGTTCGAAACCTGCCCTCTACGTAATTCAATTTTACTCTGTTACATTGCCCGTACTTGTACACTCATTTCTCTGTGTTTATCATTAATTTCATACATTTCTTCGTATCACATTATATTTCAACACAGCTTCATTATACGGTAAGTGTTCCCATACGGAATTTATCCCTCTTTCTATCTCAATATTATTTTATTCATTTATTAATCACAAAGTTTTCAACTGACTTATTTTCTCATCGACATTTCTATATCCTGAATGCATGATCTTTATAACATCTCTCTTCACATCTAATTTACCTCTGAGGTAATTCTCCACAAATAATCGCAACAGCCCGAAGTAATGTTCGCCAAAATTTGACAATCATGATCACGTAATTATTAGTCCCACGTGTTCCGGCTAATACTTGCAAATTAGCTATCCGACATTTATAAAAATTGCACCGTCATTTATACAATGTTTATTAACATTTAAGGTTTATTAGCACCGATATTATTACTCATGATTGTTAATTCACAAATTTAAATTATCACACATTTCAAGTCCGAATTAGAAAAACTATACCGTCATTAACGATTCCCGATAATCTCAACATATTATCCCTTCAAAATTTTATATTACCCACTGTTCACATAGAAAGACGATATCTCATGAATTATTATTAGTATTATTTTTAGTTCGTGACATTTCCTACAAATTTTGACAACGTCATTTAGAGAATATTGACACAACAACACAACAACGGCTGGCATGACACATGGCTGGATTTTCCATAAACCTTATTATATAACTTGTCGTCAAATGACTGACATAGAAGCAAACTCCGGGTCGAATTGAACATTACACAAAATCAAATGTCGAACAATCTCGACTATCAAATATTGATAATACATGCATGACTTAACTCGCTACCCCACACCTACAGAATTATCTGTACAACAAAGTGAATACATTATTCGACCCGACATTTAAGTTATTATTATTTAATCCCGTCCGTTATGCAAATTTAGAATGGCATCGGGAAGCGATCCATTTTGTTACATGTCGTAATCAATTCAAAAATCAAACTACTTCCCTTCCCTTAATCACGGTAACGTTTCCCAAATATATTTACATAGCGGTACTCATCTTGTAGTTGAAATCCTTGGCGGGCTTAGCAGCCGAGAGACCCATCTGGCCCTTTCTACTTACTCCTCCATAACGGCTGGTTTCATTTCAGATTTGATTTCCTGGCGTTCCGCCATTATTACACCGATTAAATAATTGTGACACTGATTTACTATTGCAAATATTAACACTGATACGTTGATATTTACTTGAATAATATAATAACAGTTAAGCACCCTAGACCCAAATTAATTTATTTACACTATTTTATCTTCGTCCATTTCCCGCACAAAAGAATTAGACACAAACGGCGGAGTGTCGATTTGATCGCCCGAAGCGGTTCACGGTGTCCGACACGGCACGTCCAAATTACGTCGCACTCTTGAAGTTTTCATTATGATGGCGGTTCGACTTCCTAAATTTCACGCTCAATTAATTAGTGGTATTTCCATGTACTGTTCGTCACGCAGTATCGTACCTCTGCGTTTATTGTTTTAAAAGAAGAAGAATATTTCTCACTCCTTGCAAATACTATCCATTTAATTGACTTCATATTACACATAACTCAGAAGCTCAGATCGTAACATGATCTGGAACATCTAACTTTACTTGACTGACTGGGACACAACGACCTGATTTAAATATCACAAGTCAATTCGCCCGAGCGTGAGCACATTATGTAGTACCTGCGGTCGTCCGTACAAATGAATGTTGAATCAGCGGCGCACGACGAGTTAGCGTCAAATGATTTCAGAATAAGCTAGTGAGTGTTCCTTGCGCTCGTATTTATTGACGAAGGCCTTCCTGGTGGCTTAACTGACGTCATGTCTTGGAGAGAGGGGGTGGATTTCTCAAATTGACACTTGCATTCCGAACTGGAAATTATAATTGATATCAAACTAATCCCCTCATCGGGAACATACACTGGATTGAATATGATCTCCTAACGATCATAGATTTCGGAGATATTAACAGATATCGCTCATTGATTTTTCGCGGGTTTCATAGCGTCTCTTACGGCATGGTTACCTTTCAGCCAATAGCATACAAGATGCCCTTTTTCCAAGAAATTCAGTCTTCAATTTATTTAATTTGCAACTTATTATTGATTATTCTTCCATGCTTGACATCTAGAAAGTTCCTTAAGTTGATCCATATAATTGCAATAATTTATTAATGATTACTTTCGAAATTAAATTTACATCCCATTCATATCTTTCAAGATGGTATTCCTGGGTCGCCAACTAAATTTTGTGATTGGGCTAGAACAAGCGGTTTATTTGAATCTTCCCCTGTAACAACTTGACAAATATATGCCTTGGGGCTCTGTATTTTCCATTCTCCGATTCCGAGAATACGTGACGTAGCGGAAACTTTGTGCCTGACACAAATATACCTTCGCAGCGCTAATGTTGCAGCATCCCTATTATTCTCGGCTGGCCTTTCTCTTCCTGTATGAAACTTATTTGTGTACCTCCGTATCTTCGAGTTGGTAAATTAATAGGGCTCCCGTTGAGAGGAAGCTCTCTAGCCATTGTGACAAGCTAATCCCCTAGGCTCCGCTTGTCCCGCGACCAGCTCGCGTTTCAAAATTACTCAGATGAAATACTGTCAACTAAAATTCTGTACTTCAATACATGTACCCTATTCTCTTTAATATATCTAATTCTGATTGAATTACGACCCCTATCACCCGGGTTCACTATGTTCCTTTATTTTACAGGAGATTCCATATACCATTTTTTAAGTCTGTGACATGTTACGTTTTTGAGATATACTATAGATATAGTCTTTCTAAAAATTCATCTCCTTTTGTCATTCTTGTTCAACACCCACTAATCGGGTTTTCCAAAAAAATACATGTTTCTTTATTTTTAAATGAGATTCCAAATACCAATTTTCATATCTGTAATGTCTTCAGGTTTTGAGATATAAATGTCCTCGTAAGAGGCCATCAACCACTTTTTCACATTTTCGCCCCCTGAATGGGATTTTACGGAAACAAAAAATACGTGTTTCTTTTTTTAAGGAGATTCCAAAAACCATTTTTTACGCCTTAAACTTTTAAGTATATGAGATATAGATATTGTAATTTAAACAATTCACCCCCTTAGCAATGGAATATCCAGAAATCCTCCTTTTGCGAGCACCAACACTCTAATATAAATGTATCCTATTTCATTTCTTTATGTCCAGTAGTTTTGGCTCTGCGATGATGAATCCGTCAGTCAGTCAGTCAGTCAGTCAGTCAGTCCTGGGCAGCAACCCGCGGCTTCGCTCGGTAGGATTTCGTCACTCGTTAAAAGTAAGCGATCCTCGGTACTGTACTAAAATATTATCTGAAAATTTCTACTAAAGTATAAATTAAGTTTTTATTTACCCCAGAAACTCTTTGTAAACCACGTTTGTGGTATTGCCTTTAGGGGCTAAGATGACTATGCGACATAGAACTGTACATGTGAGAAACAGTCTTCTCTCGAGCCGGGAAAAGAAAAAGTAAACATTGTTTTATTTTTAAAAGAAATTCAAAATACCTATTTCCACGTCTGTAACATCTTCAGTTTTTTTAAATACAAGTATCCCCATAAAAAGAATTCAACCTCTTTATCAGTCCCTCCTCCACTCCACCTAAGTGGATTCTCAGAAAAAATGCATGTTTCTTTATTTTTAAAGGAGATTCGAAATACCAACTGTCATGACTGTAACATGTTAAGTTTTTCAGATATATTTACCCTCATACAAAGAATTTAACAAATTCTTCCATTCATTCACCGCAATTTTAAGTGGATTTTCCGAAAACAAAAATACGTGTTAGTTTATTTTTAAAGGGGATTCCAAATACCAGTTTTCACGACTATAACATCTTCCGTTTTTGAGAAATAAGTATCCACATAAAAATAATTAGATTCCTTTTTCACACCCAATTACTGCTTGTTTCTTTATTTTTAAAGAGATTCCAAGTACCAATTTTCACGTCTGTTACTTTCAGTTTTTGAGACATAAGTATCCCCATTCTCCGCCTCTATGGTGTAGTGGTTAGTGTGATTAGCTACCATCCTCGGAGGCCCGGGTTCGATTCCCGGCTCTGCTGCGACATTTGAAAAGTGGTACGAGGACTGGAAGGGGACCACTCTGCCTCGGGAGGTCAACTGAGTAGAGGTAGGATCGATTCCCACCTCAGCCATGCTCGAAGTGGTTTTCCGCGGTTTCCCACTCTCCTCCAGGCAAATGCCGAGTTAGTACCACGGCCGCTTCCTTCCCCCTTCCTTGTCTATGCCTTCAAATCTACCCATCCCCACAAGCCCCCTATTCAGCATAGCATGTGAGGCAGCCTGGGCGAGGTACTAATCTTCCTCCCCAGTTGTATCCCCAGACCCAATGTCTCTCGCTCCAGGACACTCCCTTGAGGCGGTAGAAGTCGGATCCCTTCCTGAGTCCGAGGGAAGAACCAACCCTGGAGGGTGAGCAGATTAAGAAAGAAAGAAAGAAAGAAAGAAAAAAGAAAGAAAAAAAGAAAGAAAGAAAGAAAGAAAGAAAGAAAGAAAGAAAGAAAGAAAGAAAGAAAGAAAGTGTCCCCATAAAAGGAATTCAATTCCTTCACTACCTTTCACCCTCCTCCCGTAAGGGAATTTTCCAGAAACTAAAAATATACGTTTCTTTATTTATTAAAGAGCTTCCAAATACCAATTATCATGACCGTAACACCTTCAGTTTTTGAGATATATGTATCTTCATAAAAATAATTCAACTCCATTTTCATCCCCCACTCCCCAAGTTGATCTTCCCAAAAAAATACCCTTTTTTAGTTTTAAAGGGGATTCCAAATACCAACGTTTTCGTCTGTGACATCTGTGACCTAATTTTTCAATTTTTTTCTTCCCTTTAAGTAGATTTTCCGAAAAAAGAAGGAATACATGTTCCTTTATTTTTAAAGGAGATTCCAAATATAAATGTTCACGTCTGCAACACCTTTCGTTTTTGAGATATCTCTATCTTAATAAAAAAGAATTCAACCCCCTTTTCAGTTCTTTTTACCCCGCGAACTTAAGTGGTTTTTGCAACAACAACAACAACAAAAAAGAGATTTTCATGACTGTAACAATTTACGTTTCTGCGATATACTGTAGACCGCCTCTGTGGTGTAGTGGTTAGTGTGATTGGCTGCCACCCCCCTGAGAACCGGGTTCGATTCCCGGCTCTGCCACGAAAATTTGAAAAGGGGCGCGAGGGCTGGAACGGGGTCCACTCAGCCTAGGGAGGTCAAATGAGTAGAGGTGGGTTCACTTCCCACCTCAGCCATCCTGGAAGTGGTTTTCCGTGGTTTCCCACTTCTCCTCCAAGCAAATGCCGGGATGGTACCTATCTTAAGGTTACGGCCGCTTCCTTCCCTCTTCCTTGTCTATCCCTTCAAATCACCCATCCTCCCACAGGGCCCCTGTTCCGAATAGCAGGTGAAGACGCCTGGGCGAGGTACTGGTCATTCTCCCCAGTTGTATCCCTCGACCTAATGTCTCACGCTCCAGGACACTGGGCTTGAGGTGGAAGAGGTGGGATCTCTCACTGAGGCCGAGTGAAAAACCAACCCTGGAGGGTAAACAGATTAAGAAAGAAGGAAAGATATACTGTAGATATAGCCTTTTTGAAAATTCGCCCTTTTGTCGGGAACAAATAGAAGCAGCTGTACCACCCGGTATAGATATGCGTAGACACTTACGATGGTCTTCACTTTTTGACATATCTGTTGTTAGTTCATGTGGATCATGTGTCAAACATATGTAGTTAAGAGATCCTTTCTACTTTCCTGGCCTTTGCCCAATTATTTGGGATCGGCATCAATGTAGATTAAGCCCTGTTTTACGGATGCCACATGCCCTTCCTGAAGCTAACCCTATGTTGGGGGGAATTATTTAGTGTTGCATGTTTCTGTGGTGGCTAGTAGTGTGATATGCTGTGTGTATGGGAAGGTGCATTAGGAAGATCACAGTCTCCGAACAAGAAGAAATAACCAAACGTGGTGAACTACCTCAGCCCATCTTTGAAGCGAACGGGATGCCCTACGCAATACGCTGACTTTCAGGTATAATTAAGAGTCTGAAATAAACATTCTTAAGACAACTTTCGATAATATACGGCAAAAAATTCAAATGAAAAAATCGTTTTTGTTAACAAAATATTCAGTTTTCAGCCTCAAATTTTCCAGTGTCCTACTAGATTTCATCCAGAATGGGTGCAACCTAATCACGCTTATAAACAGAAATTAATTATTTTTAAACAGTTCGTGATTGTCGCTAAACAATGTCATCATTTGAATTTTCATTAGAATGAATACATTTTGTAAAACCCTCAGCCGATTAACAAAAGGCTAATTCTTGACTCTGAAGCAAGAAAATAAATGCTCGCATAGGGAATACCTACCCTGAAGAAAACTCAACAGGTGTGGAGTAACTTTTTCCTGGCATACACATTATAATTATCTTTGTTTTCCTCACAATAACGTCACCTTTGCAGTAAATAAATGGAGAAATGGAGTAAAGTTTATTAGGTTAAAATCGCATTGGGGCATCACAAGTCTCACCATCACACCGTTCTGACTACCAGTTACTGTAACTTGTTAATTGCGAATAGTTATAGTTTGATCGTGATTTCGCGAGTTACTTAGTCCAATATTACAACACACCCGCAAGATCAATCAATCAATCAATCAATCAATCAATCAATCAATCAATACTGATCTGCATTTAGGGCAGTCGCCCAGGTGGCAGATTCCCTATCTGTTGCTTTCCTAGCCTTTTCCGAAATGATTTCAAAGAAATTGGAAATTTATTGAACATCTCCCTTGGTAAGTTATTCCAATCCCTAACTCCCCTTCCTATAAATGAATATTTGCCCCAGTTTGTCCTCTTGAATTCCAACTTTATCTTCATATTGTGATCTTTCCTACTTTTATAGACGCCATTCAAACCTATTCGTCTACTAATGTCATTCCACGCCATCTCTCCGCTGACAGCTCGGAACATACCACTTAGTCGAGCAGCTCTTCTTCTTTCTCTCAATTCTTCCCAACCCAAACATTGCAACATTTTTGTAACGCTACTCTTTTGTCGGAAATCACCCAGAACAAATCGAGCTGCTTTTCTTTGGATTTTTTCCAGTTCTTGAATCAGGTAATCCTGGTGAGGGTCCCATACACTGGAACCATACTCTAGTTGGGGTCTTACCAGAGACTTATATGCACTCTCCTTTACATCCTTACTACAACCCCTAAACACCCTCATAACCATGTGCAGAGATCGGTACCCTTTATTTACAATCCCATTTATGTGATTACCCCAGTGAAGATCTTTCCTTATATTAACACCTAGATACTTACAATGATCCCCAAAAGGAACTTTCACCCCATCAACGCAGTAATTAAAACTGAGAGGACTTTTCCTATTTGTAAAACTCACAACCTGACTTTTAGCCCCGTTTATCAACATACCATTGCCTGCTGTCCATCTCACAATATTTTCGAGGTCACGTTGCAGTTGCTCACAATCTTGTAACTTATGTATCACTCTATAGAGAATAACATCATCCGCAAAAAGCCTTACCTCCTATTCCACTCCTTTACTCATATCATTTATATATATAAGAAAACATAAAGGTCCGATAACACTGCCCTGAGGAACTCCCCTCTCAACTATTACAGGGTCAGACAAAGCTTCACCTACTCTAACTCTCTGAGATCTATTTTCTAGAAATATAGCAACCCATTCAGTCACTCTTTTGTCTAGTCCAATTGCACTCATTTTTGCCAGTAGTCTCCCATGATCCACCCTATCAAATGCTTTAGACATGTCAATCGCGATACAGTCCATTTGACCTCCAGAATCCAAGATATCTGCTATATCTTGCTGGAATCCTACAAGTTGAGCTTCAGTGGAATAACCTTTCCTAAAACCGAATTGCCTTCTATCGAACCAGTTATTAATTTCACAAACATGTCTAATATAATCAGAAAGAATGCCTTCCCAAAGCTTACATACAATGCATGGCAAACTTACAGGCCTGTAATTTTCAGCTTTATGTCTATCACCCTTTTCTTTATACACAGGGGCTACTATAGCAACTCTCCATTCATCTGGTATAGCTCCTTCGGCCAAACAATAATCAAATAAGTACTTCAGATATGGTACTATATCCCAACCCATTGTCTTTAGTATATCCCCAGAAATCTGATCAATTCCAGCCGCTTTTCTAGTTTTCAACTTTTGTATCTTATTGTAAATGTCATTGTTATCATACGTAAATTTTATTACTTCTTTGGCCTTAGTCTCTTCCTCTATCTTGACATTATCCTTGTAACCAACAATCTTTACATACTGCTGACTGAATACTTCTGCCTTTTGAAGATCCTCACATACACACTCCCCTTGTTCATTAATTATTCCTGGAATGTCCTTCTTGGAACCGGTTTCTGCCTTAAAATACCTATACATACCCTTCCATTTTTCACTAAAATTTTTATGACTGCCAATTATGCTTGCCATCATGTTATCCTTAGCTGCCTTCTTTGCTAGATTCAATTTTCTAGTAAGTTCCTTCAATTTCTCCTTACTTCCACAGCCATTTCTAACTCTATTTCTTTCCAGTCTGCACCTCCTTCTTAGTCTCTTTATTTCTCT
The DNA here is from genome assembly GCF_040414725.1 of Anabrus simplex. NCBI lineage: Eukaryota > Metazoa > Arthropoda > Insecta > Orthoptera > Tettigoniidae > Anabrus > Anabrus simplex. The sequence continues at coordinate 347,650,889 of NC_090266.1, read as the reverse complement.
ATTATAATAAGGTGGGTCTTTACCATTCCTTATCACCTTTAAAGGTACAAACCTGTTTTCGCATTCCTCAACAATTTCTTTAAACTCATCCCAGAGTCTGTTTACATTTTTATTTACCGTTTTCCACCGATCATAGTTACTTTTTAGAAACTGCCTCATACCTGCTTTATCAGCCATATGGTACTGAATAACAGTCCTACTTTTAAGACCTTCCTTTCTATCACATTTATTTTTAACTACCACAAAAACAGCTTCATGATCACTAATACCATCTATTACTTCAGTTTCCCTATAGAGCTCATCTGGTTTTATCAGCACCACATCCAAAATATTTTTCCCTCTGGTTGGTTCCATCACTTTCTGAATCAGCTGTCCTTCCCATATTAACTTATTTGCCATTTGTTGGTCATGCTTCCTGTTGTTCGCATTTCCTTCCCAATTGACATCTGGCAAATTCAGATCTCCCGCTACAATCACATTTCTTTCCATGTCGTTTCCCACATAGCTGACTATCCTATCAAATAATTCCGAATCCGCATCAGTGCTACCCTTTCCCGATCTGTACACTCCAAATATATCAAGTTGCCTATTATCTTTAGAAATGAGCCTAACACCTAGAATTTCATGTGTCTCATCTTTAACTTTTTCGTAGCTTACAAATTCTTCTTTCACCAGAATGAAAACTCCCCCTCCCACCTTTCCTATCCTATCTCTACGATACACACTCCAGTGCCGTGAGAAAATTTCTGCATCCATTATATCATTTCTCAGCCATGATTCAACTCCTATTACAATATCTGGTAAATATATATCTATTAAATTACTTAATTCTATTCCTTTCTTTACAATACTTCTACAGTTCAACACTAACAATTTTATGTCATCCCTACTTGATTTCCAGTTCCCTGTTCCCTTATCACCGCTCCCTAGGCCATCCCGTTTCCCTGAATGTACCTCCCTATTACCCTTCCAAACAAATTTCCTAACTTATACGTACCACTGTTGTATAGAAACATACTATCAACTATATAAATTGCTATAATAATCGTTATTACAATTTTTATTTATTTACTTATGCGCATGAAGTGTTAGTTTAATGGAGCGTGAAGATTAACTGATTTTAAACTGATTTTATGGAACAATATTCACAGGCCTTCATAAGTAGACCTAATGAAGGAGTTAAATTTGCTGCATGATAACATTTATACAATTAGTTGTGTTCAAGATTGTTGAAATATTAACGTTTTTAAGAGCTGTACCGACACAGATAGCTATTATGGCGACGATGGGATAAGAGAGGGCTAGGAGTGGGAAGGAAGCGGCCGTGGCCTTAATTAAGGTACAGCCCCAGCATTTGCTTGATGTGAAAACGGGAAACCATGGAAAAACATTTTCAGAGCTGCTGACAGTGGGGTTGGAACCCTCTATCTCCCATATGCAAGCTCACTATTGCGCGCCCATAACAACAAGGCCAACTTGCTTGGTAAACTTTTCTTTTAACCAAACTTTCTTCCACACGAAGAGAAAGTCTAATCTTCCCCATTTTTTATAAAAGTGCGAATTAGTGAATATAGGTAGTAAATCTAAAACATAACATGAACGAATTATTGCTTACAACATTATGATTATGATTATATTAGACATGTTTGCGAAATTAATAACTGGTTTGACAGAAAGCAGTTTGGGTTTAGGAAAGGTTATTCCACTGAAGCTCAGCTTGTAGGATTTCAGCTAGTTATAGCAGATATCCTGGATTCAGGAGGCCAAATGGACTGCATTGCGATTGACCTATCTAAGGCATTTGATATGGTACATCATGGAAGACTACTGGCAAAAATGAGTGCAATTGGACTAGAAAAAAGAGTGACTGAATAGGTGGCTATATTTCTAGATAATAGAACTCAGAGAATTAGAGTAGGCGAAGATTTGTCTGACCCTGTAATAATTAAGAGGGGAATTCCTCAAGGCAGTATTATTGGACCTTTATGTTTTCTTATATATATATATATATATATATATATATATATATATATATATATATATATATATCAATGATATGTGTAAAGAAGTGGAATCAGAGATAAGGCTGTTTGCGGATGATGTTATTCTGTACAGAGTAATAAATAAGTTACAAGATTGTGAGCGGCTGCAGGGTGACCTCGATAGTGTTGTGAGATGGACGGTGGGCAATGATATGATTGATGATAAACGGGGTTAAAAGTCAGGTTGTGAGTTTCACAAATAGGAAAAGTCCACTCAGTTTTAATTACTGCGTTGATGGGGTGAAAGTTCCTTTTGGGGATCATTGTAAGTATCTAGGTGTTAATATAAGGAAAGATCTTCATTGGGGTAATCCATAAATGGGATTGTAAATAAAGGGTACAGATCTCTGCACATGGTTATGAGGGCATTTAGGGGTTGTAGTAAGGATGTAAAGGAGAGGGCGTATAAGTATCTGGTAAGACCCCAACTAGAGTATGGTTCCAGTGTATGGGACCCTCACTAGGATTACTTGATTCAAGAACTGAAAAATCCAAAGAAAAGCAGCTCGATTTGTTCTGGGTGATTTCCGACAAAAGAGTAGCGTCACAAAATTATTGCAAAGTTTGGGTTGGGAAGACTTAGGAGAAAGGAGACGAGCTGCTCGACTAAGTGGCATGTTCCGAGCTGTCAGTGGAGAGATGGCGTGGGATGACATCAGTAGACGAATAAGTTTGGGTGATGTCTTTAAAAGTAGGAAGGACCACAATATGAAGATAAAGTTGGAATTCAAGAGGACAAATTGGGGCAAATATTCGTTTATAGGAAGGGGAGTTAGGGATTGGAATAACTTACCAAGGGAGATGTTCAAAAATTTTCCCAATTTCTTTGCGATCATTTAAGAAAAGGCTAGGAAAACAACAGATAGGGAATCCGCCGCCTAGGCGACTGCCCTAAAAGCAGATCAGTAGTGACTGATGATTGATTGATGATGCCAAAATACAACATTTGTATTGCCCCCTTTATTCCCGGTCGGTTCAGCCGGAGAGCGAAAGTCCCAGTCGTGGACAGTTCGCTGTCGGGCCTTGCTTGTATTCAAAAGGGAGTTAAGATACAAGGACTGACGAGAATAAAAAAACATTTAAAACAACAGGTTTGACATTTAGTAAAACTAGCATTCATAAAACACAAATTTAACAAAATTAACAATTAAATCTTGATGGATTTTGTTCAAATTTCTTTTCCACAAGTTGCCTGATTTGTTACACCTTCATTCTCCACTCATATCGAAGCTTGAATTTAACTGAAATATACAATAAATGTTCATTAGCCCACATCAGGCTTGAGTAAAGAAATAACATTATGCTGGGAGAACCTCCTCTTAATAATGATTGGATTATTAACACATTATAAGGAAATTAAATAGCAATAAGACTTCCATGGCTCGTAAATTATCCCATGCCATCCTAGGCTATCCAAACTGTCCTATGCTGTCAAATACTATCGTATACTATCGTATACTATCGTGATAGCGTCTACATTTACACAAAGAAAGGTTACATTTTATGAAGAAATTAATTAATTGTGGCGTCATTAACTTTCATAAATACTATCAGAAATATTATGACATTGTCGTCCTTCTCGTGGATGATAAGTTCCATTAACATTATTACGTTTATCTAGCGTGAGTTCCACTGAAATATGCTTTTGAAATATTTTATTATATAAATTTACTGAAGCAAGTCTAATGAAGACTTTATCACCATTAAATACATTCACAAGAATTGTTATTTCCACGAAATTCCTTCTAAACTGCTCTGAATAATATGTGACATTAGTCAATTCACGTTATCTGACACCTCAAAAAATGAAATTAACAATCTTTACAAATTTTGGGTACCTTGCCCATACGATTGAAATATTACGCACTTATTCATTTTGGGCTGGTACCTTAACGTTACGTTTACGTAAATTTTAAATAAAAATTACTAAAGGTTTTAACCATCTCGTAATAAATCATCACAAACAACGCTGGATATAACCGGGGCCCAACATGGTGAACACGTGGCCAGGTTAGAACCACATTTCAATAAATCACAGAAAAATGTAATTAACTACTACACTCACTTCACAATCACACAAATGATACACGATTATTATTTACATATATTACAATCGGATTCTGGAATTTGACTATTAAATTCTGATTTTTATTCTCTTACTCATGGAATTCTAAGATGATGGTATTGGGTAAATATCACTCACGACCCTCACAGAAATCACTTATTCGTAAATAACAGAGTTCGCACAACGTTATCATCAAGAGTATCAGCTTTTCGATATTCAGAAGAACTGTCGTCTACAACACGCACATAAATACAGGTTAACCATTAACACCATCGAACCTGTGGTTCATGAGTCACGATAAAATTATAATTACTTTTAAATCTTACTCACATCATTTATCTGATGACACTAGCTCGCATAAAATCCAACGAAATACATGAGATGAAATTTACTCTGAAATTCAATGAAATTTACTCTGAAATTCAACATGTTAAATGTGACGTAATTTTGTCCCACACGAGTCCAAACATTTGAAAATACTCTCAAAAAAACAATCATCTTTATCGGTGATTTTTAAATAGCACTCCAAGCCGTCGGAGGGACATTCAGAATCATACTAGAAGACACGCACAGTTTAACTACACTAATAGAGTCCAACAAATCATACACTCACAACGTAACGACACTGCCATTTCCCATAGGAAATAAAATGGAAATATTGTTAAAATTTTCTAATCTAATAGAAATACTACCATTAATGAATAAGTAAGTATTATTTCTACAAAGATGAACAGAAAAATCATTATAAAATGGTACTTAAATTTCTGATGAAAGTTGATCTCTCCGTCGATGAATGAATCTGCTCACATGGTGATCTGCCTACATGGCAATCTGCTTCCAGTCGCTATCGCCCTCTGTTAGATAAGCCTACATCTTAGTTCTTCATGTTGACAGCAACGTCGATATCCATAGTCCTGCAGATTGCTCCTTCGGACGATGGGTGAAACATCCTGGCGAAGATTATCGAACACGTAGAGATCCTCTTCTCTCTTGACTGGATAAGAGCTGAAACTGACACAAATAAATGTAGACTGTGTTCTCACACACAATCACGCGGAAAATATCGAAGAACAGTACGTAACTTAGTTCTCGAAAATCTGCTTCCCTCGACGACTACCAGAAGATAAGAGATAAGAGAGCGTTTCTTCCTAAAACATAGGTATTTAAGCATTTACACCGGGTGGGTGTGTCTCTATGTCGTCTCGTAATTGGACATCGTCACCTAATAGGTTCACATAATTCTAGATATTTCTGTCTCCAGAATATTCCACACGCGCTGCCAATTAGAGCGGCCTTGAAATTTTCCCAGTAGGTCACATGACTCAGCTGGCCGGTCGATTGAAAAATCAATACTATGCTCCCTCCCGTCCAAAACAGTTCTATAAAAGAATACACGACTGTGTTGGCATAAACTTGTAATATATCACCCTTAATGAAAGAATGATAACAACCCATTTCCACATACAATAAAATTTTCATTGCAGGCCAAATTTGAAGGGGACAGTATTTTATGGTTAAAAAATATGTCCCCGCCTGCACATTTTTTATAAATTAAATTCGTGAAAGACTACTTGAAGAATGCAGTAAAAATTATAATATAAATGAGTGAAAATGTGTATATTGGCCCCCTTATATCAACATTACCAAAATGCAAAGTATATATCGATGGCTTACTTCTAAGACCTCGTACGTCCGAAAGCAGTTCCTATCCGTTATATTCCGTAAGACTGGTCACGTCTCCCAGAGGCATGTGGACATGCAGCCTATCAGAACAATTTTCGTTGTGTTCATTTTCCTATGGGCATATGCAAAGGGAAATGAACTTCAATATACTGTACTGCAGGAGTGTGTAAATTCGCTTGCAAACAACATCTCTACAATATGGTATGGTAAAGTCTATTTTCCTTTACATGTCGTCAGCAAAGGAAAATGAACACAGGGAAATTTATTCTGATGGACTGCATATCGTCAGCTTACTTCTAAAACCTCGTATGTTACAATGTTCTTCCTACCCATTATATTCCGTAAGACTGGTCACGCCTCCCAGCCACATGTTTACATGCAATCCATCAGAACCTGTGCAAATTTGCAAAGGAAAATGGACCTTACCATACAGTATTGTAGGGATGTTGTTTTCATGGTGAATTTAAGCACTCCTACAGTTTAACGTATTTAAGGTTCATTTTCCGTTACACATAACCACAGGAAAATGGACACAAAGAAAATTGTTCTGATGGACTGTACATCCACATGTGACTGGGAGGCGGGACCAGTCTTAAGGAATGTAATGGGTAGGAAGAACGTTGGGACACACAAGTTTTAGAAGTAAGCCATTAATATACTTTAATGGTAGTAAATGAAATATATTTTAGCTATAAGTGACTTTGCAAATTAGAAATATTGCGAAAATAATAGACAGATGGTTTTTATGCAGTATTTGAACAAATCTGTAAGTCCACGATTTAAATAAATGAAATTGACGTATAATATATAAACAAGAACGAACTATTAAATCGTCGTTGTTCGGGCAAAAGGTCATATCTCACAATGCTTTTATTATCCTTTATTTTACTTAAGTCTGGTGACGCCTCCCAGCCACATATGGATATCGACGGCTTACTTCTAAAACCTCGTATCTCGCAATGTTCTTTCTATCCATTATTTCCCTTAAGACTGGTCACGCCTCCCAGCCACATATTAATATGCAGCCCATCAGAACAATTTTCGTTGTGTTCATTTTCCTATGCTAATATGTAAAGGAAATTGAACCTTAAATGCATTATACTATAGGAGTGCGTAAATACGTGATGCAAACAGCATCTCTACTATACGGTATGTTAAGGTCCATTTTCCTTTACACATCAGCATAGGAAATTGAACACAATGAAAATTGTTCTGATGGACTGCATATCCATATGTGGCCGGGAGGCGTGGCCAGCTTTAAGGAAAATAATGCGTAGGAAGAGCATCGGGACATACGTGGTTTTAGAAGTAAGCCGTCGATAAGCAGTCCATCAGAGCAATTTTCGTTGTGTTCATTTTCCTATGCTAATATGTAAAGGAAATTGAACCTTAAATGCATTATACTGTAGGAGTGCGTAAATAAATCATGCAAACATACATTCCTGGAGTGCGGTACGGTTCGGGGGTTGGGTGTTTGTGCTATCTTCAGCATTAGAATTCATCTTAGATAGGGATCAATCATCACAGATGAGCAGGTTCCCTATGGGGCGTCATCTCAAAAGACCTGCATTATTATTATTATTATTATTATTATTATTATTATTATTATTATTATTATTATTATTTAGTTACCTATTACGACAGTTGGAGGATACTGTGGGTGTATTCTACCACCCCTATCCACAGGGTCAGGTTATTTTATTGCTCCTATAGCTTTCGTTTTTGGACTACCCCTCCCACCTGCCGAAAAATCATACTCACCCCACCCAGTCCGAAAATGTTCCTGATTACGACCTTGCAGACCCTTAAACAAATGCGCGTAAAAGAATATATCGTCGACTTACTTCTAAAACCTCGTATGTCACAATGCTCTTCCTACCCATTATATTCCTTAAGACTGGTCACGCCTCCCAGCCACATATTTATATGCAGTCCATCAGAACAATTTTCGTTGTGTTAATTTTCCTATGCCACCTTATAAATGAAAATGGACCCTAACGTACCGTATTGTAGGGATGTTGTTTCCATGGCGAATTTAAGCACTCCTACAGTTTAACGTATTTAAGGTTCATTTTCCTTTACACAGAACCAGAACCATAGGTTCTTACGAAAATGAACACAACGAAAGTTGTTCTGATGGACTGCATATCCATATGAGTCTGAGACATTGCAGACATTGCAGAGAGACGACCAGGTCTTTGAGAATTGCGAACGAAAGATTTTGATGATGATGATGATGATGATGATGATGATTGTTGTTTAAAGGGGCCTAACATCTGGGTCATCGGCCCCCTAATGGTACGAAAAGTCATGATAAATTAAAAGTTCAAAATCATCCCCTGACTAAAATAAAAAAATGTCATGGAGAATGAATGGAGGGATATGAATTTAAAACAATCAGTGGGTCCGACCCAAAAACTAGCATAAAAATAGTATTACTGACCAAGGGACCACTTCTAATGCACAATCCTTAATCGAGGAGGCTTGTTGGCTAAAGGGGTCCAAAATCCAGGTCAACGGCCCCTCATAATAGTACTTATCGCTAGTAAAGTCGAACCATGGTATTTGTCATGTTGGGGTACTAATCAAAATTAGCGTAGACTCACGGTATTCCACACATGATGGTACTACCCACAGGTAATGGAATTCGCACATGTATTACAGACCTACGCTGTTGCGCACATTGCGGCGCCATTTACAGGCAACGCAAATCTATGGTGTTCATCACATAAGGGTACTAACCACAGGGATTCGTACTATACCGTGGTGTTCCTCATATAGTGGGTACTAATCATAGGCAAGCCAGAACCATGGGTTCCGTCATCCCATGGTGTCGCTCATATAGTGCTACCAATCACAGGTACTGTTAAAGCCGTCGCACTCACGGTTGCTACTAATCACAATCACAAACCTATTTGGTACCCAACATGGTGGTACTACGCGCAAGTAAAAGTGACCGATGGGGTTCCCCGCGTGGTGGTACTAATCACAAGCAGTTTCATGATTCTAATTTGATCATCCCTTGGTCGCCCCTTTTAGTCGCCTCTTACGACAGGTAGGGGATACCGTGGGTGAATTCTTCGTCTGCGTCCCCCACTCACAGGGGATACGAAAGATTTTATTTGACTTAGGGTCGAGAAAAAGAGTTCTACAGTTGATGTAGCGGGAATAGTTGTGACCAATGTGCACAATTTGGAAAGCCCAGGGAAAGCACTATGGAGACCACGGGTCAATAGAAACTTCTGTATTTGAGCCAGAGTATTATTTTTGAAGTGTTCAAGCACTCAATTCGCATATTCAAAATATCGTCGTTGTCGGGACAAAACCTCCTATGTGATAGTATTTCTTGGTTCAGGGTACTTACAGGAGTTAGACAAGGCTGTAATATTTCACCTTTGCTGTTTGTAGTTTACATGGATCATCTGCTGAAAGGTATGAAATGGCAGGGAGGGATTCAGTTAGGTGGAAATGTAGTAAGCAGTTTGGCCTATGCTGACGACTTGGTCTTAATGGCAGACTGTGCCGAAAGTCTGCAGTCTAATATCTTGGAACTGGAAAATAGGTGCAATGAGTATGGTATGAAAATTAGCCTCTCGAAGACTAAATTGATGTCAGTAGGTAAGAAATTCAACAGAATTGAATGTCAGATTGGTGATACAAAGCTAGAACAGGTCGATAATTTCAAGTATTTAGGTTGTGTGTTCTCCCAGGATGGTAATATAGTAAGTGAGATTAAATCGAGGTGTAGTAAAGCTAATGCAGTGAGCTCGCAGTTGCGATCAGCAGTATTCTGTAAGAAGGAAGTCAGCTCCCAGACGAAACTATCTTTACATCGGTCTGTTTTCAGACCAACTTTGCTTTACGGGAGCGAAAGCTGGGTGGACTCAGGATATCTTATTCATAAGTTAGAAGTAACAGACATGAAAGTAGCGAGAATGATTGCTGGTACAAACAGGTGGGAACAATGGCAGGAGGGTACTCGGAATGAGGAGATAAAGGCTAATTTAGGAATGAACTCGATGGATGAAGCTGTACGCATAAACCGGCTTCGGTGGTGGGGTCATGTGAGACGAATGGAGGAGGATAGGTTACCTAGGAGAATAATGGATTCTGTTATGGAGGGTAAGAGAAGTAGAGGGAGACCAAGACGACGATGGTTAGACTCCGTTTCTAACGATTTAAAGATAAGAGGTATAGAACTAAATGAGGCCACAACACTAGTTGCAAATCGAGGATTGTGGCGACGTTTAGTAAATTCTCAGAGGCTTGCAGACTGAACGCTGAAAGGCATGACAGTCTATAATGATAATGTATGATAATGTATGTACTGACCCGCAGCACATAAATTATGAAGAGTGAGAATGCCTTGACAATATGCACACAATATTGCACCTTAGATGACAGAACCTTACCGGCCAAAGTTCTGAGCTAAAATATTTCACATAGGAGGTTTTGTCCCGGCAGCGACGATATTTTCCACCGACTTCAATCAATTTACTAATTGCTCATTAGGAAATTCGCCAGAAAAAATTAACATGTCTTAAATTCAAGCACTTCAATGAAGGACAAATCTCATAATCTGTAAATGAACATAAGTGATATTTCAACTGTGCTAGAATAACATAATGTATTTCAAGGTAAACCGTCCTATACTCATCTTTAATCGAAATTTAAGATTCTTCCTTTCTTCTTTACCTTGGTGGATCAACTTTCTCTTCTGTTCTGTCCCAGACGTTAGCAGATCCATTGTTTCACATTACTGATATTTTAGTTTGTAAAGAATTCTCTTCTCTGGTGCAAAATGCAATGTCTAGAGTCTTAGATTGAAGGGTGTTATATGTAACATCAGTCAATGAAAATATTTCATTAAAAACATTCAGAAGAAAATTGAATTGAAATTCCGTTAACTTGGCAAGAAACCCGTTTGCCTCATTGATTGTAATGTTACCCAATTCCCAGGTTCCTCCAAAATACTTTCGTAAAACTCTTGGAGATAAACACTTTCTTCCGCGATGATTTGTACTAAATGGCTAGAATAGTTTCACCTTGTTGGAGCTAGCTTAGGACACCTTTTCTTGAGGACAATGTCCAGCAGGTCGATTCGCTTAGAAGAATTGCTAAAAAAATGCTGAAAAGCTGCTCATCGTGCATGACCAGCTTGAGAGAGGACTAAATTAAACTTGTGCTCGTATCCGTTGGTGAATACAGCCTCAGGAATCGCTCCTTTTAATTTAGCTTGCACAACATTCAGGTGACCTACAAGCCCCGCCGCTCCATCGAAAATCTGCGTAACTAATATTTTGTGGCAGTCAAATCGATCCAGACATATACCTGCCAACTTTACAAAACAAAAAACCAGGAGATTGTGATATGAAAATCAGGAAAAATAAGGAGAAATCAGGAGATACAATTGGTCAAAACTTTTTATTCTACATGTCTTGCACAATCCAAGAATACTATGGTATATCGATGGCTTACTTCTAAAACCTCGTATCTCCCAATGCACTTCCTATCCATTATCTTCCATAAGACCGGACACGCCTCCCAGCCACATGTGGATGTATAGTCCTTCAGAACAATTTTCGTTGTGTTCATTTTCCTATGCCGATTTGTAAAGGAAAATAAACCTCAAATACATCAAACTGTAGGAGTGCATAATTTGCCATGTAAAAAACGTCCCTACAATACGGTACGTTAGGGTCCATTTTCCTTTAGAGGGTGGCATAGGAAAATTAACATAACGAAAATTGTTCTGATGGACTGCATATAAATATGTGGCCGGAAGGCGTGACCAGTCTTAAGGCATATAATGGGTAGGAAGAGCATTGTGACATACGAGGTTTTAGAAGTTAGCCAACGATATATTATAACACTTATTGTCTCAAAACCCGACTGATGCTATCCGAGGCTACAAGGCTAAAAATTACACATCTCTATTCCCTCGCAGGAAGTATGTGAGTGGGATGATCGGTCTCTGTTAAGCCTTCTGAAAATAGTATGAACTCATGCTCCACACGTGTGAATCAGTCATGCACTTAGATGCCATTACTTAGCAAATGCGTAGATTAATATCGTCGTTGCCGGGACAAAACCTCCTATGTGATAATATTTTAGGAGATATACTGACCCGCAGCACATACATTATGAAGAGCGAGAATGCCTTGACTATATTCACACAATATTGCACCTTAGATGAGAGAACCTTACCGGCCAAAGTTCTAAGCTAAATTATTTCACATAAGAGTTTTGTCCCGGCAGCGACGATATATTGCATCACGCGCCCGCGCGATTATGGGAAGCGCAATGCGATTTCTATCAGGTAATACATTAAAATTCTTCAGAATTTTCTCTAAATGGCTTCTAAAATGTCTTGAAAAGTCACTAGTCGCTATCTTTGAAATTCTGTCACTAAATTATTAAAAAGGACTCCAAATCTAGCGACTAGTCTCTAGAATCGACTAGACTGACGTGAACGAACACGAACATAGCACGCGAGAACGAGAGATTTAAAATCGATGTACGCGTCGTGATATACCGGTTTCAATAAACATCGCACTATCGCGATCATTTCTCGTAATAATAAACTTCGATATTTCACTTGAAAGCGGCCAATGAGCGAAGGACTTCCGGCCACTGACGTACAAAGCTGAAATGGCGGGATATGAATACAAATGTTCGAAGTTCACCAAAAATAAGTTAAATTCCGGACAAATAATACAACCTGTGACAATACAGTTCGGTGAATGAAGTCAGAACGGTCGATTCAACAACACTGGTGACACACAACGCTGCACCTGCTTAGCAGCAGGTTTTGACCACCTGCTCCCAACGTTGTTTAGTTGAGCATCGTGTGTGTGCGCCGTGTAAGACCTGTTTGACACAGTGCGTATTTAGTGCGTTGGTTCTGAACTGCGAACAGGAACATGAACGACCAAAAGATCAATGTACAGTTTTTTTAAGCTTGGCAAGACACCGAAAGAAACACATGCGACGCTGGTAGGTGTTTATGAAGATCAAGCACTGTCCTTGAAGTGTGTGTACGAGTGGTTCGCCCGTTTTCGAGGAGGCCGGGAAGTGTTTCTGACAACCCGCGTAGCGGAAGACCGGCGATCGCCGTCAGTGACGAAAACATTGTGAAGGTCAGGACATTAATCATGAACGATCGGCGATCGACTGTGCGCATGATAGCGGATGAACTGCAGATTACCCCTGAATCCGTGAGATAAATCGTTACACAGAAGTTTGGGAAGAGGAAAACGTGTTCTCGTCTTGTGCCACATCACCTGACTGACGATCAGATGCAGGCCCGTTTAGAAGCTTCACAGGATTTTGTCGAAACGGCGGATGCGACACCAAATTTCTTGAACTGTGTTTCCACTGAGGATGAACCTCCAACGAAACGTGACGAGACTTTTGAACATCATCCCACAGGAATCCTTCTTGCAAAGTTTCTCGGACATGTATCGCCGATCTCAGCAGTGCATAGTTATGGGAGGGGACTATTTCGAAGGACAGTAAGGTCACTGTCATGCATTGTTCATCTATGTTGATAGTACAGGACTATTCACCGAACTTTATTGTCACAGGTTGTAAAACAATTGGGAGGTGGGAAAAACTGTCGAAAATCGGGAGTCTCCCGCCTAAATCGGGAAGGTTGGCAGGTATGCAGACAATCGCAAGTCTCAACAATGCATTCACTGTCCTATCAGAACTCACATTATAAAAACCAACAAATATTTCAACAACATCACAATTATGAACGAATCTGAGGACAATCTACCACTGTGAAATGTTCAAAACTTCGAAAGTCTCACTGATCATAATTCCTACGTATTTAACTTCCCGAACCTGGATCTTTATTTCGGCGGTCTTTACGGTCCAGATGTTTCGAATTAAGTCGTTCAGTATGAGTGGAGAAAGTCCTGTAAATACACTCGCTGTCGTGAAGTGACTGACTAACTTTTCATCAAACTCTGCAAACATTTTAATTAGTTAAGTGTAATTGCCTTTATAGTCGGACTCAAAAGCCTCATTGTGCCCACAGAATGGTAACTCTTGCTTTCCCAAAAAGCATATCACCGCATTCAGCCGTTTAAGAATTTCCCGGTTTTTCGGCGGCTTCTTTGCGCCCTAGAACATTCTCCAGCTTCTGGTTATTCAACTGTAAATCCATCCTAGTTTTACCAAAGGTAACTAACGATATCCATGCGTGGGTATGAAAATCTGACTTCTGGTGCCTCGCAATAGCAGTGTGCAGATTGTTTAGATCTGCATGTCCATGTTTTTTTTTTTTTTGTTTTGCTATTCCAATGGGAATTTTCACTAACAAACAATAATTACGGCCAACCGAATAATTTGTTTAGTGACTCAGAGCCATATAGCTTAATTGCAAGTTTCTGTATTGAACGTGCGAACACTATACTTGGTTTCTCTTTTTAAATTTTCAGCTTTAACTATTTGGATCTCTTCGTCAAACGAACGGACTGTAAATAGCTTTTCAAACAGATTGGCAATTATATCCGTTTTAGACTCATCCATCGTTAAGACCATATATACAAAAACAGAATAAAACATTGAACACAAGGAATATCACAGAAACAAAACACACTATGAATGAACATACACTCATCCACTACTCAAGTACTTGAGATAAATCACCCCAATGGCATTGGTCAATTTGGCCCCCTAGGTTCTCGCCGGGGGGCGAGGGGGAGGGGTAATCCATGCTTCCCACTCTATGTTACCTTGGACATTCCGACTTTCTCCAAGTTGCTTACAGATGGCAGAGCGTAGCACGTGGTTGGTAACAAATATTCAAGTGCGGTCTTATCATGCGGACGGTTTCAAAACTATGTCTGTCACCAAATGGAAATTGAATGCGTTACGTCCTCAACTTCTCCATTTCCTCTCTCGTTCTTTCTACAGCGGATTAGATGGCGAGACCACACCAACGCCACACGTAGTCAAGCAACGACACTCACTAGTGTAGTTGCGCGGAAAGTTTGAGCTTCTGAGAGATGACATTAATAACACTTGACTTGAAACAACCTAAAATCATACTTCGGACAGTTCTTTGCGCTAACATAATTCTCTGCGCTATCATAACGCATGAAATGAATGCCTTGCATGCAAGGAAATTACGCCCTTGATAGCAGCACCGCATCGCCAATGAACCAATGGACTTTTTTTACAGCATTTTGTATATGTACTTGTTGTTGTTGTTCATATCTGTCAATTTACCTGAGTATGTCCGGCTCCATGGCTAAATGGTTAGCGTGCTGGCCTTTGGCCACAGGGGTCGCGGGTTCGATTCCCGGCACGGTCGGGAATTTTAACCATCATTGGTTAATTTCGCTGGCACGGGGGCTGGGTATATATGTCGTCTTCATCATCATTTCATCCTAATCACGACGCGCAGGTCGCCTACGGTTGTCAAATCAAAAGACCTGCACCTGGCGAAACGAACATGTCCTCGGAAACTCCTGGCACTAACAGCCATACGCCATTTCATTACTTGAGTATAATGTGTAGTTCTTATTGAGCGTAAATTTATATTGATACAGAAGTGTATATTCATTGACATATATTTTGAGGTGTATGTAGTATTACCGTATTATTATTGGAGTAAATTGGAGAATACATATACCTGTATATCAACGGCTTACTTCTAAAACCTCGTATGTCCCAATACTCTTCCTAGGCATTATTTCCCTTAAAACTGGCCACGCCTCCCGGCCACATATGGATATGCAAATTTTCCTATGCCGATATGCAAAGGAAAATGAACCTTAACATACCGTATAGTAGGGATGTTGTTTGCATCACGTATTTACGCACTCCTACAGTATTATGCGTTTAAGGTTCAATTTCCTTTACATATTAGCATAGGAAAATGAACACAACGAAAATTGTTATGATGGGCTGCATATAAATATGTGGCTGGGAGACGTGACCAGTCTTAAGGGAAATAATGTGTAGAAAGACATTGCGAGATACGATGTTTTAGAAGTAAGCCGTCGATATATTAATGTATTATGACAAAGGGTATTGCACTTGCTGTTTAACGCCAAATGAATCATTCAATGGTGTTTCCTAAACATAAACTGTCTTCCACCAATCCTGTTTATAATTTTACAAACTTGGTCTACCTATCTATATATATATAAAATAACTTGTCCTGACTGACTGACTGACTGACTGACTGACTGACTGACTGACCGACTGACTGACTGACTGACTGACTGACTGACTGACTGACTGATTCATCATCGCCGAGCCAAAACTACTGGACGTAAAGAAATGAAATTTTGAGGATTACATTCATATTACAATGTAGGTGCCCGCTAAGGGAGGATTTTTGGATATTCCATAGCTAAGAGGGTGAAAAGGATGGTGAATTTTTAAAATGAGTGTATCTATATCTCAAAACTTTAAAAGTATTTGGAATCTACTTTAAAAATAAAGAAACGTGTTTTTTTCGGAAAATCCCTCCACGAGGGGTGAAAAAGGGTTAAGAAGGGGTTGAATGCCTTTAATAAGGATACTTATATCTCAGAAACTGAAGATATTACGGATCAGAAATTTGGTATTTTGAATCTTCTTTAAAAATAAAGAAACATGTCTTTTTTGTTTTTGGAAAATCTAATTAATGAGGGTTAAACAGCAGTGACAAGTGGGGTGAATTTTTAGACATTTTTAAAATGAGTATGTCTGTATCCCCAAACTTCAAAAGTTTACAGATGTAAAAATTGGTATTTAGAATCTCCTTTAAAAATAAAGGGAAACGTATTTTTTGATGCTAAGTGGGTGAAAAGGTCGGTGAAATTTTAAATTGAGGATATCTATATATCAACAATTTTAAAGTTTACAGACATAAAACTTGGTATTTTGAATCTCCTTTAAAAAAGCACCTTTTTTGGTTTCGCAAAATTCCATTAAGGGGGGGTGAAAAGCGGGGAAAATTGGTTGAATACCTTTTATGAGGATACATATATCTCATAACCTGAAGATGTTACAGACATTTAAATTGGTATTTTGAATCTCCTTTAAAAATAAAGAAACACGTATTTTTGTGTTTTTGAAAATTCAGTGAATTGGGGGTGAGCGTTAATGACAAACGGGGTGGAATTAAAAAAAATATATCTAGGCCTACAATATATCTCAGACACTTAGCACGTTACAAACTTAAAAACTCCTGTAATAGTAAAGAGACATAGATAATTTTTTTCGGAAAATCCATTTGAGGGGAACAAAAAAATGGGGTGAATTTTTAGAATGAGCATATCTACAGTATATCTCAAAAACTTAACATGTTACAAAATTGAAAATAGGTATTTTAATCCCTTTCAAAAATAAGAAACACCTATTTTTTTTGTTTTCGAAAAAAACACTTGGGCAGGGGGTGTAGAAAAGACTGAAAAGTGGGTTGAATTCTTTTTATTAGGATACTGATATCTCACTCCTGTTACAGACGTAAAAATTGGTGATTGGAATCCCATGAAGAAATGCATATTTGTTTTTATGAAAACAGTCTAGCTCGAGCAGCCGAGGAGCGAAATCGCGTGGTGCAGTGCGTGCCGCGAACATGGTCGGTACTGAGCAGTACCGGGCTACAATTGGGAAATGGCAGGCGAAGCAGAAGGAGACCAAGAATGGACGGGTGATAAGAAAAGAAGGAGTAAAAATGTGTGAAGCGGTGCTGGTAGGGACAGTGATAGCGGTGCTACTGGTTATTTGGGGGCTGGAATTAAACCCAGGCCCAAATACCAGCGGAAAATTTAGCATGGAGGACTTGGCAACACTCAAGGTGGTAGTGAGTGAGGTAATACAGGAAAAGTGTCAATGGGATAAGGTGCAGGAAATAAAGGACATGATGGAGGAGCAGAGAAAGGAGTTAGGGAACATGAAGAAGTGGCTGGAAACGAGGACGGAGGAATCGAGCAGGAGAGTGGACAATAATGAGAGGGAAAGTGAAACATCTGGAAGAGGAGGTGATGAAGATGAAGAGAGAAGCGGAGAGGTACAGACAGGAGAGATTGAAGAAAGCCATATTTTTATATGGTGTGGAGGAAGGTGAGAGGGAGGGCAAGATTGACCTGATATCCAAGGTGGTAGAAGTCATACGGGATAGGATGAAGATAAACTTCAGTGAAGTAGACATAGACGATGTAGAGAGAGTTGGAAAAACTAAAGGACGGAGGCCAATTAGGGTAAAAAATTTCTCGACCCTAATGGCAGAAATTGTGTTAAGTAACAGTAATAATTTACAGGGACAGAAAGTAGGGGTGAAAAGAGACATGGGAAGGAAGTGAAAATATGAAGATCTTGAGCAGACATCTATGGAGAGCGAGAAATCAGAGGCTAAATGCCCGAATAAGAGGTCAGAGGTTGGTGGTAACAAACGGACGATGGGTTAGGGAGCACTCAGTGGCGAAGCTAAAGGAGATGGACGAATGCGTTATTTCCGAGGGAGGAGAGATGACAAGGCAAGATGGAAGGAAGAAAGAAGTAACAAAGAGGAGGGGAGACGTGGAAGGAGAGGAGATCATCTCAGAAGAGAGCGGACAGTGCAGTGTAGATACAGAAGATCAAACTAGTGAAGGGGTGAGTGAGGGTGAGCAGCAAGAAACGGTGAGAGCAGAGTGCAGTGGTTTAGTGAGCAAGAAAGGACACGAGAAGACTGATCGACAGGAAGGTAAAGCAATTATGAGTAAAGGAAGAAGTAGGAGTTTAAATGACCTCTGGGGAAAAGTACGTAAAGGGATGGAGGATACGGAGGACATGGAACGGAATAGGTTGGTTAAAAAAGGAGGAATGGAGACAATGGATGAGAGGTCGATAACTACAAGGAGCAAGAATAGAGGGGGAGACTTAGAAGGGAGGGAGGGAGGGAAAGTTATAACTATATTGGAAAATAGGATGTGTGAATATCGAGGGACTAATGAACAAATTAGGAAATAAGAAAATTCGGGAAGTAATAGAAAGTTTCGATGTTGTTGCACTCTTGGAGACGTGGCTGGAAACAGGGACGGAGATCTCATGGAAGGGGTTTGTGATAAAATATAAATATAGAAAAGAGAGGAATAAGGGACGCGCACCAGGAGGGATGACAGTTTTAATTAGGGAAGAAATTAGTGAAATCGTAGAGGATATAGAGACATATATGAAAGAAACTATATAGGTGAGATTGAATATGGGAGGGGTTGAGGGAAGGAGGAAGAAAATAAATATAGCGTTCGTTTATTGCCATCCTAGTAGTTCAGCATATGCAAATAAGTATTTTTGAAGAGTTATTGGTGGATATTAGTAGGATAAGAGGAAAGTTTGTAGGAGAAGAGGATATGTTGTTATTCGGAGATTGGAACGCGAGAATAGGGGAACAGAGCCCAGTATATAGTAGGGAGGATGGAATATGTATGTTGAAAAGGAGAAGGAGTGAGGATAAAATTATAAACAGTTATGGAGAGAAGCTCCTAGAGATGTGCGCTGCGGGGAATTTGTATATTCTGAATGGATGGATGGAGGGTGACAGTACGGGGAAATTGGCTTATCTTACTGAGAAGGGAAGTAGTGTGATAGATATGGTTTTAAGCTCGGAAGGAGTGATGGAGGATATTGTAAGAATGGAAATAGGAGACTGGATTGAATCACACCATTTCCCAGTGTGGGTTATGTTGAAAAGGGGGGAAGAGAAGTGTATAAAGAAGGAAGCTGAGACGAAGGATAAACAAGGGAGTGGATATAATAAGTATAAATGGTCAGAGAAAGTGGGTCGGTATTGGAATAGGGTAGCAAAGGAGGAAGTACAACTTCTGAAATATGGGTGGGAAGGTGCGTTAGAAGAGAATAATATTGATAAAGCCTTGGAATTGCTGCTACATCCAATAAAGATGATAGCGCAGAAGGCAGAATGTAGAAAGAGAAATAAGAAAGCGGGTGAAGAATGGTTTAATAGAGAGTGTGAAGGAGTGCGGAGGAGGGTGCCGGGTGCGTTAGGAGAGTACAGAAAGAAAGGTGGGAGGGAAGAAAGGGATATTGTCTGCAAATTGAGGAAGGAGTATAAAAAGAAAATTTGTGAGGTAAAAAAGGCGTGGTTAGAGGAACAAATTGAAGCCATAAATAAGGATTGTAAGACTAACAACATTGAGAAAGTATGGGAAAAGATTAATAGAATAATTAAGTGTGGAAGGAATATAGAGAGAACGAGCATTGAGGAATTGCAATGGGTGAGGTACTTTGGTGAATTACTAGGGGAGAAGGGGGAAGAAAGAGGGAGAGGAAGAAGTAATTTGGAGGAATAGGAGAGTGGCAATTTATGAGCTGGACAAGGAAATTACAAGGGAAGAAATCTTGAGAGTGATCAGCAGAGTTAGGGGAAAGTCGGCCGGGGGATGTAATGGGATAAATAAAAAGTTTTGGAAAGAAACTAGCAAAAATGAGACAATGATAGAGGGTATTCTTAAACTATTCAATAAGATCTATGAGGGAGGTAAGTACCCGAAGGAATGGGAAATAGGAATTTTATGTCCAATATATAAGGGTAAGGGTAGTAGGAACAGTTTGAACAATTATAGAGGAATATCTCTGTTAGACTCCCTAAGTAAAATATACACTGGGGTGTTGGCGAACAGGTTAAGCGAGTGGGCTGAAGAAAATGAAATATTGACAGATTTCCAAGGGGGATTTAGGAAAAAGAAAAGAACAGTGGATAATATAATGATAGTAAAGACAGTTTTAGAAAAGTATAAGAGCCTGGCTAGAAGTACGGTTTATGTGGCAGCAATAGATTTTGAAAAAGCGTTTGGTAAGGTGCAGAGAGAGGCTCTATTAGAGAAATTAGGCAGGCTGGGGGTTTCGGAAAAGATGTTGAGGGCAGTGGAGGGAATATATAGTGTTGTCAGGTTTTGTGTAAAATTGGGAGACGAGAGACTGAGTAGACCCTTAGAGTCCAAGGTGGGTTTAAAGCAAGGGTGCAAATTATCGCCAATATTGTTTATTGTATTTATTAACGATATTTTGGAGGTGCACGGGGCAAGCAATTGGGCCGTACCGGTAATTAATGGCCTGGAGGTACCGGGACTGATATTTGCTGATGATGTGATATTGATGATTCTAACTTCAGGGGGATGCAGAGAGCGTTAAACGCAGTGTCGCTGTTTGCGAGGAAATGGGGCTTGAAAATTAATGGAATTAAAGGAAGAAAGATGGAAGGGAAATGGGTCCTACAGGGAGAAAGGTTGGAACAAGTAAGGAAGTTGGAATATTTAGGAGTTATTATTAACAGTAAAGGAACCTGGGAAGATCAGATTAGTAGGGTAAAAACAGAGGATTGGCAGCCCTAGCCTCAGTCAGAATCTTGCTAGCTAAATACCCGGGTATTAGTGATAAAGCCTTGATGCTAGTGTTAAGATCGGTGATTTTCGGGAGGGTATTGTATGGCGCAGAAGTCTGGGGGTTGGATGAGAAAAGAGGGGAATTAAGACGTATTATTAGTAGTTTTGGTAAGACAGTAATGGGTCTGCCGAGGTGCACAGCAAATGCAGGGGCGGAATTATTGTGTGGGGAGGATTTGGAATCGGAGGGTGTGAAAAGAATAGTTAGATACTGGACGAATTAAAAAAGACAGGAAGGTGGGAGGGTTTTACAGGCAGCGTATGAACAGTAACGTAAGAGCATGTATAAGGGCGGATGGGTAGAAAACATTAAGGGATATTTGGAGATGATAGGATTAGGGCATCTGTGGGGGGAGGTTTGGACGAAGACAGAAGTTAGAGGGATGAGGATGCTTGTGAGTAGGATTAGAGACATTCATAGGCAGAAATTATTGGGGGAAGTAGACTGAGAAATTCGCTGAATGCTTTTATTAAAATAGAGGAGGTAGCAGGGATAAATATTAGATACGCTGACAGGTCAAAGAGGTATGGGATGGTGTGGTGGTTTATGGGATTGCATAGGAATAAAGAATGGTTACAAGGGAGGGACAAGACAGTGTGTATACTTTGCGGGGCAGTGAATGACGATTTTCACTTATTAAGTGATTGTGAAGAAACGAGTAAGATAAGAAATAGATTACTGAGTGCCGAGCATCGGAAACTATTGGGAAGAGGGGATGAGCAGTATATTTTACGATGGATTATAAAGCAGTGGGAAAGCGGGGGCGAGTTGAACAGGTGCGGTGCGGTAAACAAGTCCTGTGAGAGCAGAATGAAAGAGGGAGAGTTAGAGGGTGGACAAGGGGGTATGTGTTTGGAATAGTGATGTATGTCTATGGGAAGCGTGTTTAATAATAGGGTGATATGCAATGGATGGGGATAGTATGATAAAATTAATGGGAAGGGGAGTATTGGTGTTGAGTACATAGTTGAGTGGGTGGAGTTGGGTAAATGAATGTGTGATTTCATAAAGGTAGGGACTTTTTGTTTGTGATATGACTGGTTGGAATGTAATTGCTGACTGTCGCTGTTTTGGTATTGATCGGGAGTAGGTCAGGGAACAATGGATGTGACGCAAGTTACTGAGCGCATAAGGACACATGATGAGTTTGCTGGAACCATGAGTCGGTGACTGCTACAGCTAATTGTGATTAATTTTGTTATTATTTATTCCTATTATTATTGTTGTATTTTTTATTTAAATATTATTATTATTAATATTATCATTTTTATTATTACTATTATTATTATTACTATAATTATTAATATTATTTTAATAGACTTATTGCTTTGTGAACATGTATTGGGGCTGGAAGCCTGTTTGTTCATAAATAAATACTAGAGTTACTAGAGTTTTTATGAAAATCCACTTAGAACGGGGTGAAAAAAATTGAAAAATGAGTTAAATTATTTGTATGAATGTACTTATATCTCAAAAACTAAAGATGTTGCAGACATGAAAATTGGTATTTGGAATCCCCTTTAAAAGTAAAGTAGCACATATTCCTTTGATTTCGGAAAATCCAATTAAGGGGGGGGTGAAAGAATTTAAAAATTTATTGAATTATTTGTATGAGGATACTTATATCTTATGAAAACTAAAGTTGATACAGACGTGAAAATTGGTATTTGGAACCTCCTGTAAAATAAAGAAACGCGCATTTTAGGGAGAAAATAAACAGTGTGGGAAAGGGGTGAAAGGAATCTATTTCCTTTTATGAGGACATATATCTCGAAAACTGAAGATGTTACTGTCGTGATAATTAGTATTTAGAAGGTCCTTTATAAATAAACCCGTATTTTTGTTTTCGGAAAATTCACTTAAGGAGGGAGGAAGAAAGGAAGTAAAATATGAATTCCTTTTATGTGGATACTTATATCTCAAAACATGATGGTTACAGACGTGGAAATTGGTGTTTGGAATATCCTTTAAAAATAAAGAAACGCGTATTTTGGGGGTTAATCAACTTAAAGGGGGTGGGGTGAAAAAGGAGTTGAATTATTTTTGTGAGAATACTTATATCTCAAAAAAATGTTATAGACATGAAAATCGGTATTTGGAATCTCCTTTAAAAATAAACAAACATATCTTCTTTTGTTTTCGGAAACCCACTTGCGGGAGAAAAGAATTGAAATATATTCATTGAATTTTTTGTATGAAGATATTTATATCTCCAAAAGATAAAGTTGTTACAGACGTGAAACTTGGTATTTGGAATCTCCTTTAAAAATAATGAAACACATATTTCTTGGTTTTCGAAAAATCCAGTTAAGGGGCTGAAAGGAATTGAAAAAGCGGGGGCTTTTTAAAACGAGGTCCGGTATATCTACATTATATGTCAAAAACTTAACATGTTAGAGACAAGAAACTTGGTATTTGGATTTGGAAAGCCCTTTAAAAATAAAGGAACATGTACCTTTTTGTTTTCGGAGGAGGCACTTAATGGGGGGTGAAAGGAAGTGAAAAATACTTGAATTATTTTTATGAAGATACTTATACCTTATAAACATAAGATGTTACAGACGTGAAAATTTGTATTTGGAATCTCCTTTAAAAATGAAGAAACATGTATTTTTGTTTTCGGCAAATACACATAAATAGGATGGGGTGAGGGATGACTGATCAAAAGGCTGAATGCTTGTTATGGGGGGATACTTGTGTATATCTCAAAAACTGAAGATGTTACACATGTTGGAATAGGTATTTGGAACCTCCTTTAAAAATAAAGAAACATGCATTTATTTTTTCGACCTGAGAGAAGACTGTTTCTCACATGTACAGTTGTATGTCGCATGAAGGAGCTATACCAGATGAATGGAGAGTTGCTATAGTAGCCCCTGTGTATAAAGGAAAGGGTGATAGACATAAAGCTGAAAATTACAGGCCAGTAAGTTTGACATGCATTGCATGTAAGCTTTGGGAAGGCATTCTTTCTGATTATATTAGACATGTTTGTGAAATTAATAACTGGTTCGATAGAAGGCAATTCGTTAGGAAAGGTTATTCCACTGAAGCTCAACTTGTAGGATTCCAGCAAGATATAGCAGATATCTTGGATTCTGGAGGTCAAATGGACTGTATCGCGATTGACATGTCTAAAGCATTTGATAGGGTGGATCATGGGAGACTACTGGCAAAAATGAGTGCAATTGGACTAGACAAAAGAGTGACTGAATGGGTTGCTATATTTCTAGAAAATAGATCTCAGAGAGTTAGAGTAGGTGAAGCTTTGTCTGACCCTGTAATAGTTGAGAGGGGAGTTCCTCAGGGCAGTGTTATCGGACCTTTATGTTTTCTTATATATATAAATGATATGAGTAAAGGAGTGGAATAGGAGGTAAGGCTTTTTGCGGATGATGTTATTCTCTATAGAGTGATACATAAGTTACAAGATTGTGAGCAACTGCAACGTGACCTCGAAAATATTGTGAGATGGACAGCAGGCAATGGTATGTTGATAAACGGGGCTAAAAGTCAGGTTGTGAGTTTTACAAATAGGAAAAGTCCTCTCAGTTTTAATTACTGCGTTGATGGGGTGAAAGTTCCTTTTGGGGATCATTGTAAGTATCTAGGTGTTAATATAAGGAAAGATCTTCACTGGGGTAATCACATAAATGGGATTGTAAATAAAGGGTACCGATCTCTGCACATGGTTATGAGGGTGTTTAGGGGTTGTAGTAAGGATGTAAAGGAGAGTGCATATAAGTCTCTGGTAAGACCCCAACTAGAGTATGGTTCCAGTGTATGGGACCCTCACCAGGATTACCTGATTCAAGAACTGGAAAAAATCCAAAGAAAAGCAGCTCGATTTGTTCTGGGTGATTTCCGACAAAAGAGTAGCGTTACAAAAATGTTGCAATGTTTGGGTTGGGAAGAATTGAGAGAAAGAAGAAGAGCTGCTCGACTAAGTGGTATGTTACGAGCTGTCAGCGGAGAGATGGCGTGGAATGACATTAGTAGACGAATAGGTTTGAATGGCGTCTATAAAAGTAGGAAAGATCACAATATGAAGATAAAGTTGGAATTCAAGAGGACAAACTGGGACAAATATTCATTTATAGGAAGGGGAGTTAGGGACTGGAATAACTTACGAAGGGAGATGTTCAATAAATTTCCAATTTCTTTGAAATCATTTCGGAAAAGGCTAGGAAAGCAACAGATAGGGAATCTGCCACCTGGGCGACTGCCCTAAATGCAGATCAGTATTGATTGATTGATTGATATGGTCATCTTAGCCCCAAAAGGTAATACTGCAAACATGGTTTACAAAGAATTTCTAAGGTAAATGAAACTCAATTTTTGGGTGAGTTTTTACACTTTAGGAATTTGCAGATAATGTCTTAGTGCATTGCCGAGGAACGATTACTTTGATCAAATTACGAAATCCACGCGAGCGAAGCCGCGGGTAATTGCTATTCTAATATAATCGGACAGAATGCTTTCACAGAGCTTACATGCAACACATGTCAAAATGAAAAGCCTCTAACTAGCCTTACTGCAACCCCTAAATTCTCTCATTACTAGGAATGGGATTTACAGGCACTAAAAACTGTTAAAATAGGCATGAAAAAGTTACGTATAATATTTTTTTAAAGTTGCTTTAAGTCGCACCGACACAGATAGGTCTTATGGTGACGATGGGATAGGAAAGTGCTAGGAGTGAAAAGAAAGCAGCCGTGGCCTTAATTAAGGTACAGCCCCAGCATTTACCTGGCATGAAAATGGGAAAGCACGGTAAACCAGCTTCAGGGCTGCCGACAGTGGCGTTCGAACCCACTATCTCCGGAATACTGGATTTAATGTAAACTCAATGACTATGGAAGGAACTTACAACTAGCAACTTTTCAATATTTTCAGGTAACAATCGTGCTCTAATATCATGAAGAATGTTTGTTTATGGTCTTTCAACTTCACATGAATTGTTGGGACAAAACTTCTATGAAGCCGGTTCATCTGGCTCTATCTTGCTAAACCTACATCAGCTCGTAGCTCATTGGCTACATTTGCTATCTCTCACCACCCTGAATATCGTTGCAGGATCCTATTTCCCTGACTGCGGCTACCTTACCAGATGTTTGCTCAAGACCAGTGGCGAATTTCCCATACATGCGACTGATGTGTTGCATCCCTTGTATTTTCAACGAAAAATAAGTATTCATTGTTCATATTATAATGAAGTTATTTATACAAAATTCAATCGCACAGTTACCGATACTCAGAGAGGGATGAAACGAGCTTGGCTGGGTAGCGACTGCTACTGATTGCCAAACTACTCCAGAGATGGCAGCACGAGCATTGTACCTTTGTTGGTTGTTGATGTCTCTCGTGGGGTTGGGATGCGGAACGAACAACCACATCCGTCAAGAGGGCGGTGCAAGTTGGATTCTGCAATTTATCGCATGTGACTGGGATTTATTTGCTTGTTTGTGAAATACTGAGTTCTTACTTCTTGAGCTATAAATTATGATATAAGACAAGTGTGTGTTGTAGTAATATAAATGATTCAGTTTCGTGTGCTTGTAGTGTAAATATGAAACAAAGAAAATGAGGGAATGATGCGATTTTGAATTGACATCACACCGATGAGAGAGTAGTTCAGCAGGCATGGATGTAGGAGCGCCAGGGTCACATGTTTCTACCGCGCAATCCGAATTTCATTCTAACCATGTGTAGTCGAACGATTATTAAGGGAACCATTTAATGTACTCTTGGAGAAAAGCATAATTATAAATGAAGGACAACCGCGTTCAACTCTGAATGTAACTACACAACTTAAGTTGTGTGTTCGTCATTTAAACAGAAATATTTATGGAACAGACCATTGGATTAGTGGATCTGAGTTCTTAAATAAACTTTCCTGTTAGCCTTGTTTGTTGTTTTCTCTTGAAAAGTGTGTTTGGAATGACGGTCTGTTTGCGTTGGTGTTTGTAGTTTTTTTTTGGTTACATCCCCTAAACCAGAAGTCAGGAGTCTCCACTGCTGAAGACTTCCCCTTACTTCTTCTACAATCCTAATGGGCTACAAAAGAGGCATGCCACTCTTCTCCAATTCTGTCCCCCTACTAATTTTACGGTTTTTGGAGATGTAGAGGTGACGGAAATTTGTCTCGCGGGAGTTCTCCCGGCAGGTTGCTGAAATTTGCCTTCAGGAACGCCAAATCTGATCGAACCGATGGGCATGACGTGGCTTTCTGCAGCGTTGATGCAAGTGGTGTGATTTTGTTCGTGTAATTTCTTTTTAAATATTTAAATGCTGGTGGATGCTCCAGTGTTTGCAGTGGGATACTGTCTCCCACAATTGCAGTAGGATATTGTCTCCCACCATTGCAGTACACAGATCTGAAGTAAATTGTTGCTTGTCGCTGTTCAGGGGGTGTGGTAGAAAGGCTGTGTTGATACAGTCTTCTGCACTCAGGTCAAAGCAATCGCTGTAGTTCTGAGCTGATTTACATTATGCTTATTTTTTATTTTTACATATATGATCTAAGAAAAGTAACATTCGCTGAAGTGACAATGTTCCTATTATCTTAAATTTTATTTCTATTCTTGGGTAATTGGCAAAAATGCTTAGCATTCATCATGCAACTGTCTCATACACCGGGCTGCGTCGCTCAGACAGTTAAGGCTCTGGCTTTCTGAGCCCAAGTAGGCAGGTTCGATTCTGGCACAGATCGGTGGTATTTTTAAGGTGCTCAAGTACGTCAGCCCTTGTCGGTAGATTTACCGACACGTAAAGGAACTCCCGTGAGACAAAATTCCGGCACCTCAGCGTGTCCGAAAACCGTAAAAGTAGTTAGCGGGACGTAAAACCAGTAACATTAATTAATGCCTCACAAAAAACGATTAGAGAGGATATTTCCAGATGCATCCCCGCAAATCGTAAAAGTAGTTAATGGGACGTAAAGAAAATAACATCATTTACTGTCAATATTTCCAGAAGTATTAAAGCTATAAAGTGGGAGTAAGGGAATCTGTTCGTAATTTACATGGAAATATGTTCTTAAGGTTTTTTCAGTTATAATTTGGCAGTACCGTATAGAGTTCTCTAGAGCCTGGACACAGTGCTGGTGAAAATTACTTACAAATTATTTAAAAGGGAGTTTTAATAATTGCATTATGTAAATTTCTTTCACATGATATCAATCACAGTTCACATATAGACTAATTTTCATCCACTCTGTAACAAGAGACCGCCGTGGTTATCTCGAGATAACGTTCTAGCTTCTCGTCCAGAAATTAATTTTTACTTCAATTTAGTGATGTAAATGTCTGAAATTTCACTGCTTACATAGCGATGCAGCAAAACAACCTGCCAAAAAAATTAATAGGCCTATAAATGCTACAACGAAATGCAATCGTAGATCTCCAACACAAAAGGATAAAAAGGGACAAATTAACATATTTCCTTACTGAAAACTTGGTAGAAGCCTACCGTTCCACCAGTAGTGAAGTTGGGATCTCCAGTGATCCACTGCTTCAGCCAGAAGGGCTTGGATGATTTTTCTTTGCACATTACCGACCACACTTCTTCAAGTAGATTTCAACACAATCCGAAAACAAAGCGTCCCAACAATTCGCAGAGAGAGGGAGGTAGGGGATATGGGTATGTACAACAGAGTTCTCGCAAATCGTCTAAAGCTAGCCATACACGTACAGGAAATCCTCAAGGAAAAAGCCTCCGGGATTTCCTTGGGGATTTTCTCAACCGAACCCTCGCCCACAGGCGGAGAGGATATCCTCAAGGAAATCCTGAAAGAAAAGGCCTTGGGGATATTCTCAAGGTCCAACTCCAAGTTGACTGGTGGCGGTTGGTTGTTCACGTGGTGTTGCAAATAATTTTCATCGTGGTAATTTTTTGAACTCACTTGCCACAAGAAAGGTTCATTCTGGTATATTTTGTATAAATTCTGTTAAAAGTTCTCGAGACATGACGAAATAGGACACTCCCGACAATCACCTGCCACCTGGGCGACTGCCCTAAATGCAGATCAGTAGTGATTGATTGATTGATTGATTGATTGATTGATTGATTGATTGATTGATTGATTGATTGATTGATTGGTTGATTGATTGATCACTTCACTTCACAAATCCTCAAGGCCTACTGCTGTCAACACATACACGCAGCAAGAGACTGGGAAAATCCGGCCTGCTTAGCCTCAAGGCGGAAAAGAATTGAATTTTGTTCGGGATTTTTGGATCTCTCGCACCCAGCGCCGCCTCAAGGACGCCACCACACACGTTGAGGAATTCCTCACGGATTGGACTGTTCAGGCCGAACCTCGAGGAAATCCCGCTCGTGTATGGCCGCCTTTAGGAGGTGGTGGGGGTAGAAGGCTTCGAGATGAGTTTGTTCCTTGTTTCTTCTTATGGAAATTTCCCAAGCGCCATCTTCTTATTGTTAGTGGGGTAAAATAGGTGAGTGCGTAAAGTGTGCTAACTCCAGATGTGCCATTTTTTAAATAAATGAATTTTTTAAGTTCGAGGAGTTCCCTAGAATGGTGCTTGTTAAGCCAATATTTTGCTTATCGATGGCTTACTTCTAAAACCTCGTATTTCCCAATGCACTTCCTATACATAATCTTCCTTAAGACCGGACACGCCTCACAGCCACATGTGGATGTATAGTCCATCAGAACAATTTTCGTTGTGTTCATTTTCCTATGCCGATGTGTAAAGGAAAATGAACCTCAAATACACCAAACTGTAGGAGTGCATAAATATTCGCCATGCAAACAACGTCCCCACAATACGGTACGTTAGCGTCCATTTTCATTTAGAAGGTGGCATAGGAAAATGAATACAACGAAAATTGTTCTGATGGACTGCATATAAATATGTGGCCGGAAGGCGTGACCAGTGTTAAGGCATAAAATGGGTAGGAAGAGCATTGTGACATACGAGGTTTCAGAAGTAAGCCAAAGTTTTATTAAAATATTTGGATGCCAGCCTTAATTTAAAATGTTAAAATAGGTATGTTTACCATTATAAGCAGTACTGTTGTTGCAAATGTTTATTTTTATGCATTTTCTTTCTAGGACACATTGCAAAACAATGAAAATACAATAGCAATAGAATTATATTTGTAAAAATAAACATTTTAAATTTGTTTGATGATTGAAAAATAAAACAGAAACAAACTCTATGTAGGTACTTAAAATTAAATTAGACCTGTTAAAAAGATGGCAAATTAATGTACACTTAACTCAGTGCAATACAATACATCTTGCTTCTACTGCAAAATTACACATCTTTACTCTTTTCATTTTAGGGGAAAAGAACACACTTCAAGTTACTTGAAAAGAAACCAGACACAGATTGAATGGAATTGAGAGACATGTGTTTTAGTTTAGTTTAAGCCAGTGCTATAAAGTTTCTTATTTTTTTACAGAGGTCTCTTATTTTACAGCAGTGTATAATTATTTGAGGTAAACACGTAGTCTACACCCATAGCTAAAACTGTGGTTTTATCATCTTCCTTTGCATATGAAACTGTATCTAGATACAATTTTTGGAGAGTTGCACTTGTAGAGAGTGCCTGATAAAAGGGATGGAAAACATTAGACACAAACTTCAGTAAATGAAGCAAGTCCTTGTTCTTTGAGAAAGTGATTGGTAAAACTGCACTGCATGACTTCGGTGGTGTAAGTGTACTGGTTCTCCCCCTCCTTAAAAACTTACTTCTTGAAATGTCCAATTTACCCTTTTTGCCATGTAGCTGTCATATGGGCGCTGATGCCTTTCAATAGTGAGGAAACGTCAAGCAACTAATGTCCCTGCATTTCTTTGACCATAATGGTTTCTTATTTGCATCCTGTCTCATCATCTATGCCCAGTCATGCCTATGTTCAATATTACCTTAAAACTTTCTGTTGCATTTTTCTCCAATACTATAATCATTATCACATTCCATATGTGCATGACCGGGCACCAGGAATTTGTGGTCAATAGTCTCAAGGGTGGCTGAATCCTGTAGAACAGCCATGCAGATGGCCGTGACATGACCGTTTTTAATTCGTGCAACACATGTATCAGAAAACACTGTTACATGCTTGACTTCTGCCTTGAAATGAATCATTAAGAAATCATACAGACAGGAACTCCTATGGAGAGGGAGATTACGCTGTATAAGCATGCATAAAATACACTTTAGAGTGGTGAAAATTGTTTTAATCAAAACCTGCTGGACGCAACCCTCTTAACACACCCACAAGCATGATTTTAGCAATCAACAAAGAAAACATGTCATATCTTCGATTATAGTTGAGAATGGAGTTAGCACGGACTCGCATTCCTCCACAATGTGTACTGGAGAAAACAATTTCAGCCAAATGTGCAGTTAAAGAAGTTACCCACCCACTTGCCAATTATTTCAAAATAATTGGAAAAAAGTATTCTTTAAAAGACTGTCAAAAGGCATTAAATAATCAATTACCCGTACACGCCAAACAGGCACAATCCCATTAAAAAGGAATTTATAGGCATAATAAAACAAATGAATTATTGCTAAAAAGGGGCGAAAATGGAATTATATCTTTAAAAGCCCACGTTTCTGTACACAGAAATAAAATAGGCAAATTCGCATCCCTACTCATAACCATATGAAAAGGATGGACACATGCCAAATCGAACCAAGTGCAAAAATCGGATATTTTCATATACTGGTATAAAATGAATATAGATAGTACTCATAATATCCTTCTGGTGCCAAAGTGGTCTAAAATTACCATGAACCAGGAGGAAGTGACATCACAAAGTTGTTGTGGCGTAAGGTTGGTTATACTGATTTCACTCCGCCAGAGTGAACTCTGTATCCAATGGTCGCACACTTGATAGTACATATATCACACCCTCACACTGTATTCAGAAATAAGAGATATTATTATTGTCAGTATTCGATGTATTATTATTATTATTATTATTATTATTATTATTATTAATAATATTATTTCATTTGTATATTTATTCCTAATATTTTAAACTGGAAGGTATCCATATGTGATATGAGTAATTTGTTTTGTACAAAATGATGGGAAAACAGTGTTATTTTCAACTTGGAAAATTTGTATGAGTCATGTGAATAGCCCAGATTCTGATGAGGTGGCCTTGTAAATGTTTTCTTTTTTTACAAGGTGCTGTACTTTGCACCGACACAGATAGCCTAGGTCTTATGGCGACGATGGGACAGCAAAGGGGTAGGAGTGGGAAGGAAGCAGCCGTGGCCTTTATTAAGGTACAGCCCCAGCACTTACCTAGTGTGAAAATGGGAAACCATGGAAAGCCACCTTCAGGGCTACCGACAGTGGGGTTCGAACCCACTATCTCCCGAATACTAGACACTGGCCGCACTTCAGCGACTGCAGCTATAGAGCTCGGGGTTGTTGATGTTGTAGTCGGAAAGTTCCTATGACTCATGTGAAGCACCCCAGAGTCGGATGATGTTATTGTCATGCGATCCGGAGGAGGTTCAGGGCGTGGTCTTGACAAGAGGATCTACTCGTGATTGGCTGGCCAGGATCAATCTCGACGTATCGTGTGAGGGAAGAAGGAAGCTGAGGTCCATACAGGCATGTGATCATACGCGAGGAGCATACTGACTGGACTGGACTTCAAACATTGGTGAAGAAGACTCGACTTAGAGCAGAGGAAGAGAGATGTAACTTTCGTGGACCGTGGTCTTATTATGTTTGTGAAATGTCGTTGTTGACCTACCTACACACTGTGGAGTGCATAGGTACTTGGTAGTGTATCGCTTGTGGCAGCTTGGTATTACATGTTGGTGAGAGCTATGGAGTGCTGTATTTCAGTCTTTCCATAATTTAGATTCTGGAACAACGAGCATGTGTTGCTCGAGTGTTGTATCTTTAAATCAAGTGTTAGAGTCAGTGAACACAGTATTATAAAGGTACAGTATCTGTGTGAGAAGTGCCAATTATGAGAATGTGCAAGTTGTGTTGATACACAGAGGCAGTGAAGGGTAATCTTTTTTGCTAGGGTCTTTACGTCGCACCGAAAAAGATAGGTCTTATGGCGACGATGGGATAGGAAAGGCCTAGGAGTCGGAAGAAAGCGGCCGTGGCCTTAATTAAGGTACAGCCCCAGCATTTGCCTGGTGTGAAAATGGGAAACCACGGAAAACCATTTTCAAGGCTGCCGATAGTGGAAGGGTAATCATCCATACATATATATATATACTAGCAGTTACCCGCGGCTTTCGTAATCTGATAAAAGTAATCGCTCCTCGGCATTGTACTAAGACATTATTTGAAAATCCCTAAACTAAAAAAAATCTAGAAAATTGAGTTTTATTTGCCCCAGAAACTCTCTTTAAACCACATTTGTGGTATTACCTTTTGGGTCCAAAACGACTATGCGATATGTGAGAAAGTCTTCCCTCAAGTCAAAAAAAAATCAATATACGTTTCTTTATTTTTGAAGGAGATTCCAAATAACTGTTTCCACATCTGTAACATCTTCAGATTTTTGAGATATAAATATCCCCATAAAAAGAATTCAACCCCATCTAAGTGGATTCCCCAAAAACGAAAATGTACATGTTTCTGTATTTTTAAAGGACTTTCCAAATACCAAGTTTCTTGTCTTGAAGATGTTCAGTTGTTTACATACACTGTAGATATACCGGTACTCATATTACAAATTCACCCGCTTCTTCAATTCCTTTCAGCCGTACGTATTTCATTACTTTTAAAGGAGATTCCAAATACAAGTTCCCACGTCTGTATCACTTTCAATTTTCGAGATAAATGTACTCTTTTAAAAAGAATTCAACTTCTTCCTCACTTCTTTCCAGCACTTAAGTGGATTTTCCGAAGACAAAAAATTCATGTTTCTTCATTTCTAAAGGATATTCCAAAAACCAATTTTAAGGTCTGTATCCTCCAGTTTTTGAGATATAAATTTCTCCAAAAAAGTTCAAATTTTTTCACTTCCTTTCACACTACCCCTCAAGTGAATTTTCTGAAAAAACACTTTTTTTTAGAAGTAAAGCTTCCACGGTGTATATAATTACTTATTTCTTTTTCCGGGTTGAACCATGCTGTTGTTTTCTGTACATTACCGTTGCCTACGAGATATACAAGGCCGGGAAGTGGACCGACAAAAATGCGGGTCGCAAGTAGTTTTACGAACGTCCGCTAGAGATCTCGACATTGAGCTATGGTGTTCGCGCGAAATACATTCAATTAGTAGTACATGTTGGTTTTTAAAGACGTAAAAACTACAAATAATGAAGTTAGGACCACCTAAATGTGATTTAGAGTAATTGGATGTAAAGTAGAACACACTTAAGTGATATCTGGAATTATTTTAGGCGAAGTGAAGTGCAATAAATAACAAAAGCGATACAATAAAATGAATCTCTTAAGATCTTCCAACTTAAATGCTTTGTCCTGAAGTTCTTTTCCAAGTCAAGAGCATCTGTAATTTTATGAGCTTCATTGTCGAGTATTGGTTTTAAAAGTTTTGTAATGAGAGTTACAGTCTGTGCTCTCTGATCACACTCGTCACATTTGAATGCCTCATTGAACTTTGGAACAACACAATCGTTAAGATTTTAAAACTAAATTCGTATTTCCCAGATAACGTATGGGTGACGCGTAAAATTCTACGTATTTTGCAGAAAGTAAACCATTTTTTTTTAGGGGTAGCGTAATGCTATCGCCCTCTAGTATACCTCTCAGCCTTCCCACTTCGCTCGGCTTGCGTGCTTCTTTGCGAACATCACGTAGGGACTACTTTGGCCGCTGTGGCGCTAGAAGCGTGGACGAGACCCGCGCTGAAGGCACGTCAGGAACAATAAGAAAGAGGGAGTTTACAATGTGTCGGGTGTCGTTTCTTTACGTAGTTTACTGAAATCGTGTTGAGTTATGATATTAGTGGAAGTACAGACTATTTATTTCATCATAAGAAGGTATGTAAGGGTAGTAATTTATTAAAAGAAGTAATTACAAGTCATGCTTAAATCTCGCGCACCGTTCGAGTTTCTCATACGCTTTTAATCTCATTTCTTACTTCACTGAAGGCTATCGTAACATATTTGCTTTAATTAGTTATTGCTTACGATCTTGCCATAGGCTACATTAACTTGGCATATTAATGTCCTATTGCAGCTTTCTATCTATCAATAGCAATGATGTATTGCTGCGTGCCTTGCTGCACAAGCCGGAGTAGTAAAGTGAAAGGAGTACGGTATCATTTCACGAATTTCCCAACCGAACTGACCTCAAAGATCAATGACTTAAAGCTATATCAAGAGCAGACTTCAGGCCCATTTTAAATTCTAGATCTTCTGTGGTATGTAGCCTTCATTTTCGTGAGTCTGACTATCGACCTGGATTGAAAATTAAGAAACTGCAGGATGCTGCTGTTCCCTCTGTTTTCACTTCTTATCCATCTTACAAAGTCCAACAGATCAAAGCAGAGCGTAGACCTATTATAAAACATTCAGTCATTGCCAAACATCAGAAACGGAAATATGAATCAACTGAGCCAAGCTGTAACGAAAGTAATACTTCAGGTGTTTCCCTGCACGAGTGTCCCGCAAATCATGACTTTCACCGTTCCGTTGATGTCCAGTGCGACATTTTAGACGAGAAGCTACTCAAAATAGAAACAAATAAATTGCGACTAAAACTGTGGAGAGCGCGATCTAAACTTTCACGTCTTGAAAACGAACTGAATAAAACTAATCAGGAGTTGGAGATTTATAACAATAATTATCATAAAGCCCGGTCACGAATAATTAAAACAGCAGAGCATGATCCCTCAAATGCCAAGTCTTCATTTCTTCTTGAGCAAATAGCAAATTTTGAGAAATGCTCTCCGAGATGGACAGAATCCACGGTAAAACACAGTAGTTTGGGAATGCATATCGCCCAAAGGTTATAGGTATGCTAGGAAAAATATACTAAAGTTGCCTTCTAAGAGCACATTGTCCAGGTATTTGGGTGATACTTCATGAGACGCAGGAGTTGACGAACCTTGTGAAAGAGGGATTAACCTTAGAATATGAACGTTTGAAAGAGGCTGAGAGAGTATGTTCCTTGATAGTGGATAAAATGGCAATAAAACAACAATTGCAATATAACAAAAAGCTAGATACTTTCTTTGGTCACAAAACCACATCTGTTCCAGATAATATTATATCCGAAATTAAGAACGTCAAGAACGTGAGGGAATCTGAAATTCTCGCCAATAATTTGCTTTGTTTTATGATAGCGGGGTTATGCACTAAGTACAGACTTCCAGCCGCGTACTTCTTTACCAAACGAATCTCAGGCAAGGAACTGTATGATTTGACGCTGTCTGTTATCAGAGAGATTGAGGCTTGTGAATTTCTTGTAATACGTCTAGTTTCCGATAATCATAAGACCAATGTTAATATGATGAGATGACTTTCCAAAAGCAAGATTTTGAAGCCAAAAATTACTCACCCAAATAACCTGAACCGACCCTTATTTCTTGCATTTGACCAATGTCACATTTTAAAGAACGTAAGAAACACATTTTTAGAGAAGACCATATTTGACGGAGAAGACATAATAAGTGGCTCTCACGTGAAAAATTTATATGAATTGCAAGCAAGTCAAGTGGTAAAACCCGTTCTTTTCTGACTCGAAAACATGTAAGCCCAAAAAACATAGAAAAGTTGAATGTGAAACGAGCGAAGGACATATTTTCTACACCAGTAATAACAGCTCTGGAATATCTCCAAAAACATTCTGGACATCCAAAAGCCCACTTGTTCCAAGACTGCACAGCGACTATATACTTCTTGAAAATGATTCAGAAATGGTTCAATATCCATGATGTTAGCAGTCATAACAACGCTAAGTTTTACCTTGACAAGGTCCATTTTTTCAACACAGATGATGACAGGCTTCACTGGCTGGAGAGTGAGTTTCTGGTATATGTTGTGGATGAATAAGGAAGCATGCCATGAGCACGGAGCGAGTTTTCTCAGCAATGAAACTTACGAGGCTATTCGACTAACTACGTGTTCTACAGTTCTCTGTACCCGATATTTATTGTCGTCTGGCTTTCATTTTGTGCTAACTAGGGTATTTAACAGCGATTCCCTAGAAATGTTCTTTAGCATTTTGAGGAAAACTTCAAGCAACAATGACATGCTGGATTCAAGGGCTGTAGTACTTCCCCTCAACAAAATTTTGAAGATAGGAATTCCTTTGAAACGGCGAAATCAACATGCTCGTGAGATGAATGTTATTAGTTGTGTCAAGTTATCTCAATCAGTCCCATCGGAAGTGATCCCCAACATTCCAGGAACAATGACAGAAATCATGCAAAATCTTCACAAGCCGCATTGTACGTATACTCACTTTTACAAAATTAATTTACTGTTGGTTATTAGATAACAGTATTCTAAATAATAATCATACTGTTATTATGCAGTAAACTTAATACCCTTATTTCTTTAACAGGTCTGGAGGTAGTGTCTATTAAACTTGCATTGCTTGCTTTCCTCAGTGGTTTCGTTGTGAAGGAAATAAGAAAAGAAGTAACTTGTGAATCATGCCGTAGCCTAATTCAACAAGAAAAATGCAGTTCTCCACTAATGGACATTTTTTAAGCAAGATCGGTGTAATGTCTTATATCCATTAGAACGGTTGGTGTGGATTATAAACATTGTTAATGATTTCGTGCGTGAAGCTGCAAAATTTGTTAATACAGGAGCTTGTACGACTTTAACTACCGTAGTTCTGCCTGTTTTGAAGAGTTCGGAGGTTTTAAAGTGCGACTCAAATGACAGTTCTAATCATGCTGACAAACTAGGTCAGGTAATCTGCAAAACTCTTATCCCGAGTATCTTAAAAAACATGGGAGATGAAGTGACTGAACGTTTTGAGAGGGTGAAATACTTAAACAGTAAGCCGATCAACAGGAAAATCATCAGAATGTAGGCCAAACAGCTGTGGGGGACTGCGTGCCGCTCGTTCAGGCTGGCCACGCTTGCAGCGCTCCGGTGGAGAAAGTGAGTACTTCTTGATGTTCGCATGTACATGGATCGCTGATGGCAGCTCTCCGCTGCAGGAGAAAGTACGCCAAGTTGAGCGCGCGGTCCGCCATGTTGGTGAACCCAACTTGGAGCTCTCCTTATGGGGAAGCAATGATAATATAATCAATTTTAAATCGCAATTAATGGCGCATTGGAATAATTAAAAATATAGGGACATGTTCACTCAAAGCAGGACATTGGGAACACCGACAAGTCATTCCGAGGTCAGTAAATCTCCGGGATAGCAATAAAAATGAGTGTATAATAACGGCCGACAAATATTAACTTAGGTGCTGAATACATGAAATTAGCGATCGGTAATACAATACGAGTAAAAACAGTTTCTGGAAAGATTGCTGTACATTTTATACATGTATGCCAAGAAATTATGCATTCTTAAGGGGAGGTATGACTCACGTTATTCGTATTTTGAGCCCAAAACGCGGTTTTTCTTTTTATCCATACAAAAATTGCCCTATTCTTCCTCTTTCAGAAAATGTTTTTATTTTAGTTATTCCGGCTTGTTTAAAGCTTGTAGAAGCCATTTAATATGAGCCCGCACGTCCATTTAAAAGCCCAGAACCACACCCACTTCTCCTGTAACGGCATAATGATAGTTTACTGTGTTTCTCGCTGGATATTCAAATTATTTCGCGGCGTATTTGCCGTAGAAGTACACTTCGGCATGCTGACAGTCACTTGTTTACTACGTAATCAATACAATTACGTTATGTTAGAAAATATTGTAATTTGAACTGACGGAGAGAATGTTGTACCTCTGCCAAATAGTACTCAATTTATATCTGCCACACATGTATACGTTGATAGTTTAAATATATTATGTACAGTATTTGTATTATTTACATTTAGGAATTCGTATTTGTGTTAATCGTAGTAGTACAAGCATGGTTCCCTTGTTTGTTTATATTTTACTAACATGCAGAAGTAACATGCGGTTCAATCAAATCAATCAATACTGATCTGCATTTAGGGCAGTCGCCCAGGTGGCAGATTCCCTATCTGTTGCTTTCCTAGCCTTTTCCGAAATGATTTCAAAGAAATTGGAAATTTATTGAACATCTCCCTTGGTAAGTTATTCCAATCCCTAACTCCCCTTCCTATAAATGAATATTTGCCCCAGTTTGTCCTCTTGAATTCCAACTTTATCTTCATATTGTGATCTTTCCTACTTTTATAGACGCCATTCAAACCTATTCGTCTACTAATGTCATTCCACGCCATCTCTCCGCTGACAGCTCGGAACATACCACTTAGTCGAGCAGCTCTTCTTCTTTCTCTCAATTCTTCCCAACCCAAACATTGCAACATTTTTGTAACGCTACTCTTTTGTCGGAAATCACCCAGAACAAATCGAGCTGCTTTTCTTTGGATTTTTTCCAGTTCTTGAATCAGGTAATCCTGGTGAGGGTCCCATACACTGGAACCATACTCTAGTTGGGGTCTTACCAGAGACTTATATGCACTCTCCTTTACATCCTTACTACAACCCCTAAACACCCTCATAACCATGTGCAGAGATCTGTACCCTTTATTTACAATCCCATTTATGTGATTACCCCAGTGAAGATCTTTCCTTATATTAACACCTAGATACTTACAATGATCCCCAAAAGGAACTTTCACCCCATCAACGCAGTAATTAAAACTGAGAGGACTTTTCCAATTTATAAAACTCACAACCTGACTTTTAGCCCCGTTTATCAACATACCATTGCCTGCTGTCCATCTCACAATATTTTCGAGGTCACGGTGCAGTTGCTCACAATCTTGTAACTTATTTCTCACTCTATAGAGAATAACATCATCCGCAAAAAGCCTTACCTCCGATTCCACTCCTTTACTCATATCATTTATGTATATAAGAAAACATAAAGGTCCGATAACACTGCTCTGAGGAACTCCCCTCTCAACTATTACAGGGTCAGACAAAGCTTCACCTACTCTAACTCTCAATTCAGCGAGTGATATATCTAAACTAGTGATTTTTCATTGATGTATTTCATCTTAATTCCTTTGTAAATGTGTGGGGTGTTGCAATAACACAGCAAAGAACACCCATGGAACTACAATCAGGAGGCCTGGCGTCACTGAACTAGGCATAAACAAAGCAAGCGCGCTCCTCGTGGTCCACTGCACCGTGCGCTCCCTGCCATCTTACTACGCCAGTCATCTTCTATTCGGCTTACAGCTCCCCAAGCTACCAGCCATCCATGTATAGAGATCAGTGGGGGAGGCTGATGTATACTAGAGAGCGATGGTAATGCTCAGCAGTGGCCGAGGATATCTGTCCCATGCATGATTCACAATTGGAATTTTCTTCCGCATCTCCAACAAGATAACCACCTATCATGGCCCAGGAAGACAACCCCAGAGTGACAGGTTTTTCTGAAAAGTCACGGTGTCATTCTTAATATCAATAGCGCCTAAGATAATATAAAACTTGCAGATATTTTAAGCTTATTAAAAATAGTATATCTGAAAGAAAATACAATAATTGCGAATTGATTAGTTAGCTTACCTTCGAGCGTCTTATCAAGTAATTCCAAAACCGTTGTTGGTCAAGATTACAATTATAGTGTACTCTGAGCTTGATAGCTACGGTACTTCATCTCTGATAAGGTATCCTAACGTTTCCTCCACGCATGTCAAATTCATGGCTTCGTAGGCCTAATGGAGCCTTTCTTTAATGAGGAATGTTATTGCAGTTTCTCCATTCGAAAAGCCAACATAATTCTTAAGTCTATTTTGATGCGGAAGTCGGAGGCAGTGCAGTGATCTAATGAATCTGTAGCCCTTAAACTGAAGCCTCAATATTTAAAATGTAAATTATAGACTCTGGATGAAGTACCACGCGACCAAAGGGAACCTACTTTGCCCCCCTGTCTGGATATAGCAATTCTCCACTTCTCCTTTATTACTGGATGGGTAGGAAACGATTGAAAACAATTTTCTCCTTTCTTTGACGAATTGGACTTACAGTACGATATACCACATTTTACAGTGTATATGAAATCTACTTGGAGTTCATTTGAACACTAACAATAAGTGAAATCTATACGTTAACGTATTAAAAACACTTTTCTCCATACATTGATACACTACAGCAAATGCAAACTATAGCACGATATGGAGACATCTGGTGGCGGTACTGCGAACCTGGTTGGGGGCGGTTTTTATGCTCAGAACTAGCGCACACTTCCCGGCCTTTCATATCTCGTCGGCAACGACATTACGTAAGTTTGCCTACGATTCGAATACAATGCAGTATTCTTTGTCAAGGCGAATGAAATACCCCTACTTACCTCGGATTGCTGGTTTTATATACATAGATTACTGGCAATTACCCGCGGATTCGCTGGCGTGGATTTCGTAATTTGATCAAAGTAATCGTTCCTCGGACATTACCTGAAAATTCCTTCTTCTTCTTCTTCTTCTTCTTCTGTGTTTATCCTAGAGGGTCGGTTTTTCCCTCGGACTCAGCGAGGGATCTCACCTCTACTGCCTCAAGGGCAATGTCCTGGAGCTCCAGACTCTGGGTCGGGGGATGCATCTGGGGAGGATGGCCAGTACCTCGCCCAGGCAGACTCACCTGCTATGCTGAATAGGGGCCTTGCGGGGGTATAGTGAGATTGGAAGGGATAGACAAGGAATAGGGAAGGAAGCGGCCGTGGCCTTAAGATAGGTACCATCCTGGCATTTGCCTGGAGGAGAAGTCCGAAACCACAGAAAACCACTTCCAGGATGGCTCAGCTGTGAATCGAACACACCTCTACTCAGTTGACCTCCCGAGGCTGAGTGAACCCCGTTCCAGCCCTCGTACCAATTTTCAAATTTCGTGACAGAGCCGGGAATCGAACCCGGGCCTCCGGGGGTGGCAGTTAATCACACTAACTGCTACACCACAGAGGCAGTCCTGAAAATTCCTAAAGTATAAAAACTCACCAAAAAATTGAGTTTCATTTACCCCTAATTCTCTGTAAACAATGTGATATTACCGTTTGGGGCTAAGATGACCATGCGACATAGAACTGTACATGTGAGAAACAGTCTTCTCTCAAGTCAAAAAAATAAATACAGGTTCCTTTATTTTTAAAGCATATTCCAAATACCAATTCTCCATGTGTATCCCCATAAAAATAATTCAACCCCTTGATCAGTCCTTCCCCCACCAACATCTAAGTGCATTTTCCGAAAACAAAATACATGTTTCTTTATTCTTGAAGGAGATTCCAAATACAAATTTTTACGTCTGTAACAACTCCAGTTTTTAAGATATAAGTATCCTCATAAAAATTCAACCATTTTTCACTTCTTTTCACCGCCCGTTATGTTTTTACTTGAGTAGTAATAATTATGTTCCTGAAACCCAAAGAATTAAGTGACTTCTCCGAAAACTAAAAGGTACATGTTCCTGTACTTTTAAAAGACTTTCCAAATACAAAGTTTCTTGTCTCCAACATGTTATGTTTTTGACATATAATGTAGATATACCGGTCCTCATTTTAATAATTCACCCGCTTTTCCCATTCTTTTCAGCCCCTTAACTGGATTTTCCAAAAACCAAAATAAAATCGTGTTTCATTATTTTTAAAGGAGATTCCAAACGCCAGTTTTCATATCTATACGTCCGTAACACCTTCAGTTTTTGAGATAAATGTATACTCATACGATTAATTCAACTTCTTCATCACTTCTTTCCACCCATCTCCCGCCTTAAGAGGACTTACCGAAAACGAAAAATAGGCGTCTCTTTATTTTGAAAGGAAATTCAAACTACCAACTTTCACATCTTTAACAGCTTCAATTTTGAAAATAAAGTATCCTCATAAACATACTTCAACTCCTTACTTACTTTCAACCCCACACCCCTTACCTCGATCATCCGAAGAAAAAAACAGGTATCCTCATGAAAAGAATTCAACTCCTTTTCCTTTTTTCATGTGAGGGAAGAAAGGAGCTCAGATCTATATAGGCATGTGATCATACGGTGAGGAGCATAATGGACTGGGCTGGACTTCAAACTTTGGTGGAACATGGTTGACCTACAAACTATGGACTGCTTAGGTACTTGGTATTGTATCACTTGTGGCAGCTTGGTATTATATGTTCATGAGAGCTACCAAGTGCTGTATTTTAGACCTTCAATAATTTAGGTTCTGGAACGAGCATGTGTTGCTCGAGTGATGTATCTGTAAACCAAGTGTTAAGAGTCAGTGAACATAGTATTGCTTTTGGTTTCCCACTGTTTTTGTTGTTATTGATACTATAAATATGGAGTCTTCCAGTGGTAGTTTGCCAGTCTATTTATGTATATTTTTGTGTGTTGAGGTGCTCATGCACGGATGTTATTTAGAATATAGTTAGTTATTTACGAGTCAGTGGAATTATTGATGTACCTAGGTGCAGTTTCTACCTTCACTAGTGTCCAAAAGTTAAGCATCAGTTACTAATAAGCAGGGCGAGGAAATAGACCGCAAATCGCATGACATATGCACCTACCAACCTTGTGTTCACTCTGTATAGGAAAGGAGTGCTCCCTGCTTTGACTAGAGGCATAACCATAAGGTAAACACAGGCAGTGCCTGCGCCCCATATTCCCTCAGTCGTGTTTGCCCTGTTATAGTGTGCGGAGTGTAGCCTCGTGGTGAACGTGACAACATAATGGCACGACGACCCCATTTTCCAGGGTAGAATACTCGGCCACCTGGAAGCAGACCAGACACAGACCGAAGTCGTCGTATCCTTGAAGATACCACAAAGTGTCATTCCCAGGCTTTGGAGATGATTTCAAGGCACAAGAGATGTTGGTTGTAGGCCAGTACCAGGTTGACCAAGTGTAACCACCCCCACAGCAGGACCGATATCTGGCCTTAACCGCCCGACGAAATCGGAGTGCACCTGCAAGACAATTTGCCAGCGGAACTTGCAGCCGTCTCCTGGCAAACTGAGTACCGGAAGCTCAGAACAGCAAGGCTGTTTGCCCGATATCCAGCAGTGTGCATGCCGCTCGCTCCAGCACAGAGACGGACCAATTTACTGTGGAGCCATCAACTTCGAAACTGGACCAGAATGAATGGAGGCATGTGCTAATCACAGATGAATCCCGCTTCAATTTGCAGAACGATTCCCGTCGCACATTAATCTGGAGAGAACCGGGTAGCCGATACAACCACAGGAACATCGAGGAACGGGACCAGTATGGTGGTGGTGGCTTCATCATGTT
This sequence comes from Anabrus simplex, assembly GCF_040414725.1. Taxonomy (NCBI): domain Eukaryota; kingdom Metazoa; phylum Arthropoda; class Insecta; order Orthoptera; family Tettigoniidae; genus Anabrus; species Anabrus simplex. Next base: position 347,606,389 of record NC_090266.1, on the reverse strand, counting down.
GAATGGCCGTACAGATCTGCACATCTTCATGGGTGGTCCGAGGAACACTGTTAACGCTCGGAGATATAGGGATGAGGTGCTGAGACCACATGTTTGACTCTTCAGAGATGCGGTTAGCCCAGATTTCCTCTTAATGGACGATAATGCTCGACCGCACCGCGCTGCTCTGGCGGGTGAATTTGTGGTTGGGGAAGATATTCATCGCATGGACTGGCCAGCGAGGTTTGCTGATCTGAATCCTATAGAACATGCCTGGTATGCATTAGGGAGGCGAATTGCATCCCATCAGCCTCCACCAAGGAACCTCCAAGACCTTCGTTTTACCCTTTCGGAGGAATGGGATCGACTGCCACAAGGGCTCTTGGACCATCTGATAGAGAGCATCCCACGTCGCTGCAAAGTATGTGTGGCCGTTAGGGGTAATCATACACCCTATCAACAGCATATTTTGTTGTGGAAGACCTTGCCAAGTTTTGTTAGTTGTTAGAACCTTTCCGACACTGTTTTTTGGACAAATTGTGTGACATATGGTGTGTGAGTCAGCTTCCGTTTGTTCAGCAATCCGTCATACATTCCTATCAGGCAGTATGGCCTCGTTTAGAGATTATGCTTAACTTTTGGGCACTAGTGTATTTAGTCATTTTCAGGAGGTTAGGTAAGGCCTGAAGCAGATGTACCAGTATGCAGCTATATGTACATGCACTGGGAGAGAAAGAATTATTATGCTCTATCAAAATTCGAGGGATCCATTCTGGTGAACTCATGGCGCCCATACTACGGACATTTCGATTAATTATTTTAATTTATTTATAATAGTAAGTTATTCAGTTATGTATTAGTAAGTAAACTCGTGTCCTCATCCCGAGGTGGTGCAGCTTTTTTCAGGCACACCCCCATTGGAGGTGAGCTGCATGTACCATTTCAACCACATACCAGCCCTCCTGCCATTCTTAAATTTCTGGCAGTACCGGGAATCGAACCCGGGCCCCCGAGGACGGCAGCTAATAACACTAACCGTTACGCTACGGAGGCAGACAGTTATGTATTCATATATTTTGAATTAGATTACAATTTACGCCCAAGTGTCAGGCGATTAAGTATTTTATTTTATTCATATTTGATTATTTTAATCATATTGCCACGGTTATGAATTATTATTATTATTGGTAATTACATAATATATTACACACACTCCAATGCACTGCCTGGTAGGGAACAATCCTTCACGTGGAGGTCGGCTGGTTTGATCCCTTGTCCCCATTAGAGAATTTTTTGAAGCAATCAATATCTCGGCCGTCTTAGATCCCTTTAGAACACACATGTACTGAAAAGAGTCAGGAGGGAAATTTACATATCTTTTCCTATTATAGTTGCAAAATTTCCTTCCATTTCCATGTGAGGTTCTGCTTAATACAGGTAACTTACATGAATATTAAACCAAAATTCACAGGACAGGGAAAATCCATGGATGAATTCATATCACAAGATTACAAGCTGAAAGTGAAGCATTCAGCTAGGCTTGTGCCTAATTAAATATTGTGTACAAACAACAAAGTACTGAAGTTATTGGGTGGCCGAAGTTTAACCCTGAAACGTGTAAAGAAAACTTCAGATGCTTTTCTGTTTTCCATGAGTGTTCTTTTGGAAAGATTAATACCTCTCAAGGAATGATAGTATAGACCTCATTCATACCCCAAGACAAAATTTAAAACAAAAATCCAAGGGAGCGTATGAATTGTGTGAAGAGTTTTGAAACATGCTCGTTTAGCATGTTCATAACATGTAGGTTTATCTGTGATTGCTAAGAGCTTGCATTAGCTCTCGTTTGACTTCACTAAACTGGCTATTAACTATTTCCCAAACTGTACCGCAGAGGGCAGCGTCCCCGCTTTGTAAACGGATGGTCCTTCCTTCCGCGAGTCTTTTATCTCCTTGACATGACGTCTTTGTTGTTGTTATGACCTGAAGGACAGACTAAAAGATGGAGTCGCCTCTACTCGGAGTAGCATTTTTGAATTATCGATGGGTTTTTATCAGGTTTAAACTCTGCCTGTATTCATATTCTGATTTTTAATTGATCAGCTTCAACCTCAGGTAATGTGAGCCGTATTTTCGCTTTTTATTTTATGTTTATCTTGTGGCTGTTTCAAGTGCCTTGTAATCGCGACTGACTGATATACGTCTTTGCCCCGCGATATGAATGGGTGTGTGTTTGCGGGCATTATTGTGGTGGTGGTGACGAGGTAACTGGGTCTCTACGAGAATTGTCATTATGTGCACGACATTATACTTCTTTATTCCACCAAATGTTACTAGGTTCTGGGTGTCGACACGGAGATACGTCGTACCCAGTGCCTGTGTTGGTGGGCTTGTACGTGGGCCGTGGGTCCATATCGTCCTGCTTATATATATATATATATATATTTGCAGTGTGCACGTTTCTATGTCGTGTGCGGGAACTTACTTATGGCCAGGTGAGTCATACTACATGTGTTTGCGATCTGTTTTGAAAAGAGGTTATTGACCCTATTGTTGCCCGATATCGACAATGCCTGAATGTTTGTGTGTATGTGTGAGAGCGAGCGAGGGGCTAAATGGATGTCGTATCGGTCAGTTAATTTATGTTCCTTTTCATTTATTCCTCGTACACTTGGTTTTCACTTCGAGTGTGGTATTTATTATTTTGTCTTGGTCTGTTTTATGACCGTTTTGCTCGTTCTTATGGCCGCCATTTTGTTTCATTTTAATTCGGGTGATGCGCACACCCGCTTTATTTTCTTTGCCTTTTGCGTGCTCTTTGGTACAGAGATGCTGCACCCCTGGCCATCTCGATACCTTCTTTGCCTTCATGTAACTATTGTTCGCTCTACTCCGAGAGGCTGCGTTATCTTTTATCCTTGTGATGGTCATTGTTGATGCTGTAATAATGATGGAGGCTTGAGTAATGTTTGGAAAATATAATGTGAACTGCTTCGCGGAAAGAAATGACCAAAATAAGTCTGTGAGGATCCTTACTGTTGTAGGTGTTTAAAGATGTTGTGAAAATATCAATTAAGCCGTGAGCACGTCTCATGGTATTGTTTACCCATATATTTATGGTGTGTTGTGCTCGAACGGTTATGATGCTAGCTTCTACTAACCTGAAGGACAAAAGCATGTATGTAATAATGTTTCAATTATTTTTTTTTTTGGGTGGCTTCCTTTTTGCATTTACGTTTTATCTTAATAAACCCTCATTTAATTTCATTTGATTTTTATTGCTGGTAGTTAGTTGTTTTTCCTTGTCATGAATTATTATTATTATTAATCAACGTCTTCAGTTCGAGGCTGTTATATGCCTCTCCTGATCGGAGTCCACGTCCTCGAATCTCCCGTCGGTTATATATGTGTTTTTTTTTCGTATTGGTTTCGGTGCAGTTTAGAGTATCTATGATCAGGAAGTAATTTAATTAAGTTTGTATTATCAACAGTTGACCGCAAGTAAATAAACAGGTATGTGTTAATTATAAATTGTATTCACTACCATCAAATGGGGTGAACTTGACCGAAAAATTGGAGAATGTTTCTTATCTATGTATTGCACCCAAATAGCGAGGACTGCAGAGTTGTCGCAGCCCACCAAAGTAGTAGATTTAAGGCACCTTAGAAGAGATAGAGGATGTTCTGTTGGGGGTTGTTAAGCAATTATGTCATAAATGCACTTAGCCAGGCTATTACCTAGGAACAGTCGCTTGCCACACCTTGAGAACATTTCTTCTGGCATTTTCCAGTTACATAGCCTCTGTGGCTCAGGCGGCAGCACGCCGGCCTCTCACCGCTGGGTACTGTGGTTCAAATCCCGGTCACTCCATGTGAGATTTGAGCTGGACAAAGCGGAGGCGGGACAGGTTTTTCTCCAGGTACTGCATTTTCCGTCACTTTTCATTCCAGCAACACTCTCCAATAACATTTCATTTCATTTGTCAGTCATTAATCATTGCCGAAGAGGAGTGCAACAGGCCTCGGCATCTGGCACAATTCGTAACCTCGCTGCTAGATGGAGGCTTCATTCATTCCATTCCTGACCCTGTCAAATGACTGGAAACAGGTTGTGGATTTTCATTTTTCACCTATATACTGTTACAATGGTGGTGGTAAGGGCAAACATTATTGAATGCCCCATTATGAAACCTCTTTTCTTTTGTTTTGGGTAGAGAGTTTCGAGGTATGGCAAGAATACAATTGGGACCTTCATTGACTGTGGGGAGGTTGTGATAAATCTTTATACACCATGCAGTTTTGAACTTGAGTCTTGGCATACCATCCCAAGAAGCTTTAGGAGATTAAGATATGTATTCCCATGTGCATCTGTGACCTTGAAAAGTGACAGGGAGGGATAAAATCTACACCATGTAACCATCTTCTTCTATAATAATAATAATAATAATAATAATAATAATAATAATAATAATAATAATAATAACAACAACAACAATTACAAAAATTGTGCAGGATGAAGGGAGGAAAGGTAGAAGAAGAAATTGTAATCAAACCATCAGTTAAAACATTTTGTTTAAACCATCTATTAGATAGAAATTATTACAAATTGAAAATATATACAAAAGGAATTGAACACCCTAAGCACTAAAGTATCACATCAGTTGTCATCTCTTTCAGACAAACTATCAGTTAAAACATCTTGTTTATTAAACTATCTATTAGATAAAAATTAATACAAAGTTAAAATATATACAAAAGGAATCAAATACCCTGAACACTAAAGTATCACATCAGTTGTCATCTCTTTCAGATGAACTCGCAGTTAAAACATCTTGTTTATTAAACTATCTATTAGACAAAAATTAATACAAAATTAAAAATATACACAAAAGGAATCAAATACCCTGAGCACTAAAGTATCACATCCGTTGTCATCTCTTTCAGACAACCTACCAGTTAAAACATCTTGTTTATTCAACTATCTGTTACATAAAAATTAATCATCATCATTATTATTATCCCACTCCAGTAGCCCGGGTGTGGTTATAAATACAAACTGAAAATATATACAAAAGGAATCAAATACCCTGAGAACTAAAGTATCACTTCGGTTGTCATCTCTTTCAGACTAGACATGTTGCTCCACAGGAGATACTGTTCACGGGTAATGCGAGTTTTCAGCATTTCTCCTTTACACACAAAGAACCTAAAAAATAAGAAATAAATCAGTATAAAATTCCTGGCATAGTTTACTTAGAAGGAACTACACTCCTAGGTAACAAGGTTTAACAGAAAGCAGTTTGGGTTTAGGAAAGGTCATCGGTCTATTTTAAATACCGAAATGTTCAATTTTCATGGACAATAGTGTGCTTGAGATGGAATATATTATAGTTAATATTCCACATATTTCAGGTCAAGATACCACACCATTGATGGGTGTGAGTTACAATGATCTGCAATTTCTAGAACGATCTCCAGATTGCATCAGTGATGATATTATAGTAATAGTATAATCAGACTCAAGTCAAAATGGTGAGGGGAAAATCAATAAACACAGAGTATATTTCATAGATGCATTAGACAGCATTTATGACTTGAATATGTGATTTTCGTGAAAATGGGCAGAGTATGTGCGGTACTTTAAGGCAGAAACAAATTCCAGGATTAATTAATGATCAAGAGGATTTACATAAGGCAGAAGTCCTTAGTCAGCAGTATTGAAAGAGTGTTATGCAAGGATAATGTCTATAGATCATTGCATGTTAAGAAAACAGTACTGCTCTTATGGTCCTAAAAAGAGTGAACACAACCCCGCCCCGACACCCATAATACTTACGAAATATTATAATGTACTTTCTATTCTACTAGCAATTACCCGCGGCTTCGCTCGCATGAATTTCGTAATTTGATCAAAGTAATCGTTCCTTGAAATTGTACTAAGACATCACCTGAAAATTCCTTAAATATAAAAACTCACCCAAACAATGAGTTTCATTTACCCAAGAAATTCTTTCTACACCATGTTTGAGGTATTACCTTTTGGGGCTAAGACATCCATGCGACATAGAACTGTACATGTGAAAAACAGTCTTCTCTCAAATAGAAAAAATAAATACATGTTTCTTTATTTTTAAAGGCCAAATATCTATTCCCACATCTGTAACATCTTCAGTTTTTGATATGTGCATAAATATCCCCATAAAAATAATTCAACCCCCTGATCAGTTTTTACCCCACCCCCATTTAAGTGAATTTTCCAAAAACAAAAACAAAAAATCTTTATTTTTTAAAGAAGATTCCAAATAGCAGTTTTCATGTCTGTACGCCTGTAACACCTTCAGTTTTTGAGATAAATGAACACTCATAAAAATAATTCAACTTCTTTTTCTTCTTTACTTCTTTCCACCCCTCTCCCGCCTTAAGTTGACTTTCCAAAAACAAAAAATACGTATTTCTTTATTTTGAAAGAAAATTCAAAATACAAACTTTCACGTATGTACCAGCTTCAGTTTTTAAGATAAAGTATCCACATAAACTCCTTATTTACTTATTTCAAACCCCACACCCCTTACGTCGATTTTCCGAGAAAAAAAACCAAATGTGTTTCTTCCTTTTTAAAGGAGATTCCAGATACTAATTTTCACGTCTGTAACATCTTCATTTTTTTAGGTAAGTATCCTCATACAAAGAATTCAACTAATTTTCAATTCATTCACCCCCCTTAAGTGGATTTTCCGAAGACAAAAGAACACGTGTTTTTTTACTTTGAAAGAAGATTCCAAATACAAATGTTCATGCCTCTATCATCTTCAGTTTTCGAGATATAAGTAGGCCTATCCTCATAAAAATAATTCAAATCCTGTACGCGCGTACACGTCAAGCAGCTAAGCTGTACGCTTCCCAACCATTCAACAGCAATACTTATCAGATGTCATAGATTGGAAGAGGGCCACCTACAACAACTGCTTTACACACCAGTGCATCCTGCTTTTTACGGTTTCAAGATTAATAACTTCAACAGCACACACTCATCTTCAAACCAGAACACTTTGACAATATTAGAAAAATGCAAGCTACTCAGTGCTTAGACTCAATGTAAACATTATATAATGATGCTAAATGCCCCATATGAACTTAGCATGCATACGCAATGAAACAAATGCCCCACATGAGCTCAACATATACCTTCATGAATGTTTATACTTTTGATTCATCAACAGACTATATAATGATGCTAAATGCCCCATATGAACTTAGCATGCATACGCAATGAAACAAATGCCCCACATGAGCTCAACATATACTTTTATACTTTTCATTTGATTCATCAATAGACGTTTCCATCTAGGAGTGTACTTTCACCTTGTGTGCAATTAATGTATTCTACATGGTTTATAACTTGTCAATCAACACAGTTTTTAAGTTACCTATTTTACTATTATTATGAACGTAATACGTTTCATAATGTGTATGCCAATCTAACTTCCGACTCATGTTTTTTCACTTGACAAGGTAAAAAGCCTAACACAACATTATAAGAGCTTATACAGCTGTATTCAAGCATATTACCTTTTTACACCTGACGAATTGTATTAAGAATTTGTTTTATCTGTATAACTTGAAAGGTGATAGTACAAGTGTACATAGCAATGTGTTTTACCTTATAATGTAAACTTTTAATGTGTTTGAAAATAGTTATCCTTTTAATATTAGTCTTCTAACAAACATAAATATACAAACAGGACAACCACTCAAAAACATGATTACTTGATATCATTCAATACAAAATTGTTTAAAATTTGGCAAGGTATTACTATTGAGAATATGTGTAGTCTAATGTAAATGTATGTTAGCTGAAGATGACTTGGTGAGAAGTCGAAACCGGTACTGTTTTTTAAAGAACGTTTTAATAAATAAGTATTGATCAGGTGGAACTCTCTTTCTTTCTATGATATATGATACGGAACAAATATGAAATTAATTAATCAAGAAGTAAGATTCACACGGAAGAACTGTTATCCTGGCTTTAAATTCAATTCTAATAACGAAACAAACAACACACGGTAAAAATACCAATCATATCAAAGAATGAGTTATCGACTATCGTGGACTTGCCTTCGACCAAGACCGAGCGTGCTTCAACCCACGCAAACAATCGATTGTACGGAAGTGGAGCGATTATCGAATGTTATTTCAAATTTTTGTCCGCAAAGTCGTAAAATGACACCATCCATCCGTAAAATGCTGCAATTTCCATAAATTTTACGGATAAACCGTAAAAGTTGGCAGGTATGTGTTATGTTTTTGGCCATAATGTAAAGAGAAAATACCAGAAACTGTCACCGACACAATTCCCTGAAATACGTGCAACTCATTAAATTTATGAAGTTAAGAATGAACACAAATGCACAGAAATACGCAAAACTACCACATACAAAAACAGATCAATGTGTCTCATACATTATTAACATACTACTCTGACGGGGGAAAGCACAGAACCGCAAGGAAAAAAGATGTGGCTTACAACTCCAAAGAAACTATGCGCAGAAACGCTGTTAATAGTGCGCGAACCACGCGATAAAAACTCATTCTTTTGTCTCGATTAGCTGAGTCGTCAGCGTGCACTATCCTATCTTGCTAGTAGGACGATTCCAGTTGCGAATCCCATAGCTGTACAAAGCACAAACGCTGCTAAAGTGAGCGGGAAACACGGTACATGAAAACAACGGGCAATACACTCGCGAAATAAAGCATTAAATAAATACGATTGAAAATGAGGTTGTGTAAATTACACAAGCACATAAGAATTTTTCCTTTATCCTAGGGGGAGATTACTGACCGTACTGGAGGTTATATTGGTCAAAAATAGGAAGAAGTAAAAATAAATCGGAAAATCGGAAGACAAGTTAATAAACGGAAAGTTTCTGGGTAAATCGGAAGGTTTGGAAGGTATGCAACATGGAATGACCTATACCAGTGAAGTACTGAAATTTACCTATACTGTAACAACAATATTTATTATAATATACAAAACTCAAAAAGCAGCCAGAATTGATAAGATTTCTAGGGATATGTGAAAGGAACTGGGTTGGGATATGGTGCCATATCTGAATTACCCAGTCAGTTTGACATGTGTTGTATGTAAGCTCAGGAAAAGCTTTCCTTTTTGATTATATTACACATGTTTGCAAAATTAAAAACCGGTTCAATAGAAAGCAGTTTGGGTTTAGGAAAGGTCATTCCAGTGAGTTTCAACTTGTAGGATCCAGTAAGATATAGCAGATATTAAAAATTCAGGGGGTCAAATGGACTGTATTGGTGTTGACCTATCCTAGGTTTTTGACAGGGTAGATGTGGATGGAGAGAAGTGAATTGAGGCGAATGCAAGCACTCTGTCCCTCGGGTAGACTACCGACAAAAATAAGGGCTAAGAACTAGACAAAGATGTGTAAATAGGTGGCTAAATTTCTAGAAAATAAAGAATAAAAGTAGGTGAAGCATTATCTGATCCTGCCAGGCTCCTTGGCTGAACAGTGAGTGTACTGATTTATTTAGAAGACCCCGGGTTCGATACCTGGGCAGACCATAGATTTTATAGTAACTGTGTGCAGTCAACTGCTCTGGTTTGGGGACAGAGTGCTTGCATTCGCCTCAATTCACTTCTCTCCATCCACATACAACACACTACACTAGAAAGTATCACAGAAATATGTAACAGTGACTACAGCCTTTCACAAAAGGTTGGCATCAGGAAGGGCATCCAAATGTAAAATAGAGCCAAATCTACACATGTGCAGACTCCATGAAAATTGGGAAACGGCCATAAAGGAAAAGAAATAGTAGGGGTGTAAAGGAAAGAGTGTATAAGTTATTGGTAAGACTTCAATTAGAGTATGGTTATACAGGATCCCTCATATAAAGTAAGACCGTCCAAGTGGCATTTTTACTCTCTGATTCGTAAACTGCAGTATTGGATGCGCACACATTGTTCTTGACCTTGTAAGCAGAGTTCACATCAGTCCACCTGCCGCAACCTTTTTCGCCCTCTCCCTGGAGTTGCGTTAGCAACAAGAAAAGTTTTGTCCCTCATTTTTCAATAAATGATGCCAGGGAAATGGACAACAAATCGCTTTCTCCTTAATGCACTAGGAATCCACCTACTATCAGAGTAACGCATTTATCCAACATACTGCTTTAGAATTCTCCTGTCTGAGGTAGAAAGAACGGAGGACTTGTCCTTTCTCCAGTGATTAAGCCTTTTACTTTAATCAAAATCCCCATGAATACGTTCAAATTATCCTCCGACAATCATACTGGTTTGTCTTCATTCTGGTCCATTAGTATACGAAAATCTGTAGTTAAGAGAAGATCGCACAGGTTGGCTGCACTGCTAAACAAGTGACATCCTTCTGATTCCTCAATATATCTGAAATTTCTCATTGGTTGATACACAGAGGCTTTTGAACGTAACTGGTGGTGGATAAAGAGGATTTTGAATTTAACAGTGATTTTCAAGTAGCTCGTTCTATGTAACTTAGCGAGTTTTGAGACTCAAGAGGTTCACCAACCGATCAAACTCATCCTTGGAAATCTACTGCTATGCTTATCTCAATTTTTTTTAAATGGTCTTTTGGTGGTTTTGAATCTAGAGGATTCAATTAATTAATGTGCTTGAAGGCTCAAAATGCTTGGAAAAGTTTTCCATAACAATTATGCATCTTGCCACGTATCTACAAACCTTTTTGAATAAATAAATTGCCGCAAACTCATAACTTCAGTCTCTTATTTATCAAAAATAACTGAATGTTGCTTAGTTCATTCTGGCATAACACCACTGAAGTAGCGATCATGATAGTAACGACGATAACACTGATAATATTACAACCAGCGTAACTTCATCAACTTAGACTGAAAATAGACAAAGAAGGTCTCATTTTGATCCAAAATTCCATCATGATGTAAAGGGAGAGTTTATAAGGAAAACAAAACCGAACGAAATATTTTAATTACTTTTGGATGACGAGATATGCCAGAACATAGCTGAACAGACAAAAGATGCCCAGCAGAAAATTGCACATAAAACCCAGTTTAGTAAGATGAAACGAAAGAGTCGAGATCAAGACCGGGTCCAGATAAATAAGGACGAAATAAAGATTCTTATGGGCATACTGTTGCCACAGGGGATTGTACAGAAAACTAAATTAGGACATTGTATTTCTCGCAACTGCTTGTTGACTACTCCCCATTTCCTATGAGCTGATGACACAGAAGAGATTTTTCCTGATCAGGCTGAGTAGGTCAGGCGGTTGAGGCTCTGGCCGGCCTTTAACACCCAACTTGGCAGGTTCAATCCTGGCTCAGCCCGGTGGTATTTGAAGGTGCTAAAATACGTCAGCCTCGTGTCGGTACATTTACTGGCAAACAAAAAGACTCCTGCGGGACTAAATTCTGCCACCACAGCGTCTCTGAAAACCGTAATGTTTTTCTTTTTTTTTTTTTGCTAGGGGCTTTACGTCGCACCGACACAGATAGGTCTTATGGCGACGATGGGATAGGCCTAGGAGTTGGAAGGAAGCGGGCATGGCCTTAATTAAGGTACAGCCCCAGCATTTGCCTGGTGTGAAAATGGGAAACCACGGAAAACCATCTTCAGGGCTGCCGATAGTGGGGTTCGAACCTACTATCTCCCGGATGCAAGCTCACAGCCGCGCGCCTCTACGCGCACGGCCAACTCGCCCGGTAAAACCGTAAAAGTAGTTAGTGAAACGTCAAGCCAATAACATTATTACTGGAGAAGTCTTCCTCCTGAACAGTCAAGATATTTTTCTGAAGGTGCAAAGCAAACTTCTCTGCAAAATGCAAAAAGCCCATATCATGCCTAACATTATTATTATTATTATTATTGTACCAGGCGGTACACCTTCACGCCGCTAATTTAAAATGTGCGCCAGTTAAAACTCCTCTGCTGGAGGAAGTCTGAACTTTATTTACACTATTAATCTTCTAGTTTCTCAGAAGATGTCACTACCTGGAAATTTTTGAGTTTGTGAACTGTGTCATTTTCGACGTACTTTTGTTTCGCTTGTATTAAGAAGTGTGAACTTTCTCTTCTAGAGGACACCACTGAAAAACTACAATAGTGCACCCTAGTGGGAAGAAAAATAACTGTTCTTTGGAGAAAATTTTATTTCAAAAGTTTGTTCTTTGTTAAATTTCTTTCTGTTATTGTTTAAGTTGGCTGTATACCCCTCTCCTTCCCCTTGTTTTGCATTTGACCAATCCCGAATTTCTGTTATTAATTTCTGACCAATCATGGGTATCTTCCCCCAACTTGAATATGTTTCTGTACCCTAGCCAATAAAAACGTTGTGGGAGGGTGTTTTCATTCCCCTAACGCCTAGAACCTTCCGCGAGAGGATATAAACTGCTGATTTTTGGGTCTCCGGGCCACTTCTGTTCCATCTTTCAGTGTATTAAGTACATAGCAGGAGGCGGGAAGCGCCTCTTTCCTCAGCAGCGGTCAACAACAAGGTAATGGCCGATTAATAAATTCTTTCTTTGCTAGCTCAGCAGTTTAACTTTCGGGGCGGGATCTAAGCGTTCCCCTATGTAACCTTTTCCTAAAATGTAACTACTCTTTTCTTCTATTCTCTTGTAAAGCTACATTCTGGGATAGAGAGTGCTATCCCTCTCGAGCTCCCACTCATATTGTTTTGAGGTGAACTTATTTTTCTCAACCTATTCTTCGTTAGCGTAAAACAATTGTTCTTTTCTTAAGTCACCTCTGTAGTATGGGATTAGCCCTTGCATCAGTGGCCTAAGAGCCAAAGTAGGTCTTAAAAACAAGTGTATTAGGAGTGCAAGTTCGCCTCCTCTCAAATTGTTACCTTAGAGGTCATTTAATTAACCTTCTTTTCATTTACTAGACCTCAGTAGATTGGGTATTTTACCCCTGTGTTTATGTCCGTTGAGGACAACTTGAAGGTGGAGTTTGGTGTGGCCTGGGAGAGGCTTAAATTTGAGAGCGAGTGGCTCTTTTGAAAATTGAGTGTTGTATGCCTCGTGGAGGCTTTTCTGTGTAATTTGGAGCAAGGGCTCCTAGGTATGAATGGGGTTTTCTGCCCCTCGGTTAAAACTTGTGTTTGGGGTAAAACTGAGCTGATTGCCCGAGTATTGTAAAGACAGGGCACGAAGCCCAAATCCTGTAAAAATTGTAACTACCCTTTGTACTTGCTACTTTGTACCTGCTATGCTTGTTATTTCCTTGTTTAAAAAAAAAAGAAAATATAACCTTGTTCAATTTTACATTAACTTTGATTCCGTAGTTTGAGACCCGTTCACGCCCGCACCTTCTTTCACCTCTACCTACCACCAAAACACGGTAACAAGTGGCCGATTAATAAATTCTTTCTTTGCTAGCTCAGCAGTTTAACTTTCGGGGCGGGATCTAAGCGTTCCCCTATGTAACCTTTTCCTAAAATGTAACTACTCTTTTCTTCTATTCTCTTGTAAAGCTACATTCTGGGATAGAAAGTGCTATCCCTCTCGAGCTCCCACTCATATTGTTTTGAGGTGAACTTATTTTTCTCAACCTATTCTTCGTTAGCGTAAAACAACTGTTCTTTTCTTAAGTCACCTCTGTAGTATGGGATTAGCCCTTGCATCAGTGGCCTAAGAGCCAAAGTAGGTCTTAAAAACAAGTGTATTAGGAGTGCAAGTTCGCCTCCTCTCAAATTGTTACCTTAGAGGTCATTTAATTAACCTTCTTTTCATTTACTAGACCTCAGTAGATTGGGTATTTTACCCCTGTGTTTATGTCCGTTGAGGACAACTTGAAGGTGGAGTTTGGTGTGGCCTGGGAGAGGCTTAAATTTGAGAGCGAGTGGCTCTTTTGAAAATTGAGTGTTGTATGCCTCGTGGAGGCTTTTCTGTGTAATTTGGAGCAAGGGCTCCTAGGTATGAATGGGGTTTTCTGCCCCTCGGTTAAAACTTGTGTTTGGGGTAAAACTGAGCTGATTGCCCGAGTATTGTAAAGACAGGGCACGAAGCCCAAATCCTGTAAAAATTGTAACTACCCTTTGTACTTGCTACTTTGTACCTGCTATGCTTGTTATTTCCTTGTTTTTAAAAAAAAGAAAATATAACCTTGTTCAATTTTACATTAACTTTGATTCTGTAGTTTGAGACCCGTTCACGCCCGCACCTTCTTTCACCTCTACCTACCACCAAAACACGGTAACAATTATTATTATTATTATTATTATTATTATTATTATTATTATTATTATATTATTATTATTATTATTAGGTTTTTCATCCTCAGATTTTTACATTTCTCTGACTGAGGTGTATAATGGAAAAATTCCTCCCAAAATATACAAGACCAGCAAGATACCTGTCCTTCACTACAGTTTTAAAATGAAAATGATTATTCAAATTTTACATTTTGGAGAGTCAACGTCAGCTAAGCCTGTAAAATATGCCCTCAGTTCCTACATCAAACATTTTAGGGGGAATGATTATTTATTTTCCGATCCAACACTAGTTTGAACCCCATATGGAAGAATATGCAGAAGATCTCGAGAAGTTGCTGAATGGTATGGATGAAGTCTTAGGTAAGGAGTACAAGATGAAAATAAATAAGTCCAAAACAAAAGTAATGGAGTGCAGTCGAACGAAGGCAGGTGATATAGGAAATATTAGATTAGGAAACGAAGTCTTAAAGGAAGTAGATGAATATTGTTACTTGGGTAGTAAAATAACCAACGATGGCAGAAGTAAGGAGGACATAAAATGCAGACTAGCACAAGCAAGGAAGAGCTTTCTTAAGAAAAGAAATTTGCTCACTTCAAACATTGATATCGGAATTAGAAAGATGTTTTTGAAGACTTTTGTGTGGAGCGTGGCATTGTATGGAAGTGAAACATGGACGATAACTAGCTCAGAAAGAAAGAGAATAGAAGCTTTTGAAATGTGGTGTTATAGAAGAATGCTGAAGGTGAGATGGATAGATCGAATCACGAATGAAGAGATACTGAATCGAATTGGTGAGAGGAGATCGATTTGGCTAAATTTGACGAGAAGAAGAGATAGAATGATAGGACACATCTTAAGACACCCAGGACTTGTTCAGTTGGTTTTTGAAGGAAGTGTAGGTGGCAAGAACGGTAGGGGTAGACCAAGGTATGAATATGACAAACAGATTAGAGCAGATGTAGGATGCAATAGTTACGTAGAAATGAAAAGGTTAGCACAGGATAGGGTGGCATGGAGGGCTGCATCAAACCAGTCTATGGACTGATGACTCAAACACATGGAAGAATGTGAATGTTTTAAACCCTATCTTATTTAAAATCTGGGATGCTGAGAAATTTTTATTTTGTATATTGAACAGTAAACCAGGAATGATTACTTTTTTAAGGGGTGAATGTTTTTAAGTATTTATTAGCATCTAGGGTATAGAAGATCAATTTAATGCCAAGAATTTCATTTTTGGTCCGTACTGAATCGGAATTTACAGTTTCATATAAGGATAAAAGTTTCCTACCTGCTCAATACAATAAAATATTGAAATAATCAAAATATCACATATTTATTATCTGTAATTTAGGGACCGGTTTCGGAATCTTCCTGTGCCATCATCAGCCTAGGAAAATTTTTGCAAGGCACGGAAACAATGAACAAAGGTCTACTGCTTGACCTTACTGAGCAATGTTTTATTTTATTGGATCAGTATTGTAACCCCAACTACAGTCTCAATGATCCATCCGAGAAACCCACAAGTTTATTTGATACGCTTATTTCGGTTATAAATAATTTAAAATTACCTAGAGATCAATCGGTTCACAAAACAATATGCAACACGCTGGCTTACTACCCCTATCGGAATCCACGCCCTCCTGACCTACATTCTCCTAACGCAACCTCCCCTCCCCCCACCTAACCTGCTCCACCTAACAGCTGATGCATGCGGGCTGCCCCTTGCACTCAGGATCACAGTTCCTCACTAACTTTACGCTTGTCAACTTGGTGCTTGAGGTGAGTTTCCTTCCTTACTAGTCTTTTTACGAATCACTTTCTCTGTCTCCGATTTCACAATGCTAACATATAGTTAAAAAATTCCTCTCTACTTTTAGGTCCGTGTTGGTTCGAGATATCTCGTCAATCAACGTACGGCCTCAGCCCTATATTAATATTGGATCAACAATGAAATACAGAGCTAATTTTTATAGCGCATCATCAAATTAAGCTGTTTTAGAGCACCTGAACAAAGACTGTGACATTACATTTTATTCATACGGAAGAAAGTCTGTACATTATAGTTGATTTTAAGATCACATTTTAAGAGGAACTGTTTCATGCTACAAAATCGACTATGATAAGTTACTCTACCCACATGAAGAGAACACTGTTCTAGAAATCAGATGTTAGTTTAGTATTTTACAAAGTGCCTAAGGACATAAAACTTTTAAAGGAATGCTTTTTACTCTTTAAGGCCAATTGTACATACTGTACAGCTGTATGAGTTTTGCCATACAAGAAAGATTTTATCAAAACTGGGTGTTACAATTAGTATTATAATAGTTATATCAAATCAATAACGCAAAGAGCTCTAAATTTAAAAATGTATATAAATGTCTCATGACGTGTCTATTATACCAAAAGGACTAATCTACTTTCTGTATTTTAATCACATAGATTTTTAAGTCACATCCGTAATGGTAAAAGTTTACAATCTAGTTTAGAATGCTCTGTTCATGTTCTTACACTGGTATAAATATTTCATGTAGCTATTTAAAAAGCCTTGCAAACATTTTCCTAGGCTGATGATGGCACAGGAAGGTGCTGAAACCGGTCCCTAAATGACAGATAATAAATCTGCGACATTTCGATTATTTCACTATTGTATTGTATTGAACAGGTGGAACCTTCTATCCTTATCTGAAACTGTACAGAAGACCAACTTTCATAAAAAAATAAGTTAGTGCCTGGAACAGTTACAAAAGAATGGATATTGTGTTTTTGAGAGTCAAACACCATCTAACCCCCTCAGGGGATAAATATTTTGAAGTATACAATATTTTACACCTAGGACATAAAACACCCTTCTCGTGAAATTACAACTTTGTACGGTATTGGACCTAACCTCATTTAACACTAGAGTTGGAACGTTTAAAAAAGTATTTCCTATTTCACACCTAGGATTTGGAATTGGAATTTTGTCTTTGTACGTTGAACCGTTTTGGAGGAACGAATATATATTTGTTTTTGGTTCTTAACCCTCATTTAACTGAGCGGTTAAATTTCTTTCAAACCTTCTGCTGTTACTTAGGTGTTTCTATATCCCTGCCGGATAGTTTTTATTCGTATATTCAGTAGTACGTTTTCTTGCTTAACACGTTATTTTCTGTTGTTCCCTATAGAAGAGTCTTAACGAGTTTATAAATGTCACAAAAGAACACTATTCACAATTCATAAAATAAACACATCCCTAAATTCAAGAGTAAATTTTTGAAATAGTCCAACTTCTATGATGGCAAAGTTTATACAGATTTCCTAAAATAAACATTTTAAGACAGCAGTACTGAACATAATTGAATTTTGCAACAGAATGAAGGATTTTAAATTAGAGGAAAGTAACACAAAGTAACATAAAAGACATATATTCCGACATACCAATTTCTGAAACAATAGATATTTCAAGTGATAGGAATCCGTGTGATGATGAGGATGAAGAGGTAGATGTGCCTCAATGTATTCAACAGAGTTCGACTCTTGTACAGGCAACAAACATGGCATGTAGTCTTCAGGATTTTCTTCTGTCACAAAGTGTGTGCCAGAATCTGTATTAAATTCAGGTGCAGTGGTTGCTGACCGCCTTGAATATTCATTTGTATGTGAGAGTGTTCAGAAGAAAATCACAGACTTTTTCAAAATATAAAGTCGAGGACATAATGCACTGGTACAGGGTAAAATTTGAGAAGGTGTAAACTTGCAAGTCCCTATACTTTATATAAATACTTCATGTATATATATATATATATATGTATCCTAATTTTCCTCTGATTTAATAAATACAGAATCAAGGTTCTTTATGTGTAAATTCATGTTCAAATAATGTAAATTCTTCATCAGGTTTAGCAAAGGGCGAATTCTTAAGAACTGATTTATATCAGTGTCTGGGATGGGTTCAAAGAAATTGTTGAGGAATGCGAAAACAGGTTTGTACCTTTAAGGGAGGTAGGAATGGTAAAGATCCACCTTATTATAATAGAGAAATAAAGAGACTAAGGAGGAGGTGCAGAATGGAAAGAAATAGAGTTAGAAATGGCTGTGGAAGTAAGGAGAAATTGAAGGAACTTACTATAAAATTGAATCTAGAAAAGGAGGCAGCTCAGTATAACATGATGGAAAGCATAATTGGCAATTCAACAAATTTTAGTGAAAAATGAAAGGGTATGTATAGGTATTTTAAGGCAGAAACAGGTTCCAAGGACATTCCACGAATAATTAATGAACAAGGGGAGTGTGTATGTGAGGATCTTCAAAAGGCAGAAGTATTCAGTCAGCAGTATGTAAAGATTGTCGGTTACAAGGATAATGTCCAGATGGCTGCAATTGATAAGATTTCTGGGGATAAACTAAAGACAATGGGTTGGGATATAGTAGGCCCTACCATATCTGAAGTACTTATTTGATTATTGTTTGGTCGGAGGAGCTATACCAGATGAATGGAGAGTTGCTATAGTAGCCCCTGTGTATAAAGGAAAAGGTGATAGACATAAAGCTGAAAATTACAGGCCAGTAAGTTTGACATGCATTGTATGTAAGCTTTGGGAAGGCATTCTTTCTGATTATATTAGACATGTTTGTGAAATTAATAACTGGTTCGATAGAAAGCAGTTCGGTTTTAGGAAAGGTTATTCCATTGAAGCTCAACTTGTAGGATTCCAGCAAGATATAGCAGATATCTTGGATTCAGGAGGTCAAATGGACTGTATCGCGATTGACCTGTCTAAAGCATTTGATAGGGTGGATCATGGGAGACTAGTGGCAATTGAGTGCAATTGGACTAGACAAAAGAGTGACTGAATGGGTTCCTATATTTCTATAAAACAGATCTCAGAGAATTAGAGTAGGTGAAGCTTTATCTGACCCTGTAAAAATTAAGAGGGGAATTCCTCAAGGTAGGATTCCAGCAAGATATAGCAGATATCTTGGATTCAGGAGGTCAAATGGACTGTATCGCGATTGACCTGTCTAAAGCATTTGATAGGGTGGATCATGGGAGACTACTGGCAATTGAGTGCAATTGGACTAGACAAAAGAGTGACTGAATGGGTTCCTATATTTCTATAAAACAGATCTCAGAGAATTAGAGTAGGTGAAGCTTTATCTGACCCTGTAAAAATTAAGAGGGGAATTCCTCAAGGCAGTATTATCGGACCTTTATGTTTTCTTATATATATAAATGATATGAGTAAAGGAGTGGAATCAGAGGTAAGGCTTTTTGCAGATGATGTTATTCTCTATAGAGTAACAAATAAGTTACAAGATTGTGAGCAACTGCAATGTGACCCCTCAAAAAATGTTGTGAGATGGACAGCAGGCAATGGTATGTTGATAAACGGGGTTAAAAGTCAGGTTGTGAGTTTCACAAATAGGTAAAGTCCTCTCAGCTTTAATTACTGCATTGATGGGGTGAAAGTTCCTTTTGGGGATCATTGTAAGTATCTAGGTGTTAATATAAGGAAAGATCTTCATTGGGGTAATCACATAAATGGGATTGTAAATAAAGGGTACAGATCTCTGCACATGGTTATGAGGGTGTTTAGGGGTTGTAGTAAGGTTGTAAAGGAGAGGGCATATCTGATAAGACCCCAACTAGAGTACGGTTCCAGTGTATGGGACCCTCATCAGGATTACCTGATTCAAGAACTGGAAAAAATCCAAAGAAAAGCAGCTCGATTTGTTCTGTGTGTGATTTCCGACAAAAGAGTAGCGTTACAAAAATGTTGCAAAGTTTGGGCTGGGAAGAATTGAGAGAAAGAAGGACAGCTGCTCAACTAAGTGGTATGCTCCGAGCTGTCAGCGGAGAGATGGCGTGGAATGACATTATTAGGCGAATAAGTTTGAGTGGCGTTTATAAAAGTAGGAAAGATCACAATATGAAGATAAAGTTGGAATTCAAGAGGACAAAGTGGAGCAAATATTCATTTATAGGAAGGGGAGTTAGGGATTGGAATAACTTACCAAGGGAGATGTTCAATAAATTTCAAATTTCTTTGAAATCATTTAGGAAAAGGCTAGGAAAACAACAGATAGGGAATCTGCCACCTGGGCGACTGCCCTAAATGCACATCAGTATTGATTGATTGATTGATTGATTGACTGACTGATTGATTGATAAAAAAAATTCACTATAACAAATTAAATTCTGAGGTCCCCAAAATTTTGTTATACTGGTATTTTACTGTAAAACATTTCTGAATATGCAACGAATGATGAGATGCTTGAAACTTTTAGAGGTAAATGCAAATTCCAACAGTTCATTGCAAATAAACCTGCCAAGTATGGAATAAAAATACGTAGGTGGATCAAAGGGTTAGTTGCACTAACACGCCACAGCAGCGCGCTGTGTGTCGCAAATGTGGGCACAGCGGAGAAAGGGACAGACACTGCCCACTTGTCTGTTAGGCAGGTTGCTGTGGTGTCTCGTCTAGTATTGTGTGAATAGCGGCCAAATGCAATGGCGCGTCACTGGACGTTCACTCCAAATATGAGGTGCGTGCGACAATCCAATTCCTATGGGCCAAAGGGAAGAATTGCACGGACATTCATCGTGAAATTAGTGCTGTGTACGGGGAGCAGGCCATTTCCTGCCAAGATATCGTAAAGTGGTGTCAGCAATTCGATATCACGGATAACCATCGCGAATGCAGGCCCGCAACGTCCAGGACCCGTGCAAAGGTCAACAATGTGAATGCGATCATTAGACAGAACCGGCGCATTAAACTGAGAGAAATCGCGACGCAGCTGAACAATAATGCAGAGTTTGAGGGATGTTCCACCATTCAACACTTTGCAACATTTATTAAATTATAAGAAGACCGGTTTCGATTCCCATGGAGTCATCATCAGTTCTTAGTGAAAATTAAATTAAGGGGAATCTGATAACAATCATCATAACGAAAAATCCATGTACCTATAGGTGGTTGCATGGAAACACATTGAGTTGACAGATATTACCTTGAAATGCAACATACACTTGGCAAGGAGAACATAGAGCTTAGAAAGTTCCCAGTTCTGGCTCTAACAGTCTTGTGTTCATAGAACATGGAACACTGGAATTACATGTACTGGGTTGAAAATATATACAAAACACAATAAGG
The DNA here is from genome assembly GCF_040414725.1 of Anabrus simplex. Classification (NCBI taxonomy): domain Eukaryota; kingdom Metazoa; phylum Arthropoda; class Insecta; order Orthoptera; family Tettigoniidae; genus Anabrus; species Anabrus simplex. The sequence goes on along the minus strand of NC_090266.1, from coordinate 347,585,018 downwards.
ACACTTTTAATGGTGTGGAAACTTGGCTCTCTAAGAGCACTCTTTGATATGACAGTTCTGTTTCTGTCTGAAAAAGATTGGATGAAATACACACAATGAAGCAAAATGTATATCTAAACTGTCGCGGGTTCATGTACGCGGAACACTAGGAACACTTGTATTGTTCAAATGAAAACCCTTATAACCATGTGAAATATTGGTGTTACAAGAACGCTTATGGGTTTGTCTGTCCTGCATCCCCTGCCTAAACTAGTGAAATAAAATATACATTAAATGTTGAAGATAAACTAATTGGTATTTAAAGTTCTGGCTTTTTGTTTCAAAAACTGTCATGTGTTCGTGGAACACAGAATAGAACTGCTGGTCCTGCTTCTGTCTACTGGAAACTAATGCATTAACGCAGTTGAAATTAATTGATTGAAAGTTTATACACCAATGCGAAACACTTGGCACTTTAATGTTCTTGGATCTGAGTAAAAAATCGTATGTTTACACAATTTGGCATAGACTTGTCGAGCGGTCTTGTCACGATCAACCGGAATATGTGAACCTTTTCTTAAAAATAAAAACAAAAAAACAAGACTTGTTGACTATTACAACCACACATCACATATAACGTTTGGTGAACACTGGAAGTTACACACGGGTCTAAGATGCTTAGTATCCTCCTCAGTCCGTATGTAGCATATGCTCTACATGTGGTTTTCTTTACTCATAATAATACAAAACAATTTAAAGCAAAAATAATAATGGTAGGAAAGTCAACTCTGAGTCCTGATGTAGCATATATGCTACAGTCATCATCATCATCATCCGTTTACCCTCCAGGGTCGGTTTTTCCCTCGGACTCAGCGAGGGATCCCACCTCTACCGCCTCAAGGGCAGTGTCCTGGAGCTTCAGACGCTGGGTCGGGGGATACAACTGGGGAGAATGACCAGTACCTCGCCCAGGCGGCCTCACCTGCTATGCTGAACAGGGGCCTTGTGAAGGGATGGGAAGATTGGAAGGGATAGGCAAGGAAGAGGGAAGGAAGCGGCCGTGGCCTGAAGTTAGGTACCATCCCGGCATTCGCCTGGAGGAGAAGTGGGAAACCACGGAAAACCACTTCCAGGATGGCTGAGGTGGGAATCGAACCCACCTCTACTCAGTTGACCTCCCGAGGCTGAGTGGACCCCGTTCCAGCCCTCGTACCATTTTTCAAATTTCGTGGCAGAGCCGGGAATCAAACCCGGGCCTCCGGGGGTGGCAGCTAATCACGCTAACCACTACACCACAGATATATGCTACAGTACACATGATAAAACAACTTAGTGAAACATACTACATTCTTTGGTTAATTTTTTAAATTTATTTGAGAAAACTATAATCCATCGAATGCAAAAACAAGCTCGGGACTGAAGAAGGTATTAAGGAGAGATCTTGGGTCTGCATTAGAATTGTTACCGTGTGTTAGTGGAACACGGAACTTAATTGTCAGTCAAGAATCAAGATACTTGCTCGTTTTATTTTACATGAGCTTGCAGTGTTTTAGGATAGATGGAGTGAACATATAAGTAGAATTAAGCTGGTTGAAGAGCTGGGGGAACATCCTTCAATATGGATTACTTGCTATTGTAGTTGTAACTGTCGTCGCTATTGTTGTTATAGTATGGTGATGGTATGGCCTTGGCTTATGGAGACGTGCATTGAAGGTGTCTGAGGAAAAAGAGAAAGAGAGAATGAGAAACTGTAGTGTGTGTGTTCGAGTTAAAATGAAAGGTTTTTATTTATTAATTTACTCACTCCGTATCCGCCCGTGCTGACCAGCCGTTTGAAGAGTGGGTTGCGATCTGTTCAACTGTGCTTGTGTGTGTGTGTGTGTGTGTGTGTGTGTGTGTGTGTGCGCGCGCGCGTGCATGCGCGTGCTATTGTTGGTTAGGGAGGGGGGAGGAGAGGGTGTGGCTTGCTTTGGATTGTTTGAGGTGTGGAAGGGGTGTATGAGAGAGTGAGGGGGGGAGTGCTTTGTTGTCGAGCCGTTCTGTCTACATAAGCCTTGATGATGAGGGGATGGATGGCCTCGTAAAGAATGTTTGTTTTTTCGGTGGATTCGTTCAGATTATGATTAAAATTAATTTGTTGGTCTAATAATATGTAAAATATTTCTTTGATATTGAGTAGGGGTCCCTTTCCATGGTTTCTATAATTTGCATGTCTTTATCTATGTCGGAGAATTTATGACTGGATTCGTGCATGTGTAGACCCATGGCTGAATGTCTGTTATGTTTAACTGCATTAATGTGTTCGGTGTATCTGGTGTTAAAGTTCTGTCCTGTCTGTCTGATGTAGCTTGCTGTACAAGTATGGCACTGTAATCTGTAGATACCTGATTTGCCAAATTTGTCCGATTTATTCACGGTCCGTGGATTGTGGAAATGAGAACGATTGTTGTTGGTTGTTTTGAATGCTATTTTTACCCCCGTGTTTCTTAAATAGGTTTGTTATTTGGTAAACTGAATCGTTGTTGAAGGTAAAAACTGAAAAGCTGTCTTTTTGTTTCTTTTCTTTGATAAGAGTAGATTTAGGTTTGTTTTGGATTTTAGATATAATGGGCCGATTGCAGAAACGGCATTTAGACGATGTCTACGGTTAAACAATGCCTAAGTATGGCTGCCACATTGCAGAGACGTTATTTATCACTTAGACACTGTCTAAAACCGATGTTCAACCGGTCTTGTTTAAACACTGCCGAGAGCACTGTTTAACCTCAAATGACAGGAGTGAATCACAATCAGAGGTTATGTACCGTGAAATATGTAATTTGTATTATCATGTTGAGACGATTCCGGGAAGAAAGGTTAGTCCGACGGCCTCTCTGTGGGTCGCCCGCTGCTAAATCGCAGCAATTCGTTTGACATGCACGGGGAGATAATAAAAAAATTAGGTTCCGCTTTACGAGAGACTTGTTTCTTGAGACTGACAAAGTGACAGGCCGGTAACTGTCAACTTGAATACAATTCTTGGCAATCGATATATTTTATTATATACATGGGGTAATTTCCATGGAATTATAGGTCACTTCGACTACATACATATCACAATTACGTGTCCCGATCGTCTGAGGGCTGTCACATACAACAACCGGGAGAGATTCACTTATATTTACTGCCAAGTAAACACACATAATAGTGAAAACTAAAAAGTAGGTTGTATGGGATTTTTACATATATAATCGCATAGGTTTTCGGTAACTATCAGATAGGAAAGGGCAAGTGGTGGTGATTATCGTTTAAAGAGGACTGGGGAAGAAGAGCCGTGGCCATAATAACAGCCCTAGTATTTGCCTGGTGTAAAAATGGGGAAACTACGGAAAACAATCTTCACGGCTGTCGATGATGCGTTTCGAATCTACGATCTCCAGAATGCAAGCTACATCTACATCTATATGGCCCGTACAACACACTCGGTTACACATTACTATTGCTTCATCTTCCCTTCGTCGGAGCTACCGTATTTATGAGTAGATTGCACTCACTGTAACATTATAATGAAAGCTACACTTCCCCGTACGGTGGCGTGTCACTTTAGTGTCGATAATATTATGAGATTTAATTTGCACCGAAAGCGATACTCTTATCTGTGGGCAAGTCATGCTCAGCCATATTTGAGTAATGTGTAGAAGACAAACAGCTGACTAGCGTTCGGCGCGCGCACCGACGAATTTCATTGGTTGCGACAAGCAAAGAGTTACATGAAAGATACTTCAGTCTCCATTTTCAAACCAAAATTGAAACTTTAAGGGATGTCTAGTTAAACATCGACTGAACATTGTTTATGCAATGGAAGACCGTGAATGCTTTAGACGTTGTTTAGGTAGACGATGCCTAAGGCTTAAAACTAGTCATCGTTTCTGCAATCGGCCCTATGTGGTCGATGAACCTTTTGTTGTATCCATTGGAAAGAGCGATTGTCCTGATGGTGTCTAGTTCCTTTTTTAGGTTGGAGCGAGTTAATGGAATATTAAAAGCTGGGTCTGAAATTTATTATTGGTCTTATCGGGGTGCTTTCTTTATGAATTTTGGGGAGTTCTCGTGCTGTTGGAAGTTTGGGGTTCATGTTAATTAATTTACTGGCATTTTGTTCACTGAGGATGAATGAAGTGTTCTTAAGTAAGAGTTTCAGGGTTTTTTTTATATTTTTGGGTGGGGTCTTTTTTGATTGTTTTTTGATTGTTTTGTAATTTCCTTCTTGAAAAAAGTTGAGTGGTTTTTTGGATGTAGTTTTCTTTATCTAATATGACGGTGGTATTTCCTTTGTCTGCTTGTGTAACTATGAGATTCATCATCATCATCATCATCATCATCCTAAACCATCTCCAGTTTCCCGGGTGTGGTATATGAGCCTCCTCCATCTCATCGTATCTTTGTACCATTCTTCCTCCACCAACTTGTCCCAATCAGGACCTCTCAGCAGTACATCGCTCTAACTAAATCTATCCATTTCCTTCGTGGCCTTCCCACGGGTCGTCTTCCTTCTACCTTTCTGTCAAATTCCTTCCTTGCAGTTCTATTTACTGGCATCCTCTTCATGTGACCAAACCACTTCAGTCTTGATATCTAAATCTTATTGAGGAGAGAATCATCTATTCCTACTTCTTCTCTAATTTTCTCATTCCTAATCTTGTCTTTCCTGGTTTTCTGGATCATAGTGCATAGGAATTTCATTTCAGCTGCCTGATGTTTGGAATTATCTCTACTGGTCATTGTTGTGGTTTCGAGACTGTATGTAAGAATTGGTGTATAATAGGACTTTACAATGTCATTTTTGTTTTCATGGGTATTTGCTCATCCCACAGCAGGTGTCTTACCTGGTGGTAAAATTGTGTTGCCTTATTGATTCGATTGTTCACCTCATGTTTTGCTAGGTTGTGTTCTTCTCACAGTATTTTTCCATTAGCATCCTAATTGCAAATATAAGGTCTGTAGTTGACCTTCCTGGTCTGAAACCATACTGCTCTTCTTCCAAAATTGGTTCAACAATATCTCTGATTCTGGTCTCTTATTTTTTCCAATATTTTCAGGACATGAGACAGTAGCGTGATACCACGGTAATTAGTACATTTTCGTCGGCTTCCTTTCTTGAACAGAGGTACAATGATGCCCATCTTCCAGTCCTCAGGAATAGTATTTTCCTCCCATATCTTGTTGAGCAGTCTATAGAGCCATTGGATTCCTGGAACTCCCACTGCTTTCAGCATATCTGCACTTAGTTCATCTATGCCCACTGCCTTTTCTTTCTTCATGCTCTTGAACGCATTTTCAACCTCTAGCCATGTAATTGGTGGTTCAGTTGTGGTTCCTCGACTTGGCTCTCCTCTATACATTGTTATGTTTTCTGTATCTCCATTCAGCAGCTTTTCGAAATAGATCTTGAGTTCTTGTTTAATTTCTCCCTCTTCTTGTGCCAGAGTTCCATCATCACGTTCCATTGCTTTTATGGTCTCTTGATCCCTTCGCTTGTCTTTCACTACTCTGTATTGCAATTTCATATTTCCTCTACTGTCCTCTTCCAGTTTGTCTGCAAACTCATTCCATTTCTTCTCTTTTTCTTCCCTTACAATGTACTTTACAGCAAGTTTCTTGTTCCTGTATACTCCTTGAAGTCTTTGTATTTCTTGTTCATTTCTTTCTTGTCCCTGTTTTTGTTTTTCCTTGTCCAGTGCTTTCTTTATTTGGTTTCTTTCTTTCACCGCTGTTTTCACTCTATCATTCCACCCTGGTGTCTCCTTTTTTCTTTTGATAGAACTTGTAACTCCACATAGGTTTTTTGGCTTCTCCCACAAATGTGTCCTTGAAGGCCTTCCATTCTTCATTAACGCTGGTTACTTCACACTTCGGCAAACTCTGTTGAATCCTTAGTTTGTATTCTTCCTTTATTTGGACTTCTTGCAACTTCCAAGTTTTAACCCTTGGTTTTTTCGTAATAAGTTTCTGAGTTTCATTTGCCTTATATTTGAAGTCTACTACCAACAATCTGTGGTCACTGTCCATGCTTTCACTAGGGATGACCTTTACATCTGTGATGTACCTGCCACCATCTTTATTTGTGATTATGTAGTCAATCAATGTTCTAGCAAGTCAGCAGGAGAGTATTGAGTACAGTTGTAACTATGAGATTGTTGGATTTTATTTTCTCTTTTAACTGTTTGATTGTTCACGAGCACCTTGGATATCGTAAGCTGTGTCAAAGATGGGTCCCATGTCTTCTCACCAATGAGCTTGAAGGACGTTTCCAATCCTCCCTGGCATTTTTCCAATGCTATGCCGCAGACAGCAACGGGTTTCTGCGGCGAATCGTCACAGGCGACGAAAAGTGGGTCCACAACTTCACCCCCGAAACGAAGTGAACATCAATGGAATGGGTGCACCCCTCATCACCACAACGAAGGAAGGTCAAGGTTCAACCTTCAGCCGGTAAGGTTATGGCGACAGTGTTCTTTGACATGGAGGGTTTACTGCACGTGGAATTCATGCCGAAAGGAACGATGATCAACGCGGCGTCATGAACGCCGCTGTCTCCGAGTGGTTGCAGAACGCTGGAGGAAATTTCTATGCATCCAGCATCGACAAGTTGGTTGTGCATTTGCAGAAATGTTTGGAGTCTCTTGGAAACTATGTGGAAAAGTGACGTTACAGTGTATGCCGTTATAGTCGTTTTGCTGTTGTATAGGTGGTGTAATAAATGGCCATAACTGGGAAATGAAACTTATTTTTTGATCTGCCCTCGTATATGCACTCGTTGACTCCGACGTATTTCACTAATAATATGGAGATATTTGCAGGGAAATAACACGATGGTCCATATAAGATACTTAATGACCCAAGTAGTGTTGTGAGAAGGTTGATAACAAGTGCTGACAACAGTGGGCGAAACATAACAATGGACAATTACTACACTAGTGTTCCTCTTTCAAATGATTTGAACACAAATCACAGACTGACAGTGATGGGCACAATACGTAAAAACAGACCGCAAATCCCACCAGAGCTACTAAATGTAAAAAAGCGATCTCAGTGCAGCAGGACGTCTGCATTCGGAAAAGATCCTAACAAGTGTACTTTAATATCGTACGTGACAAGGAAGAAGTTGAAGAAGAACGCGTCACTTTTCTCAACAATTCAGGCAGATGACGAAATTGAGGAGGAATCAAGAGACAGTAAGTCAGTAATAATCAGTTTCTACAACATGACTAAAGGAGGAGTCGATATTGATAGGATGAAAAGCGAGTAGGGTCACCCGAGTTAGTAATCGATGGCCATTTACTACTTTTTGTGGGTTACTGAATGTTGGAGCAATAAATGCTCAGATAATCTACAATGCGAACACGAATGTAATGATGCTAAGAAGAAAATTCTTACCGATCTAGCCAAGGAACTGGTATGATTCGTCGATCTTCCATTGAAATACTACTCACAGCACTACACTAAAAAATAAGGCAACTAACAGGACTTGTGGCCCATCCTCCAGAACAAAACCATGGAGAAAAAACAAAGTGTGCTTTGTCCATAAGGAAAAACCAATTCACCCTGCAAATGTGCAGTGGCTGCAATAGGCATATCTAATATGAACATACTGATTCAACCACTCACATATGCCAGACGTACATTGTACAACCAGATTCAGACGAATAAACAATGACAGTGATTCAACAAAATGTTGATAAAAACTTAGTCTGCTTTTATTTTCATGTTATTTCATTTTCTGGTATTATTCGTTTGGGAACATATATGATATGTGTTAAATGAAATTTACGTTGATCGCATGAGTTGTCCTGGGAATAATTATGTGTTGCTTATGTGAAGATGCTCAAAAGAACATTTAATACCATAGGATACTCTAACTTTTAGACCGTAAACCAATATAGACTTATTTAATATTCCAAATTGTATTTGTGATTTAGTAAATTGATAAGTTTATAGGCTACTTTTATCAGTTGGTGCTATTTCATTTGAAATAAAGATAACATTTAATTTTAACTGTATGTCGTATTCAATAAAAATGTTAAAATTATCAGTATGCAATAACATTAAAACGGAATATAAGCAAAAAAAAACCCTACAAAATACATGATTTTTTAAGAGAAATCCAGATGTTAGGCTACACCTAACAATCAATCAATCAATCAATCAATCAATCAATCAATCAATCAATCAATCAATCAATACTGATCTCCATTTATGGCAGTCGCCCAGGTGGCAGATTCCCTATCTGTTTTTTTCCTAGCCTTTTCTCAAATGATTTCAATGATATTGGAAATTTATTGAACATCTCCCTTGGTAAGTTATTCCAATCCCGAACTTCCCCTCCCTATTTATCTTCATATTGTGATCTTTCCTACTTTTAAAGACGCCACTAAAACTTATTCGTCTACTAATGTAATTCCACGCCATTTCTCCGCTGACAGCTCGGAACATACCACTCAGTTCAACAATAATAAAGGTGTTTTAATTTGTTCCACCTATTCAATACTTATATTTTCACGTATAGTTGTTACATAATTAAATTCTTGAACTGTTAAATTTTCAATACGGACCTAAAATGAGGTTTATATAACATGTAACATACCACTCAGTCGAGAAGCTCGTCTCCTTTCACCCAGTTCATCCCAACCCAAACTTTGCAAAATTTTTGTAACAATACTCTTTTGTCGGAAATCACCTAGAACAAAGAGAGCTGCTTTTCTTTGGATTTTTTCCAGTTCTTGAATCAAGTAATCCTGGTGACGGTCCCATACACTGGAACCACACTCTAGTTGGGGTCTTACCAGATACTTATAAGCCCTCTCCTTTACATCCTTGCAAGTGATCACGTGACTTGCCGATGAGCGAGTGATCGCGGGTTAAAACATCATGGGGGCTCCTTTTTAGGCATTGGGGCAGCAAACTGTCTAAAAACAACACTACATTACATACACCATTTGAATCTGGATAGAAATTGCGAGTAAGAGGGTTGGTTCCTAAGCTTCACTTAATTGTCCTTTTCCCCTTGGTCATGATCTGTGATTACTGGACATCATATTTCCTACACCCTCCATATAACTGCATTAAGTCAGCCATCTGATGATCAGTAAATTTACCTTTTCACGAATACAATAACATAAATTCTCTGTAAGTTTTTCAGTTTATAAATGTATTTTCTTCAAGTATTGCACTCATAATCCCAAGGTTGAAGGAAATTAAATCTGCAATTTCATCCATTTGGTATTCAAAAGGCTTTGTGTGGTCTAGAACAAAGTGAAATGCAGAGCGAGTCACGTTTGCTTGTTGTTTGAAGATAACTGTCATTGCCAGACGCGCCAGCATCTGCTACCCATAACAAGAAGACAGCTTGGGTCATACCTTACTAAAACTTTTTTTTGCTACTTGCTTCATGTTGCACCGACACAGATAGGTCTTATGGCGACGATGGGACAGGAAAGGCCTAGAAATGAGAAGAAAGCGGTCGTGGCCTTATTTAAGGTACAGCCCCAGCATTTGCCTGATGTGAAAATGGGAATCCACAGAAAACCATCTTCAGGGCTCCCGACAGTGGGGTTTGAACCCACTATCTCCCGGATGGGAGCTCACAGCTGCGCACTCCTAACCGCACAGCCAACTCGCCCGCTCCTTGTTAAAACTATGACACAATTTGTTACAGAGACAAAGATAAATTGTTTCTCCTTGGAGCGATAAACTAATCCAGAACTTAATGGTTGATGTCAGGTCTCGGCCAATCACAGGATTTCTACATTCGGGGTAGAAAGCGAGATTATTTAGCTCATCTCTGTCAGAATATTGGAGTTTTATGCTCTTGTGGATGACAGTAACGTAAAAAGATTTGCTAGCAATTCAGAAATGGTATTTTAGTTTCGGTCTGGTAAATTTTATCAAACCTATTGCGTAGCTGTGAACTTGCATTCGGGAGATGGTGGGTTCAAACCCCACTGTCGGCAGCCCTGAAGGTGGTTTTACATGGTTTCTCATTTTTACACCAGGCAATTGCTGTGGCTGTACCTGAATTAAGGACATGGTCGCTTCCAACTCCCAACTCTTTTCTAGCCCATCATCGCGAAAAGACATATCTGTGTCAGTGCTATATAAAGAAAAAGAAGGAGGAAAAAAAACAACAGAAATAGACAAGAGATGTTGCAGATATCGTACAGGACTCTTCGAACCAGAAGGTATGGCGAGACAAGAATGGCTGCTGGTGTTGATCGCCAAGGCGTCAAGTCTGATACTAGGAGAGATGGTGGTAAACAATTACTGATCACTAGATTGCGTGCCAAAAGCCTGGATTTAATTCCAAACCTCTTTGCAGTGTTTATATGGAGTAAGGGCATATGATGCTGCTGATGGCAATTACTCTAGTGGATCGTGACCTTAAGCCTTCTGCAGACCTCCTGGTGCTATTTGACAGGAGTAGGCTATGTGCCAACACCAGGTTTCACCCTCTCCCTGCCTACCAGTACATGTCACATCATTCGTTTGATCTCATCGACTCCTCTGATGAGGATGAGGTAGGAGGAACTTCTGGTCATAAAAACTTGCTACGAAGATTCATACGTTAAAGAAATTGGGAGTAGATGTTCCACCTAATCAGCACTTCAATATACAATTAAAATACTTATTTCATGTTGTTATATTCATTTCTTAATGTGTTCATACATTTATTTGAAATATCTCATTACCTTCCACTATGTGGGAATAGTGAACTTTTTAACAAGGATATTGCAACCCTGTGGTTCCATTACATTCTTGAATTGTTTTTAATCAGATTGAGTTTTTATCTGCTTTTTAAGGATATGTGAGATGGTTTTATGTTTTTGTGTATTTAGTGAGTTTAAAGCTTGTATTATTGTTATGCTCTAATATATTCTTTAAATTTCTCTTTTCTGTTACTGAATATGGTACCATACGTACCAAAACTAGTATAACAACATGAAATAAATATTTCTATCATATATAAGTGTTAATAATTTCGTGTGGCTATTTCTAGCCGAGTGCAGCCCTTGTAAGGCAGACCCTCCGATGAGGGTGGGCGGCATCTGCCATGTGTAGGTAACTGCGTGTTATTGTGGTGGAGGATAGTGTTATGTGTGGTGTGTGAGTTGCAGGGATGTTGGGGACAGCACAAACACCCAGCATCCTGGCCATTGGAATTAACCAATGAAAGTTAAAATCCCCGACCCGGCTCGGAATCGAACCCGGGACCCTCTGAACCGAAGACCAGTACGCTGACCATTCAGCCAACGAGTCGGACATATATAAGTGTTGATTAGCTTGAACATCTACCGCCAATTTCTTAAAGGTCTCTGTATCAGCACAGAATGAAAAACATTAATTATGACTAAGATTCATCTTGCTCCATACCCGACCCCATAGAGAAACAGCACAAGGTTTGGACACACACACACAGGGAAGGCGAGAGAAGCATTTTAAAAATAAGACCTGGGAAAGACTGGATAGGTTGTCACAAATAATGACCTTAGGCCCGTCCCTCCTTCTGGCATAAGGAAGGAGAATGAGATGGAACGAGCCATTACACATTTTAAAATCAAACCAGCCACTTGAATTACTGTTGAAGGCTGATCCCCGTATCCCACTTTCACATCATCCTGGTACTTACCATAAATATATAATGGTAATAAACCAAACCATACTCTCTTTTTATTGAAGTTTAAAAGTGATCAACTTCAGTTTCCCAACATTCTAAAGTCAATATTTAGTTTAATTTAATAAGTGATCGACTTTACCTGAGAAAGTGGGTAGCGCCGATCACACTTGCACACTCCCTTCTTCAATCACAAAGCACTTGTACTTAAATGCCTTTGATAAAGGAAGGATGTGACTATATAATACAAATTTTTGAACATTCCTTTCTGACAAGCCAAAGAAAAAAGAGAATAACAATTCTGATCGACTTTGCCCTCGTTTACAATACAGCAATAGTGAAAATGAATTAAAATTTCTGGTATAATTAGGACAGTCACTGTTAACTTCGATTGTCAACTTCTTAGAAAGTGAATGCAGTCTGTGTAAAGATTTCTAGCGGATTTTTCTCAATTCACACAGCACAATTCAGGAAAAATATTATGTCTATTATTCTTGGTCATAAAAGTATCTATCAAACACATATGCTAGATGCTTACCGATTTGCTGTCTCAATGAACTCCTGAGATGCATCCAAAGGAGCATAAAATATCCATTGCAACTCACTGTTGCCCTCGGAGAGAACAGTGATAATTCGGTAGCACTCGAAAAGATGCCTGTCTGGAGATGGGAAAAAGACAAACATAACATATTACTATGTAAATACAGTATATTTTATAGATAAATTCATGTGGTTATGTTCAGGAGAAGGAAGTATGATTACAGAAGAATTGACAAGTAGAAGTAAGAAACAATGGTTAACATTTGTTTTAGTGTGGAGAGTTCTTATTTGTAAATTCAATTTTGTAGCACAAGGTAAAGAAATGAATGACTGGAAGATTACAAAAGAACTATGTTACAGTAAAATAACATTAATCTAATAAGCAATATACAGCGAAACCTCGGAATGCGAGTAACTTGGTATACGAGTGTTTTGCAAGACGAGCAAACATCTTAAATAAATTGTAACTTGATAAGCGAGTGAGGTTCCGCAATACGAGCGTCACGTGTGCCTACGTTTTCCCCTCCCCTGTTCGTTTGTTGAATGGATGAACGAGATCTTTGGTCCTGTACTGAAGAAATACTTGTCAGTAAATAATCTTCCGCTCAAAGTCTTGCTGGTTATGGTCAATGTTCCCGCTCATCCTCCAGGCCTTGTGGGCTTGAGGACGAATCATTGGAGAATTCAAGTTCGTTAAGGTCAAGTTCCTTCCTCCCAACACTACTCTACTACTCCAGCCTATGGATCAGAACTTCAAGAAGCTATACACCAAAGCACTATTTGAGTGATGCTTCGAAGCGACCGAAGAAACAAACCTTACCCTCCGGGAGTTTGAGAGAAATCATTTCCCCATCGTGAACTGCCTGAAGATCATCGATAAAGCCTGGGATGGAGTCACCAAGAGAATTCTTACTTCCTCTTGGGGAAAGCTGTGGCCTGACTGTGTTCTTGGACGTGACTTTGAGAGGATTGTTGGTGACAATGAGCTGCCGATCGTCGATGAAATTGTGTCCTTAGGGAAGACTATGGGGCTGGAGGTGAATGATGTAGACGTTCAAGAGCTGGTGGATGAACATAGCCAGGAACTGACCACCAACGAACTAATGGACCTGCATCGCGAACAACAGGAAGAGGTTATGGAGATCTCGTCCGGGGAAGAGGAGGAAAAGTCAATGGAATCTCTCACTTCAACTGAGATTCGGGAGAAGTGCAAAATGTGGGAAATGGTGCAAAATTTTGTAGAAAAACACCACCCGAATAAGGCTGTAGCAGTGCGAGCAATGAATCAATTCAATGACAATGCAATGTCACATTTTCATGAAATCCTCAAAAAGAGGCAAAAGCAACAGTCATTGGACAGGTTCCCCGCTGTTCCACGAAAAGAAAACAATTCCAGTGAGCCAACAGAGAGCAATGATTCCGTTCGTGAAATTCGTGCTACACAGTAACTCTTCTCGTGTCGTCTCTCGTCTCCCTCACACCAACAACGATTCTATCGTAAGGAAAAATGCACTGTAATTTGTTTTACGTTATATTTTGTTTTAGAAATGGTATGCGAATAATTTTTTTTGTGTTGTGGACGAATCATCCAAGTTTCAATTGTTTCTTATGGGAAAACTTGCTTTGATATACGAGCGCTTTGGATTACAAGCATGTTGCCAGAACGAATTATGCTCGCAGTCCAAGGTTCCACTGTATCAACCTTTTGTGAACTCAAAAATTCCTACTGAATGTAGGTCTTAATTCATGACCCCCCTTCACATGGCTATTAGTGATGATAAAAATTCAACAACTGCAAGAGGGCTAACTCTGACTTGGAATGAAACCACCACTGCAGGAGCTGCATGCAAACCATACTACAGAACAAAATATGCAGAATGGTAGTTGTTTCACTCAAACTACATAAAAGAAAGTAATAGAAATCACCTAAACTGTGCAAATCAGAAGGAAATTAATTCAAGATTCATATACTCAAATTGCAAAACACATCTTTAGCATTATAATAATTTCACATTTCTATTACTAGCATGATGTAGACCTTCCGACAACACCTGTTGTCGATACACTGTCCGGTATAGCTCACAGGCACAGGAATAAGTTGCAAAAACTGGCTCGCAAGTTTCTGAAAAGGTATACAATCACGAGTCACGGTCAGCCACGCTTTTCGCAATTTGATATGTATACAAGCAGCTACATCACGTACAGAAAGTTAAATCACACCAGACCAAAAAAATGTACTATAACGTTTCAATAGAGCACCTTGAGGCCCTTTACCATGACCAATCTCACCTCAGAGAAGTTGTTTAGGCAGTGTGCTATAATTCATACGCTGGATGTGACCAACCCATCTAAGCCAATGAGTGATAATGAAGGCTTCTATGCTGTTCATATGCGCCTTGTCAAGAACTGCTGCACTGCTTATGTAGTCATCCCATTTGATGTTCATGATGGATCTAAGTTTCCGCTGATGTAAGCGTTCCAGTTTCTTTATGTCATGACGATAAAGTGCCGAGGATTAACATCCATATAGTAATGTTGTTATGACTACAGTTCGGTACACCATTAGTTTGGTATATAATTTGAGATCCTTATTCAAGAAAACTTAGTGGGAGAGGCAGCTGAAAGCTGCATGGGCAGAGAGTATTCTATTTTCCACATTCTTTTCTGAGTTGCAGTGTGTAGTTAGAATACTACCAAGGTAGGTGAATTGGTGTACTTGTTCAAGAGGTCTTCCTGCTATGGTGACATTTAGTTCAGGGACAGTACCACCTGGTGCTGGCTGTGTAAGTATTTTAGTCTTATGGATGTTGATGGTCAGACCGAATTGTTCATAAGCTTCCTTAAAACAGTTGATGGATGTTTGAAGCTCCTCAGGTGTATGGGCAGGTGTTGCATTGTCATCAGCATATTGAAGCTTCATTATCTGAGTATTATGAGTCAATCTCTGAGAATGGAGGAATATTTGGTTAAACAGTCCACCATCATACCGAAACTTAATTTCCACACCCAAATGGTCAATAGTAGAAGTCTCGTGAAGCATGGTTGCCAAGTACAGGGTGAAAAGAGTGGAAGCATGCACGCAGCCTTGCTTAAGCCCATTTGTGATAGGAAATTCATCTGGTAGCTAATTCTGGTGAAGAACTCGTCCAACCATTCCATCATAAAGAGCCTGGATTAAGCATACAAAACGGTCAGGACAGCCAAAGTGCCGTTATACCATCCACATAGCTTCTCTAGGAACAGAATCATAGGTCATTTCCAGATCGTAAAATACCAAAAGAAGCGGGATTTGTTTTTCTCTGCATTTATCTTAGATTTGTCTAGCACAAAAGATCATGTCAACGATACCTCTTGAGGCCCGAAACCCAGACTGAGACTCAGGGAGTGCCATTTCAGAAACAGTCTGAAGACAGTTCAACAAAATCCTTGCCAGAACTTTTCCTGCTATGGATAGTAAGGAAATGCCATGATAATTGCCACAGATACTAATGTACAGAAACCATGTACTAATTATAAGACAATATAAATGATTTTTGACCAAATATAGTTACATGTTTCATCAGAGTGGTACTGAATAGGTGGATCCATTTTACCTACCAACTGTCCCTGTCAGGAAGTCGTAAAATTTAAGGAGTGAGGTTTCCACATTCGAAGGTGCATATGATCCTGAGGTTCAGCCAGCTTATACAAAAAATGAGTACCAGGTTAATTCCTAGGGGAAAAGGCGGCCGGGCATAGAGCTAATCACTCTATTCCATCGAGTGCCGAGTTTACGGACAGTGGAAGTCTGTACCTCCAAACCCTCCCAGGGCCTTCATGGCCTGTACGGAGATGACTTTGCTTTTCATTTCTTGTTCTGCGTTATTACTTCATAATTTTTATGCATTTACATCGGGTCATCAACAAATGTGAATAATCATCCGAGCTTGCAATAAATCAGAATTCTGATGCGTCAAAAGGTTCAAAAACTTCGAAATAAAGTAACCTTCTACAACTTCAATCGTACTATTTAAAAATCCAAATCCCTAGAGTGCGACGAGATATTGCTTCTACTCTGGATGGGCTTCCGATGATAACTTGAGATTATAACTGCAGAGCTGCCAACTTTTAGAAATAAAAAATTGGAAAATTTTTTAATTCTTGGATTTCATCATATATACCTTTTTTCTTTTTTTTTTGCTAGGGCTTTACGTCGCACCGACACAGATAGGTCTTATGGCGACGATGGGATAGGAAAGGGCTAGGAGTTGGAAGGAAGCGGCCGTGGCCTTAATTAAGGTACAACCCCAGCATTTGCCTGGTGTGAAAATGGGGAAACCACGGAAAACCATTTTTAGGGCTGCCGATAGTGAATTCGAACCTACTATCTCCCGGATGCAAGCTCACAGCCGCGCGCCTCTACCCGCACATCACATATACTGAGCCATGGTCTAAGTGAAAAAAGGACAGGATAAAAGGCATACATATCTACAGTTACAATGTGAATTGACTACTACATTTAAAATCTTAAAACCAAAAAATATAAAAATGATTACAAGAAACAGTACCTAATCACTCATTTATGACACATACATACGAATAATAATACAGTCGAACCTCAATATATCGAACCTCCATTACTCGAATTTTCAGTATCTCGAAGTAACTTAAATTTTCCGGCCGTCTGTCCTATTCTTCGCGTGTATTTATATCTCTATTACTCAAAATTTGATTACACAAATTTCTCGAAGCAAACCTTTCCTCCCTTGAAGCAAAAAGATACTCTGAAACTCGAATTTTGTGCAACGTTGACTGTGCAATACGGCATTGTGGTTTGCAAGGAACAGTTAACAAGTGAAGAAAGGGTTACAGTAAAGCTGGGAACTAATATAACGGTAACCGAAAAAACTCGAACTTCTAGTGATCGGAAAAATCGGAAAAAGCCTTGCGGTTTCTGGGGTGTTAATTAATTACCGGTCACGTCCGAAAGCAAGCCCAGAAGTCGTGGACGACAAGCTCCATTTACGAAACTCGGCTGCATGATACTGACGAAAAGTTTCAACGTGAAGGAAGGAAAGGTTAACCGCAACCAACGGAAGAGACTTATTTTTTTTCCGAAGGTGTTAATGGAGCTATGTTTCTTGTTTCACTACTGTATGTACTGTATCCTGTCTTCTAAAAACTTACAATAATAAGTGTTATAATTAAAGTGATACTGTATAAAATAGAATTTATTTTTAAAGTACTCTTAAATATACAGAGTTTATTTGTATAAGTAATATTAAATATAATGTATTCAGAAAAGCCCGTAGATACATACGATTCACTTATGTGCTACACAAGATCAAAAACGGTATTCTCTATATCTCGAAATTTCGATACTTCGAAGTAAAATTTATCTCCCGAGGTGATTCGAGATATCGAGGTTCCACTGTATTTATATCACGACGACACACACAACAAAATGCATAATAGTTCCCTTTATTACCCTGTAAAATGAATGGAAATTTAGTTTTATAGGTGGAGATAACGTTTGTAATGTTTTTTGGGCATAACATGAAGAGGAAATACCAGAAACTGTCAACTGTCACTAAAATTATGAAGTAGCAATGAACAAAAAGGCACTGAAATACAAGAAGCTACCACATACAAAAGAGATCGGTATGTCTCATACATTATTAACATACGACTTTGACACAGGGAAAAGCACAGAACCGCTAGAAAGAACACGTGGCCTACAACTCCAATGAAATTATGCACAGAAACTATGTTAATAGTGCGCGAACCACACATTAAGAAACTCATTCTTTTGTCCCAATTAACTGAGTCCCTAGCGCGATACACAAAGGCGACGGACGATACACTCGCGAAACAAAGCATGAAATAAATATGCTTGAAAATGAGGTTGGGTAAAATTACACAAGCACATAAGAATTTATCCTTTACCCTCAGGGAAGAGTATTTACCGTACTGGAGGTTATATTGAACAAAAATAAGAATGAAAAATAAATCGGAAGACGAGTTAAAAAATGCAAAGTTTCCAGGTAAATCGGAAGGGTTGGCAGGTATGTAACTGTAGGTAAGGGTTATTCTGCCCGAAGGCAGGTCCGAACCTCCGCAGAGGTGCTCCTGAGCCGGAGTTTACGTGCGGTAGGGTGGCCAGTTCCTTTCCGCTCCTCCATTCCTTTACCCCCCACCAACAGCGCGTGGCAATCCATCCAACTCCTGACCACACCCAATGTTGCTTAACTTCGGAGATCTCATGGGATCCGGTGTTTCAACACGGCTACGGCCGTTGGCTATGTAACTGTAGTATGTAAAAATTCACATTTCAGTATGAAGTAGGAGTGGCCAAGTACAACATACATATATGTGCTTGTTAGTTTCATTGAACACAGTGAACGTTTTATTCATTCATTCATTCATTCACTAGTGTGTGATTCACTACAAGTGATATAATGCCAAAGATAAAGATATCTAAAGCTGCCCATTGAAGGAAAATGATTTCACAATTCAGAAAGGATATATTCTCTGTAGATGGTCAGACAGCTTTCTCAGAAATGTGTGAACTGAAAGGGGCAGTGGATAAATGATTTACCATTCAGCATCCTGTTGGTCATGAGTAGGGCTGGGATGTTTGGGAAAAGTCATATTTTTTCCTTTGTCTCTATTTTCTTGCCCGATTGGATTTGGTGCAAATCAGGTGATTATGTTACAATTAAGTGATTTTTATGTACCATATAAATGCATATTTTGGCTATTTTTGGCATAAGGTCATATTTTGAGCTATTTTCACAGAAGTGTCATAATTATATTGGCGGTTTGATGACAGCTGTAGCTGTGCAAAATCATCTTCAACTTATCGAATGCTAACTAGTATTCACAAAACTGCTTCTCGATATCACATCTGCAGTTAATACAAGTGGAATACTCTGCCCCTTCTATCAACATTGCGCAGGAATTGCTTTCCAACAGTTTATCAGAAAGTCTGGCATATATTAAGTCGAACTTTGGAATTATATTGAGTGCAAATTACTCATTTAGAAGCTGCTAGCTTAGAAATTCATGCAAGTATTGAAATTGTGAGAAGTGTTGAACGTTCAGTACAACAGTCACATGGACTTTTGAAATGTTGTGTGATCTGATCATCTTAGTGAACTTAGTACTTTATAGGTATGTATTCACGAATGTTTGATAAGTGAGTCAAGGACAATAGACTGTGAATAACTGCTAATCATGTACATTCAGAAAATTAATATTAAAGTAAGAATAAAGAATGTAGTTAACAAATATGTATGAAAGGAATTGCCGTTCCAATTTATAACTTATTAGTTATTATATTTAGATTAATGATTTTTGGGTCATATTTTGTAATTATTACGTCCTATTTCCTCACTTTTGAGGTAATATTTCATCACTTTTGAGGTCATATTTGCTTGCTTATTTGGGCTATTTTTAGGTCTGAAACATCCGAGCACTAGTCATCATGACAAACACATTGCACCCACAATATGAGGGGATTGCATAATATCCTAATGTCTTATACAGTAGCATGCAAGAAAATTAATCTGAACGCAGTCATTTCTGAGACTATTTATAGCTAATGTTTGCAGCATTCCTGCTAAATGCTGTTCTTGTTTTTAAAACTAATTGCATTGTAGGTGTATTGTGGCATTACTGTTAACATTAAAGGGCATTACTGGATGTTCTTTACAATGGAGTCATTAGATTAATATCTTCGGGTAAGATCATATACATTTTCAGTACTGCCGTATTGTACTGCAAACTGATAACGGATATCACCCCGCAGAAACGTTAAAAAATTGTGACAATACCTGAGCATAAGACAAATTGCTTCACAATGTGGTGTAGGTGTGGCTGCAGTAAATTCAATTTTGAAGCGATGCCAAGAAACCAGGTCATTTTTCTTGCTGAAGGACGGGAAACTGTGGTTGGAAATGCAAGACTACATCAAAACAAGACAGTTTACTCATGAGAGTAATTGAGTTTTAGGGCAGAATAGGCAGAATGTTCACTTTACAACAGTTCGCTGCACGCTGCTGGAGGCAGGAAGAAGAAAGCAACCTTTTATTATAAGCTTTTGGGTCCACCTTCTTCAATACATTACAATTTTGTTGCGTAGATGTAGTTTCAACATATTATATTTCATTCAGTACTAGTTTCGCTGCTATACTGCGTCATCATCAGCCGAACAGAAGTTTTTGGAAAAATTGGCAATCATATAAGTTTATCATCAACTTCATCACAATTTAAAATCATATTAATAACAATGAACCTGCGTTAAGAAGTATAATGTCTATTTGTCGAGTTTAACACAAAACTTATAATAAAAACATTGTAATCTTAGTTCAATACGGACAAACAATGAAGTTCATTAATTTTAAAAAAAGGAAGAGGAATGCGCAGAACAATAAAAATGCAGCTTCTGATGGATGCAATGCACAAAATGAAATTGATGTGGACTAAAATACATAAAAAAGGTCTGTGGAAGATAGGAAAAGTCGTATTTGTGGATTAAAGCCTTTTCGAAACATTTGGTTATGTGTGCAAAGAAACATCAGAGAAAATGTCACCAGTCTATATTCAACAAGCACCAGAACATCCTCGAAAGGTGATGTTCTGGGGATGTTCTACCTACTATGGGCCAGGACCTTCAGTTCCTGTTAAGGGCATGATGAACAGTGACCAGTACATGGAAATCCTTCAAGGAAGACAATAGCATTGAAGTGCTTCCTCGACCTGGCAACTCACCTGATATCAGCCCCGTTAAAAATGTAGGGTTCTTTTGTAAAAGGACAGTGGCAAAACAAGATAGATCAACAAACGTGAGCATGATATGTTCGCTTTTCAAAATATGGTTTCAAGATGATGAGATCAAGAATCGAGAAATTGGTCGAATCCATGCCAAAACAGGTCAATGCTGGTTTAAGGAACAAAGGAGGTCACCTAAAGTATTAAGGTATGACTTTCTGTAAACGCAGAACTGATTCAGCGTAGTTTTTACAACTGCTGGTATGAGAAAACTTTTCTGTATCTTGTTGAAATTAATTTGCACGCTACTGCAGATGCTGTTATTTTGCTTCTAAGAAATGTATTTTTTAAAATGACAAATATTAATCTCCCAGGTGTTTCTGTACCTATTTATTTTATTCTACATTTTATGGCCTACATAGGGCAACGCTAGTCAATTATACAAAGGATTTCTTGATATCCTGTCGGCCCAATATCTTTTTCATTCCGAGAGATGCTGCCTTCCTTTCTTTTTTTAATTGTATGTAGTTTTGGTAATATAATTTGCTTTGTTTTATTTATACTTATATGCCAAGCTGGTTTCTCATTAACCAATTGAGCCCTGCATATTTGTTGGATTGAAACTGCATCGGGGCTGGGATTATTTTGAAGGGAATATAGTGTCGCTTCATATCGTGGGAAATTTCTTACTTACAAGACCATTAAGGATTTAAATATACATGAAAATAAATGGCTTTCATATCACGAACTGCAGAACAAGGAATACATTAAAAATATTTTATTTTCTTATCATCACGGGTCCGTACTCAAGTCTGCCTACAGAGCTGTAACACAGTTTTCTCCATGCACTTACTCTTCAATTTCCATATCTATTTTTGTTCTTCAGGAACAGTGCACACACTATTACTAATATTGCTACTGATTTCACTGAAAAAATTACATTTCCAAACAACATTATTTTCTAAAAGGGGTTACATATATCAGTAAGTTTCAGCTGTTTACTGGCAGCCAACTTGTTTACAAGTAAATCTCAATGTATAGAGATAGCCCACTTCAAACTAATATTACCAAGCGCACTATCGATGTATTTTAGCAGAGCATATAACATTGCAAAGAAGGGGTCCCTACACAAAACACAAATGCAACTCACTCTGCCATCACTTGAGGAAAAGTTGAATTACACAGTAAAGTGAGATAACGGAACAGTTCTGTGGTCCGGCATTTGGTCCACAAAGACGAAGCACGGAACGGTTCCATGGCCCGGGCCCAATGATTTAAGATTATAAGTTATGATTTCTCCTAAATACTTTTATCAACAATTTTGATTTCTTGCCCGTCAATTTTTATTTAATTCATCAGTGGGGGGGTGTACAAACATGATCTCAGTGTTTTCAAAGGATACTGTACTATTCCCTGTGGAGATTTAATTTGGTGTCAAGTTTCCTGAATAATATTATTATTAATATTGTTATTATTTGATGATTTTTTTTGGGGGGGGGGGGGGGTAAATATTTATCGTCCCTGCTCTGGCAACCTAACGAATCTGAAAATTGTCAAAAGGTTAGGAGAGCTGAAAGAAGTTGTGATTACTCATGTCAAATCAATTTTTATATTTAATTATTGGTTTTATGTGTTAGTCATACAGAATGAGCTGAGATGTGAGACTTTGTCAGAGGGTAGACAATATATAAATAACAAAATCTAGACCAGAACTTCAGATTCCTTAGTTTGTCAGATTCGCTAGTTTGCCAGAGCAGGGACGATATATATTCCTTCATATTTTTGGGTCATTTTTGAGAATTTTTAGGTCATTTTATACATAAATTTTTGGCATGTATTAGACCATCAAAATCCAGACCCTATTTATTAAACTTCGATGGATCTGGAAGGCACAGGCACAGATCTGTAGTAAATTTTCAATAAATTGATAGATGCTCTGTATAGTCCCCTCTCGAATGGGAAGTTGTTTACTATACAGTCATTTTATGAAGGAAAAAAAATTTAGACAGGTGTAAGTGATATTAAATGCAGTCAAATTTTTCCCAGAGAGCAACTCCATTGAGCAACGCAACAGCATAGCGGCTGCTTGGCTGGACAATTCAGAGTAGACTCTGGAAGACAAAAAGGTTCCCATTTGATACAGACCATAATGTCATTAGTTGCTGAGAAATCCCACATACACCAGCACAAAATACTTCCTTACCAGGCTTACAAAATAAGTCACTAAAAACTTACTTAGAGAATCACCCTGCTTGCCATCACGGGAAGCTCCTCCAATAAAAAAGTCAATCGGTCCAAGTTGAAGTAGTTTTGCCTTTTCAGGTAGGGAATCCACATCTGGATTGATTATGACATTGTAAATGACTTTGAAGTTCAGTTTTGTCAAAAGAGCTGCAACATAAAGGATAAGATAAGATATACTGCAATATGTTTCATGGGATGCTAAAAAGTAGGGTCAGGCATTGACAAAGTGTGAATGAAATACAAGGTCAAGATTTCATTCAGAAAAGAATTTCAGACGTGTTCATAAATAATAAAATGCATAGAAAGATCACAATTGTTCCAGTTCCATAGCAAAAGTTTCTGAAGAGACTGAAGTAAGCATTTCAGATAAGTTGGCCATGCTGCATAAGTTTTTCTTTTAAGACTGCCTAAATCAACTGGCCGGAGTTATGGAGAGGTAAACACAAACAGGCTACCTGGTGATTAGGGTTAGCAAATAACTTGAACAGCTTAACTCACAAAATACTTAGTAGAAAAACAAGTTGGCTGCACCGAATTGGTTGCGTAGCTGAGCTTGCATTGAGGAGATGATGGGTTCAGACCCTACCATCAGCAGAGCTCAAGATGGTTTTTTCATATTCATACCAGGCAAACGCGAGGGCTGTACTTCAGTTAAGGCCGTAACCACTTTCTTCCCTGTCCCAGCTCTTTTCTCTCCCACTGTTAACGAAAATCAGTGAGAATTAGTACAATTCACAGAAAAATTCTGCAAATAGGTAATTTTGTTAGAAAGAGAACAGAATCTCACTGTCACTGTTTTACCAGTGAGTATCTCTGCCTATATCAAAACAGCAGAATACAAACCATAAAAAGCCCCTGGAACAGTGAATGGTAAAAGAATGTATTATCCGCAGCCTTAGCACGAAGTAGAATAGAACGAATAGCCATAACCTTGGTCATCATTTCCTTTAGGGATTAACTTCATACTTGTTTCAGTTATAGGGTGAGTGAAAATAAAGGCAATGTTAGTCATGCCTTGTTACATTCATTTTTTTTTTTTTTTTTTTTTTTTTTTTTTTTTTTTTTTTTTTTTTTTGGGTATTTGTTTTATGTTGCACCGACACAGACTAGTCTTAATGGTAACCAGGGGATTGGAAAGATCTGGAACAGGGAAGGAAGCCACCATGGCCTTAAATAGAAAACAGCCCCAGCATTTGCCTTGTGTGAAAAGTGGAAACCATGGAAAACAATCTTCAAGGCTGTTGACAGTCGGGTCTGAATCCACTTTCTCCAAAATACAGGCTGTGCTGCGTGACCCAAACCATGTAGCCAACTCGCTAGGTTTATTGCACTCGTGATTTCGTAAGTGCATTATAAATAAAAAACTAAAATATTCTTATTTACCTGAGTTCTTCAGATGTTTGGGGGCGGCATCTACAGAAGCATACTTGGGGAAACTGCATATTATTGTGGTGGTGGATAGTGTGGTATGTGAATTGCACAGACAGGAACAGAAAAAACGCCCTGTCTCCAAGCCAAATGAATTAACTATTTAAAATTAAATTCTCTCATTTCGGCTGGGAATCAAAGGCCAAGACAATAACCACTCAGCCATGGAGCTGGACATCCAAGAAGTACCCACCAAGATGTCAGCCTGAGTAGCCACTTCTTTGGTTGTTATTTGTTATATTAATTTCTGTAAAAAGTAATTACGTTAAACAACTTCTTTAGTCGTAGTCCTATCGTTTTAACGCCTGACCATCAGCATGTATGCAGCAACTATCATCTGGGCAAGCTTCAGACAATGTTGGCCTATTCATGCCAATACTAACCCTGTGGGTTTTGCATATGTATAGTTCAGCTGCAAAATTCCTCTTGTCCAGATATATATATAATATATATTTTTAAATCATGCAGATCAATTCTTCATTAACAGTAACACTCCAGTGTAAAATGTTTGTAGCAAAGTTGGTTAAATCCCCTTGCAAAGATGCTCAAAAGAATAGGAAATATTTTTTAACATTCCAACCCTAAAGTGATAAATGAGGTTAGCTCCGTAATCAAAATTATTCATCCCTCCAAAACCGTTCGATGTACAAAGTAGTAATTTTATGAGAAGTGTGCTCTTTTATGTCCTAGGTGTAAAATATTGTATACTTCAAAATACTTCTCCCTAAGAGGTTTAGATGGTGGCTGACTCTCAAAAACACAATATCCATTCTTCAGAAACCGTTCCAGGCAATAACTTTTTTTTTAGGTTGGTCTATATAATATATTTCAATAAATATTTAAAAACATTCACCCCTTAAAAAAGTAATCATTCCTCCGTTACTATTCGACGTACAAAATATAAATTTCACAGGTTGGTCGTTTTTACATCCAAGATTTTAAATAAGATAGGATTTAAAATATTCAAATTCTTCTGTAGATCTGTAGTGTTAGATCATAAAATAAATAATCATTCCCCCAAAACCGTTTGACGTAGGAACTGAGAGTATATTTTACAGGCTGAATAATAATTTTCAGTTTAAAACTGTAGTGAAGCATGGGTATCTTGCTAGTTCATCAATATATTTTGCAAGCAATTTAATAAAACAATATTAAATCTTACCTGGACTAAGGTTGTCATTAAATGATAGCATCTTGACTTCTTTCGGCTGAGCCATTCGAGCATCACATCTCTCAAGTCCCACTAAGCATGGTCTCGTCATCTTGAAAAGATAAAAAAATGAAAGCTAAGAAAAAAACAGTACGATTCGGCCTTTCAATACCTTAGGACATAAAAATTTTGCCCAACATGTAGGCAGACGTTTTCATGGTGTAAGGAACATTACAAATGACATGCTTGTCTTGAATAAATCTATTGTATTTTTACAATGATATTTTTTTTTAAAATTAAATGTGGTTGTGCTCACTGGCAACACTTGAAACTTTATTACTAATTGCAAGGTGTTATGACTGAATTGAGCAAGCACCAAAATTTAATTTTAAATAGCTTATTGGTAGCTAAGGGTGTAAATTTGATATAGTTTATTGTTTGGACTTCTGTTATCAATATGGTTTCTCGGGAAATGAATTTTGACCCAACGCGAACCCCCTCAATCATTAAATTAAAGTCTTCCATTAAGTGACTAACTGCCATTCCTCATCTGATTTGTGCATCAAAATTGCAGACATATATGAAAGACGTTTGTAGACGAATATGATCAATATCACACATGATGTGTTATTTGACACAATAATATCCTGTACTTAATTGAGCAATAAAATGTGTTAAGAATGCCATATTCTACATTGTACTGAAATTTAAAGTCAAATTCAATCACTATTTTGTTGGTTAGTAAGTGATGCAAAACAAAACAAAAAAAACTGCAATAAAGCATAACATGATCGACTGTCATTATCTCAGATTTAAAAAATATATATTTAAAATATCTCTAATTTTGATATTTTAACAAGAAAATTCATGTTTTTAACTTCATGCTGGTATATAATACTTTAAATTTCACAGCAAAAATGAATTAATACAAAGGATTTTGTATTTGCATAAATAAAATAGTATCCATTTTTGGTGCTTGGGCAAGTGATGCTTAACACCATCCAATTGTTCCCTTTGTCCTTTACACAGCAATGATAAGAAATAACAACAAATAATATATTCACTACAGTTTTCATGGTAATTATTCGTTATTAATTATGCCCTGTTCATCAGATGTGAAGCTTGTGTGGCTGCACGTTATTTGCCACATGAACCGAAACAAGAGTTACAGTCCACAGTTATTAGCTTGCATGGAGGTTATTGCAATGAAGTTATACCTGATCTGATTTAGAAGCAAGCTTTTCCTCCAGCTCAGTTACATACCTTCCTGTAGATTAACAGATTTACTCTTGCAATTTGCTGTTATCCAAAGATTTTCCATATCACAGTTAAAGTGCAGAGTGATCAGACATGCTTTACTCCAGTGCATTCAGTGTTATTTCCACAGGCGAACTACCCACTCACTCGCCGCATGCAGGAAGGTATTGGAACAGTATGCCATCATATGTTTTGTTACCTGCCTCTTGCCTTTTATTTTGTGTGCGCGTGCATCCCTGGTAGCTGACCTTCCACATACGTTCGATGCAGCAGTCGTATTTCAGCTGTTCCCAAGTGGGTGTGTTGTTATTTTTCTTAATCCATTAATTAGTCATAAAGAGTAAGTTTTATGACTCATGCATTCTGTTACTGATGTGAATACCGTACTGAGACATATCATATACGCACCATGTATATTTATTTGAATACTGAGCAACACTGTGGGTTCATTAAATTGGAAAGCTTTGTGCGAGAGGCGGTTAGCCAATGGTTTCATTCTACACCGCACGGAGTTAGAGAACAGTCAGTAGCAAGCTTTGAAACCATGAGTATTTTGACAGTTTGAATGAGTCCGCACAGTGTCGCAGTATCACTTGATGTGCGGCGTGTTCAAAGTAGCCTAATCGCAAGCTAGAAGGCGTGGCTTACGGTCATGGTGAACCCCAAAACAAATTTTTCCGGATTACCAATTTCATCCAACGCAGAGCTGACATACTACTGTCTTAGGGAGAAATCCGTTATTTAACCTATGCTCCACGGTTTTGATATGAAGACTGAGTTGTTATTGAATTTACAGACACATATCTGTTTATATTTCGGCTACTTTCAATCAATGTACTGAATGCTGTTTTCCAACAGTCGTGCGGTTTGTCTTCAGATAAAGGTTGAGCCCTCAAGCTATAGTCCCCTGGGGAACCACCTCTTTTGAATAAGCCCAGTGAATCTATAAAGCCACGAGCAGCAGGGGAAGCATGGTCATTCGTTTCTCGGTTGGTAGGCAGTGTCTACGTCAGTTGTGACTGCCGTGTTCTTTGTTTCAACAGTGACGCTATTACTAATATAAATTTGAGAACTGAATGTAATGAACAGTGAATCTATTTTTGAGAACTGTGTTAACAGGTACCATCCTGGTGTGAATTAAGTCTGATAAATCCAGGAGTGATCAGTACGTTATTAAGGCAGTTACCTCTGCATGTGACGACATACAGTGCGCGAGGCACAGTGTATGTTGCAGAATTCGAGAGACAGGAAAAAGACGGTAAAGGCACAAACCTATATAACTTTCGTGAACTGATTTAACGGTATTTATATGCAAACATTTATCAGGTTGCGTACCGTGATCGCGGGAGTAGCGTATGCGATCGATACGATTATTGCTCTAACATATGAACTGGTGCGGGATCTGTTCCGTTAAGCATTAACTCTGAACGAAGCTCAATATTCTATTGGTTTAATTATTTGTATTGAGCGATATCTGTGTATGTAAAGTATGCAGGTACATAGAGCAAGTGAAGAGTTATTAACTATTCATTCTAGGAGTGTTATCTACAAGGACTACGATGGCATCATCCAGTATTAATCCAGTGTATTGTGAAAACATCCAGTGTGTTATGATGGCAGTGTAAATCTACAGACACAGCAGTCATATGACTGGTGTGGAAGCAGAGATCGACAAAGCTAAGTGAAATGCCAATACTACAAACATGTTCTTAGACAGAAGGAGTCAACTTATTTTCATTCTATGTCGATTTTATGTTAACATTAAATGTCAGCTCACTAGAGCTGAGCTATGCATTGTTTTAGGTTTCATAATTGGTGATCCAGGGCTAATGCATGCTAGTGCCCTTATTTTTCTGTGTTAGTTTAAAATTGGAAAAAGGGATGTAATTAGGTATAGATAGGAGTGTGTTTTATCTGTTTTTATTTTAGGGTATTCCAATATGTGTGTTTTAGAGGTAAAATCAGGAGGTAGCTTCTTCATTACCAAGGCTATGCGCCCTTAATGTTGTGAGGGACAAGAATATTCTAAGCTTGTAGGTTTCTTCAATTATTATGCAAGAGCACATTTTCAGGTATTTTTTTGCAGCCGGAGAAGTGTAAGGCGTCATTGAGTAGTAAGAGTCTTTTATTTGAGTGGAGAAGACAGCCAATTTGAGTAGGAGTGCAATAAAAGTGCAAGGGAAGGCAGATATCGCCTAGAATATGAGGGTATTGAAACAGGAATAAAGGCCTGTGAAAATTTCAGTGAAGGGAAAAATATGAGCGATAGCTGCTTGTTAAGAGACGGGCTTGAATACGCCTGGTTATTCGGTGATACATTTGAGATTCAAACTCTCGTGCCGCGAGTAAAGAAGGCTTGAGTGACATCTTCCTTGATAGAGAATTGCACGGTTATTAAGTTGTGATATGGAGGCCTGGTGATTCTGTTACAACCGAATGAGAAAGGATGGCAGGCTTGGAACCGCCATGCATGGAAGTAAATGCCCTTGAAAAGAAAGGCCTCCCCACCTCACTCGCTCTGTTAACTTCCTGCTAGGTAGAATTCTAGCAATGTTTACAGTTGACGTACAGTTAGATTGAAAGTGAAATCCCTGTGGCAGGAAGGCACAACCCATCAAGCCCAGGCCTGACTGGGACGGGCGTGATCGGGACCTCCTGTATATTTATTTCAAGTATCCAGTGATTTATGCCTTTGTTTTAAGGATTTTTATTGTCTGTTCATTTAATTTGTCATGTGTTTTTGTACTATTCACGTTGTAAATGTCTTTGTGTCAACGTTGTTTAAATTTTGCCTGTTTATTTTTGTCAGAGCTAATTTAAAGGAATTCAGCGTCAGTGCTGATCTACTTGTGACAGAACAGTCTGTCAGTAGAAGCAGTGTAGTTTATAAGATAAAGAACCCTGGATATACCTTGTTGTGTTTAGTTAACCTGTTTATGTAAATATGGAAATAATGGATTGAAACTGAAGTGATTTTCTGTTGTCGAGGAACATCTTATCAGACAATTGCGTAGTTACACCCCTTCAGGGATACCGGCATATTCACTTAGCAACGTCGTTCTAATGAAATATGTAGATCCTGCCAAGATTTAATTACGGTTTGTTTTCTTTTTCATTTGTATGACATTTGGTCCGACTAACATGTTTTGTATTTATTTGTAATTAATTTCAGATGTGCTCAGCACATGCTTGAATTTTATTGACACTTTCAGTCAAGTTTACTAGTTTTATTATTTCATTTTCGACTAGTATGGATAATTTTATCATGTGCTTATTTAACCCGCGGTTACTCGCTCACCTTCGTAGTATATTGCTTCTTGTTGGAATGTTACAAGACCTCCACCTTTGAAAGTCCCCAGTACCTTTGTACCAGATTATTAAGAAGGGGATGTGTCAGTCATTTTCATTATCTTTGAAAACAAATACCCGCATTTCATTATTAGGCACGACAGTGTATGTTTGGTCAGCGGTGCGCTCAGTAGCGAGGAACTGTGCTACTTATATTTCGCTCATTGTAATAAGTCAGGGTTTGATTTATGCTTGTGTTTAATGCAAAATGTTTATACTGTGGCTGTTGTTAGACAATATTTACAAGTTATTGTGGCATCCAGTGATCAGATACTTTCGTGGTTGTGTGAAACGAAGAAGGAAAGGTCTTGAACATCGAGACTGATGGTAATGAAACAGATGAGGTTTACGGAAGTGATCATAACTGTGTTTCAGAGTGTCTTCAAGTTCTGGGGAATGACAGGAACTTTCGTTTATAGCAAACTGCGATATCAATGTACATAGCTTGTTTCACGGCTGGATGCCCCTCCTGACCCCAACCTCAGTTAAAGAGCTAATAAAGATGAAATAAATGATGGTGAACGAAGTTGGCTGAATAGGAGGAAGGAATTGGCTGTAGTCTATGAACAGAAACTGCCCCGGTATTTGCCTGGAAGCGTAAACAGAAAACCATTTTCAGGACAGCTAACGGCGGGGATCGAACGCACGCGTCTCCCGAATGTAGAGCTTGCCTCCATAGCCACTCCACTCGGCCGTGTCCCTAAATAAATAACTATCTCAAATGGACATATTAAAATACCTCCATCTTTATATGGACATATTATAGCCTTTAAACATAAAGGTGAGCGCTGCGCTCACCAGCGAGTAACGGCGCACGCTAAGACCTAGCGAGTAACCCCGGGTTAAATAAATCTATTTTACCCCTGAATTTGCTTCTTATTTACAATATAAATGACACGGTTTCCCATTCATAGACCATTGGTATTTACTTCTAGGAAGTTAGCTTTAGTTTTAACGCCCTATTTTGACCAAACGTACCGCTAAGCTCACCGACTTAGCCTGGCATATTTATATTTTGGATGGGAACGGTTCGATACTAACCCACTTTTCCAGAGAATTAACCAACATGGAGTGTGATTTTGCATTTCAACAGGAGTCGGCCATTGCTCACACTACGAACATTTCTATAAGAGAAATCTGAGGAATGTTTTCTCAGAACAGAGCTACTAATAAGGATTTCTGGCTCCTTCCGGTTGTCTGACTTATCCGCCTGTGGTTATTATCTGAGGGTAAATTTTAAAAAAATGCTGTGTACAAGACCAACCAGTATACCACACATGCTGAAACAGAATATTCGTCAGGAAATTGTCAGGATTCCTCAAGTGAACTACAGCAAGTGATAAATAATTTCCTAACGAGGTGACAAAAATGTGTGGAAGGGTGACAATTTCAACACCTCCTTCCATAACACGGTAAGTAACGAATTTCTTAAAATTGTGTTCACCTTCCCAGTACCGACTTTTAACTGCATGCGGCAAACAAGTGAATGCTCATCCATAGTAAAATTGCTGTGCACCTAAGTAAAGCATATATAATACCCCTGTTGATTGATGCTAAGTGTGTAAAATGAATGAACTTGGCTCATTCAGAAAACAACAAAATATACATCAATAACCGCAACCGATGTGGAGAGAAGCTTTTTGCAATACAAAACTAGTTTTGCTAAAAATAGGCAGAGCTTTAAGACTGGAAACTTGAAAAAGCAATTGTACATTGTAATGCCAAAGCATAGAAAAAAGCTTCACCCTGTGTAATGTATTGTTATTATTTGGAAAGATAAAGAGGGCGTACACTTCTACGTTAAGCATGGCTTCATTCATGAAATTAAAGCAGTTTGTTCTATTTGTGTGTAAGTGCATGCAAAATCATCCAGCATAAGGAGTTTCGTTTATGGACCAAGTGGTACAAGTAGATTGTTTCCTTTTTGCATTATTTTGTTCAAAACATTCACAGTCAGCTGGTGGAATTACTGGTATGTTCTTTGTGTATATGATACCATTTGAAAATTGTGAAATCCTGTGTATTTTTGTGTGTATATTGTTCTGTGTGTCTTGCACGTGAAAATTTTTCTGTATTATTTTTTCTGTATAAATGTAAGTTGCTGATGAAAACTAAAGAGCAAATTTTAGTGCATCTGAGGGCTATTCAAGGACAAAGGTGTTGCTGTGTTTAAATGACTAAGTATGCACGATGGTGTAGGCATGTCGGAGTGGGGGGGGGGGGCAAAATATAAATGATTTTTTACATCAATCGAGCATATTTAGGCACTCTATTAACAGTGTAGGGGCTGCCTGGCCGAGGCGGTAAAGGCGTGCTTTGTTCGCCCGGAAGGACGTCGGTTTAAATCCCCGTCAGGAAGTCGTAAAATTTAAGAAACGAGATTTCCACTTCCGGAGGTGCAAATGACCCTGCGGTTCACTCAGCCTACACCAAAAATGAGTACCAGGTTAATTCTTGGGGGCAAAGGCGGTCGGGCGTAAAGCTTACCACTCTACCCCATCAAGTGCCGAGGTTAAGGGTAGTGGAAGCCTTTACCTTCCACCCCTCCAAGGGCCTTCATGGCCTGTACGGAGATGACTTTGCTTTGCTAGTAACAGTGTGAGACAAAACAGTCAGTGCTATGAGAGGTTATGAAGTGATCTTTTCTTCCACTGTTTGGAATAAAATTCTAAAACAGCATATACATGCCTTCTTACCGTGCATCCGCAGCAAGTATTGTAGGATTTGGAAACTGCAGCAAATGCCAGCCTGTTAAGCGAGACGTTATTTTTTAATGAACATTTGAAGTGTACTAATTTGTTCAGGCAGCATGACATTTGAACTGTATTTTTAAGTAACTGGGGGTATAATTATAGTACAGATTTAAGAACGTTTTGAAAACTTACAAGGGAAGGACGCATACCGGCGAATGGCGTGCTTGGCTACGTCAGACTGCGGGGCTTGTTGGGTTCACTTGTCGAGGGATTTCTTGTACGAATATTTCTGTTGCTGTCATGGTATCTACATCTATGTTGGTCCGCTTTTTCATTATTACAGATGCTATTTTCCGCAACACAATACCATTGCGCTTCTTAAAGTTACGACCGAGCTCGTTAGCTGCAGTCGCTTAAGTGCGGCCAGTATCCAGTAATCGGGAGATAGTGGGTTTGAGCCACACTGTCAGCAGCCCTGAAGATGGTTTTCCGTGGTTTCCCATTTTCACACCAGGCAAACGCTGGGGCTGTACATTAATGAAGTGTGTTGTATGTGCGAAGACAGCAGAAAAGCAAGGGCGATCCAGACATTGGTGTGCAGGATGTAATGTGGGTGTCCATGAAACATACTGACAATTAGAGCACTTCTTCATAGCAAGACGACACAAAAGGAAGAATGCCCAGGAAGATGAAGTAGAATCAGAATAAACTGCAGGAAAAAAAGTGAATGTTGTCTTTTTCCCTTATTATTGACATAAAGTTGCCTAGGAGTGCTAATTACATGCAAATTTCCTTGAAACTTTCAAGGTTATTTCAGCATTGTATGGGAAACATTTTTATATTTCTTCTTTTTTTTATGATGGACATTTTTCATGCAATTTCACTTCGTGTTTTCAAGATAAAAATTCAAACCAACAATAGGTTTGCTTTCTACAAAGGATCTTTAGTTCCAATATGTTCATTTTTTTATGTTTTTTCATCATGAAACAACTCTTTCTGATCAAAACAGTGTCTGTATAGTTGGTTCCTGATAATATTTACCAATTTTATAAAATATTTCCTAAACCACCAAGGTTTCAGCGTTAATGCATGGCACTAAAGAATATAACATTGGCTCTTGCAGGGTTGATAACCATAAGTTCTACATTTAAATGCTAATTAAAAAGATTCACTTTGTTGACGTGTTCCCTCTTCTCAATCCACTTCAAACATGCATCGACCTTAGTATCAGCTGCCTTGTCACTACTGTATACTGGTATACAATGAAACACCCATACATGATTTGTAGAGAGCAAAGGATCCTTTACCATCTATGAAATAATAATTTTCCCAAAATACTGCCACTTCAGTAAAGGGCATTAAGGCCCTTGGAGGAGTGGTCGGTAAAACCTTCCACCATTCCACTAAACGGGATAGATTAGTAAGCCTGGTGCCAGGCTGCCTTTGTCCCAGGAACTCTTCTTGCACTCATTTTCAATCTAGGATGAGTGAACCTGAGGGTCATGTAGCCTCTCCAGATGTGGAACTCACATAACTAATATATCAAATACCTGACGTCCAATTGAACCCACGTCTTTCCACTTGAACCAAATATGCCTTTACCACTGTAACTAGGCAGACCCTTCAGAAGACTCAACAGCTAATTATTTCTAATTTTTGGTTGGGTGAAAAATAATCTATATGACATGGGATCATACCTCGTGAAGAGAGTGGGTAGATGCTCCAAATTTACTTTTAATATTAGACTTCGTAGATTTCTCGTGAAGAGAGTGGGTAGACGCTCCAAATTTACTCCTAATATTAGACTTCATTGATTCCTCGAAAAGAGAGTGGATAGATGCTCCAAATTTACTTTTAATATTAGACTTCTTCAATTTCTCTGAAAAGAAAAACATTGATAGTAACATACAGCATTTTCTCTACCAAAAAAAAAAAAAAAAAAAAAAAAAAAAAAAAAAAAAAAAAAAAAAAAAAAAACAATTCGTAACTGAAGGGTCAGAGATGAAAAAAGAAGAATTCAAAGATGTTAAGTATCGATGCATCAATTTCTTTGTACTATTTCAATCACTAGGGTAAACTTGGCAAATATGGGCACTAAGGTAATATGGGCAGATTTAAGAAATTGTTCATATTTCATGCAATGGTAGCGAGTAGAAGCATGCGCTCTGCTAGGTTGGTGATCCTGAAGTTTCATGCCTGCTCAGTATGTTAAAGGTTGTCTTCTACTGTGCTAACGGAAGCTGAAAAAAATATGTTTCGAGGTAAGTAGACCAGTCTACTCTTCCAAAATCGAGCCGTTATAATAACTCAGTTAATTTACTTAAGGCACTACACGCAAAATAAGTTTATTTCTCAAGAAATGTTATTACGGGTAGCTTGCAATGTTAGTGTAGGGTATGTTGTAGCGAGAGGATACGCGCGTGGGAGTTAGTTCTTTCCCAGTAATGCCAACGTCTGAAATGTGGCACTAGGGTAAAAATGGGCAGTGACATTGTAGGTAATATGGGCATCATCAAATTACATTGTATTTACGTGACGGGCTCTGAGATAGACTTATTATTTTTTTTATCTACGGCAATCTTTACGTTTTCATGTTAATCGATTAATATAGCATGTAGCTATTTCGCAAAAACTAAATAATTTTTTTTCCAATTGATGCAAAATGGGAATGAACGAGCGGGTATCTGACAGAAATGGGATAACGAGGATATATCGCGTGTTGTAATAGCAGTAAGAAATGGCGATTGTAATTAGTTACAAGCATCTTGAACTTATAATGTGCCTAGACAAACTTTGCAGCGGTATTTGTCGAAAGGCGAATTCGAGGTGCCGAGACTCGGCCGGAAACCGGAAAAGGGGACTAAGGCAGAGACTGAGTTATAACATTACCTGATTCTGCGACAGCAATGTGGGTTTAGGCTTACTAGGATGGAACTAAGGTGTCTGGCTTTTGACTTCATGGAAAGACTTGGTGTTAATCACCGATTTAATAAAGCCGGCAAAATGGCAGGATGGGAATGGATGTATTCATTTCTAAAGAGACATCCAAAACCCATTGTTCGAAAAGAAGAGAATCTCTCTATTAATCGAGCATTAGTGTAGGAAATTTTTTAAAAATTCTTGATAAAAAAGATGAAGGATTTGAATCTGCTAAAGAAGCCGGCCAGAATATTTAATGTCGACGAGTCAGGACTCCAAATGAACACGACGGGTAGCCATGTTGTATCTGAAAAATTAGTCCAGTTCCAAAACTGAAGATGACGACTAGTAACCGGGGAAGTCGTAAGTGTTCTGCAAGAGAACTTATAAGTGAAGAAAATCTGGCTTCAGCGCAGAAAAGGTCTAGGCCTATCGCAGGAGCCAGTAGAGGAGGTTTAGGCGCAAAGCGTAAAGCCATAAGGAGCAACATAGTTTCCTGTATTTGTCCTGTGTGTAAGGGGAATTATTACGATGAAAATGAAAGGCAGGATTGGGCTAAGTGTTGTGGTTCATGTGCTAAGTGGTTCCATGAGTAGTGGGCAGAGATGGAAGGGCACTTATGAAACTTTGTCAGTATTTATGACTCAGTGTGCTCTCATGCGACTGTTTATGTTAGATTAATCCTTTTACTTTTCATATTGCACACAGTTTTGGCCAGTTTTATGTTACTTACATTTTCTAATTCAATTCAAGTGATTTCGAGTTGATAACTTAATAATGGTGTTAGTCCTACTGCCTTGTTAGCGTTTGTTCATGATCAGTGTTTAATTATAATATATATTTACCCTTATTTCATACATGTTCAATACAACCACCTTGTTATAATACGAAATGAATATAACCATTTCGGTGGCTGTAATTATGATTTAATAACTTGTGCCCATATTACCAGAAAAAATGCCCATATTACCTTAAGGGTTTGCAAATATGGGCAGTTGCAAGGTTTGCTGCTAAGCTGCACAGTACGTTAATCACTATGGGATAGAGGCTGGTTCAAGCTTTATTCGAATGGAAATGGTTGTAAGTTTACAAGGATTTTGTACCAGGAAAATGGAAGTTGTTTTAGTGCTCCTATTCTTCAGATATACCTTATGGTGCCCATATTTGCCAAGTTTACCCTATACTAATGAATGCTCAGACTTAAATACATTAAAATAACCTTAATATTTAAAGTTATATTTTCCTATCTTCATACATAAATTTCATGAACATTAAACTACACTGTTGTCCAAAAAGGCAAGCCTATTTAGTTGAACCTGAAGGTTAACAGCAAACAATAGGTGTTCAGCATTAAAAGCTTAATGCAGGGAAGGTGAAGCTGCAAATACAGAATTGAACATACTTGGATGTCCATATTTTGAACCTGAGCTTGAGACAGCAGCCACAAAGGACGATTACCCCTTCAGCATGGAGTTCCATGTACTGCCTGCTTAACTAAACCATGCACCAGTGAGGGGTGATGTGCGCTGCCCACATAATTCCTCCAATGAAACTACCTCTTCCCTGTTGCATACGAAATTTCTGTAGAGAAAGGAACACACTTGCAATCTCTCTCTTTCTCCCCTATTGATACTTTTACCCAACTGTTGGGTTGCGTTCTGCATCGCCAACCATACAATGTAGGGACCCTGCTTGCAATATAAT
The DNA here is from genome assembly GCF_040414725.1 of Anabrus simplex. Classification (NCBI taxonomy): domain Eukaryota; kingdom Metazoa; phylum Arthropoda; class Insecta; order Orthoptera; family Tettigoniidae; genus Anabrus; species Anabrus simplex. The sequence continues at coordinate 347,547,358 of NC_090266.1, read as the reverse complement.
ACCTTGCAGTTAAATTTCAACTTGCATGTTAGCATCATCTGTCATGAACTGCGCGATGAAAAACGGCTGCCAACTTTTATGTTGTACCTGAAAGTCACTACTGGTGTACTTCGCAAAGAAATTATTTTTTCTTTTCTCTAGGATTGTAAATCTATTACAATAATACTTGGTGAAAAGAGTCGTGGCATGTTCGAGTAATGTATTCAATAAACTGGGTGAGTTGGCGGTGTGATTAGGGACGCGCAGCTAAGAGCTTGCCCTTGGGAGATTGTGGATTCAAACCCATACTGTCAGCTGCCCTGAAAATGGTTTCCCCATTTTCACACAAGGCAAATGCCACCGGTCCTTCCTTCCTTCCTTCCTACTCCTAACCCTTTTCCTATTTCATTGTGAAAATGAAAACCTACAACCTGTTTTAAAGTCATTGACCGGGTCAGGGATGGAATGAATGAAGCAGATATAGGCTATTAGTACGATGGGGTCGCCACTCCCAAAGTGATATATTAATGACTGATAGATGCTATGAAATGAGAATGAAGAGTGTTGCTGGAATGAAAGATGACAGGGAAAACCGGAGTACCCAGAGGAAAACCTGTCCCGCCTCCGCTTTGTCCAGCACAAATCTCACATGGAGTGACCGGGATTTGAACCACGGTATTCAGCGGTGAGAGGCCGACGCGCTGCCGTCTGAGCCACGGAGGCTCCTCTATTTCATTGTATACAACCTAATTTTAAATGTTTTAATATTTGACAAGTCTGATATTTTAACCTCTTAACTGGACATGACGTATATATTCATACGCTAAATGTTACAGGGTAATGGGCATGATGAATATATACGTACCCGTCTTTTACCGCGAATATCTCCTGCGTATGAAGAGGTACTTTGCCGCGTCGTGTATTGTCGTCTGCATTGAGGTTTTTCCCGCTCGATGACTGCAAATACCACATGTCACACTTCTTGAAGCTTATTTGTTTTTATTTTACAACTGTGCTGTGCTACTTGTCCGCAGTAGGCCAAATATGGGAGCATCTAGTTCAAAGCGTAAGTTCGAAACGCTCGAAGACGAGATTATTCAACACTTAGAGAATGATTCTGACGATTTATCTTCTCAGAAATCTAAAGATCAGTGGTTTGATACAAATGAAGACGAGTCCGATAGTGAAAGGGGTTCAGAAAGTGAGAATGAAGAACAAGGAGAACAACATGACGAATCGGATAAGGGCGAAGTGCTGGACAAGTTTCAACATTTCCCGCCGCGTAGTGTTTCATGTCAGAAATTTGTATTTTCTGGTGCTTTTGGTTTAAATGTGGACTTCGACGATGAATCAAATGTGTTGGAATATTTTGAACGGTTCATAGGTGATGACATGTTTCAAGTTATTACCGAACAAACCAATGTGTATGGTAAACAGGTTTTAGAAGCCCATCCGAAATTGAAACCACGGTAACGAGGAGAGATTGGATGGATACAAATCCAACTAAGATAAAAGCTCTAATTGGACTTCTAATGCTGCATGGGATAGTTCATAAGCCAGAAAACAGTATGTACTTCTCAAAACGGGGAAGTATCGCAACCCCTTACTTTTCAAAAATTATCTCTGAGACAAATCACTGCAGTTCTAGTGAGGTAAATGACGTAACGGACCGTGAAGTTAATATAAAATCATTCACATTGTCATTAGCATGATGCGCAATTCGTAAATATTCCTTTCTTTTATTTGTTTTACTTTTAGGTGGTAACATATGAACAAAGCACTCAAATTTGTGTAAACCAGGTAAATGACCTTGCAGTTAATGAAAAATGGTTCAGAATGTTACATGCATGATATGATATATATAAATACCCCTTGCTTTCATTTGTTTCAACTTTTGGCTTTAAAATATGGGCCAAACTCGGAAATTCCAAACAGGTAAATGACCTTGCAGTTAATGTAAAAATGGTTCAACATTTATCTAACATTAAAATTAATTAATTAATTAAAACGCCTTTATTTTACTTTTTGTATCACAGATGAATGATATTAGTGATATTACTAACTTTTCTAAATATCCTACCGTGTAACAACCATCTGCTGAAAAAATACACAGGGCAGGTTACACCAAGCACATCTATAATACCCAGTTAAGAGGTTAACTGCAATGCAAATAGAAGATTGAGAGTTACGTAACTGTATAATTCGTAAGCCACTGAGGAAGAGAACAAACAAGATTACTGAAACATACGGTATTTAGTGATAGAAATAAAATTTTAACACATTGAAGACTGAGCAGATGAACTTAGATCTTACACTGTGGACTGAGTATTTTAGTGCGTTTTCACATTTTTATACAAAAATAACTGATAACCTTACTTACAATCACAAATCTATTTTCAATTCAGCAACGTTTACGCTATGCACCCATTCCTTATTTTTCAAAATTGGAGCAAAACCACTAACTCTTATAAATACATTTTAAAAACGTTTCTTCTACTTGCAATTTTATATTTTCACAATCCATATTAAAAAAACATGAAGTTACATATTCACACCCACCACGATACATTTATGAAACACAACATACATACCAATCATTGGGAAAGGAAAAAAATCAAATTAATTGTGGAAATTGGCTCTAGTCCTTTATAAGTTCCAATGATGTGCTGGTACCTGGTATTTTTTTATGAACTACAAGCACTGTGGAATGTGTTCGAGTACTATGCTAACATAATACATGTAATAAATATCATTTTTGGTCCGTATTGATGATATTTGATTAGAATAATAACAGTAAGTTATTTATTAAATTGACCACCTAATCAATACAGTAAGTATCGAGACACACTTAACAACATGCATAATTGTTTCCTTTATTAGACTGTAAGCTGAAGGGAAATTAAATTTTATAGGTATCTCTGAACACTTCGAGATTACATTTCATATGTTTTGTGGTCATAACGTGACGAGAAAATACCAGAAACTGCCACCCTGAAACCCTCTGAAATACATTCAACTCATTAAAATTATGAAGTAAGAATGAAAAATGCACTGAAATATGCAAAATTACCACATACAAAACATACGACTTCAACAGGGGGCGGGGGCGAAATCACAGAATCTAAAGGAAAAATAACGTGGCCTACAACTCCAACTAAAGTAGGCACAGAAAAGATGTTAACAGGGCGCAAAAACACAATAACTTTCGTCCCGATGAATGAAGGCGCAAGCCTCTCTCGTAGGATGAGTGCCGTCCCGAATTCCCAGCTTAAAACACACGCTGCTGTAGTGGGCGAGAAACACAAAGGCAACGAACAATAAGGGTACAGCGATCTGCAAGTCAAATAGGGATGACCTAAAAATTTTAGTGCTGAACTGTAGAAGTATTGTAAAGAAAGGAATAGAATTATGTAATTTAATAGATATATAGTTGCCAGATAATGTATTAGGAGTTGAATCATGGTTGAGAAATTATATAATGGATGCGGAGAGTAAATACTCTCACAGAACTGGAGTATGTATCATAGAGATAGGACAAGAATGGTAGGAGGGGGAGAAACATTCTGGTGAAAGAATTTGTATGCTACAAAAATGTTAAAGATGAGAAACATGAAATTCTAGGTGTAAGGCTCACCTCCAAAGACAATAGGCAACTTGATGTCTTTGTAACGTACAGACAGGGAAAGGGTAGCACTAACCCAGATTCAGAATTATTTGATAAGATAATCAGGTATGTGGGAAACGATATGGAAAGGAAAATGATTGTAGTGGGTGATCTCAATTTACCAAATGGCAATTGGGAAGGTAATGCAAATGACAGGAAGCATAACCAACAAATGGCAAATCAGTTAATAAGGAAAGGGCAGGAGATTCAGAAAGTAATGGAACCAACTAGAGGGAAGAATATTTAGGATGTGGTGCTGGTAAAACCAGATGACCTTCAGAGAAACCGAAGAAAGACATGGTGTTTGTTAATGATCACGGAGCTAACTTTGTTGTAGTTAAAAATAATTGTGATAGAAGGGAAGGTATTAAAATTAGGACTGCGATTGGCAGAAAAAGGTAAATAAAAATGTAAGCAGGCTCTGGGATGGGTTTAAAACAATAGTTAAGGAATGTGAAAACAGGTTTGTACCTTCATAGGTGGTAAGGAATGGTAAAGACCCGCTATATTATAAGACAGAAATAAACAGGAGGTGCAGGTTGGAAAAGGATAAAGTTAGAAATGGCTGTAGAAGTAAGAAGAAATTGAAGAAACTTACTAGGAAATTGAATACAGCAAAGAAGTCAGCTAAGGATAACATGATGGCAACTATAATTGGTGCTCATACAAATTTTTAGCAAAAAATGGAAGGGTAAGTGTAGGTACTTTAAGGCCGAAACAGGTTCCAAGGAGGATATTCCAGCAATAATTAATGAACAAGGGGAGTGTGTATACGAGGCTCTTCAAAAGGCAGAAGTACACAGACAGCAGTATGTAAATATTGTTGGTTACAATGATAATAACCAGATAGTGGCGGTGACTAATACTGAAAAAGTATTAAAATTTACCTATGATAACAATGACATTTACAGTAAGATACCAAAGTTGAAAACTAGAAAAGCAACTGGAATTGATAAGGTTACGGGGGATAAATTAAAGACAATGGGTTGGGACGTAGTACGTATTAGATTACTGTTTGCAAGAAGGAGCTATACCAAGTGAATGGAAGGTTGCCCTAGTAGCCCCTGTCTGCAAAGGGAAGGGTGATACGACATAAACCCGAAAATTACAGGCCAGTCAGTTTGACATGCATTGCATGTAAGCTTAGAGAAAACATTCACTCAGATTATATTAGACATGTTTGCAAAATTAATAACTGGTCCGATAGAAGGCAGTTCGGGTTTAGGAAATGTTATTCCTTTGAAGCTCTACTTGTAGGATTCCAGCAAGATATAGCAGATATCCTGGATTCAGGTCAAATGGACTGTATCGCGATTGACCTAGCTAATAGGCATCCGATAGGGTAGATCATGGGAGACTGGCAAAACTGAGTGCAATTGGACTAGGCAAAAGAGTGACTGAATGGGTGACTATATTTCTAGAAAATAGAACTCAAGAGAATTGGAGTAGCCAAATGTTTATCTGACCCTGTAATAATTAAGAAGGGAACTCCTCAAGGCAATATTATTGGACCTCCATATTTACTTTTATACGTATACTAGCTGATGTACCCATGCTTCGCTACGGAATTCTACATTGTACACAGAATTGTAGGTTAGGTAGAGTACACGTTGTGAGCAAGAATGTATTAAATTGCATAGCTCATAACGTTACCCTAGAAACGCGACGGAGAAATCACCAAACGTCTTGTCTCACATGAAGACTGCGTTAGAGAATTTTCATAGTAATGGTAGGCCCGCTTGCCTACCATCAGTCACAATCAGGTTGGGAAATTGCATTATAATGCCAGATACTCACTCTCCACCTGCCTTTCTTACATTCTCAGAAAGACTGTCTTAGTGGTTTTCCCAACTGAAATGAACATAGGTCATTACATTGATGTCAGTAGAAATGGTGCAAGTAAAAGCAATGATTTCACATGAAATACTCGATCAAATGAAAACCACACATTTTCTTAACGAATAGTACTACGCTGCCGATCTAACAGTCCAAGGTTCCAGAGCTGGAATGACCAGGCCGTCGACAGCCATGATCCGTGAATATTCTTAATCTTTTTTCGGAGGGGGGGGTGTTGTCGAATAGTGGAGAGTCCCAGGGCAAAAACTATGCCCTTTTACTAATCTGTTTCCTAGGAGTACCCGATGAGTCGGAAAATCTCAATTCACTACACTGGCGGTGGAGAAATCTATCTGACTTGGAGGCAGTTTTTTCTCCAAGCACCGACCTCGATAGCTGCTGTCGCTTAAGTGCAGCCAGTATCCATTATTCGGGACATAGTGGGTTCCAACCCCACTGTCGGCAGCCCTGAAGCTGGTTTTCCGTGGTTTCCAATTTTCACACCAGGCAAATGCTGGGACTGCACCTTAATTAAGGCCACCTCCTTCCCACTCCCAGCTCTTAACGACGTAAAGCAATTTGCAAAAAAATAAAAAAAAATCCTCCAAGCCAGAGGAGAAACCCCCTCTTCACTGCTAATTTTGAATACAATGAATGTAGAATGTAATAAAAGTGAAGAGAAAAAAGCTTTTTTTTTTTTTTTTTAAGAAACGGCTCTTTTCAGTGTTGAATTTTGAGTTATTTAGTCAATTGTGGTGCTATAAGATGGAATATGCCTAAATTTGATTCTAGACCAGGTCACACCACTACTACTAAGTGAGCGTCAGAGTAGGGATCGAATAGCTGCAATACTATGATGAACCACTGAGTTACGTACCAGCAGTATGGCATCAAAAAATTTATGAACCAGAGGAATGACATGCTAAAGAAGAAAGTTTTCTAACTCCCCAGCTATTTCCCGCCAATATTCAGTCAGGCTGTTACATTCGGCACGCATCAGTAATCCCACCTTTCGGAGTTGAGCGGCAGCATAAGAGACAAAGAACATCACCACAAACAATGGTCAATGTAATGTTATTGTTGATCAATGTTACGCGCTTTCGATATCGTAGGCCTTCACATTTAGTTTTCTTCTGACACAAAAATACCACTCTTATAATAGTCAGTACGGAAAAATTGAATGAAACATAAATGGTCAGAAATTGTATTCTCTATAAATTAACTTTTGTTATGTAGTAATTTTCGATAGGACCAATAACATAGGTATTTAAAAAATAAATTTTAGGCGCCTCCCCCTAAACTACAATTTCATACAGGGCGAATACAATTGTTTATAACTTGGACTGTAGTTTCTTATTCCCCGACTTTCATTAAATTCTCTTGACCCATTTTCTCGTGGCTCGCCGTTGATATGGACTTGGCAACAAAAATTCAAATTCATGAATTTCTGTTATCAAAGCTGGTACGGCAACAATGTGCGACATAAATGATCGGAAATTTAATTCTATATAACATTAGTTATATAGTATGCATTGATAGGACCACTAATAATATAAATATTTGAGAATTCAATTTTAGGCCTTCCCCTATACTACCATTTCACTCAGCGTGAGTAAAATGATTTATAGCCTAGATTGTAGTGGCTCATCCTCCGACTTCACATACCAATTTTCATTAAATTCTCTTCAGCCGTTTTCTCGTGATGCGTGTACATACCTACAGACAGACAGACAGACAGACAGACAGACAGACAGACATTACGGAAAAGTAAAAATTGCATTTCCTTGTTGCTATGGACAAGACCGATAAAGAAATACCATTCTTTTCAAATTCAAAGCAATTCAATCTGCAACCTCATCACAAAAGGATTTCTTTCGACATTACCAATATGTATTCAAACATACCGGTCAAAAAAACTTTTGAAATTATAAAAAATAATCCGTCTAGCCATAGCACCTTAAGTTTGGTAGAAATTGAGGAATTCATAAATTTACTAAGTCTTGTTTGGCAACGACTATTTAACATTCAATAACAACATTTACAAACAAGAAGGTCTACTTTGGGTGACCCTATATCAGGGATACTCGGCAACGTATACATGGATAACAAAATAACTAATAATATTAACGGTCTGTGTCTTCGGCTCCACTATGACGATGACACATTGACAATAATCGATAGCGATTGCAACAATAGTGATAACATACTACATACCTGCCAACTTTCAAAAAAGAATAATCCGGAAGATCCTCCAGCAGAAAATTTTTAATAACATGCACATGCGTAACAGTCTTGAGACATAATGAAAAAGGATGGCAGGAGGGGGGGGAAGATTATAAACAATACTAATACAAGACAAATACAGTAGAACCTTGATGCATCCTTCCCGGAACTTTCGTTTTCCCGTATTCATCGTTGAATTTATTCGGTCCCAAAAGTGTTCCATATATACCAATGTTAAATTTCCCCACATCTATCGCTTCTCGAACTATCGTTTTGTCGCATCAATCATCGAAAAGTTATTTGTCCTCGGTCACAATTTTCCCGCAGTGATCGTAGGTAAGAAAAATATACGCAAAAGTTTTTTCAATTTAGAGGGACTGCTCAATAATCTTAGCATAAAATAGCGGCAAGCTGTTACGCAAGAATGTATGAGCGATTTGGAGATGCTAGTCTTGAAGAAGGATCTTGTAGGCTGGAGTGCTGTGCAAAGGTATTCACGCGCAACCTCACCACGAGCTTCCTGGTGCCAATGCTTCTCCTCGACCCACTAACCGACCCTAGAAGTATTCTTATTTACAAGAATTAAAATGTAGACAGCGTAAAACTCAAATTTGACACAATTTTCTGGCTCGGGCTGCCAACTTCGTTGAATAAAAGAGAAAATCGCGCAGCGCGCCAGATACGTTTTAATTAGTCACAGGGTGATCAATCGTGTCGTACCTTGTGGGGTGTGTGGGATACTAGAGGCCTGTTGACAGCTTTGTTGCCCTCTGCCCAATATTCTTGTTACAAGCCGGACCTAACCAAGCCAGACCAATAATCTTTTCTCATATCCTAGTCTTGTAACTAGTTCCTAAGTTGGCAGCATCATATAAGCCACTGTGACATCGTTCGAGACGCGCCGCATTCAATTTCTAATCTCTGCGACATCGCAGTGGGTCTATGGAATCTGTTCCTAAATAAAGGTTTTCGCCGTATACATCCACGTATATCTTTAATTTGCAATAAGAGAACTGGACTTAAAGGTTTTCAATTATTACAAAATGTGTACAGAAATGTGAAAGGAAACTGCGCAAAAGTCACGCTTTTTATTTTATTTTATTTTTATTTTCATCTCGTAGGTCTATATCATGGTTGCAATATTTTGAAACCGGTATGTATAGTATGAGCTAAATGGTTAGCATGTGTTGGCTATTGGTTAAAGGGGTCTTGATTGTGTCAAGGATTTTAACTTTCCTTGGTTAATTCCAACAGTTCAGGGGCTGTCTGTTTGCCGAATTAAACATCAGAATTCATCTTAGGTAGGGTCGCATTTTCATATGCGCGTCGATCTATCACGCAACAACTCGAAAGACCTGCACCCGGCTCCGGAGGCCACGCGACATTATTGTTGTTTTTTTTAAAATTATTATTATTATTATATATTTACATAATGAAAAATGTCCCAATACAGTACCCGTATATGTTGATCTTAAGACATCTATAACAGATAGCAGTCCACAATAGTTCATCTATTGTGTAAAGTGTTCCCAATCATAAACAGTTTAATGCCATCGTACGAGGATTATGCTTATTGTTCCGTACGAAAATCATCCACAGCAACGTCTCAACATTTCATATCATTCACCTACACTTCAAGTTATTTTAATGGTCAGTAAATGTTTTAATAGATATATTGTATTCTTAATGAACATTTTTAAACTGTTGTAGTTAGTTTTATTGTTGTATTATTAGACGTTTTACATTATATGTACTAGGATCAGGGCCCTGACCTACCTTGAATTAGGTTACTCTGGCTGATGATGCTCACAAAAAGCATGAGCGAAACATGTCCTAATTTTAATATCTGTTAATTTATTATTATTTATTTTATGCCTTTGTATGTGGCTAAGTTAGGGCTCATGGCCCTCTCTTACACTTAACCACTACGTACAGTACATAATCACATATTTTGGTAAAATAACATTAGCAGACCCTAGAAGCTACCTAAATTTATGGAGTAATATTATAACAGATTATAATTGTTATTATTAATGATTAATATTATCTAGCCTATCTACATCGACATCACCTAACAATAGTTCTAAATCACGCTTGCACTCATACACACTAACATTCATACAAGCTGGTCACGTACTTAAGAGGAAAACTCGACAAGACCATTTAAATGAGACTGTTCAAGTGCTATAACGTATACTGACAGGGAGTGTGTTCCATAGCCTTGCCCCAGACACTTGGAAAGAGTGGCTGTATACAGATGAATGATTAACCGGTATCATAAGGGTAGAAGTCGATCTGGTATTATGTTCATGGATAGATGAGAGGAAGTTAAAATGTGAGGATAGGTAGTCAGGTGTAGATTCGTTCAGAAGTCGAAAAATTAGTGTCGCAGTATGTAAATTCCTTAGTTGATCAATTTTCAGCCAGGATAGCTTCTCATAATAAGGGGAAATATGTGTCCTAAAGTTCAAAGAAAATATAAAGCGTATGCAAGAGTTCATTGCCCTTTGAAGTTTCATAGTTTGTTCTGCAGTTGCATCGGTTAATACGACATCACAGTAATAAATTATTGGAAAAATGAGGGTTTGAATAAGTTTTATTTTCATGCTGTGTGGAAGAATGGATTGTTTCATTTTTAGGGGGTGAAGAGATGCATATACTTTTCTGCAGACACTTGTTATGTGGTCATTCCAGTTTAATGTGTCATTCATGACTACACCTAGGTTTTTTACAGACTTCTGAAAAGGTATAGCTTCACCACAGAGCATGAGGTTAGGCTGTTGTATGATGTTTAGCGTATTTAAAAGTCTAGATTGTCCTATTATGATTGCTTGTGTTTTCTTCGGGTTAATTAATAGGCAGTTCTCTTTAGCATACGAGCTAATTGAATTTAAAATCAAGTTCGTATGGTGGATTGCTTTGTCAATGTCAGGGACCTTAAAGTGTGAGTATATCTGAAGATCGTCAGCATAAAGATGATAGTTGCAGTCCTTCAGATGAAAAGAAATGTCATTAATATAGATTAAGAATAAACTAGGTCCAAGAATAGACCCTTGGGAAAAGCCAGATAGCTTCGTCCTCCATTCTGTAGTCTTCATGTTTGATACAACTCGCTGTCCTGTGTTTTTGAGGTATGAACCCAGGACCTGAATAGCAGAATGAGCCATGTGAAGTTTTTGTAACTTAGCTAACAATATGTCTATATTTACAGTGTCAAACGCACTGCTAAAGTCTAGAAGGATAAGTATAGTCAGTTTTCGTTCGTCCATAGCCCATCTAATGTCATCCGTGATTTTGATTAGTGTTGTTGCAGAACTGTGTCCTTTCTTAAAACCAGACTGTAAGGGATCAAGTACAGAATGTTTTTCCAAGTATTTAACAATTTGTTTATGCATTATCTTCTCCAGAACCTTAGAAAGTGCTGTGAGGATGCAGACAGGTCGGTAGTCAGATGTATTGCTTGCAGAAGAGATTCCATTTAATTGGGATTTTGCCTGAAGTAAGACAGGTATTAAGTAAATGCATAAAAATGGGCAGTATTATGACTATGTATGTCACGAATGAAATGGGAATTTCATCAGCTCCTGTTGCGTGAGATTTTATTGCATTAACTTCCCTTCTTACTTCATGCTCTGTAACGGTATCAAATTCAAATACAGGACGGACTGGGGATTGTTGCCTTAATATATTGTCAATGGTGTTTTGTACTGTCGTTGTGTCAGGAGTGAGACATTCCGTGGAGAAATATGTATTTAACTCATCAAGGGACACCTCGAGATCAGTATGCTTCGCAAGTGGTTTGCCAATACCCAGTGACCGAAGTTGTTGCCATGTGGAACCAGTGTTAATGTTTTTGTTTAAATGCTGGAAATAATTCAATTTTTTATTACGAATTACAAGCTTAATTCGGTTTCGAAGAACACGGTACTGCTCATGTACGTCAGCAAGTTGAGTCTGCTTATAGCGTCCGTGTAGTGCGTCTCGTTCTCTCATCATAGTCTTAACATCAGCAGTCAGCCAAGGGCAGGGTGGACGTGTAACTCTCACAGAACGCTTTGGTGCATGTTTGTTGTACAATTCATGTAAATGGGAATTAAATATTACCTCTTTCTCATCAATGTCACTCTTCATCATTATGTCATACCAGGGGCAGAGTTGTGCATCTTGTCTCAGTTGTATTAAATTCATCCTTTTAAAGTCTCTAAACGTTACATATTTCGGTCGGTACTTCGGCACACAAAGAGAGTATGCTAAGTATATGAGGTCATGTTTGGATATGTCAGGAACAGATACTTGACCGTGGTGAAGTATTTTATGAGGGTTATTTGTTATTACTAGGTCTATGAATGTATCAGTGGAAATAGTGGAAGTATGGACGTGGTGGGTGGGTTTAAGGGGTAATATGTCACAGGATTTTAAAATATTTTGTAGTCGTGAGGCGTTGTTGTTCAGAGTTAATAAATTGGTGTTGAAGTCTCCAAAAAGTATCACGTGCTCGTATGATGGTAGCAGTGTCAGTAAGCTGTCTTCTAAGTCATGGAAGTCTCGCACTGCGTCAGGAGGCCTATATACTACACCTACAAGTACTTTTACAGAATTGACAAGCACCTCTAAAAACATTCAGGAGCCGTTTTTACAGCAGGAGTAGACGTGTGAACAACTTTACTCTTGTGCATTGATTTACAATATAGGGCAACCCCACCACCTCGTCTGTTCGTCCGATCATGCCTGTGAATATCATAGCCCGATATGTCAACCATGCTTGCGGGAATCGAACTACCGAGCCAACTCTCGCTTAGAGCAGCGATATGAATTGGACTGTCTTCAAATATCATCTTCAGTTCATCGAGGTGAGCAACGATTATGTATTGGAAAGGTGGTTTTTATTATTGTAACAACTTATTCTGAATTCCAGTACGGCTTTATAATGAGATTTACAACTTGCAAACCATGAAATAATCCACCCGCCCTAACTTTAGGACGGAAATTTTTGGCTGTTTTATTTAAAAGAAACTAATTCTACATACTCTTAAATTGAATAACATATTAATTTGTTTTCAGGAATGCATCATAATCTTCACAAGTTCCACAGAAATCAATCATAACTCTACCTACAATAGCAAAAAAAGTTGAATTACCATATATTTTTTTTCAATTTAATGTTGTAAAGTCAATAATTGGCATGCTGCCTTAACACTTTCGCACTCAGCGTGCCAATCTATCCGCGCGAGAGGTTGCGACGAGAAAGCTCACTGCACCGATTCATCGGCTCTGTCCTATTTAGGGATTTTGGTTATTTGCGTGGCTGTTAAATGGTAACAGTTGATCGTGACAGTAAATTAAAGCGTTGGATTAGCGTTTTACTCTACAGATACATCCACCAGCCCTACAAAATATTTTTATTTTTGACAAATGAAATCTGTTGATGGAGAATGTTTATGTTGTGGTTATTTGAAGTTGTTATTGCGTGGATCTGTTTTGGTTGGCTTATGAATACAACAATTTAATCTTGGTATGAGTTTAGTTTAGCGTTTATTTCGTCTCTTTGGTAAAACATGTTTTCGGCGTACTTCGCGAACTATAATTTCCCTCCTTCTCAATACTCCATTGTTGCACATGCTTCATCATCTTTTTATCATAATGGCTAGGCCATATTCATGGCCGAATGAGACCGAAATCATTGAATTTTCAGTTGATTTAGACAGTAATAATGATTTTCTTTCGTCGGAAGTGATTCTCGTTATGTGGGAAGTGACAGTCACAGCTCCTCACCATGCATCGGACCGCAAGGCCCTGACATCGATGACAGTTACGTGTACAGTGAATAACCCTGTGCCATGCTTCATGAGTGAATTGCAGCACACACATCATATTGATACCAAATTATTCAGAATTAAATGTTCTTTCTTGCTGGTCTAAGAGTAAAGAAGAAAGACGCAATAATGTCTGATCTTTCAGTCATTGGAAACAATAATTTATTTTTAAATATTTATTTTCAAAATGTAACAATTTCTTTTGGCTTAGCCAATAATAATACATCCAATGTGTATTCATTTCTGAAATGCTCATAGTTTCCTGTATTAGTGTGATTTATTTTATGTTAATATGTGTTAAACTGTTTACGTGTTCATTTTTTGTATTTTGGTTGGAAAATCAACGAAATTAGTCTGAGCTTCTTCAAGCCACTCCGTGCATGTAGGCCGAGTTCGAAAGGGTTAACATTATTCATTTTCATTTTCATGGTCACCACTAATGGACGATTCATATTTGTCATTGCCATCTTTCTACAAAGCATAATCCTCAATTTCTTTAAGCGAATGCATGATACCAAATTTTTATTAAAGGATTTTGCCATGGGTGCTAACAGAATGGACTCCCATGTACTTTTTACGCACTCACAAATTTGAATCAGATCAGGCCGCTTTAGTTTTCCACTCTGCGAGAGCTCTTGTAAATCATTAGCCATCCATTGCCGATATCACTGTTTCAGTGCTGCTTTGTACAGTCAGTTCATACGCACACGTAGTGATTGGCGGAGAATATTAAGCCTCCAGAGATAATTAATTAATCCGTTTTCCCTTGGTGCAATTTCTGCCTCACTTACTTGAGTTGTGTGCTCGTCCAAGATGTCCAGGAGCAATATCTTACATAAATTTAGCAGCGCCTGTGCAACATTGTTAAACATGCATTACCCAGACCACCACAAGATCACTGTCCATCCACACTTTCAGATTTGCTCTTAACAGTATGCCATTCACTGAATCTTTTACAGAACACTTAAGATGGTTGCTTTCGTCCTTCACCAAAACAAAATAGGCCAAACCCCATGGTGCAACAGCCCCGAAGGGTCATGGCCCCCAAGCGACCACTGCTCAACCCGAAGGCCTGCATATAACGAAGTGTGGTCAGCACGATGAATCCTCAAGGCTGTTGCCAATGTTCTCTGCATCTTCAATAAGCTAAGCTTTTACACTTGCCACCATGTTATCTTTAGCTGATTTTTTTGCTAAATTCAATTTCCTAGTCTCATCATACCAGTTTTCCACTCCAGTTGCCCGGGTGTGGTTTACGAGCACTCTCCACTTCTGTCTGTCCATGGGCCACTCTTCTCTCAAGACGACACCCCAGCTGACTCCTCTTGTTCCTATGTCCTCTTTCACTTGGTCCAGCTATCTCTTCCTAGGTCTTCCTACCGGTCTCCATTTCCTAGTAAGTTCCTATAATCTGTCTTTACTTCCACAACCATTCTTGTAAACTTTTTTTGATGATAATAATAAATAAAACCATAAATACAAATATATAAATAAAATTACTCAAAAACTTAATAAAATGAATAAGCATAATTAACCGAAATATCCGTTGTATGGGCGCCAGAGTTCACCAGAATGGATCCCTCGAATTTAGATAAGAGCATGATAAACTGTATATCCCAGGGCGTGTACATAATGCTGCGTACTGGTACATCTGCTGCGGGCCTTACCTAACCTCCTGAAAACGACTAATTAGGTAGGAACTGCACCTAGGTTCATCAATAACACTGATTCTAAAATAGCTAACTATATTCTTAACAAATACCGTGCATGAGCACCTCATCAACATACAACATTATACATATAATACACACATAAAATATTGCTGGAAGACTCCATATTTACAACAACAACAAAAATAATGAAAATCGTGGGAAAACGAAAGCGAGAACTAAGCTACCATTTGTAGATAGTCCAATGAACAATGTACATGTATGAAGATAAATACCCTTCACTGTCTCTATATCAATTCGACTTACCGATTCTCATAATCGGCAGTTATCACATCACACAGATACTGTACCTTGTACTACTGTGTTCACATATTTTAACACTTGTTGTAAAGATATATACACACGTCTGTCGATCCTCAACATAAATTTATGGAAAGTCTGAGATAGCTTTCACCAACATATAATGCTAGGCCGCCACAAGTGCTACCATACTTAATGCGCAAGCACTCTCCACAATCAGCCACTTTCCACGAACTTAACAAGATTACGCTCCACGAACGTTTGAAGTCCAGTCCATTGTAGCCGTGTCACTCCAGTACCGTGTATCAGCACCACTTCCTTCCCGTACAGGCGTCAGTTGTAGTTGTAGTTATCTTCTCATTCCTTTACAATCACCTCTACAATCACCCTTACAATGTTTCTGGTTGCCGCCGTATGATCAACCTTTATAGACATCAACATCCCCCTCCTCTCAGATGATACGTCTGGATTGGTGCTTGCCCACCAATCATGAGTGATCTCAAGTCAAGACCAAGCCCTGAACTACTTCTTCCTCCCAAGACAATAACAAACTCTGGGGTATATTCCATGAGTCACCAAATTTTCCTAATACAACAACAAGCTCATCTCATCAGGCTGGGATATATACATGACTCATGAATTTCCCGACACAAGTACATCACAACAAACACTGGGGTAGTCATATGACTCATTCAAATTATCAGAGTTATTAAAGCAATGTTTTCCCACTCGTGCAAAACAAATTACTCATACCTACATATGTGGATATCTTCCAGCTTACCAACATACATGGCAAAATATACAAATGAAATACTGATAATAATAATGATGATAATAATAATAATAATAATAATAATAATAATAATAATAATAATAATAATAATAATAATAATAATAATAAAAAATCGAATACTGACAATAATATCTCTAACTTCTACATATAATTCTGGGGTGTGATATATGTACTATCACATAACGCCCCCTTGGTGAATCGATGATATCACATATTATGATTCACCATAAAACTGAACTTCTTACATAACCTTATAATGACATAACTGAACACATAATTTACTGTAATAATGATATATACATTGTGTCTACTGCATTGTATTCGCACACCCGAAATACAATTTGTCCAAACAATAATAATAATAATAATAATAATAATAATAATAATAATATGGCTATATACACACAACTCTGATTGTTTCATATAGCATTGAACACAATCCCTTCTTGCTACTGTACACATACATTAAAATTGATAATACATACATCCAAGGTGCAGATCCTATCTCTTATATCTGCGAAGGCTATAGATATTAAATGTCCCAAGGACCTAGTCGTCAGAAGTTAGAAGCTGATAAGCACACTTGCCTATTCTACTGTCCACAGTATACGGACCCTAATATAAATGAAAAAACTATACATTAACTTAACATTGGCATCGATAGACGAGGAATGCGTACCGCATTAAAATCCAAGTACGTCTAGAATCCACTCTATCTCACACACAAACATTCATACCATCCAGTCACACAAGAATCATACAAACTTTCATTGGGAACATTCATAAAAAGGAAATCCCTCTTTCTGAAATACGCGGGAATCTCACAATGTTTACTTTTCCACAAAACCATAATTAATGCAAGCAAACAGATCACATACTTTTTCATACATTCCACATCGATATCACTCAGGCACGTCGTTCAAATCATTCATACAACTCTCAGAATTAAATAAAACTTTACACACATGCTTGGTTAGACTTTCTTTCATCTCACGCACACTTCCATTCTCACACACGCTCACTCTATTATTGTAATTCTCACCATAATTCACTATAATGTTGCTATCATTACCACTTAATGACCCAACAATTAATCCATCTTCACCACCTTCCATATCAGCTCCTACTTGCACCACTTTCATGCCAACAACACTGCTACTTTCGACTCTTATATCAGAAGTTTCATTAATCTCAAAGTCACCATTTTCACACATAATGGACCTAACTTTACTCTCCTCACGTACACTTTAATCAACAAAAACATCCTCATGATGTATACTCCGTAAAGACTCTTCACTCGCAAAACAACCTTCATCAACTTCACAAAAAACTTTGCTTTCAATTTCAGAAACTTCCACAAGATTATCGATCGCAACACCGCTATTACCATCACCACTAGCACAAAGTAAGTCATCCGACACAGCTTTCTTACCTTCATCACGCCCCCTATTCTCAAAATCTCCCTGAACACAAAACACATGGTCATACAATAATTCCTCTTTCACGTCTACCTCGTAACTTACCTGTTTCATCATGTGAATAGGAATTTCGGTATCGGACTACCTATCTGACCCAACTAAGAAGTCCGATTCCGGTTTAAATTGCTTGACGTGGACTGTTCACTATTATCATGTCTCTGCACTTGATCTGGAGGTCTTTGATCCGTACGCCCCCTACTTTCTGATTTCCCTTGATTAGGTCTTCTGCCAAAATATTCCTGGTGATTAACTCCCTGATTAGACTGTCTGTTTCCCCTTCCGGAATTACCACCCTGATTCCCTTGCCTAGAATGACTGAAATTCTGATTATTCCTATCTCCCCCTAGCTGATTACCTTTTCTCCCATTATCCCCGTAATTCCTACCTTCACTTTGCCTAGTCCTCCCCTGCCCTTCCAAAGCATCAAACCTCTCTAACAGCTGCTCTAATTCTTTAATCGTAACAATATTCTGCATACATGCAGCTAATCCGACCTTCTCAGGAAAATGCCTCAACATCTGGCGGACTGTATCTCTCTCCGATGCTAGACCTTCAATATTCTGGCTGATCAGAACATGCGCCAAGAAATATTCCGTCACAGATACACCTTCCTGAGGTTTATACTTGCCAAATAGCACGCGATCCCTTTCCCTTCCTGAATAGCTTCACTCCAAAATTTAGAACTAAATTTGTCCCTAAATTCCTCCAAACTCGCTATACCCTGTCTATAAACTTGAAACCAGGATCTCGCTTCTCCAACAAATGCAATATCCAACATCTCATCAACCATACTCCACTCGATCAAACCATCGTCAAGATTCTTGGAAAACCGTTTCTCCACCGTTTTCAAGAATTCCATCGGATTAAACTGCCGACCATTAAACTTGGGTAATTCAGAGTCCTTCGTACAAGATACGTACCTATTACATATGCTGCTACCTACTTGGATTTGACTGATCTCCTGCCTTAACTTTACATGACATGCTTTAATTCCTTCTTCAACTACCATTCTGGCATTTCCTTCTACTGACTTGAGGTCATCTTTTACCGACTTAAGATCTTTCTCCAATTTCTCATCCTTCTCATCTATACGCTTCGCTAAAACGTTCTGATTGGATTTAATTCTATCTATTTCTTCGACTTTATCTTCCACTATTTTTATTCTCTTATCACATTCCTTGCTGTTTTCAACAAATTCTTTCCTAACTACATTAAATTGGCATTCAATTTTCTCAGTCAATTCCAAGCATTGAGCTTCTACCTTATTATTGACTTCCTGAATTTCCCTGCTTTGATGGTCAAACTTCTGGTTCAATTCATCTATTCTACCATTCTCAGCACTACTTAAACTATCAATTTTACTAGACAATTCAACACTCACTAAATTTAACTCCTTACTTTGATTCTCAATCTTACTGGACAATTCCGTACTACTATTAATACTGTATATTTCATTACTTAAAAAACTCAATTCACTCTTCAACTCTTTACTCTGACTATCAATCTTGCTAGACAATTCAACCTTATTATCATCGATTTTACTGGACAATTCAACATTATTATTATCGATTTTACTGGACAATTCAACATTATTATTATCAATTTTACTGGACAATACATCACTCTTACTGTTAAATTCACCCTTCAACTCTTTACTGAACTGATTAAATAGTGATTGAAGCATACTAAGAGTTAAGGTCGCCCCTTGATCCCCTACATTCTGAGTTTGAGACGGGTTACTCGGTTCCTCACCCATCGTTGCCAATAGATCCTTCCCACTATCAGCCATTTTGCTACTCTTACTTAAATTAGATAAACTCAATGTGGTGGAATTCTTTTGCCTTCTCTTCTCCTGATTCTTAGTACCAGCAACTTTAAAAACCTCCTGATTCTTAGTACCAGCAACTTTCAAAACCTCTCTACTTCTCAATTTTACAATACTGGACTCGCTACAACATTTCTTCATACTCCAAAATACACATGAAAAATATAAAGCACTTCACTGACATAGTTTGCAGAATTCCAACCACACCTGACAAGTGCACCTACGCTTATAAGCGTAACAGATGTACCAATCATTCAGCCACACGTTGGGAAGCCAATTGTAAACTTTTTTTGATGACTCATTCAAATTACCAGAGTTATTAAAGCAATGTTTTCCCACTCGTGCAAAACAAATTACTCATACCTACATATGTGGATATCTTCCAGCTTACCAATATACATGGCAAAATATACAAATGAAATACTGATAATAATAATGATGATGATAATAATAATAATAATAATAATAATAATAATAATAATAAATCGAATACTGACAATAATATCTCTAACTTCTACATATAATTCTGGGGTGTGATATATGTACTATCACATTCTTATCTCTACTTCTTCGCACCTTCTCCTCATATTTCTCTGTTATAATGTAGTGGGTCTTCAAGAGTCCTTACCATTTTAATGGAACATGCATAATTTTCACACTCATCAACAATTTTGCTCTAAACCCATCCCAAAGGCTGTTAACATTTTTACTTACCTTTTCCACAAATCATAATTATATTTTAAGAGCTCCTTCATGCTCATTTTATCAACCACATGGTACCGGTTAATAGTACTACTTTTACAACCTTCCTCTCCATCATATTTATTTTTAACTACAGCTAAAACAGCTTCGTGGTCACTCACACCATCAATCACGTTTGTCTAGAGAGCTCATCTGGTTTTATCAGCACCACGTCTAGAATATTCTTTCCTCTAGCCCATCACTTTCTGATTCAGTTCTCCTTTTCAGAACAACTTATTCACCATTAGCTGGTTGTACTTTCTATCATTCGCATTTCCTTTCCAGTTAACATTTGATAAACTGACATCACTTGCAACAATTACACTTCTTTCTGCGTCGTTCCCCACATAGCTGATTTTCTTATCCAATAATTTTGCATCAGTGTCGGCATCATCCCTCCCAGATCAGTACACCCTAAAACATCAAGTTGTCTATTACCATTATATGAGATCAGCCTTACACCTAGAATTTCATATATACTGACCTTTAACTTTTTAATGAAAATGAAAACCTACAACCTGTGTTCCAGTCATTGACCGGGTCAGGGATGTAATGAATGAATCATATATAGGCTATTAGTACGATGGGGTCGCCACTCCCAAAGTGATTTAGTAATGACTGATAGATGCTATGAAATGAGAATGGAGAGTGTTGCTGGAATGAAAGATGACAGGGAAAACCGGAGTACCCGGAGAAAAACCGGTCCCGCCTCCGCTTTGTCCAGCACAAATCTCACATGGAGTGACCGGGATTTGAACCACGGTATCCAGCGGTGAGAGGCCGACGCGCTGCCGTCTGAGCCACGGAGGCTCCCTTAACTTTTTAATAGCATACAAATTCTTCTTTCACTAGTATGTCTCTACGATAAACACTCCAGTTACAAGAAATGAACTGCTGCGAGTGATGTCAGTTTACTAAAATGTTAACTGGGAAGGTAATGCGAATGAGATAAAGCACAACCAACGAACAGTGAATAAGTTAATCCAGGAAAAACAGCTGAATCAGAAAGTGATGGAACCAACTAGAGGAAAGAATAATCCAGGCGTGGCATTGTATAGTAAAGGTGGAATTTCTTTAAAAGTACCACAACAATCCAGTTCTGGAAGAAAATTTCTGCCTCCATAATATCACTTGTTAGCCGTGATTCAACTCCTATTATAATATCTGGTAAAAATAACGTATATCTATTAAATTACTCAATTCTATTCCTTTCTTTACAATACTTCAAGAGTTTTATTCATATTTGCTTGCACGTAAGACCCGTCGGGTCTTATGTGCGCATATCTCAAAAATTAAGAGCGTATCAAAATATCCATGAAATATACATACGAACATCCTCAAAAACATATTTCAAAACAGAAAAGGTAGTATTCATATTTCAGATATTTCAGAAAGTATGGACCATTATACAATAATAGCCTGATATACATCCCCCACAATTGCAGCAAGTATCCGTACGTGGTAGGGTAGGCCTAATTTCATGTTCACTGCGTCAAAAATAAAAGGAAAATACTGTTAGGGATATTCCACTTTTAAAATTAAAAGTAGATGCATTATTATTAGGGGAGAAGGTCTGAAAATACCAAAAAATCAACAGCATTTACCAATTTTTATTCGTTTCCACTGATTCAATAACACTTTGCTATTTCACGAGAAACGCTGTTCCTGGTTTCCTCTACCCACACCAACATCTTATCTAATTCAGAATATTTTTCCGTTTGCAGTCCGGGAAAAGATCAAACATTTTTTTGCGACCATTAGTGTTTCTAGTTGTTTTTGCCAATATCTGATCATGTTTGGCAGAACAGCAATTTCACTAATGGCATCCCGCATACATCAGCAAACCTAAGAACAATTAGTTTAAAAGAAGCAGAATACCGTATTTACTCATGTATTAGAACCCCCCCCTTGGCTTCACGAGACGAAGAAAATAACAAATCTTGCATACAAGACCCCCCAACATAATAAGTCAGAGAATAACAACAATTCCGCTTTGAAGCGGCTACAAGCCTTATGCAGCTCTGATATCACACAAATTTTTTAATAGTTTCGTCCGTACGACCCACGAAATGAAAACATGCATCAAAGTCATGCGGTACATCTGTGTTTCGTAGTTAAGAAATGCCCGCCTCCGTAGCGTAGGCCTACTGCAGCTCTGATGATGTTGTACAAAGAGTTGAATCGTTTTGTTTCCGACCCGCGCATTGCAGGCACACATCAGTCACGTATATGTCTTTCTTCCGTTAGCACAATTAGCTGCCGGCATCGGAAACCTGAGTTTGATTCCTGGTACCGTACGGCTGGAGATTTACGTATGGCAGGAAGGTTTATTTGCGGTAAAAATGGTACATGCAACGCTCTTCCACTGGCGGCCTGACTAAAAAAGAGCTGCACCCCTTAGGGATGAGGAAATGAGTTTACTTTAGTAAACAAATATTGACGGTTGTTGCTAGGCCTAATAATATAGCCAGACAAGATCATAAACAAAGTGATTGTTTAATATCTCTAACTTGGGCCAATACAGAGTTTTTTGGGAGAGAAGTAGGTTTAAAACATGATAAAAACAATCCAATCACAATTTTTTACTCGCCAACGTACCTAACAAATACAGTAGAGCTTCGATGCATTGTATGCATTGTTCCCAGGACTGTCGTTATCCTGTATCCATCGTTCAATTTATTCGGTCCCAAAAATGTTCCATATAAATAAATTTTAAATTACCCCACTTCTATCATTCCTCGAACTACCGTTTTATCGCATTTATCGTTGAAAAATGATTTGTCCTCAGCCACAATTTCTCCTGCATTGATCGATCGTATGTAACAAATATATATGCAAAATGTTTTTTAATATAGAGGGACTGCTCAATACTCTTAGCATATAATAGCGGCAACCTGTTACGCAAAAAAGTACGAGCGCTTCTGAGTTTTTATAAGTTAAGAACTTCATTTTCCCGTTTTGAACTGAGATTCACAATTAGAATTAACACTTTCAACACTACCATATTTTAACATGGATCCTGGCTGTGAACTGGGTCTTTTTGCCAACTTTTAACGCGTTATTATGGAACAGCAAAACATATTACACGCCTGATTTTTGTACCATATGAAAGTGTCAACCGTCCAAAATACAGAAATTTTTTTACATTGAGGTTATACCAATAAGCTTGCTCAAACAATAAAAAATAATCATTTAATGCGACTACTTAGGCCACAAATAAACACAAATGCAATGGAATAAAATATTTACCTATTTAGGAATAGTTTGTTTTGGTATGGTAGTCCTGAAAACATTGGACTATACACAGTCCTACTTTGCACTCCTTGCACCACCATCTACTCTCTTTTCTGACGTGCTTACCACATTCCTTCTTGCCTCTGTCTGAGCATAGCTTGCAATAATGAGTAGCTTTCACACATATGCAAAATTGTTGCAAAAAACCAGTAAATTTTGTGAAGTTTTACTGCAGACCACCGGTGCCACATGGAATTTTCCTTCAGTTTGCCCTGACGTTTCATTGCTGCAATTGTCGTACCTGCATATCTGTTAGTTTCTGTTTTTATATTTTTGATCAAATCGTCACGAAAAAAATTACTGAGACAATCCATTTCGTCACTCCCCGCGCAAAACTGAGTAGAACCAGATGCCGACTGGAAGACAGGTAGCTGTAGTTGGTCATCTGTTTCTGACCATTCATCATCAGTTTCAGATGATCTAGCAGATGTTCCCGGCACAGGTGAATCATCAGCCTGCGTCTCTTCGTCTGAACAAAAAAGATAAACCCAAATTTCTGTAGGCAAAGTATTTCTATCGTTTGTATTCGGAGTAAAATAATACAGCTAAATACTTACGTTCCAAAGTGACGTAATAAATACAAATCTTACCTGAACTATCGCTTGATACGTTATCCGGTTCGTAAGCAGGGTCGTAATCACTTTCATCCATCTCTGAACCCGCTTCTCCCGATAAAATATCAGAATCATTGAGCCGGCGTGAAGACATGTTTACACAGAGTAACACAGCTGACAGCGTGACAGATTTGGCGCGCGCAGCACATGGCACACCGAGTGCTTCGGTAGAGGTCACGGCAAGGAGAAATACCCTGTTTACCGTTTCATTTCGAAATTCCCGAAAACTGCTGCATTCTAGTGGTCACTAGATGAACTATTACCTCCAACCAAGGGACGGGTACCGTACGTGATACGTGCAGCTGGATATAAACGCACGAGAAAATCACGCCCGTATCATATACGGGCGCCGTCCAGAAGCAGGAAAGCAGCGCGCCCGTATCCCGTACGGGCATAGTGCTGAAAGTGTTAAAGAAGGTTCAACCTATTCAATGCAAAATGTGTTGTACAAGGTGTTCACAACATATTATTTATTATTACTAGTACCGGTGAGTCTCATATCCTATCATATTCGGCCGCGATCCCATTTTTAGCTATCCATTTCATTAACTTAGTTTTTTCTTCCTTTTAAGCTTCACCACCCACGTTGAGCTGAGACAACCTTAAAAATCAACCTTATTCAACCTCTCAACGTCAGGTGTCCCGGCCTTAGACAAATATTTGATGGTCTTGCCAACCACACACAACACTGGACCTGGACTTATGTATGTCTCCATTGAACAAAAATAGAAGAGTGGACAATTTTACTGCATCGTTTTATTATCATATGAAGACATTTATTCTCACTCATCAGACCAATTTTACTGTACAACACTCACCTGCCTCATTAGACTATAACGCCTCTATGTGTTATATTATATCACCATATTTTACACATCATTCTTCTAGCTTTTAATGAGAAAACAACCTATCATTTGTATTTTGCAATGTATGTATTATCTATACAACTTTTATGATATGTACTCTGCCCACTAAATTCGCCACCTTCACATACAATAATCCCGGCATTTACCAAGCAACAAACCCTCTGAAAAAACAAAACATTAACATTGCCTTCAAGACGACAAACACCAATCACAGCCTTTTTTTCAACCACAATACACTTAACATAAACAATAGTATTTACTCAAACTCAGGCATATACAGGCTCAAATGCACGCAATGTGATAAATCATACATAGGGCAAACAGGCCGGAGCTTCCTTACTAGATACCAGGAACACTATAATGCCAATAGACATAATAAATTTTCAGCCATGAGTTCACATGTGAAAGATACAGGTCATCATTTCACAACTATCGAACAGGACCTAACAATCATTAAAATAGTAGATAAAGGAAAATTAATGAACGAATTAGAAAACATTTACATATATCTGGATCAACATTACAACAAAGACCTGAATCTCAATGATCCCGTCGAAATAAAAAATCCCCTATACGAGACTTTACCCAATTTATTACAATCTTTAAATCCAAATTTAAATAAAATCCTTAAAAACATCAAACGTAACTTCCAATAATGATTCCAACTTCCCCTTAAAAGTAATCCCTCCGTCCCCGCCCCTGCTAATGTTCCACAGCCAACGGCATGTAGGTTAAACCCTCCGTCCACCTCCTCTTCTCCATTAAACTCCTCTTCCTTAACTCCCCATCTTCAACAGCCAATAGCGCGCAAGCTCAACGCTCTGCCTATTTCCGTTCATCCATCACACCTACCTCCCTCAGTTCCACACAGATACAACACACGCCATTCAAACCTCACTCGTTCCGAGACCATACAAGCAACAAGTTCATACCGCAAAAACCGAGAACGTAAGTAATTGAATTTATATCAATTCTCCTAATTTAACCGTTTTTCCTCTAAACCTCTTACCTTTTTATACTCCTTTTCATTACAGATTCTGCACCATATTTCTTCAATAGTCAATCCACATTCAAAACTACAGCCAATACGTAAGAATGTTCCCATTTAACCATCGGTATACGAGCTGACAAAATCTGTACAGCGGCACTTATTAGTTAACTTCTCACAACTCCTTCAACAAAAATACTGAGACCACGATCCCACTTCGTAAAATATGAAATTAATGGATTGATTGGACACAACTTTATAATCTACATGCGCCATACTACTGTTTCATTACGACTTTTCAACGAGAGAGATTTTATCTTGTCTTGAGTGGCCATTGGATTCTAATTGCTCTCCATTTAAAATCAGGTTGCTTCCAGCCGAATTTCACGAACCTTGATACGGCAACTTTAGCCATAGACTTTCTTATTATTTATTTGGTCAAGGCCTAGTTTGTACAGTTTTATAAGATCATTTTAAGATTGCTGATGTAATTACCATACCAACTCTTATTTCTTCGCAAACACTTTAAATGATTTTTAATTGTCAGTTGTCATTTAAGAACTCATGATTGCACATATTGTATAATATTCATTCTAATTTTTATTCTCATTTTATATACATTTTTTCTTGTATCGACAATCAGGATCCTGATTTTTACCTTTAGCATGAGTGTAAAGAGGCTGATGATGCCCTTTTAAAGGGCGAAACATGTCCCTTTAGACCTTAGTTTAATAGGATGTAAGTCCTAACTTTGCAAATATCATTTGTATTGAATAGGTTGACTAATAAAATTTTGATAATCTTAAATTAATCTCCTCAACACTTGAAAACCCAAATCAAAGTAAATAAAATCTGGCTTAAGAATGAAATAAGATTCTTATACAAGAAAAATCTTTCTTGAAAAAACAAACTATATGAGGCACACCTTGAGACAGCGCACTTACTTTCCAAAGCTCAATGGGACATATTCCAAACTAAACTCGCAGAAAAACTGTTCAATATACGGGAGCAAAAACAAGCAACAAATGAGAAGAAACTTAATAACCTTAAGAATAACACAAGGCTAAATAGACCAATTACAAAAATTTCTAATAAATCGAGTACCCATAACCAAGAGTCTTTAATAGAACATATTCACCCTCCAGTAGCTAACTTATCAAAAATAAAACTTTCAGACAAGGAAAATGAGATCCTTGAAAAAGGACCAAAACACAATTGGCCATACCCAAATAAAGTTAATATCGCTACCACACTAGTCATAGAGTCTGAAACAGCCATAAACAAAATGCCTTTAGACTTACAAGATGAGGTCAGATTGGACATTAAACGGACATTAAACAAAATCCATAACCTAAAAAACAAAACAACACCCACTAATAGTAGTATACACAAAGAAACCTTCGCAGAACGAGAACACATTACCAAACTCACGAAGAAAATTAAAGATCACGACCTTATCATCACAAAAGCCGATAAGGGCAACACGACCGTTATCATGGATAAAAATGATTACATTGAAAATAATGGCTCCTTCTCTACAGTTAAAAAAAGATCCGACTCAGCAAATCCAACGTCTCCTAAAACAAACTTTAAAAAATACATCATTCCTTTTCAAAGAACAAGAAAAAACGCGATTAATTAACATGAATCCCAGTCTGCCTACCGCCAAAGCTTTCCCCAAAATCCACAAGACCGGCGTCCCCATACGCCCCAACATTAACTACAGACCTAGCCCATTATACGAATTGGCCCAATTCATCCAAAAATTCCTTAGTAAAAATTATAAATTTGTCGAAAAAATCCGTAAAAAAACACTATTGAATTAATCGGAAAACTAAATAAATTTAAAATACAACAGTTTCACACCCTTCATTCGATATCAACAATATGTATCCCAGCATTAACACTAAAGAAATTCTTCCCATAATCCAAAATAACCTAAAAACATATGGTGGGCTAAGTAAACTCGAGATCCAGGACTTCATGCAGGTCCTGAAACTAGTGATACACAACAACTATTTCACATTTGACAAATGTATATACCAACAAGATGGACTGGCTATGGGGTCGCCGTCCTCAGGAATTTTGGCGGAGATATACATAGATTCCCTAGAAGACACGGCAATTAATAACAATAATATTTTCTCAAACATACTTTTCTGGTCCAGATACGTCGATGACACACTGGTTATTCTGGATGACAGAACGGTTAACGCAGCAACCACCCTTATAAATTTAAACAAGATAGATCCTAATATAAAATTTACATTGGAATCTGAGACCAATAACTCAATTAATTTTTTAGACCTTACAATCAAGAGACTTCCTTCTTCACTAGAATATAATATCTACAGAAAACCAACACAAACAGCAACAACTATCAGAAGAGAATCCACACACCCACACGCATATAAGTGCGCCACTTACTATAGTATGGTAGACCGTGCACTAAAAATACCGTTATCCAAGGAAAAGCTAAAGTAAGAACTGAATACCATACGTGCCATCGCTAAATATATAGGTTATAATTCTTCATTCATAGAACGCATTATCAACAAATGTAAACATAGACTAAAGACAACATTAACCAAAGAAAGACTTAACCCTGCCCTATACGCCACTTTCACTTTTAATGAAAACATACACAGTGTAACTAACATCTTCAAGAAACATAATATTAAATATCGTACAGAACCAACAATAGGAATATGGATATAGTTCACAATACCAAGTCAATAAACAAATCCGACATTCTCGCAAAATCAGGTGTTTACCGTTTCCAATGCAATAACTGTTTTTCTTCATACATTGGACAGACCGGTAGAAGCTTAAAAGTTAGATACTTAGAACACGTCAATGCCATTAAGTATAATAGGTTTTCTGCAATAGGCCAACACATACATGACTCAAAGCATAACTTCACTACCATAGAACAAGACCTAGAAATTCTCAAAAACATAAACAAAGGCCCTTTACTAGATGTTACAGAAAACTGTTTTATTCACTTAGATCAATTTCTCCATCCTAATCTAAACCTTAATAAAATATCAGAAAAACCTAATATCCTCTTTGATTTTCTAATCGAAGTCTTTAGAGGTATCAAAATCACGGAGAGGAAATCGATCTTTTACACTCTCCAAAACACTGTTCTATGTCCCACACCACCGCCACTCCGCCCCCCGGACCCGCCTTGAACTCCGCCTTCCCATCCCTTCCATTCCATTCCTCTCTCCTTCTCCCCCTCCCACCACCTCTTCCCCCTCCTCCCACCCTACCTTCACACTCACTCAACTTACTCACACCCATCTCACTTGTCCACAACTTTTCTCACAACATACAACCAGCACGCTAAACAAGGTGAGTCTCATATCCTATCATATTCGGCCGCGATCCCATTTTTTGCTATCCATTTCATTACCTTAGTTTCTTCTTCCTTTTAAGCTTCACCGCCCACGTTGAGGTGAGACAACCTTAAAAATCAACCTTATTCAACCTCTCAACATCAGGTGTCCTGGCCTTAGACAAATATTTGATCATACCTTTGGCTAATCACCGAATGACAACAACGTTCCCTTCCAACTAACACGCTTAGCTCAACACGCTCAACAGCAACATCACAACCTCTTACCACATCATAGAAGATGGTCTAAAGACGCCTACAAAGACTTCAATATAGCCTATGGCACCAACATTTCCAACTAATATCATCTCAAAAGGAGGGGTTGTAGTAAGGATGTAAAGGAGAGGGCATATAAGCTGGTAAGACCCCAACTAGAGTATGGTTCCAGTGTATGGGACCCTCACCAGGATTACCTGATTCAAGAGCTGGAAAAAATCCAAAGAAAAGCAGCTCGATTTGTTCTGGGTGATTTCCGACAAAAGAGTAGCGTTACAAAAATGTTGCAATGTTTGGGTTGGGAAGAATTGAGAGAAAGAAGAAGAGCTGCTCAACTAAGTGGTATGTTCCGAGCTGTCAGCGGAGAGATGGCGTGGAGTGACATTAGTAGACGAATAAGTTTGAATGGCGTTTATAAAAGTAGGAAAGATCACAATATGAAGATAAAGTTGGAATTCAAGAGGACAAACTGGGGCAAATATTCATTTATAGGAAGGGGAGTTAGGGATTGGAATAATTTACCAAGGGAGATGTTCAATAAATTTCCAATTTCTTTGAAATCATTTAGGAAAAGGCTAGGAAAGCAAGAGATAGGAAATCTGCCACCTGGGCGACTGCCCTAAATGCAGATCAGTATTGATTGATTGATTGATTGATTGATTGATTGATTGATTGATTGATTGATTGATTGTCACTTTGTCAGTCTCAAGACACAAGTCTCTCGAAAAGCGAAACCTTATTTTTAAGATCTATCTCCTCGTGCATGTCAAACAAACTGCTGCGATATAGCAGCGGGCGACCCATAGAGAGGCCGTCGGACTAACCTTTCTTCCCGGAATCGTCTCAACATAACACAAATTTTATGGTATATAACCTCTGATTGTTATTCACTCCTCTCATTTGAGGTTAAACAGTGCTCTCAGCAGTGTTAAAACATGACCGGTTGAACATCGGTTTTAGACAGTGCCTAAGTGATAAATAACGTCTCTGCAATGCGGCAGCCATACTTAGGCACTCTTTAACCGTAGACATCGTCCAAATACAGTTTCTGCAATCCGCCTTATGATGATAAAACACATTGGGCCGATTGCAAAAACGGTATTTAGACGATGTCTACGGCTAAGCAATGTCTAAGTATGGCTGCCGCATTGCAGAGACGTTATTTATCACTTAGACACTGTCTAAAACCGATGTTCAACCGGTCATGTTTAAACACTGCCGAGAGCACTGTTTAACCTCAAATGAGAGGAGTGAAGCACAATCGGAGGTTATGTACCATGAAATATGTAATTTGTATTATCATGTTGAGGCGATTCCGGGAAGAAAGGTTAGTCCGACGGCCTCTCTGTGGGTCGCCCGCTGCTAAATCGCAGCAATTCGTTTGACATGCACGGGGAGATAATCATAAAATAAGGTTTCACTTTACGAGAGACTTGTTTCTTGAGACTGACAAAGTGACAGTCCGGTAACTGTCAACTTGAATACAATTCTTGGCAACCGATATATTTTATTATATCATGGGGTAATTTCCATGGAATTATAGGTCACTTCGACTACAGACATATCAGAATTGTGTGTCCCGATCGTCTGAGGGCTGTCACTTACATCAACCGGGAGGGATTCACTTATATTTACGGCCAAGTAAACACACATAGTAGTGAAAACTAAAAAGTAGATTGTATGGGACTTATACGATCTTATATATATATATATATATATAACAGCCCTAGTATTTGGCTGGTGTAAAAATAGGGAACTACGGAAAACAATCTTCACAGCTGCCGATGATGCGTTTCGAACCTACGATCTCCAGAATGCAAGCTACATCTATACGGCCCGTACAACACATTTTCGGTTACACATTACTATTGCTTCATCTTCCCTTCGTTGAAGCTACCGTAATTTATGAGTAGATTACACTCACTGTAACAACGCTATAAGCAAAGCTACACTTCCCCATACGGTGGCTTCTCACTTTATTGTCGATAATATTATGAGATTTAATTTCCACCGAAAGCGATACTCTTATCTGTGGGCAAGTCATGCTCAGCCATATTTGAGTAATGTGTAGGAAGACAAACAGCTGACTGGCGTTCGGCGCGCGCACCGACGAATTTCATTGGTTGCGACAAGCAAAGAGTGTACATCAAAGATACTTCTGTCTCCACTTTTAAACCAAAATAGAAAGTTTAAGGGATGTCTAGTTAAACATCGACTGAACATTGTTTATGCAATGGAAGATCGTGAATGATTTAGACGTTGATTAGGTAGACGATGTCTAAAGCTTAAAACTAGTCATCGTTTCTGCAATCGGCCCATTATCACCACACCTGCAGATGTAAACTTTACTGTTATTTCATTTTTTTCTTTCCATCGTGGAACATTTGGCACTATGTGGGTGATAGCGTACCTATCCTAAACAATGCGGACCCTCTTATCTCATTAACAGCTGTTAAGGTAAATCCTGATATGATAAATGTAGAGAAAAAGCATGAAATATACTTTAAAATAAGGGTCTGGCGTTCTACAGCCGCAGTTATCAAAAAAAATGTTTCCAGTCAGTATGTGTTACATTCGGAAATACAACTCGTAACATACGCTAGTTATTAGCTGGTGGTTTGGCACACATTCAACAACACGGCTTTATTCAGAAGGGGTGGTTTCTGCTACACATATAAAAACTGGGAATATCAGAGACCATCTCCAGAAACCGTTTGGGAATAGCTTCACACAGTTTGGACTCTGTATACTAGGGAACGAAACAATTTGTAAACGGTTCTGAATGACGGGACCTAGAATGCTCTTGGTCTCTATTGCAGTGCATGGCTGACGAGGTGACGTAATGCCAGTGAAGATGATGTCACTTGAAATGACGACACTCTGATAGCAGGGAAGTTAGCGGCGCAAGACAATTAAAATGAAAACAGTGATCAGGTTTCCGGTGTGGTAAGCCTACTGCTCAACTGACTGGCCAATGAGTTATTTTGTATGAATATTCCATAATATGATAATACGATACCCTTATCCCTTTTCTCTACAGGGTTGAGTATGAAGTGAGACGAATCTTCGTAGCAAGTTTTTACGACTGTATACCCTTCCTGACGTCATCATCAAAGGAATTAATGAGATTAAACAAATGACATGATCCAAGTAACTAAAACGGATTATATTTACTTTATAATGCAGGCCTAAAAGTCGTGTTCACCATTTATTGACTCTTTACCATTAGAAATACACTGACTGACAGAGCAAATGCAACACCAAGAAGGAGTGGTTCGAAAGGGATGAAAGTTGGGGAAAAAACAGAGACGGCACGGACGAATAATTGATGTTTATTTCAAACCGATATGCAGGTTACACAATGCGCACGGCATCGACTCAGTAGGATGTAGGACCACCGCGAGGTGACGTGGAATCATACACAATAGCGCCCCAAACCATGATGCCGCGTTGTCTAGCGGTAGGGCGCTCCACAGTTACTGCCGGATTTGACCTTTCTCCACGCCGACGCCACACTCGTCTGCGGTGACTATCACTGACAGAACAGAAGCGTGACTCATCGGAGAACACGACGTTCCGCCATTCCCTCATCCAAGTCGCTCTAGCCCGGCACCATGCCAGGCGTGCACGTCTATGCTGTGGAGTCAATGGTAGTCTTCTGAGCTAACGCCGGGAGTGCAGGCCTCCTTCAACCAATCGACGGGAAATTGTTCTGGTCGATATTGGAACAGCCAGGGTGTCTTGCACATGCTGAAGAATGGCGGTTGACGTGGCGTGCGGGGCTGCCACCGCTTGGCGGCGGATGCGCCGATCCTCGCGTGCTGACGTCACTCGGGCTGCGCCTGGACCCCTCGCACGTGCCACATGTCCCTGCGCCAACCATCTTCGCCACAGGCGCTGCACCGTGGACACATCGCTATGGGTATCGGCTGCGATTTGACGAAGCGACCAACCCGCCCTTCTCAGCCCGATCACCATACCCCTCGTAAAGTCGTCTGTCTGCTGGAAATGCCTCCGTTGACGGCGGCCTGGCATTCTTAGCTATACACGTGTCCTGTGGCACACGACAACACGTTCTACAATGACTGTCGGCTGAGAAATCACGGTACGAAGTGGGCCATTCGCCAACGCCGTGTCCCATTTATCGTTCGCTACGTGCGCTGCACAGCGGCGCATTTCACATCATGAGCATACCTCAGTGACGTCAGTCTACCCTGCAATTGGCATAAAGTTCTGACCACTCCTTCTTGGTGTTGCATTTGCTCTGTCAGTCAGTGTACTTCCTTCCTATGAAAATACGCAGTAAAACTCAAATACATTCGTAAGTTTGTTAAAGAACAGTGTAGAACGCTTATATGCACAATTTATAGCTCTTTGTAGCATAAAAGTCATGTCTTCACTGCACAAAATTGTAGGTTATCGCATATTCAACAGCCTTTTTTGGCTCCAAAAGAGGGGGGAAAAGGGGTTCTAATACGAGAGTAAATACGGTAAGTTTTAAGCTTAATGGTATTAACGTTACCACTCATAGTAGTACACAACTAATTCCAATGACATTGTAACTTTCCCTGACTACCAGCAGGTTACTGTAATCTGACTGAACGACCACTGCCTGATAAAGCATACTGACAAAGACAAGAATGAGAGGGATGGCTCAAGGTGACTGGCTGGCTTGGAAAATGTCCTTGGGCCAGGGGTTTTCGAGTTATTTATGTAACTACGGCTAGCCACAACCTTTTACATAAGAATGCTGTTTCCTTACCATCACCCACAAAATAACCTACAATAACAGAAATTCATACCATACACTCCCAATATTTAATGCAAGAACGTCCTTGGAATACCGTATCGAAAATAGCAATAACCTGATCATTTCCCATTATTCAACCCCTAGAAAAGGAACCCTGTAGTAAACATGCATCATTAGTTACTTGTATTTCAGGTCTAATATGTGAGGCAAAAATTACTTCTTTTTCCTGGCCAAAAACTAGGGGAGGTTCATATAGGCGATGGGGATCTATTCGTGAGTAAATACGGTACAAACACATCTATGGCATACTACTTAACTTCCAGCTCTCTGTAGTCTCATCAGTGCACCCTACCCTGTTTCCCTGAATGTACCACCCTAGAATCTTTTCAAAACCAACCCCTTAATATGTATGTGCTTTGTGCGGTTCAAGTAAAGGCAGTCGGAACGCAGAACCACATCTGCTACCCACTATTAGAATCTGCAAATCGCACTCCCCGTCTCCCACATAAACACTCAATACTCCCATTTAAATCCCCGACTACACCGATTCAGTATCCTTCCTGCACAGTATACCACTGAAAGTCTCTGTTCCTAACAAAGGATCCCATCATATACCCCCAACTATTTTGGTACCTATTCCGACTATCCTTAAAAATGTTGGTACCAATATGATAAACTACCACCTTTTCCTAAAACACCTCCTTATCTTCTACCTTCCTCAACATCTGGCTGAAACTATAGTAAAACATTGTGAATTCGAAGTCGTTGGGACTCAAAAATCGCACTTCGAATTACGTGATTTTGAATTAACCGCCAATTCGTAATTCAGAAGTGCCAACCCTTGCCATGTTACAAAATATTCTAAGGCCCGTTACTGCATGCAGTTAACCTTGATTCACAGTTTAAACCTTTCTAATGCCATGAAAAAAAAAATCCAAAATGCATCCAAGAAGGTGCATTTAGACTATTCAAATAATGCACATCGATAACTCAATGACAAACATAACCTCTCGCAATGAAAGAAAGGAAAAAAAAAGCACGATTCAAAGACGAGAAGAAATCTATGCTGGCTCCCATGTGCAAGTGCTTTATTCATTGGATTACTGTACTGTATGCATTTTAGATGTCCTGTACTTGCACAGAAAGTACCCGAAGCTCTTGAAACATCGTGGCTAATCTAACTTTCCTATGACGAGGGGAGAAAGTCTCTCACCTCCTTCTGCATGACAACACAATACAGTCATTCTATCCTTGTACAATTTGTAATGAACGCAGTGAATGCTACCACATTCTAAGTTGTAAATTACGATCAAAAAGTATGTGAATATTCGAGTTTGTAATGCAAAATTTTTGTGCACTTAATAAAATAAATTTCCCGCCATGGCACTTCTCTCGTACTTCAGAAATGTAAACACTTGCCACGTCACAAAGTATTCTAAGACCCATTAATGCATGCAATCACCTTGATACACAGTTTAAACCCTTCAAATGCCATGGAAAAAACTATTTCCAAAATGTATCCAACAAGGTGCATTTACAATGTTCAAATAATACATTTCGATAAATCACTGACAAACATAACCTCACGCAAATAATGCATTTTGATAAATCACTGACAAACATAACCTCACGCAAATAATGCATTTCAATAAATCACTGACAAACATAACCTCACGCAACAAAAGAAAGGATAAATTATGCTGGTTCCCCAGTGCAAATGTCTTATTTTTGGGATTACTCTACCGTTTGCACTTTTAGATGCCTTCTACTTGCTCGGAAAGTGCCCGACGCCTATAAAACATTGTAGCTTATCGAACTTTACTATGACGAGGGGAGGAATTCTCTTGCTTCCGTGAGCATTGGAACACAGTACAATGACCCTCCACCCTTGTACGATTTCCCGGCTGGCACTTTCTCCCTTAAAACCATAAGACCGTTTGGGCTCGGCATTAAAAGAAAGCAATGCAGTTTCATCAGCAATGACAATATTGCTCGGTGCCTACACATTTTCGTCAACTGTCGGCATCGCCAGTGTTTGTGGATTCTGTTTGTCCGCACACTGCCCGCTGCGTGATATTACGGCGTTCCTTTAAAATGTTGAATACAAGAGAATTCCGATTTCACTCGAACTTAGCAAATATGAAGCACACTGTAGACACACCGAAGTGTGTGAAAGTGCAGAAAGCTACCCCTGCACGTTCCGGAAGACGCGTTTTATCATGATGTGGATAAATTTTGAATTTAAATTACTCTGTAACACACTATAGGGATGTACTGAAACACTACCGATAGATGTCTCACGTGTAGTACCTGGTATGCGCTTGTCGATCGTCATTTGTTTATATGTGTTTTTAATGGAAGTTACCTAGTTAAATGCTGAAGTTAAAGATTTAATATATCGTTACGACAGCAAAGATGACAAGAAAATTGTGATGCCTGACTATTGCTGTGTTCCATCATCATCATCATCATCATCATTTCCCTTTATCCAGCTGTAGCCGGGTAGGGGCAAATATGGTTCCTCTCCACTTTCTTCGGTCTTTCCACCACTCCTCCTCCAACACTGTGTCCCAGTCCAGGTTTCTTTCTATAATGCTGCGTTGGATGGTATCCTTCCATCTCAATCGAGGTCGTCCACGGCCTCTCCTTCCTTGGATTTGCATTTCCATCACCTTTTTTGGCATTCTTTCGTCGCTCATTCGCTTTATGTGCCCAAACCATCTTAGTCGGCTCTTCTCTATTCTATCATTCATTTTTTCCACTCCAATTTCTTCCCGGATTTTCTCATTCCTTATTTTGTCTCGTCTACTCTTCTGTATCATACTCCTCAAGAATTTCATTTCGGCTGCCTGTATTCGACTCTCATCCTTCTTTGTCATTGTCCAAGTTTCTGCTCCGTAAGTTGTTATGGGTACGTAATACATCTTGTACATAGTATCCTTTGCTTCCATTGGCACATCTTTGTCCCATAACATATTTCTTACACTATGATAGAAACAACTTCCAGCTTGAATCCTTTTACTAATCTCAGCATCCAGTCGAGCATTCTCCATTAATTCACTCCCCAGGTATTTAAACGTTTCCACTACTTCCAGGGGCTTGTCTGCAAGTCTAATCTGACCTTTCCCTTCTTTCTCCCCTCTCGTCATAACAAGAGTTTTACTCTTTTCTACACTTATTTTCAATCCACATTCTTCAATCTTCCCATTCACCACATTCAACTGTTCTTGAACCTTCCTGTCGTCTTCTCCCCAAATCACAATATCATCTGCAAATAACATCATGTTCATTTCTCTTCCTCCATATGTTGCTTTTGCTGTTCTCATGATGTCATCCATTACTATTGTGAACAGGATTGGTGATAGAACACTTCCCTGTCTCAGCCCACTAGTTATTTTGAACCAACTTGTCCTGCCAACTTGTGTTTGCACGCAACTACAACATTCCTTATACAATGCCATGATCATTTTTATTAATCCCTGTCCAATTCCTTTTTGCACCAGACTGTCCCAAACTTTCGTCCTAGGGACACTGTCATATGCCTTTTCAATATCAATGAATGTCATCACCATATCCTTCCCGTACTCCCAATGCTTTTCCATTAGTTGTCTCATAATGAAAATGGGCTCTATTGTTGATCTTCCACTTCTGAAACCAAACTGATTTTCCTGTATCTGCTTCTCAACCCTCAACCTTATTCTACTTTCCAGTATTCTTTCCATTATCTTAGCAACATGGGATATTAGAGTAATTCCCCTGTAGTTCTTCAAAACTTTCTTATCACCTTTCTTGAAAATTGGGATGATTATTCCTTTTTGCCAATCCTCAGGACCTCCTTATTCTCCCAGACATTCCTGAGAACCCGATATGTCCACTGCAGGCCTACAGCTCCAGCTGCCTTTATCATCTCCACTGAAATTTCATCTATTCCAGCAGTTTTTCCATTCTTCATCTTTCTTACTGCCATTTCAATTTCATTCATTGTAATTTCTTTATCCATTTCTTCGTCAACTAATTGTCTTTCCTGGTCGTCCATTGAATGACTGTCATCCGTTCTTATGTTCAGCAGCTTCTGAAAATACTCTCTCCATCTATTTATTTCTTCTGGCTTTGTTAAAATTATGCCACCTTCATCCTTCACAAATCTGGTGTTTACTTGATCTCTCTTTTTGTTTCTTAAGATACCATACAGTAATTTCTTGCTGCCCTGCGTATCATCTCTCAATTTCTGTGTGAATAAGGCCCAGCTTTTCCTCTTTTCTTCCTCCACTACTTTCTTGGCCAAATTCTTTGCCTCCACATATTTTCTTCTACTTTCTTCAGTCTTAGATGTTTTCCATGCCTTCCATGCCATTTTATTTTCCTTCACTTTAATCTTTACCCTATCATTCCACCAGTGTGTTTCTTTGTCTCTCACATTTCCTGATGTTCTACCACACACCTTTTCTGCACATCCAACTAGTGCTTCCTTAAATCTTTTCCATTCCTCTTCAACATTCCCCACCTCTGTCCTGGGTACCAAGGGTATTATTTCCCTTTGAAATTCTTCTTGTACGCTTTTCTCCTTCAACTTCCATACTTTAATTCTTTTCTCTCTTCTTAATTGGGGTTTTTCAATCTTCCCAACTTTCAATTTTCCTATCACAACTCTATGATCTCCACCAAAGGCTTCTTCAGGCATGGCTGTTACATCTACAAGGTTCTTCCGGTGTTCTTTCTCTACGATTATATAATCAATCATGGTCTTTGTTCGTCTGTCTCCCCAGCCATACCTTGTAATCTTCTGACTGTTCTTCTTCCTAAACCAGGTGTTTCCAACAATCATTTGATTCCTCATGCAAAAATCCACCAACAACTCGCCTTCTGGATTTACATTTCCATATCCAAAGGGCCCTACAACATCTTCCTTTCCTTGTCTTTCCATTCCAACTTGTGCATTTAGATCTCCCATCAATAGTACTTCCTTATCTTCTATCTGTCTCTCCACTTCCTCTAAGAAGTCCTCTAGATGTTCATCTATGCAACCCGTTTGTGGGGCATACAACTGAAATAGATCTTTCACGCCATTTTCAAACTGGAGTCTCATCATCATCATCCTATCGCTGACGTACTTTGTATATTCCAGATATTCTTGGATTTCTCTTCTAAGTATGATGGCCACTCCATTTTTTGCTTCAGGTCCTCCGCTGTAATACAGCCTGTATCCTTCTCTCAGAGGGATCTCCCCTGTACCTCTCTTCTTGGTCTCGCACAGTCCAAGTATGGCTATATCTTTTTCTATCATAAAGTCCACCAGTTCTTCTGTCTTTCCCGTCAGTGTCAGTACGTTAACTGTTGCAATTTTGATGTAGTTTGGTGCTGGTTGCCCATTTTTCACAGTTCCCCCAGCACCTGAAGAGCTGCGCGTCGCTTTTAGCAGGGGACGCCCTAACCTTTTCCGAGGCACCATATTTGCTTTGTCCATATAGGCTATTGTTACGATGGGCTCGCCACACCCAAAGGCATTTTATACCTACTGCCAGGTTCAAAATTAGGCTGCCCCTAGCATGGAGACAGACGCCTTTCGTAGCCGCTCCTATGGAGTACAGACGCTACGGGTATGCCCCTTCCGCCATCTCCGCCGTACCGAAGTCCACCTTCTCCGCCGTAGATGCCGTTGAGGTCTTCACTCGTAACCCTGAGCTGGGACCATTACCAGATGTTACACACCGGGTCAGTGTGCTCTGGGACTCACATAGGCAGGGGCGCCACTCCCTGGGTAGGGCTGCCTCCGAAGAGGGTCCCTACCTGCTACCTAACAATCGAGCAGCGGAAAGCGCATACCGGGTGCTACCATTACGCTGCCTAGCGGACAAGTTTTGCGTGATACATCCCTATTGTTTTAAAATGTAAAGGCAGTTTTGATTTAGAAGTCTGAATTCCGGTAAGGGGACCAATGACCCAAAATCAAGGTCGACCGTATTCATACCATCAATTTCCTAAGCAAGATGTTTTCCGTAAAATGTGGTTGCATGCGATTCGTAGGCAAGACCTACGAAATAAAAATATGACTCCTAATATCAAAGTCTGCTCGAAACATTTTACAGTTGAAGATTATGTCATTACTGAAACTGGTAAGTAAGCTAATTAGTACTAATTAAGAAATAATTTTATAATAAAGTAGTACATCCTGAAAAGTTAATATGACCTATTTCAATAATTTTAGGCGAAAGACGAAGACTTAAGGAGAACGCTGTACCTTCGATATTGTCATGGTATGGCACCGGTACCTTGGAAATAACTCTGAGAGCAAGAAGATATAGAAGTATAAAAACAGCCATAACACCATGTGCGGTACGGTACCCTGAATCACACTGTGACCTATAATTTGACACTGGAGCACCATCAATTTCAGACTTCCTGAACATTACTTCCAAATTTGAAATTTTTATACCGGTATTTGTCTTATGGTCCGAAACGAGATCCTGAAACTTGTGCGCTACACGGAAATGAAGTTCAGTCGTACTGGATGTAGCCCCAGGCACTGCTGTCACACAAATGTCGTGCCTTATGTACGCCTATAACCGGCAAAGAAAAGAAAAAATACCGTATTACGAATGTTTTCAAAATGCTATTTGTAGTTTAAGAATTCAATCTTAACAAAAAAAGAATGCTAAAAGAAGGAATTGCTGCATTTATTCCTTACTGGTACCTGTCAATCAACTCTTGCATTTTTCCGGATATTTTTTCGCCTCTTTTCTTCAATTATGCTTCCAAATCCGCAATCGTCATTGCACCTATACCATTTCCCGTCTTGATGAAAACATTAGTAGAATATGGTAACTCAATGTTAATGCATTTAAAGCAAAAGTTTCGTTTCGATGATCGCAAATGTAGGAATACTCCATATAAGTCTCATGTAAAACAATCGAGCAGCGGAAAGCGCATACCGGGTGCTACCATTACGCTGCCTAGCGGACAAGTTTTGCGTGATACATCCCTATTGTTTTAAAATGTAAAGGCAGTTTTGATTTAGAAGTCTGAATTCCGGTAAGGGGGCCAATGTTGTACTTCCAATTACGAATGATCCGTTTTTCGAATTAAACAATTTAAGTAACATGCAAAACCGTAACTCATGTTTCCGGGAACAAGAGCTTCTTCGAATTAGATAGGATTTTGAATTAACCGATTTTGAATTATCGAATTCTACTGTAATTCCTGGATAACAATGTACCCGGATTCACTTTCCCCCACACACTTTGCTAGCATACCTAACAAAACTAAAGCGGACTGATCTGATTCAAATTTGTGAGTGCATAAAAAGTGCACGGGAGTCCATTCTGTAACCACTCATGGGAAAATCCTTTAAAAAATTTGATATTATGGATTCACAAATGGAAATTGAGGATTATGCTTTGTAGGAAGATGGCAACGACAAATATGAATCGTCAACTAGTGGTGACCGTGAAAGTGAAAATGAATAATGTTAATCTTTCCTTACCACTTTTAAAGGTACAAACCTGTTTTCACATTCCCCAACAATTGCTTTAAACCCATCCCAGAGTGTGTTTACATTCTTATTTACCGCTTTCCACCGATCATATCCATCCGTTATTACGAACAAGTTTGGGCGTGTTAGTTTTTCTTTTATCAATATTCTTACTCACCTTTAGCATTTTATATTGAATGTGATCGCTCATCTACCATATCGATTCCTCGCTATATTATACTTTCCAACTTTTAGAAATGAAAAATAGGAAGATTTTTTAATTCTTGGATTTCATCACATATATTGTGCCACGGTCTCGGTGAAAAAAGGACAAGGTAAAAGGCATACATATCTACAGTTACGATGCGAATTGACCATTAAATTTTAAATCTTAAACTGAGGGAACATAAAAATGGTTACAAGAAAATGTACCTAATCATTCTCATTTATAACACATACGATAATAATATTTATATCACACCGACACATGCTACAGAATGCATAATAGTTTCCATTATTAGACCGTACAATGAACGGAAATTTATAGCTATCTCTGAACACTTGGAGACAATGTTTGTTATATTTTTTGGCCATAACATGAAGAGAAAATACCAGAAAATGCCACTGACACAACTCCCTGAAATACATTCAACTCATTAAAATTGTGCACCGAAATACGCGAAACTACCACATACAAAACAATTCCGTATGTATCATACATTATTAACATACGACTTTGACAGCTTGGGGGGGGGGGGGGTGACAGACACGCAAGAAGAAACGCATGACCTACAACTCCAACGAAAGCAGGCACAGAAACGATGTTTAACAGTGCGCGAACCACACAATAACAAACTCATTCTATCGTTCCGATTAACTGAGTCGCAAGCGTGTGCGAGCCTCTCGTTTGCAGGACGATTTCTGTCCTGAATACCCAGCTGTAGCACACACGCTGCTGTGGCTTCTACTTAATGTACACATTGCAAACTATGTAAATATCACCTAAAGCACAATTTTTTGTAAAAATTTTTAGCATAAGACCATTGTTTTAAGTTCCAATGTTTAATAGATTTAAAGACTTGCCCAAAACTAGGGCGAAACATGTTCCTAATTAGTGTTTGTAATTCATGTAGGATTTAATCACTACAAAATATAATTGTATTGAATAGGTGGACACAGTAAATTTTATTCATGAAAGAATTTTACTTGTTGTTACCTTCGATACGGAACAAAATGAGATTATGTAGTTACTTGTACGTTTTAATTAGTCGCAGGGTTATTAATCGTGCCGTACCTTGTGGAGTGGAAGGGATGTTAGAGGCCTGTTGACCACTTTGTTGCCTCCTGCCCAATTCTCTGTAAGCCGGGCCTAACCAAGCCAGACCAACAATCTTTTCACTAGTGTGATCTTAAAACTAGTTCCTAAGTTGGCAGCCTCGCACAGCCCTCGGTGACATCGTCCGAGCCACGCTCTGTTGTATCTCGAACCTATTGTTCCTGAACAGTCTACGGAATCTTTACCAAAATACATGTTACGGTTGTAATATCCTCGTATTGTACAGCACTAATCTGCCGTAAGAGAAGTGACCTTAAAAGTAAAAAATAAAACAGTGTATGGCTTTTAGTGCCGGAAGTGTCCGAGGACATGTTTGGCCTGCCACAGGCAGGTGTTTTGATTTGACACCTGTAAGCGACCTGCGTGTTGTGATGAGGATAATACGATGAAGACAACATACACAACCACCCCCGTACCAGCGGAATTAAAAATTATGGTTAAAATTCCCGAACCTGACAGGAATCAAAACCGGTAACCCTGTGATCAAAGACGAGCACACTAACCATTTAGCCACGGAACCAGAACAAAGAAAAGTGAAAGAAAATGGCATAAAACTCACGCTTATTTTCATCATGTATATCATGGTTGCAATATTTATATACCGTTATGTATAGCATGAGCATGTGCGGCCCTGTGGCTAAATGATTAGCCCGTGTTGGCCTTATGTGCACGGTGCCCCGATCGAGTTGGGGATTTTAACTTTCCTTGGTTAATTCCGCCGGTTTGGGGACACTGTGTGTGCGTGCGTGTGTGTGTGTGGCTTACGCATTGGGATTCATCATAGGTAAGGCCGCATTTTCATACGCACGTAGATCGCCTATCAAGCAACAACTCTTAAGACCTGCAACGGCATCCGGAGACACGCGCCATTATTATTATTATTATTATTGCCGGGATGAGTGGCTCAGATGGTTGAAGCACTGACCTTCTGACCCCAACTTGGCAGGTTCGCTCCTAGCTCAGTCCGGTTATATTTGAAGTTGCTTAAATACGTGAACCTCATGTCAGTAGATTTACTGGCACGTAAAAAACTCCTGCAGAACAAAATTCCAGTACCTCGATGTCTATGAAAACCGCAAAAGTAGTTAGTGGGATGTA
This sequence comes from Anabrus simplex, assembly GCF_040414725.1. Lineage (NCBI taxonomy): Eukaryota > Metazoa > Arthropoda > Insecta > Orthoptera > Tettigoniidae > Anabrus > Anabrus simplex. Next base: position 347,503,006 of record NC_090266.1, on the reverse strand, counting down.
AAGTAAATAACATTTGTTATAATAATAATAATAATTATTATTATTATTATTGTAATTATTATATTTACACGGTGAAAAACATCCAAATATTGTACCCTTATTGTATCATTTAGCCTTTCCCACCATTTTTTATCTTACCCGCATTTATAGTTTTCCTGCATCCATCATAATTTTCCCCCTCCCCCTTGAAAAATGATGAATCGAGGTTTTACTGTGGTGAAATGGTGTATATTGGGCTCGGTAAGGAACATATCGTTATGTGATACTTTTGCAGAAATATCCGCACCAAAGTGCGAGAATTTCCTGACTTTACTTGCCCAATATTGATTTTTAAATGACAGAACCTTACAGAACAAAGTTTTAAGCTAAAAAATTCACAGTGGTTTTTACAGGTGCAACAATGATATACAAAATAGCAAACTGGTAATGAGAACTACATGTAAGTTTTTACTAATTTAGTTATACTTACTGGCCTTTGCTTCTCTCTCCCTTTCATTTGTTCTGTCAATAACTTCCTTGATTGATGGGGGAACACCTCTCACTGCAATACAATATACTATATTGTTATATGTTCACATAGATATATTATTTCAACTGGCAAGGAGAGAAGAGCACAAAATCAGGTTGCAATTGAAGGGTAGGATGGAACAAGGGGAACAAAATAAAAAGGCTACTGCTAGGTTTTTTTCCCTTTTCCACCTTAAATAAATCTTAAGATACGTATATTTGGTACCTTATCACTATCACTTGATAATCAACCAACTATATCAGAGATGGCATGGTAGAATTTGAACCGAACAGTCTCCTTATACAGTGGAACCTTGGATTGCGAGCATAATTTGTTCCGGCAACATGCTTGTAATCCAAACCGCTCGTATATCAAAGCAAGTTTTCCCATAAGAAACCATTGAAACGCAGATGATTCGTCCACAACACGATAATATTTATTTGCATACCATTTTTAAAACAAAATATAACGTAAAACAAATTAAAGTGCACTTTTCCTTAATATAGAATCATTGTTTGTGTGAGGGAGATGAGAGATGACATGAGAAGAGTTATTGTGTAGCACGAATTTCACTAACCGAATCACTGCCATCTGTTGGCTCACTGGAATAGATTTCTTTTTGTGCAACTTTAATGAGGAATCTGTCCAATGGCTGTTGCTTTTGCCTCTTTTTGAGGATTTCAGAAAAATGTGACATTGCATTGTCATTCAACTGATTCATCGCTCGCACTGCTACAGCTTTATTCGGGTGGTGTTTTTCTACAAAATTTTGCACCGTTTCCCACATTTCACATTTCTCTCGAATCTCAGTTGAAGTCAGAAATTCCTTTGACTTTTCCTCCTCTTCCCCGGATGAGATCTCCATAACCTCCCCCTGTTGTTGGCGATGCAGGTCCATCAGTTCTTGGGTGGTCAGTTCCTGGCTATGTTCTTCCACCAGCCCTTGAATGTCCACATCATTCAAATCCAGCCCCATAGTCTTCCCTAATGAACACAATTTCATCGACAATAGGCGGCTCATTGTCACCAACAATGCCCTCAAAGTCACGTCCAAGAACACGGTCAGGCCGCAGCTTTCCCCAAGCGGAAGTGAGAGTTCTTTTGGTGACTTCATCCCAGGCTTTCTCGATGATCTTCAGGCAGTACACGATGGGGAAATGGTTTCTTACAAACTCTCGGAGGAAAAGGTTTGTTTCTTCGGTCACTTCGAAGGATCGCTGACATAGTACTTTGGTGCATAGATTCTTGAAGTTCAAAATGACTTGCTGATTCATAGGCTGGAGTAGTGTTGGGAGGAAGGAACTCAACCTTAACAAACTTGAATTCCTCCATTAATCGTCCTCAAGGCCTCAAGGCCTGGAGGATGAGCAGGAGCATTGTCCATAAACAGCAAGACTTTGAGTGGCAGGTTATTTTGTGAAACGTATTTCTTCACTACAGGATCAAATACCTCGTTCATCCATTCAACAAACGAACAGGGGAGGGGAAAACGTAGGCCCACATGACGCTTGTATTGCGGAATCTCACTCGCTTATCAAGTTACAATTTATTTAAAATGTTTGCTCGTCTTGCAAAACACTCGTAGACCAAGTTACTCGCATTCCGAGGTTTCACTGTAGTCAAAATACAATCGACAAATTGTGCATATTATAACTATATTTTACACTTAAAACTTAAAGGACTCGTCACTGCTCCCTGGTTCAAAAATGGAAAGAGAAGAAGGCAGTTAACAATATACTCTTTCTGACCAAAAACAGAAAGTTCCTAGAGAGTAAAATACAGTCGAACCTCCCTTCTGCGGACACCGTCGGTTCTGAGAAAAATTGTCCATTACGAGAGGTGTCCTCTAAAACAAGTTTGTAAAAATAATCAAACATTTTAACTTCAAATAGCTGCAGTCGCTTAAGTGTGGCCAGTGTCCAGTATTCGGGAGATAGTGGGTTAGAACTCCACTGTCGGGAGTCTTGAAGATGGTTTTCCGTGGTTTCCCAATTTTACACCAGGCAAATGCTTGGGTTGTACCGTAATTAAGGACACGGCCACTTCTTTCACAGTCCCAGCCTCTTCCTGTCCCATCGTTGCCGTAAGACCTATCTGTGACAGTGCGACATAAAGCAACTTGCAAAAAAAAAAACCCTACCGTATCTTGCGCTGGAAAATTCACTTAAGTTGGAGGGAGTGTGAAAGGAAGTGAAAAAAGTTATTCCTTTTATGGGGATACTTATATCTCAAAACTGAAGGTAACAGACGTGAACAATTGTATTTGCATTCTCCTTTAAACATTAAGAAATATGCCTTCTTTTTTTCGGAGGGGGGGTTGCATTCTCCTTTAAACATTAAGAAATATGCCTTCTTTTTTTTCGGAGGGGGGGTTAATCAACTAGAACAGCAGTGGAGTGAAAAGAGAGTTGAGAACAATAATTTTACTGTTCATAATGTAATAATTCTGATCATAGGCCAATCATTTTTAATTTTTCCTGTGTTCATTTCCAAGAGCCATCTTTTCCTTAGGAAAACTAATGTTAGATAACAGTAGATTCTCCTGGCATATAAATAAAAATTTAAACAAACTTGAAATAAATGATAGGAATGATATTGACCGTGCAATTCCCTACCACTATAAGGTCAATAATGCACGGAAGTATGTCATTCGTATCGCCAGAAATCCCGCGTACTTGCCTACGCATGACAACAGGGCTGGTCACACTGTCAGCAATGACAGTTGGCAGCAGATGTAATTTACCGCCAAGTAGAGGTCTTGCATCTACCTGTGGGGTCCAGATAATAATAATAATAATAATAATAATAATAATAATAATAATAATAATAATAATAATAATAATAATAATAATAATAACAGCCCCGAGATTATGAATGTCAAGGTAAAGAAAGGCATCAATGTGGCCTCAGATCATTATATGTCTCTTATCAAATTCAAACCAATTCCCGCAAACACAAGGAAGACAACCAAACAGATCACACGCTTCGACAATGATAAACTTCCGCAAAAGGTCGAGGAGTTCCAGGAGAAGGCTAGACCAAATGACACTGACTTTAACAACGCCAAAAGGCTCCTTGTTGAGGCCGCCAAAGACGTTGCAGAAATCAAGAGAGGCAAAAAGCATGCCTGGTGGAATGGTACCTGCGAATCAGTCCTCCAAGAAAGACTCAATGCGTGGAAACAGTGCTACTCTACGAAATCAGAAAATGATTGGGAAACCTACAAAACCCAACGTGCCCAAGCAGCTAGGGTGTTCAGAACTGAGAAACGTAAATACGAAAAATCTGTCATTGAACAGATAGAACACAACTTTAGGAAGAATGAAAGCAGAGAGTACTACAGAGCCTTCAAACGCAAACTCTCTGGCTATAAACCACCATCTCTATGCTTTGAGCGAAAGGACGGCACACTGGCGACATCAAATGAAGAAAATTGCAGCATTCTGGCAGATTACTTCAAGAATTTACTTAATTGCTCTAAACCGCAAAGCCCCATTGAGACCAAGGAACCCTTACTCAGGTACCCAGATTCCAGACCACCCGATAGAGATGAAATCAAGCGCCACATTGCCCGTCTCAAAAATAACAAAGCGCCGGGGGAAGACTCAGTAGTAGCAGAACTATGGAAATATGCCCCAGAGGAATCACTTGATATCTTGCAAAAGCAAATAGAAGAAATTTGGAACAAGGAGACCCTACCCGAAGATTGGAAAATAGCTTTGATCCATCCATTACACAAAAAAGGCAGCATGAAGAACATCAACAACTACAGATGAATATCTTTGCTACCCGTGACTTACAAAATTCTATCTCTTGCCATACTGGAGCGTTTGGAAGCACAAGTCGAACATCAAATAGGTGAATACCAAGGAGGGTTCAGAAAAGGTCGCTTAACAGCTGAACAGATCCAAAATCTCAAAACAATCATCAGATATTGTACACTAAGGTCCAAGCAGTATGTGTCTGTCTTTGTGGACTTTAAGAAAGCGTACGACTCCATTGACCGGGAAGTCCTGCTAAACATCTTAAATGAATTTGGAGTTGATTTGAAACTGCTGGCATTAATTAGAGACACCCTGACCGATACAAAATCCAAGGTGAAGTTCCACGGATGTCTCTCGCACTCCTTTGACATCAAAACAGGAGTCCGACAAGGTGATGGGCTATCCCCGATACTCTTCAACTGTGTTCTTGAAAAGATCATCAGAACCTGGCGGGTGAGATTACAGGAAACCAACTACAGTCCATTGAGAATAGGAACCAAATCTAAGGGGATCGCAACAGACTGCTTAGCATTTGCCGATGATATTGCTGTTCTCTCAAACGACATAGAAACCGCTAGAGCTCAAGTTGAAATTTTAAAGGAAATTGCCGAACAAACTGGTTTGCAGATATCGTTTGAGAAAATAGAAGTAATGACTAACATCAAAGAGGCTCCACCAAAACTCCATACAAAATACGGGGACATCACCCGAGTAGACAAATTCAAATACCTGGGTGAGATCATCATGAAAAATGGACTGGACAAAGAAGCACTTCAGGAGCGAGTACGCAAACTGGAAATAGCCTACCAAACATCCCGCACAATCTACAACAAAAAATGCCTTTCCCAAAACACCAAGATACGTCACTATGAAACAGTTCTGAAGCCAGTAGTTCTATATGCAGCCGAAACCCTGTCTCTAAATGCCAACAAAGGACTCCTTGAAGAACTGGAGAAAAAAGAACGCAAAATTGTGAGAGGAATCTTGGGATCAAAGTACAGAAATGGAATCCATCAAAAGAGATCCAACAAGGAAGTCTACAGCAAAATAGAGAAAATTACCGACAAAATCAGAAAAAGACGGGCAAGGTTTTACGGTCATCTGAAAAGAATGGACGGAAGAAAGTTAACTAAAGAAATCTTTCACTTTTTTGATTCAAACCCCAAAACCACAATTCCCTGGTTTAGAAATACCAAAGAAGACCTGCAAATGCTACATATCTCAGCTGAAGACGCCCTTAACAGAGATCTCTTCCGCAAGAAAATATTGACGAACGGGCTAAACCGAGACGAGCAGCCGAAGAGAAGACACGGTGCCCCTTGGACAGAGGAGCGTAAGCAGGCCCACTCACAAAGAATGAGGGAAATTTGGGCTCTAAAGAAGGCCAAGTTCAGTGTCAAATGCAACAAGACTTAACGTGGTCCTTGATGGCCCCAGCGAATTATAAATATAATAATAATAATAATAATAATAATAATAATAATAATAATAATAATAATAATAATAATAATAATAACCTAAATCACTCACCCAAATAATAATAATAATGTTCTGTACCGTCGTCAAAATGTGCGAACCACGCTGGAAACGGTTCCTGGCTGGGTAATGACTACGAATGCAGTCCGGTCGCGGGTTCAGTACTGCCAGGCCCCCTAAGACGACACCACGCCGGATCACCTCAAGGATTTGATCCATATTAAAAATGCTTATAGGATATGATGGCAAAGATTTAGGGACCCAACTGACCGGGTGGAATACCTGGACCTAGCCCGGGAAGTACGAAATTGATTTCTGGAAAGAAAGATTGAAAAATTTGAGGAAATTTGCCGCAATCTCTCAGAAAACAAGTCCGATCACGAGTTTTGGCAGATTCTGTCAGAAAACGAGTCAGATAGTGAATTTCAGCGGATTATACATTCAATTATAAATTATAGTATAACACCGTAGCGAAGCACAGGTATATTGCTAGTCTGTATATATATATATATAAAATAACTTGTCCTGACTGACTGACTCATCATCTTTACAAACCATTAATCTCGTCATTGTTCCGTACTGAAAATAGCTAATTGCATAGTTTACACAAGGAGTAATTTTAATACCACCTAGTCAATACAATTTATTCCACTATTGTGTGGTCAAATACACATAGAAATTACCAGAATTTTAAAGGTACCTGTCTTGCCCACTATTTATTGGACATCATCAGCATCATTCAATCTTAAAACACACACTGGTCTGAGGAATCTTACAGGTGTTGATACTGTGGTTGCATAATGATTACAGCACAAAAAATATTGAATAAATGTAGATACATATACTAAAATCCCTTTGAAAAATTAAAACTTTTGTCTAAAAGTTAATGTCACATTGTATTTTAAAAATATCCTATGTCTGACACTGAAATGGATCTTTTTGATAAAAAGCTTGAACAATATATATCACGCCTGGGGAACAGATTATCAAAAACCAAGGCTTCAAAGGATAAGAATAATATAGTTAAGAGATACAGTATTTGACAAAGATGAAGGCTAATATTTAAAATTAGGATGGAAATACAGACATGAAGACTGGCATTTGGAATCTCCTTTAAAAATAATGAAGCACGTATTCTTTTGTTTTTGGAAAATCCAGTTAAGAGGCGGGAAGGAATTGGAAAAGCGGGTGAATTTTTAAAATGAGTACCTGTATATCTACATTATATGTAAAAAACCTAACATGTTAGAGACAAGAAACTTGGTATTTGGAAAGTCCTTTAATAATACAGGAACATGTACTTTATTGTTTTCGGAGAAGAAAACTTAACGGGGAGTGAAAAGTGAAAAATAGTTGAATTATTTTTTATGAGGATATTATATCTTAAAAACTGAAGATGTTACAGACGTGAAAATTGATATTTGGAATCTCCTTTAAAAGTAAAGGAATCTTTATTTTTGTTTTCGCAGAATACACTTAAATGGAGGTGGGAGTGGGCGAAGGACTGATCAAGGTGTTGAATTCTTTTTATGGGGATATTTATGTACATCTCAAAAACTGAAGAAGTTTCAGATGTGGGAATATTTATTTGGAATCGTTTTTAAAAATAAAGGAACATGTATTTATTTTCTCGACCTGAGAGAAGGCTGTTCTCACATGTACAGTCTAATTACAAGTAACTAATCTCATTTTGTTCCATATTGAAGATACAATAAGTAAAATTATTTCAAGAATAAAATTACTGTGTCCACCTATTCAATACAATTATATTTTGTATTGATTAAATCCTACATGAATTATAAACACTTAGGAACATGTTTCACCCCAATTTTGGGCATCTTCAGCCTAATACTAATCTTAAGGTCAAGTCTTAAATCTATTAAATATTAGAACTTAATACTAAATTCAATGGTCTTATGCTAAAAAAAAAGTTATAAAGTTTATATAGTTTACAATATGTACTTTAGTTACAAGGCCAGAATCTGTGAACAGGGAAGCAACTAAATTATTTTATTTACAATGACTAGATAACGCCAAAGTGTAAAATGGATTTCTCCTACTGTATGGATGAAAGTTTATGCAAATGTGTTCATATTGACTGAGATTGATCAGAGTGTGAATTGGGGTTTCATCAACTGTATGGATGAACATTAGGTTGACCGGGCGAGTTGGCCGTGCGCATAGAGGCGCGCGGCTGTGAGCTTGCATCTGGGAGATAGTAGGTTTGAATCCCACTATCGGCAGCCCTGAAAATGGTTTTCCGTGGTTTCCCATTTTCACACCAGGCAAATGCTGGGGCTGTACCTTAATTAAGGCCACGGCCACTTCCTTCCAACTCCTAGGCCTTTCTTATCCCATCGTCGCCATGAGACCTATCTGTGTTGGTGCGACGTACAGCCCCTAGCAAAAAAAAAAAAAAAACCATTAGGTTGAAGGTTTTACAGTTGGTTCATTCAAAGGGGGTTATGGTCACCTATGTCGTAAGTATATTGTTACAAAACCGGAACCGTGAAGAGCTTGATGGTCAGTCACTGACTTCTGAGGAGATAACAAAGAAGAAGTCACAGGTATTACAAACCGATACCCCAATTCTAGAGCAAGTGAACATAGGAGCAAAAGAAAAAAGAACAAGCTCCTCCTGTTTGGGTAAAGATAAGAAAGACTGTAATATTTACCTTATCAATCTTTAATTTTGGCTATGGAAGAGTATGTGAGACTACTATACACCAATGATGTTAGCGATGGCGGTTAGGGCATCAAGACTATTGAGGCATACATTATAGTCACTCATTTTCGCTCAAGCCTTAAACAATGTTTTTTATCTTGTAAGTTTTGTACTTCCTACGGTAGTTTGCTCTCTCTCTCTTTTTTTTTTTTTTTTTTTTTTTAAGAACAAATTCTTTTGGAAGACAGCAGTAGAGTTTGATGCCAAAGTCAGACCTGTACGTGTAAACGGCTGCCGGCCAATGAAATGTAATGGAAATTCTAAGTTCCCATGAAGGGAATTCGATTCTTTTCCACCAATAGAGCATATCAAAAATCAGATCAAAAATTAGATGGATAGCTTTTCCGGCGTTTGCTCTATTAACCAGCGTTTCGTCTTAGGTCTGACACTAGACTCTTCAGAGTGGGATGTGTCAGACCCTACCCACTGACGCTGGGGTGTATGCAGGTGAACTTATCAGAAGCTTACTTATGAAGCACAGTCTGATAACTGCATACGGGAGATAAAACTCCACAATGGAATTAATGCCCGCCTAGCAATTCCAAATGGAAATTCTAAGTTAACATGAAGGGAATTCGATTCTTTTCCACCAATAGAGCATATCAAAAATCGGATCAAAAATTAGATGGATGGCGTTTCCGCCGGAAAAGCCATCCATCTAATTTTTGATCTGATTAATGAAATGTAATGACAGTTACACTCTAGATGAGCTACCATCATTCAATTACACCAACAGAGAACTAGATTACAATGTCGATGGAAGGGAATATGCTGGATTGGCTATATTAGGTCAAATTAAAGATATGTGTCGCACTAGAAATGAAGCAAAAACAGGCAGAGAAACTGCTATGAAAGAAAGGGAACGCTTGCGGATGTCTTACGCTCTTGGTGGAGTTAGTGTCCGCGAGACACTTTTTCTTGTAACTAATGCCATAGCAATAAAAAGTTTAACACACCTTAAATTAAAATTAAATTAAAATAAGGCTCCAAGGTCTTACGTGTTGTGCACATATTTCATCCCAGATCCTTTTATTACCTTTTAATGTCACTTGTGTTTGTACATTTGTTTTGGTCATTACATGTAATTGTACAGTTTTATATTATGGCTGATGATGGCCAGCTAAGGCCAAAACTAGTTCCATGAATAAAAATATAATGTAAACTTTGCATAATATACAGAGTATTGAAAAGGTGGACCATTAAAACATAAGTTTAATAATTATTGTGATCACAATTCAATACGGATCAAAACCATGAAGTTTATATCCTATGCTAAACAAAACTGTTTCACTTTGAATTTAGAAGTGGTACAGATAATGATGGTGTTACGTCAGAAGGGTGTAGTCTACACATGAACAGCATTGATGACTGCAAAAACACAAACAGTCATAACACATAAAATCGAATCAACACACGATTTCCTTCATAACACATAATATCGAATCAACACAGGATTTCCCTCAAGTTGTAGCACTACTTGGACTATCTTAGAACAGGAGAAAGTATCTTTTCCAGAAGATTAGGGAGTACCGTGCGGACAATAATAATAATAATAATAATAATAATAATAATAATAATAATAATAATAATAATAATAATAATAATACTTTTTTAACGGTAATACCATTTTACATAACAGTAGAGAAGAATAAACAAAACTAAAAAGAAAGTTCAATGGAACATAAGTAGAAAAATATGTACAGATATATACACAGGTTATATTACAAATAATCACAGGAAAGTAATAGTCAATTCTGGAGATTATGTAAGTGATTTCTAAATTTTGACAATGAGCAGTTAAATATATCAATATGCACTTTGTTTAGTGATCTTGACATTCGTTCTATTGGCCCACTGAATGCGCAGTAAGTTTTATGCCAATTTGTAGACAATGTATTCTTGAACCTTGTGCATCTGTCTGGTACATGTACGTTAAGTTTTGCACGGAGTTGTGGACAATTCACCAAGGAACGAAGCTATTTAAAAATGAAGAGTGTATCCAATAATTCACGGCGTGACAGGCTATGCAGATTTAAGGACTGTTGTAGGGATGTATAATCAACATTATCATATGAGAATCCTGCTCTAAAAGAATACAAACAAAGAAATTTATGTTGTACTGAATCTAATCTATGGATAGAGGTCTGATGAGAAGGGTTCCAAACCGGTGTACATTATTCTACTATAGGGCCTACCATAGACACATACAGCAATCGACAGGTAGCAAAGTTTGAAAATTCTCTAGAATATCTAGTAATGCAGCCCAATCTTTGAAATGCTTTCTTACAAATATTTTCAATATGTTCATTAAACGATAGGTTATAACTGAATAAAACACCAAGGACATTAACTTGTGAAACAGGAGTTAGAATGTTGTTATTACTAAGTTTGTATTGAAATGATATTTTCTTCTTGTTTTTAAAAAACAACATTATTTTACATTTCTGATGATTAACCCTCTACTGCATACTGTTGCCATTAGGCAACAAATAACTTTTCACCTGTATACATGGATAAATATTGTAGGCAGAGGTAGTTTTAGGTCACACCTTCAACTGTACAATCAATTAAACATATATTCCAGTGATGCCTTGTTTTTTTTACACATAACTTAAGACAAAACAGCCCTACAACCAAAGGTACTCCTTCCACCCCGTCAACATCCACGCGTACCAACCACCGTTTATTTTACGTGGGCCCTCCCCATCATTTTACCACCGGCTTTAGGAGTACCTCTGGCTCAACCTCAAAGACATTACCGACCTACGGTCGTGCAAGTATACTTGCGCCCTGCAATACGTACCCATGGCCAGTAGGCAGTAATGTTCGGTCTTTGAATGTTAAAAGCTTAGCGTAAAATCGTGAAAAAAGTATATATATTCCAATATGGCAATCCACATCACATACGACTGTTAAGCTATTAGGCCCAGTTCAGAATTGCTGATATATCGAAAACACTGAGCGTATGTTGAACATTAAAGCTTGAAATTTTCTTCATCAAACGGAAACGAAAAATAATTCATGCAGTAGAGGGTTAAGTTTCAACCCATTTTGAATACAGTACTTTTCCAGATGATGTAAATCTTCTTGAAGTTTTAAACAATCAAGTGGACAATTAATTTGCATAAAATTTTTTGCATCGTTAGCAAACAAAGGCAATTCAGAATTCTAAAGTATATTTTTAATGTCATTTATGTATAGAGTAAAAAGCAGGGGCGCAAGGTGAGATCCTTGAGGAACTCCACTGATAACAATAATAGGCGCAGAAAAATGGCTCCTTATTTTAACAATCTGCAGGCAATTTTTAAGATACGATTCAAACCATGAGAGGAGAGGCCCATTAATTCCGTAGCCTGTTAGTTTTTGCAGCAAGATATCATGGTAGACAGTGTCAAAGCTTTTGAGAAGTCTGTATAAATGCAGTTGTCCACTTGGGAGTGATTCTCTATTGCATCCAAGAGGAACTGATAGAATAAAAGGAGATTGCTACAGGTTGACTGCCCCGAAAGGAATCCATGTTGCTCATCAATGATGATGTTTCTAAAGAGACGTGTGATTTTGTCAAGAATAATTGAGTCAAAAATTTTGGAAATATGAGAAGAAATTATAACTGGTCTATACTGTTTTATGTCAGTTTTATCACCATTTTTGAAAACTGGACTAACAAATCCTTTCTTCCATTCCACTTGTTTTAATGATAAGTTGAACAGTTAAAAAGAGTGCTTCTTGAACAGATAAAAGAGTGCTTCACATAAAATAAATGAGCAGTACTTGAGGAGGTAAGTTGAAACACCATCAGGTCCTACAGTTTTCTTTAATTCCAGAGATGTCAGTTTGTTGTAAATTTCTGCCTTACTAATGTTTGTATCTGATAGATTGACAGAGGAAGGATAATCATGACATACTACTACTATTCTGATAAGAATAAACAGATGAAAAGTGGTTAGCAAAAAGATTGACAGTATTTCTCCAGTATCTACTGTAACTTCATTAATATGCATTGTTGAAGGAATATTATTACATGACCTTTCAGAACATAGATATTGCCAGAATTTCTGTGGATTGGAAGTAATACTTTGTTCACAGTTGGAGATATACATTGCATAGCAAGATTTAGATTCAGACTTGCATTCATTTCTTAATTTCGAGAAATGCTGATAATCACTATTGAGACCTGTTATTCTGTATCACTTGTGTGCTTTCTTCTCTTCAATAATCAGCGACTTCAGTTTATGATTAAACCACTTTGGAAATTTGGGAGTCTTAAAATTCCGTAGTCTACTTGAAGCCACCGGCAGTGCCAATACACTATGAGAGACTTTGTCTCATTACCAAAAATTGATGCCCGCTTGGCCATCAGATGATATATATTCCCTATGGGAATCAACATCTATATGACACAGATAGATAGATAGATAGATAGATAGATAGATAGATAGATAGATAGATAGATAAGATAGATCCATATGATATAGGTATGATATAGACGATATAGATTCCCTATGGGAATCAACATCTATATCATCTGATGGCCAAGCTGGCATCAATTTTTGGTAATGAGACTAAGACTCTCATAGTGCATTGGCACTGCCGGTGGCTTCAAGTAGCCTACGCAGTGGCCTCCACAGTACACACCAGCCATGCGTCTTGATAGGTGTGCTAGGTACCAACTGATGAGCCCAGCCTAGCAAGCGGGGGCGAAACACTGGAAACCAGGAATGAGTTAGCTGGAAACTTTACATATTTCCAATAACGGACCGTTTATAGTGATATTATAAATTTACTCATTCGGGACAAATATTTCAGATTCCCTAAGGGAATCAACATCTATATCATGCGAAAAACAAACCGCATAAATACGGGATCAAATTTTACATGGTTGCCGACGCCCAATTCGGTTATGTAGTAAACATAAAAATGTACTCATGAAGGGCCGGAAACAAGGACAATTCCATCACAACATTGGATCGTGAACTTTGTGGCAGCCTATTAGGGCAAGGTCATGTCATCTATATGGACAGATTTTACACAAGCCCGGCATTATTTTATGAGCTATGGACAGAAAAGAACCCTTGCGGTGGGTACCGTAATGAAAAATAGAAGGGGCTAACAAATGATCTCATGAATTTCCCACTAAAGAAAGGAGAATTTTCATTCCGTAGAAGTAATCACTTGTTTTGTTTGAAGTGGAGGGATACGCGTGATATGAACATGTTATCGACAGCATATAGTGTTTCGGGTTCGACAGTCAAGGTAAAATCTAGATTTGGTACTACCGAAAAAGTGAAGCCAGATGTTGTCTTAGATTACAATGAAATCAAACCTGGTGTGGACCACAACGAGCAGCTACTAGCTTACTATCAATTTGCTAGAAAAACTCTTAAGTGTTGGAAGAAAGTATATTTTCATCTCTTCAACGTGGCAGTGAGTCCTTCATTCTGTACAAGGAATCGAGAGATAACAATAAGATTTGTCATCTGAATGACTACATGAAGGCTCTTTCTGCTGCATTTGTGGAGAAAGAAGGAGAGGAATTTCAGAAAGATCTGCCGTCGCCACCATCTTCTATCAATCGTCTCACAGCTCGCCATTTTCCAACTAAAATACAATCAACAGAACATAAGGCAAGTCCTACAAGAGTGTGTAAAGTTTGCTCAGAAACACGACTAAAAAAGACTGGAAAATGATCTAGGAAAGAGACGCGATGGTACTGTGAAAGCTGCAATACGCCTCTCTGTTTACCCAAATGTTTTGAACTTTATTACATGAAGTCAAAATGTTGTTAATTGGGACTGTAAGAAAAGATTATATTGACAAATAACATCCTTTTTTCTCTCATATAAGCATAGTAATAATGTACTAATGTAAAATTGTTGAATGTTAAATGTAAATATGAACAAATTATTACAAGTATGAATTGAAATTTAAAAAGAAAAAAGTTTAAAAAACGTCATAAATATTTTGGTCCCCTTTCATATTCTGGTGCAAAAAATTAAAACATTAAATGAGATCAGTGCTGAGACAGATAATTATAGTTTCAAATACAACAAGAATAATTCATTTTATCTCAACAAGTGTTGAAATTATTAAGTCTCAACGTATGCCTAAATTGTTCGGTATACAGCAGTTAACAGGTTACAAATATGCCAGTGTTCAATGTGTTAAAAATAAAGAAAACTAGTTACCAAGTTTAATATTTATATTTACCATGGTGTTAACATATCTCGCTCAGCGTGTATGTTATTCGGTACAGTTCACAATCTTTTGCATTTTTCTTCAGTAATTAGTGATTTTTATATCAGTCACTGTCTCTCTAGTATAGTACAGTATAGCATAGCTTACAGTTATGTCCGTGTATTGGTTAGTGTACTTAGTTCATGTGTGTTTTACCATGTCTCAGTGTAGTTCGGGAAAGACAAGTGGCAAGAAAGTGACAGAGATCAGTAGAGTGTACCCTTTGTGGCCATAACCTTCTTCCTGCGCCAGCCATTAGCAGTGAGTGATGTGTTATTTCCTCGTTCTCTTTTATTCTTAACAATGTATTCTCTTTTCTAGTGTCAGATGTTGTTAGCAAGTGTAGCTTTTGTGAATTTGTTTTCAACCAATCCATTATCATATCTGAGTATGGTATTACATTTTGATGGTCCCAAGTAGTAACAGTATACCTCGAAATTCAATGCTTGGAGATATGACGCTTTTAATGATTGCGCATTCCTCACAAATCAGGGAAAATACTTAGTGTTGTTTTTCCAATTTAGTGCTCATGTTGAACAGGAAGACAACTATTTTTTTTATTTTAAGTATTGATTACAGAATTACATAAGATACGATAATCAGATTCTAAATAATTTGGAATATGAACATTGTATGTTGAGTTACAGTAAAAATACTTGTAAAATATATGAAAATATGTTTCAATGTTCATTGTGTTTCAACATAGGTAAGATTTTTTATTTATTCATCTCTAACATAAACTTTACATTATTAAATATGCAATACTTAATGGACATTCAAATGTTTAAGCCTAATACAAAAGAAATACATAGGTTTAAATGGAAAACACTATGGAATTACAAATTACAAATCATAATGATAAATATGTCTGCCTCTGGGGTGCAGTAGTTAGTGTGATTAGCTGCCACCCCTAGATGCATGGGTTCAATTCCCGTCTCTGCCACGAAATATGAAAAGTGCTCTGAGAGCTGGAACGGGGACTTCTCAGCCTCGGGAGGTCATCTGACAAAAGGCGTGTTCAATTCTCAAATTGGTTTTCCGTGGTTTCACATTTCTTCGCAAGGCAAATGCCGGGATGGTACCTAACTCAAGGCCACAACCGCTTCCTTCCCTCCTCGTCTATCCCTTCCGATTTTCCCATTCCCCCCACAAGGTATCTTCGGCATAGCAGGTGAGGCCACCTGGGTGAGGTCCTGATCCTCATCCAAAGCTGTATTGAGCCATATCGTAATATGCATGAATTTATTTATTAGAACACTGTGGCATAAATTTTATTTAGCGAGACGCTGATAGTGAAGGCAGGAACCCTGGTTGGCTGTGTCATAGGCCATAACAACCCCATATATGTCCAGAAGGAACGAATTCCTCGAGTTGGAATTGAGCCGCAAGCCATGATTTCATCCATGAAAACCCCTACTATAACACCAAGCCCAACCGCTGTAACCTGGAGGGGATCAAAATTTGAAGGTGGAGATCCACAGAACAATTGTCCCGGGTTGATAAGCCTCACATTCCCAGGGCTAGAATCATCTGAATTTAAGCCAATAGCTGGCCATACACGGACAAATTCTTTGGCAGGCCTCGCCTTTGGGGCCAGATCCGACAGACTGCCTGCCAGGCGTGACCTTCAGAGACCCGGCCCGCTGCTCGCCATCAACTGTGACACCAAGCCTGTGGTGTTGTGCAACATAATCTGTCCACATTCCAGACCCTCTCGTTAATGGAATGATCCCTTTGTTCTCAGCAGGCCAAGCCTCATCCGCTGGCCTTTCAAACTAGTTTGAAATCCTTGCCGGTCGGGTCTGCTGTACTGAGAACTGTGCGATGGACATCGAAGCAGACGGTGTCCAGAGGGGGAAAAAATGCTGTTGCGGCTGTTGGAATGTGCATTTTGCTATATGTTAAATCATACAAACAAAAAAATCGATCGAAGTGGATGAAATCATGGATAGGACAGCAAGACAGCTTTAGTCACATGAGTCTGATACAACACCTGAGAGAAAATGAACCGGACGATTACAAGAATTAATTACTTGCAAATGGACCACAGCGATTATGATATGATGTTACGTAAGCATGTACTGGGCGAGTTGGCCGTGCGGTCAGTGGCACGCGGCTGTGAGCTTGCATCCGGGACATAGTGGGTTCGAATCCCACTGTCGGCAGACTTGAAGATAGTTTTCCGTGGTTTCCCATTTTCTCACCAGGCAAATACTGGGGCTGTACCTTAATTAAGGCCACGGCGACTTCCTTCGAACTCATACGCCTTTCCTATCCTATCGTCGCCATAACACCTATCTGTGTCGGTGCGACGTAAAGCAACTAGCAAAAAAAAAAGTAAGCATGAATGGATTTTTCTCATTATTACGTTAAATGTTTGATCCTTCTCAGTCTTATCCTTGGCTTTGACAATATGAAAGTGACTGAGGTACGAGCGATGCTAGTAATACCATTCCTTATGCAGCCAGTCCCTGTTATGAATGGTATGAAATTATCACGCATAGGGTCAGCTGGTGCGTGCATTTCAGTGGGTTTGGCAGACTGATATGCGAGCAACTTCTGGCTCGGCGAGGAAAGCAACGGGAAGCTATCTCACTCCTCATTTCCCTAGTACGCTTCTTCCAGTGATGCCTAGGCTATGACAGCTGTTGGCATAACTGTGGAGGATCAGACCAGCCTTCAAACTGAATACCAAACATACACAATACATACATAATGGACTTGTTTACCAGGTGAGTTGGCCGTGCGGTTAGGGGCGCGCAGCTGTGAGCTGGCATCCGGGAGATAATGGGTTCGAATCCTACTGTCGGCAGCCCTGAAAATGGTTTTCCGTGGTTTCCTATTTTAACACCAGGCAAATGCTATGGGCTGTGCCTTAATTAAGGCCACGCCCGCTTCCTTCCAACTCCCAGCCCTTCCCTATCCCATCGTCGTTATAAGACCTATCTGTGTCGGTGCGACGTAAGCCACTAGTAAAAAATACTTGTTTTGCGTAGCTCTTACTGGAGAACAGTCTAGTTGCCCTGTGGATATTGTAGCTTCTAAGCTGAGGAGGAAAGGAGGATACTGAAGAACGCTTGATTGCGACACCTCATGTTTTAATTGTCAGAGACACAGCCGCTCTTTGTACATTTCAATAAATTTCCCTAGCAATGCCTTTGTCCACTCCATGCTTTCCTTACAGGAGGCTTGATCTGTGAGGCGAGGTCTTTCCGTTGAGGTGCTGACAACAGATCTGGTCTGTAGCGGATAACGCCTCAAACTAACCTTGCTCACTAACGAGCAGCCCTAGCCTGTCGGTATGCGTCACAAAAGACTTCGCCTATCAGAATTCCTTTCCGTGTATGGCCGGCTATAATGTCTGCCAATAAGCTAATTTCCACATATCTGACTCTACACATAATAAAGAACAGAATTATCCTATGCTAGGAGTCATTGATATTATTTACTTGTGCGTATTTACAGTAGAGGCCGACAACATCTGCTTGGCGGTTACATAGGAGGACTCTATGTTAGCCGGGGGTTTACCTGAAGCTCGGCATCTTTTTAAGGCTATATAAAAGTCTGCTTCAAGAGGGAAGCTTTCTCATTCGAATTCTTTCACTCGTTGTGGACGTAATGACTCATTCTATCTCATTCATTTGCTTATTGTGTTCAGTATCATTTGCTCGCTCAGTGTATTGATTCTAGCGCTTTGTGCCGCTCAGTAATCAGTGATAAGTCAGTTTTGAATTGATTCTTATTCACTGTTATGAATCACCAAGTGCGGCAATGCATAATTCACGAACTTATTAGATATGCTTGTTTGTGAATTTTAGTGAGACTATTATTCAATCGCCGTGAGTTAGCTCACAAGGGATAGTAATGCTATCAAGTAGCATAAAACATTTATAACATGTTCGCGGATTGCAATAATGTGTGCAAATGCTGCAGACAGAGCTGCTGCGAAGGACCGATTTCCACCGGGCTAGTTCCCGTAAATTAGTGATGCAAATATCAGAACAAAAATTTGTGCGTAGGCTATAGTTAAATGAAGCTTCCAGGATCGAGCAAACGACAACCATGGTGTATCCAAGACTCGAGGCGAGGACCTTCAATCCCGTGATGACTGCTGTTGCTAAGGGGTACGCACGCATGACGTAATGGTGATATGATTCATCGCTAATGGAGTGATGGCTGCTAAATTAAGTCCTTAAGTTCTACAAGCATGCACGGTAATATGCATACACTAGTACAGGTTTTCTCAAATCGGTTAATTAATTGTTAAATGTAAGCCACTGTGGTATTAGCTTTGTTCGATTTAGTAAATTTAAATACGTTCAGGGCTGCGGTGCAGGTGTAAGGCCCGATCTAAGTGTTTATATTTCAATTAGAAGGAAACAAGGGATAGAAAACAATAATTATCAGTGTGGGTTTCTTTTGTTTTAATAGTATTTCATTCCTTTACGAGTTGGACACACTCGCAAAAACGGTCTAACCCTCAAAATTAAAAAAGTAGGTTAGGTGCTGCTATCTATTGAGCAACATGAATAGTAACTATTCCTGCATGTGCTAATTTCAGCAGGGATCATCTTTTAAAGGAAATACAGTGGATGAAAATAGGAGTGTTTAACCTGAGGGCCTTTGTCAGAATGCAAAAATGGGCTAAACCCCCTAGAGCAGAAATGAAATAAACATTGCAAACTTAGCACTAACGTTGTGGTGTAGTGTGGTGGTGAACTGTTAATTGAAGCAACGAATTTGCAGAGACCGGCTAACATAACGTAACTTACCGGTATCATTTTAAAAAATCATTACTGAGAATACGATGTCTCTGATGATATGTGAATATGTACCTACTCCAGAATGTTCATTGCATCAATGTTGGTGACCGTGGCTACAGCTTGTAAACAACAAACATGGAGGAAACAGAAAGTGAATGTGCTGGGTGAACTGAAGAAATGTGCGGAAATGATCGTAAAAGGAGAAGTAATCCTGCAAAATGGTGTCGGAAAATTCAGCAAAAAGAAAGGAATAGTGGTGAGGAATATGTTAATTACAAAGGTGTCGTAATAGAAAAGAAGAGTATTGGAGCTTACTGCTGTTGTTCGCGGAAGTGTTTTGAAAAGGTGACAGAAGATTATCGTGAAAGACTTTTCTCAATTTCTGGAATTTGGGTGACCATGACTTACAAAATGCGTACATTTCGGGTCGTGTACAGATTTGTGCAGTGAAACGAAGATATGTAAATGATTCTCGTAGCAGTAAAAGACAATGTTCATGTGTTTTCAAGGTTATAGTAGATGCAAAACAGGTTGGAAATCTGTAAAAATGCCCTATTGTCTATATTTGGATTGAGTAATGGACAACTTTCTTGAATAATTCAAGAGAAGAAAACTTCAGGCACCTTCAAGGTAAGCAATCACTGAGATTGTTATCACTTTTCAAGTGCCGTTCTTCACTTAAGTTGGGTTGTGCTTAACTCTTTGGCACTCAGCCTATATTCAGGGGTTTGCTCGAAGACACTCAAACTAATTTCTGTGATTTTCCAAACCAAATTACAAAAAATCAACACGTAAACAGTTTAACACACATTAAAATAAAATAAATCACACTATAGTCCGTTTTGGTTGAAAGCGTCCTGCGCGAGAAATGGTTGCGCATGCAGTGGTGGGAGCTATCGTCCCCCCACTCCTACAGCAGGTCCAGTCGCCAGGCTAGCGCTGAAGTGAAAACGTCTCTCAAGCGGCGCGTGTTGTTACGTGCGGGCTAAGTTGAAATTACTGAAGTGACGAGCATGGCTTCTAGGTCCTCTTCTAAATCTGGGAGACCACTGCGAGGCTAGGCACGTGAAAGTGTTTATACCATGAGTGAACATATGAAACATATCATCCAGATCTCAATCACACTGAGTCGGTTTGGGGAGATATCAAAGGAGAGGTCCGTGATAAGAATATATCTCACCGGGCGAGTTGGCCGTGCGCGTAGAGGCGCGTGGCTGTGAGCTTGCATCCGGGAGATAGTAGGTTCGAATCCCACTATCGGCAGCCCTGAAGATGGTTTTCCGTGATTTCCCATTTTCACACCAGGCAAATGCTGGGGCTGTACCTTAATTAAGGCTACGGCCGCTTCCTTCCAACTCCAAGGCCTTTCCTATCCCATCGTCGCCATAAGACCTATCTGTGTCGGTGCGACGTAAAACCCCTAGCAAAAAAAAAAGCAAGAATATATCTCAATTAAAAGTAATACAGCATAATTAGTTTTTTAGCATAAAAATGTGTGCCATAGCATCTCTAATGCATTCACTGTTCATAAATGAGGCACTCCTACTCCCAATATAAATAAAAATGCTTATTCTGTACGAAATATTTCTCTGTCTTATAGATCACTCGTGACTTGACAGCAGACACACTCGACAAAAAGGAAGCTCTTTGCGGATATTGCTTGCACAGTATTCGCAAGACAAACGGAAAAAATGTTGCGACCACGTAAAAGACACTGAGCAGGAATACTGGGAGCGTGACAACACCATGCATAAGGAATTAGAATTAGACCAGTCCGACATCAACCTCGGTGAAACTTCAGATGACACTGATTCAGACGAGAGTGAAGATTATTCTGAATAATTTGTAAATACGATCCCTGAACTCCGAATATTAAACAAACGTGACCATAGAACACGTAAGAAGTCCGAAAATATTTTTGCTCTGATTTTATGAGACAGATTTATATTGTCTATTGTTCCGGAGCATTTTGTTGCTGTTTTCGTTGTTGTTTTTGTTGCTGCTGTTGCTGTAGGAGACCTGTTCTCTCAGTCATAACAATAGCAGGTTATTCAAGAGTATTATATATTATTATATTTCTTCTGATGGACAAGAAAAGTAGACATTGTTAATGTTATTATGAAAGTAGCTGAAGTATTTCTACTAATGCTCCTTCTCTGCATTTTCCCGACAAATTTGCATTAATTAATCTCTTTTATACGTATTTCACTAGAAATCACGTTAAGTAGATTATATCTCCAGGCTGTCAGTGGAAACAACTTCCTCCTATTCGTTAGGCAATTGATGAACTGATAGCGCGTACCGATGCGCCTTTCCTTGGTATACAGTACAGTAGAGTTTCAAACGAACTTCCTTTATTCGCAGTATTACCAGTTGCAAGTTACTGTCTTATGTTCAATTGATTTTCTACCAAATGGTTCAAACCTTTCAATTTTATATAACAGATTTCATATTCGTAAGAATGTATAAGAATAAATTAAAGGCTACAGATGCCAAAATATTGACCTCCACTTTTACTATACACTGAGATTTATTTCACGTTGTGTCGAAAGCATCATCCGATATGAATTCTTTTAGGCATGACCCTCTGATTTCTTGACGTCACCAACATTTACGACGAAAGTTACGAAGTATTTCCGTACTGGAATAGAACTGAAATTTTAGAATGTTATGCTCAAAGGCCTGTGTAGTTAATTGACAAGGTTTTAAGGCAGACAATCGAAATATAAGACTCGATTTGTACAATGTACGGTACTATTTTATTTTCACTAGTTTATCATATTAAGTAATTCCTACACCTTTGAGTTAGTGTGATGTATGTACACCGATGAGCCATTGCATAATGACCACCCCGACCCGAGAACGTATCGCGCCTAAGCTTTCCACACTATTTCAGTCAGTTCCCAGGGCTACGTCCGCTGCCTGAACTCGACTGTGTCAGCTGGAGGAAAGGTTCAAGTTCTTCCCCCACCACCAGCGCGAACGCTCCCATAGTTCCTCGCACACGAGGCTAGGCCACACCTCCGGTCGTCCAGAAAGACGCTTACTACGAAGATGGACTATAATACAGGAAACTATGAGCATTTCATAAATGAAAAATAAATTTAAAAAATAAATTATGGTTTTCAATGACAGATAAATCAGACTTTATTGCGTCTTCTTTCTTTACTCTTAGGCGTGAAAGAAAGAACATTTAATTCTGAATAATTTGATATCAATATGATGTGTGTGCTGCAATTAACTCATGAAGCATGGCACAAAGTTATTCACTGTACATGTAACGGTCATCGATCTCAGGTCCGATGCACGGTAAGCAGCTGTGACTGTGTCATTTTCCACATAATGGGAATCCCTTTCGGCAAAAGAAGGTCATTATTACTGTCTAAATCATCTGAAAATTCAAGGATATCTGCCTCATTCGGCATTCAATATGGCCTAGACATTATGACAAAAAGATGATGCAAGCACGTGAAACAACGGAGTTATGAAAAGGAGTAAAATTATTGTTTGCGAAGTACAGCAAACACACGATATACCAAAGAAATGAAATAAACTGTAAACTAAACTCATAGCAAGATGAAATTGTTGTATTCATAAGGTAACGAAAACAGATCCATGCAATAGCAACTTCAAATAACCACAATATAAACATTCACGGACAACAGATTTCATTTGTCAAAAATACATTTTTTTGCAGGGCTGGTGGATATACCTGTAGGGTAAAACGCAAATTCAATGCTGTAAGGTACCGTCACGATCAACTGTTACGATTTAACAGCCACGCAAATGACCAAAATCCCTAAATAGGACAGAGCCGATGTATCGGCGCCGTGAGCGTTCTCGCCATAACCTCTCACGCCGATAAATCGGCGCGCTGAGTGCGAAAGGGTTCAGGATAATAAAACAAGGTTATAAGAGAACATGGTTTATTCTGTCTTATCAGAGGAGTCAGCATGGAAACCGTCCCAACAAAACAGAAGAGGCAGCTGTAAACTAAGTAAGGGAGCATATTAACAGTTTCCTCACTCAGTTGAGTCAATATTCTTGGAAAAAGAATCCTAACATTAAGTACTTATGTGGAGAACTCAATATCAGTGTTTTGTATAACTTTGATAAGGACAAGAGCACCCAGGAAAATAGGACACCAGTTAGCCTTGCCATTTACAGAAAGATGTTCTCTAAATATTATAGTTTGTCTTTCCAAGCACCTTGTAGTGATACATGTAAAATATGTGACAGTTTAAACATTCAAATTTCAACGGACAAGGATCCTCCGGGAAGAAAAATCCAGAATGTTAGTTAGAGCTGCATAAACGAAAAAGCAGAATCAGCCTATGAGCAGTTAAAAGGATACACACAATTAGCAAGGAAGACACCACTGTTCACATGATTGCTTTTGACATGCAGCAATGTCTCCGCACTCCCTACTTGACTGTAGGGATAATATTTTATAAACGTCAGCTTTGGACTTCGAATTTCGGTATTCTCAATGTTGCAAATAACGCAACAATGTTTATGTGGTCTGAGGATGTAGTGGGAAGGGGGGCCAATGATTTAATCTCATGCCTTCGGCATTATGTAATAACTTCCGTTCCTGATAATGTTAACCACCTGATAGTATATTCTGCTTCTTGTTTTGGTCAAAATAAGAACTTTTCCTTAGTTAGCTTTTGGATGTTCTTAATCCAGACGGGAAGACGTAATATAATAGAATATAAATATTTAGTGCCAGGTCACACGTATTTGCCATGTGATGGAGACTTTGGCCTTACAGAGGAGAAAAAGAGGCGTCATCAATTTACATTCCAGATCAATGGATGGACCTTGTTAGGAAGACTAGTGTTAAGAAGCCGTTTGCAGTGGTAAAGATGACACGTGACATGTTTATCACTGCTTCGCCTTTACTGGATGAGATAACGAAAAGAACGGTCTCTGATTCGAAGCAAAAATTATTATTAAGCAAGATTACGTGTTGTAAAATCAGTAAAGAGGATCCATTCAGGTTACTTTTCAAGTACTCATACTCTCCTATTGAAAAGTATGATTCTGTAGATCTCAGAAAAGAAAGTAACCAGAAGACCATAATTCGGTATTGAACACCTACCATGCAAGTACTACGGACCTAGGCCGGTACTTCCAGTGAAAATCAAGGATATTTTATACTTATTAGATTACATACCCCGTGTATCATGCATACTACAGAAATCTTGCTTTCAATGCACGTTCCGGGCAAGAAGAAGAAGAAGAAGAAGAAGAAGGGGATCCACTTTTTGATATCCCTGATTATGATCAGGTTAAGGTAAAGGATTAAGTACCTGTAGGCCAATCTCACTATTGCATTTGTTGATAATGTATTTGTTTGTAACAACACTGTCCTGGTGTATATTATATAATCTATTGTTAGAATTATTTGTATTTCCATTTATCACAAAGTCAAGTAGGTATGTTATAAAACTAACACATGTACATTGAGTATACATCTTCCCTTCTGCAATAAAACAACTTAAAAATGCTATGAAAAGATTTCTCTGAATGTATACTTTGATTTGATGTGCAATACACCAAGCAAAATTAATGCAGTATTCTTTTTGGTTCCATTTACAAAACTTAAGTGTTTTCCTTTCAGGCAAAGTGAGGGTAAGACCGTTTTTGCAAGCATGTCTTCAGTTGATTTTGATAGAATTGTTGGGCAGACACTTCACAGTATCAGACAGGCTGTGCGCCATCAGCCCCATGACACTTAACAGAGTGCATTAGGGACAGTAATAGATCAGGATGTTTTCTATGCATGAAGCATGAATTTTTCAAATGCAAGGTGTCGCACGATAGAGCTATGTTCACCGTTGAATACAGAGCAGGGTCTTCAATTTCGGGGGCAGGGGAGTTCAGGAATGTAACGGGTATCGAACCACGGATATTTTATGTGAGAGGCTAGAATTGCCGTGAAATGCCGACAGGGCTGAAATAATAAGATTAAAGCCTTGAAGCTAAAATGTTTACTGGGAGCCCTGACGTATATGTGTAGTGACGAGCCAGCCTGTAGTTATACACGTAAATGTGTTGGCTGTTTGTTATTTCGTCAGAGAGAATTTGTGCCTTTTTGCAGATAAGGAAGTCGGCCAGGCCCCGACCAATTGTCAGCTCCCAGGTAAAGGATACCCGAGACAGCTGTAGCCTGTGAGCCCTCTACGAGTGAAAGTATGTTACGACAGAAACCGTTAGTTCTACGAACTGCCGTCTACCTGCCCCAGTCGTTTAAACGTTTGTTGCCCTCCAGCTGACGTCCCATGCCGTGTGGAGAGAGACGGCAGTGCTGTGTCCTGTTGAGACATAAATATTCGGAGCCCAGATATGTCGGAATCATATCCCGGCGCCTCTATCAACTTCGGTGCATATTTGTGTGTATTTTATTTTGCAGATGTGATTCGTATGTATGCCTTGTGTCGTTTATTATTGTGCAGTGTATTCATTGTTTTGTCTTGTGTTGTGTTGTCCTTTTATGCATAACGGGGTTACATTAGCCCGTCAGCTAACTTGAGGGAAGCCAGGTTCTGCCCTGATTTTTGCTCAAGGGTACGGACCCATATGATTGGTCTGTGCTATTTTGGACGGGTAGTTTAGGCGCATTCTGAACAAGTGTTTCTTTTATTTAGTTGTATCGGAGTTATCGGAATGTACATGTCAATCCAATTACTAGTGAATTGAGTATTAATTTCGCATCTGATGGACGGTTTTAGATCGAGCGTACGGGCAAAGGAGTTAAGGACTTAACATGGCAGTCAAATAATTAAAACAAGGTAACACATTTAAATTTCCATGTAAATTTGAAGTAGTATTTTCAGGTAGTTGCCCATGTTCCTTATGTATAAACAAGTGTCAAAATGTCAATTCATGTATATGTGCCAATTACCTTTTCCGACCAATTTCACGCTCGATTTTACGTTTATTTGAATTTGTTATTTGATTGGTATGAGTTCAATTAATGTTTTTAGATTAGTAAATCTATCTTACCCAAATACCTGCGTTCTCATTCACTAATGTCATATGTATGTATTTCCTGTCCATATACTTATAGTATAATTTAGTAAGTAGAGATTATTTCCCACTTCCAGACATTCCACATGCTTTTACCCTGAGCTAGGCCGAAATGGTGCCACAACGTGAGGGCACATAGTATAATTTAGTAAGTAGACATTATTTCCCACTGCCAGACATTCCACATGCTTTTACCCTGAGCTAGGCCGAAACTGTGCCACAACATGAGGGCACATCTTATATCCACAGTAGTAAATATAAGTGGCGCGCCAATTTTGTTGGGCCGATTGTTATTTGTGGGCAGATTTTATATCCATGGTAGTAGATGTAAAGTCAATGCCAGATCTTGTGCGGCAGTATTGTTATTTGAGAGTAAATTTTATATCCACGTTAGTAGATATAAAGTTAGCACCCAAGCAGGTGGCAATATTGTTGCTTGGGAAAATTTTATTGCCCATAGTGGATCACATAACTTGACGCCAATCATTTAGGTATTTCTATAATAGGATTATTGGTTCAAAATCCGGGAGTGACCATAGGTGGTACCCAGTGTGTCAGCATTTGCAGTTGTTTGTTGGCAACATGTCAGGTATTTCAAATTTTGAGGTAGGCATAGGGAACTTCGAACCTGGCCCATTAGAAATGGCGAAGTCTGGTCTCTTGCTCGATGCCCAGGCAGAGTCATAAAATCTGGCAACCCGAACGTGTTAGACAAAGTTCCGTGTCTAGAAGTCCTGAGTTCGATACCACATGTGTTTGGTATGCGAATGTCAAAAGGCAAGGTTTCCACTGAAATCGAGTGTTTAGGAGAGATCCGTAATCATAAATACATGAAGTCACATTGGGTATAAATCAGCAATTCAGTAACATAAATTTGAGTCTAGACAGAAAGTGAGCGAGGATCAATGAGCCGATTAATAAGGGGTGTCAAAGTAAAAGTGAGTTACTCAACTACAGTTTGAGAACAAGGAAATGATTTCTCACATGAGGTAAAAGTGGACGATGATATATCCTTCAAATATAAATCTCCACGCACAAAGCTTAGGATTTGTTTAGTACTACAAATCTGCAAGCCACTTGGTTAGATAATTGCCTGTTTACAGTAAATTAGGTACACGAGATAACCTTAATCTGAAATGAAATTTTGTAGCAACAGTTGCATCGATTACATGTTATGAACCTCATTATGATAACCGAAATGGAGTTCAGAATGTAAAAAGTTTCAAACAAATTCATTAAAAACCACCATTCCAATACTCAACAAACTTTAAATTTAAGGTACAATTGCTACATGGATGTTAAAATGGGACAAGTTTTGCTTACAGTTAGTAAGCATCTTCAGCCATTTAATCCAAAGTTAAGTCAGGGCCCTGAACCAGGTTCCTAATTAACCCTGGACAGCGCGCGTAGACGGTGTTTGGACCGCACTTTTGAATTATTGATTTGTATTATCGTTTAATGCGCGCTCAGCCCGATTAGGTCCACTGCTAATCTTTGCTTACTCTGCTAAGCATCAGACAGCGCTATTGATATGTTGTGTAATGCTGCAGTTCAGCGTGGGAACAGTCATGAAGACAGCCTCCATCGTTCAGCTTGCCGGCAGTGGTCCTAACACCGCAACGCGCACAGAAATGTAAGTATATTTTCGAGATTATGTTTACTGTTCCAAGTGGTGTTATACATTATTTCTGCTGTCACAGAATTCCTTCCAGAATGTTTTAGTGACTAATGGAGGTGGATACTTCATTATGTATATAACTGCAGGTATGAAGTAGTATATGAATATAAACACAGTAATATTTTTATTTTTTTGCTACAGGGATCGAAGAAGATATACCCAACTTGAAGACATCCAACAGTGTCTTATGGAACTCTCAGAGCAAGACGGAGTAGACAGTGACTGTAATTTCGAAAGTGACATTGATTTTGAAGGAGAAGGTATGGTAGACGAGGATCATTCTAGTGACTCAGCACAATCTATTACGAGTGATATTCCAATGGAATAGGACACCGGGTACGACGACGTCAAATTTTATATTGGAAAAGATGGTGAAACGATCTGGAAAAGTACTCCTGTGGTTCTGAATGTTTCTAGAACCCGTTCGAATAATACCCTGAAGACGTTTCCTGGGCCAAAAGCGCGTGCACGAAACACTCCAACAACGATGGATGCTTTCCTGCAAATAATTTCCCTTGATATCGTAAGATACACTAACATTTACGTTGCCAAGCATCGGTCAAAGAATCCAGAATCACGAAGTAGGGACTACAAGGATACTATGCGTAACGATATTATGGCACTTTTGGGGGCATTATTTGTTATTGCAACTAAAAAAAGGCAACCATGCAGATACTTTAGAACTTTGGTCATGGGACGGTACTGGAATGATAATCCTGAGAGCAAATTTTAGCTCTAGGCGCTTTTTTTTTTTGATGAGATGTTTGCGTTTTGATGACGTAAGTACTAGAAACGTACGAATTGCGACAGACAGATTAGCAGCCATCAGAGAATTCCATTTGAGGCTTGTTGCTAATTGTCAGACTTCCTACTCTCCAGGGGAGTTTGTAACAAATGTTGAGATGTTGGTAGCTTTTCATGGCCGCTGTGGATCTATCCAGTATATGCCTCTAAAACCAGCCAAGTATGGGCGGCTCAAATTCTACGCTCTGTGCGACAGTAGAACATTTTACACGTTCAATTTGGAACTCTACTGTGGCAAACAAGCCGATGGTCCTTACAGTTGTTCCAACAAACCAATGGACATCGTCAAAAGACTAACTGACCCAATAAAGAATTCACATAGGAATGTTACCACTGATAATTACTATAGTAGCATTCCACTGGCCGAATACCTATTGGAGCACGGACTGACATTCATCGGGACACTAAAAAAAATAAAAGGGAAATACCTCCCATATTTTTAATGGACAAATCTCGTCAGGTTGGCTCTAGCATGTTTGGATTCCAACCTGATATGACACTAGTGTCCTATGTGACGAAAAAGAAGACAGTTCTCCTTCATCCATCAACTATGCACGACACAGGAGAAGTCAATCCCACAACTAATAAACCATTCGTCATCCTTGACTATAATGGGACAATAGGTGAAACAGATACTGTTGATCAGATGTGTTCTGCGTATACAACAGCAAGGCGATGGCCACTTGTAGTGTTTCTTCGTGAACTCAATATTGCAGGTACAAACTCGTACAAGATATTTCTTGCCAACAGCCCATCAAAGGATTGTGTGAGAAGGAAATATCCCACTGATTTGGGACTGAGTCTGATGGAGGCAAAACTCCAAGAAAGAGCTCAACTTCTGTCTCTTCTAAGTGATTTACAGGTATTCTCATCGAAGTTTTGTGAAGCCAAGGAGACTATGAAGTGTGCATCACAAAAAAAAATCTGCTTTATTTGTGGAACGCACAAAAATACGAAGACTGGTGTTACCTGTGACCTATGTCGTCGAAATGTGTGCCGCGATCATAGTCAGCATAAGGTTTCTTGTGAAAAGTGCAGTCAAGAAGATGAAGATGAAAACTAAATTTGCTTCATTTCATTGGGAACAGTAACCCGCTATTTGACTTCATAACTCTATGTAAAGCAGTCCCGTGTTTGAATTTCTTGACTTGTATTTGTGTGTTCTCTAAAACATGTTCAAGGTCATGAAGTGTATATATCTTTGCCTTTTTAGAATACACATTACATCATTCAATTATTTCAATAAATTTTCTTAACCTAAAAATGATAAAATGCACATAATGTTCGAGAAAGCTGGCAAACTATGTTGTGCGGTCCAAACACCGCCGCACGCACAGTAGCGTGATACGGAGTGGCGCGAGCGGTCCAGGGTTAAGATCTAATACTTGCAATATTATAAGGTAGAAAGATGTAAAAATCTAATCTATGGAGTAAGCGGTGCTTAAATATAACTGAAATTCAAATAATGAACTTGTCATAGTATCATATATACATGAAATAAAATGTTAGTATACGTCTAGGATGGTACAAGTTGACTGTAAGATCACAGGGTTATAAAATTCTAACATTACAATTGGATTGTACAAGTTTATCAATATTAATGGAGCGTGGATTAATTAACATAATGAAAATTAAATCTTGGAACGTTGATGAAATGAGAGGCAGGTACATATAATTACAGGAGTTGTTGGTTAACATCAAGCAGTTAATTAATTAAATTAAATGGCACACTGAAAAGCATCAGTGTGCAGAAGTATTGTATCACTTTCTGTGAAATATTCTTTGTAGTGGATGGTAGTCGAAAGCTATCTTGCATAGATTCACAGTTAGGGTGTTCAACTAAGCCTTAGATGAGGGAAAATTTGCAATGCAACGCGTGTTGAAGACTGAAATGTAAAAGAAAAGTATAAGTTTTAGAAACACAGAGAATATTCTAATAATGAGCAGGAGTTGAACAACGCTTACCCATTATGTTGACAGAGAGGTGACCAGCCTCGGCTGCTTGAGAAGAAATGGCAGCCTATATTCTGCTACTACGTGTGTTGTAGGGGTGTGTTTGTAAAGGGCTTGAGAACATTCGGGATAGGCGGAGGGGATGTAACGTGGATAGGTGACATGGGAGCAGCTACTGTTGCGGTAGAGAAGTTGACGTGTTTGTGTTTAAATATTTTCAAGAAATTATTGGTGTTTATATTAAAGGCAGTGATTAAAATAGAGATCTGTTCAATTAATGGACTATTTGTTTCCAGAACATCGTTTAGATTACTGTTAGTATTATATTGCTGATCAAAAAAATGTAGACATTTTCAAACTTGGTCATCAACCTACTTTTGTTGACGCACTTTAGAATTTGAAGATCTTGTTCAACCGTAGTGAAATTGTGCCCAGTATCCCTCATGTGAATGCTCATAGCAGAATATTTCCTATGTTTTGAGGCATTGTTGTGTCCCAAGTATCTACATGGCTGCCAACTTTTCGAAACCAAAAATTTCTTGGATTTCATCACCTATATTGCACCGCGGTCTAAGTGGAAAAAGGACAGGATGAGAGGCATACAAATCTACAGTTACAATGTGAATTGACCATTAAATTCAAAATCTTAAACAAAAAAACATAAAAATGGTTACAAGAAAATGTACCTAATCACTCTCCTTTATGACACATACATACAAATAATAATACAGTCGAACCTCGATATTTTGAACCTCCACTACTCAAATTATCAGTATCTCGAAGTATCTCAAAGTAACTTAAATTTTCCGGCCATCACTCCTATTCTTCACGTGTATTTATTTCTCTATTACTCGAAATTCGATTACATGAATTTCTCGACTTCTCGAAGCAAACATTTCCTCCCTTGAAGCGAAAAATACTCTGTAACTCGCATTTTGTGCAACATTAACTGTGCAATACGGCATTTGTTGTTTGTGAGGAACAGTTAACAAGTAAAGAAAGGGTTACAGTGAAGCTGGGAACTAAAATGATGGGAACCGTAAAACTCGAACTACTAGTGAACGCAAAATCGGCAAAGCCTCGCTGTTTCTCGGGTGTCAATTAATTACCAGTCACATATGAAAGCAAGCTCAGAAGTCGCACATGACAAGCTCCATTTACGAAACTCGGCTGCGTGGTATTGACGAGACGTTTCAACGTGAAGGGAGGAAAGTTTAACCGCAACAAACAGAAGAGACTAACGGATTTTTTTCCAAAGGTGTTAATGGAGTTATGTTTCTTGTTTCAGTGCTGTATGTACTGTATACTGTCTTCTAAAAAGTTTCTATTGTAAGTGTTATAATTAAAGTGATGCCGTAAAATAGAGTTTCTTTGTATATTTTTAAGTACTGTTAAAAATAACGTATTCACTAAAAGCCCATAGTTATTATGTGCTGTACATGCTCAAAAACGGTAATCTCTGTATCTCGAAATTTCGATAACTCGAAAGAAAAAAAACGGATCCCCGAGGTGATTCGAGATATCAAGGTTCCACTGTATTTATATCACAACGACACACGCAACAAAACGCATATAGTTTCCTTGGTTAGGCTGTAAAATGAACGGAAATTTAATTTTATAGGTAGGCCTATCTCCGAACACTTAGAGATAACGTTTGTTACTTTTTTTTGCCATAATGTGAAGAGAAAATACCAGAAACCGTCACCGAAACACCTTCCTGAAATACATTCAACTCGTTAAAATTATGACGTTAGAATGAATAAAAATGCACTGAAATACGCGAAACTACCACCAAATACAGTAGAGACAATACGCGACACTCAGCGAGATATCGAGGGACATCTATTAGAGCTCTCTCTAGCGGGTAGACCTGAGAACTACTGATTCTGTCATAAGAGCATGTGTATTTGTGTGTGACGTTTTTGGTGTTATTTATGTGTTTTCAGTGAGTTGACATAATTAAATAGTAGCGTGTGTCATTCCTTGATATCTCCTCTCAACATGAGGGGAAAGGTATGTGCTGTGTTTGGCTGCAGTAACTATGAAGTAGAGAAGAATCCGCGGTCTTTCTTTTGCTTCTCTCGTGACAAGAAAATGTAAGTAATATTGTGTTTGCATATATATTCTTGTAGTGACAAAGAGACTTTTATAGTACTTCATAATCTTCTGACCTGCTCGACCCATATTTTAACTGGCTTAAAATATAATACGCATAATTTATTGTATAGTGCAGCAGTTAACCTTCAATACCGATGTGTTGATGTAGGTGTGATCTGTGGGTTTTGAAATGTCACGGAAGTGATTTGGATAAGGTGTACAAGAAAGAAGGAACGTTACGCTTATATAAGAATTATAAGATCTGTTCAGATCATTCCCAGGCCAGCGGCTTTAGAAATCCTCGACTATACAGCCAAGGGTATGTTACATTTTTACTCTAATTGTACGTAAATATTCCCCAAGGCATCACTATCGACAACATTTTCATACTTTTCTTTCTTTTATCCCTCCCCTCTTCTCAGATTAAAGCTGGGATTTTATAGATTTTCTTTGCTGTTAGTAGGCTTCATGTTAAGAGGAAAATTATGCAGCTTTTAAATGTTAATTCATTACATCATGTGTGTAAGGAATGTGCCAATATTTTTAATGACAAGTGTCTTAATGTGATGATACAATGTTTTTTAAATTAGGAAAAAGACAAATCTAACCATAAAAGTTCAGGCAGGAATGCTAAAGCAAAAAAAAGTAATGCATAAATGAAAGATCGAGCCATTTCACACCAGTTCATTTCACATCTTGTTTCTATATCTAATGTCAGTTTTTAAATAATAACCTTTTAAATAATTCTTCATTCATTTATCCAGAATTGCTTCAGCAACTTCGAAGCTCATATCTCAATAATACTTTCTAGACTTAATTTATTTATCCATTGTCGCATATGTATTTCCATTTATATTTGAATTTAGCGCGACTTTTCAGGTCAAGTCACTGGGAGAGCCAACGTCGAATTGTCTCCCATTTTAACAAAGCTAAATCCGTAAGTGTCGCGTATTGCCTCTACTGTATTTGCTACCAAATACAAAACAGATCGGTATGTCTTATGCATTATTAACATAAGACTTTAACACGGGGAAAAGCACAGAAACGCTATAAAAACACGTCGCCTACAATTTGAACGAAATTACGCACAGAAACGATCTTAATATGCGTGAACCACGCAATAGGAAACTCATTCTATCGTCCCGATTAACTGAGTCGCTAGCGCACTAGTCTCTCTTGCTTGTAGGATGACTGCCCTCCCAAATCCCCAGCCGTAAAGCACACAAGTTGCTGTAGCAAGCAGAAAAACACGATACACAAGCAGGGAGCACACTGCTTCAGTTCCGTTCCGTTGACTTTGGATATTACGATACCATGTAACCAAATGTCCATCCGCACACTGCTTCAGTTCCGCACGCTTCAGCATTTCTCTGCCCACCATCCATTCAGTCGAGCTTGCCCCCACAAGCAAATCTGGCAGAAGACGGTAGGTGGACCCCACCTTGCGAGCCTCTGGCGAAGTGTTTTATTTGAGTGCAATGAGTGTGATCAATGAAGAACTGCTGAGTGAAGTAGCAAGAAGACATCCTGAAGTTTTATGAAACCGTGGAATAAAGAGAGAGATATTTTAGTCCTCTGCTACAAATTGAATTTAAATCTAAAATAACTACACTACTGATGGAATATGACAGACGGTACACTGGTTTATACTATTATACAATTCTAATTACTTTTGCCATGTAGTATTGTTGAATAAAATATTAAAGGAAATCAATAGTTACTGCTAGTAGCTCACCAGGTAATACTGGTTTTCTAAAATTTGATTTTTTTTTTTTTTTCGAGGGGTAGAAAGCTTGCCAACTCACAAACTTGGAGATTGATATTCTGAATTTTTTTTTTTTTTCTTGCTAGTTGCTTTACGTCGCACCGACACAGATAGGTCCGATGGCGGCGATGGGATAGGAAAGGCCTAGGAATAGGAAGGAAGCGTCCGTGGCCTTAATTAAAGTACAGCCCCAGCATTTGCCTAGTGTGAAAATGGGAAACTACGGAAAACCATCTTCAGGGCTGCCGACAGTGGGGTTCGAACTCACTATCTGCCGCGTGCAAGCTCACAGCTGCGCGCCCCTAACCGCACAGCAAACTCGCCCGGTTCTGAAATATTTAAAGAAGTTGTGCTCATCAAGTAGCAAGTCTGCAAAGTGAAGGAAATATTCAACACAGTGTTCCCTTTTCAAATGTATTTCATGTACCCAAAATCTTCGCTTTTCTCTCTTATTCTTCTTCGCAGTCTATAATTTCTCTGTCTTCGGATAAAGAGCTCGACATTACTACAGGCGCTGTTCCAAGCCAGGTTCACTGGCAGATTCTGAAAGAGACGGAAGGTATATGCGGCAGACGAACTGATGCGAACGGATACGCAGAAAACTGAACTGAACCGAACGGGGCGGATGCTATGTGCTCCCTGCTTATGGCGATGGACGATACACTCGCGAAATAAAGCATAAAAAAATATGCTTGAAAATGAGGCTGGGTAAATTACACAAGTACATAAGAAATCCTTTATCCTAGGGGAAGAGTATTGACCGTACTGGAGGTTATATTGGTCAAAAATAGGAAGAAATAAGAATAAGTCGGAAAATCGGAAGAGTTAAAAAATGGAAAGTTTTCGAGTAAATCAGAAGGGTTGGCAGGTATGTATCTAGTTTTGGAACTACGCCCGGTTTGTCCTATGTATGAGAAAGTACACTGGGCACATCCGGTTCTATGGATTCCAGACTTCAAAAATTTATTATGAATTGAGTTTACAGTATTGGAGTTTAAAATGTTGCAATTCGTGTTACAGGTTCTGTACGCAATTTTGGCTTCACATTTCTTCAACGGATTGGTGATACGATATATTGTCATGTCTACCCCAGACTTGAGCTCAGGACAACTACTCTTCCGAGGATCGAACCTGTGGTCAGGAACATAAGAGGAATGATGTCGCTGAGACATGACCCGGTATTAATGGGAGAATATATATACCTATGTATAGTGGTAATCTGTGCATAATATTAGAAGAGAAATCAATGCAAAATAGAACTCATAAGATTTTGGGACATGAGAAGAGTAATGAGTGTGGAAGTGCGCAGCTCAGTTGTGCAATAAGATGACATGGCCTGGTCAACAGCGATTTGTCACGTAGGCGGTTAACCTCACCCACCTGAAAAGACAAGGGCGTAGATTGTCCTCTAGAAATTACGAAGTCACACTGAGCTAACACGGGAGTTTTAGCCCTCTGATTGGTGGGACTCAGTTCCCATGTAGTGGAGAATTTTGACTCCCTTTGAGAAGCCCGGGTGTGACCGGGAGAAGATATAAAACAGGGAGGCACCCTAATCCGGGTCTTTGGATCAGATCAACAGGGCAGTTGTAAGCCGAATCCCTGGCAGTCAGCGCTTTGAGATCGCCGTAATAATAATAACAATAATAATAATATCTTCAAGTTAAGACTCGGTAGAAGTCAGCTAGGGAAACCACAGAGAGTTGACCACACCAAGTCATCGAATAAGTTATCAAATTAAGGTTGTGTACACATGTACACTGTAAATAACGTCAACTGCAGGCATTAAATGGTGATTAAGGGAAGCGGTGGATTTCAATTTTTCTTCACACGTAGTGGATCTCCCAGGTCCATGGTATTATTCTCCCAAACCGCTCAGGGAGCAGTCTAAGTAATACTCCAGTCGTGAAAAACCATATCAGGTTTGTAGGCGTTAAGTTTAGCCAATTCTTTAATACAACCAAATTTTTGTTTTTCTATTAGCGTTTGAAAGTGAAATTTTTAAGGCTATATGAGTTAAACTACAGAAGGGTGTTTGCTTATAAGAATGTGGGTGCAGAGAATCCTTCATAGTCAGAGGAGCGGACGAAGATTTCCTATAGGTTTATATTACAAATTTAGCACCAGTGTCGTAACATTAATTAATCCACTGATAGCTGACTCATTACTCCGAAGGGGATATTATCATAAGTGAGGAGTAAGATGCATACCTGCCAACCTACAAAAACAGAAATCCAGAAGATCCTTAAGTGGAAAACTGTCCTGAGACATAATGAAAAAGACGGCAAAGGGGGGAGGGATTATAAACAATACTAATACAAGTCAAATACAGTAATCCCTCAATGCATTGTTCCCGGAACTGTCGTTTTCCCGTATTCATTGTTGAATTTATTCGGTCATAAAAATGTTCCATATAAACCAATATATTAATTTCCCGCATCTATCGTTTCTCAAACTATCGTTTTATCGCAACGATCGTCGAAAAAATTATTTTTCCTCGGTCACAATTTTCACGCATTGATCGATCGTACGCAAGAAATATGTACGCAAGAGTGTTTTGAATTTAGAGGGACTGCTCAGTACACTTAGCATATAACAGCGGCAACCTGTTACGCGAGAATCTACGAACGATTGGGAGTTGCTAGTCTTGAACAAGGATCTTGTAGGCTGGAGTGCTGTGCACAGGTTATTCACGTGCAACCTCACTACGAGCCTCCTGGTGCCAACGTTTCTCCTCAACCCACTAACCAACCCCTAGAGTATTCTTATTTACAGGAACATAGACAACGTAAAACTCAAATTTGCCAACATTTTCTATATTGGTATAGGCTGGCTAAGGCTGCCAACTTCGCTGAAAAAAAAGAGAAAATCGTGCAGTGCGCCAGATTCGTTTTACTTACTCATAGGGTTATGAACATTAAAAGAAGAATAATAGTTTACACCACCTTTCCAATACTTAACTTTCCTTATATTTAGGAAATAAACACTACAACAGGCGTTGTAAGTTGGGACATGTTTCGCTTAACTGTTGTAAGCATTATCAGCCGAAAATAAATCTTAGCCTAAATTTAGGTCAGGGCCCCGAACCTAGTGTCCTTAAAATATATGGTACCCTAAGAAACAACATTTACATTCAGAAAATAAAATAGGCTTAAAACTAGTGTGAAAAAAAACAAAATATTATAACATGGCTAAGGGAAAAACACGCAATCGTGTTGAAAAAGAGGATAAAAACAGAAAGTACAATACAGAGCTGGTAGTGAAATAATTAAAATCATTAGGGTAACATTGCTACCAGTCAATCAGAATGTTCAAACATAAAACAAGAGTGAAAATATATGTGTTCATCATGGCTAAGTGAGAAAAAAAAAAGAAAAAATCGTGTTGCCAGAGGTTAAAAACATAAGGTACAACACAGAGCTGGCAGTGTAATAATCAAACTCATAGCTGCCAGTCAGTTAATAAGAATGTTCATCATGACAAAAAATGATTATATTCTTTTGTATGAAGAAATAATTAAATCACACTCTTGTATAGATACGTGAGACGGGCAAGAGAAATCACATATTGTAGCAGACATGGAGTAGTAACACTTCAAACAGGAATGGATCATGCCTGAAGCCGCTTTATTTTTACTGGGAGTTCAAGATCGAACCGGAAAAAATAAGATGCCAAGTGCGTTAACCGAAACCTGAAAAATGGAAAAAGGAAAAAGATGTACTCGGGCCTTGAAAATAGGGTGTTCAAAATGGGAGTCTAAAATTGCTTACCTCTTATGTTGGATGAGCATTGACCGGAGACATTAGCCGTTCGAGGGGGTCTGTTAAACGTATGCCCGTTGCTGCGTGTGTTGTATCTTCGTGCTTGCTTAGGCAGAGAGTAAGTTGGGACGGGAGGGGTAGGCGCAACAATGAGAGTGCTGAAGCTGGCGGCAGAGTTGTATTATGGGGAGAGGGTAAGGTGGAATCTGTTATGACGACCGGAGGGGTATTTAAAGGTTTATAATTGAAGATTTTTGTGAAAGTGTTATGATTTATATTAAAATTAGAGAGTAACTTGGGGACTTGTTCAATTAATGGGCTGTTGTTCTCTGGGACATCATTCTTATTATTATAATTATTATTAAAATGTTGATCCAAGAAAATGTATGTATTTTCCAATCCAGTCATTAAGCTGCTTTTATTTAGATATTTTATAATGTGGAGGTCCTGATCAATTGTAGACCAGAATCCCTCATGTGGTTGCTCATGGCAGAGTACTTTTTATGCTTCAAGGCATTATAATGTTCCAAGTATCTAGTTCTGAAACTGCGGCCAGTTTGTCCGATAAAAGAAAATTCACACTGGGGGCATTTGAGTCTGTAAATACCAGAGTTTGAAAATTTGTCCTGAGAAGTATTTATCAAGTTGGAATTAAAGAATATATTCTGATTAGTGTTGCAGGTTCGGTAGGCAATTCTGATGTAATGCTTCTTAAATGGCTTAATAATGCTGTATATGGCGGGGTTAGTGAAGGTGAAGGTGGCAGTGTTTATTTTTTGGGCTTATCCGGAATTAAATTTCTAGTATTTTTTGATATATTTTTAATTTAATTTTTACCAATAATCTGATGTCCAATACGGTCTACAATGAGATTTATTACTTGTAATGTAATACTCATAGGGTGATAAATCGTGTCGTATCTTGTGGGGCGTGTGGGACGCTAGAGGCCTGTCGACCTCTTTGTTGCCCTCTGCCCAACAGTCTTATTACAAGCCGGACATAACCAAGCCAGACCAATAAACTCTTAACATAGCCTAGTCTTGTAACTAGCCCCTAAGTTGGCAGTTTTGCACAGGCCGCTGTGACATCATTCGAGACGCATCGCGTTGAATTTCTAACCTCTGCGACATCGTCTGAGCTGAGCTGCGGGAGCCGCGCCGTGTTGGGTATCCAACCTATCGTCCGCAAAGGGTCAACGGAATCTTTTCCTAAATAGAAGTTATCGTCGTAATATCCATGTATATCTTTAATTTGCAATAAGATAACTGAACTCAAAGGTTTTCATTTATTACAAAATGTGTAAAGAAAAGTGAAAGAAAACGGCATAAAAGTCACGCTTTTCATTTTCATCTCATAGGTCTACATCATGGTTGCAATATTTTGATACCGTTTGTACAGTATGAGCTATATTATTAGCACATGTGGGCCTTTCGTTCAAGGGGCCTCGATTCAGTCGAGGATTTTAACTTTCGTTGGTTAATTCCAATGGTTCAGGGGCTGTCTCTTTGCCGAATTAAACATTAGAATTCATCTACCACGCGACAACTCGAAAGACCTGCACCCGGCACCAGAGGCCACGGGCCATTTTTGTTGTTCTTATAATAATTATAATAATAATATATTTACATAACGAAAAGTGCCCCGATGCAGTACCCGTATTTTATTATTTTGATTTGTCCCTATTTTTTATGTCGCCCGCATTTATAGTTTTCCCACATCCGTAGTCATTTTACCCCTGCCCCCTGAATAACGATGCATCAAGGTTTTTACTGTATATGTTATGATCAACCCTGAAATAAAATACACTAAGTTACGTCTTGATGAGTGCTCATCTGTTTTCACTTAACACTGGGAACACTTTCCGTGATCATATAAAACAAGGAAATTAAGCAGAATATGCCTCATGAAAAGACTGATAATATAGTTTTAGTAACTCATTACGAACACAAAAAATACTAATTCGCTTAGAATTTCGTCACACAATTGCACGAGTTTCAGAACTACTGCCAATGTCACTCATACCCACACATACAAAGCCTTAATAGCTGCTACCTGCTACGAAGCACGATGCAGTTACTAAATGTGTTTTATATAAATTCACAGTCTGCTACTTTCCACGGATTTCTTTTTTTCAAATTCGCAGCCTGCTACTTGTTAGGGAACACCTCATTGAATAAAGTAGCAGTTGAGGTCGAACAGTGACAAAAGATGGTGATAATCAATAATGTGATTATCGATACATTTACCGGTCGAATTTCAAACACTGCATATCGAAAGCCAAACAAATCCAATTTGACACCAGAGTGAAACCAACCTCGGATAATCAAAATTAGTACAATAACGTTGTTCATCCGTACAACCGTAAAACACTCGAAATCCATACATTTTGCGGAAAATCCGGAATGCTTGGCAGGTATGAGGATGTTTACGCAGCTACAATGTCCCTAAGGCACTATAAACAGATCTCTATAACGACCAAGATGTATAAGCTGTAAGTAATATTAATCTGCTTTCTGTCTGGCTTGTGAACTGCCATGTTAAAAAAATTAAATGAAGTTCCACGTCAGTTTAGAAAACTGAAAACAATTTTGTCACTCAGCAAGCCCACTACTAGCAGAAGTGGTAGATTCAGCGGATACAGTAGTAAAAGTTCGAAAGATGGCGTATATACGTAATCTATTATTTCTTCAAAAAATGCGCCCTTGAAGATAACCGCAGACAGCTGAACTTTTCGTAAGTGCCAAGAGTTAACTACTGAAGCATAAACAGTAAGTGGGTCAACTATATCACATACGCAGAGAAGCTGCAGAGGTAAAACCACAGTACACAGAGAATTTATTCATCTCGCCTCGAAAGCACACATTTGTCTGCACACAAGTAAAAGGAGAAATCGCTAAGAAAACACTACTTTCAGGCACGTAAACAATGAAATTAATAATGTAACAAGGGGAAAACTGGATTTTTTGCTTAAAGGTCGCACATAAATTGCAAGATAATGATTCTGAAGCAAATAGTTTGACTGAAACTTTGGAACTCATTATAATTAACTTAAAAGACGACAACGATTGTGATTAGAATAATAACAGTAAGTTATTTATTAAATTGACCATGTAAGCAATAGTGATACCGATGTTCACGATACGACAGTGATCATGAGCCAATTAATTGAAGGAACAAGAATCCACCTGATCGATACTTTCACTTTTATTTAGCCTTAGGCTATTTCAATAGACATTAAATTAAAAGTTCAGAACATGTTTCGAATGCATTGCATTCATCATCAGCTGCTTACATTTGGCAAAAGTAAAATTAGCTAAGAACAGTCTCACAATTTTCTTAAAACCTTAAAAACAAGTGTTAGTAGTGCGTGTGTGAATGGATTTGGTGGTGGGGGGATAGAGGGGGGGAATGCATTGAAGGCGATTGTTTGTTAAACTACGACTTATTATTAAAAATCTTAATGTTAAAAACACTGATGGACTAAAATATAGTTCACTATAAGTCTTGTGAATTATCCATAAGTTCGTTGATTACTGAAGAACTTGTATGCACTATGTGAAGTATTTCTGTTGAGCTATTGGTAAAAAGTTTCCTTGAGAAGGCATTCGGTATTTTCACGTCTCTTATCTCCTGTTGGGTGGAGAGGTGTGGCTTGTTTCGAATATGAAGTTTGCTATTTGTAGTTTGAATTGAAAAAAGTTGGATCATCTGTATCACAACCTGTAACCGGCAGGAAAAATGCGGCTATTAGTTGGAGTTTGAAAAACGTAACGGATAATAAGTCTTTGAGTGTTGGAAAGTATGAAAGTATGAACTTACCCTTGTCTTGCGTGTTAGTTTAACTTCCCGTACTACGGGAGTGGGTTTAATCCGGCTGCCTTCAACCTTGTATTTTAACTGTCTGCTGTAGATCGTGAGTTAGCCTGGTTAGGAGGGAGGGGAAATGCGGACGCGTCGTCATTTGCTATATCGGGCGGGGAGGAGGTTTCTGCTTGTGACGTGTCGGCCTTGTGATTGCTTGAAGTGTGCGCTGGGCGTGTTTGCTTCCTTTGTAAT
The DNA here is from genome assembly GCF_040414725.1 of Anabrus simplex. Lineage (NCBI taxonomy): Eukaryota > Metazoa > Arthropoda > Insecta > Orthoptera > Tettigoniidae > Anabrus > Anabrus simplex. The sequence continues at coordinate 347,460,387 of NC_090266.1, read as the reverse complement.
AACTCAATATATCTCGATATGCATTCAAATAAGGGGTTTCTCTGTTCGTTTACTTCATTCAAATTCTTGTCCTTATTAAATGACTTGTCTAGACGTATATGAATATATACTGTATATGAATATTTTCTTCCCTTGTTTAGCCTATTGACAATTACTAGGTCTTGTTTAATGTCTGTGAATCTATGGCCTGTTTCACTCATGTGTACTCCCATTGCAGAGAATCTTTTATGTTTCTCCGCATTGACGTGTTCTAAGTACCTTATTGTGAAGTTACGTCCAGATTGCCCTATGTATGTGGCCTTGCATTGATTGCATGTCAGTTAATGAACACCTGAATTCTGGAACCGCTCCTCGCTATTTCGATTGACCATATTGTGGTTGAAAAATTTATGTCTTGTATTGTTATTCGTTGAGAACGCTATTTTGATGTCATGCTTCTTGAATAAATTGGTAATTGCATAAATGTTGGGATTGTTAAAGGTGAACCTTATGTACTTTTTTGTTTGCTATGATTGTTCTGTTAAGTTTGTTTGTAGTTTATGCTTGCATTTGGCAATTAATCCGTTAATGGTTTTTAAATTAAAACCATTAATAAGGGCCTGCTCTCGAATGAAGGCTAATTCTTTATTTCTCTCTTTGTTGTTTAACGGGATTTCAAAAGCTCTGTTGATAAAACTGTGGTACGCTGATTTTTTGTGTGAATCGTGCTGTAGGGAGTTACTATGAATGGTTGTTGGGGTGAATGTAGGTTTTCTATAAATACCAAAGTGAAATTCGTTGTCTTTTTTAGTTGTGGTCACGTCTAAAAAATTACAGCTTATAAATCTCATATTTATTCCGTATTGGCTCAGCACAACTAAGGTTAAGTTATGAGTAGGTTCCCACCTTCCAATACTTATCAATTTCTATATAAAAGGTTTATTAATTACATAACATAAACCATATAATCTCTAGTACATGTTTCGTTCCGATTATGGAACATCTTCAGCTAAAATATGACAAAATGGCAAGACAATTAAAATACATTGATGTTATGATGATACAAAAGCTAAAAGATATGATAAAATGGCACGAAGATTAAAACATATAATTATGATGATGAAATAAAGTTCATTCATGTTGGTTAAAAATTCAACAAGTCAGTGTTCAAATGACGAATTAAAAACGGCGATAAAGTTCTTCTTCATGTTGGAGACGTGTACATTTTGTTAATCTTGAAGATAAATTGGAGAAATACAAGATTTTCTTAATGTATATTTATCGGGGGAACTCTTGATAAAATAACCGTAGTTGAAGTTGAGTTGTGGTTAGATTATTGGAATGAGTCTGAAACGAGAAAAGAATGAGTAAAATAGAAAATATTTTAAGGAGAAAACCTTGTTAAAAATGTATGTTCGCGAGAATGAAGGATAATGGAGTTGATTACCTTATAGACAGTCGTGTCGTATTTAACGTCCTCCCTTATGTCGTGTTGTTAACTGACTGAGTCTTGTGTACGTGTGTAAGGCACTTGCGGTGGGCGGGGAGTATTGGAAGGAGAGGTAAGTGACGTGAGGAGAGCGGGTGAAATGTTGTGTAGGGTGGAGCTAACTGAGGAGTGGCGTTGTGATAGGCTAGGGGAAACGGAAGGAAAGGTAGGGGGACAATTGTGTGGGGTGGAGCTAATCGGAAGGAGGTGTGTTGGTTGTTTGTTGGGATTCTTTTTGATGGTTTTTTCTAGATGAATCTAATTTGGTAGCCTCTTCTAATAATATATTTATATTTTCCGTAATTTCGTTAACATTCTGGTTGGGATTTCGCTTCTGATCAATTTCAATATAGATATTTTCAAGAATATTCATTAATTTGCCTTTGTTTAGCGTTCGTAGAATGGTTAAGTCCCTTTCTATCGATGTAAAACTATGTTTATATTCGGTCATGTGAAGACTCATGGCCGAGTACTTCCTGTGTTTTTCGGCATTAATATGTTCTTGATATCTTACTAAGAAATTACGGCCTGTTTGTCCGATATAAGAATTGGCACAATTTAAGCATTTAAGCCTACATATCCCGGAATTTAAATATTTGTTATTACTTGCAATGCTTTGATGATTGAAAATTAAACGTTGATTGTTGTTATTGGTGCAAAAAGCAATTTTAAAATTGAATTTCTTAAAAATGTTAGTAATTTGGTAAATATTCCCGTTATTATAAGTAAAGGTGGCGAAGTTTTTCTTTTTATGTTCTTTTACCAGCTGCGTTTGAGGTTTATTCTTCATTTTATTCATTAATCTATCTATGTAGTGTTTTGTGTATCCATTGTTTATCGCTATTTTGTAAATGAGATTAATTTCTTTTTGGAGGTCGTTTTTGGACAAGGGAATGTTAAAGGCTCTATTTAACATGCTTAAAAAGGAACTCCTTTTATGTGCCTCAGGATGGTACGAATCTTTTCGTATGGTATTTATAGTTTGAGTCGGTTTTCTAAAGATTGTAAAGGCTAACTTTTCTTCTTTCCTTTCGATTGTTAAATCAAGGAAATTTAGTTTTTTATTGTTCTCGGTTTCTAACGTAAATTTTATGAAAGGGTCTAAACTGTTGATCTGGTCTAATAAATTAGTGCTACTATTGATTTGTTCATCTATAATTGCAAAGATGTCATCGACAAACCTTAGCCAGATAATGATACCTTTTTCATCATTTAAAATTTTATGTTTTTCTAAGTGATCCATGTATATTTCAGCAAGGATACCTGACGCTGGAGATCCCATAGGAAGACCACTTTGTTGATATACTGTGTTATTGAAGGAAAAGTAATTATTGTTAAGTGTAAATTCTAGGAGTAACATAAATTCTTCTATTTCATGGTTACTAAGTTTTCTGTATGTCTTTAAGTTGTTCTTAATTATATTTAGAGTTTCTTTCGTGGGGATCGTAGAATACATGTTAGTGACGTCGAATGAGTTCAAGGTGAAAGATGGTTTTAATTTTGTGTTCTTGATCATTTTACAAAATTCTATTGAATTATTGATTGTGGTTCTGCTTTGGAAAGTATAGTACTTTTTTAGGAAGCTATTGATAAATTTAGAGGTTTTGTAGGTGGGGCTATTTCTAAAGTTAATAATTGGTCTAATGGGTGTGTCAGGTTTATGTATCTTAGGCAAAGCTCTTGCTGTTGGTAGTCTTGGATTCATATTAATTAGGTTTGATATTTCGTTCTCATTAAGGATGAAATTAATGTTTTTAAGTATTTGTTTTAGTTTTCTTTGGACAGAGTTAGTCGGGTCTTTTTTAATTTTTGTGAAAGTATTATCTGAAAAAAATGCTTCGGTTTTTTCTATATATTCTTTTTTATGCATAATAACTGACACATTACCTTTATCCGCCTTTGTGATTATAAGGTCATTATCTTTTATTTTTTGTTTTGAACTCATTCGACGTCACTAACATGTATTCTACGATCCCCACGAAAGAAACTCTAAATATAATTAAGAACAACTTAAAGACATACAGAAAACTTAGTAACCATGAAATAGAAGAATTTATGTTACTCCTAGAATTTACACTTAACAATAATTACTTTTCCTTCAATAACACAGTATATCAACAAAGTGGTCTTCCTATGGGATCTCCAGCGTCAGGTATCCTTGCTGAAATATACATGGATCACTTAGAAAAACATAAAATTTTAAATGATGAAAAAGGTATCATTATCTGGCTAAGGTTTGTCGATGACATCTTTGCAATTATAGATGAACAAATCAATAGTAGCACTAATTTATTAGACCAGATCAACAGTTTAGACCCTTTCATAAAATTTACGTTAGAAACCGAGAACAATAAAAAACTAAATTTCCTTGATTTAACAATCGAAAGGAAAGAAGAAAAGTTGGCCTTTACAATCTTTAGAAAACCGACTCAAACTATAAATACCATACGAAAAGATTCGTACCATCCTGAGGCACATAAAAGGAGTTCCTTTTTAAGCATGTTAAATAGAGCCTTTAACATTCCCTTGTCCAAAAACGACCTCCAAAAAGAAATTAATCTCATTTACAAAATAGCGATAAACAATGGATACACAAAACACTACATAGATAGATTAATAAATAAAATGAAGAATAAACCTCAAACGCAGCTGGTAAAAGAACATAAAAAGAAAAACTTCGCCACCTTTACTTATAATAACGGGAATATTTACCAAATTACTAACATTTTTAAGAAATTCAATTTTAAAATTGCTTTTTGCACCAATAACAACAATCAACGTTTAATTTTCAATCATCAAAGCATTGCAAGTAATAGCAAATATTTAAATTCCGGGATATATAGGCTTAAATGCTTAAATTGTGCCAATTCTTATATCGGACAAACAGGCCGTAATTTCTTAGTAAGATATCAAGAACATATTAATGCCGAAAAACACAGGAAGTACTCGGCCATGAGTCTTCACATGACCGAATATAAACATAGTTTTACATCGATAGAAAGGGACTTAACCATTCTACGAACGCTAAACAAAGGCAAATTAATGAATATTCTTGAAAATATCTATATTGAAATTGATCAGAAGCGAAATCCCAACCAGAATGTTAACGAAATTACGGAAAATATAAATATATTATTAGAAGAGGCTACCAAATTAGATTCATCTAGAAAAACCATCAAAAAGAATCCCAACAAACAACCAACACACCTCCTTCCGATTAGCTCCACCCCACACAATTGTCCCCCTACCTTTCCTTCCGTTTCCCCTAGCCTATCACAACGCCACTCCTCAGTTAGCTCCACCCTACACAACATTTCACCCGCTCTCCTCACGTCACTTACCTCTCCTTCCAATACTCCCCGCCCACCGCAAGTGCCTTACACACGTACACAAGACTCAGTCAGTTAACAACACGACATAAGGGAGAACGTTAAATACGACACGACTGTCTATAAGGTAATCAACTCCATTATCCTTCATTCTCGCGAACATACATTTTTAACAAGGTTTTCTCCTTAAAATATTTTCTATTTTACTCATTCTTTTCTCGTTTCAGACTCATTTCAATAATCTAACCACAACTCAACTTCAACTACGGTTATTTTATCAAGAGTTCCCCCGATAAATATACATTAAGAAAATCTTGTATTTCTCCAATTTATCTTCAAGATTAACAAAATGTACACGTCTCCAACATGAAGAAGAACTTTATCGCCGTTTTTAATTCGTCATTTGAACACTGACTTGTTGAATTTTTAACCAACATGAATGAACTTTATTTCATCATCATAATTATATGTTTTAATCTTCGTGCCATTTTATCATATCTTTTAGCTTTTGTATCATCATAACATCAATGTATTTTAATTGTCTTGCCATTTTGTCAAATTTTAGCTGAAGATGTTCCATAATCGGAACGAAACATGTACTAGAGATTATATGGTTTATGTTATGTAATTAATAAACCTATTATATAGAAATTGATAAGTATTGGAAGGTGGGAACCTACTCATAACTTAACCTTAGTTCTAAAAAATTAATCGAACCATTTTCTTTTTCTTCAACCGTAAACTGTATATGGGGTCTAAGGTGTTCAACATGTGTAAAATGCTAGAACTGTCATTATGATCCTTGTCAATTATGGCGTACGTATCATCAACGTAGCGTACCCATAAATCAAGTCCTTTGATATGGTCTATAATGTAGGAATGTTCCAAGTAATCCAAATAAATGTTTGCTAGTATGCCCGAGGCTGGAGCGCCCATGGGGAGGCCATCCTGCCGATAAATCTTACCGTTAAACATAAAATAGTTCTGACTAGGTACGAATTCAAGGATAACCATAAACTCTTCTATTTCGGGTATGCTTACCTTTTTATATTCTAATAGGTTGGTTTTTATGATTTTAATAGCCTTCTCTATGGGGATGTTGGTGTACATATCTTTTATATCGAAGGAACATACTGTGTGAGAGGATTTGAGTTTGAATTCTTTAATTTTCTTGCAGAAATCGCTAGCATTTTTTACGGCTGTGTTGGCGTAGTAGACGTAATTTTGTGTTTTTTCTATTAATGTATTGCGGTGTTTTATATGTAGGGCTCTTACGAAAGTTGATTATCGGTCTAATAGGTATATCTTTTTTATGCAATTTGGGCAAAGCTCTTGCAGTAGCGAGTCCTGGGTTCATATTAATCAGCTTTTGTGATTCCTGCTCACTAAGAAGAAAGGTACTTTGTTTGAGTATACTTTTCAAATTTCTCTGAATCCTTAGGGTGGGATCTTTATTTACTATTTTGAACTTGTTGTTATTAAAAAAGGTTTCGGTTTTCTCAATGTAATCGGATTTGTTCAGAATAACTATTGATTCTCCCTTATCTGCCTTGGTTACGACTACGTCGCTTTGCTTGATTTTCCGTTGTAATTCGTTGTTTGCTCTAGTGTTATGGGTGTTATTCTTGAAACCGTTTATGAGGGACGGATTTTTTTCTTAGCCTCATATCTCAAATTGTTCTTTATTTCAAATGGAAGGGTCTGAATGGCTGCTTCGGTTTCAGCTAAGGTAAGGGTTAACTCCTTACTTCTATTAGTAGCCTGCCAATTATATTTCGGGCCTTTACTCAAAATTTGCAATTCCTGTTCTTTAAAAACAGTTTTTGATAAATTTTCGACAGCGGGTGGGTATGTGATTTGTCTAGTTGATGATTTAAACTGTAACTCGTTCCCCTTCTTCGAACGATCTTCTTTTAGGTTATCTAACTTATTATTTAAAGTAACCTGTTTCTTATCCATTAACTTTTCTATTTTATCTCTGCTAAATATGAGGAAAGAATTCCATTCTAACGGTAAAAGGGTGGTTGCCGCTTTGAGATGAGTAGTGTATAGTTCGTGATTAAGAAATTGTTTCTTTTTATACATGAACTTAATTTCCCTCTTTAACCAGGTTCGATTGACCATTTTTTGAGTTGCTGAATGGTATTCTGAATGCAGTTTTTTCTTTTGAGTTCCTTTTAGAAATTTAGGTATTAGGTCATTTTTAAGGCATTCTTTAAGAAAAACTATGTCTTTGCTGACTTTCGCTATTTTTACCTTTAACTTTAAGTAGGTGTTCGCAATATTTCCTGCCTGGTTGGCGTTCGTGTTACATACTATCCACTTCATATCCGTAGTACGGGAAGTTAAACTAATGTTGTTTATAAGTTTCATTTCGGTATTGATAGATATTACTTTACAAAAAACAATATAAATATAAGTCACCACCTTATCAATACAAAATTTATTCACATTCAGCTAGTAAATATGGTCAAGACCGGTTTCGACCCCTAGGGGGTCATCTTCAGTTGACATGCATGAAAGATGTATTTTACAAAAACATCACATATAATGATTAAAACTTAAATTAAATCGAACTGATCATAAATGTTGGTATGTATGTCTTGGTACATTTGAGCTATTGTATGTGTCAATCCTAAGTTTTCCAGCATACAGTGTCAAGGTAAGTAATTAGCTAATATACATCATCCATGAAATTACATGTTATTTTTCATGTTATCACTATCTAATTTGGGTTGTGCAATGTGGAATGAGATATACATACATTTGTGTAAATTAATAGTAGTAAGTTCAGTAATATACATTAAAAATTGGTTCTTAAATTACATTAATTGATTATTGATCAGTCATATGAAAATGTAGAATTTTTGGTTTGGACACTTGTGATTAAAATATTAGTATGCAATACCTTGTTGGCATATATCTTAAATACTAAAGTATCAGTTTATAAAGCCTATTATTCTTATTTTATGTCTTGGAATAGGGTTAAACTTTTTAAAAAAAACTATTTATTTTGTTTAGCATAGGCATTGGATAATCTTGTTAAATTGGACACATAACTAAAACAGTGGTATATATATGCCTGGTTAAAAATACATTGCATTAACATTATTGATATGTGGTGCTATATATACATTGTTTGGGGTAAAATGGGGTTAACGAGGTTTTCACAACAGTATTTGATTAGTTATAATGTTCCGATAAAATGGGTCCGTAAAAATATATAACTATATACAAAATTGCGGTTAGGTAAGTATTTGTATAATCTGCTTGCAATTCAGGTAATATTTGGTTGTATGTCTGGAGATATTTTAGGCAGCTACTGTTGTTAGAGCTATTAGGAGTCTTGAATATATTGATGGAGCATGTTCTTCTTTTCGTGTGCCGTAATATGTTGAGTTGGTGACATTTGTAAGAACGCGTTGAATGTTATGCATCCTGGTGGGGTGCACGTTGATTTTATCGTAGAAGCATATATGTTGTGAAAACAAAATATCTGGAAATAGAAATAATGAGTGTGAAAATGGTGTGGTATGAAAGTGTAATAGTAAATCGTATGTCGTTTCACTTACGTTAGGTGTTGGAACCGTGCATTCTGTGTAACTGCCTGTTGAGATCTGATACGTGTTGCTCTGAGATTGTAGTTGGCGACGGTAGAGGGGAGGTTTGGGGGAATGGGTGGAGTGTTAGTAACGGGAGTGGAGTTGGAGGGGAGGAGGTCTTGGGGCGGTTGATTTGAACCTATGGATTTTTGTTTATTAATTCTTTTAAGGTAGAAATCTTTTAGTAAGGGAATTACTGCATGAAAAAGAATATTGTTTCTGTCTATGCTTTCATTTAAGTTGGAGTTCGGATTGGCGTATTTGTCTAAATTTATGTAAAATTCTTCTATTATACTGAGCAAGGGACTTTTCGGATTCATATTGAGGATTTGCATGTCACTATTAATGTCCGTGAAATTGTGTTTTTGATCGTCAATGTGCTGACCCATAGCTGAGAAGTGTCTGTGTTTGACGGCATTTACATGTTCATTATATCGTATTAAAAAAACTCCTACCAGTAAGCCCTACATAGCTGGCTCGGCAGTCGTTGCATTTGAGGCGATAAGACTCCTGAGTGATTATATTTATTTACGTTATTAACTGATTTGGAATTGTATAGTATGTTGGTGTTATTGCGTGTAGTTTTGTATGCTATTTTTAGACCTTGTTTTTTGAAGATACTTGTTATGGGATATATATGGTTATTGTTGTAAGTAAACAGTGCATATTCTTTTTTATCTTTGGTGATTCTGGTTAGCTTGGTTTTCGGTTGGTTTTTGACTTTGTTGATGATCCGGTTTATCATCTCTCTTTTATATCCGTTTTGTTTTGCTATTTCGTGGATTGTGTTTAATTCTTTATTTAGATTTTCCTTTGAAAGTGGAATGTTATATGCTCTGTGAATCATACTTTAGTATGCAGCTCTCTTGTGAGTATGTGGGTGGGTGGAGTCTATCTTTATTGTATTTGATGTATGGGTAGGTTTTCTATATATGTTGTATGTTAGGTGGTTGTTATGTCTGGTTATGGATATATCCAAGTAGTTTATGGTGTTGTTATATTCAGTGTCCATGGTAAATTTAATATGGGGATCTATTTTATTTAGTTGTTCTAAGATTATGTTTTCATTAGTATGTCTATTGTCCATGATTATGAATGCATCATCGACAAACCTGCACCAATAGATGACATTTCCTATTTTTTTGATTTCTTGGTGTTCTAAATAGTCCATATATATATCAGCTATTATGCCTGATATTGGTGATCCCTTGGGTAATCCTTACTGTTGATAGATAGTGTCATGGAACTTGAAATAATTGTTATTGATAGCAAATTGTAATAGTTTTATAAATTCATCTATTTCCAATTTGCTTAGCTTACTATGGTTATAAAGATTGGATTCTATGATAGTGATACATTTTTGTGTGGGTATATTAGGATACATGTTTGTTATATCATATGTTGCTAGCTTGTAGAAATGTTCTATTCTTATATTCTTAGTAATACTGCAAAATTCTATTGAGTTTTTTTATGGTTTTATTTGCTTGAAAGACATAATGATTTTTGAGGAATTTTTGTATGTATTTGGATAATTTATAGATAGGGCTTGGCCTGTAGTTTATTATGGGTCTCATAAGAATGTTGTCTTTATGGATTTTAGGGTAAGCTTTAGCTGTAGGTATCACTGGATTCATGGTGATTAATTTTGTAGTTTCCTGTTCGTTCAAGAGAAAATTGATGTTTTTTAGGAGAGAGTTTTTAAGTTCTTTTGGATCTTTAGTCTTAATTTGAAAAGTTCCATCTTGAAAGCAGGTTTTTGTTTTTGTTATATATTCCTCTTTATCCATAATGACTGTAGTGTTTCCTTTGTCTGCCTTTGTTACTAGCAAGTTATTTTACTGGATTTTATTTTTGAGTACCTTAATTTGTATTTGGTTTGTAATTTCTTGATTTTGAGGTTTTTGGGTGATTTTATTGATATATTGTGGTAGTGTTTTTTTTAATTTCATATCTAATTTCATTTTGTTTTTCTTGAGGTATTTTGTTTAGAGCATCTTCCGTTTCAGTAATAATAGTAGCAATGTTTTCAAAAATTGAATTGTATTTCCAGTTATGTTTTGGTCCCTTGCTTATAGTAGTTTCTTTTTCATTGAATACTGTGTTAGTTAGGTTTTTGAGTGGCGGATGGAATATATGTTGGTTGCTTTCAGTAAGAATGGTAGTGTGTTGTCTGTACTGTGTATGATTGGTTTGGTTTAGTGATGTCTTAAGTGCGTTGAGTTTCTTATTCAGGGTGTTCTGTTTCTGTATGGCTATATTTTCTATCTTTTCGTTAGTTATTTGTTGGAAGTTGTTCCAGTATGTGTGTGGTAGTTCATGTGAGGCTTTAAGGTGTGCTTCATACATTTGTATGTTGAGGTGTTGTTTTTTTCTATACATGAATTTAATTTCTTCCTTAAGCCATATTCGGTTTGTCTTGTTTTGTGTATTTTGGGTTTGATGGGTGCTTCTATGTTTATTATTATATTTCCTAAGAAATTTAGGAGTTAGATTGTTTTGTAAACATTGTTTAAAGAAAGTGATGTTTTTGACAATATTTGTGATCTTAATTTTTAGATTTTGGTATCTGTGTGCTATTTTTCTTGCCTGGTTGGCTTTTCTACTGTTGTTTATAAGTTTCATTTCCGTATTGATAGATATTACTTTACAAAAAACAATATAAATATAAGTCACCACCTTATCAATACAAAATTTATTCACATTCAGCTAGTAAATATGGTCAAGACCGCTTTCGACCCCTAGGGGTCATCTTCAGTTGACATGCATGAAAGATATATTTTACAAAAACATCACATATAATGATTAAAACTTAAATTAAATCGAACTGATCATAAATGTTGGTATGTATGTCTTGGTACATTTGAGCTATTGTATGTGTCAATCCTAAGTTTCCCAGCATACAGTGTCAAGGTAATGCAATTTCATGGATGATGTATATTAGCTAACTACTTACCTTGACACTGTATGCTAGAAAACTTAGGATTGACACATACAATAGCTCAAATGTACCAAGACATACATACCAACATTTATGATCAGTTCGATTTAATTTAAGTTTTAATCATTATATGTGATGTTTTTGTAAAATATATCTTTTATGCATGTCAACTGAAGATGACCCCCTAAGGGTCGAAACCGGTCTTGACCATATTTACTAGCTGAATGTGAATAAATTTTGTATTGATAAGGTGGTGACTTATATTTATATTGTTTTTTGTAAAGTTAAACTAACACGCAAGACAAGGGTAAGTTCATACTTTCCAACACTCAAAGACTTATTATCTGTTACGTTTTTCAAACTCCAATTAATAGCCGCATTTTTCCTGCCGGCTACAGGTTGTGATACAGATGATCCAACTTTTTTCAATTCAAACTACAAATAGCAAACTTCATATTCGAAACAAGCCACACCTCTCCACCCAACAGGAGATAAGAGACGTGAAAACACCGGATGCCTTCTCAAGGAAACTTTTTACCAATAGCTCAACAGAAATACTTCACATAGTGCATACAAGTTCTTCAGTAATCAACGAACTTATGGAAAATTCACAAGACTTATAGTGAACTATATTTTAGTCCATCAGTGTTTTTAACATTAAGATTTTTAATAATAAGTCGTAGTTTAACAAACAATCGCCTTCAATGCATTCCCCCCCTCTAACCCCCCACCACCAAATCCATTCACACACGCACTACTAACACTTGTTTTTAAGGTTTTAAGAAAATTGTGAGACTGTTCTTAGCTAATTTTACTTTTGCCAAATGTAAGCAGCTGATGATGAATGCAATGCATTCGAAACATGTTCTGAACTTTTAATTTAATGTCTATTGAAATAGCCTAAAACTAAATAAAAGTGATCAGGTGGATTCTTGTTCCTTCAATTAATTGGATCACATAGTCGATACGGATATGAAGTGGATAGTATGTAACAGTGATCATGAGGACGAGAAAGAAGACACACCTTTAGCCATGCCCCTGAAAGAGGAATTTAGACTACAAAAGTTATGTTGCATAAATCTATTATTCTTAGCACTTACTGTGTGCAATTTTCTTACATATTTTTACCAGAAATCATCCCTGGCTTCGCTCGCGTGGATTTCGTAATTTGATCAAAGTAATCGTTCCTCGGCATTCAACTAAGACATTATCTGAAAATTCCTAAAGTATTAAAACACATCCAAAAATTGAGTTTCATATACCCCATATTCCAAATACCTATTTTCACGTCTTTAACATCTTTAGTTTTTGAAATATAAGTATCCCATGAAAGGAATTCAACTCCTTTTTCACTCCACCTCTGGCCGTTAAGTTGCTTTCACCCCACCCAGAAAAATGTGTGTTTCTTTATTTCTCAAGGAGATTCCAAATACCCATTTTCACGTATGTAACCTTCAGTTTTGAGATATAAGTCTCTCCAGAAAGAGAATTCAATTTTTTTCACTTCCTTACACACCCACTTAAATGAAATTTCCAAAAATTAACAGTACCCACTTGTTTAAAAGAACTTCCAAATACGAATATCATGATTGCAACATCTTCAGTTTTTGAGATAAATGTATCCTCGTAACAGGAATTCATCTTCATTTTCATCCACCCTACAAAGTTGATATCCCCCAAAAATTTGTATTTCTTTGTTTTTAAAAGAGATTACAAACACCAGTTTTCACGTTTGTAAAATCTTTAGATTTTACAGTATATATATATATATATATTCATACAAATAATTCCACTAATTTTTCAATTCTTTCACCTGCCAACCCCCTGATAAGGGTTTTTTCCAAAAACAAAAGAACACATGTCTCCTTATTTTTAAGGAAGATTCCAAATACCAATTTTCACTTCTGCAACACGTTAATTTTTTGAGATATACTGTAGATATGCTACTTTTAAAAATTCGACCCTTTTTCAGTTCCCCTTCAAGTTGATTTTCCGAAAAAATATTTGTGTTTCTTTACTTTTACAGGAAATTCCAAATACCATTTTCAAATCTGTAATGTGTTACTTGTCTGAGATAATTTGCAGATATAGCCTTTTTAAATTTCACCCCGGTTGTCACTCCTGTTCACCCCCAATTCATCGGATTATCCAAAAACTCAAAAATACGTGTTTCTTTATTTTCAAAGGAGATTCCAAATACCAATTTTCATGTTGGTAACACCTTCCGTTTTTGAGATATAAGTCTCCTCATAATAGGTGTTCAACCCCTTTTTACATCCCCCAATGGGATTTTCCGAAAACAAAGAAATATGCGCTTTATTTTTAAAGGGGAGTCCAAATGCCAATGTTTACGTCTGTAAACCTTGAAGTTTTTGAGATATAGATATCCTCATTTTAAAAATTCACCCCCTTTTTACCTCCTTATGTGGCGGAATATCCAAAAATCCTCCCTTAGTGAGCACCTACCTCCTAATATAAATGTATCCCCAAAATTTCATTTTTTTTATGTCCAGTAATTTTGGCTTGGCGAAGCAGTCAGTCAGTTATTCAGTCACTCAGGACATGTTATTTTATATATATAGATTAAGAGCCTTTTATAGATGCACAAGATGTTGCTAGACATCAGCTTTAGAAAGAAGTCAATGAGATGAGGAAAATAGACTATGTGCTTCTATTAAGAGCCTTCTATAGATACACAGGACGTTGCTAGTCATCAGGTTTAGAAAAAAGTCAATGAGATGAGGAAAACAAACTATACCAAGACCGGCCATGACAAATTTTGAGACGGCAATAACGTGTGCAAAATTCAGGAAATTGATTCTGCTATTTTCTTCAACAAACGATAAAATGTAGACCACTCAGCATAAAAATATGATTTCTGTTTATATATTTTCATAAACATATACCCATTCGTGTCAATTGCACTCAAATTCCCAAAAAGTGAAACATTTACCTGCGCACTCACAAAATTTCTTGTTAGTTTTACAAGCAGTGGGACAGGCTGTTAGCATGACAGAATGCAACTATGCTCCGTAGCATAAACCAGTTCAGTAAAATGGTAACATTGTGCTTGCACTCAACACACGACTGGCGCTCGCGGAATGTCAAGAGGCTTCAGCTCCGCTTTAACTTCAACTAATGCCAGGCTGTGATTGCAGCAATCTTAAGCGGCATGGGAGGAAACTAATACCATCACTCCCGTGGTAAATTTTTATCTAACATGCCACGAGGGTGTTAGGATATACACCTGCTGACAGTGGAGAGAAGACCCTCACTCAACCCTTGTGAGCCAACAGTTTATGAAATACTTTGGATACATTGCCATGAGAACAGATGCAATTGTAAAAGGTATCATGGAGGGAAAATTTAATGGCCGAATACCCAGAGGATGAATACCAGCAGAAAGGACAGACCAACTGAAGAGCACGACCGGGTAGAGCCTGCAAGAGATGATCTACCATGCTCAGAAAAGGGAATCCTGGAGAAGAACCATCAACAAGCTTTTGCATCGTCACCATATCCTTACGTAATGTTGGAACATGAGAGAAAGATACGTTCATATCGGTGTGATTCTCTGCCATGATCTGAAATATTACATCTGGTTCATGGTCCAACAGCTGTAGTTTTCACTTCACAACACAATCACATATTCACTAATGCAAGTTTTTGAAAAAAAAAAAAATTAATTCTATCATTAAAACTAGTAAAACTCTCCAAAAAAATGGACTTAATGCATGAAACTGAATTTATTAAGGTAATCCATACTGGATTATTTATAGCATATTTTCTAGGCTTGATACTGTATAGGCTTTTGGGCTTATGCCATGTCAATAAAATAAGCTGAACTGTGCTCTGCGTCCTCAGAAGAAATCCCGACTGTCGACGAGAAAGGCTTCTTAAGCAATGATACTTTTGAATTTCGACGTTGTAATAGAAGAGGAAATGGTACATTCATACATTCATAGAACCCTACATCCAAGAGAAACGACTAAGCAAAGCTAACAGAAGGAAGAAGTGAAAGGAATCGCCTACTTGGCTTACATTCACAACACGACAGATTGAATTACCAAGTTCCTCCGCAAACACAATATAAAAACCGTGTTTGGCACAGCCACTAAAATTGCTTACAGTCTGAGTAAAACTAAGGACTAATTGTCCCCATTTTTACACCCTGGGGTATACGAAATTCCCTGTACCTGCGGTAAGGTATGCATTGGCCAAACATGCAAGTGCACTGGTACAATGAACATGAACATAATATTCGTCTCAACCAACCAGACAAATCGGCAATAGCTGAGCAAGCTCTATCGTCGGGTCATGATGTCATGTTCCAAGATGCTTGAGCTCTTACGAAAACTAGACACTACAGGTCCAGGATTATACGGGAGGCTGTGGAAATACGTAGAAATCCTAACAATTTCAACAGGGACACTGGCTATCAATTAAGTAATAGCTGGTTGCCAGCCATTAAGAATTTACGCAGGTAGTTCCCTTCCAAAGACTTATTACTTATCTAGACTCACAGAGTGAACTGATGCTACGCGGAATATTGAACACTTTTGCGCATCGCCATGTTGCAGGCGGTTCAGCTTCGAATGCATGGCTAGCGTGTGGTAATGTTTACAGACCCTTGCATGTTTTGGATTTGAATCATGCCTGTTAGTGGATCTGTTTTAGTATTATATGTGACGGAGTGATGATATATTGTCAAATATTTTCAAGGAATGTGGGAGCTGATATATTACAGTAGTTTCGGCAATGGTCTAAAGTTAGGCCTTACCTGTGGAATGGAAAGATATTCACGAGGGTGAATTTGTGTGCAGCCTTCATTTGTACAGGTTGCTATCGGAAGGGATCTGGTATTTCCTTTCACATGCGAGTAGAATTGAACTGTTATAAAGTAACTTTAATTTACAATAGGGCCTAATCTGAAAAATGATTTATTAGTATCGTATGTCCTCATTTCTCCAATTTTTCCCATTTGCTTTATAATAAATGAATACAATTGTTAATACGCTATTCCAGAAAAATCTGCCAATATAAAGTCTAAATGAAGCTCATTACAATCTTGTCAATCCTAGTCTGCAGTAGAAAATGCTAATCAAAATAACTGTTCACTATGATATTACAGGATGTCCACCAAATACAAATTTTGAAATTCCCTGACATTTCCCTGCTTTCCAGACATAAAAACCAGTTTTTTCCCTGACACACAACAACAAAAAATAAAATTATGAAGGAAGTTTCCAGCTATGACAGTAATAATAAAATACATTTTGAAATCTTCACATCCAAAATAGAAATGAGCAATTAATGTGCATATATTAATTTCAAAGTGGCCACAAGTAATCTCCAATGAAGAACTGTGGAAAAAGACCCATCAAACACCCATTAATATTGAGATGCATCGTAGGAGATGGAAGTGGATCGGGCATACTTTACGGCGAGATAAAGACAACATAGCAAGACAAGCCCTGGAATGGAACCCACAAGGTAGCAGGAGAAGAGGCAGACCAAGAAACACATGGAGGAGGAGTGTAATAGCAGAAGGGATGGAGAAAGGAGGGAAGACCTGGACATAGATCAGGACGATGGCGCAGAACAGAGTCCGGTGGCGGAAATTCATTAATGCCCTATGCTCCACTTAGGAGATACAGGAAATAAGTCAAGTAAGTCATATTAATTTCAAAACATGGAAGTTGAATTTAGTCTATAATTAAATTCACTTCAAGATTTAAAAAAAAAAAGTTTACCATTACTGCTTCAGCGAAGACATTTTTTCGTCTATAGCCCCCAACGACTGTCGAGCTTCTGCCATCACCCTCTTCCTTTCTTCTAATTCTTTCAGCAACAAACGGGCCTTAATACCCTGGCCGCAAACACAAATTGTCCTTTGCCTGCCACAGCTACCACAACGAACTCTATCACATATGACTCCACTGCTCTTCTTCTTCTTCCATTAAAGAAGGTTCACCAGAGGTGATATGTCTACAGAATTAGCTCTCAAGAGAGCAAGTAACCAAAGCATGCATGCATACTGTCATGCAACACCATTCCTTACGTGCCAGTGAAGCTAGTGTACGTTTGTTCCCAGTAATGTTTCCAGACTCTGAAATCGCTTCGTAAGTTCAACTGCACAGAACGAAAGTTGCATATACAATCACTCATGGTTTAGCTCCCTATTTTTATAAAAAAGTTCTTCAGATGTGTAGTAAGTGCACACATTTCACCGTTGGTTCTGACGAGTCACAGAATAAAGTTTCTCAGATGGGCCAAATGGATTTTGTAGTTTGCTGTTTCAATACCGATACTAATGAGGTATGCACTTCTTATTTTGATTCCGTGTTTCTTGGTCACTCTACCACCTAGGATTTATTAAAAGGTTTTTTGCAACCACTGCAAGGACTCAATCTAAAAACTCTTACAAATTTCAATGGATGGCCCAAATGTTAATAAAAAGTTCCTTCAGGATAACAGTAATTTATTAAATGATGATCCAGATGTTCCTATTTTGGAGAACATTGGACCTTGTGGCTTGCATACTGTGCACAATTGATATAAGATGCCAGTAAAAGAAACCCAGTAGAATATTGCAGTTTCTTCGTGCTCTTCACTTCTTGTTTTGTCCGACTCGTTGGCTGAATGGTCAGCGTACTGGCCTTCGGTTCAGAGGGTCCTGGGTTCGATTCCCGACACCGATAGGTCTTATGGCGAAGAAGGGATAGGAGAGACCTGGGAATGGGAAGGAAGCAGCCGTGGCCTTCATTAAAGTACAGCCCCAGCATTTGCCTGGCGTGAAAATGGGAAACCACAGAAAACCATCCTCAGGGCTACTGACAGTGGGGTTCGAACCCACTATCTCCCGATTACCGGATAATGGATGCACTTAAGCGACTGCAGCTATCGAGCTCGGTAAATAAATCCAAATCACACAGTAATGATAACTTTCCTCATTCAATTACGTTATTTCTTATCCAAAACAAACCAAACAAAATCCCATGGCACAACAGGCCTGAAAGGCCATGGCCTATCAAGCGACCGCTGCTCAGCCTGAAGGCCTGCAGATTACGAGGTGTCATGTGGTAAGCACGCGAATCCTCTCGGCCGTTATCTCACTGTCAGATATGCTCCGCAATTGTAATCACGTAGGCTGAGCGGACCTCGAACCAGCACTCAGATCCAGGTACAAATCTCTCACCTGACTGGGGATTGAACCCGGGACCTCCGGGTAAGAACTAGACACGCTACCCCTACGCCGCAGAGCCGGCATTTCATATTCAGAAAATGATAAAACATGTATCTGATTATTTTAGAAAGATTTCTGCAGTCATGTACTTTTTAAACAGTGTGTCCAGAAAATGGAGTAAAATTTGCTGTAGGCCTAATGACTTCTCAGAGAGGAATCATAAGCTATGTACCTTTCATAGAAATATTTTATTTCACAGGTTTCCTTTTTTGTTGATATTGAAGATTATTGTTATCGGTACAGGAGTTTGTAAATATTTGTGTTCTCCAGTCTGATTAGAGACAGGCAATTTTTATCTCACGATATGTAATCATACTTAAGTTGTAGACTGCTTTTTGAGCATGTCTTCTTAATTTCAATAAAGCTAAATTGTAGAGTCTAGGTTTCTCAAGAGACAGATTGTCACGTGATCCTCGTCCTTTGAGTCTGGCCTTCTTGCCATACGTACAATATCCAAACACATCAGTTACAAACATGACCCTTATATTAAAGTGAGCGACATGATCATTTTCGAGGTACCGCTAGTGTATTTTTCAATCTTCTTATTCAGTCTGCTAAAGTTTTTTTAGGTGCGCCACCTATGGGCTATCCAAAGGATTTGTGTAGATTGTTCAGTTTTTATACAGAAATATATTTTAATAGTACCACAGTCTTCAAATTATGTACATTTATTGCATGTGTACACGGTAGTCGGTGTAGGCTGTTATTAATTTTGTAGGGCGAATGTTTTCATATGTGCGAAATTTAAGTTAAAGCACGAATTCCGTACGATCTCTGCGTCAAGCTGAGGAGCGCCCGCAACATGGCAGTACGCGCACGCACGTTTTACCCAGTCACACGCTTCTGCACAGCCAGCGGTGTGGGGCCTTGTTCCCTTCCCTGTCCCTTCACTATTGTTATTTCATCTCAGTGTTTTCCAAATTCGTACATTCCTCGTCGCCAGATGTTTCATCCCAGGCTTGTGTCTACATCATACACCTGTCAATGTCATATATTACGCAAACACATTATGTGAACCGCTTAGATTGATTGTGATGGTTCAGTCAGCTTCGCTTTGAACTCTAGCGTTGTGCCACGTCCATTTCCACTTCTATTATAACGTCCAAATTCAATGTATCATTGTTTAAGAAGCCTTTCTCATGTACAGTCGAGATTTCTTCTGAGGACGCAGAGCACAGTTCCCTGTGAAATGTTAAGAATTTCACCTTATTTTCTTGACAAGGCATAAGCCCAAAAGCCAATACAGTATCATGTCTAGAAGTATGGGCCTTGAAAGCATTAATGGCAGCATATTTTCTGTTTGTTCCACATCACACCGAAACAGATAGGTCTTATGTTACAGAATATCACTTTTTGTGATACAGAAGCTTGATCCCTGACCTATGCATGGTAAGCTGTGTTCTGCAGGCTCTCTCCTACAATGCTCATAGTTGCTAATTATGAAAAGCTAAGAAAAGGAAAGAAAATGGTTGAAACTTATTATGAAATTGTTACAAAGTATCACTTCTTGTGATTCAGAAGCTTGGCCCAGTTTCTGTTAAAACCACTGTAAGCAGGGAAGAGAAATATTGAATAACAAATGGCTAAGCATATCACACTTGAAAACATATACATGGACACAGTAGAAGTATTAATAATGAAGTTAACAAACTGTTTTCAACAAATTGGTGTAAGGATAAAAATTAGGATGATAGCTAACTAGGGAAACATTGTTACAGATGCATACCACAAATAATAAAACCACTAGAAACCTAATATCTCAATATTACTAAATCAATAACGCATACATGAACAAGACAGGTCTGCTAGAACGCAACAGCAAGATCTTGTAATTTTCAGTTCTCTACTCCTAGCAAAAATACCAATGGCTTGTTCATGAAAGGAGGAAAGAATACTAGACTATTTTTATGAGGGTCCATACAAGAATCAAAACTTAAATGAATATCCAGAGACTGTTTCCAGTCATTCGACCGGGCCAGGAAAGGAATGAATGGACCCCCCCCCCATCTAGCGACGAGGAGAGGAATTGTGCCAGCGGCCAATTACTTTCACACTCCTCTGCGGCAATGATTAATGAATGATAGATGAAATGAATGAAATGATATTGGAGAATGTTGCTGGAATGAATGCTGGCGGAAAACCGGAGAATAATCTCTCCCACCTCTGCTTTGTCCAGCACAAATCTCACGTGCAGTGACCAGGACTTGAACAACGGAACCCAGCAGTGAGAGGCCGGTGCGCTGCCGCCTGAGCCAAGGAAGCTCTTAAGAATCAAATGTTAAATATATAAGTAAAATCACAAAACTTACACCCATCACAACGGCGCTCTCCATGAAGGCGCCTCGGCTCAAAACCATCCATAGCCCATTGCAGACATGTTTCCTCGTCCCAGTTATCTATAATGTGATGCATTACCCTACCTTGCAACTGTAAAACACAAAAATCATCAATTAGTTGATTTTATTAATAAACTAAAAAGAAATCTGTGATCATACCTACAGACAAGTCAATCAGACAATTAAAAAATTATTTCACTAATCACATTTAGTTCGATAAAGGCACTAGAAGTACATTTGGACAATAAAGGAGTCTTTGAAAAACCATGTGAGGAATACTGTAAACAAAATTAAATAAAATTTAGGATTACCATGAAAATTACACAGGGAACAAGGGGTATATCTGAAGCAAAAAATACATACACATACTTGCCAACATTACAAAACTACCTACGTAAATTCTTAATGGCTGGCAACCAGCTATTACTTAATTGATAGCCAGTGTCCCTGTTTAAATTGTTAGGATTTCTACGTATTTCCACAGCTTCCCGTATAATCCTGGACCTGTAGTGTCTAGTTTTCGTAAGAGCTCAAGCATCTTGGAACATGACATAATGACCTGACGATAGAGCTTGCTCAGCTATTGCCGATTTGTCTGGTTGGTTGAGACGAATATTATGTTCATGTTCATTGTACCAGTGCACTCGCATGATTGGCCAATGCATACCTTACCGCAGGTACAGGGAATTTCGTATACCCCAGGGTGTAAAAATGGCGACAATTAGTCCTTAGTTTTACTCAGACTGTAAGCAATTTTAGTGGCTGTGCCAAACACGGTTTTTATATTGTGTTTGCGGAGGAACTTGGTAATTCAATCTGTCGTGTTGTGAATGTAAGCCAAGTAGGCGATTCCTTTCACTTCTTCCTTCTGCTAGCTTTGCTTAGTCGTTTCTCTCGGATGTAGGGTTCTATGAATGTATGAATGTACCATTTCCTCTTCTATTACAACGTCGAAATTCAAAGTGTCATTGCTTAAGAAGCCTTTCTCGTCGACAGTCGAGATTTAGATATGAAAATCAGGAAAAATAGGGGGGAATCAGGAGATACAATGGGTCAAAACTGCTTGTTCTACATGTCTTGCACAATACAAGAGTATTATGGTATATTATAAAACTGATTGTCCCAAACCACGACTGTTCCTATACGAGACTACAAGGTTAAAAATTACACATATCTATTCCCTCACAGGAAATACGTGAGCGAAATGATCCGTCTCGGGTAAGTCTTCCAAAAATAGTATGAACTCATGCTCCACATGAGTGAATCAGTCATGCACTTGGATGCATTAACTTAGCAAATGCATGGAATATATTACATCACACACCCGCAAAGCGCAATGTTATTTTTATCAAGTAATAAATTAAAATCCACCAGAATGTCTACGAATGGCTCCTAAAATCTCTAGAAAAGTCAGTAGTCACTATCTTTGAAATTCAATCACTATATTATGAAAAAGACTCCAAACCTAGCGACTGCTCTAGAATCAACTAAACTGATGTGAATGAACACAAACACAGCATGGGAGAACAAAAGACTGACAATCAATACACGCGTCGCGATACCAGTTTCAATAAATATCGCACTTTCACGCACATTTCTCGTATTAATGAGCGTCGATATTTCATTTGAAAGCGGCAATGAACGATGGACTTCCGGGCACTTGCGTACAAACCTGAAATAGCAACATTTGAAAACACGTTTTTAAAGTTCACCAAAAAATAAGCTAATATCGGCAGAAATAATAGGATAGTTGGGAGGCAGGAAAAACTGTCGAAAATTGGGAGTCTCCTGCCTAAATCGGGAAAGTTGGCAGGTATGCATTCACCATTTTATTACGTATTGATTTACTCTATATTTCACATTATGGTATATAACAACAAGATCAAGGTAAATTTCCTTCTACAAACCAGCATAACTTTCAGGGACATTACCAGAAGGACAATAATAAAATGATCTTGTTAACGTATTCAGCTGCTCATCAAACACAGCAACAAAGAGTAAACACGATAAAGAATATTCCAGGAAAATGCTTATATAAGAATTTATTGTAGTGATATACTGCTTTCTCAGGTAAAGCTTCAATGGAAAAAATAAGAGGTTTCCCTTTATAAACCAAGGATAGTAATATCTTGAAAGGAAATATTTCCATACACAGGAGTTATTTCTTACATAAGATGAATCATAACATGATGGAATATCTTCCTCATAACAGTGGCTTGATTCACTCCAACAGAAGAGAGAGAGAGAGATTTATTAAAGTAAATCACCCGTCCTCCAATGAGGGTGACCATTTGGATCCGGAATACAGTTTCAATTTCAATGAAGTTTAAAAATATCAAGGAAGGGAAATTTCAGCGTTGATGCTGTTATATTCTTTTCTTCCCAGGGTTAGTGGGGGAGGAATGACAATAACGTTCTCAGGTATAGATGGAAATGAATGATTTGCAGAGAGTCCCTCAGTATCTGTATTACTATTTTTTCTAACTCGCAGAGTGGAACTTTCAAGTTTTGTAGGAAATTTGATGTCTGACTAGGTAGAGTGCCTCTTGCTCTGATAGCAGGCCTCTGACAATCCACCGATCGGTAGGCATTTTATACCTACTCTAGCATGATACCCGTTCTTCGGTACAGTGTTATAATGAAATTTATAATTGAATGCTGAACATTTTAAATAAATCCGCTGAAATTCGTGATCTAACTACTTTTCTGAGAGAATCTGCCAAAAATCGTGATCTGACTCTTTTTCTGAGAGATTACGGTAAAGTTCCTCCCATTTTTCAATCTTTCTTTCCAGCAAACGATTTCATCCAGGTATTCCACCGGTCAGTTGGGTCTCTAAACCTTTGCCATCTTTTCCTATAAGCATTTTTAAAACGGATCAAAATCCTTGAGGAGATCCGGGGTAGTGTGGTCTTGGGTGCCTTGGCAGTACTGAACCCGTGGCCGGCTGCAATCATAGTCATTACCCGGCCAAGGCCTGTTCCCAGGGCGGTCCTCACATTTTGACGACGGTCCACAACATCATTATTATTATTATTATTATTATTATTATTATTATTATTATTATTATTATTATTATTATTATTATTAGGGTGGGTGATATTAGTTGAATTAGGTTGTTATTATTATTATTATTATTATTATTATTATTATTATTATTATTATTACTGGTCTGGAACCCACAGCAAGGTGCAAGACCGCTACTCCTCCTCCCACCCCCCATTCATTGGATTTTCCAAGAATACGTGTTTAATTTTAAAGCAGATACCAAATACCAATTTCCACGTCTGCAAAATCGTTCATTTTTGAGATAATAGTATCCTCATACAAATAATTCAACAAATTTTTCAATTTGCCTCCTCCCTTTAGGTGGATTTCCAAAAACATAAAATACCTATTGCATTATATTTAAAGGAAATTCCAAATACGAAATTTCACGTCTGTAATATCTTCAGCTTTTGAGATATCAGTATCCTAATTAAAAGAATTCAACCCCATTTTCAGTCACTTTTACCCCCCCACCCAAGTGGTTTTTCAGAAAACAAAAAATATATGTTTCTTTACTTTCAATAGAGATAAAAATACTATTTTTCACTTTGGTAACATGATAAGTTTTTGAGATATACTGTAGAAATGCTCATTTTAAAATTTCATCCCCTTTTTAGTTTCCCTTAAGTGGTGTTTGCAAAAACAAATCACCTATGTTTCTCTACTTTTACAGGAGATTCCAAATACCAATTTTTATGTCTGTAACATTTTACGTTCGGTACTTAGAATCCCCTTTAAAAATAAAGAAACATATTTTTTGTTTTTGGAAAATCTCAATAGGAGGGGTGAAAAAGGTGAAAAATGGGTTGAATGCCTTTAATGAGGATACTTATATCTCAGAAACAGAAGATATTACAGAGCTGAAAATTGTTATTTGGGATCTCCTTTGAAAATAAAGAGAGACGTATTTTTTTGTTTTCGGAAAATCTAATTAATGCGAGGTTAAGCAGGAGTGACAAATTGTGGTGAATTTTTAGGAGGACTATATCTACAGTATATCTCAGAAACGTTCTTACACGGTGGTGGCGATGGTTGCGCATTAGTTCAGTGCTCCGGCAAATCCCAGCACATGTCCAAGGGTTTCTGGCTCCTTGCAGCCAATTTGGTGGCAATGGTTGTGTTGAAACACCTACCAGCGACCGACCTGACTCCGGTGAGGTTGCATGCCATCTTCACTGCATTTAGGTATTCAGAAGAGGACAGAGGTGATTTATGAGTCATCCAGGAGTTTGCTTTCAGGCAGTCTGAATATACTACTACTCATTTTCCTTTATGTGGTAGCCGGCACCACGACTGAAAGGATCGATTTCTCATAATATCACGTCGTTTTCTCCCTTCAATCATTCGTGGGGAGACACTTTTTTTTATGTCAAGTCTGTGGAGTGCCATATCTTGTTCTTCCTTACGTACAGTAGGTGAACGTCCTGAACATGGAGTAAGCGATTACAAATATTGCTGTATATTTGCTTCCCATTCTGCACAAATTATTCCCATCCCTCCGACCTTTCGGGCACTATAAAGAATCGAATTTGGAGTATCACCTGGCAGCATCAATATTTATTTTACAGAACTTCTTATAATTTTGTCCAGATCTTTAAAAAAAGTGTTTGATAGTTGTATCAAAAGAGGGCACATTGTAAGAGGATAGATCAAATCCCATACAAACAAACTTGTTAACAATCTTGATCTTTTGCTCTGGTTTTAGAAGTTTTGTTTTCACCAGATAATTTAAGTCAGAAGTTATTGTGCTTATTAGTTCATGTCTGTCAAGAGAAATTTCATTGTTGAAGTCAATTCCTAAATACTTGATTCGTTCATTGTTTGTTTATATCCATGGGATTATTGATCCTTCGACTGTAGCGACGTTTCCTACAGTTAATTTTCCTTTCTTATATGCTACAATCAATCAAATCAATCAATCAATACTGATCTGCATTTAGGGCAGTCGCCCAGGTGGCAGATTCCCTATCTGTTGCTTTCCTAGCCTTTTCCGAAATGATTTCAAAGAAATTGGAAATTTATTGAACATCTCCCTTGGTAAGTTATTCCAATCCCTAACTCCCCTTCCTATAAATGAATATTTGCCCCAGTTTGTCCTCTTGAATTCCAACTTTATCTTCATATTGTGATCTTTCCTACTTTTATAGACGCCATTCAAACCTATTCGTCTACTAATGTCATTCCACGCGATCTCTCCGCTGACAGCTCGGAACATACCACTTAAACTGTATATAGGATAATATTTGTTTATTTCCACCTATTCAATACATTACAAGAAGTTGGCATTTACTTTAAAACATTATTCAGATGAGACATGTTTCGCCTCTCACTGTGAGGCATCTTCAGTCATTATCAAAAACCTTATTATTTTACCAGGCATCTGGTTAAAGATATTAAAAAATGTGTTTGATGATTATAAGAGAGTTAAGATTTACGTTAGTTATAAACATGTTCATGAAGTAACTAAAAATCTAATATATTGATAAAAACATAAGTAGTTCTTTGTTGAATAGGACTTGTTTGATTGTACTATATAGTAAAAGAAGGTGGCTTGAAGCCGTAGTCATTAATAGATGTCTAATACCTAGTGGAAGGCATAAAATATCAGTTCTATGAGAATATACATTACATTCAAATGATACTAAAAACTAGTAGATTCAAAGGTAGTACATATAAAATGTTCAATGAAATAACTATTGATCTAATAAAAAGATAAACACATATGTAGTTCTTTGTTAATTAGGACGTTGTAAGATTGTACGGCTTAAAGCCGTAGTCTACTACTACCTTTGAATCTACTAGTTTTTAGTATCATTTGAATGTAATGTATATTCTCATAGAACTGATATTTTATGCCTTCCACTATGTATTAGACATCTATTAATGACTACGGCTTCAAGCCACCTTCTTTTACTATATAGTACAATCAAACAAGTCCTATTCAACAAAGAACTACTTATGTTTTTATCAATATATTAGATTTTTAGTTACTTCATGAACATGTTTATAACTAACGTAAATCTTAACTCTCTTATAATCATCAAACACATTTTTGAATATCTTTAACCAGATGCCTGGTAAAATAATAAGGTTTTTGATAATGACTGAAGATGCCTCACAGTGAGAGGCGAAACATGTCTCATCTGAATAATGTTTTAAAGTAAATGCCAACTTCTTGTAATGTATTGAATAGGTGGAAATAAACAACAGATATTATCCTATATACAGTTTATGAAACTTTCAATACGGACGGAAAAATGATTTTCATCACTTGTAACATGCCACTTAGTCGAGCAGCTCTTCTTCTTTCTCTCAATTCTTCCCAACCCAAACATTGCAACATTTTTGTAACGCTACTCTTTTGTCGGAAATCACCCAGAACAAATCGAGCTGCTTTTCTTTGGATTTTTTCCAGTTCTTGAATCAGGTAATCCTGGTGAGGGTCCCATACACTGGAACCATACTCTAATTGGGGTCTTACCAAAGACTTATATGCACTCTCCTTTACATCCTTACTACAACCCCTAAACACCCTCATAACCATGTGCAGAGATCGGTACCCTTTATTTACAATCCCATTTATGTGATTACCCCAGTGAAGATCTTTCCTTATATTAACACCTAGATACTTACAATGATCCCCAAAAGGAACTTTCACCCCATCAACGCAGTAATTAAAACTGAGAGGACTTTTCCTATTTGTAAAACTCACAACCTGACCTTTAGCCCCGTTTATCAACATACCATTGCCTGCTGTCCATCTCACAATATTTTCGAGGTCACGTTGCAGTTGCTCACAATCTTGTAACTTATTTATCACTCTATAGAGAATAACATCATCCGCAAAAAGCCTTACCTCCGATTCCACTCCTTTACTCATATCATTTATATATATAAGAAAACATAAAGGTCCGATAACACTGCCCTGAGGAACTCCCCTCTCAACTAATACAGGGTCAGACAAAGCTTCACCTACTCTAACTCTCTGAGATCTATTTTCTAGAAATATAGCAACCCATTCAGTCACTCTTTTGTCTACTCTCAATGTTGCCTTCTGTATGGGCACATACAAGCTTTCCGTGATTTTGGAAATATTTTTAACATTCCACCCCTAAGGTGTTAAATGGAGTTATCTCAACAAAAAAAATTATTTATGCCTCAAACACCATTTGGTGTATAAATTTGTCATTTTATGAGAAGGTTCTTTGTTTATCACAGGCACAATCTTAAAATTTTACATGAAGCTTGGTCTTCCTTGTCCTAGGTGTTAAGAAATAATTTTAAAACAATCACCACCTAAAAACATTCATTTCTGTTCGACGTACTGTACCCGGATGAGATGGGCCATAGTTGTCATGCTTTGTTAATATAAAATAAATGTAGGCATATGGGAATATTGAATCCGTTTGGTGTGGAAGGAAGAGTTTCAACATAGTCAGACGTGTTCTCGACAATATGTTGCCAAAGTTAAGCTTGGCATAATGGATGGTATATTTCTTTGTCAGAAGCTAAGAGAATTAAAATCGAGCACTGACAACAACAGAGCTAATTGCTACGAGGAGAAAGGGAGCATTTATTCTTGAACAAGGTGCATGTGTCGCAACAAAGTTTCCAACACCTCGAGGCATTGTGTTGTTAAGTTGACAGAGGAAGATATTTAAACGAACCGCTGCGGTATTAGCCAATGACAAAATTAGTAAAGGATTCGCAGATGCGCCAACATAAGTGAAACCAATATGAACTCCAGTTAGTTTCTCCGATAACAATAATTAAAATATTCCAACCACCAAATTGAACAGAGGGTATCTTTGTGATATCGTCCTAATGATGATTAATTGTAATTGTAATGAATTAAAGGAAACAATGCTAGGAAATGACCCACACTATCTCGCCATGCGTCAAGACGATCACGCCGTCAGGGGCGCCGACTTAGCGCGCGAAAAGTGGAGGAAAGAAATCAAGTAATATCTCCGTGATCGCCGAACGACATGAGGTCAGAGTACGACACGTTAATGTGCATCGCCAGTTTATTAAGTGGGATAAATTCAGAGATCCGAACCCGCCTGCAAGTGCCGATTTAGGATAACCAACCCCCCTCCCTCTGGAGTGAACGCAGATAATCCACGCGCAAAACCAGGTCGACCATATATACTAGGGAGTCGGGCTTCACAGCAACCAGTCATTTGAAATAATTTGATACGCTGACACGGTGACTCTGTAACTCAGTACCAGGAAACGCATTATAGATTCAGTTAGAGTTGAAAGTACGTTAGTAGTCATGAAGGTGAAGACGAACGATGATAATTATTCAGAATATCGAGTGTAAATTATCAGTATCACTGTATGTGAAATTAATACATTTCTCAACATTTCATGTGTTGGAATTTAAAGGATCGACGGAATGCTAATAGTACTTTTTGAAGGCAGTGTTCAGGGCCTGAAATAAATAATTCATGATAGACAGTGTAACAATTATTGTAGCAGGGAACTGTAGGAGCGGGGCAATCACAAGACGGCACCGAATACTTCAGGAAGTGCCGGTTGAAGAACGCGACGCGCCGGTTCGAATGAAACTACACTATATCGTAATGTGTCACGGCTTGTGGTCCGGGCTCAAGGAAGAAAATATTGTGCAAGTTTAATGGGTCTACAGGCAGCTATAAGTGCATTTATTTTTATTCCTGTATAAATCATTGTAAATTATCTCGTAAAATGTTAATCATGGGTAATCGCCCAGAAGTGTTTCGTTGTGTAAAATGTATTAACCCAATCGCATCATTTGATGACCCTAGCTCCTCATCGTTATTCGTGGCATATGAATCAAATGACGAGCTCTGCTCACGGCGATGCACAGCTGTACATCAATCCATGTAGTTCAGTTACTAACCCACAGACACTACTTGTATGCATTCTGAGCTGAAGTTTACACATGTGGCTTCAGTTTTTTCCTTTTCACCAGGTTCTCACACACTTCCAGGACAAGAGATAAGATAATCTTTTTTCATATAATTTCGCTCCTGTCAGTTGCCATCATGGCGTCAAGCAGATGTGCTGGTGTTGATGAAGAAGTAATACGGAAGCTAATAGTGTTTTAGAGAGTGATATTGAAGGCAGTGATGTTTATGATGACGAAATAGACTCTGAAGTCCTTAGTTCGAGTACTAGCGATGCGTATAATAGTTCTGATGACACGGAAAGTGATGCAAATAACGACGGTGTGCCGAGTCTTTCAAAACGAGCTCTACCTCAGCACAGACTAACTTGACTGACTGGAACTGGACAAAAAGTGACAATAAACCTGTTGTACATAAGTTTAGTGAATACAGTGGGGTTAGTGAAAACTTACTGAAAAAGTTTGAAACGCAGCCACTATCTGAACTCTCAGTTTTTTGTGAATACATGAACCCTTTGTTTGACAAAATATCTGTCGAGACAAATTCATATGCAGCAAAACTGTTGAGCAATCCTGACAGAAAAAAGTTGAAAGATGATGACAAATGGTTTGAGACTACACACGACGAAATTAGGGCATATTTTGCGTTAGTTATACTAAAGTCACAAGTGTGAAAATCAAGAATACAGTTATACTGGAGTAAAAGCAGGTGTATAAACACTCCTATTTTTCGTGAAACCATGAGCAGGGGAAGATTTATTATAATTTCACGATTTTTACATTTTGTTGACGATGAACAAGTCGATAGCAGTGACAAACTAACAAAGATTAGGCCTATAATAAAACATTTCTGCTGCAAATTTTCAGAATTATATTTTCCTTCACAAGACATTGCTCTACATGAAAGTCTAATGAAATTCAAGAGCCGCCTTTCATATGTCCAGTGTAATAGGTCTAAACGTTCTAGGTTTGGAATAAAAATTTACAAAATTTGTGAATCAAGTTCTGGCTATTGTCTGTGTTTCAAAATTTATGTAGGTGATGATGTAACAGATCCAAGTCTGCCAGCAAGTACAAACGTGCTCAACATGTGTGAACCCTTGTTAGGCCGAGGACATACATTGTTTTTAGATAACTGGTATTCTTCCCCAGATTTATTCAAAAGGCTATACGACAAGCAGATGAATGTAATTGGAACTGTTAGACAGAACCAAAAAGACACGCCTCGCGATATCAGTAAGACGAAACTAAAATGTGGAGAGTATGAGACGTGGGCTGCCAACAGTATGTTGTGTGTGAAGTGGAAATATAACAAGGATGTTTGCTTTCTCACTACTAAACACAAATCAGCTGACATGACAGGGACAGGCAAACTCAGACGAAAGAGAGGACAAACCCCGAGGGAAGAAGTGATAAAGCCCAAGTGTGGCCTTGAATATCAGAAGGGGATGGGTGGTGTTGACCTTCAGGATCAGGTTACAGCTCTGTTCCCCGTCATGCGCCGCACAGTGAAAGGGTATAGGAAAATATTCTTTTACCTCCTAGATATGTGTATTTTCAATTCCTTCACTGTGTATCACAAGATCGCTGCTAACAGAAAGACGAGCTACACGGACTTCCGAACTATTATTGCACATCATCTACAAGAGACTGTTCAGTTGCCGGAGTACTTGGTTCGAGGTCGACCTTCAGTGAGCACCACCCCAAGCAAACTAGAAGCTAAATCATGGGCCCACTTTCCCATACGTATTCCCCCTACAGAGAAGAAATCAAAAGTCACAAGAAGGTGTGTTGTGTGCTACAGCCGGGGTAAAAGAAGCGAAAGTTGCTGGCAGTGCAAAAAATGTGGCGTAGCTCTTCACTTAGAAGAATGTTTTGAGGTGTACCACACCCAGCAGACGTACTAAAATAGCGGCATTGGTAATTTTATTACTTCGTTATCATGCATGCAAATTTTCAGAAAGGAATATTTACTGGTTGGTTTTGTATGATTTTCTAAATAATAGTGTGATGACGACGGCCGTAGAGCGGTATTTAAATGTGATTTCTTAGTGAACTCCTATGGTATTTAAATGTGAGGCGAATGGGTTAAGTGCGACATGATGTACGAATAAAACACCATGGGGCCATGAGGCTTCTCATCCGCTACGAGACAATGGAATTCTACATAGGAACGAGTACACGGATTTAATATTTGGGGATGTTATCGCGAGAAAAAGGGGTTCAGTGTAGATTAATTATGGTTACTTAACATGGATCGCCTCCCGAATCCATGATTTTTAAGATGGACGGATGAACTAATTTATATTAACATAATTATGGGTTAGATTAATTAATTGAGTATTTGTTTGTTGTATATTATGTAAATATGGGATATTTCTTTCAATTAATGCATGCTGTTTGACAATAATTTGATTTAAGTTCATTTCAAGTGTTAGATTTCTTTTTATGCTAAACCATTTATTTGATTTTCAATCACTGCGGTGATTATCTGTATTTAAGTGTGAATATTAGATACCAGTCAGCCAAATAATGAAAGTGCCAGTGTGTGTAAAATTTGTGTTGCGTACGGAAGGTCATAATAATAAGATTTTGTGCACTTGCAAATGAATAATGACAGTGCTTCGTTAGTTGGCTAGTGAGAATAATAATCAATGTGGAGACGACATGTAGCGTTAAAGAATTTAATTCGGGCAATAAATTTGATTTTTACGTAAATTGTTGATTTCACATTTTTGGACTCTATAATTACCATAACAATTTGTTTAGAAGTGAAAGAAGCACATGTATAGGATGGTCACGTTATGTTGAAAGCCCAGAGTGGTTTGAACCCATTTTTAAGATCGGAAGCCATGCGGGACGAAAATCCGGCATGAGGTGAGGATTGAGCCGTACTCTTTATGATGATGAAAGAGATAAATCTCGATGCCTAAGACGATATAATGTCGATTCCGGTGTTATGAGTGGCAGAATCCACGCACCAAGAATTAATTAGTATATTAAAAGTTGGCAATCGCAGGCATTGGATGTATTTGCCCAGCCGCGATGTGCCATGCGATTTGAGGTGTGTCTTGGGAGGACATGGTGTGCCCATAAAATTAACGGCAGTACGAAATGAAGGTTGCAGTTCCGAATACCGTGGTGTCCCGATCAATGTAAATCGGATCTTGGGGGTTCATGTTGGGACTCAACATATGTGACTAAATTCTAGAGAGTGGAGATAAAAATATAAAACTTTCTATTTTAATAATAATAATAATAATAATAATAATAATAATAATAATAATAATAATAATAATAATAATAATAATAATAATCCAAGTGAATCTTGTCTTAAGTCAATTGCTTAGTGCCAAAGTAGACCGAAATTGTACAAGCTTATGCATTAACCATAAATATCGCTAACGGTAGTGTAACACGTGAAATTTAGTTACCATAATAATAATAATAATAATAATAATATGAAGAGGAATAATAGGAAGAATTTATTCGATTAATTTGAAAATAATTATGGTGAGATCAATGTAAAATATTAAATCCATGATGAATAAGTAATGCGATAATGATAATCTCCACTGATGAACATAATAATAATAATAATAATAATAATAATAATAATAATAATATTAATAATAATAAAAAGTAGAAGAAGAAGAACCTGCAATAGTATTTTGAGAATAATAATAATTGGTGAAAGGAAATTAAGATATCTAGTGGACGACGATTCAGTGTTACGAATAATAATAATAATAATAATAATAATAATAATAATAATAATAATAATAATAATAATAATAATAATAATAATGAAAATAATAATAATAATAATAATAATAATAATAATAATAATAATAATAATAATAATAATAATAATAATAATAATAATAATAATAATAATGTGTCATGAAACTGATCATTAATTTGTGCGAATACAATACGAGGAAAAGCGACCCTTCGTTTGAAATGTCGGCGGAGGATAGCATAAAATCATCCCGGATGATATATGATAATAATCAAATATAGGATGAGAATTGAAATTAATGATAATAATAAAATAATTGATGGTAATCACAGAATATGATAATGATCAGCCAAAGAACGATAATGATAATTATTTAATAATCATAGGGAGATACGATAGGGATGTCGTCATGTGTCGAATTGGTCTGAACCAGATGTTGGTTTTGCACGTGAGGTAGGTGAAAAATAAGCCACGGCCAGCACGTCTTCATTGTGCGAGCATAATAAAGAACCTTTCCATACGTCTTGTCGTATTGACAAAAGTAAATATTGAGATAAGCTTTGAGTTAACGAGCTACATCTGGCATGGTTGTGAATCTGGAAATATAGGCTAGAGTTGGTCCGTACAATAAATTCCCGTTTTAAATATGATAACATTCCCACGGTGGGGGTCCGGCCCACTAGAATGTACATACCGGAAGTGACCCATGTCCAACGGAACGGGGAGATGACAGTAAATAGTTACTCTCATGCCTTCGTCTCCGAAAGAAGATCTCCAACGGTGAAACATCCACTCATACGGATGTGGATTTGATCCCCAGTAACCAACAGGGCGAATTCACCAAATATTTTACACTACCAGACAAGTGAGGTGAATCCAAGTATTATGTCATTTCTTTTTCGGGATGGAAGTTCCCCAATGTAATAATTGTCATCATGTGCAGTTTGCAAAATAAGTCAATAAATTGCTCCTCATTGCAATTTCAATAGGAAACAGTTTCCATATCTTTTTATTGTAGTTAGTCCAGTATGCCCATGAAATTTAAGTTGTCACTTCCCAGTCCTATTGTGGAGTCTATAATTTGTATCCATGAACAAGCCGTCCCCCGTTACCTTAATTTGCATGCCCCGTTCATCCCTGTGTTCATTTGGTGCGCCTATATTAAGGCTAGTCTGGGACTGAGGAGGTGAGCGGGTACAGTACATCATCTAAATTTCATAGGTTGATCGCTTTCACATCCTAGATTTTAAATAAAAACATTCTGAAAAGAAGAAAGCACAGAAGCGATACAAAATATCAGGCCTCAGGTGATAATCAGCATTTCTCAAAATTAAGAAATGAATGCAAGTCTGAATCCAAATCTTGCTATACAATGAATGTCTCCAACTGTGAACAAAGTATTACCTCCAATCCACAGAAATTCTGGCAATATCTAAGTTCTAAAAGGTCACGAAACAATATTCCTTCAACAATCCATCTTAATGAAGTTACAGCAGATACTAGAGAAAATATTGTCAATCTTTTTCCTAGCCACTTTTCATCTGATTATTCTTCTTACCAGAATAGTAGTAGTATGTCATATGATTATCCTTTCTCTGTCAATCTATCAGTTATAAACATTAGTTAGGCAGAAATTTACAACAAACTGATATCTCTGGAATTAAAGAAAACTGTAGGACCTGATGGTGTTTCAACTTACCTGCTCAAGTACTGCTCATTTATTTTATGTGAAGCACTCTTTTATCTGTTCAACTTATTAAACCAAGGCATTTTTCCAGTGGAATGGAAGAAAGGATTTGTTAGTCCAGTTTTTAAAAATGGTGATAAAACTGATATAAAACAATATAGACCCGTTATAATTTCCTCTCATATTTCCAAAATTTTTGACTCTATTCTTGACAAAATCACACCACTCTTTAGAAACATCATCATTGATGAGCAACATGGATTATTTTCAGGACGGTCAACCTGTAGCAATCTATTTTATTCTATCAGTTCCTCTTGGATCCAACAGAGAACCACTCCCAAGTGGACTGCATTTATACAGATCTCTCAAAAGCTTTTGACACTGTCGACCACGATATCTTGCTGCAAAAACTAACTGACTATGGAATTAATGGGCCTCTCCTCTCATGGTTTGAATCGTATCTTAAAAATCGCCTGCAGATTGTTAAAATAAGGAACCATTTTTCTGCGCCTATTATTGTTACCAGTGGAGTTCCTCACGGGTCTCACCTTGTGCCCTCACTTTTTACTCTCTACATAAATTACATTAAAAATAAACTTATGAATTCTGAATTGCTTTTGTTTGCCGACGATGCAAAAAAAAGTATGCAAATTAATTGTCAACATGATTCTTTAAAACTTCAAGAAGATTTACATCATCTGGAAAAGTACTATGTTCAAAATAGGTTTAAACTTGATCATGAGAAATGTAAAATAATATCATTTTTTTTAAAACAAGAAAATGTCATTTCAGTACAAATTTAGTAATAACAACATTCTAACTCCTGTTTCACAAGATAATGACCTTGGTGTTTTATTCAGTTATAAACTATCGTTTAATGAACATATTGAAAATATTTGTAAGAATGCATTTCAAAGATTGGGTTGCATTACTAGATATTCTAGAGAATTCTCAAACTTTGCTACCTATCGATTGCTGTATGTGTCTATGGTACGCCCTATACTAGAATACTGTACATCTGTTTGGAACCCTTGTCATCAGACCTCTATCCATAGATTAGATTCAGTACAACATAAATTTCCTCGTTCATATTCTTTTAGAGCAGGATTCTCATATGATAATGTTGATTATACATCCTTACAACAGTCCTTAAATATGCATAGCCTGTCACAGGGCCGTGAATTATTGGATACACTCTTCATTTTTAAATTGCTTCATTCCTTGGTGAATTGTCCACAATTCCGTGCAAAAATTAACATACATGTACCCGATAGACGCTCAAGGTTCAAGAATATATTGTCTACAAATTGGCATAGAACTAACTGCGCATTCAATGGGCCAATTGAACGAATGTCAAGATCTCTAAACAAAGCGATTGATATATTTAACTGCTCATTGTCAAAATTTAGAAATCACTTACATAATCTCCAGAACTGACTATTACTTTCCTGTGCTTACTTGTAATATAACCTGTGTATATATCTGTACATATTTTTCTACTTATACTCCATTGAAGTTTCTTTTTAGTGTGTTTTGTTTTGTTTATTCTTCTCTACTGTTATGTAAAATGGTATTACCCTTAATAAAGTATTATTATTATTCCAATTGTTGTGTGCGGGGTTCAAATGCGTGTTAGATAAGAAAATTAATAATCATTTCCCCCAAAACCGTTTCGCATATGAACTGAGGTGTGTTTTACAGGCTCAGTCGATAGTAGACTCTCCAAAATGTAAAATTTTGAAAAATAACCTCCCACTATATTTCTAGGTCCAGAAGATCTGGAACGCAGAAATTCGGAACATAGGAGATTCATCTTTTCCCTCTAAGAAAGGATTTCTCAAAATGTAGCTTCTGTCCTAAACCTAGGCCCTTTGCCAAGATGGCATAAGCTAACATAGTCGAAAATCGAATCTGTTGTACAATGAAGAGAAAAGGCTCGTTTTAAATCTTGCGATGCGAGGAAGAAATATAGATATGTCCATACGAGCCCTAAAACCAAATGTCTGAGATATTGGCACCACACAGCACGTAGCAAAAGATCTCGGAGATCGGGGCTAATTAGGAACTAATATTTAGAGGCCCCATGAAGAAAATATAAAAGAAGACCAAACGGCACAGCTCTGCAGTCAAAATTGCTGTCGAGAGCACGTTAACATACTTGTGAACGAGACGATCAGCATTACAACATCCGCATGGGAATATTGCGTAAGACATGCCGAAATATTGCAGGAAGAATATATTCAGTAAGAAGTTCACATTACACATCTTATCTTCTCTTCTTTACTCTTAATCCTAATACTTTCCACCTTTTGAGACTCAGGTCATTTAATGCTACAGTTGTTCTACCAGGTTTTCCTTTGTGTTTACCTACAGCTCCTGTATGCTGTAGTTCCTGTTACTCATAGCAGACTATTTTCCTTTTCTTTTCCATAACAGGATTGATTAGGCATGGAGAACATTGCTATTGGTGACGTAATGGTACCTCACCGTATTGTACCTACAAATGGGATCAGGTCCT
The DNA here is from genome assembly GCF_040414725.1 of Anabrus simplex. NCBI lineage: Eukaryota > Metazoa > Arthropoda > Insecta > Orthoptera > Tettigoniidae > Anabrus > Anabrus simplex. Next base: position 347,422,580 of record NC_090266.1, on the reverse strand, counting down.
ATTTTTTTCATTACCTCTATCTTACTTAATGTATGACACTGACTCGCTGGGTTTCAGGTTCAGGTTAGTGTCATACGGCACATTTGTAGCAGATGGTAAGAGTTTCAAATGATTTCTATAGTACCGTGAGAATACATGTACAGAACCTTGGTTGAGTAACAGGCTTACATGTCTCCCACCTCATACACTGGCTGCTGGTGCAATATACCCTTACCATCTGGTGGCGTATTGTGAAGGGAATGTAATAATATATCTTGAAGAGCCTGTTTTGAGGGAAAGGCGATATTACATGTTATGTTTCTGGTCCCAAGATGTCGTTGCATTCTGAACCACTCATATCTCTCAATATGTCCCATCTCATCAGTAACCACCCCACTATTGCTTGTCCTGCCCTTACACCACCTAATGTAATCAGCCCTGCAAGCATTTTTGTCCAGTGCTCTGCCAATGACAAAACTGTCAATGAATTTCCTTTCATTGATTATCATCCTATGTGTCTTTCTTTTATGCCTGATGATCTAAGTTCTCCCTCTGACTCGAAAAGCAGTTCAAAAGCTCCATCATCCAATGAACTAAAGAGAAAAAATGCTCTGTGGTTAATTCAGTGAGAGAATTTTACGGTGCTCGCCGACGAACTGTAGGCACGGGAATTTTCTGTTATAATAACACCTTCCAAAGTCGAGTGTGACCCGCAGTAGGCAAGAGGACCTGCCATCACAACTTGATTATGACAAGCAGTAGGCAAAAGAGCCTGCCATTATAAGGAAACTCCCCAACTCGGTTGTGACTGACAGTAGGAAAGAGGGTTCCGACATTCTAATGAAAACTTTCCAACTTGAATATTCCGGATCGAAAATAATAATAATAATAATAATAATAATAATTTATTTTTACTTGTACAGTATTCCTTTTACGGGGTCGACTCCTCTTGAATGCCTTTTCCGACAAGGATAGTTAAGGACAGGAACGGGAAGTAATTTGGCCACAGTCTATCAAAGGTACCATCCTGGCAATTGCCTGGAACTGAGAACGGGAAACCGTGGAAAACCATTTATCGACACATTTGCACACATACCCGGATGCTCGGACATAGATCATATCAAGGTAAACAGTTGAAAAACGACTATAATTCAGGCTACGTCATACTGAAAGATAAAAACATTATTGTCTCTCGTCCTTCAGCAGGTAATAACAAGAGTGATGCTGAATTCGAAAGTAAAACAGTCCATCCATCAGAAGAAACAATAACTCATGGAGAGGCAAATGCAGCTGGACAAACTGATGGCATATTTAGAATCCGAAACTGAAACAAAGCCGGCAGAACTGACCGCCTTTGTGACCGTGTTGCACGCGAAAGCTATACAAATGTAAAACACAAAAAAACTCACACATTATTTTAGTGCACAAAACAGAGTCGTAAATGTAAGAAGTGTTTTTGTAGAGTTAAAAAAAGTTTTACTCTACAACTTACGTTAATAGACTATATGAAACGCATTGTATTTGTTTTGTTTGAAAAGTGGTACGAGGGCTGGAACGGGGTCCACTCAGCCTCGGGAGGTCAACTCAGTAGAGGTGTGATTGATTCTCATCTCAGCCGCCCTTGAAGTACTTGTCCGTGGTTACCCATTTCTCCGGGCAAATGCCTGGATGGTACCTAACTTACGGCCATGGTCACTTCCTTCCCTCTTCCATGTCTATCCCTTCCTATCTTCCCCCCACAAGGCCCCTGTTCAGCCTAGCAGGTGAGGCTGCTGGAGCGAGGTACCGGTCCTCCTCCCCAGTTGTATCCCCTGACCCAAAAGTCCCCCACTCCAGGACACTGCCCTCGAGGCGGTAGAAATGGAATCCCTCGCAGAGACCGAGCAAAAACATACCCGGAGTGTAAACAGATTAAGTAAGAGAGAAAGAACGAATGAAAAATAACAATAATATAATAATATTACACAGTTCAAAAAAATTAGGAGAACATGTTTTTGAACATATGCCATGCTCCACAAAGCAATACCTCACAGCCAGGTATATTACCAACTAAACCTTTATTCTTTACCGTTGAAGTATACTAAAGAACATCGATGGATTTGCGTTCATTTTCAGAACACAAACGGAAATGTCCAAATAGGGGCGAAACCGAAGTGATAACTAAGGCCCGGATTTACTTGTTATCCTCCTGAGATAGTTTTTTATGATCATTTTAATCATTACTAAACTTATACTATTCATTGAAACTTTTTTGCACTGCATTGTAACCTTCACGCATCTAGTACAAAACCATACCACTTATTTTAAAATATTCTCTAAATATGGGACAGAATGGCTTAATGAAAGCATTTCAAACACATCATTACAACCTAAATTAAAATTAACAAAAAATAATTATACGCAAAATGGTTTGTGTGGTAGGTTAAATTTTTGTCACTTCCAATGCATCAAGAAATAAACATTTTTAGAAGCACTGTAACCGTCCAAATGGTATTTTATTGGATTTAGAGAATTTAGTTTAATTTTCGTAATGTAATACAGGTTTATTAGTCACGAATAGTGAGGTGGAATCGAGCGGATCCTTTAGACCCGATAAAAGTGGCTGGAAGGAAGCCGCAGAGATTGTTACCCCAAGAAGGGTTAAGTGGGCATTAGAATCCTTTGCCCCTTACAAAAGTCCAGAGGTGGATAGGATCTTCCCGGCACTTCTTCAGGAAGCAAGGGGGGGGGGTCCTTATACCATACCTGGTCAGAATCTTTAGAGCCTGTCTCACTATGGAGTAGGTGAACTCCTTGTGGCGTCAGGCGAAGGTGGTGTATATACCTAAACCCGGAAGGTCTTCATATACTAGACCTAAGGATTATAGACCCATTAGTCTAACGTCTTTTCTACTTAAGACCTTGGAAAGACTGGTGGATAGACATATCAGGGAGAAAGTATTTTTCCCTGCATTCTCATCAACATGCATATCAACCAGGGAAGTCAAATGAGACAGCACTACACCAGCTAGTTTCTAGGCTGGAGAGTGTCTTGGATCAGCAACAACTTGCTACGGTTGTATTCCTAGATATAGAAGGGGCCTTTAACTATACGTCTTTGGGCTCCATAGAACGTAGTCTAGAGAGAAGAGGAGTGAGCAGTATGCTCATAAAATGGATTATGGCCTCACTGCAGGGCCGTCAAGTTCTGTTTAGCCTCAACGCTGTAATGTTGAGAGCTAATATAGACAGGGGGTGTCCACAGGGAGGAGTATTATCACCAACATAATGGTGTCTGGTAGTGGATGAACTACTTACCAGGTTAAATGTTGGAGGAATATACGCCCAAGGCTATGCAGATGACATAAGCCTGATGGCGGTGGGAAATTTCCCCAGCACGGTTTCCGAGCTTGTACAGAGCTCTCTACGTAGGGTGGAAAGATGGTGCCACAAGACAGACTTGTCGGTTAATCCTGATAAGACGGAGCTCGTGGTATTTACCAGGAGGAGGAGGCTAGACGGACTGTCAGAGCCTTTCCTATTTGGGAAAAAATTAGTTAAGACAACCTCAGTTAAGTACCTAGGGGTAATCCTTGAGGCAAGACTGAGTTGGAAGAAACATATAGATTATAAGGTGGATAGGGCTCACAAGATTATGTGGGCCTGTCGCAGGGCCGTCATGAAGACTTGGGGCCTAAGAGCTAAGGTGGTCCAGTGGCTCTATATCTCTATTGTACGGCCCACGATCACCTATGCATCTTTAGTCTGGTGGCCAGGTTCGAAGAGTAAAACTGTGACCACCAAGTTAAACAGTGTCCAAAGACTTGCGTGTCTACGAATAACAGGGGCACTGGATACTACACCATTATGTGCAATAGAGGCCATCCTAGGTTTTCCCCCCTTACATTTATATGTTAAGGTAATTGCGGGAATGAGTGCCTATCGCCTCTGGTCACTCGGAGGATGGTCCTTCAAAAACCCGAATAGAGGTCATGCCTCTATTCTTACAAGGCTTCACCAGAATTGCCCTATGACAATGATGATCAGGGATCTGATGAAGCCTAGCTTTAATTTGAATTATAAATTTACAGTGGTGATACCCACAAGGGAGGAGTGGGCCGCGGATGCTGGGGCCCATCTTAAGTCTGGGGGCTGTACATGGTACACAGATGGCTCGCGGACGGAGACGGGCACAGGCACCGGGGTCTGGGGGCCTAAGACAAGGCTCTCCCTTCCTATGGGTAAATATGCTACTGTTTTCCAGGCTGAAGTATACGCAATACTAGCCTGTGCTGTATATACATGGAATATGTTTGGACACAGAAGACGCATCACTATTTGTACTGATAGCCAGGCAGCGCTAAAAGCACTATGTGCAGTTAAAACAACATCAAAACTGGTATGGGAATGCCAAAGGATGTTAGATCAGCTGTGTGAATTTAGCTTTGTTACCCTATTATGGGTCCCTGGGCACACAGGTATCAGTGGAAATGAAGAAGCTGACAAACTAGCAAAACAAGGCTCAAAAGGTTCTTTCACAGGACCAGAGCCCTCCCTGGGAGTGTCACTCCGAAGCGTGAGACTGGTAATATCCCAGTGGACAAACCAGTCTCACTTAGATATTTGGAAGAGGTTAACTATAGCAAGGCAGGCACGTGAACTTATCAAAGGGCCTAGCCAAAGTTATAAAAAGGTCCTAATGAATTTGAATAGGACCAGAATGAGAATGGTAGTTGGACTGTTAACAGGCCACAATACCTTACAGAGACACCTACACATAATGAAAATCACCCAGGATCCGATGTGTAGAAGATGCAGTAAGGAGGAGGAGACCTCCGTGCATGTGTTGTCAGTGCGAGGCTCTTCCTAGCAATAGACATCAATACCTTGGCTCACATTTTGTGAGCCTGGAAGACATCAGGAATGCCAATATCCAGACACCGGTATCCTTTATAGGAGCCCTAGGGCTGGACTAGGCAAACCCGTTTAAGGGGCACAAAGGGTCTTCATAGACCTACGTGTGGAGCTCTGCGAAGACATGGCTCACCCATTTCTTATCTATCTATCTATCTATCTATCTATCTACAGGTTTATGCGTGAGCAAGCAACAGCTCATTACCATGCCATTCCGCTGCGGACGAGAGAGAACTGGGTCAGGCGATCAAGGTCACCGCACGTCACAGGGTTTACATCACTTAGCGAGCCGGAAGCCAAGGGGAGTGACATTCCAGAAAGATCTGCTCCAAATTTGGAAGAACGAATCATGTTGCAGAATAGCTGACGACCAATGAGAATTAGTGAAGATGTTGGATGGTCGGAGAATCATTCTAGAAAGACATCGAACAGTGTGGTTCCAGAAGTGAGAAGTCGAACAGTATAGTTTTAGAAGAGCCAGTAAACAGTATAGTTCCAGTAAAGAAAGCGAACAGTATGGTTTTAACTGACTACAATCTAGTACTGTTAATAAACTTAACCATGATAGGTTAATATTGTGTTTGGTCCGTATTGACTAGTCTGAATGTATGATTAAACTATTTAAAATAGTTTATTTGAATCCGCCTTGATCAATACACTCATTAAATGAAAGAAAAACTATTTATTAAACCAAACATGTTTTGGGAAATCTCAACCATTCCCTTCCTCAGTGGTCAGATCAAAGAACAAAACATTATCAGACAATCTTTTGTTTTACAATTTAAAGAAGTATTGTCCTAAAACACCATATCAAAGAGTAAAAAGAAATATTATAAAAATGATCAATACATAAAATTTTGGTTGAACTGAATGGGAATACTATATAAATTTAGGATCTTCAAGATTTTTTTCTTTTCTTTTTGCTCCTTAAATGATCATATGCTACTCTGTACAGTGGGTTATCTTCTGCATTTCTCTAATTTAAAGTTGATTCAAAATTATTTTTTTGCGTAAGGTAAATTTCTAAATTTTCCAAAACATTCATTAATTTTCCCTTTCTGGCCGAATGTAATAATTTCATGTCATTGGAAATGTCATGATTCATTTCAAGCATATGTTCTCCCACTGCCAAATATCTTTTATGTTTAACCACAGTAACATGTTCTTTGTACCTTATAGCCAAACTTCTACCTATCTAAATAATTTAAAGTCCTATCATTTTCAGATTCCATCATAAATGCAATTGTTTATCCAAAGTATTTAAATACTCTAATATACCATCAGTATTATATATACTAGTTACTAGAAAATCTGGTCATTTTGATTTTCAAATTTTCAGAAAAGCTGGAATTTATTGTCTTGAAGGCTATGTTGACGATGTGTTTTTTTTTTTTTTTTTTAATATTAGTGATATGATGGATAGCCGGGCTATTATACGTAAATGTGGAGTAGCTGTTGATCTTTGATTTCTCTGGGACTAGGTTGGAAGATAGCCTAATTTTGAACTTATTAATTAACCGACTGATTACATTTACCTTGAAGCCATTAAACCGAGCTAACAATAAATAATAATCAGAACATATACCTCAACCACAATAGAGTCAATAATAATAACATCACTTACTCAGGACCTGGTGTTTATAAGTTAAAATGTGCCCAATGTAAGTTCACATATTTTGGACAAACTGGGAGGAGCTTTTACACAAGGTATCACGAACATTACAATGCTTCCAAGCATAACAAGTATTCGGCCATGAGCCAGCACGACTGAAACAGGCCATAAGTTCACCTCAATAGAGAATGATTTGACGATCGTTAAAAGCCTAGGCAAAGGGGAACGAAACGGAGAACTTGTACATTTATTTGGAACAAACTTATAATAAAAATAATCTTAACGATGTCATTGATGACAAAAATCCATTATATGAGACAACTCCGAGGTTAATCCAGGCTGTAAATCAGAATAAAGTTCCCAGTATGTTTAAATCACAAAACGCATGCGTTCCAATAGCCACACCTAATGCCAGGCCCGCCCATTCCAATTCGAGTAACGCCTCTCTAGCAACAACACGGACGCACGATTTGAAACTCACTCCCCCTTCCCCTCCACGCTCCACCCCTCCGTTACAGCATCAATACTACACTAGGGCCCGGTTTCATCAACGTGGGTTAACTATTATTTAACCCTGAGTTTGTTAACTTAGGGTTAATATTTTAACTCATTCTTACAAGACACGCGTTTCACAAAGCTATTTTGGCAGTAGTGAAAACCTATTGAAATAGCTTAATTTTGTGTATATCTGATTCATTTAGTGCTGTTTATATAGTGGTGTTTAGTGCTTGTTGCTAGAAATTGGGAGTAGTGATATTTAATTAAATTTTGTAACAAGTAATTCAGTTGGTCTTCAGTAAATTACGTTTTCTAGGTTAAGTAGGCTAGCTAGGTGTACCTTGTTTCGAATTTAGGTTAAGGAAATACTTTAGGTAATAATATTAACTTTAAAAATATTTGTAAATATCTGTAGGTTTGTTGTTGTATTTACAAAGGCAGATTATCATAAGGAATAGTACCGTAACTTCTGCAGCAACTTCTCCGGTATTTCGTATAGATGTACGTTCAAACTATCGCGAAGGTAATAATTTACTACATTAAAAAACACGATACGCCTGTAAACTTCCATTTAAAAAGAAGTTAAAGAGATTACACGGTAATAGTTAACAGTCGTTGTATTGTTATTGATTATTGTCGCTCCTCATATTCAAATATTGCATTGTTGGCTACAGTCGTGAACAAAGGGTGTAGTGTAGTCAAGTAAATATAAATAAAAATCAGCTGACCTTGTATTCCATTCATTTGTACTTCTGAGTAGGTAGTTAGTATCCGTAATTTATATTTCGCTCCCTCGATCTTTCAGTATTTATGAGCGGTTAGCTAATAATAATAAAGTTCATATATCCCAGTAATTGCAGTTCAAGTCCCTGGAGTAGTAGTAGTAGTAGTTTTGATAGAAATATTTGAGAAATTATTGTAGACAACCTCGTATTTTTCAGTAGGCCTAATTAAGGACACTTTTTTTTTCTCCGTCCCGTGGAATAGGGAAAATAATAGTAATCCACCAGCTGTAATAATCACATAACCACATTTCAGTAGAATTGTAGTGAAGATAAGGTATAATATATTAGATAGTATACTGCCAGTTATATTCGTGTTTTTCTTCGTGTACGGCAATCCTTTTGATACTTAAGCATTTAACCAAACGCAGTGTAGTGTAGTGTAGATACATTGTAGAAGATACAGTACATTCAGATAGTGCCGTATCTTGCCCGCTATATTCGTGTGTTATCTTTCGTGTTTATCTATTAGACCGTAATACTAATAATAATTTGTCTAAGCATTTAGCTTCGTTGGTAATCTTTGAGTACAGTAGTTCTTGCAAATTTCATTTCTGTTGTGCTTAGTAGTGACATACGGTACGGTACCGGTATCGTAATTAGGATACGTCTGAAAGTAGTTTAAAAATTACTGTAGTGTACTGTACAGTAATATACGAGTAATATCCTATTAGAATTTAGTGTGCTTATTTTATTATTGTAAAATATTTGTGTAGTACTGGTGTAGTAGAGGTATCCTTAGAAACTGTTACTAAAATACTGTTGTTGTAATTAGGGTAGGCTAAATTGCAGTTTGGAATTGTGTAGTTCTTGTGTATTACTTTATATATTCAGTAATTAACAGCAGTTTTTATCCTGTCAGGTGTTGTAGGATTTAAAAAAGTAGAGCACGACTAAGTAGTATTGTAGTGTAGTCGTATATTAATTACCTTTATGTTGTGTACTATCCCAGACAATATATCCCTCCGTTCATTTATTTTTTTTGCAAATAAGTTATTTTATATTTAATTTAATTTTTTTTTTCCCGTAAGGAATGGCTAAGGAGCGCGAGTGTACTTATTGTGGGTGTGGTGAGTCATTGAGGGGTATGAGGGAGGAGTTGGAAAGTTTGAGGGAGATAATTAGGATTCTCACAGAAGACAGGAAGGAAGATAGGACTCCCTCAAACAATGTACAGGTTACAGTACGTGTACAAGAGGGAGGGGAAGGAAAGGGAGGAGTTTGTAGAAGACAGATGGTCTAATGTTTTAAGGGGAAGGAGATTGCAGGCTAAGGGCTCTATTCAGGATAAGAATTCAGGACAGGTGTCTGTGCGAAATCGGTACGAGTCACTCCAGGTAGAACAACAGAGGGAAGATGAGGGACAGTGAACTGTTGCTGAGATGCATGGCAGAAGGGGGAAGGGAAAAGGTAGGAAAGGGAAATGTAGAGTAGAGGATAGGAAAAGACAGGTGGAACAGGGTCATGGGAAGGAGAGAAGGGAGGAGGAAGTAGCTTCTGCAGCTATCGGGAAAGATAGGGCTGACCAGGAGGGATGGGGATCAAATGAGGTGGGTAGGGTTGAGGCTCTGCTCATGGGGGATTCCATCGTTAGACACGTGGTGAAAGTGTGTGGAGGAAAGGGAACCAGGGTAGAATGTTATCCAGGAATTAGGTTGAGGCAGATGTTGAGGAAAGTAGAAGAGAGGGAGGAGGGGACCCAGAAGGTGGTAGAGTTTCACGTTGGTACTAACAACGTAAGGCAAGCTGATATAAGTACCAACATAGTTGGAGATGTGAGGGATCTGGTAAATGCAGCACGGATGAAGTTTAAGAAAGCGGAGATTGTTATTAGTGGAATACTGTGTAGGAGGGATACTGACTGGAGGGTGATTGCGGATTTAAACGAGACTATGGAGTGGGCATGTGGGAAACTGGGAGTGAAATTTCTAGATCCTAAGGTGTGGGTAGGAGATAGGGATCTGCGCTCGGATGGCCTTCATTTAAACCGCAGTGGTACGTATAAGTTAGGAAATTTGTTTGGAAGGGTAATAGGGAGGTACATTCAGGGAAACGGGATGGCCTAGGGAGCGGTGATAAGGGAACAGGGAACTGGAAATCAAGTAGGGATGACATAAAATTGTTAGTGTTGAACTGTAGAAGTATTGTAAAGAAATGAATAGAATAAAGTAATTTAATAGATATATATTTACCAGATATTGTAATAGGAGTTGAATCGTGGCTGAGAAATGATATAATGGATGCAGAAATTTTCTCACGGCACTGGAGTGTGTATCGTAGAGATAGGATAGGAATGGTGGGAGGGGGAGTGTTCATTCTGGTGAAAGAAGAATTTGTAAGCTACGAAAAAGTTAAAGATGAGACACATGAAATTCTAGGTGTAAGGCTCATTTCTAAAGATAATAGGCAACTTGATATATTTGGAGTGTACAGATCGGGAAAGGGTAGCACTGACGCATAGAAGGCACCTAAGGATAACATGATGGCAAGCATAATTGGCAGTCATGCAAATTTTAGAGCAAAATGGAAGGGTATGTATAGGTATTTTAAGGCAGAAACAGGTTCCAAGAAGGACATTCCAGGAATAATTAATGAACAAGGGGAGTGTGTATGTGAGGATCTTCAAAAGGCAGAAGTATTCAGTCAGCAGTATGTAAAGATTGATGGTTACAAGGAGAATGTCGAGATAGAGGAGGAGACTAAGGCCAAAGAAGTAATAAAATTTACATATGATAACAATGACATTTACAATAAGATACAAAATTTGAAAACTAGAAAAGCGACTGGAATTGATCAGATTTCTGGGGATATACTAAAGACAATGGGTTGGGATATAGTATCATATCTGAAGTACTTATTTGATTATTGTTTGGTCGGAGGAGCTATACCAGATGAATGGAGAGTTGCTATAGTAGCCCCTGTGTATAAAGGAAAGGGTGATAGACATAAAGCTGAAAATTACAGGCCAGTAAGTTTGACATGCATTGTATGTAAGCTTCGGGAAGGCATTCTTTCTGATTATATTAGACATGTTTGTGAAATTAATAACTGGTTCGATAGAAGGCAATTCGGTTTTAGGAAAGGTTATCCCACTGAAGCTCAACTTGTAGGATTCCAGCAAGATATAGCAGATATCTTGGATTCTGGAGGTCAAATGGACTGTATCGCGATTGACCTGTCTAAAGCATTTGATAGGGTGGATCATGGGAGACTACTGGCAAAAATGAGTGCAATTGGACTAGACAAAAGAGTGACTGAATGGGTTGCTATATTTCTAGAGAATAGATCTCAGAGAGTTAGAGTAGGTGAAGCTTTGTCTGACCCTGTAATAGTTGAGAGGGGAGTTCCTCAGGGCAGTGTTATCGGACCTTTATGTTTTCTTATATATATAAATGATATGAGTAGAGGAGTGGAATTGGAGGTAAGGCTTTTTGCGGATGATATTATTCTCTATAGAGTGATAAATAAGTTACAAGATTGTGAGCAACTGCAACGTGACCTCGAAAATGTTGTGAGTTTCACAAATAGGAAAAGTCCTCTCAGTTTTAATTACTGCGTTGATGGGGTGAAAGTTCCTTTTGGGGATCATTGTAAGTATCTAGGTGTTAATATAAGGGAAGATCTTCATTGGGGTAATCACATAAATGGGATTGTAAATAAAGGGTACCAATCTCTGCACATGGTTATGAGGGTGTTTAGGGGTTGTAGTAAGGATGTAAATGAGAGTGCATATAAGTCTCTTGTAAGACCCCAACTAGAGTATGGTTCCAGTGTATGGGACCCTCACCAGGATTACCTGATTCAAGAACTGGAAAAAATCCAAAGAAAAGCAGCTCGATTTGTTCTGAGTGATTTCCGACAAAAGAGTGCAATGTTTGGGTTGGGAAGAATTGAGAGAAAGAAGAAGAGCTGCTCGACTAAGTGGTATGTTCCGAGCTGTCAGCGGAGAGATGGCGTGGAATGACATTAGTAGACGAATAAGTTTCAATGGCGTTTATAAAAGTAGGAAAGATCACAATATGAAGATAAAGTTGGAATTCAATAGGACAAACTGGGGCAAATATTTATTTATAGGAAGGGGAGTTAGGGATTGGAATAACTTACCAAGGGAGATGTTCAATAAATTTCCATTTTCTTTGAAATCATTTCGGAAAAGGCTAGGAAAGCAACAGATAGGGAATCTGCCACCTGGGCGACCGCCCTAAATGCAGATCAGTATTGATTGACCAGAGGGTTAACTAACACCGCGTTAACCCTCACAGGAAACAGCTGTCCTAATAATCAAGGAGGCAGTGACTAAAAATCAGAGATAATGAACACACTTCTTGCGTGGTTCTATTGCTTATTTCTTGCGCTGTATTTCGTTTTCTTCCTCGGGTCCGTGGTAGATATTATTCTTTCGTGATCTTGAACGAAAAATGGAAGAAGTGCAGAAGAGAAATAGTGGCACGAATTTTTCTGCTTTAGAAAAATCATTACTTATTGAATTAGCCACCGAGTACCAAAGTATTATAGAATGCAAGAAGATTGACGGTATACAATTAAAAGAAAAGGAGGATACATGGGAAAGAATAACAGGGGAATTTAATAATATTGCCCACGTTACAGTGCGATCTACGAAACAACTAAAACAGTTCTATAAAATTTTTAGCTTCTCTGTGCCAAGAGTTGTTTTGAAAGTTGGCATACCTTCACAGCAATAACACACACGAAAGTAAATATACAGTTTAATTTCAAATAGTATTTCTGTATAACCACTACGTAATACACAGTATAATGTTCATAAGTGTTGTACTATTGAAGTGGTGGTGTGCAGTTGCATTCCTATATGCCACTGCAGTGCTGTCGTTATCAATGTGAAGAATGATGTCATTCTCAATTCCAACATTCCTATTCCTTCTCCTTCCTGTGAGATACTGATGCAGAGTCAAGTCCAGGGGGGGAAGTTAATCTCGGGTCTCCACAGCAATATTGTGTAATACCGCTGTTGCTACTATTACGGTCAATGTAGCTTCTAGTTTAGTTCGCAAGCCCAAGTTTGTTTCGATCAGCTGTACATTCTAACCTCTCGCGAACTTCATCGACGAATTTACAGACGACGGTTTTTTAAGTCTATCTCTTCAGAAATTGTTCCTCAGATAGATTTTCAAAGTCTTTCCTTCTTATCATAGGCCTATTTCTGTTAGGAACACCATTTAACAAATCTAAATAAAGCAACTCTGCATCAAATGCATGATTTACTGTGGCCATGTTGCTTTTAACCTCGAATAAACAGTTTAACTCAGGTGAAAGGAGGGGTTAACTTAACTCCGGTCTTAACCTAGAGTTAAAAATAACCCTCCTTGATGAAACGGAATGAACAGTCAAATTCAGAGTTAAAACTGTGTAACTCAGGGTTAAGGTTTAACCCACATTGATGAAACCGGCCCTAGGAGTAGCAAGCTTAGTCATTCAGACACAACCGGAACAACTGGTCCCAGCTAACGTCGACAAGACAAGTAAGTTCATGTGATAAACACTCACTCTGCAATTATTATCATATTGGATTCCACTTTCATCACTCTAATTCCCGGTTTTTTTTCTCTTATCCAGTTACCGACAACTCATATTCCTCCCAAGGTTGAACAATGCACCAATGGGAAGTTAATCAACAAGAATGATGTAATATTCCAAAAAAAAATTCCGATCAGCAATACTTTCCAACATACATGCTTCAACCTTATTTCTTTCTAAAGGAATATTCAAACTGATTCATACCCTAACAGGAACGACTTTAACCATGGTTCCGGTTTTGTAACAATACTCACAACTCAGGTGACCATAACAATTGAAGAAAGCCCAACTCACACTGTGATAGATCTCTAGTCAATACAATTTGAGAAACCCCACTTCACGCTGTGATCAATCCAGTCTACAATTTGGATGCCTAATCATTATAAAATAAATTCATTCATTGTTCGTAAATTCTGGCAAAGTTAATGTACGTATTGTACATACTGTACATATTGTAAACGATGTAAAAAGCATAAGACCATTGTAATTAGTTTTAAGTTAAGTTTACTATTAAGTTTCGATGTTTATAGTCTTAATTCGTGACCTTAAGATTTATTATTAGGCTGGAGATGCCTATAACTAAGGCGAAACATGTCCGTAACTGGTGTTTTTAATTCATGTAGAATTTAATCACTAAAAATATATATTTGTATTGAAATGGTGGACACAATAATTTTAATCTTGAAAGTGTTTTACTTATTGTATCTTCAATACCGACCAAAATGAGATTAGTTACTTGTAACTCAATTCGAACCGAATATGATATGTTCCCAGATTTTACCATATCGACCTTGAGACTTAATCCGAACCGAGTCTCCGTATACATGGCGTTTTCAATACGGGAAGTGTACTCAGATCGATCCGAATCCTGCATGTAAACGTACTACGTTTGGCATGCCTTCTACAGCACTTCTTTTTTCGGAACAAGTGGCTTCTGCTACATATACACAAACTGGGAATATCAGACAATCTGGGAATAGATTTACACTGTTTAGATTTTATAGTTGGGAACAAAATTATTTTTAAAAGGTTCAAAAAGACGGGACCTCGTATGCTCTTGATTGCAGTGCCTGGCTCAAAGAGAATGTAGCATGGCTGACGCGACCGGCGAGATAGCAGTGAAGATGACGTCACTTAGAATGCCGACACGCGGGTAGCAAGGCAGGGAAGTTGACGGCGCAAGCCGATTATTCAAATGAAAGCAGTGATCAGGTTTGCTGTGTTCTAGGCCTACTGCTGAACTGTCAGAGACAAATGACTGGCCATTAAGTTCCTTTGTATCAATATTTAACTATATGATAACACGATACTCTTATCCCTTTCTTCTACGGGATTGAGTAGAAGTGAGGTGAATCTTCGTAGCGAGTTTTTACGGCCATATGCCCTTCCTGACATCAGCCTCACCAGAGGAACTAATGAGATGTAACAAATGACGTGATACGACTATCTAAAACGGACTTTTATATGTACCGTAGGCCTAAAAGTCGTGTTCACCACTTATAAAGTCGTGTTCAGCATTTATCATCTTTTTATGTTTAGAAATACTGCCTTCCGACGAAAATAGCCAGTATAACTTAAATCAATCTAAATTTGTTAAATAACAGTACCTATAGAATGTTTACACGTACAATTTTAGCTCTTTATAACCTAGAAGTCGTGTGATCACTGCACAAAATTGAGGTTATTGCATATTGGACCCCCCTTTACTATTTTTGGCTATAAAAGTGGGGAAAAAAGGGGTCTAATATGTAAGTAAATACAGTACATGCAGCATGTTAGGGTAGAAACTCTTCAGTACTTCACCGGCTTTCATCATATACGCAGCACTATCACTCAAAAGAAGTAAAAACTTGTCATCCTGTTTTTCTCTTGCCCAAAGAATGCGAAGAGCATCTCGGAGGGTGCGAGCTATGGTGCTATGTTTCATTCATTGCAGCATCCTGCACAGTATAATATGAGGTTTACCAGGCTCTGTGGCATCTAATTTAACTACCACACCATTTGCAATATAACGGTCACACCTATCTGTAGTCTCGTCCACCGAAAGCCAGATGTAATGAACACCTATATCACCTCGTATGTCTTTGATAATTTTCTCATACCAAGCTCAATAGCTGTAGTCGCGTAAGTGCGGCCAGTATCCAGTATTTGGGAGATAGTGGGTTCGAACCCAACTGTTGGCTGCCCTGAAGATGTTTTACTGTGGTTTACCATTTTCACACCAGGCAAATTAATTAAGGCAACGGCCATTTCCTTCCCACTCATAGCCCCTTCCTGTCCCATCGTCACCATAAGACCTATCTGTGTTTGTGCAACGTAAAGCAACTTGCAAGAAAAAGTTCTCGTACATTATTTCCAGATAACTTTTCCTCAACCTGGATTCATCTGCTATCTCAAAGCAACTGATGTCCTTAAGAAATTTCTTCAACACAGGAATATGTAGTGCATTCCACAGCATGTTTGTCAAAACCAGCGCTTCACATAAAATTATATAATTATCTACCGTTGAAGTGTCAGGAAAACTGGAAATTAGTGGCTGCCGCGATGGAAAATTGCTCCTTTTTTTATAGCAATGTTGCTGATGTGTCCTGTAGATTCCTTGTGCTGCAAAAATGTTATTTTTGGTCTCTTGCCACCTGGAAAAGTACGTAAATAAAATAATTATAGTCAAGTGTATACACAAGGTATGTACTAAAATTTGCTCAACTTTTCATTTTGTGTGGACTCCCTAGTACTATTACTCATCTGAGCTTTGTTTTGCAGCATCCGTCTTATGAGCTTTCACCCATAATATTTATGTTAACTCATTTATATTTTTCTATAAATCTTGCTTTTAATTACAGTAATGTTTTTTTTTTAATTAGCGGTATGTTAAATAATTCCTTACCTGTTTTCGCAAGCTTTACAGAACATAATTTTGCCATTTGTAGTAAAGTTCGGTTCGTTACCAATCGACAGGCGAATCAACCAACTTTGAGATGACTCGCCTTTAGGCATCAGTACTTCTGATATGCGTAAGCTTCTTAAACTGTAATCAACAATTGGTTTATAGGGAAAATTAATTTTAGTCTGTCGCACAATAACGTGTATACAGTTAAACAGTGAACAGCGCAGTAGCTGACGGTAGTCGACAGTACACAATGAGATGCACTGAAACTGCCAATTTAGGCGGGGTTGTGCCTGTTAGATACAGGTCAGTGAATGCCAGGGCGCTGCCTCTTGATTTGTGCTGTACCATGGTAGAATAGTATCGTATCACGTTGTTTCCCTTGCATAAGTTATACTTACAAACCACTTTCAGTTCCAAACCATGATGTTGTTTCAAAAAGGCGTGCATAATTAATTTTTTTTAATCATTCACTTTCAATATTTGGTACAACTGTTTCAAAATAACGTAATATAGTCTTGAATAGCTCATTTACCTTTTTTAAGGTTTTAATGTCTTATTTATCCATTTTTAGCTTTCATAAGATTTGCGTAATTTACTCCAAAAATAATGAAATGGATAAGTAAGTTAAAATACTGCAGTTAACTAGCAAGGAGTAAAATAGATTAAAACCTAAAAATCCGAGCCCTAGTGATAACAGTCCTCCAGGGTGGATTTTTAACACAGCTGGAGAGCTTCAGTCTGGTTTATGTCCTCCATGAGCATTTATCACAACTTGGCACCTACGTGGGATGCTCCGTATATGTCGAAGGAGGTCACGCTGCGTTATCAGGACCCAATCTTCAATGAGAGCCTGTTAGAGGTCTTGGAGAGTCTGTGGTGGAACAGGACGCCCACTAACACTTCTTAAAAACTTAAAATAAATACAAGATTTATTGTTCCACCTTCTCAATACTTAAAATCATTTAACGTTTATCAAAACTTTACAATATGATAGTGTCAGGTACTAGTTTTGGTCTATTTTTGGACCATCATCAGCCTAGCCGGAATTAAAAGCAAAAGACATAATCTAAAAATGAAGTAATATGGATGAACAAGAGGATGGATGGTAGTGGAATGACATGTTACAATAAATATTAAAAAAATATGTTAAAATTAACAGACAAATAAAATCTTTGTGATGTCGTTTAAAATTTCTTCAGTCTTAGACTGACGGTTGAACTCGTGTTGCACATTTAAATTCAAGTGAAGTCTTAAGTTTCTGGAAAGTTCTGAGAGCGACTTCCACGATGGTGCAGAGTGAATTGTCCAATATGACCAATATAGACTTGACGAATTGAGAAAGCTGGACTTGTTCTATGTAGCATGAACAAATGCTTGTGTTTAAAAGAAGTCTCAATTCAGTCGGAACCCAAAGAACCTGAAGAACAAAATTAGAATTAACTCGAAAATCTGATAGAGAAAAGTACTAAGGGACGGGGTGTAAGTGTGTGAAATAACGAGTAATCACCTTGCGTTTGTTTGAAACGAGCTGCTGAAAGGCGTGCAACAGACAGAGTGAGCATCACGCAGCATAGATCAGCAAGAGAGGAGAAGGGACGCGGGGGGAAGGATGGCGTAAGTGTGGAAGGAGACGGGAGAGAGTGAAGGGAAGGGGTTAGGAGAGAGGGAAGTTAATGGAATTTGAGGTGGAAGGGGACCCTTAATTGATTTAAAGAAAGGGTTATGAACAGCTGATTTGTTTTTCCTATAATAGGAAATGAAAAGATCGAATAAAATGTTGGGTTTCTCAGTAATTTCGTTAAGATTGTAGTTGGTATTAAAATATTGATCCAAATGTATGTAAAAGCTCTCAATTATGTTGAGTAGAGGTCCCTTTTTAACTATTTCGAGTATGTCCATGTCTGTTTTAATGTTCGTGAAACTAGGGTTATAATCGACCATATGTTGGCCGATGGCTGAAAATTTGTTGTACTTAGCTGTGTTAAAATGTTCAGAGTATCTGATATTGAAACTCCTACCGGTCTGCCCTATGTAAGAAATATTTGAACATGTGTTACATCTGATTCTGATTCTGTAGACACCTGATTTTGAGTATCCGTTTATTTTATTAATACGTGAAGTGTTATGTAAGATTTGCATGTTGTTGTTGCTGGTTTTGAAGGCTATTTTCATGCCTTTTTTCTTTAAAACATTAGTAATTATCTGAATTCCATTAACATAGGTAAAAGTGGAGACAGAGTCGTGTTTAGATGGTTCTTTTTTAAGTGTGGTCTTAGGTGGGAATTTGTGTTTACTAGTGATATTTTCTATGAATTGATTATTATAGCCGTTGGATCTAGCGATGTGACGGATAGTATTCAGTTCCGTGTGAAGATCTTTTTTGTTCATGGGTACGTTAAATGCTCTATGTATGAGACTATTATAAATTGCTTTTTGTGGGGGAAGGGATGAAATGAATCTTGTCGGATTGTGACGGCCGATTGGGTGGGTTTTCTATATATCTTGTAGGTTAAGGATTCCTGTTGTCTAGTAATGGTGACATCCAAAAAATTGATTTTTTGATCTACCTCTGACTCCAAAGTGAACTTAATGTAAGGATCAATGTTATTTAATGTTTAAAGGTGGTGTTAGCATCTTGCAGGTTCTCATTAATAACTACAAGGATATCGTCGACGTATCTAGCCCAAAAGAGGATGTTATCAAATTTATTGTTGATTTTTGTGTTCTCTAGAATCCCGGAAGCCAGTGAACCCATTGCTAGACCGTTTTGTTGGTAAATAGTACCATTAAAAGTAAAAAAGTTGTTGTTAACTATCAATTTAAGCAGTGTTATAAAAATCTTTAATTTCCAGTTTAGTTAGGTGACCTTTTTTTTTTTTTTTTTTTTTTTTTTACATTATTTTTGATGATGGGAATTAGTTTTGAAATTGGTATACTGGGGTATATATTAACAATGTCGAAAGAATGGAGTGAATAGTTAGGTCGCATATTGAAGTTATTAAGTTTGTCTATTAATTCGAGGGAGTTTCTAACCGACTTCTTAGATGAAAAAAGGTAATTATTACTTAGAAACTTTTGGATAAATTGCGTAGTTTTATATAGGGGACTCAGTCTAAAGTTGATAATTGGGCGAATGGGCACACCGGCTTTATGAATTTTAGGAAGGGCTCTAGCCATGGGAAGTCCGGGGTTCATATTAATGAGCTGGCTTTTTTCTTGTTCAGTGAACAGAAAGGAAGAATTTTTAAAGGTTTGTTATAGGAGTCTGGATTTTTTGTGTGGGATCTTTTTTAACTATAGATAAAGAACTATTTTTAAAGAAATCGGATGTTTTGCTGATATATTCATTCTTATCTATGATGACCATCGTGTGTTACCTTTGTCAGCCTTTGTTACAATTAAGTCGTTATCTTTAATTTTCTTTTTCAGGGCATGTAGGAGTTTCAGGTCAGTTTGTATGTTCTCATTGTTAGAATTGGAAAAATTGTGTGAGTTCTTACAAGAGAGGAAGTTGTTAAGCTTCTTTTTGATTTCGTATCTTAGTTCATCTTGTGTCTGAAGGTGTTTTAGAAATGGCCAGTTCCGATTCTGTTATCATTGTGATGATTGAGTTGGTTGTGTTTGAATTGGGCCAATTATGTTTTGGACCCTTGGCTAAAATTATTTCTTCATTTGCATTTAAGGGAGTATTGGATAGATTGATTACGGGTGGATGGATTTTGTTACAGTCATTTGTTGGTCTATTATTGCGTTTAATTTGATGGTCCTGCGATTTGGATTTCTTTAGTTCCTCTAATTTATTATTCAAAGTATGTTGTTTTCTAGATAGCTTTAAAAATAATTTATCTTCAACTGATTGGAGAAAGATTGTCCAATGTGCTTTAGATAACGTTTTAGTTGCCGAGAGGTGAGACTCGTATAATTTAAGGTTGACAAATAATTTTTTCTTATACAAAAACTTGATTTCATCTTTCAACCAGATTTTGTTAGTCTTGGTTTGAGTTTTAGAAGTTTGTAACAAAATACGATGTTTCTTTTTGTTATGTCTTAAGAAATTTGGTGTTAGATCGAACTGAATGCACTTCTTGAGAAAATCTATGTCTATGCCTAATTTGGCTATTTTTAATTTAATGCCTAGATATTGAAAGGCTTTTCTTTTAGCTTGGTTAGCTTCATCATTTGAAGTTTGTAACGAAATACGATGTTTCTTTTTGTTATGTCTTAAGAAATTTGGTGTTAGATCGAACTGAATGCACTTCTTGAGAAAATCTATGTCTTTGCCTAATTTGGCTATTTTTAATTTAATGCCTAGATATTGAAAGGCTTTTCTTTTAGCTTGGTTAGCTTCATCATTTGATAGTTAACAACAACTTTTTTACGTTTAATGGTACTATTCACCAACAAAACGGTCTAGCAATGGGTTCACTGGCTTCCGGGATTCTCGTAGAAATTTATTTAGACTTTCTCGAGCACACAAAAATCAACAATAAATTTGATAACTTCCTCTTTTGTGCTAGATACGTCGACGATGTCCTTGTAGTTATTAACGAGAACCTGCAAGATGCTAATACCACACTTCAAACATTAAATAACATTGATCCTTAAATTAAGTTCACTTTGGAGTCATAGGTAGATCAAAAAATCATTTTTTTGGATCTCACCATTACTAGACAACAAGAATCCTTAACCTACAAGATATATAGAAAACCCACCCAATCGGCCGTCACAATCCGACAAGATTCATTTCATCCCTTCCCCCACAAAAAAGCAACTTATAATAGTCTCTTACATAGAGCATTTAACGTACCCATGAACAAAAAAGATCTTCACACGGAATTGAATACTATCCGTCACATCGCTAGATCCAACGGTTATAATAATCAATTCATAGAAAATATCATTAGTAAACACAAATTCCGACCTAAGACCACACTTAAAAAAGAACCATCTAAACACGACTCTGTCTCCACTTTTACCTATGTTAATGGAATTCGCATAATTACTAATATTTTAAAGAAAAAAGGCATGAAAATAGCCTTCAAAACCAGCAACAACAACATGCAAATCTTACATAACACTTCACATATTAATAAAATAAACAGATACTCAAAATCAGGTGTCTACAGAATCAGATGTAACACATGTTCAAATATTTCTTACATAAGGCAGACCGGTAGGAGTTTCAATATCAGATACTCTGAACATTTTAACGCAGCTAAATACAACAAATCTTCAGCCATCGGCCAACATATGGTCGATTATAACCATAGCTTCGCGAACAATGAAACAGACATGGACATAATACCAATGTAATGGTCCATTATTGAACATTATAAATTTTCCAGCTAACTCATTCTTGGTTGCCTGCGTTTCGCCCTCGTGTGCTAAGTTAGGCTCATCAGTTGGGACACCACCCAAGACGCAAGGCTAGTGCATACCGTGGAGGCCACTGCATAGGCTACTTGAAACCACAAGCAGTGCCAATGCACTATGCGAGCTATGTCTCATTTCCAAATATTGATGCCTGCCTGGCCATCAGATAATACAGATGTTCCCCATAGGGAATTTAAAATAGCTAACTCATTCTTGTTTGCCCTTCCACCTCAAATTCCATTAACTTCCCTCTCTCCTAACCCATCCTGAACCATTTCCCCTTCCCTCCCTCCCGAATCCTTCCACACTTACGTCATCCGTCCTTCCCTCTCCCCGCATCCCTTCTCCTCTCTTGCTGATCTACGCAGCGTGACGCTCACTCTGTCTGTTGCACTCCTTTCAGCAGCTCGTTCCAAACAAACGCAAGGTGAGTACTCGTTAGTACTTTTCTCTATCAGATTTTCGAGTTAATTCTAATTTTGTTCTTCAGGTTCTTGGGTTCCGACTGAATTGAGACTTCTTTTAAACACAAGCATTTGTTCATGCTACATAGAACAAGTCCAGCTTTCTCAATTCGTCAAGTCTATATTGGTCATATTGGACAATTCACTCTGCGCCATCGTGGAAGTCGCTCTCAGAACTTTCCAGAAACTTAAGACTTCACTTGAATTTAAATGTGCAACACGAGTTCAACCGTCAATCTAAGACTTTGGCATCAAGAAATTTTAAACAACATCACAAAAATTTTATTCGTCTGTTAATTTTAACATATTTTGGTTACATTTATTGTAACTTATGTATAAGGTTTTTACTTGTATGTCGTTCTATTACCATCCATCCATCCATATTACTTCATTTTTAGATTATGTCTTTTGCTTTTTATTTCGGCTAGGCTGATGATGGTCCAAAAATGGACCGAAACTAGTACCTGACACTATCATATTGTTATGTTTTGTTAAACGTTAAATGATTTAAAGTCTTGAGAAGGTGGAACAATAAATCTTGCATTCATTTTAAGTTCTGTTCTCGCAAGACAGCCCTGGTGATGCGTGCTACAAGAGACCCGGCATTGTTTTGAACAAGTATGAATTTAGAGCCAACACCGTATGCAGCAACCAACACATGTACCCCGCAGCAGTAAGATTGCCACGGACGACAAGATCCGTACGGCTATCAACACTGATGTCACCCCACACCATCACAAAACCTTGTCCGAATTGGTCGCCTTCCCGGACCACATTTGGAATGTACTGCTGACCACGACGTCTCCATACAAGTTGACAACCATCACGCTGCGTACGAGAAATCTGGACTCGTATATTAACAACACAGGTCTCCACTGGCGAAGTTGCCAGTTGACCTGGGTTCGGGTAAGCAGAAGGCGAGCTCCATGATGTTGCTTCGTTAAATGGGCACTCAAACAGGAGGTCTGGGTAATAAGGACACTTCTCTTAACCTTTTCCTTAGTGTCTGGACAGACAATCGTGACTCAAGTGACCCCTCCCGAGGTCTTGTTGCACTTCTCTGGCAGTTCCTGAACGACGCCACAACGCACAGATGGTCAGATATCGGTCATCCTGTGGGGTTGTCATGCATCAACGACCTTGTCCAACCCTCCTTGTGAACTGGCTTGTCACATTGTAGCGATTCCACAAGCGTTGACACTTGAGATCCACAGCAACACAACGAAAAGTCCATCCTTCCTGGATCAAAGTGACAGCCCTTGAGACTTGAACCTCGTTAAGATTTCTCATGGGATGTGCTGGTTTACATACAACATGCCCCAATGACCGCAGTAGTCTGTGTACCTCACAACACACGGACACACCGCTACTCACTTTCTCTTGAGGGGTCACCTGACAGTTTTAAAACATGGCTACGCCTACACATGGAGTATAACTTCGATTTGACATACCCTTAGTAGCTAAGGTATCAAGGTATGCTGTACAACCATTGGAACCACATCTACCAAATTAAGGTTCACGTACCAGATGTTACAAAACATGCTCCCCTAACTTTTTTGCCTGTGTAATAATAATAATAATAATAATAATAATAATAATAATAATAATAATAATAATAATAATAATAATAGTAATGTGTGGTGTGGAAAGGGAACTCTGCAAAATTTGAAAAGAGTTTTTTACCCTCTCTTATAGGAAAAAATTATGAACATTTTAATGCAATGTCTCAGATTGTGTCATTGGAGATAAAACAATTCTGAAATTCTGGACGAGGGGAAAATTAAATAAGAAGCAAGTACTGGAGTATTGGACAGAGAATGAAATAATATCAACAGAAAAATCAGAACAGATATTTCTGAACCCTGCCTGGTATATAAGCTGTCCTCTTAATAATAATAATAATAATAATAATAATAATAATAATAATAATAATAATAATAATAATAATAACAACAATACAAATAATAATATTACAGTTATTCCGCAAGTCATGGTATATCGTGCGAACATGTGGAACCACCGTAATCACATTAAATACATTCAAAAGCTGGTGGCAAACAATACCAAAATCAACCGGCAGTTTGCGACCCCATGCGATGATGGCACAGTACCAGTAACTGAAATATTCCATCTGAGATTGGCCATGCTACAAGATGTTTTAACCCTGGAACCGACAAGCGGTTTACCTTCAAGCGGCAAGCTTTTAGGCTAGTTTTGCAAGCAACTTTTAAAAAAATTCATAAAAATGTTATTTTCAATTTATTTTTATGTTTAACAAGTCATTTTATTCAGAAAAGGATGAAAAATACTACAGTAGGAAATTAAACTTCTCAAATTAAATATCATGAAGCAGTATCGGCGAAGTATCCAACACACGCTAAGTATTCCAAAATAATTCTAAAGTTCTGGGCAACGTGTACGTAAAAAGTAACACTATATGACGATTTTACTATATACAATATTTGCACAATTTGTTCTGATTGAAAGTACGTAGAAAGGTTTCACTACATTGAAGTATTGTGAAGTATAATTGAACTGAAATAACACAAGCACATCGCACCAACACGTGAGTCTACTTAGATTCATCCTCGCTACCTTCAGGGTGGCTCGTCTTTCTTCCTGCTTTCATAGGCCTCCAAGAATGTTCTAATTTATGGTACTACTGTTTATGGACACCATAATTACTTCCTGGGCACCAGAAGTGGGTGCATGACTTTTTCTGCAGTCGACCAGACAGGGCACAACGGCAGTTTCTTTCCTGGGAGGCGTACCAGCTGATGTCCCATTTCTCCTGAAGGTCCAGTGAAATGTTTTGAAGAGTTTCTTCATCTACAAGACCTTTGACGACACTAATCATAAATTCCTCATGTTCAAGGGGTTTGTCGGTGTTCAAACTATAGAGTATGTAGGCATCAAAAATTACCATTACCAACAGGTTATAGAATATTTCATTTCAGTCGAAGCGTTTTAGTGACATGACTTTAGAAAAATATGGAAATATTTGCGATTTTGAAGTGCGCCACTATTTTTCAATGTTGTTATTAGGGATCAGACCTATATTTATAACTAGAGAAATGAATTTTTTTCATTTCTGATATTGTAACGTCAACCCATTTTTGCAGACGAGAATACGAACCCATATTTCTGGAATTCATTTTATTTTGAATAATTTCCTGTGCTTATTATTTAGTATCAGTCACTAAAAGATTCCAGATAGCATTGGAGAAAAACAAATAGAAATATGTTAGATGGGGACTGTTTCTCGGAGGGCAAATTCGTATACCTGCATTTCAAAACTTGAACTTCTCTTCCACTTTTATTTCTGGCTCTGGAGGATAAACTCATGTCCACTCAGGTTCTGTTTGCTCAACTGCATTACCGTCATTATCATTATTATCATCAGTGGCTGGTTCATCGTGTTCCACATCATTGTCAATATCAGTGTCGAAATCACATAGCCTAGGATAATGTAACTCGCCACTACCTGACGAATTACTGTCAAAATCGTCAATTCCTTCTAAAGATACGTCACTATCACCTTCGCTGTCCAGATCAAACAAACAACTACGAATTACACTACTTCGTGACAATTCACTCATTTTGCGCCACGAAAGCTAACGCACATCGGAAAACCACAGCAAGCACAACAGAATGACCGTCTGCAAAGCGTTCTCGTTTTTCCACGTGTATACCGCACACTGTGTCACACTAAACTACCTCAGAATTTTGCTGTATTTATAGAGTAGAGTTTTCTCAACAACACGATACAGGACGTCTTAAAGATGTTGAGTGTCAAGGCGCTATCTCGGTATTAGTCAGCGCTGGCGTAATGCATCTCGATAGCGGCTGATTAACAAGGAAATGAGTAGCGATCACGACGCCTGCCGGTTGCGGGGTTAAGCAAGAGTGGGACAGCCAGCCTACGTGAAAACTGCCTTTCTCGCTGGCAGAAATTCTATTCAGTGTCATGCGGAACTACGAGCAGCTGTAGGTAATCGGGCATTGCACTATCAAACATTTGCACGCTCGCTGGTTGCTTTCCGACATGGACGTGCAGCATATGACAGACTCGCCACGATGTGGGCGACCCACATCTGCCCGTGCTGACCTGTCCGTGGCTGTAATTGAACAGTGTTTAACAGAGGAGTGTGCAGGAATTTTCTTTTTTTTAAATTTTTTTATTTGCTTTACGTCGCACCGACACAGATAGGTATTATGGCAACGATGGGACAGGGAAGGGCTAGGAGTGGGAAGGAAGCGGCCGTGGCCTTAATTAAGGTACAGCCTGGTGTGAAAATGGGAAACCACGGAAAACCATTTTCAGGGTTGCCGACAGTGGGGTTCGAACCTACTTTCTCCCGAATACTGGACACTGGCTGCACTTAAGCGACTGCAGCTATCGAGCTCGGTGTGTGCAGGAATTAATACCATGGGCCGGCTATTTCAAAGGCAACAGTGTTGTGCATTTTATGGCAGGAATTGAAGTGTGGAAGAAATGTTCAAAATGAGTACCATATCAGTTGCCAGAGGTGCAAAAGCGGGTGTGATATGAGACCAGCCATATCAACCTGGAGCGATCTGAGCAGAAGAGAATGAAGTGCTCAATCACACTATAGTGATCGACGAAACCAAGGCACGAGCGTATGAACCAGAATTGAAGACACAATCAGCAGAATGGCAGTATCCATTTTCACCACGACACAAGGTGCGACGGTATCCATCACACACAAAAGTCATGCTCACTCTGGCGTACGACAGCCACGGTATTATGTAGTGTCACGCCGTTAATGAGTACCACACCGTCAATGCCCAATACTAACACAACTTTCAGCTGTACCTTCTGCGACATACAATTCGGCACAACCCTACAGTCCACACCGGAGACATCTTGAGAACTGTGTACAGCGGTCGTCGTCGTCGTCATCATCATCAACATCAATGTCCCACTCTAGTCACCCCGGTGTGGTGGCAGTGGCGGTGGGAAATTTTACCACACCCATCCTACTCACCAGATATCAGTCGATGCGACTTTGACCTCATTCCGCAACTGAAGAAACCCTTGTGTGGGAGGCACTTTACAAACAAGGCGGAAATCATCACGGCATAACGGTGACAGGTGGCACACATTGATGGCAATGCCAATGGTATTCAACGCCTTCCCCATCGTTGGCTAAGCTGTGTGGATGTACTGGGAGATTATTTTCAAGGACAGTAGTTGAGTATGATTTTGATTCATTTTTATCATGCAGAATAATTTCACACTGAGTTCCAATGCGTGTGTTTCATTTCAACCTCTGCCGTGACCTCCTGTAGCAGATTTTCTCATTATCACAAGATATACCATAGTTGCCATTGCTTATGAAATGACCCCCATAATAATAATAATAATAATAATAATAATAATAATAATAATAATAATAATTTTGTGTGGCTATTGCTAGCCTGGTGCAATCATTGAAAGGCACACTGGCATCTGCCATGTATGATAATCTGCATGTTATTTTAGTGGAGGATAGTTGAGAGTGGTGTGTGAGTTGCAGGAATGTTGTGAACAGCATAAACATCAAGTCCCCAAGCCAGGAGAATCAATCAATCAATCAATGCTGATCTGCATATAGGGCAGTTGCCCAGGTGCAGATTCCCTATCTTGTTTTCCCAGCCTTATTATTTCAATGACACTGGAATTTTATTGAACATCTCTCTTGATAAGTTATTCCAATCCCTAACTCCCCTACCTATAAATGAATATTTGCCCCAATTTGTCCTCTTGTATTCAAATTTTATCTTCATATTGTGATCTTTCCTACTTTTAAAAACGCCACTCAAACTTATTCGTCTACTAATGTCACTCCACGCCATTTCTCCGCTGACAGCTAGGAACATACCACTCAGTCGAGCAGCTCATCTCCTCTCTCCCAGTTCTTCGCAGCCCAAACTTCACAACATTTTTGAAACGCTACTCTTTTGTTGGAAATCACCCAGAACAAATCGAGCTGCTTTTCTTTGGATTTTTTCCAGTTCTTGAATCAAGTAATCCTGGTGAGGGTCCCATACACTGCAACCATACTCTAGTTGGGATCTTACCTGAGACTTATATGCCCTCTCCTTTACATCCTTACTATAACCCCTAAACACCATCATAACCATGTGCAGAGATCTGTATCCTTTATTTACAATCCCATTTATGTGATTACCCCAATGAAGATCTTTCCTTATATTAACACCCAGATACTCACAATGATCGCAAAAAGGAACTTTCATCCCATCAATACAGTAATTAAAAGGCAGAGAACTTTTCCTATTTGTGAAACTCACAACCTGACCTTTAACCCTGTTTATCCTCATACCACTGCCTACTGTCCATCTCACAACATTATCGAGGTCATTTTGCAGTTGCTCACAATCTTGTAACTTATTTATTACTCTATACAGAATAACCTCTGATTCCACTCCTTTACTCATATCATTTATATACATACGAAAACATAAAGGTCCAATCAATACTGCCTTGAGGAATTCCCCTCTGATTATTACAGGGTCAGCTAACGCTTCGCCTACTCTAATTCTCCGAGATCTATTTTCTAGAAACCATTTAAGATTGAAATTGAACCTCGGGCCCTCTGAACCAAAGGCAACTACGCCTACCATTCAGCCAAGGAGATGGGATGATTGCGAGGTTGCGTAGCCCTATTTATTCAACTTAGCGACACGTGAAAGAGTAGCAGTACCTGTCAAGCAACCCGAGTGAAAGGAGAGAAGGCTGCATGACAGGACAAGAGGGTAGGGTGGCTTGGACTTAGGAACCATTCTCAGCCAAGGGTCTCTGCAGCAGTCCATGCGTACTGTAGAACCATGCTTGAACTTGTGTATTTTTAACCAGTGTCATTTAATTTAACTTGCAAGCTACCCGAAGAGTTGTTGTTGTTGTTGTTGTATTTAGAAACCTCCTGCCAATGTAAAGAAAATAATATTTGTGGGTGATTAACTAGATTATATATAGTGACCAAAGAATATACATTACCTTGCAACATTCCCAGATCGCTTTTTTGTATACTTTGCCTCTGTTGTTCTTGGACCATTTGTACTTGAAATTTTCTGCAAAAGGACAAATTTTGTCCACCTTCACCTGAAAAAAGTGTTTAATTTTCAGTGTTGATTCAGTTCAAAAGTTCCCACTATTGCTACAGTTATTCTAGAGGAAATATCCACCCAAGAGTATTTCATCAGTCATTTCACATCTTATTTTGCACGTCATGTACACAATATCAATTAAATCAATGCCAAAATGAAAAATACCACAACAGCAATGTTCAAACAACATAATGCAACTAAAAAAAAATATCTACATTGGCATTACTCGCATTCTGTATAAGAAGCCTGATGACCATTGAAATGTTAGCCTAGGTTTCGTATTCAACAGTTTCCAGGAAATACATACATACATACATACATACATACATACATACATACATACATGAAAAACATACATACATACATACATACATACATACATACATACATACATACATACATACATTATCATTATAGACTGTTATGCCTTTCAGTGTTCAGTCTGCAAGTCTCTATGAATTTACTAAATGCTGCCACAGTCCTCTATTTGCAACTAGTGCTGTGGCCTCGTTTAGTTCTATACCTCTTATCTTTAAATCGTTAGATACCGAGTCCAACCATCGTCGTCTTGGTCTACCTCTACTTCTCTTACCCTCCATAACAATCCATTATCCTAGGTAACCTATCCTCCTCCATTCACCTCACATGACCCCACCACCGAAGCCGGTTTATGCGTACAGCTTCATCCATCGAGTTCATTCCTAAATGAGCCCTTATCTCCTCATTCCAAGTACCCTCCTGCCATTGTTCCCACCTGTTTGTACCAGCAATAATTCTCACTACTTTCATGTCCGTTACTTCTAACTTATGAATAAGATCTCATGAGTCTACCCAGCTTTCACTTCCGTAAAGCAATGTTCGTCTGAAAACAGACTGATGTAAAGATAGTTTCGTCTGCGAGCTGACTTCCTCCTTACAAAATACTGTTGATCGCAATTGCGAGCTCACTGCCATTAGCTTTACTACACCTTGATTCGATCTCACTACATTACCAACCTGGGTGAACACACAACCTGAATACTTGAAATTACATACCTGTTCTAGCTTTTTATCACCAATCTGACTTTCAATTCTGTTGAATTTCTTACCTACTGACATCAATTTTGTCTTCCTTAGGCTAATTTTCAAACTATACTCATTGCACCTATTTTCAAGTTCCAAGATATTAGACTGCAGGCTTTCGGCACAATCTGCCATTAAGACCAAGTCGTCAGCATAGGCCAGACTGCTTACTATATTTCCACCTAACTGAATCCCTCCCTGCCCTTTTATGCCTTTCAGCAGATGATCCATGTAAACTACAAACAGCAAAGGTGAAAGATTACAACCTTGTCTAACCCCTGTAAGTACCCTGAACCCCAAGAACTCATTCTACCGTCAATTCTCACTGAAGCCCAATTGTCAACATAATGTCTTCGATTGATTTTAATAATCTACACTTTATTCCATAGTCCCCCAGTATGGCAAACATCTTTTCTCTTGATACCGTGTCATATGCTTTCTCTTGATCTACGAAACAAACACAACTGCCTATTCCTCTCGTTGCATTTTTCAATTACCTGGCGCATACTGAAAATCTGATCCTGACAGCCTCTCTGTGGTCTAAAACCACTCTGGTTTTCATCCAACTTCCTCTCAATGATTGACCACACCCTCCCTTCCAAGATGCCAGTGAATACTTTGCCTGGTATACTAATCAATGAGATGCCTCGATAGTTGTTGCAATCCCTCCTGTACCCTTGCTTATAGATAAGTGCAATTACTGCTTTTGTCCAATCTGAAGGTACTTTACCAACACTCCATGCTAATTTTACTACTCTATGAAGCCAGTTCATCCCTGCCTTCCCACTATACTACACCATTTCAGGTCTAATTTCATCTATCCCTACTGCTTTATGACAATGGAGTTTATTTACCATCCTTTCCACTTCCTCAAGCGTAATTTCACCAACATCATTTTCCTCCTCCCCATGAGCTAGGCTGTTCGCAACACCACCAGTATGATTTCCTTTTACTTTGAGAAGATGTTCAAAATATTCCCTCCACCTCTCCAGTGATTCCCTGGGATCTATTATGATTTCACATGATTTACTCAAAACACTGTTCATTTCCTTCTTCCCTCCCTTCCTAAGATTCTTTATTACTGTCCAGAAAGGTTTCCCTGCTGCTTGACCTAGCCTTTCTTGGTTATTACCAAAATCTTCCCACGACTTCTTTTTGGATTCAACAACTATTTGTTTCACTCTGTTTATTTCATCTACATATAAATCCCTGTCTGCCTCGGCCCTTGTTTGGAGCCATTCAGGAAATATCTTACGTCAAATAATATAATTTTTTTGTATATTAGCCACCTGATACAGCAATGAAAATAAGTTTTTCTCTTAGATATCAGTAGGCTTCTGACATCTGTAGAAAATCTAGGGAAATCAGAAGATGACAACATTCATAAGATGCCATTTTTGCTTGTCTCGGAAAATTACAGGCTTATTGGAAAATTATATGAATTAGCTGAATTTTCTGCAATATTCTGTCAAAAAGGACCAAAATAAGAAATAATTTTAAAAATGTAATATAGACTAAGAAGGAATTAAAGGTTTTTCAGAACCACGTAATATGGTCAGTGAAAAGTTTGAATAATGTAATTAATTATTTCGTGCTTTGTGGTGAAATTAAAACAAGGGATTACCTTTAAAATTAGGTCTCTAATTATGGCGTTATAATATTAACCATTTTGCGCGAAGCAGAATCTCTCCAATAGAGAAAAAGAAAGACAATTTTTCTTTCAATATTAAAATTACTGAAGCAGATCCGGCCAACAGCGGGAAACTTCAGATGGGGATGATGATGATGATTATTATTAATATTAAAATCTGCTTATAACGTGCAGAAATATTAAAATTTATGTAATTATAATATCTTTGTGTACACTCCTTTAACTGCACCTCAATTCTGTACAACCCTGCCATTTACTGCTGCTATACCGCTTAACGTCGCACCGACACAGATATGTCTTATGGCGACGATGGGATAGGAATGGTCTAGGAAATGGAAGGAAGCAGCCGTGGCCTTAATTAAGGTACAGCCCCTGCATTTGCCTGGTGTGAAAATGGGAAAACATGGAAAAACATCTTCAGGGCTGCCGACAGTGGGGCTCGAACCCACTACCTCCCTATTACTGGATACTGGCCGCACCTAACCCTGCCATTTACCATTTGGTCCATATCCTACAAAGAAAGATAGAATGCACTGGACTTCTATTATTTCCCAAGGACAATTGGAATTTTAACAGCGTGTGAGTTAGCCATGAGTTTAGGGTCGTGCAGCTGTAAGCTTGCATTCGGGTGATAATGGGCTCGAACTCCACTGTCGGCAGCCCTACAGATGGTTTTCTGTGGTTTCCCAATTTCACACCAGGAAAATGCTGGGGGTGGACTTCAATTAACGCCACGGCTGCTTCCTTCCCACTCCTAGCCCTTCCCTATCACATTGCCGATATAAACCCTATCCATGTCGTGCGACATACAGCAAACGGTAAAAACAAAATTCAATAAGGGAAGTCCAGTAATCCCTCTTCCACAAAACAGGTAGACTAGAGAAACACCAGAAATGTGGAATGTGGCCATGGCTTAAATGAGTTTCACAGAATAGGCTACCATATTTACCAGCATATTTTAGGCCTATGCAGTTATCAGACTGTGCCTCTTATAAGGGCTTCTGATAAGTTCACCTGCATACACCCCAGCGTCAGTGGGTAGGGTCTGACACATCCCACTCTGATGAGTCTAGTGTCAGACCTAAGACGAAACGCTCGTTAATAGAGCAAACGCATGAAAAGCCTTACATCTGATATGTTTTTGGCATTTTTGACATGCATTATTGGTGAAAAATATCTAATTCCCTGCATGGGAATTTAGAATTTCCCATTAACAAATAATGTCGATTTTATAATAACCCATCACCGTATTACCATTATGAAAAAAAGAAAGATCTTATCTGGATTGCCAAAGGTTAGCTCGTTTCCAAACACTATTTCACAAATGCGGTCAAGGAGAGGCTATTGGAAGGTTTTGGGCAAAGCATGTTTTTCAACAAAGAGTGGAGCAGAAGCAGGGGAGGGGTGGAACGTTGTGGATCCTTCGTATTGGATAAGGGAGAGCAGGTCAGTTCCTTCTCATTGATATAATCAGCATACTATACTGTAGAGAGAGGATGTTGAAGTATTGGTGGAGCGATGCGAGTGTTGTGGAACTTTCCATCACCTACTAGGAAAAGGGGAACGGGGGGGGGGGGGGGGGGGTATTGATCTTCTTCATGTTAAAATGTACTTTATGTATAAAGGATAAATGCAAGTTAATGAATTTGTGTTAAATAAAGTGAAGAATTTAAATGGAGAGTATCTATTACAAAGCTTTTTAAAAGTTTTAGGGTCCACCTTATTCAATACTATACAATTTGTTGTGCAGATGTAATTACAACATATTAGGTTTATTCAGAACTAGTTTCGATGCTACACTGCGTCATTAGCTGAACAGAGGCATTGGAAAACTGGCAATCGTATAAATATTATCAACATCAACATTATCACAAATTATAATCTTTTAATATTACAATTAATATGAATATATATCTTTAAAAATATAGTCTTTGTCCTTCGTTTCTCAAGAAGTCAAAGACTTGAGGGTGTGTTGTACCAAATTATTAAAATTGTATGCACTCAAGTTCGCTATAATTATTGTAATTTTAAGGTGAATTCAAATTAAAATTCACACACAAAATTATTAAAATAGTTCTGTTCATACAACTCTTTGTGCTTAATTAAATACACTTCGTAATTCTGCGTATAGTGCAATCATAAAAACAGATCCCATGAAGTTATGCAGGGTCCTTTTTGACAGTATTGTTCAGTGAAGCAAGCCTGATGAGGTGGGAAAGTACTTAAAGTCCTTAAGCTATTAACAAGAACTATGTTTCCCAGCTCAAGTGCAGAACCTGTGAATAATAAGAAATGTAATAGTTATAATGTCACAGAGGGAAGGCAAGATATAAGATCGTGTCCAATACCGTAAATGTTTATATGACTCACCTCAGAAGGTCGATGACTGAGCGAAGCGTAATGAAGCACTATGAGCAGTGATATGATTAAATTCAGGTGCCTACGGTGGGTTAGGACAGGAGAGGAGGAATAGGGGCAAGTGGGAGGAAAGACCGAGGGGGATCTAGGGGGCGTAGTGGAAGAAAGGAATAACAAGAAAAACTATTACGCATAGCACGAAAAACCGAACTATTGACTAGAACTCGTATGTTTTTAAAAAATGCAATAAGGAAATCAAATAGAAGTTTTGATTTTTCAGAAATCTCATTTAAGTTAAGGTTTGGATTGAAGTATTGATCCAAGTGTATATAGCAACATTCTGTAACATCAGCAAACTTAGCATATCTAAAATCTCCAGGCCGGGTTGAGTGGCTCAGACGGTTGAGGCGCTGGCCTTCTGACCCCAACTTGGCAGGTTCGATCCTGGCTCAGTCCGGTGGTATTTGAAGGTGCTCAAATACGTCAGCCTAGTGTCGGTAGATTTACTGGCATATAAAAGAACTCCTGCGGGACAAAATTCCGGCACCTCGGCTACTCTGAAAACCGTAAAAGAGTAGTTAGTGGGACGTAAAGCAAATAGCACTAAAAAAAATTATTAAAATCTCCAGGATCTCAATGTCTTGCTCTACAGTAGTGAATTAATGTTTTAGATCGTGTATGTGCTGGCCTACAGCGGAAAACCTGTTAAACTTTACGGCGTATATCTGATTTTGAAGTTGCGTCCTGTTTGACCCAGATACGTGCAACCACAATCATTACATCGAAATTTAAATACACCAGATTTGGAATAAGGATTGGATGTATTGATTGAGGTTGAATTATGCAATACTTCAGCGTCACCAGAACCGTATATTTTTCCTTCCTTTTCTTTCTTAGCAGCTTCTGTACGAATACTGGTAACTCTGGAAGTTTGTCTCTTCTTCTTCTCATTCTCCAAAGAGCGGAAAATGATTCACCTGCATTTTCTTTTTCACAATGCAACTTTTCCTGAGTCGAAGTTATGGGGATTGTAGTTTCTGTCATGTCACGATTGTTGGCTATATGTGCAGGATTTACATGGCTTGAAGTTGATGCGATACTTTCCTGATGAGAACAATCTGATTCCGATAACATTTCGTGACCTTTTGTCCCTGGTTTCTTCAATGGAGACTCCTGTTCAGTAATAGCTGATCCCGAACTCCTTCCTATCAAAAGTTCAGCAACTCGTCGCTTAGCTAAGGCTGATGTATGTTTATACATATTGTTTATTCCCATGGATTACAGCACACTGTCTTTCAATAATAATAGTATCTTTATACGCAACAACATGAGGTTACTTGCACACGTACTTCACTAAAGTAAACAGATTGTCTAGCACCAAAGAACCCACAAAAATGATTAAACATACAAGAATAACAAAACTTATAGTTGTCCGCACTATTGTAGTACCATCAGGAATACCAATACAAGCATACAATGTTGCTAAATGACAAGTCGAGTACCGAAATATTAGTCCGTATAAGGCTATATAAATTCATTCAGAAATATGGTAGATCTTACGGATGGGTTATGTATAAATATATCGGGAGAAGTGGAGGGGGGCTGTTGGCCAATCACATGGATGGGTAATTGCAAAGAACAGGCATATCTGATTGAGTGGAATCATGACAATGACATCGTTACCTAACAGAGCAGTTCAGCAGATGCCACACCAATTTCTGCTGTGTGCAGACTGACAAACAAAGCCTTATTAAAGTGATAAATTGTTTTAATTCAACGGAATAACTTTTGTGACAAGAAAGAAGAAACTCAGTCCTTTCATTTTTTTTTTAATTTGCCAAAATGACCTAAATATCAATATTTATCTCCGAAGTGTCGCCTGAGAAATCTTAACATTACATGGATACCGAATGCAATAAAACTACCATATTTACTCGGGTATTAGAACCCTTTCCACTTTTACAGCCAAAAATAATAAAGGAGGGTCCAATATGCGATAACCTCAAAATTTCGTGCAGCGAACACATGACTTCTGGGTTATAAAGAGCTATAAATTGTATGTGTAAGCATTCCATACTATTATTTAACAAACTTAGAAAGTATTTAAGTTATACTGGCTATTTTCATCGGAAGGCAGTGTTTCTAAACGTAAAAGGACAAAAAATGAACACGACTTTTAGGCCTATGGTACATATAAAGTCTGTTTTAGTTACTCATATCAAGTCATTCGTTACATCTCGTCAATTACTCTGGTGAGGTTGATGTCAGCAAGGGCATAGGCCGAAAAACCTCGCTATGAAGATTCGTCTCACTTCATACTCGATCCCGTAGAAGAAAGGGATAAGGGTATCGTTTTATCATATAAGTAAATATTGATACAAAAGAACTTAATGGCCAGTCATTTGTCTATGTCAGTTCAGCAGTAGGCCTACCACACAGTAAACCTGATCACTGCTTTCAATTATTAAATTATGGCCTTGCGCCGCAAACTTCCCTGCCTTACTACCGGCGTGTCGGCATTCTAAGTGACGTCATATTCACTGTCCTCTCTCGTCAGTCGCATCAGCCATGCTTCATTCTCTTTGAGCCATGCACTGCAATCAAGAGCATACGAGGTCCCGTCTTTTTCAACATTTTAAAAATAACTTTGTTCCCGACTGTAGAGTCTAAACAGTGTAAATCTATTCCCAGATTGTCTCTGATATTCCCAGTTAGTGTATGTGTAGCAGGATCCACTCCTTCCGAATGAAGCCGCACTGTAGAAGGCATGGCAAACCATCAGCTGATAACAGGCGTATGTTATGAGTTGTACTTCCGAATGTAGTACATAGTAACTGGAAACATTCTTTAGATAACTGCGCTTGTTGAAACACAGACCCTTATTTTTGAGTATATTTCATGCTTGTTCTCTAAATTTATCACATCAGGATTTGCGTAAACAGCTGTCCATGAGATAAGACACAACACATTGTTTAGGTTAGGTATATTATCGCCCGGATAGTGCCAAAAGTTCGACGGAAAAAATAAATAACAGGAAAATATACCGCATTTATGGATATCTACAGGTGTGGCGGTAATGCATTTTATTATCATAATGTTTAATTTCATGCGCTCGTTGCCTCTTTTTTTAATTAATGCATACCCTATTATGTTTTGTTTGGCGTCTCCGAAAATCGTTTGAAGTACGTGGGGACATAAAATTATTATTATTATTATTATTATTATTATTATTATTTGTTAGGTACGTTGGTGAGTAAAACGATCATTTTAATTGGATAGCTTTTATCACGTTTTAAACTTACTTCTCCCCAAATATATACCTATAATGGCCCGAGTTACGAGATATTAAACGACCACTTTGTTAATGATCTCGCCTGCTGTATAAATAGCTACAACCGCGAATATTTCTCAACTAAAGTAAACTCGTTTCCTCATCCCGAGGTGAATGAAACAGCTCTCTTTATACATACGCCCAGTGGAAGGGAGTTACAGGTACCGCTTTTACCGCATATCAGCCTTCCTGCCATTCATAAATTCCTGGCAGTACGGTATCGGGAATTGAAGTCAGACCCCCGAAAACAGCAACTAATTGTGCTAGCCATTCCGCTGGCGGACATTATTAACTACAAAAAACAGACATATAGCATGATGCTTGCAATGATCGCGTTGGACACGAAGCTAGGCCTATTCATCTATTTGTGCAATGTCATCAGAGCTGCAGTAGACCTATGCTACAGAGGTGGACGCAGTATACCTAAGCTACAGAGGTGGACCTTTCTTAACTACGAAACACAGATGTACCGCATTATGGATGACGCGTGGTGTGTAGGTCGTACGGACGAAACTATTCACAAATTTGTGCGATGTCATCAGAGCCGTAATACAACTTGTACCCGCTTCGAAGCGGAATCGTCATCGTTCTCTGACGAATTACGTTGGGGGGGGTCTTACAAGCGAGGTTTACTTTTTTCATTTCCTTCGTCTCTAAAAGCCAGGGGGGTCGCTCTAATACACGAGGGGGTCTAATACACAAGTAAATACGGTATTAAACATAGATAAACAGCTGCAGAGTTAGTTGTGCTGACCACACTGCACATTTGCTGCAAAGCATAGCAATTATATCCTTAGCACATCGTCGCTGCCGGGACGAAACCTCCTATGTGAAACATTTTAGCTTAGAACTTTAGCCGGTAAGGTTCTGCCCTCTAAGGTGCAATATTTTGTGAATATTGTCAAGGCATTCTCGCTCTTCATAATGTATGTGCTGCGGGACAGTATACCTCCAAAAATATTATCACATAGGAGGTTTTGTCCCGGCAACGACGATATGTATATAGTATTGTTACGTGTCAGCCCCGTGGTAACACCTTTAGGTATTTCCAGGAAGGGGCTGGTGACTCAGACGAACTAGAATATCCCAGCCGGCCTGTGAGGTGGGGCCGGCCTTCCCGTGTATTGTTCTCGGTGGCCAGCATACCTACGAATTTCTTTGAGAATCAACAGGAAGGTTCAGCCTCCAGTGACATCATGAAATTTCTCAATCAAACTACGCGAGCTAAAAAAATTGAGACGAGCCCCAGAGAGTCAGTCAGATTTGGACTCCATGTGGGAGTCAGTGTTAGAGTAAGCGACAGTTGGGCTCCGAGGTGGAGCTAGTGTGACACTCAGTGAGTTGGGGTTCGGTGGCTGGGCTGAGGGCGACAGAGGTGTTGGCTGTCGCTACCGTCCCACCGACGTCTGAACCACAAGCTGTTGTTGTCAAGTCGGAGTGTCCAGTGAGTAGCTGCATAGGAGACGGTGTATGGGGCAGAAGACTGTGTACTACCTTAGAGTACTGTGTGTGTACTTCTGTGTGGACTGAGGACCGCCGTGAATCAGCGGTTGAGGCAGTTATCGTGAGTATGAGGATAATTGGACGTTGGTTAATTATTCGCTGTTGTGAGTATCGTCCTGCTGTTGGATACTCTTGAGCTGTTGCTGACTGCTGTTCACTTCATGTGACTCTGTGAAGTACCAGATTATCATTGGAGTCGTCATGTGTTGTATAGCCAGTGACACTGTGTTCAAATCCACCTATCTACGCACAGCCGCTGTATGAGTAGATTGAATGAATGGACTTGGGGAGGTGAAAGTGAGGCTCTGGCGTCCGCACGTAGATGAGCGAGCCAGATCCCCTACTGTATACAGAAGAGAGATTAGTAAATAGACTGTAATTAGTGCGGCCATTCATAACGGGTTAGAATTGCTTGTGTTTAAATATGTGTATGCACATTTATTAGGTCATCCTGAAATAAATTAGAGTAATGAAACAGATGGATTTTTACGTTCGTAACAGTATGTTTAGGGTGTGTATATACATTATTGGCATCGGCAACAAACGAAGGACAGAGTATGTTCAAATTCAAGTATTAAACAACAGTGTGAGGAAAACTCTTCTCACAACGGATTCATTTTAATATGCATAAATAACCCGGTATTGTTAGAATGGCTGCTAAAGCCGAATTTAATATTTCCACTATAAATGCTCCCTGTCTTGTTTCTGAACTTAGTTATACATTCTAGCACTTGGGGTAATCTTTTTTTAGGTACCACGAAATTGGTGCACACTGTCATTTGCTGCTTTTACATAAGGGTGCATGTTACATTCTTTGGCTGCTGGCTAGCCACCTTGTTCTTCAAGAGGAACAGCTTTGAATTTGGAAGCTATGGTGAATACACTACGTTTTCTTGTTTTACGTGATATTCAACTCCATTTAAAATTTTTAAAATCTCTTAGCAACAGGCTATTGAATAAGACACAGGAAGTTGTTACGGCACTGTTATAATCGATTCGTAAACATTTAAAATACAAGTTTGCGCTACGAAGTGAAATCCTCATTCTTTTTGGCAAATGATGTAGGGATTGAGGGAGGTCTTATACACAATTTTCCTTGTCCTGAAAAGCCAAGCAGGTCTAATATGTAAGTACATATGAGAGTATCATTAATCCTTACTGGTGAAGGTCACAAAAGAGTATACATCGGGTAAATTAGGTGATGCCACTAAACAAATAAGTTCTAATTATCACACTAAAGGAAAAGACAAACTTTTTATATGGGAAATAATGGTGTGATTCAAGTTTGGCAAAATGCAAATCTATAACAAACATTATCATTATTTTATATTTATGTTCATGTGAAGCTACCTCTGTGGATCAGTGGAAGGCTGTCGTCCTCCAGATCCAAAGAAAGCGGGTTTAAAACCTGGCAGAGGAAGCTGGACTTTTGAAGGGCAGAAAAATCCAATTTACAATCCATGTTGTACGATGTCGGCATGTGAGAGATCTCTGATGACACATTTGGTGTTAACCCAACAAAATTCATTAAAATCTCAGCCATAGACTCACAAGAGAGATTCAGTTTACTCTGCCATCTAGTGGGCCTAGAGTAAAACGGTACATCGAATTTGACGAGCACACAGGCAGATGGCGGCAATTTAAAATGCTTGCACCTAGTGGATGGGGCCATTAGACTATATTAATTATTCATTACTAGCAAGATACCCGTGCTTCGCTACGGTATTATACTGAAATGTATAATTGAATGCTTATTGTTTTATATAAAATCCGCCGAAATTCGCGATGTGACTCGTTTTCTGAGAGAATCCGCCAAAATTAGCGATCTGACTCGTTTTCTAATAGATTACGGCAAGTTTCCTCCCATTTTCAATCTTTCTCTCCAGCAATCGATTTCGTACTTCCCGGGCTAGGCCCAGGTATTCCACCCGGTCAGTTGGGTCCCTAAATCTTGGTCATCTTTTCCTATAAGCTTTTTTAATATGGATCAAGTCCTTCAGGAGATCCGACGTGGTGTCGTCTTGGGTGCCTTGGCGATACTGAACCCGCGGCCGGACTGAATTCTTAGTCATTACCCATCCAGGACCCGTTTCCAACGCGGACCGCAAATTTGACGACTGTCCAGAACATTATTATTATTATTATTATTATTATTATTATTATTATTATTATTATTATTATTATTATTATTAGATGTTCTGGACCCCACAGCAAGATGCAAGACCGCCACTTGGCAGTAAATTACATCTGCTGCCATTGTCATGGTTTCCAGTCATTAGACAGGGTGAGGAATGCAATGAATAAATCCCATCTAGCGGTGACAATAGTAATTGTGCCGGCTGCCAAAGTACTCCTCTGGGGCAATGATCGATGAATGACAAATAAAATGAAATATTGGACAGTGTTGCTGGAATGAATGATGACAGGGAAAACCGCAGTTTCCGGAGAAAAACCTGTCCCGCATCCGTTTTGTCCAGCACGAACGTCACATGGAGTGACCGGGATTTGAACCACGGGAACCCAGCTGTGAGAGGCCGGCGCACTGCCGCCTGACCAACAGAGGCTCCTTATAAGTACATTATGAACAGTAAAATCAATTGGTCTCACCACCTTTTACACCCCACCGCCGTTAAGTTTATTTACACCCCCCACCCAAAAAAATTAAAAGAAGGCGTGTTTCCTTATGTCTAGAGGAGATTAGAAACACCAATCTTCACGTCTATTACCTTCAGTTTTGAGATATAAGTATCCCAATAAAAACAATTCACTTTTTTTCACTTCCTTTCACACTCCTCCGCCCCTAAGTGAATTTTCCGGCAAAAAATACTTGTTTCTTTAATAGTAAAGGATCTTCTGAATATGAATTATCACGACTATAACTTCTTCAGTTTTTGATTTATGTGTCCTCATGAAAGGAATTCAACTCCTTTTCACTCCCACCACCCAAGATGGTTCCCCCCCAAAAAGTGTTTTTCTTTGTTTTTAAAGGAGTTCCAAATACCAATTTTCACGTCTGTAACAACTTTAATTTTTATTAGATGTATGTATTCTCATACAATTAAGTCAATTAATTTTTCAATTCCTTCACCCCTGCCCCTTCATTGGATTTTCCGAAAATACGTCTTTCTTTACTTTTAGAACAGATTACAAATATCAAATTTCACGTCTGTAACATCTTCATTTTTAAGATATCAGTAGCCTAATTAAAAGAATTCACCACCATTTCCAGTCACATTTACCCCACCCCCCCCCTTTCGCCCAAGTGGTATTTCCTAAAACTAAAAATACACGTCACTTTATTTTTAATAGAGATAAAAATACCATTTTTCACTTCTGTAACAAGTTATGTCTTCTGAGATATACTGTTGAAATTTCTCATTTTGAAATTTCACTCCTTTTTAGTCCCCCTTAAGTGGAGTTTGCACAAACAAATCACCTGTGCTTCTTTACATTTACAGGAGCCACTTTTTATGTCTGTAACATTTTTTGCTTCTCAGATATTCTGTAGATATAGTCTTTCAAAAAATTCACCCCGATTTGTCACTCCTGTTTAACCGCAATTAATTGGATTTTCCAAAAACTAAAAAATACTGTTTCTTTATTTTTAAAGGAGATCCCATATACAATTTTTCAGTTCTGTAATGTCTTCAGTTTCTGAGTTATATGTAGCCTCATTAAAAGCATTCAACCCATTTTTCAACCTTTGCCACCCTTCCTATTGGGATTTTACAAAACAAAAAAATATGCGTTTCTTTATTTTTAAAGGAGATTCTAAATACCCATTTTTACATCTATAAACTTTGAAAAAAATTGAGATGTAGATACACTTATTCTAAAAAATCACCCCATTTTCACACCGCACAATTTGGATTTTCCAAAAGCAAAAAATACATCCTTCTTTTAAAGGAGATTCTAAATACCAATTTTTACATCTGTAAACTTTTCAAGTTTTAAGATGTAGATACACTCATTTTAATAAATTCACCCCCCTTTCCCACCCCATTTCTGGATTTTCCAAACACAAAAAAATACCTGTTTCTTTATTTTTTAAGTAGATCCCAAATCCCAATTTTCAAGTCTGTCATATCTTCAGGTTCTGAAATATAAGTAGCCTCATTAAAGGCATTCAATCCCGTTTTCACCCTTTTCCACCCTTCCTATTGGGATTTTCCGAAAACAAAAAATATGTGTTTCTTCAGTGTTCTCCCCAGAAATTTTCGTCAGCCGGGTGGCAGGAATGAGTAGCCGGGCGGGGAAAACTACGTAAAAACTTAATAAGAAAACATTTCGTTTTATTCCTCTCAGGGCATTAACAATGATGATGATAATAATAATAATAATAGCAATAATAATAATAATAATAATAATAATAATAATAATAATAATAATAATAATAATAATAATAATAATAATAATACCCGTGTGGGGATTTACCAGTTACCTCCATCGGGCGCGTCCCATTGGAATTAGGGAAGCTCGCTGGCTCTGCGCCAGCAGAGTCAGAGGGTAGTAGGGAAATAAAATACCGCCGTGAAAAAAGAACTGGTCCCTTGCCAGGGTTACGGCGGAAGACTGGTAAATGACCAGAAGCCAGAAAACATCTTGAGGCAACCTCTAGGGCTAACAACCCTAGTTGTAAAAGGATGGGTACCCGTCCAAAGCAAAGTCAAGTCAAAAAGCATGATGGCACAACATTTCAAGAAACATACCCCAGGGGGTAAATCTTCGGATAAATCCCTCGTCGTGAGCGCCACGGCGCACGAGTCTCATTCGGATTCTGGGGGAGACTGGACATCATGCAAGAGACGAGTCGGAGCGTCTCGGTGTACCCCGAAGAGTCAAAAACTCAGGTCAATATCTAAAACCTTTCTAGCAACTTTCAACATAAATTCACTTACACAAACTGGCAAGCTGAAAACCCTCACCAAAGCTCTTCACGAAAATCAGTTATCCATAATGGCCCTACAGGAAACAAGGTACCCAGATGAAGAGATTTTTTCATCCGAAGGCTACCGATTTTTCAAGAGCAAAGCGCAAAGAGGAATCCTCAATGGAGCTGTGATGCTTGGAACCGCGTTTGCTGTTAGAACCAAGATCCTTAAATCGGTTGAAAATTTCGAACCTGTGAATGACAGATTGTCTATACTCACAATTAAATGCGCGAACAAAACCTACGCCCTAGTTAACGCACATGCTCCTACAAACGATAAGAACAAGTCTGATCCAGACGAAGTTGATAATTTCTGGGACCTACTGGGTGAAAAATTAAACAAAATCCCTAAACACCATGTCAAGCTTCTTTTGGGTGACTTCAATGCCCAACTATAGGTCGTGAACAGAAGTACAAGAAAGTTATAGGAAATTACCCTGCTCACAAAAGAACCAATCCCAATGGCAAAAGACTGGTGTCCATTTGCGAAAATCACAACCTGCAGGTCATGTCGACCCACTTTCGCCATCTACCCAGAAAGCAAATGACTTGGCGTTCTCCCGTCCAAGCTCTCGGAGAGTTCCAAATTGATCATGTT
Source organism: Anabrus simplex (assembly GCF_040414725.1). Taxonomy (NCBI): domain Eukaryota; kingdom Metazoa; phylum Arthropoda; class Insecta; order Orthoptera; family Tettigoniidae; genus Anabrus; species Anabrus simplex. The sequence continues at coordinate 347,377,972 of NC_090266.1, read as the reverse complement.
GCAATCTCCAGGAGAAACAGCCCTGAGATTATGAATGTCAAGGTAAAGAAAGGCATCAATGTGGCCTCAGATCATTATATGTCTCTTATCAAATTCAAACCAATTCCCGCAAACACAAGAAAGACAACCAAACAGATCACACGCTTCGACAATGATAAACTTCCGCAAAGGGTCGAGGAGTTCCAGAAGGCGAGACCAAATGACTGTGACTTTAACAATGCCAAAAGTCTCCTTGTTGAGGCCGCCAAAGACGTTGCAGAAATCAAGAGAAGCAAAAAGCATGCCTGGTGGAATGGTACCTGCGAATTAGTCCTCCAAGAAAGACTCAATGCGTGGAAACAGTACTACTCTACGAAATCAGAAAATGATTGGGAAACCTACAAAACCCAACGTGCCCAAGCAGCTAGGGTGTTCAGAACTGAGAAACGTAAATACGAAAAATCTCTCATTGAAAAGATAGAACAAAACTTTAGGAAAAATGAAAGCAGAGAGTACTACAGAGCCTTCAAACGCAAACTCACTGGCTATAAACCACCATCTCTATGCTTTGAGCAAAAGAACGGCACACTGGAGACGTCAAATGAAGAAAATTGCAGCATTCTGGCAGATTACTTCAAGAATTTACTTAATTGCTCTAAACCGCAAAGCGCCATTGAGACCAAGGAACCCTTACTCAGGTACCCAGATTCCAGACCACCCGACAGAGATGAAATCAAGCGCCACATTGTCCGTCTCAAAAATAAAAATGCGCCGGGGGAAGACTCAGTAGTAGCAGAACTATGGAAATATGCCCCAGAGGAATCACTTGATATCTTGTAAAAGCAAATAGAAGAAATTTGGAACAAGGAGACCCTACCCGAAGATTGGAAAATAGCTTTGATCCATCCATTACACAAAAAAGGCAGCATGAAGAACATCAACAACTACAGATGAATATCTTTGCTACCCGTGACTTACAAAATTCTATCTCTTGCCATACTGGAGCGTTTGGAAGCACAAGTCGAACATCAAATAGGTGAATACCAAGGAGGGTTCAGAAAAGGTCGCTCAACAGCTGAACAGATCCAAAACCTCAAAACGATTATCAGATATTGTACACTAAGGTCCAAGCAGTATGTGTCTGTCTTTGTGGACTTTAAGAAAGCGTACGACTCCATTGACCGGGAAGTCCTGCTAAACATCTTAAATGAAATTGGAGTTGATTTGAAACTGCTGGCATTAATTAGAGCCACCCTGTGTCTGTCTTTGTGGACTTTAAGAAAGCGTACGACTCCACTGACCGGGAAGTCCTGCTAAACATCTTAAATGAATTTGGAGTTGATTTGAAACTGCTGGCATTAATTAGAGCCACCCTGACCGATACAAAATCCAAGGTGAAGTTCCACGGATGTCTCTCGCATTTCTTTGACATCAAAACAGGAGTCCGACAAGGTGATGGGCTATCCCCGATACTCTTCAACTGTGTTCTTGAAAAGATCATCAGAACCTGGCGGGTGAGATTCCAGGAAACCAACTACAGTGCATTGAGAATAGGAACCAAATCCAAGGGGATCGCAACAGACTGCTTAGCATTTGCCGATGATATTGCTGTTCTCTCAAATGACATAGAAACCGCTAGAGCTCAAGTTGAAATTTTAAAGGAAATTGCCGAACAAACTGGTTTGCAGATATCGTTTGAGAAAACAGAAGTAATGAATAACATCAAAGAGGCTCCACCAAAACTCCGTACGAAATACGGGGACATCACCCGAGTAGACAAATTCAAATACCTGGGTGAGATCATCATGAAAAATGGACTGGACAAAGAAGCACTTCAGGAGCGAGTACGCAAACTGGAAATAGCCTACCAAACATCCCGCACAATCTACAACAAAAAATGCCTTTCCCAAAACACCAAGATACGTCACTATGAAACAGTTCTGAAGCCAGTAGTTCTATATGCAGCCGAAACCCTGTCTCTAAACGCCAACAAAGGACTCCTTGAAGAACTGGAGAAAAAAGAACGCAAAATTGTGAGAGGAATCTTGGGATCAAAGTACAGAAATGGAATCCATCAAAAGAGATCCAACGAGGAAGTCTACAGCAAAATAGAGAAAATTACCGACACAATCAGAAAAAGACGGGCACGGTTTTACGGTCATCTGAAAAGAATGGACGGAAGAAAGTTAACTAAAGAAATCTTTCACTTTTTTGATTCAACCCCCAAAACCACAATTCCCTGGTTTAGAAATACCAAAGAAGACCTGCAAATGCTACATATCTCAGCTGAAGACGCCCTTAACAGAGATCTCTTCCGCAAGAAAATGTTGACGAACGGGCTAAACCGAGACGAGCAACCGAAGAGAAGACACGGTGCCCCTTGGACAGAGGAGCGCAAGCAGGCCCACTCACAAAGAATGAGGGAAATTTGGGCTCTAAAGAAGGCCAAGTTCAGTGTCAAATGCAACAAGACTTAACGTGGTCCTTGATGGCCCCAGCAAATTATTTATATATATATAATAATAATAATAATAATAATAATAATAAAGACAAAGTCACCTCCGTACAGGCCATGAAGGCCCTTGGAGGAGTGGAAGGTAAAGGCTTCCACCATTGTTAACCGCGGCACGTGAAGGGCTAGAGTGGTTAGCTCTACGCCCGGCCACCTTTGCCCCCAAGAGTTAACCTGGTACTCATTTTTGGTGTAGACTGAGTGAACCTCAGGGCCATACGCACCTCCGGAAGTGAAAATCTCATTTCTTAAATTTTACGACTTCCTGGCGGAGATTCGAACCCTCGTCCTTCCGGACGAACCGAGCACGCCTTTACCGCCTCGGCCAGTCAGCCCCTAATAATAATAATAATAATAATAATAATAATAATAATAATAATAATAATAATACGACCTCAGATACTGTGTGCAAATATCTTAATTCGACGCCATATGGCTGCTTGCTCGTCAATTTCGACGTTCCGTTTTACTTTAGGCCTACCACGTGTCAGAGTAAACCGCATCTCTCTTGGGCGTCTAGGCCGAATTTAAGTGAATTTTGTCGGGTAAATACCAAATATGTCACCAGATATCCTCTACATGCTGACATCGTACGACATGGAGTGTCGCCCTTCAAAAATCCGACCACCTCTGTCGGGTTCGAACCCGGTACCTCTACCACTGACCCACAGAGGGCATTAACAGTAATATCAGAGAGGTAAACTATTTTAGTGTTATTATCTCGAACAAGATGTTCTAGCGTTCTACTGCTCGTTCATAATCAAACACCGGGGCATGTGGAGTGCCATACGGGTTTCTGACGTTGTGACTTCCCCTCTCGGAGAACAATCATCGAACGAGAAATGCAACCATTCAAGCTAAGGGCGCCAATCTTTAAGTTGAGGACTTAAAGATAAAAATTTATAATCAAGCTTGGACGGACTCTTATCACAGGGGTGGGGTGATAGTGCACTAATCATTAAGCAGGAGAATTAGAAATCAAAAGGCTAATTAAGGCAGATTGATTAAAGTGAACTAGAAAAATACTATTTATTATATTTAATATAAATGACGACGGTTTAACGAGAACTGAATTTAAAATATAAAATGAATTTAACAAAAAATTGAATGCCTCTACTTCGCGAAAACTTGCAATATCTTTAACTCGCTTGCTCACCATGTAGTCTTGTTCTGCTGGTCCTTGGGAAGCTTCCATCCTTGTAGCGGGAACATCACCGGTCGTCTTTGAGATCTCTTCATCTGCAGCTCAGTACCATTCCTGCCTTGCAAATTGCACCTCCCACTAATTGGAAGATGACTTCAAAACTAACACTCCCTATTATGCTCTATCCCATATATTGGAGATAAGCCCTAAGTCATAGTTAGAAGAACCACCTTGGGTTATATGGAGAGGATACTCAATTAAGAATCCTTCCAACTTTACTGAAAATGTTCTCTGAAGTTTCATTTGTATCTAGATTAATACTACCTATTGACTTAGACTGGTTCAAACCGGTCTCGTAGCAGAGCTGTACGTACTTCCTGATGAGAGTGGCTATACACCCCTCATCCAGAATTTCTAAGTATCGAGACGAAGAATCAAGTAGATAATCAAGTAGAAGATCAATAAGAAAATCACGTAGAAGATCTCGTAGAAGTCCAGTAGAAGATTCATGTAGAAGATTAATGTATAAGATGAAGCCAAGAGCTCCAACACGCCCTTTTATAACCTTCTCTTGCACTAATTACAGGTCGCTACACGTGGTCCAATCAGATCACACGTCTCTCCCCACTCCAGATATTAGAGTTGACGAGTCTTAACCATGATATCAACTGTTCTTCTATTAGTCCTTTCACTCAGTATCCATGGCAACATGACGCTCCTTTGAAAATATAGGCGGTGATCAGTTTGAATAATTCTGGTCGAAATACGGTAGCTATCGTTAGGACGCGTGAACACGTGCTCGCTTTTCCCGGAACTTGATGTCTAAATTTGTCCTTCCTTCTTCCTCGGTGATGTGGCAAGATAGAGGAAATCTACTGCAAGTTAATTTTAAACGAATGTCGCAAGAATCTTAGTGAATATTAGGATATTCAGCCCTCGTTTACAAGTCGTAGTTACAAAGTAATGAAATGTTAGTGAGCAAATGATTAAACATGAATTATAATACAATTACATCCCAAGATAAATATCATGACGTTAAATTCCTGAATTAATTACACATAATAAAATTAACATAATTACACTGTAACGTCTGGAACGTTACATACGCCCCCATGAGTTCTTAACAAATATCACATGAGTTGAGAACTCACACCCTTACTCCCACATTGACTTGAAATACCTCTCTTACCTGCCCATTACGAGCGACATTTTCATACAATTAATTATATCTCACTGTTTCCATCTCTCTTAGACTGCTTACCATTGCGAATGTCTGTTATTTCAGTTCATCTTGAGGTGTAGATACTAAATTATGCCCAACACAAGCAACTTTCCATTTTTGTAAAAAAACAAGATTATCCTAGAGAATATAACATAATATATATACAATTCATATTACAAACTCTGCCGAGTGTCTATTTGTCCTTTTACTCCCCATCATTCCGACATTCTTTGCTAGATAGCAGTAACACGTTCTCTTCCAATCTTTTACATTAAAACCATGGAAAACAAATGATACAAACAATTTACACTTTTAACACTCTTTCGAATGTTTCAACCTTATCTTGAAGCAGGATGCCATACACTTCACACAAATACACACGTAATTTAAGCTCACGGTAAAATTATTGCAAGTTAGAAATGCACATACGGGAAAATTAATTATTTGCCGTCGTCAGCTTTAATTAGCCTTCTGTAACATCTCAGAAAACAAATAATATATAAAATTTCATGGCCTCACATACGGAAAACAGATGATCTATTGTCAATGAACGAGCGTAACTCTACCGCCACACAAACACCTCCCTTGTTTACAAACACAACTAGGAAATACCACCACAATTGAGACGTAAAATCATTTCGCTCGTAGTCTGACATAACAGGTAGCAACTTCCCCGAGTTACTGACCTATATCTCACAATCCGGTTCAGCCACCTCACACGACAGGTATCTCCGTAAACTACTAATGTTATATGAACCATTCATTACGCTCTCGCATTCAATACACAGACGTATTGATCCATCAGACTTAGGCACGACAATTAAGGGATTAACGTATTGACTGTTTGATAATTCAATCACATCGTCTGCTAACGTAGCTTGAATTTGATCCTCTACGGCTTTGGCATATTTGTGTGGTATTGGATACCGCGGTCCGCTGAATGGAGTCTTATCCAGCACAGAAAAAGAATGTTCATACAGATGGGTAACACCAGGTTTCTCGGAGAAAATCTCCACGTGTTCACATAACACTTCAAATAACTTGTCCTTCTGGATTTCATTTAACTGATTTCTACTTACGGCTTCTTTCAAGCCACATATTTTATCCTCATTAATCCACAACTGGCACAACTTCAGGCCCTCACTAGCCTTTTCATTAACTTTAGAAACCTCTCTCATTCTCCACACTGTACTAACTTCCGTTTTCCTCTGAATTTCCTCCTCCAACTTGACCTTGATATCCTCATTATTCCACCTCAAATTTAGCACTAGATCATTGTAATTTAACTGAGCCAATTTTAACGTTAACCAGTCAGATCCCAAGATAAGATCAAATATCAAATGCGGAATTACCAAACATATCTGAACGCTAATAAAATTATTAATGCAGATCGGAACAACTACTTGTTTACAAATTTGCTTAGACCTCTTTCCAACTGCCGTAATGATGAAAGTAGACTTAACAGGCATTTCCTCCAACTGAATACCCTGTTTCACTAATGACTCATACCACTGAGAACTAATACATGATATTTGGCTACCAGAATCAATCAAAACTTTAACCCACGCCCCCCAGACTTTCAATTTAACAATGGGATTGACTACTTTATTACTTGAATCTCCATTATTCTGCTCGGGTTCATACAACAAATCGTCTCTAACATCTAGGTCATATGGTAACACTTTCATGACAAGACACTTCGCTACCTTCGTACTAGGCTGGAATTCTGACCTAACATTACAGCCTCTAGTTAGTTTAAAGGTTCCCTTTGTGTATTGACGTTGGACTCATTAGTACATTGCTCTGGCCTCCGTTGGGAATTTCCTGTCCTATATTCAGGTGCTCCGCTCCTGCTGTTCTGCTGAGGTCTGAACTGATTGCGAGCTTCGTGATTCTGTGTTCTACCGTTATGTCTCATTCCGTTGTGATGACTAAAGTTCTGAATATTCTCCGTTCTACTCCTAAGGTTACCTAAAGCATCAAAACTGCCTAGTAGGTTCTCCATCTCCTGAATAGTACCAACTTTTTGCATGCAGGCCGCTTCTCTCACCCTGTCCGGAAAATGTCTCAAAAGTAGTCTTACTACATCAGACCCCTCGGTTATACCATCTAAGTTCTGACAAATCACGACATGTGCCAGGAAGTACTCGGTCATAGTGACTCCTTCATGCTGTTTGTACCTCCCAAATACCACCCTTTCTCTCTCCCTAGCTTGTATCGCTTCATTCCAGAATTTCTCTCTAAACTTATTTCTGAATTCTTTCAGGTTCGTCATCGTTTGCCTATATACCATGAACCAAGACCGAGTTTCTCCTACAAAAGCATGGTCAATATTTTCCATCACGTCTTCCCAGTCCATAGACCCTTCCTCTAGACGCTTTTCAAACCGTTTTTCTATCATCTTAAGGAAATCTAGCGGGTTCGTTTGTTTCCCATTAAATTTAGGTAGTTCAATTTCCCTAATGTAGCTATTTCCTAGACATTGCCTTCCCGTGAAAACCTGTTTATCCTTTGCCACCTGTTTTAACTGATTTTCTGCTTTCTCTATCCGGCATTCTACCTCTTTGTCTCTCCTATCAATTTCGCTCTCCAAATTAACCTGCTTCTCTTTCAATGTCCTAATTTCAATCTTATTCTCTTCAGCTATCGCAAACCTTTCTTCACTTGCCCGGGTCTCATCTTCTATTCTAAGCTTTACCGTGTCAATCTCTTGTTGGACGTGGTCTTTAAATATCCGTATTTCCCCTCTTTGAGTCTCAACTCTCTTATCAATACTAGTGACCTGCCTCATTACTTCCTCCCTAGTAGAGTTGTTTTCCTTCCCCATTAATTCCAGGAATTGACTTCTCTGCTCTGCAAACTTTTCTTCTACCTCTTTCCCTTGCCGTACATATTCACTTTTCTGGTCCTCTAATCGCTTATTAAAATGTTCATTTTTTACCACCAGATCGCGTAACTGCCTACTGTGTTCGTCCATTCTCCGATTCGCTTCCTCCTTATTTTTCCTCATCTCCCTGCTTAATTCAGCTTTAGTTTGTTCTAATTCACTTTTAAGCTCAGATTTAGTTTGTTCCAATTCATTTTTTATTTCAGTTTTACTGTCCTCTATCTTACTTAATATTAACTGCATCATTCCCATTAACTGATCATTATTATTACTTCCATTGTTAGTATTTACTTCCGCTTCGCCCCCCATCCTACTATCATCTGACTCCATACTGACTTCTTTCTGCTTGCCTTCACTCTCCATACTACTTACACTTCTATCTTCAATTTCCTCTACTAGACTACACAACTCTTCCTCTGAACTCAATACATTATTGCCTTTTATCGCCCGTCCACTGCGCAACATCCTCTCCTCTTTCGTCTGATCAGCCATGACCCTTCCCACAATCAAACACTCTTAATGAAACGTGGATATCCAAATTTTGCCCATAATACGAATTCTGATATCGTTACTGTCATTAACTGCTCCGTACTTAATGATTTTCTCGCCACACGTTGGAGCGGCATTTATGTGACTTCCCCTCTCGGAGAACAATCATCGAACGAGAAATGCAACCATTCAAGCTAAGGGCGCCAATCTTTAAGTTGAGGACTTAAAGATAAAAATTTATAATCAAGCTTGGACGGACTCTTATCACAGGGATGGGGTGATAGTGCACTAATCATTAAGCAGGAGAATTAGAAATCAAAAGGCTAATTAAGGCAGATTGATTAAAGTGAACTAGAAAAATACTATTTATTATATTTAATATAAATGACGACGGTTTAACGAGAACTGAATTTAAAATATAAAATGAATTTAACAAAAAATTGAATGCCTCTACTTCGCGAAAACTTGCAATATCTTTAACTCGCTTGCTCACCATGTAGTCTTGTTCTGCTGGTCCTTGGGAAGCTTCCATCCTTGTAGCGGGAACATCACCGGTCGTCTTTGAGATCTCTTCATCTGCAGCTCAGTACCATTCCTGCCTTGCAAATTGCACCTCCCACTAATTGGAAGATGACTTCAAAACTAA